>NC_139035.1:25991840-27467506 GCF_964662115.1 Mustela nivalis
AAAATAAGCATATAAAGAGAAAAGCATTGAACATGAGAAAGTTATAACCACAGGTACACTGATTTTTAAAATTTAAGAGATCACCTTTGTAATTTTCTAATATTAAATGTCTGAAAATAAAAATGAGGGGCACCTGGGTGCCTTACTTGCTTAAGTGTCTGCCTTCAGCTTGGGTCATGATTCCAGGGTCCTGGGATTGAGCCCTGAATCCGGCTCCCTGCTTAGCAGGGAGTCTGCTTCTCCTTCTTCCTCTGTCTCTATCCCCCAGCTTGTGCTCTCTTTCTTTTTCAAATAAAAAAATAAAATCTTTTAAAAAAGAAAAGAAAAATGAAACAGGTAGTTCCCTTCAAAAAAAAAAAATCAATCAAAATTAAGAGAGGAAGAGAGTTCATTAAATATATTGTCATAGATAGGGCGCCTGGGTGGCTCAGTGGGTTAAGCTGCTACCTTCGGCTCGGGTCATGATCTCAGGGTCCTGGGATCGAGTCCCACATCGGGCTCTCTGCTCAGCGGAGAGCCTGCTTCCCTCTCTCTCTCTCTGCCTGCCTCTCTGCCTACTTGTGATCTCTCTCTGTCAAATAAATAAATAAAATCTTAAAAAAGTATATATATATATATATATATATATATATATATATATATATATATATATGTCATAGATAGGTTATCATAAAATAAACAGAAAAATTAACCATAAGACTTACTCCTCTGTGACCAAAAGCACCCAGGCCTAGATAGTTTTATGGACAATTTCAGTCCAACAAAAAGACATAATTATTCCTATGTCATTTAAATTTCCCCAGAGAATAAAGTACAATGAATGACTTATGTTTCATCCTAAGAAGTTTCTGCAACCATGATACAAAAACATGGCAAGGATACCACAAAATAGAAAATAAAGCCAACCTTAGGTATGGCTATAAATACAAAATCCTAAAAAAAAAAAAAAAAAAAAGACAGGTAGGGCGCCTGGGTGGCTCAGTGGGTTAAGCCACTGCCTTCGGCTCAGGTCATGATCTCAGGGTCCTGGGATCGAGTCCCACCTCAGGCTCTTTTCTCGGCAGAGAGCCTGCTTCCTCCTCTCTCTCTCTGCCTGCCTCTCTGCCTACTTGTGATCTCTCTCTGTCAAATAGATAAATAAAATCTTTAAAAAAAAAAAAGTCTTTAAAAAAAAAAAAAGACAGATAAATTGAATTTACCAATGTATTAAAAAGATAACACCTCATGACCAAGTAAGATTTATTCCAGGAACAAAAGAATGGTTCCACTGGGTGGCTCAGTGGGTTGAGCCGCTGCCTTCGGCTTGGGTCATGATCTCAGGGTCCTAGGATCGAGTCCCGCTTCGGGCTCTCTGCTCAGCAGAGAGCCTGCTTCCCTCTCTCTCTCTCTCTCTGGCTGCCTCTCCATCTACTTGTGATTTCTCTCTGTCAAGTTAATAAATAAAATCTTAAAAAAAAAAAAAAGAATGGTTCCCCATTAGGAAATCCATTATTTTGACTTAATATATTAATAAAGAGTTGTTTGGTTATTTTGGTTACATGGTTATTTTGATAGATGCCAAAAGACATTTGATATAAATATAATATCCATTCTTATAGATATTAATATACATTACCAAAACTTACACGGGGAGAGCAAGAACACAAAATGAACAATATCCATAAGAGTGAAATTATAAAAGTTCATTGTGAAACTTCAGGTTTTGATGTTTTTCTATAGTTTTATTTTTTCCCCAATGAACTTGTATTACTTTTTGTAACAATAATGACAAAAATAATCTCGCATGAAGCACTGAACTACAAGTTACACATAAAATAATGCAAAAGTTTCTTTAGGCAATTGTGGTTTATATTAAGTACTAATAAAGACATAATAATGTTAAGAGAATGAAGAGAAAAAATATGTAACAGAATATAGAAAAAAAAAACTATTTTAAAAAATACATGAGCAGGGAGCCTGGATGGTGCAGTTCCTTGTGTCCAACTCTTGGTTTCAGCTCAGATGGTGATCTCAGGGTCCCTGGACCGAGCCCCACATGGGGCTCTGCCCGCAGGATGGAGTCTGCTTAAAATTCTTTCTCCCTTTGCCACCCCCCAAAATAAATAAATTAAAAAACCAAGTAAAAAAATACAGAGAGACCACGAGCCATTTTTAGCAGCTTTAACAATTACGAGACCTCTACTGACTATAAAATACTACAAAAACAAAATAAAATTGCTGGTTTCTGAAAGACACTGATAAGAGACTCAAAAGATAAGCCTCAGACTAAGAAAAAAATATTTGTAAAACACATATATAAGAAAGGACTTATATTGGGACGCCTGGGTGGCTCAGTTGGTTAAGCAGCTGCCTTCGGCTCAGGTCATGATCCCAGCGTCCTGGGATCAAGTCCCACATCAGGCTCCGTGCTCGGCGGGGAGCCTGCTTCTCCCTCTGCCCCTGCCTGCCATTCTCTCTGCCTGTGCTCGCTCTCTCCCCTCTCTCTCTCTGATAAATAAATAAAATCTTAAAAAAAAAAAGAAAGGACTTATATTGAAAATATATAACTCTTAAGATGCAACAAGAAAAGGACTCAATTTTTAAAATGGGCAAGAGATCTGGACACCACACCAAAGAAGATAAACAGATGGTAAAAGAGGACAAAAAGGATGTTCAACACGATTTGCCTTTGGGGAAGTACAAATTAAGACCACAATGCCTCCCACCACACCACATAGAATGGCTAAAATCTGAAACACTGACAACATCAAATGCTGCCAAGAATGTGGAGCAACAGGTACACTTATTCTTTGCTGACGGGAATGCAAAATGGTAAAACCATTTTGGAAGACAATTTGGAAATTTCTTATAAAGCTAAACATTCTATTATATGATCTAACAATTGTGCTCCCAGGTGTTTACCCAACTAATCTGAAAAACTTTGTCAACACTAAACCCTACACAAGAATATTTACAGCATCTTGTTCATAATTGCCAAAACTGGAAGCAAACAAGATCTCCTTCAATAGGTGAATTAACTATGCTACATCTACATAATGGAATATTATTTAAAGATAAAAATAAATGAGCCATCAAATCATGAAAAGACATGGAGGAACATTAATGTATATTGCTAAGTGAAAGAAGCCATTTTGAAAAAGCTACATGCTGTATGATTTCAACTGTATGACATTCTCAAAGAAATTATGGAAACAGTAATATCAGTAGTTGCCAGAGATTCAGAAATGAGGAGAAGGGCTAAATGGATGAAGTGCAAAGGATTATTTTCCCAGCAACGAAGCTGTTCTCTATGATATTATAACTACGGATATCTAATACTATGTATTTGACAAAATTCATGGAACTTCATAGCATAATGAGTGAATCTTAATGTATGAGAATTTAAAAGAAAATTATTTAGAAGGGGGAGAGATCCTAGAATAAAATGTGTGTGTATACACATGTACATGTACACACACACACACACACACTTTTTTTTTTTTTTAAAGAGAAATCAATTGATAGGGAGAGTGCATGCATACACCTATAGGTGCTCGGAGGCAGTAAGAGAGAGAATCCTAAGCAGGCTGCATGGCCAGCTCAAAGCCACACACAGGGCTTGATCTCACGACCCCGAGATCACAATCTGAGATGAAATCAAGAGTTGGACACTCAACCAAATGAGCCACCCAGGCACCCCAGATTTTGACAAAATAATCTAACTGTATTACAAATTAACAAACAGCCTCACTAATGGAGGGGAATGGTATTGATCTATTTAACTTTGGAAATGAGTAGTCTGCAAGATTAAAGTCGAAGGAAACTATCCACAGCACCATACTCTAATTGATAATATTCATTCCCATGGGGGTTAATTTTTTTTCCCAGGGGAGAACACGAACAGTCCCCCACTACCATAAATCATGCAGTTGAGTTTCCCACATTTGGGGAAATCACTGGGGTCAGCACATCCTGACTGCAATGGACGAGCCTCACCCTGGAAAAACCACTTTTGTGATCGTGGTATTGCCCCCACTGAGCAAGTATGGGAGGGTGATTTTTGATATTGCTACTTATATACTAGAATCAATGCATTGGAATTGAAGTAAATGTAGGTGACGGGGGCGGGGAGTCAGTTTTCTCACTGTTGAAATGGAAGTTTACAAATAAGCAAAGGAAGGAGATCCATGTAATAATGGACTAGGGTTGGAAAGTATAACTTACCTTTAGCTTACTGAATAGTTACATAGAGGAATAGTTTTATACATACACACACACACACATACTGGTTAGTATACATACACTTGATCTGTCAGCTGGATAATGACACCCCAGTATCAAAAAGTACACCTAGCATTCAGATCTTGGATCTTAGTACTATTCTCTAATAAAAGGAACCAAGGTGCCTGGGAAAAACAGCTGAATCCAGAACTGGGGGAGGAAATATCTGAGATGAACCTGGCCTGTCTTTCAGTGCCAGAAAACAAGAAGTTCTAAAAACAAAGAAACAAAAATCACAATGATGAGGGTATGTATAAAGGAACACAGGAGCCAACTGAAAGAGCTCCCAATGACCAAAGCTGGTACAATTGAAGCAACAACATAAAATAGTATTGGATTATAACCCAAAGTATAAAATAAATATCCATGACCCAAACAGATATTTAAAAAACGGACGGACTGACTGAATAGATGGTGGAGAGGAGACAAATCTCCTGTGTAGAAGAATTCCAAAAAATTTATGTAGATAATCTGTCTTATGGAAGTGAAGCAGAGATCCCTACTCCTTAAGTATGAGCTTTGTAAAGTGACTTAGTTTCCACAGACTATAGTAATGGAAAGAGGGGTGATGAGAGGAAGAAACTTACAGTGAAGATACTTGACAAACAGCTACTCAGCCAAAGTTTCTAGAAAGTATATATTTTTTTAAGATTTACTTATTTATTTGGGGGCGAGTAAGAGGTGGGGGAAGGCAGAGGGAGAAACTCAAGCAACCACCCGCTGAGCATGAAGCCAAAGGCAGGACTCCATCCCACAACCTGATCATGACCTGAGCCAAAATCCCAAGCCAGACGTTCAACCAACTGAGCCACCCAGGCGCCCCTAGAAAGTATTTTTAACATAATGTAATGGAAAAGGTAATTTTTCTCTGTGGTTTTGCTCCCTAACATCTGCAAACTCAATCTAATCATGAGAAAAACTTCAGACAAATCCCAAGTGAGGAATATTCTACATAATATCTGGCCACTACTCCTCAAAACTGTCAAAGTTATCAAAATTCTTTGATGGAAAATGGAAAGTCTGAGAATCATCACATCCAAGAAGAGCCTAAGGAGACACGATGCTTAAATGTAATGTGCCGTGGATAAAGTCCTGGAACAGAAATACATTAGGTAAAAACTAAGAAATCTGAATAAGGGGCGCCTGGGTGGCTCAGTGGGTTAAGCCTCTGCCTTCAGCCTGTGTCATGATTTCAGGGTCCTGGGATCAAGTACCGCATCGGGCTCTACTCAGCAGGAAGCCTGTTTCCCCCTCTCTCTATGCCTGCCTCTCTGCCTACTTGTGATCTCTGTGCATCAAATGAATAAATAAAATCTTAAAAAAAAAAAAAAAAGAAAGAAAGAAAGGGAAAAAAAAATAAATCTGAATAAACATGCACTTCAATTAATAATAATGTATCAAATAAGCTGATACCCCAAAAGGACATAACCATCCCAGGGTGTAGGATGTGGCACAGCCCTCCCACAGAATTTCACCCACATTCTACTTGCCTGATATGTAGGGAATCCCAAGCCTTAAAATTTAGGGTTGTCATCAACTGAGAATACCCCCAAATGATCCCCCAAATACTCCCTGTGGCAGAGGCACATGGAAATCCTCTCTGGAGGAAGGGGACACCACCCCAGCCTGAAGGTATTGCTACAGATACTTGTTAAAGTATGTGCAGAGCTGCTTTTAGGCAACAAATAGAATGATCGATGGAAACTTGATCAAGGCTAACGGGCCCAGAGTGACCACATAGCTGAAAAGTGGCCCATCAGGTGATACTTTGAGGTGCAGTATCCACAGGCCCTAACTGACCAATGGGCTACTTAAAACCAGGCACAGTTACCAAAGAAAGGTAAAATTCCATACTCCCCATACCTCCTTACCTTCCCCCTTTACCAACAACCTCCACCCACAGCCTCCTTGCAGACAGTCTCTCTTTTGCTGTCCTACCCCACCCCCTTGCGGTATGCCCCATGTTTCTATCGCCTTTGTTCTGCCTCAGGTGAATCCTCCCACCACTTGAGCTTTTGGTTCAAGAACAAGCAAGAAAACAGACCAGCAAAGAGATACACAAAATTTCAGTTAACAGCATGAGTCAACACAGACTATAAAAGTTATGCTTATAGGGTGCCTGGGTGGCTCAGTGGGTTAAACCTCTGCCTTCGGCTCAGGTCATGATCTCAAGGGCCCTGAGATTGAGCCCCTCATCAGGCTCTCTGCTCTGCGGGGAGCCTGCTTCCCCTTCTCTCTCTGCCTGCTTCTCTGCCTGCCTGTGATTTCTCTCAAATAAATAAAATATATTTTTTTAAGTTATGCTTACAATGCTTAAAATGATATTTTAAAAAAAGGAAATCCCACTTCTGGTCAGTGTAGTAAACAGAGACCAATTTACTCTCCTGCCTGAACAACCAAAGATTTCAAATAAATGAAACCATGGTTGTAAAGACACTAGACGTCAGACTGCAAAGGACAGTAACCCTGAAAGACCATCAACAGAAAACGTTTTCTCCAAAACTGTCCCAGCTCGTTTCCCTGGAAGTTACCAGGTCTGCTCTGCAGAGCCTGCTGGACTCTGTGAGTTGAGGAGATGGAAAGGAGGGTTGTGAAAAATGAAATGGCTAAAGTGGGCCAGAGAGAGTACCAGGGATTGCATAGAGAGAAAACTTAAAAGTTTATCTGCAGGGATATAAAATAAAATTTAAAAAATATATATCAGGGCACCTGGGTGGCTCAGTGGGTTAAGCCTCTGCCTTCAGCTCAGGTCATGATCTCACGGTCCTGGGATGGAGTCCCACATCGGGCTCTCTGCTCAGCAGGGAGCCTGCTTCCTCCTCTTTCTGCCTACTTGTGATCTCTGTCTGTCAAATAAATAAATAAAATCTTTAAAAAAAATATATATATATATATGTGTGTGTGTGTGTGTGTGTGTGTGTGTGTATGTTAGTTCATTAATTATAACAAAAGTACCATACAATATAAGATGTTAATAACAGGGAAAGCTGCGTGTAGAGTGCATGGGAATTCTCTACTTACGTTATACTTTTTCTAATTTTTTCTAAAACTAATAATCAATTATAAAGTTCTAAATAATAAAGTTTACTAAAAGCACCGAGCAGGGGCGCCTGGGTGGCTCAGTGAGTTGAAGCCTCTGCCTTCAGCTCAGGTCATGATCTCACGGTCCTGGAATAGAGCCCCACATCAGGCTCTCTGCTCAGCGGGGAGCCTGCTTCCTCCTCTCTTTGCCCCCTCTCTGCCTACTTGTGATCTCTGTCAAATAAGTAAATAAAATCTTTTTTTTTTTTTAATTTAATTAAAAAAAAAAAAAAAAGCACCGAGCAGACCCACGGACCTGTCTCTGGCTCCTCCAGAGTTTGGACGGCACCGACCCAGGGACGCCCCTTCTTCCCGCCTCCCACCAGCCTCCAACCTCTTCCCCAGGCTCAGCCTCCAGAACCCCCTTCGCCATCCTCTGCCCCCGCGAGCAGCCAGCAGAGCATCCTGAGCTTCCGCCTCGTCGCCATAGACCACGAGCTCCCGGGCTCACCGGAAGGGCCCCACCGCCCGCTCCCAGTACCTGCGGGCCTCGCACCCACCTGTCTCAGGGCTTCCACTCGACCGCAGCGACGAGGTGGCTCCCGAGGGCATGGGTCACACCCTACAGGCCGGAGCAAGCGCGGCCCCGGGGCAGGACTGAACCAGATCCTCTGGACCTGCAGGCCCCGAGCCGCCGACTTCCGGAAGGCCACTTCCGGCACGAGCAGGTGCTGCTCATCAGGAAGATGACCCACACCTGACCCCTCTTCCGCCTGGGCAGGCGGATTTCTCTTCCAGAGGCCCTCTTCCGGCAAGGCTAGGAGTCCCAGAGCCCAGCAGCCTCGGGGCGGGACCCCACAGAGCCAGGACTTCTGCCTGAGCCACGCAGGGGAGCTGTGTGACCACCCTGCACCCTCTTCCGCGCAGTGGGCCAAATGGAAACAAACAAGCTTTTTGCAGGGGAAAAATGAAACACAAATACAACTTCTCCCTCTCCGGGTGGAGATTCACACACTGCCACCCCCACCGCACCATTAGCACACAACTGGAGAGGGGATATTTCTTTTAACAAATTCAAACTTAAAAAATTTTTTTAAAGAAATGACTGGAGCACGGAGAGCAAAGAGGACATGGCAGGAGGCTAGAGAACTAGGAAGAAGGTCCTTCCGGCTATGAAAGAACTCGAGCTTTACCTACGAATGGGAAGACACTAGTTTTCAACCAGATGTGCATCTGTAGCAGATTTGAAATTCATACGGGATGGTGCATTGCAAAAATAAAACTTAATTTTCTGTCACACAACTAGGTTAAAAGTCTTCCCTTAGAAATACACATCTTTAAGCATAATAATTGCTCTGGGGGAAAAAATTTAATTATTTTCCAATTAACTCGGCTTCTTTGAGTAAGTATTTAGTATTTCTTTCCCCTCTTCCTTTCCTGCCCTTCTCCTTTGTTAAGAGGGAACAAAATTTCTAGGTGACTTATGTGATGTCTGGTATTAGACATGTGTGGTCCAGATACCTTCCTTAGGTACTCTGGGTTCTTGTTTTGTGTAAATCTCTTTTCATACTGCATTTTCAATTTATGCATCTACTGAAGCATCACTGTTCTTGTCTGGCAGTTGGTATGAGAAAGCAGCACTTCCTGCTGTAACCCGAGGAAGTATTATGTGGTGGTAAGAAGCCTGACTCCTGGAACCAGATTGCAAAATTCAAATTCTAGTTCTGGAGCACCTGGGTGGCTCAGTGGGTTAAGCGTCTGCCTTCAGCTTGGGGAGCTAAGACCTCCATTCCAGGGGGCCGGGATCATGACCCAAGAGAAAGTCAGAGAATGGGCAAGGAGAGCAGCAGAGGCAGAGGGAGAAGCAGACCTCCCATTCTCTCACTTTCTCTCTCAAATAAATAAAAAAATTCTAGTTCTGGAACGCCTGGGTGGCTCAGTTGGTTGAGCCACTGCCTTCAGCTCAGATCATGATCCCAGGGTCCTAGGATCAAGTCCCGCATCAGGCTCCTTGCTTGGCGGGGAGCCTGCTTCTCTAGCTACCTCTGCCTGCCTCTCTGCCTGCTTGTGTGTACTCTCTCTCTCTCTATCTCTGGCAAATAAGTGAAAAAAAAATCTTAAAAAAAAAAATTGTAGTTCTGCATTTACTAGTTTAATTTCTCTGTGCTGAAATTTCTTCTTCCATAAATGCAGATGTGAATAACACCATATAGGGTTGTTTCTCTGGTGAGGAGGGAGTATGTTAATATATGTGAAGAACTTAATACCCAGCATATAGTAGTGCCATGTTAGCTACTGTTATTAATGGCCACAGCATCCAATGCTATATTTTTAATAAGCCATTTATTTTTAGATAACTTTAGATATACAAGTTTAAAAAAATAATAATAGAGGGACAGCTGGGTAGCTCAGTCAGTTAAGTGCCTGTCTTCGGCTCAGGTTATGATCCCCAAGTCCTGGGATCATCAACCCCAAATTGGGCTCCCTGTTCAGGGGCAAATCTGCTTCTCCCCTCCCTTTGTCCCTTCCCACTCATGTTGGTTCTCTTGCGTTCTCTCTCTCTCTCTCTCTCAAATAAAATCTTTTTAAAATAACATAATTCCTTTGTTCCCTTCACTCAGTTCCCTCTTAACAGATTTAACCATGGTACATTTGTGAAAACTCAAAGATTAATCTCATTATTATTAAATTAATTCCAAACTTTATTTTGATTTTACCAGTTTTTTAAGTAATACCCTTGGGGCACCTGTCTGGCTCAGTCAGTGGAGTGAGAGACTCTTGATCTCAGGGTTGTAAGTTCAAGTCCCACGCTGGGTGTAAAGATTCCTTAAAAATAAAATCCTTAAAAAAAAAAGATTTAAATTAAATGAATGCCCTTTTTCTATTCCAGGATCCAATCCAAGATATCACATTGTGTTAAATCCATTACATTTCTAAAATATCACAGAGAAACTTCTGCTTCTAGTCATACCAGACTACCAAATATAACCCAAATATGGACAGAATCCTGTGTCCAGGCATGAACAGTACATGACTGAACATTGCAAAAATAGACACTTCTTTTTTTAAAGATTTTATTTATTTATTTGACAGACAGAGATCACAGGTAGACAGAGAGGCAGGCAGAGAGAGAGAAAGGGAAGCAGGCTCCCTGCTGAGCAGAGAGCCCAACGAGGAGCTCAATCTGAGGACCCTGGGATCATGACCTGATCCGAAGGCAGAGGCTTTAACCCACTGAGCCACCCAGGTGCCCCAAAAGAGACACTTTTAAAGGGGGTCCCACAATCACCTCAGATGTTTGTCAGGAGACACTTTTGCTCAGTGAGAAGAAGGAGTGGAGGCCTGGCAGAACAGTGGTCTTGTTCAGCTGAGGAAACAGACAAAAGTTAGAGATTCCAAAGTGGCTCAAATTTGTGCAGCAAAGTATCTGAGATGAGGGAGCCCAGATGTCTGTGTGGGACTCACTATGGGGCCAGGGCCACAGGCTAGGGGTTCACGAATACAGGACAAGTCTGCTCAAGGCCTAGCAAGGGTTACCTACCACAGAGCTGAGAGCCAAACCACAACCCTACATTGAAGACCCCACCCAGCCTTCTCAGAAGCATCCCTGGAACTTCAAAAGGTTCCTATTTCAAAGAACCATGATCCAGAGTAAGGGACACATCCTAGGACTAAACTGAAAACCGATGCCTGACAAGACCAAAAGGATCTACCAGTCATTGAAATGATTGCAAAATAATTTTATTCAGTATTCCTTCAGTATTCCTAATTCAGTATTCCTTATAGAGGAAAAAGTGATAATCCAGGCCGTCAAAAGCATGGCGTCCACAATCTATTATAATAGATACACATAGGGGCACCTGGGTGGATCAGACAGTTAAGTGTCTGACTCTTGATCTCAACTCTGGTCTTGATCTCCGGGTAGTGAATTCAAGTTCTACACTGGGCTCCACGCTGCGCATGGGGCCTACTTAAAAAAAAAAAAAAATGTTCGTATAATAGCTATTTGTATGTTCATAAATATATAAATACAAAGGACAGGAGTTTTAAAAAACAGAAACTACTTTGTTACAAGGTTCATACATTTTATATAAAGTATCACATAATAGTCACTGCAAGATGACTATGATTGGCATGCATATTATAATTCTGATGGCAACCCTAAAAAATAATGTATAAAATATAGCTGAAAAGCCAACAGAGTGATGATTACACTAGAACACTTAATTAGTATTCTCTTAACCCAAAAGAAGTCAGGAAAGGAGAAAGAGAAAAACAAAATAATAACATTGGCAAATTGAAAACCAGTGATGAAAAGAATAGACCTAAATCCAACCATATCCACGATTTTATGAAATGGAAAACAAAAACATAACTAGATAAAAAAGGAAATGATGAAAAAAAAGGTACGTCAATAAATGGTATACAAAAGAAAGCTGAGAGTCATGTTAATGTTAGACTTAATGGACTTAAGACAAGAAGAATGATCAGAGATATAGAGAGACATTTATAATGATAAATGAAGAGGACATAGCAAACCTAAAATGTAGGTGGCTAATAACTGAGTTTAAAAATAAATGAAGCAAATCTGACTGAACTGAAGAGACAAATCTATAGATTCTGATTATAATCAGAAGCAGAAATATCAATTTCCCCTTTAATAACTAAATAAAAATCAAGAAGGATGTGGGAGATCTAAAAATAATTATTGAACACTTTAACTTTACTCACCTTTGGAGAATAATTTATTCAGTAATAGCAGGATTCACATTCTTCCCACATGTACCTAAAGCATTAATTGAGATAGACCTTCTGCTGGGTGGGACATAAAACAGCTCAGTATATTATAAGTTTGCAATTTTATAGAATATCCTCTCTAAACACAACCACATTAAATCAGAAAGTCAATAACAATTAGATATTTTTAAAAGCTTCAAGGATTTACAGGTTAAACAACAAATATTTTTATGATTTTTAAATTTATTCTACAGAGAGAGAGAAAGCACAAGCAGGGGGTCAAGCACCAGGCAGAGGGAGAGGTTGAAGCAGGATCCCCAAGGAGTGGGGAACCCAATTCGGACTCCATCCCAGGACCCTGGGAGCATGACCTGAGCCAAAGGCAAACGCTAAACCATCTGAGCCACCCAGGTACCCCGACAAATTTCTACATAGCCAGAAAGGAAACCATATGAAAAATTAGTTAAGTACTTGAAACTAGTAGTAAACATATATCAAATGTTTTGGATAGAGTTAAAGAGTACTTACAGGAAGTTTATCAATCTATCTTTGTTGGGGAGGGTCATCAAAAAGATGTGACCACTGACTGACCCATCACTTGGGCTTGGGCACTCGAATGGAGGCTCCTAACTCCTTCCCCTGTCCCTGGAATATGGGTTCCACTTGCCTTTCCTGCTCCCAGAGGCTGCTCCAAGGACAGAGACTTGAGATGGCGACATGCTGAAAACACCTGCATTGCATATGTGACTGAAAGAGTTAGGGCCTCTTTATTAACTTCAGATTTGGAGGGCAGGTAGGGAGATCCATTCATCTCTCTACTGCCCAGTATAAACCTTATAGCTAAGTTCCCTTTGCTTTTGAACTGCCAAGTACCACTCATTCTTCATCTCTCCCTGCCCTCCAACATGAGGGCCGGTTTCAGATTACACCAGGGAAGCTCCCAGGAGGGTTATGAACCAAGAATCTGTAACTTTGCTAATTCTTTATTCTACCATTCAAATTTCTTGAGTCCCTGTAGTCAATTTTTGTTTTAATTATTATTTTATCTTTTAATTACTCTTTCAACTTTTCAACTTCAATTTTTTTTAAGATTTTATTTATTTATTTGACAGAGATCACAAGTAGGCAGAGAGGCAGGCAGAGAGAGAGGAGGAAGTAGGCTCCCTGCCGAGCAGAGAGCCCGATGCGGGGCTCGATCCCAGGACCCTGGGATTATGACCCCAGCTGAAGGCAGAGGCTTTAACCCACTGAGCCACCCAGGCGCCCCTCAACTTCAATTTCAACCAGAATTTGCATTTCATTTTTCTTTTACATTCTATTGACTGATATTCTCTATTTTATGCAACATTGTTGTCGTGCCCTCCTTCTTTCATCATGCTTTCCTTCAACACATATTTACAATGCCACTTTGAAGTGTTTTTCTATTACATCTGACATCTAGTAGGTCTCATAGGCAGTTTCTGTTACAGGCCCGCATCACGATTTCCTGTTTCTTTGCATGCCTCAAAATTTCTGTTGGAAGATGGACATTTTTAAAAATTTCTTTTCTTTTTCTTTTTCTTTTTTAAGATTTTATTTATTTACTTGACAGAGATCACAAGTAGGCAGAGAGGCAGGCAGGGGCGGGGTTGGGGGGAAGCAGTCTCCCCACTGAGCAGAGAGCCCCATGTAGAGCCTGATCCCAGGACCCTGGGACCATGACCTGAGTGAAAGGCAGAGGCTTTAACCCACCGAGCCACCCGGTCTCCCCTAAATGGTTTCTAATTTATTTTTTAAGTAAACGCTAGCCCCAACATGGGGATCGAACCCATGACCCCAAGATCAAGAGTTACATGCTCTACCAACTGAGCCCTCCAGACACCCTGCAAATGGGCATTTTTGGTAATACATTTTAGCAACTCTCATACTGGTCCTTCTGCCCCCTTTCCAGGCCTGTTATTGTTATCTGCTTGTTTGTTTGTGTAAAGAAAACACTGTTTTCTTACTACTCACAAAATACTCCTGTATTGTCGGTACTACACCCCTTCCAGTCATCAAGTATGTGGGAGTTTTTCCCACACCGAGCAATTCTGCAACACCAGCTGCGCACCCTACAGTTCAAGTCAGCGCTGACACTATCTACGTACTGTAGCATCAGATCCCACAGGTTAAGGGCTTTGGCTATAAGTAAGAGGTTCTCACAACTCCCACCTTGGGTTCAATTAATTTGCTAGAGCAGCTCACAGAACTGAGAAAATCATGTACTTACTAGACTGACAGTTGATGGCAAAGGATACTAAAGGATATGAATGAATAGCTAGATGAAGATACATAGGGTGGGGTCTTGAAGGGGCCTTATCTCAGGAGCTTTTGTACCCACGGAGTTTGGGGTACACCATCTTCCTGACATACGGATGCATTCTTTTTCACCAACCTGCTCTCTGAACCTCATTCCTTAACATTTTCATGGAGACTTTCTTACAGAGGCACAGCTGATTAAATCACTGGCCATTAAAGGATGCAACCCCCTGTTCTCTCCCTTGGAGGTTGGAGGGTGAGGCTTAAAATTTCACCCTCTAGGGCACCTGGGTGGCTCAGTCAGTTAAGCGTCTGCCTTCGGCCCAGGTCATGATCCCAGGGTCCCAGGATTGAGTCCCATATTGGGCTCCTTGCCCTGCGAGAAGCCTGCTTCTCTGTCTCCCTCTGCCTGCTACTCCCCCTGCCTGTGCGCCCTCTCTCTATCAAATAAATAACAACCCCCCCCCAAAAAAAAAGTTCCAACCCTCTAATCACACTGGTGGATTCCCCTGACAACAGTTCCTACCCTTAGGTCACCTAGGGGCTTTCCAAACATCACCTCATTAACATAAACTCACGTCTGATTGAAAGGGTTTGTTATGAATAACAACAACAACAACAAAATTCACTATTCTAAAACTGTTTCAGGAACCAAAGACATAAAACAAATAATCATAACACAAGATCCCCTGACTGCTCTAACCTCTTGGGAAATAACAAGGGTCTTGTGAGCTATGAGCCAGGAGCCAGGAGCCACAGATGAAGACAAAATACATACTTGAAGGTTGAAACAGTATCACAGACCATGCCCTGGGTGGTTTGTTTATTTGTTTGTTTGTTTAGCACATATTCCTGACAGCAAAATGAGCCATACCTATCAGAACAGTTATATTGGGTGTAGCATTTATAGGACAGATCTAGCAATAGAACCAATACAAATATGCCCAACATTTGGGGATGGGGATAGTGGATCAGGGATAGATTTAAAGAAACATCTAGGGGCACCCGGTGGCTCAGTCATTAAACATCTGCATTCAGCTCAGGTCGTGACCCTGGGGTCCTGGGATCATGCTCCCTGCCTGGAGGGAGCCTGCCTGCTTCTCCTTCTTCCACTCCCCCTGCTTGTGTTCCCTCTCCCGCTGTGTCTATCTGTGTCAAATAAATAAATAAAATCTTTAAAAAAAAAAGAAGAAAAGAATTATCTATTTTGTCCTACAAAGCTATTATAAACATTTTCATATTCTTGTACTAGTTGATTTCACGCCTAAACCTGTGCAGAACTGTTTAGCATGGATATCCACTGATGGGTTCCTAGGTCTAATTCCTTTCTTCTTCTGGCCATTTTCCATAGATATTACAATTTGAGTAGGCTTTGACTCAATCTCCCAATACCATCAGTCAGTATTAATTGAGGTAGTTACATCTTCCCAATAGCCACATTATACCCTATTAACATGGTCATAGTGTGATGTGGGTTCATTACCAAACAAATCAGTAAGAGGTACCTGCTTTGCATTCCCAGCAGAATCTACCCTTGCCCACCTAACAGATTTTTTTTTAAAAGATTGCATTTATTAATTTATTTGTTAGAGTAAGAGAGAGAGAGAGAGAGAGAGAGCGAGCACAGACAGGCAGCATGGCAGGCAGAGGCAGAGGGAGAAGCAGGCTCCACAGAGCAAGGAGCCCGATGCGGCACTCGATCCCAAGACACTGAGATTATGACTTGAGCCGAAGGCAGGTGACCCTCCTGAATCCCTTTTAAATAAGGTTTTCCTTATTCAGCTTCACATGGGTTAATTCAATTTAATTAAGAAAAAGTCAATCACCCTCATCTCACAGACTTACACTGAGACGAGTTTTCGTATGTAAATACAGTGAGGACCACCTTCCTCCAACAGTAGGATATATGTAGTAATTCAAATAGTTCCTACCGTTGTGAAACCGACCTCTCTGTCCGGAGCTCACATATGTAACATGAAGTCAATGTTTGGATATAAAAAAAAAAGATAGTTTGTCACTGCGCCAGGCAAAGGAGACCGGAGCAAGGTGATGCCTGTAAGATGGAAAGCTAGCCTAAGCTAAAAGGCTGAAGGATTTTCCCGGACAATACAGGATCTGGGTAGATATTTTTTGCTTTTTGGGTTTTTTTTTTTAAAGATTTTATTTATTTGGCAGAAAGTGTGCTGGGGAAAGGGACATAGGGAGGAGAAGCAGGCTCCCCACTGAGCAAGGAGCCCTGGGATCATGACCTGAGCCAAAGGCAGACGCTTAACCAACTGAGCCACCCAGGTGCCGCTGGGGAGTTTTAACAGGATCTGGTACATGCTGCCCACCAGGCTCCTTGTGTCTTTGCGATGGTCTCCTGACTGACGCCACCAGCCATCTGAGTCTCCTTACTAAGTATCAACATTAATACCAAGTACCTGGAACAAAGGATTCTACAGAAAAGCAAGTGAAGGGGTGGGGGCTTCAAGAATAAGGCAGAGAAAAATTCATTCATTTTAAAGTTGAGCTTTCCTGAAGCATTAGTTTGTCCATCTTAATATGAACCCATTTTTACATTTTCTATAGCAGTTTTCCTATTCCTCATGAGGGAGCAGAAGGCAAGCTGAGGACAGAGCACAGGCTGACACCCGGAACCCCTCTTTCCAGGATATGCATGACATTCCTCCAGGAAACTTCCAGCTTTCTTAATGCTTTGCTATAGGGAAAGCAGCCTAAGCCTGATAATAGCAAGGCCTCCAGTATCCTGGGGATCTTCTTTAACATGTCAAAGTCCTTTTGAAAACCTCCCGTTTTCCTTATCTCCCCCAACCCCATAGTACAGAATCAGCCATTCCTCATACCCCTCAGTGCAGCAGCGTAACAAAATCACCTCATTGTACCAAAGACATCTTAAGAATTCTTTCTTGGCAATAGCTTCTTGACCTCACCAACATTCCAAAACTACCTCATCCCTACTAATTATCCTGCAGGATATGTTTTATTTCAACCTGTTTGGGGGCATGAGCCGTCATGACATATCCATGTAAATTACAGGTGCCTCTAGAGAACTTCCATAAGCTTGGAGGTCCTAAGATTTGCACAAGTGCACCCATTAAACCCCAGGCTAGGATTCATTTCCCCACATCCACTCCAGCTTTTAGCTGTATTAAATTAGTCAAGAGGACCTTTTGGATCAGTTTATAGGCCCTTTCCCAAAGCTATGTTCTAGTGTTATCCAGCATTATTTTTTTGAGTCTGCCTGACCTGCTCTGCTAATGCTCCATTGTATCTCCAGGGTGATTCCTATCCTCCACTTATTTCCAAGAAGAAAACATCCTCTATTTTGCGAATTCTAGATAATCCTTTCCCTCTGACTGTTGCTTTTTTTTTTTTTTTCCTTTGCTGCTTTTCATTAAAAGCAAATTCTGCTTGTCCCAGGATACCTAGACTGGCATCTATCTCCCCAAAGGCTCTTTTCTAACTTGTGGGCCATTGTAGAAGACACCGTGTAGGTTGTTGCCATTACGTACTAATGGCTGGCTGTGGTTAGCATACAAATTTTCTGTCCCAAAATGTTGGGGACCCCATGCAAAGGTTAAATGAGTGGTAGTCAAAACCATATGTAATTTAGTTTGAGTATGCCCTAAGGCCTTCAGGTGTCAGGGTGGGGCCCTTCCTTAGGGGATCTCAGATGCCCACTGTTATCATCTCCTCAGGAGCCCATTGTTTCCCTCTATTCTAATTAATAGCTTTCCAACCCCCCAAATAAGGATGATATTGTGTGTATGTGTGTGTGTGTGTGTGTGTGTGTGTGTGTGTGTGTGTGTGCCCGTGCATAACACATTGTAGCATGTTGGGCACAACCATTACATTGTTTCCTTTATAACCAGAAACCCTTGCAAGCATTTGATCCTGCTGGGAGCAACAGACCACATAGCTTAAGGTCTCCAGAGGAAGCGGTTCTCTGAAATTCTCTGCCAAATGATGTCCTTTGTAGTAGATGTTGCCTTGAAAATACTAGTCAAAAGATACGAGCTCACTATTAGAGTTCAATGTAGTCATTAACAGTTGCTCTAGTTCATCAACAGACTGTACAACCATAATGTCTCCCAGACTCAGGTTTGTAGACTTTCACCTGACCTGGTCAGGTTCCAAAAGCAGGGGTAGCCTCAAACATAGCTTCGACTTCGGGACATTTGTTATAATCATGCTAAGAGATAATACTATTTTCTTGCCCTGAGCCTCTCTCTCAAGACATTAATACAATGCTGGATTTCTCTCATTTCATAACCCACTTATGCATTCTTTGATGCTCAGCTATTATTTCTCCTTCTGCCCACTTGTCATGTATTTGTACCCTATTTTTTTTTACCTTTAGAAGGGCATGAAGTTCAGTCACGGTGCTGGACCAGGTTGCTAGCAGCAACCCTAGTCTAGCAAGCACCTCTCCCTTGATTTGTTCAATGATTAGCAAGATCATTTTAGGGAAGTCTAGTCCCCACTCCACCCCTCAATGCACACATACACACAGTGTTGAACCTCTCATACTTCTCCTGGAGGAGGTACAGCCTACAATCACCTGCATTCTTCCTTTCTCTCCCTGCCACATGCAGCTGCTAAACACTAATTTCTGGCCAATTACTCTATAATTATTTGATTTTTTTTTTTTTTTGGTCTGCCCATGAGCTTAAATTATTCTGCAAAGTAATCCAATAAAATTGTGTCTCTTTTATTTATTGTTTTGAGAGAGAGAGCCAGAGAGAGAGAGCACACACATCGTGACTGTGGAGGGGAGGAGCAGAGAGAGAGGGAGAGAGAGATCTCAAGCAGGCTCCACACTCAATGCAAAGCCTGATACAGGAATCAATTTCAGGACCCTGAGTCATAATCAAGAGTCCAGTGTTGAACCAACTGAGCCACCCAGGTGTCCCAAATTGTGCCTCCTTTAAAGGCATAGTTTCTGAAGTTAGTGTTCCATATCTTTTTCTGTCTCCAAGAGAATTCCTCCCAGCTGTCCAATTGTTCTGTTCTCTCTCACAAACTAGCCAGCCCACAAGCCTAGTCTGTATCCTCATTAAATGCACGAATCTCTTTCCAGGTGCCTTTCACCACAACCTCCACTGTTCAAGCCCTTAGGCTTGAACTTCTGCAAGCCCTGTTAAGAAATGCAGTCAGCTCCTTTGGAAACAGATTGGGAGCTTCCAGCTCCTCCTGAGGAGGAGATGAGGAACAAGTTTCTCTTCCCAGGCAACACTTCTGAGCTGGGGTTAGGAACAGTGCATGTTTCTCTCAAAGTGCCAGCTTTGCTGTGGGTGCTGTGTGCTCAGTGAAGTGGGGAAAGCAGCAGCCTGAGATCCCCTTGGCTTGCCTTTCCGGACATGGAACCATTGCTCCCCAGGTGTGCTAGTCCTTTCAGCATGCTGTGACGGAAGTCCAAGACTACACCTGACTCACCCGATGGCCTCTACCCTCCCCAAGTTAGCAGTCCTTTAACTCACAGCGGGATCATAGACACCCACACACATTCCCTTGATATTAATAGAACATCTTAGTTCATTCTCTTTCTGCCTACTGCCATCAGGATGTCCACATTTAAAAATCATTCCCTCCTCACAACCAAAAATGCTTATGTAGGTTGGAAGAAGTTCCTTTTTCCTTTGGAAAGTATGAAATAATCATATCTTCACTGACATGCAAAGCTTTTACTTACCAGAATGAGGGATCACCTTTCTTCCAGACTTTATCGTATTTATCCATCCCTAAAAGATAAGACTTTCTGAGATTTATTATGATAAAAACAATTTAACAATTTGAAGGGCAGAATATGCCATCTCAAAATGTGCTATTTGGGCAGAAGGATTATTTTGAACTGATTATTTCCCACCCAGGAGAGCTCTGAAAACTGAAATACCTTTCTGTAAGAAAAAGCTACATTATAAAGGTAATTTATATAAGAAAGGGGGTCTGTACCAGGAAGAGAGCTATTACTAGAGCTATTACCTGCCTGGCAGGACAACCTTTGTTTATCAAACACTTTTTCTCAACTTCCTGTGACTCACCCTCCTGTCTTTGAAGCCCCAACCCCTAAACCTTTCCTTGGCTCATGATGGTGTATAAAGCCCTAATCCTTTAGTGCCCTTTTGAGTCTTGTATCTTTCAGGGCCTCCCATTAGGTAATTAAAACATAACTTAAAAACAATTTTTTTTCCCCTGTTACTCTGTCTCCTTACCCCAGGCTCCTAAACTTTGGGCCATCCTCAGCCTGACCAGTATACATTCCCTTGAGGATAAAATAGCTTATTCTCTGATCTACTACTTGAGTGTGCCACTGTCAACCTTAAAAATAAAAACTGCCAGTTACTACCATCCAAAGATGGGTTTATTTGGAAAATACAATCTGGAACAAACAAGCTGTAGCAACACTTTACCCAAGGTTTATTCCAGGGAATAAGAGAGGCACCTTTTTCTCTTTTTCTTTTCTTTTTTTCTTTTTTTTTTTTTTTAAGATTTGATTTATTTATTTGAGAAAGAGAGAACATGAGAGGGGAAAGGGTAGGAAGGAGAAACATACTGCCTGTTGAGCAGGGTGCTCCATGAAGGACTCAAACCTGGGACTCCAGGACCATAACCCAAGCCAAAGGCAGTATCTTAACCAACTGAGCCACCACTCGGGCACTCAATGCACTTTTTTTTTTTTTTTAAGGAGAAAGGGCTTAAGATGGGAAGACTGTTATAAATGAAAAATCCATTGGAATAAAATGGGAGCTCAAAGTGTGGCTGCTTCTCATTGACTGAGCTGTCGCAAGGGAAGGGGAACCAGGGAGGAAAGCATCTCTTCTGGCTGGAGTAGTAGGGTAGTATGCACGTGCAAGGTCAAGTCTGTGAATGGTCAGGTCTTAAAATCAAGTTTTCTCCTCCTGTTGGGTCTGCAGCTGACCGTGAGTGGTGGGGCCGAAACCTCCTGATGCCTTTTTAGTGAAGTTTTCATGATTGTATTTGACATCACCCATTCACCCCATGTCCCCACAGCTAGTTCCTTCTAGCTTTGTTTACTCTTCTCTTCTGCCTAAGTCTGGAGTGTCCTTTGCACACCTTGTGGTCAAAACATTCCCCATGTTGCAATAATCACCCTCCGGCACTTGCAGTAGTCTGTTTCTTTCTCTTGCAATAACACTTTTTCTTTTTCTTTTTTTTTTTTTTTTTAAGTAGGCTAGTGATGCCTGGGTGGTTCATTTGGTGGAGCATCCGATTCTTGATTTTGGCTCAGGTCGTGATCTCAAGGTCATGAAATCAAGCCGCACATAGGGCTCCGTGCTCAGCGCTGCATCTACTTGTCCCTCTCCCATCATCTTCGCCACTCCTCCTTCTAACCCTGCTCCTGTGCACTCTTTCTCTAAAATAATTAAGTAAAATCCTTTTCTTCCTTTTTTTTAAGTAAAATTTTTAAAAAACTAACTAGATAAATAAATAAAATGGGTCAGATGTCCCATGTGGGGCTTAAACTCAAGACCCTGAGATCAAGAATTATGTGCTCTACCAACTGAACTGGCCAGGCACCCCACAATAATACTTTTGAATACAGTCTCACCTTCATTAAATTCACATTTGATTTTTATTCCAGTCTTATCACTAATTTCTCCTGATATTGCCTACCCTGTGATATCCTGAACCTAAGGGTTTCATATTATATGGTTAACTTTGAGTTAATGCTCAGGATAGAATAGTGAGAATGGGTTGTTGGTGTCCCAGCCAATCATTATAGAGCAGCTTAATTCACCCACAGACATTTAACCCACTGTGCCATCCAGGTACCCCAAGTGATCTTGTTATAAGTCTTTAAATTTGTGGGTATTAGCAGTAGTAGATTATAGTAGCAGTAGATTAATAATACAGAGAACACATGAAGGCAAGAATGAACAAATGAATAATGTTCACTTATTAATGAAACTCTAGAGATTGTGTTCCTTCCTAAGTAGGAGGAAGGCAAACCACGACTTCCGATCTGAGATGATATATAGTATATGAGCTGACAAGGATAAAAATATGATTTTGAGTGTATTTTTAAAACTTTAGTTGCTATGGGGGTGTTTGGAAATGTATCAAATGTATCGCCCACCAAAAATATGGAGTCGTGATACTAAGAGGATATTAGTGAGTTCTCTGTGAGTCATGCATTTACCTTAGACTAGAAAATATCTTCATGATGTTGTGAAAAGTCAAAATCACGTAGGAAGTTGCAGTAGTCTTTAAGGCAACTTTAAAATATTCCCCTGGGGATAAAAATACATTTTATGTTTATAAAAAAATAAAATATGACAGTATCTTTTTTTTTAAATGACAGCATCTTAATTTAATATCCACTTAGTAAAAATATATGTACCTTGTCCTCAATATACCAGGCCCTTTGCCAGATGCTAGGAATAGATCAGAAATGAGAGTCATTGCAATCAAGAACCCAACAATCTAGTTGAAAGATAGACAATTTCAACGTTAAGAGCAATGACCACTAAGGGATTTATTGTCTGTGTAAATAAATAGTTGGGGTTAGTACTGATACCAGGCATGGCTGGATTCAAGACTGAAATGCTTTGGTCAGAATTTCCTTTCTCTCCATGTATTAATATTGCATTCCCCTATACTGGTCTAATTCTTCAATTCCACATGATAACAAGATGGTACTAACATGGTGCCAACAGTTTCATTCTCTATGACCTCTTTGACTTCAGAGCCATCAAGAAAAAAAAAAAAAAAACCAACAACAAGCTCTCCTTCCCAGATGTCCTAGCAAAATCTCCTCTTTCTTCAGTAATGCATCCATTCCTGAATGAATCATACTTATTGGAGGGAAGGGAGTGGCGCTAAGAATGTGACTTGCTGACTGGCTTAAGTCTGGTTTTTATGTTAAACTTGGAGTTTTGGGGTTTGGGTTCTCTCCAGAATCACAAGGATTGAAAATGAGAATGGACACAGCTCTCCCCATGTCACCAGAGGTAAGGTAAACGGATGATGGTATTCAAAACACAATCACTGTAGATTACAGACTGTCTATGTTTTTTTTTTTTTTTTTAAGATTTTTATTTATTTGTCAGAGACGGAGAGAGAGTGAGCGAGCACAGGCAGACAGAGAGGCAGACAGAGGCAGAGGGAGAAGCAGGCTCCTTGCAGAGCAAGGAGCCCGATGTGGAACTCGATCCCGGGACCCTGGGATCATGACCTGAGCCGAAGGCAGCTGCTTAACCAACTGAGCCACCCAGGCGTCCCCAGACTGTCTATGTTTTGTCATTCTTAGTTACTACAAAAATTTACCCACAGTTTATGGTTTGCCTTTTTATATTGGCCTTTTTACTTTAATTTTTGAAATATAGGAGTTAAATTTGTATTGTTCTTGTTGTTAAATACATCCATCTTTTTCTCTGTGAGTCTCTGTGAATCTCTGTCATTACTTCGGGACCTTTAGCCAATTCTCACCACACTACTAGTTATGTTTTCTTTTCTCACAGGGAAAAAATGGAAACAAACCATGAGTTGAAGGGAAGGAAAAATGCTTCTCTACTCCCAAGGTCTTCCAGCTGGACTGAACATTATAAAATTTACATGAAACAGATTAACAGGAGAAATAAAACGTTTTAATAGGTGTACCCAGAGGCCCAGTAATGACATCAAGCCCCAAAGAAATGACCAAGGCAAGCATTTTTTATACTTTTTAGTCAGAAAAACAATTAATCTGTGAGGAATTGACAGGATTAAAAAAAAAAAAGAAAAACAAAAACAAAAACCCTTCACTTAGGGAGTTTTGCCTAGTAAGAAATACTAAACAGAATTTGGGCTGGGGTGGTAAATTAGTAAAGAGTGACAAGAGTTGGGGTACTTGGATGGCTCATTTGGTAGAGCATGTGACCCTTGATCTTGAGGTTATAAATTCAAGACCCATATTAGGTGTAGAGATTATTAAAAATAAAATCTTTTTTAAAAAGCTTTTAAAAAACATAATAATAAGAGTTATTAATACAACCTTCTGAGTTCTCTGTTTCCTATCTCTGGTAAGAAGGACTCTCCACCTCCTGGTACAGGGAGAGTACCTTTCACGTGGGAAATTAATTTCCTGCATTCAGAGCGATAGAGGAAGGTCTAAGTGTCCTTTTGGCATAACTTATCTCTTAAGTAACTTTTATTTAAAATAATCAATATGTCAAAGTGACATATTTGGGGGCAGCCTGCCCTCGGCCCCTACAGAGTCTTAATATTATTCTCAAGAAAGTCTCACTAAGTGCACCACTAAAACAAGGACATATCATTTTATATAGTTTCTGTGAATAAAATTTCAATTCAAATTGCAACAGCTGACAGTTAAAAATGGCTCCTGGCTTCCTGTATTAGTTTTCTAGGGCTGCTATAACAAAATACTACAGACTGGGTGGTTTAAACAACAGGTGTTTGTTTTCGCATGGTTATGGGAGCTGGAAGTCTGGGATCAAGATGTTGACTGGGTTGGTTTCTCTTCAGGCCTACCTCTTTGGCAGGCAGATGTCCACCTTCTTGCTGTGTCCTCACATGGTCTTTGGTCTGTGCATGCCCCAGGTATCCCTCTGTTGTCCAAATTTCCTCTGCTTACAAAAATACTGGTCAGATTGAATTACAGCCTATCTTAAAGACCTTAATTTTGACTTACTCACCTCTTTAAAGACCCTATCTCCAAAGGTAGTCACATTCAGAGGGACTGGAGGTTAAGGTCTGCAGTAGATGAGTGTGGGGCGAGCGATGGGGGGGCGGTGTTACAATTTAGCCTGTAACACCACCTACCTACCTTTCTTTCTTTCTTTCAAGATTTTACTTACTAATTTCTTTTTTTTTTAGATTATTTATTTATTTATTTGACAAAGAGAGATCACAAGTGGGCAGAGAGGCAGGCAGAGAGAGAGGGGGAAGCAGGCTCCCCACTGAGCAGAGAGCTTGATGTGGAGCTCGATCCCAGGACCCTGAGATCATGATCTGAGCTGAAGGCAGAGTCTTAACCCACTGAACCACCCGGGTGCCATTTACCTTATTCATTTGAGGGAGAGAGACAGAGCATGGGGTCAGGTGAGGAGCAGAGGAAGAAGGAGAAGCAGGCTCCCCTCTGAGCAGGGAGCCCAACATGGGGCTCAATTCCAGGAGTCCAAGATCATGACCCAAGCCAAAGGCAGGCACTTAATCAACTGAGCCGCTCAGGTGCCCCAACACCACCTTTCTGACTTTATATTTTCTTTCTCTTTCCCTCCCTTCCCCCCACACCTTCCACAGGGTGTTCTAGCTCATTAGTTTTTTTGTGTGTTTTAAAGATTTTTGTTTATTTAACAGAGAAAGAGAAAGAGAGAGAGATCACAAGTAGGCAGAGAGTCCGGGGACTCTGGGATCACGACCAGAGCCAAAAGCAGAGCTTAACCCACTGAGCCACCCAGGCACCCCCACATTGGGTATTTTTGTAGTTTTTGCTTGTTTTTTTTTTAAGATTTCATTTATTTATTTGACAGACAGAGATCAGAGTAGGCAGAGAGGCAGGCAGAGAGAGAGGAGGAAGCAGGCTCCCTGCTGAGCAGAGAACCCAATGCGGGGCTCCATCCCAGGATCCTGGGATCATGACCTGAGCTGAAGGCAGAAGCTCTAACCCATTGAGCCACCCAGGTGTCCCCCACATTGGTTTTTGAGCTTCAAGTACCAAGCATTCCCCCTACAAAGGCCCTTTGCATATGTATGATAATCTCTGCCTAGAATGATCCTCCCCTACAGTTCCTTTGGCCCACTTCCTTTTTTCATTCAGGTCTCTGGTCAAACATTAGTCTCAGAGATGGTTTTGACCAATTTAATCAAAATATCACTTCCAATGAGATGCCTAAATTATAACCATTACTGCTATTTCTGCTTCTGTACCTTTGCTTGCTATCTTATGAAGAGATGGAAAAATACCAGCAGACTTTCTATAAGCACTCTGTAACCATACAACCCCTGCCCAGAATTGAACCTGGCAGAGTGGCCGCTCCCGGACCCCCACCCGTCTCTGGGCCGAGAGATAACAGTCATCTGGCCCCAGAGAAACCCTTACCCAGAATTGGACGTGACAAAATGACTGCTCCCGGACCCCCCCCCACCCAGCTCTGGGTGCAAGAGATAATAACCATCTGGCCCCCTGCGGCTTGATAGGGAGACCCCGGCCAATCCTGAGGTGACACATCCCCTAGTGGTGCCAACCAAGCAGTTTGAAGAACGACAGCCCTTTGACCTAACCAATAATCTATTCCCCGCTCTGTAGCGCGCCAGTCATATTACAGAGTTCCATTTTGATTTTCCTGTGGTATGTGGCGATTTGTTACAAGATACTATGATGTATGCTAAGTCCCTACCTCCCCGAAAATAGTGTATAAAAAGTGTTGTGATCCTGAGCTCGGGACCTCTTAGCGTCACCGGCAACCAGTGCGCGGAGGTCCAGGTTCGAACTCATAATACACGACCCTTGCTGTTTGGCTTTGACTCTGGACTCTGGTGGTCGTCTTTGGGGGGTCTCAGAATTTGGGCATAACACCAACAGTGAACTTTGTTTCACAGTCTATCTACTGACTTAATATATTTATTAGCAAATAAAGCTTAGGAGGAGGGGAACTTCTGTAACTATCATGTCTCTAGAACTAGATACAGTTGTTGATACATGGGAAGTATCCAATAAATGGTTGTTAAATGAATAAATGTTTTTTTTTTTTCTGAAGAATAGAGGAAGACTGACCCACTGAATCTCCTACAAATGAGTAAATAATTTATGATTGGATATTATCTGATAATCATATGTCTCTCAGGAACCAAAAATCATTACTATTTCTCTTTTATTAAGTAAAACATGGAGCTTAAACTCTCAGCCCTGAGATCAAGAGATCAAAGGTCATGTACTCTTCTGACTTAGCCAGTCAGGGGCCCATGGAACAAAAAAAAAAAAAAAAAAAAAAAGAGGCGCCTGCGTGGCTCAGTGAGTTAAAGCCTCCTCTTTCAGCTCAGGTCATGATCCCAGGGGCCTGGGATCGAGCCCCACATCCGGCTCTCCGCTCGGGAGGGAGTCTGCTTCCTCCTCTCTTTCTCTGCCTGCCTGTCTGCCTACTTGTGATCTCTGTCTGTCAAATAAATAAATAAAATCTTAAAAAACAAAACAAAACAGGTGGAGGGCACCTGGATGGCGCAGTTAGTTAAGTGTCTGACTCAGGTCATGGATTTCCCGTGCTTTGGATTCTCTTTCCGTTTCCTTTTGCTCCTCCCCATTATGTAGTTTCTCTCTCTGTCTCTCAAATAAATAAATAAATGTTTAAAAAACTAAAACAAAAACACGGGCACCTGGGTGGCTCAGTTGGTTAAGCATCTGCCTTGGGCTCTAGTGTCATGATCCCGGAGTCCTGGGATCAAGCCTGGCATTGGCTCCCTACTCAGTCGAGAGCCTGCTTCTCCCTCTCCCTCTGCTGCTCCTCTTGCTTGTGCTCTCTTTCTCTCTGTCAAATAAATAAATAAAATCTTTTTAAAAATGAAAACAAAACAAATGAAACTATTTGGTAGAAAACATAATAATTGATAGGCTAATAGCACGTGAAGGCACATGAATGCAAATTAGTGAAATAAGATTGAGAAACTCTACTAGAAAATTAAAAAATGAAAAATATAAATATATAAATTATATAAATATGTAAATTATAGATATATACAAAACATATACACTTTACATTATATAAATATATATATAATGTGTGTATACAAATAGATACACAAATTTAAATTATCTGTATGTTTATGTATATGTGTGTGTGTATTACTAAAAAGTAGAGTGAAGAGAAACAAAAGTGCCAAATCCAATTAATTGAAATCTCAAAAGGAAAGAAAAAGGAAGAACTATATGATGAAATAATATGATGTGAAGATTCATTTCCCAGAATAAAAGAAAAAAAATAACCCAGATTGAAAAGGCCCTTACAGGGCAAACAAAAGAGATATGAATAAAGGACATGATCTTAGGTTTCAGTGCTAAAAGAGAATGAGGGCTGGAGGTGGGGAATGACAGACACAGTCTTATTCCTAAGCCTGCATCCCACTCCACTATGATCTAAATGTTATAGCATACTGATTTCATAAAGATGTGGAAAAGATTATATTAGGCTCAATAAGAAAACTCAGAATTATTACTTGAACATTATTCTTTTATATTTAAAACTCTAGTTTATTTGGAATATATGTTTTTGCATGCCACAAACTGAGGTTTAATTTATAATTTTTCTAAATGGAGAATGCTTCTAGCACTGTTTATTAAATAATGATAGCACTGTCTCTTTGTCTAATATGTATATGTCTAGTTTTTTAAATTTTTTCAGTGCTTGCTAGGAATTAAAGACCATAATGAAATTCCTGTGAGTTAGCTAGAGTAATTTGCACTAGTTGGGGCAACAAAACAGTCCTCACATTTCAGTGACTCTTCCTAGCTCAGGACGAACTTTGGGAATGATTCCTCCTGCCCCTTTGGGTGGTTCTTTCCCCAACTTCAGGCTTTCTCTTCACATGCAGTCATGAATCAGTATTCAGCGAAGATTTAAAGATACTATTTTTTTTAATTTTTTAAGATTTTATTTATTTGACAGACAGAGGTCACAAGTAGGGAAAGAGGCAGGCAGAGAGAGAAAGAGAGGGGGGAAGCAGGCTCCCCGCTGAGCAGAGAGCTGGGCCTGGGACTCGATCCCACGACCCTGAGATCAGGACCTGAGCCAAAAGCAGAGGCTCAACCCACTGAGCCACCCAGGCACTCCTAAAGATACTCTTTAGGTCTCTGGAACTCTGTCTCTGTATAGCTCTTTCCTTTCTGCAGCTCTGCCCTAAAAACTCTAGCCACTGCATTCTTAGCCACTTCTCAGACTTCCAGTTACGTTTCCTCAAACGAGAGAGACCATCTGGCACTTCCTGGGTCCCCTTTCCTGGTGGCATGGACTGGAGATGTTTTTCAAGCACTCAGCTGGAGTAATTCTAGGGCTCGCCTCATTTCTTCCCCCTTTTTTGCAGGGTTCACGGTTCTGTGTTACCTGCTATCCAATGTCTCAAAGTACAGTTTCACACAGTGAGCCTATTTTTTCAGTGGTTTCATGTGGGAGGGAAAACTTAGTCCTTGTTACTCCATATTGGTCAGGAGTGGAGGTCCCGTCGGCACCTGTGTGG
This sequence comes from Mustela nivalis, assembly GCF_964662115.1. NCBI lineage: Eukaryota > Metazoa > Chordata > Mammalia > Carnivora > Mustelidae > Mustela > Mustela nivalis. Next base: position 26,021,325 of record NC_139035.1, read on the forward strand.
CTCAGTCGTTAAGCATCGGCCTTTGGATCCCAAAGACCTGGGATCAAGGCATCAGGCTCATTGCTGAGTGGGAATCCTGCTTCTTCCTCTCCCACACCTTCTGCTTGTGTTCCCCCTCTCCCTGTCTCTCTCTCTGTCAAATAAATAAATAAAATCTCCTTTAAAAAAAAAAAAAGAAGAAGAAGAAGTAGAGGTCCCTTGGATTCTTTTTGTTATTTTGTAAGTTGGAGATCATTCTCAAGCAGTCTTTTTCGAGGAATGTGTAGGGGATTTGATCGTACTCCCTAGAAACAGAGCCTGAGATGGGAATTCTTAGGAGAGTGATTTAATGAGGGTTTTCCCCGGGGAAGGGGGAGCAAGGGAAGCAGGATAGGGCTTGGGGTGGAAGCTGGGCCAGAACGAGGTTTCACGTGGCGACTATCGCAGTCTAGTTCTCTGGGGGGCCAAGGCTCCCTAACCACTCTGCAAGGTTGGTCCCAAGGAGGCTGGAGTTTTGGGTAGCCTTGTGTCAGTGCTCGGCTGTTCGCTATCGGCCTGGGAGGTGGGTGGAAGGAGAGAAGCAGGTTAGAAAGCGGACTCCCAGCTCCAGCCACCCAAGGGCGATCGTCTGGAGAACGAGGCCTTAGCAGACTGTACTCAGCAACCAGGTGACTGGGCCAGGAATTGGGATATAGGTGGGAACCATTTTAAATACTTTTATGTATGAAGATAACTTTGTTCTGCCCTCAAACTTGACTCATAGTTTGGTATTAAAATTTTAGGCCTAAAAAAGTTTTCCCTCAGAACAGTGTAGGCATTTTTTTCTATTAACATCTAGTGTTGCTTATAATACATCTGCCTTTGTCAGCCTGGCTGCCACAACCATCTCCACAGACTGGGTGGCTTAAACAACATTTATTTCTCACAGCTCTGAAGACTTCGAAGTCCAAGATCCAGACGCTGGTAGATTTCCTATCTGGGGAGCACTTACTTCATGGCTTGGAGATGGTCATCTCCTTGTATATTCACATGGCAGTGAGGACAGGTAAAGGCAGCAAGCTCTTGTGTCTCTTATAAGGGCACTAATCCCATTTACTAAGGCTCTCCCCTCCTGACCTAATCAGCCCCCAAGAGCCACCTCCTAGTAGCATCATATTGGGGGTTAGGACTTCAACATAAGAATCTTAGAAAGAGGGGCGACTAGATGGCTCAGTGAATTAAAGCCTCTGCCTTCGGCTTGGGTCATGGTCCTAGGGTCCTGGGATTGAGCCCTGCATTGGGCTCTCTGCTCAGCAGGGGGCCTGTTTCCCTTCCTCTCTCTCTGCCTACTTGTGATCTGTCTGTCAAATAAATAAAATCTTTAAAACAAACAAACAAAAAAACATTTCTTCCTCTATTTTCTCCCTTTAGTTTTCCTTTATTCTTCAAATCTCTGAAAATTTCATTTTTAAAATTTTCATCTTTTTTTAAATTGATGGACTTCATTATTTAGAGCAGTTTTAAGTTTGCAGAAATATTAAGCAAAGAGTACACATAAATTCCATATCTGCCCTCCTGCCAGCAGTTTCTCCTATTATTAACATGATGCATTAGTATGCTACATTTGTCATAATTGATGAAGTGAATATTGAAACAATATTATTAACTAAAGACTGCAGGGTTTGTTTTTGTTTTTGTTTAAGATTTTATTTATTTGTTTGACAGAAATCACAAGTAGGCAGAGAGCCAGGCAGAGGAATAGGGGGAAGCAGGCTCCCTGCTGAGCAGAGAGCCCGATGTGGGGCTCTATCCTAGGACCCTGAGACCATGACCTGAGCTGAAGGCAGAGGCTCAACCCACTGAGCCACCCAAGCACCCCAAGACTGTAGTGTTTTAGAGATGTTATTTACTCATTTGGGAAAGACTGAGAGAGATAAAGAAGGGAGGGGCAGAGGGAGAGGGAGAAGCAGACTCCTCACTGGACAGGGAGCCTCCTGGGATCATGACCTGAGCAGAAGGCAGACTCTTCACCAAATGAGCCACCCAGGTGGCAGATGAAAAGCCCTGTCAAAGATGTCATACCCTAATCCCTGGAACATGTCAATATGTTATGTTACAAGACAAAGATATTTCGTAGATGTAATTGGCTAACTTTTAGAGACATTTTTCCCAGATTGTTTGGGTGGGTCCAATGTAATACCATAGGTCCTTTAAAAGTGGAGCAGGGGGTCCCTGGGTGGCTCAGTTGGTTAAGCAACTGCCTTCAGCTCAGGTCATGATCCCGGAGTCCCAGGATGGAGTCCCACATCAGGCTCCGAGCTACATGGGAGTCTGCTTCTCCCTCTCACCTTCTCCTCGCTCATGTTGTTGCTCACTGTCTCTCTGTCAAATAAATAAAAAAAAATCTTTAAAAAAATAAATAAAAGTGGAGCAGGAAGGCAGAAGAATCAGAGAGATGCAGTGTGAGAAGGTCTTGACTCACTGTTGCTGGTGAGAGGGGTAAGGGGCCACCGGCCAAGGAATGCAGGTGCATAGAAGCTGAGAACAGACTTCAGTCCTGTGATCCACAAAATTCAATTCTGCCAACAATCTGAAGGAGCACAGGGGCAGATTATCCCCCAGAGCCTTCAGAAAGGAAAGCAGCTCCCCTGAGACCTTGATTTGAATCTTGTGAGATTCAACAGTGAAACCAGCAAGCCTAGATTCTATTGTTTCGAGCTATTACATTTCTGGTAATTTGTTATGGTAACAATGGAAAGTAATACATTTCTGTTGACACTGCAGTGGATATCAATACAGAATTCAATTTTTAGGATGGGATTCAACTCGTAATTTCTTCAGATGTATTATTAACATTGATTATATCTTGGTATAAACCAAGTATTTGAGAATGAGTTCGTATCAAACAGTGAAGGAAGAAAGAAGGAGGCGTGGTGTATGATACTCAATTTTTACTTGTGACTTTGGTGTAATGACTCAGAACTAACATATGCTCTTCTATCTGTCGAACTACTGTTGGACAGAGATTACCCAGATTGGGCAACCCTCAGTCCTTGAACACTGGGTGGAGTGCTAGAATTTTGGCCAACAACTTTACTGCTTTGACCTCATTTTTCCCAACTGGAGATGAGATAATACCAGTTTCTATTATCTCACAATGAATTGATAAATGCAAAGGCAGTTTATGAACTGGTTTAATGGTAGATATGTGCCTGAGGCTCTGGGTGGGAGGACTCAGGCTGAGGTAAGAAATACCTGTTGTTACCTGAATAGAGCAAATTAAAAATGTAAGAAATATCATGTGGACTCAGGAAATAAGAGGAAATAGGTCATAATGAATCCTTGTTTTATTTGACCTCACCTTTAAAGGTTTACAGTAGGGGCACCTGGATGGCTCAGTGGGTTAAAGCCTCTGCCTTCTGCTCAGGGTCCCGGGATAGAGCCCCGAGTCGGGCTCTCTGCTCAGTGGGGAGCCTGCTTCCCCACGCCCCCCACGGCTACTTTTGATTTCTGTCTGTCAAATAAATAAATAAAATTTTTAAAAAATTTAAAAAATAAGGTTAACAATAGGTTCCCACACTAACTTCTCTTGCAACCTGGTATAAATCTCATTACAATGATTATAACCAAACACAATCCAGAGCTACTTTAGCATTCTTAGTTTTTTTTACAGAATTTAGTAGATGATAGGAGCATGTGTTGCAGTGGATATCACAGTATGACTTGCCCAAATGCCCAGGGTACTAGGCAGAAAGTTGCAGTCTAGGTAGGAGGTTATTTTATTTTTTTTTCAAATTCTTTTTTTTTTAATTTTTAATTTTTTATTAACATATAATGTATTATTAGCCCCAGGGATACAGGTCTGTGAATCGCCAGGTTTACACACTTCACAGCACTCACCATAGCACATACCCTCCCCAATGTCCATAACACCCCCCCACCCCGCGCGTTCCCCCCCAGCAACCCTCAGTTTGTTTTGTGAGAAGATTAAGAGTCTCTTATGGTTTGTCTCTCTTCCGATCCCATCTTGTTTCATTTATTCTTTCAGGAAGGAGTCTTGATGCAAGTCACAGTGAACAATTTGCTGTATTTTTTTTTTTTTAAGATTTTATTTATTTATTTGACAGAGAAAGAGATCACAAGTAGGCAGAGGCAGGCGGGGGGTCTGGGTGGGGTGAGGAGCAGGCCCCCTGCTGGGCAGAGAGCCCTATGTGGGGCTCAATCCCAGGACTCTGGGATCATGACCTGAGCCGAAGGCAGAGGCTTTAACCCACTGAGCCACCCGGGGCCCCAATAATTTGTTCTTTTAAACAGTGCTTGATTCTAGCTATATACGCTTTCCCAGATTGTTTAGTTATGCTACATTGCATGCATGAGTGGTTAAACCCACAGAGCAAAAGATTGACTATGTTACATGCTTTAATTTCAACACAAAGTGTTTTTTTTTTTCCTTTTTTGCCCTTTATTACCTGGTTTCCACCTCAAGATGACTCCAATTGTTCTCTTTTGAATTCATTAGAATTCAATAGACCTCATTTTGTTTTGTTTTATTACTTTCAAGTAGATCTAAACCTACCCATATATTCATAAAATACATACATATTGCCATATATCAGGTGAGCAAATTTTTTTAAGGGTTTTTTTTTTTTTTTTAATTTACTTGAATGAGAGAGACAGAGCGACAGAGAGCTGGAGCAGGGAGCCCCGATGCGGGGCTTGACCCCAAGACCCTGGGGATCATGACCTGAGCTGAAGGCTCAACTGACTGAGCCACCCAGGCACCTGAAGTAAAAGTTTTTCTAGTCCAAGATGGTTTTTCCCAGTCTCGGGCAATTTTTTTTTTGAAACTAACTCTATTCAGTAAGTTGCACTCACCATCACACAGCTCTGCCTATAATCTTTTGTTGTTAGAGTACTTGTGATTGGCCCAGGACATATTTTTACAACTGCCTTGACTAAAATTGCTAGCAGTAGCTTGCCAAAGAGGTGCTTTAATAAAGGAAATGAACTTCTTCTTCTTCTTCTTTTTAAGATTTTATTTATTTGACAGACAGAGATCACAAGTAGGCAGAGAAGCAGGCAGAGAGAGGAAGGGAAGCAGGCTCCCTGCAGAGCAGAGAGCCAGATGTGGGGCTTGATCCCAGGACCCTGGAATCATAACCTGAGCCAAAGGCAGATGCTTTAACCCACTGAGCCACCCAGGTGCCCCAGGAAATGAACTTCTTTTAATATGTTGACTGACTTACCAAGGTATCAGTGCTATTAGCTTATCTTCCTTAAAAAGTGCTTACAATTTTACACAGAAGACTGGAAGAACAGAATCAAAGCTGACAATGCCATTCTAGCAAAGAAAACAGTGTGATACACGTTTTCAGAAAAAAAGTCGTTTGCGAACAGTAACTCTTAAGAAATTATAGTTCTCCACAGGTAACTGTCTATCTCTGGTTTTAATTTTTATTTCTTTTAAAGATTTTATTTATTCACTTGACAGAGAGAGAGAGAGATCATGAGCAGGCAGAGAGAAAGGCAGAGCAGAGAGCCTGATGCGGGACTCGATCCCAGGACCTTGAAATCATGACCCGAGCTGAAGGCAGAGGCCTCAACCCACTGAGCCACCCTGACGCGCCTATCTCTGGTTTTAATTCATAAATTGGAGCTTTTCATTTTACCAGCAGATGATGGATTATTTTCTTCTAAATGTATTATTGTGCTATTGCATTATAGAAACCTTTCTATTTTTCTCCTGTCCATTCACACTAACAAAAAAATATATTTTCTCTTTCTCCTTTCCCCCATCAGTTCAGCTTTTAAATGTCATGTTTATTTCACATCTCTCTTTTCTTTTTTTTTAACAGGCAATCCCATTAAATTAAAAAGAAAAAACAGGAAACTATTATTCACTAAGAGATTTGCTTGGGGCGCCTGGGTGGCTCAGTGGGTTAAGCTGCTGCCTTCGGCCCAGGCCATGATCTCGGGGTCCTGGGATCGAGTCCCGCATTGGGCTCTCTGCTCAGCAGGGAGCCTGCTTCCCTCTCTCTCTCTCTCTGCCTGCCTCTCCATCTACTTGTGATTTCTCTCTGTCAAATGAATAAATAAAATCTTAAAAAAAAAAAAAAGAGATTTGCTTGGATGGCAAAAAGGGCAAACAGGCGGCAAACTCTTCTGGTGAATCCGGCAGATAAAGCTTTTTAGAAAGGATCTTTTTGAGAGATTGGTTAGCAAAGGGCAGGACTAGCTGGACGTAGAAACTAGCCGTCTTACTGCCCTAACAGATTATACTTGGATAAGTTACTTTGTACTGATTGATTGATCGATTTTATTTATTTATTTATTTATGATTTTATTTTTAAGTAGTCTCTACACCCAACATGGGGCTCAAACTCACAACCCCAAGATCAAGAGTCATATGTTCTTCTGACTCAGCCAGCGAGGCACCCCGGATTAGCACCTTTGGAAATATGTCTCGAAGTTTAATCTTCTTGGTGATTCCATTCCATCTTAACTCCTTTGGATTTTACTTCGGTAACAGCATTTTCATAAAAGACTTGGATTTTGTCTTGTCATTTTTGTCATTTATAGGGTTAATTAACAATGTGATGGAGTTCTTTCAATTATTAAGGCTTAGTTTTTATTTTACATTACTTTCATTTTCATAATGTTTTCTTGTCTTCTATTTGCTTCTTTTCCTGATGTCTGAATTCCTTGGTGTGTGTGTGTGTGTGTATGTGTGTGTGTATGTGTGTGTGTTTTGCCATGCTTCCTCTTTTCTCGTCTGCTTTTCCAGAACATTTTGCCTGTAGAAAAGAATAAGGGCTGTGTACTTTGAGAACAGTCTTTATAGATTTAACTGATATGAAAGGGAAATTCCATTGCATCACATCTCCTATCCCCTCCATTTCTTTTTTTAAATTTAGATTTTACTGAACCTAGTTTCCAAAGAGGTAAAACTAGGCACTGATGATTTTTTTCCTAGGAGGCTTCTCAGCTAAGAATTCTCTTCAATAAGCTACTTGGAAGAAAGAGACCATTTTACATATTTCTCGGGCATTCCCTACAAAACGATGAGTGTTTCTCAAAGCGTTAGGTTCACTTGGGTGCTGTTAACAATACATATTCATAGGCCCACCCCAGACTTAGAGTCGGAATCTCAGGAACCTACAGTTTTATTTTTCATGTGTTGAACTTTCTCCTGTGTCTTAACCTGAATTTTTGGTCACTGCCTGGATTTGTTTATTTGAATATATATACATATATGTATATATAGTCACACATACATGTGTTTTTAAAGATCTTATTTATTTATTAGAGAGAAAGAGAGAGAGGGAGAGAGAGCACTAGTTGGAGGCCACGGAGAAGGGAAAAGCAGGCTCCCCCTGAGCAGGGAACCCAGTGCAGGGCTCCATCCCTGGGACCCTGGGATCATGACCTGAGTGGAAGCAGATGCTCCACCCACTGAGTCACTGGGGTGCCCCCTTGAATATATTTTCATCCACTTACTGAACATGTCCAAAACTAAAACATCCACTGGCCTTCTCCAATTCTGTCATCATGCTTTCATCCCTGGACTCATCTTTATAGAGTCATTCTTCTTTGTAGTCCATCATTTAACAAATCTTTTTTTTTTTTTTAAAAGATTTTATTTATTTATTTGACAGACAGAGATTACAAGTAGGCAGACATGCAGGCAGAGAGGAGGAAGCAGGCTCCCTGCTGAGCAGAGCCAAAGGCAGAGGCTTTAGCCCACTGAGCCACCCAGGCCCCCCAACAAATAGTTTTATTTAAGTAATCTCTATACCTAACTTGGGGCTGGAGCTCATGACCCCGAAAACAAGAGTCACACTCTCTTCCGGTTAAGCCAGCCAGGTGTCCCTGTATTCCATCATTTTTTTTACTTAATTGACTTAATGGCCTTTGTGCCAAGTATTGGGGAAAAGAGTAATGAACAAGACAGATCATGGGTCATGCCCTCAGGGATGGTGAAGATTCTTCTACAGAGAGTAACTTAATCCTATAGATTCTTTTGTGTTTTTCTCAGAATACTCCCTTTCTTTGTCAGCTAATCTAGAATCTCCTCACCTATGTTTGGACTGCCATCATTTTTTCCTAATTAGTTTCTTTGCTCCTAATCTCCAACCTCTTCTGAAAGATTAATCTGGTGAAAACTTAATCTTAAAAACAACACTTTGAATATATTTTACCTCCTTGCAATGCTTTCATTGTTTCCAATTGCCTGTAGGTTATTTCCTGAAGTGGATTTGAGGCTTTCACAGTCTGGTCCCCAGATGAATTTTTGCTGAATAAGATTCCCGCCCTATAAAACAGGTATCTGAATTTGATGTAAACATTCCTGAGTGCCACACACAGCTGGCCCTTAGCAAGTGCTCTTGTTTCTGCTCTTATGGTGTTTCTCTACTTCACTCATTAAACACCTAGTATGTGTTCTTTGGTCGTGTTACTTATCTTTGTATTCATTTTTCCAGTTCTTCAATTATTCCTTAAGCTTCTTGAGTGCAGGAACAATGTTTTATAAACTTCTTTATCTCTTCCTTGCCCAGTGTAGGTCTATGTATACTAAGTACTTGATAAATATTCGTCAGATTCTTTACACTTACTTATTAATGCATTCCTTCATCAAGAAATTATTGACTTCCCAATGAGAACAAATATGGTCCTGTCTTTGATAAAGCTTACAATTTAGTTGGAAAAATGGACCATAAGCAAATAATTAAAATAAAAATGAGACCAACTGCTTTATTCGTTAGCCAAGAAATATATTTTTTTAAAGATTTTATTTATTTATTTGACAGAGAGAGATCACAAGTAGTCAGAGAGGCAGGCAGAGAGAGAGAGGAGGAAGCAGGCTCCCTGCTGAGCAGAGAGCCTGATGCGGGACTCGATCCCAGGACCTTGAGATCATGACCTGAGCCGAAGGCGCGGCTTAACCCACTGAAGCACCCAGGCGCCCAAGAAATATTTAATAAGCACCTATCATAGGTATATTATATGTTGGGAATACAAAGCTGAAGCTAATAAGCTAGCAGAGGAGAATCACATATAAACCAGGAAAATAATAATATTATAAGTGCAAAAACAACAACAACAACAACAACAACAAACCCTAGGAGCACCAAGTGGAATGTAAATATCTCCGCTGAGGTGTCCTTAAGGCTTCATATTTCAGATGGGTCTTGAAAGTGACGTTAAGTAAGTGTTTAGGTAATGCAGTGTTCACACAAAGAGGGTGATTCTTGGAGATCTGATAAGCTCATTCCTATATCATATTCTGAGCAGAAACGTGAGCTGGTAATAGGAAGGTAAGCGGTAAAGTCAAAGTTGAGGAAGACAGCCTTTTGATGGAACACTGCTCAGAGGAAAGGCTACGTCTTTTTGCTGGGCCTTCATCTAGGCCCTTCCCTGGTTCTGTCCCTTCAGCATGGATAAAGGTTCCTAGGGAAAGGTCTTCAACTCACAGGACAGAATTAAATCTGGGATCTTTCCCTCTAGGAACCACAGGATGACAGAGCTGGAAAGGGCACCGAAAATTACCCTGTTGTTTCTAATTTATATCCCCCGGAATCTTGAGGATCCTTAAAACGGAAAATGAAAATCTGTATTCAATTTTTGATATTCCAAAAAACTACCAGAAATTGCACTTTTTGGGGGGGGGCGGTATTAACTGCCAGGTTTCCTTGTTTTGTGCTAGAAATGTATCAGATCCACATTACATCGAGGTTCTAAGCTGTGTTGAGATTAAATATAATTTGTTTTCCCATTATTGTTATGCTTAATTTGGTAAATAATTTTTCAAGATACAAGACAGCATGGTCAAACCAATCAAATTGGTAACATCTGCTACAATGTTCGGAATCTACAAAGCACCGTTCACCAACTTCATTTTAATTTAGTCCTCACAATACTGTGGAATGGTTTAACAGCAGAGCCCAGACTTTTTGACTCTCAGTCCAGTGCTCTTTTCAACAGCTCTGAGCTCCTGGGTTTTTTCCTCCCGTCCTGGTCTGCAGAGCCTTCAAACGGCAGCTCAGAAGCACCTGCCAGTAGGTCACACCACCAGACCCTAGGCGATAGCGACAGCGACAGCGACCGCTCCCTCTCCACGTTCAGGAATGCAGCTCGCCCCCACGCAGGCGTGATGCGGCGACTCCGCGCCCGCGACGCTCGGAGCGTGGACAGGAGACCCGGGGCAGCCGCGAGGGTCGAAGCCCAGCGCGCGTGCGCAGTCCTCCCGCCGGCACTCCGTTCTTTCCCCCAGCTCCCAAACCATTGCACCACCCTATCATTCATTCCCCTCTTTGTAGCCTTTTCACCCGTAGCACAACCTGCCCCGCCCCGCCCCGTACGTCACGAGCGACAACAGCTGTGGACGAGCGCGGCCGACGTTACTAGGCCGCCACCGGGGGCGCGCGGTGCGCGTCCCGGCAGCCCGCGAAGTTGTCTCCGCCGCCGCTCCCGCCCCTTCCGCCGCTCGCGTGCGCGCACGGCCGGCCCTCCGCGCGCCCCGGTTGGCTGCGGCGGGGCCCGCGGCGGTGGCGGCCTCGGCAGCGGTAGTGGTTTCCCCTCCGCTTTCTTAGTTTCCTCCGCCCCTCCCGTCGGACGCTGCTGTGGGCTCGCCTTAAAAAAATCAACTTTATTGTTCCTCAGCCCCACCTCCCGGCGCGGCGCGCGGCCTCAGGATGCACTGAGGCTGAGGGAAGGGAGGCGGCGGGTCGCGGTCGCGGTCCCTCTCCGAGCGCCCGGCCGGAGGTGGGGGAGCACGATGTCTGGGAGCCGCCAGGCCGGGTCGGGCTCCGCCGGGACCAGCCCTGGCTCCTCGGCGGCCTCCTCGGTGACTTCCGCCTCCTCGTCCTTGTCCTCTTCCCCGTCGCCCCCTTCCGCGGCGGCGGCGGCGGCGGCGTCCGGCGGAGCGGCCCAGGCCGCGGGTTCGGGCGGCCTCGGGGGCCCGGCGCGGCCTGTGCTGGTGGCGGCCGCCGTGTCCGGCAGCGGCGGCGGGGCGGTGTCCGCGGGCCTGTCTCGGCTCAGCTGCGCGGCCAGGCCCAGCGCCGGCGTGGGAGGGAGCAGCTCCAGCCTCGGCAGCGGCAGCAGGAAGAGACCTCTGCTCGCCCCCCTGTGCAACGGGCTCATCAATTCCTACGAGGACAAAAGCAACGACTTCGTGTGGTGAGTTTGAAGAGCATCGCCCTCCCCTTCCCTGAATGAGGAGTTTGTCGTGTTTGGGCTGGTGGGGTCCGGGTCTGGTTGGTGCGGTGGCGGTGTCTGCAGACCTTCAGGCTGGGGGTTGATGGGGGTGAGAATGGGGGAATGTTGGAATCCCGAGGCAAGGGTGCTGGTGGCGAGGAAGGGGAGTTGAGGGGGTGATGAAGAGGGGGCGAGAAAGAAGATCAGATAAGTGGTTGTGCATAAAAGGAGAAAGTTGGCTCTTGAATTTTCTGACTGGTGAATTAGGCACCCTATCGGTCCGGATTGCTTGTTGAAGTGAATTAAACTTGTAAAAGGACCCAAGGAGAGGATTAAGCTTCCTGGGATGCTGAGGGATGGAGTTGGTCATAATTTGCTTGTTGAAAGTATGGGTAAATGGTGCTCTAGACGTGGGAATGGATACTTTAAGGAGAAGTAGTATTTCATGTCTGTATCCCCTCGCGCGCGTGTGTGTGTGTGTGTGTGTGTGTGTGTGTGTAAAACTATCCTCCCACTTCAAAGGGTAGGACACTTTTAAATCTGCTGTTGAGGCTACTGTAGCCATAAAATCTGTTTACAAAATATTCCACTTGTCCTTGAATGCCTTGAAAGAGGGAGCCACATTTATTAAAACATTATCCATGTCTCAGATGTAACTGACATTTGTGTAACAGTCTATAGTGCACTGGAACTTCTGATTTGAGAAACGCCCGGATATTAGACATTTTGTCATCCTAGTTGGCATCTTCAGTGATACACAGTAGTATTCAGTTCTGGTATTTGGCATAGATGGGTTATCCATATTAAGTGAAAGATGGAGTTGATTGTTTTGCTGAAAGTGTTTTGGGATTTTTAATTTTTTTTGTATCCAGAACCCAATCCAAATGGTAGGGTTATGAGAAAGGAATTGCTTTTTAGCTAAGTGAGAACTGGTAGGGTTTTTTGCTTTTCCTTTAGAGGAAATGGTTGATAGGATATTAATAGGAAGTTGGCCTGCACTGTCATTATAGGGGAAGTTGATTTACTTCAGTGTTGAAGATGATGTGACTTGGCATCATTAAGATAGGGCTAGAAGCTGGCACTATAGGAATTTCTAGTTCTTGCAGTAAAAATATCTTCGTTCATATTTTTGCTTTGGTCTTAAATTATTCTGGACTCAGTTAATTAATTTTGCCTTAAAACTTGGCTATAATTGTGTTTGTTATTTATAAATAATTTAACCAACTTATCGGTGGGTCTAAGAGTTGTTGGTGTTCATATCCACTACAGTACCATATGATGAAGTAGAAGCTGATGAAACAAAATGAGAGTTTTTAGAATTTGTCTTTCTAGCCACCATTTACATTTTAATTTTTATTTATTTATTTTTAAAAAAGATTTTATTTATTTATTTGACAGAGAGATCACAAGCAGGCAGAGAGGCAGGTAGAGGGGGAGGGGGAAAGCAGGCTCCCTGCTGTGCAGAGAGCCTGATGCTGGGGGGCGGGGCTCAATCCCAAGACCCTGGGATCATGACCTGAGCCACCCAGGTGCCCTGCATTTTAATTTTTAATAGGCTCAAAGAAAACATATGCCAGCATTCATACAGGTATACTGACATGGTGTAGAAGATGTGAGAAATAAAGGAGTCAATCATTCATTCAACAGATACTTATTTGGTACACACTGTCTGCCAGGAACCATATGAGTTGCATTACTATTGGCCATTTTGTAGGAAATTGGAAAGCCATAGAGTCATATAAGCTGCGGAAACTAATTTTTTTCCTCCTCTGAGGAGGGGTGGTGGTGGTGGTAAGATTATTAAAATTTTTGTCTGTCACCTAATTTTTAACAATTTCAGAAGAGATTGGGTGTATTCAGGGTGGTATGGCCGTAGACTGATTTTTAAAAATTGCAGTGTATTGTCCCAATTCCTAACCTGGAAATGCCCAGTGAAAGTCTTCAGTTAAAAATTGTGAATGCTTCACTTTCTAAAAATCTCATTAGTCCATAATTTCTTTTTCTGGTGAGGTTGAATATTCAGAAGAATTCATTAATGGGAATCTGTTTTCCCAATTCTCAAGCTAGATTTGCTTTGGCCAAGCTTTTGGGGTTGAAGATAGGGATTAGTCAAGGCCCAAGTAATCCTTTTCATTTTTTTTTAAGATTTTATTTATTTGACAGAGAGAGAGACAGCGAGAGAGGGCATATAAGCAGAGGGAGAAGCAGTCTTCCCAAGGAGCAGGGAGCCTGATGTGGAGCTCAATCCCAGGACCCTGGGATCATGACCTGAGCTGAAGGCAGACCCTTGACGAGGGAGCCACCCAGGCTTCCCACTCTTTCTCATTTCTAATTAGCTCTGGGTGGTTGGTCTTGTTTTGTATGCTTCAGGGTCAGACAGTGCTTTTATACCTAAGTGAAGGTAAAGTTTGAATAATGATGATAAATCCTTATTCATCACATTTTAAAGATTTTATCCTTAAGAACAATTCCAGGAAGTTATGTATAACTTCTAGTTTTGATGTAATACATTCCCATTGAGGCACAAAGAAGTAACTTTGTTTTAGTTTGGACAGATATGGGGGAAAATGAGAACCCAGATCTCCCAGTTCTCAGCTTAGTCCTTTATTTGTATGAAATTAGAAAATTTATAAGCACATGTATTTAGCTTAGTGGTCCTTTTTTTTTTTTTAAAGGATTTAATTTATTCATTTATTCATTTCATTCATTATTCATTTATTCATTTGACAGTGTGGTAGGTTGGAGAGAAACAACTGTTTAATAATCTCATGAGAGAAATGTTTTTATCCCTAACCTGTCCATTCTCGTGCCTGTTTGCTTGCCCACATCAAGAGGAGGGACCAGAATTGGAGGGCAGAATGACAGTGTAGTTAGGAAAAGCTTTCCAGGTGGTAGTGACATGCCTTTTACCCTTTTTTGAGAACAGTTGACTTAAAGTCAAATGCCTGATTTTCAGTAACACACATTGGCCTCTCTTGACTTATGTCGTATTTGAAAGTAAGTTTATATTTAATTGCTGAATTGATGAACATTTTGGGGATTTATGGTTTTCACTTAACTATTTGTTTCATACCACGTATTATCAAGTTGCGGATAATTCTTCTTTATATATGTGTATTTTTAAAGATTTTATTTATTTGACAGACAGAGATCATTAGTAGGCAAAGAGCCAGGTAGAGAGAGAGGAAGGGAAGCAGGCTCCCGCTAAGCAGAGAGCCTGATGCAGAGAGACCCTGGACCGTGGAGCAGAGACCCTGGGATCATGACCCAAGCTGAAGGCAAAGGCTTTAACCCACTGAGCAACCCAGGCACCCCAAGTTGCAGATAATTCTAACGGTGTTTTATAGTTGGAAAATTTGTAGTACAGGGGAGAGTGGTATTTAGTTTGAGGTTGAATAAATCTTTGAAATTCAAAGTCAGTTTTTGTTAGATTTTTCTTATTTTTCTTACGTGTTCATTTAACTAAACTATGAGTCTAAAATGACATCTTTCTTCTAGCACATTACTACTGCCTCTGCATTAGCTTTTCCAGCTACCTGAAATTACCTTTTCTGTCCTGCAAGTCTCAGTTATTCTGAGGTGGAAATAAGTATTTTCAAGTAGATTGCCCCTTATGGGAAGATTAATTCTGATCACCTACCTGATACAGAATAGATAGGATCTACATTAGATAGATCTGCTGTTTCATAAATATGTGACTGCCTCTCTTGTGTCATCCTATTAATAATAGACTGTCCTGAAGAAGCTCAGGATTTAATGTGAAGTGAGACTTTTAGTCATGTAATTATGGTATCATATCCTGGCGTTGTTGCTTCTCTTAGTAGCATGGCAACTTTTCTGAATTCACATGTCTCGTAATCCTCAGCATAACATTCTAGGAAGCCATTACCTATTAACCACATTTAGCACTAAAGATGAAACCTGTTGATCATTGTTGCTACTGTGTTTTTCAAACTACCAAAAAGTGAGGTAAGATAGGAGATGTCACATAACTTGTCATGATAAAGATAACTTTGTTTGCACTTTTGGTTATTACATACTTACATACGATGTATATCTTATAGGGTATCATGCTGAAAAAAATTTGAAAGTCACTGATTTATGATATATAATTTTCCTTGTGAAAAGTAAGTGGAAAATTTAGATGGACTTTTGAAACCACAGTGAGCTTATAAATAGGACTAACTCTAACTTAAAGAGCTTTTAAAGTGTAATATTAAACTACTGAAATAAACTTTAGAATTCATTATGTTATTATTGTAGTAACATCAGGTGAGAACTTCCTTGAATCTGCAAAACTGAAACCTGATGAATCTTTTGCTTTATAATGCGCGCATCATTTGGATAACAATGGCAAAAGATACTCTGTGGGAAATGATATAAAATCATAGTAGTTCATTATGGTCTTTCTGGCTATCAGATGATGGATTATCAGCATCCTTGTCAGCAGACTTAGGTGAATCAAGTGGTAGAGTGAATGAAAGTGAAGATTATGAAGCAGGATATGAAAGACTATCAATTTGAATTCTGGTCTGTAAATTGAGAGGAAGGTACTAGGCAGTAATAGTTCATTATTAAAGACTGTATTGATTAGTAGCTTCCCCTTCCTTTTAGAAACCTTTCCAGATAATAAGCCAACATTACTTATTTGGTTATATTCTAAAAATAGCTATTTTTTAATTTAAAAACTTAAAAAAATATATATTTTTAAGTAATCTCTACATCCAACGTGAGGCTCGAATCCACAACCCCAAGATCAAGAGTCATTGCTCTACTGACTGTGCCAGCCAGCTAGATGCCCTTAAAAAAAATTGTTACTGATTAAAGTAACTAAAGCCTTAAACCTTGTTGCTCATTTTTTTCTCCTTGCATGTGTATATTGTTACTGTTGTTTTCTTTCTGTTTTAAATAAATAATTATTTTAGCCTGCAACCCTTTTCTTAAAGCTTCTGTAGCTTCGGAGGAAGGCTTTAACAGTGCAATTAGTCTTTTTTTTTTTTCCTGTTAAGGTTTGTATTGTACAAAATAAAATGCTTCTTAAATTCTTGTTTTTATATGTGGTGTCTCTTCATCTTTGTTCTTCACTTCGCCCTCTTTATTTATTTATGTATGTATGTATGTGGCAGGTGCTAGGTGTGTAGGTTCCTACCATCTCAACTAATGTTTCATTGAGAGTAACATGTTTTCTCTTCATATCTTCATATATAAGTTAATTACTCTTTCATTTTTCATAATTAAGTTTCATGAACTGATTTTGTCTCTATTTCTACATAGAGAGGAAGGTGGGTTGTAATAGGTGGTCTGATTTCTTGTTTGTTGTAATTCTGGTATTAACTAATGGAAGTCCATCCTCCTCTCTTCCTGGTCTGTGTGATTTGGTGTGGGAGCTCTTCCCCAAATTCAGAGTTGGAACACGTGATACCAGGACCAAGTCATGTATTAGAATTCTCTGGCCTCAGTATTAGTTCAAGGATGGGCATTTTGGCTTTAATAGAGGTAATGAGACAAAGTGGGTTAAGTGAAAATTACAGATAACTATTCTTGGGACTCTTTTAGATACTTGAAACTCAATAAATGCCATGTTCACTCCAAAGTGAATGTGCTGTACTAACCTATTGGCTTGATATACATACTCCTAGTAAAATACATGCTCTACTATAAGATGTTATTATTTGCCAGGCACTATTCTGATGGTTTAACATTAGCTTTTCAATCTTCATGATAATTGTTTGATACAGATACTTTTATCATTTCCATTTTATAGATGAGGAAATGAAGGTAGAGAGGAAGATTTTATTTATTTGAGAGAGAGCAACAGCGGGGGTTGGGGTGGGGAGACAGAGGAAGAGGCAGAAGCAGGCTCCCTGATGAGCAGGAAACCTGACTTGGGGCTCTATCCCACGACCCCAAGATCATTACCTGAGCCAAAGGCAGGTGCTTAACTGACTGAGCCAACCAGGTGCCCCAGAAATCATTGTTTTTAATTGCATAGCTCAATTCAGTGAGTTTTGAAAAATGAATACATTTGTGTAACCAGCATCCTAATTAAGATCTAGAACATTTTCCCCATCACTCTAGAAAGTTCACTTTTGCCTACACTTTATACCCTGCTATCCTTACTTTGGCACCAGGCAACCAGTGATTTTTCTAGTGCTATAGTTTTGCTTTTCCTAGGATTTTTTAAAAAAAAGATTTTATTTGTTTATTAGAGAACACAGGCAGATGTGGATGAGTGGAGGTGGGTGGGTGCAGGGGAGGGGCATAAGGATAGGGAGAAGTAGACTCCCTGCTGAGCAGGGAGCCTGATTTGGGACTCAATCCTAGGGCCCCAGGATTATGACCTGAGTCAAAGCACTTAAACTACTGAGCACTTAACCTACTTAACCTACTGAGTTAACCTACTGAGTTAAGGCACTTAATTACTGAGCCACCCGGGCATCCCTTTCCTGGGATTTTTTATTAAGGGAGTCATTCAGTAGGTAATCTTTTGTGTCTGTTTTTATTTGGCATAATGTTTTTCAGATTTGATATTGAATATTCCACTAATTTTTCTCTTTTTTAATTGATGAGTAGTATTCCATCACATGGATATAACATGAGTTTTTTTGTTTCTAGTTTTTGACAATGTGAAGAAAGTTGAAAACATTTACATTCAGGTATTCATGTAAACATACCTTCATATCTCTTGGGTAAATATTTAGGCGTGTATTGGCTGGGTTGTATGGCCAAGTATATGTTTAACTTTATAATACATTACAAAATTGTTCTTAAAAGTGGCTGTATCATTATCATTTTGCATTTCATTTTTTAAATAAGGAATTTCTTTTTTGAAAAGATTTTATTTGAAAGAGTGAGAGCAAGAGAGGGGGATAGAGAGAGAGAAAGAGAGAGCGTGAGCGAGCAGGGGGAGGGGCAGAGGGAGGGACAGAGGGAGACTCCCCCCTGAGCAGGGAGTCCAATGCAGGACTCCATCCCAGGACCCTGGGATCATGACCTGAGCAGACTGCAGATGCTTAACCAGCTGAGCCACTCAGGCGCCCTATCATTTTGCAGTTCTATCAGGAATGTAGAAGAGTTCCAGTTCCATATTCTTGTCAACATTTGGTATTTCAGTTTTTTTCAAAGTCTCAAATTTTATTCTACTGGGTGTGTAGTAGTTTTTCACTATAATTTGGATTGCCTTAATGACTGATGACATTGAACATATTTCCATGTGCTAATTTTCTCATGTGCATCTCTTTTTTATAAAGTGTTCTAATCTTTTGCTCATTTTTCTCTTGTCTTGAATTGTGAGGGTTCTTTATATATGCCGTATACAAGTATTTTGTCAGTCCTATATATTGTGATGTTTTCTCTCAGTCTGTTGCTTACCTTTTTGTTTTTTAACAGTGTCTTTTGATGTGCAAGTGTCTTTTTTTTTTTTTTTTTAAAGATTTTATTTATTTATTTGACAGAGAGAAATCACAAGTAGATGGAGAGGCAGGCAGAGAGAGAGAGAGAGGGAAGCAGGCTCCCTGCCGAGCAGAGAGCCCGATGCGGGACTCGATCCCAGGACCCTGAGATCATGACCTGAGCCGAAGGCAGCGGCTTAACCCACTGAGCCACCCAGGCGCCCCGATGTGCAAGTGTCTTAAGTTTGAAGTCTAGTCTATCATTTGTTCCTTTTATGGTTTATGACTTCTCTGTTCTATCCAAGAATTTGTTGCCTAGCGTGAAGTCAAAAGATTTTCTTACATATTTCTTATTTATTATATATAATATATAATATAATATATATTCTAGATTTCACATATTCTTATATTTATTATTTATATTTATTTCTTATATATTTCTTATATATATTTATATAAATTTCTTATATATTCTTTTGTATTTCCTATAGATGTCTTATATATTTCTTTAGTTTTCTCATGGATATATAAATGATTCTTTCATGTTAGTTTTTATATACTGTGTGTGGTAAGGGTTGAAGATTTTTCCTTTCCTCCCTAGATAACCACTGATTGTGGCACCCATTTGTTGAAAAAGCCATCTTTGCTCATGGAATTTTCTTGAAACTTTTCTTAAAAATTAATTAGCCATTTGTGTATAAGGTTTTTTTCTGGAGTCTTTTTCTCTTGATCTGTATGTTTATCCTTATGCAAATACCACAGTATCCTGATTACTGTATCATTTTAGTAAATCTTGATACCAGATAGTGTAACTTTGTTCCTGTATTTCAAAGTCATTTTGGTTATTTAGATCCTTTGCATTTCCTCATGGATTTTAGAATTAACTTATCAATTTCTTCAAAACAGCATGCTAGGATTTTAATTCGAGTTACTTCGACTCTATGACTCAATTTGGGAAGATAGATTATCTTAATGATACTGAATCTCTGAACCATGACAATAGTATATTTCTTCTATTATTTAGGTCTTTAATTTCTCTTAGTAGTGTTTTATAATTTTGTAGTTTTTCAGTGTTTGGAACTTGCACGTATTTTGTTAAACTTAATCCTAAGTATTTCATGTTTTTGATGATGTAAATATTATTTTAATTTCAATTTCTAATTGTTGATAATGTGTAGAAATAAAACTTACTTTTGTAGTTTGACCTTGTATCCTGTGATTGTTGAATTTACTTGTTTTAATGGTTTTTTGGTAGATCTATGGAGTTTTCTGAGAATATAATCATGTCATCTGCAAATCAAGAAAGTTTTACTTCCTTTTTTATGCCCCATTCATTAATTTTTTAAAGGGATTGTTTTATATATTCATGAGTAATACTGGTGTATGGTTTTCTTATAAAAAATACATGTATGTGTGTGTACATATATATACTTATATATATGTATGTATGTGTATATATATGTGTATATATATAGTGTGTGTGTGTATGTGTGTGTGTGTGTATGGTTTGGTTTTGGTATCAGGTGTATTAGTGCTAGGTTTACCATACCGTAATGAGCAGACTGAGTAGCTTAAGTAACAGAAATTTGTTTTCTTATAGTTTTAGAGGTTAGTAGTCCAAGGTCAAGGTATCGACAGGTTTGTGTTCCTCCTTGGCTTGACCACTTTCTTGATGTGTCTTCACATGGTCACGTTGTGATCTTTGTGTTGTCTGTATTCTAATTTCTTCTTATAAGGACACAAGTCATTGGACTAGGGCCCAATATGTTTACCTCTAAGGCCCAATTTCCAAATATAATCACAATTGGAGGTACTGGAGGGCTAGGATTTCAACATAGGAATTTGGGGGAAACACAGTTCAGCCCGTCACACAGGGTAATGCTGGTATCCCCTTTCTAAAGAGGGAATGATAAATGTTCTCTCTTTTATTTTCTGAATGAGTTTGTATGGAATTAATATGTTTCTTCCTTAAGTGTTTGGTAGAATTCACCAGTGAAGCCAAAGTTTTTGTGGGAGGGTTTTATTTACTATAGTTTCTTTAATAGATAAAGGGCTATTCCTGTTCTTTATTTCTTGAGTAAGGTTTGGTAGTTTGTCTGCTAAGGGATTTGTCCATTTCACACAAGTTATTGAATTTACAACATAAAGTTCATAGTATTTTCTTATACTCTTAATGCTTATGGAATTGGAAGGGTTGCTGCTTCTTTCATTCCTGATAGTGGAAATTTGTGTTTTCTCTTTTTTTCTTGAACAGTTTAGAGGGTTATCAGTTTTACTAATCCTTTCAGATTGTTTTGATATTTTGATTTTCTATATAGTTTGTCCATTTCCTATTTTACTAATTTTCAGGTTCATTTTTATTATTTCTTTGCTTCTATTTTGAATTTCATCTCTTTTTTCATTTCTGAATATGGAAGCTTAGATAATTGATTTGGCCTTCTTTTCTAATCCTCACATTAGTAGTGTCTTTTAATTTTCATTCACTTCAGATACTTTATAATTTCCATTGTGATTTCTTGTTTGAACTGTGGGTTATTTAGAAATACGTTGTTTAATTTCTCAGAATTTTCTGGATATTGTGTTACTGATTTTTAATATACTTCAGCTTTGTTCAGGGAATATGATTTGTATGAAGTCACTCCTTTTTTTCAGAAGAGAGACAGAGAGAGAGAATAAGCAGGGGGAGAGGTAGAGGGAGAGGGAGAAACAGACTTCCCCTTGAGCTGGGAGCCCAATGTGGGGCTCAATTGATCCCAGGACCTGGAGATTGTGACCTGAGCTGAAGGCAGTGGGTTAACCATCTCAGCCACCCGATTGCCCCTGAATTCAGTCCTTTTAAATTTATTGAGACTTGTTTAGTGGTCTACCGTAAGCTTTATCTTTGTTAATGTTCTATATGCACTTGAAAAAAATTAGTATTTTGCTCTGTGTTGTTTGGAATATTCTATAAATGTCAAATAGTCAGGATGGTATTACATTCTATGTGCTCTATTAATTTTCTATATACCTGTTTTACTAATTCCTGAAAGAAGCATGTTAAAATCTTTAACCATTCCAACCATAATTGTGGATTTGGCTGTGTCTTCATTATCTTTGTCAGCTTTTACTTTGTGTATTTGAAGTTTATTTAGTAGGGCACACACATTTAGAGGTGGTAAATTGATTTACTATTTTAAATGTCTCTCTTTATTCCTGGTAATATTTTTGTAAAATCTAATTAGTCTGATGTTAATATAGCCTTTCCACCTTTCTTTTTGTAAGTATTCACTTGGCTTTTTTTTTTTTTTTTTTGTCGTCCTTCACTTTTTTATATCTGTTTTAATTAAAGTAGGTTTCTTGGGGTGCCTGAGTGGCTCAGTTGTTGAGCATCTGTTTTCGGCTTGGGTCAAGATCCTGGTGTCCTGGGATCGAGCCTTGCATTGGGCTTCCTGCTCTGTGGGGAGTCTGCTTCTCCCTCTTTCACTCTACCTGCTTGTTTTTCCTCTCTTGCTGTATCACTCTGTCAAATAATAAAATTTCAAAAAAAAAAAAAAAGAAGTTTCTTATAGATAGCTTCCTTTTAATTTAATTAGATGGTTTGCCTATTAAATGGATTGGTTAGGCTGTGTGTGTGTGTTGTGTGTGTGTAATATTTTAAAGATTTATTTACTGGGGTGCCTGGGTGACTCCGTCAGTTAAGCACCTGATGTCTGCTCAGGTCATGATCCTGGGGTCCTGGGATTGAGTTCTGCATTGGGCTCCCTGCTCAGGGGGGACTTCTCCCTCTGCCCCTTCCACTGTCCCTCCCTTTGCATCTCCCTCTGCCCCTCCCCCTGCATGACCTGTCTCTCTCAAATAAAAAAAATAAATAAAGATTTATTTGAGAGAGAGAGAGAGAGTGAAATTAAGAGTTGGATGCTTAACTGACGGAGCCATCCATGTACCCCTAAATTGTTTATATTTTAACATTGTTATGATGTTTTTGGGTTTATGTGTATGTCTTGCTTGCTCTTTGTTTTCTATTTTTCTTTTCCATTTGGTTTTTATCTCTTTTTTATTTTTCCTTCTTTTGGATTAATTGGATATTTTTAAGATTTCTATTTTATTTCCACTATTGACTTACTGGTGATAGTTGTGTAGGGTGAGAGTGTGTGTGTGTTTGGCCAGGGAGTTCTTTAGGGTTTACAATACTCATTTTTAACTTTTCATGCTCTGCCTTCAAATAATGTTACATCATTTCATATACAATGTAAGAATTTTGCAATAGTCTGCTTTCATTCTGTAGACTTTGTATTTGTATTTGTATTTCCACGCCCTTTCTCTATTCCTTATATTAAAAAATTAGGGTAGATTTCTTACCTCATGAAATTCACCACTTTATGGTGAATTTTAAAATTCACCATTCAAACCAATTCAGTGTTTTTTAGTACATTGCCAGTATTGTACAACCATCACCACTATCTATTCCAGAACATGTTCATCACTCCAAGAGAAAACTGTATTCTCATTAAATAGTCACTGTCCTTTTCTTCCTTGGCAACCCCTAATTTGCTCTCTGACTCTATAGATTTGCCTATTCTGGACATTTCATGTAAGTGGAATCATACAATATAGGGTATTTTGTGTCTGGCTTATTTCACTTAGCATAATGTTTTTAAGGTTAATCTGTGTATCACTTTTTATGGCTGAATAATACTCCATTATAGTGATCGACCATGCTTCTTTTTTTTTATTTTTTTTTAAATTTTTAAAAAAAATATTTTATTTATTCATTTGATAGACAGAGATCACAAGTATGCAGAGAGGCAGGCAGAGAGAGAGGAGGAAGCAGGCTCCCTGCCGAGCAGAGAGCCCAATGCGGGGCTCGATCCCAAGACGCTGGGATCATG
Organism: Mustela nivalis; assembly: GCF_964662115.1. NCBI lineage: Eukaryota > Metazoa > Chordata > Mammalia > Carnivora > Mustelidae > Mustela > Mustela nivalis. The sequence continues at coordinate 26,044,735 of NC_139035.1, forward strand.
ACCTGAGCCGAAAGCAGAGGCCTTAACCCACTGAGCCACCCAGGTGCCCCGACCATGTTTCTTTTATCCACTCATGAGATGATGGACATTTGGGTTGTTTCCATTTTTTACTTATTATGAATAATGTTCTTATAAACATTTGTGTAGAAGTTTTTGTTTGAATATAATGTTCTCCAGGCTTTGTAGTATTTACCTAGGAGTGTAATTGGCTAAACTCATATGGTAATTCTGTATTTAACCTTTTGACTGCCAAACTGTTTTTTCCAGAGGCTGCACTATTTTATATTCCTGCCAGTTGTGTGCAAGGATTTAAATTTCTCTGCATCCACATCAACATTTTTTTTCTTAAGATTTTATTTATTGGACAGAGAGAGAGAGGCAGTGTGAGAGGGAACACAAGCAAGAGGAGTGTGAGATGGAGAAGCAGGATTCCCGCTGAGCAGGGAGCCTGATGTGGGGCTCCATCCTGGGACCCTGGGATCATGACCTGAGCCAAAGGCAGACACTTAACTGCTGAGCCACCCAGGCGCCTTTTTCTTTTTTTTTTAAATTATAGTCAGTATAGTGCATGTACAATATCTCATTGTGGCTTTGATTTATTTTCCTGTATTGACTAGTGATGTTGAACATCTTTTTATGGACTTATTGGCTATTATTACTTTTTAAAGGTGGTGTTTTGATTCTCAGTAATAAACTTGGGTCAATTAATAGTATACTTCTCTATACTTCTGTATACTAAGTATACTAAGTATACTAGTAGTATATTTCTTAGACCAAAGACATGGTCCAGATTTTCTTTCACATTTTGGTTGAATGTGTTCTCTGTAGAGGTATGTGTTATTTATATTACAGTGTTTGGGTTTTTAGTTCAAGAACAGAAGGCAAATTGGGATTATACTTTATATTCAGTACTGTATTTATAAAATAAAAGTTAATCACTAAAACAATTTTTTAAACTTTTTTTTTTTAAAGATTTTATTTATTTATTTGACAGCACAAGCAGGGGGAGCAGCAGGCTGAGGGAGAGGGAGAAGCAGGCTCCCCACTGAGCAGGGAGCCAATGTGGCCTCTATTCCAGCACTCAGATCATGACCTGAGCTGAAGGCAGTCATTTAATTAGCCATATGCCCCTAAAACAATTCTTTTTTAAAGATTTTATTTATTTGAGAGAGAGATGGATCACTAAGAGGGGGAGACGGAGAGGGATAAGCAGATTCCTTGCTCAGTGTGGAGCCCAAGGATAAGGATGTGGGGCTCCATCCCAGGACCCTGAGATCATGACCTGAATTGAAATCAGACCCTTAACCAACTAAACCATCCAGGCATCCCTTTAACCACTAAAACACCTTTTAAAGAAAGTTACTTTAGAAATTCCATATAGGGATACAAAGGACCCGTCTTCCATGCAGTTTAGAGATTGCTTTTACAAACCCTGGATAATGGGACAAGGGTGTCATCTAATGACACATATGATCTATGGAACCTCCCTATCCCTCCTTCCTTATAATAGAAATTTCTGTTTCTGTAACCTCCCTATCCCTCCTTCCTTATAATAGAAATTTCTGTTTCTGTGACCGCTCATGTAGGGATCTGTGTTTTTCTTTTGTGTGAACTTGATGTCTTCTCATTGATTGACCTGTGATGGGTGCTTTTCTGAAGTGTGACTAAAATTTAGTAATTACATCATCTTGGAATTGGTTTGAAGAGATAGTTTTGGACCAATTACATTTTCTGTCTTAGGAATTTGAAATAAATAAACACCCAAATTGGACTATTTTAATTAACGTCCTTGTAGCATTGGTATTGGAAAGACTGTATATTGTAAGTTGATATCCTTGAGAAGCAGAAAAAAGAAGTTAAGTCACATTAATGGTAGAACACTAGCAAGACCTGTATTCCATACTGCTGTGCTGAAGTCTGTAGATCCATCTTGAATCCAACCCTGTAGGTCCTTTGAGGCCTAGTCCTGGTGTTTGCCATGAGATGATTTTTTTTTTTAAAGATTTTTATTTATTTATTTGACAGAGAGAGATCACAAATAGGCAGAGAGGCAGGCAGAGAGAGGAGGAAGCAGGCTCCCCGCTGAGCAGAGAGCCCGATGTGGGACTTGATCCCAGGACCCTGAGATCATGACCTGAGCCGAAGGCAGCGGCTTAACTCACTGAGCCACCCAGGCGCCCATGAGATGATTTTCTTAATTGCTGCACCTTTCTTAAATGTACATAAACTTAATTAAAATTCTCCCAATTCTAAGCCTTCGATGATAGTTAGAATTGATGTTCTGTTTAAAGAAGAACCCTGGAATGTGTGAATAGAACTGGATCTAGGTCAAGATTGAGAGTGTATTGGGTAATTTTCATGCTGGAGGAATAAGTAGTAACATTTCTTGGCCATATTTGGTTTCCTGATCTAAGCTACCTCTTTTTTTTTTTTTTTTTTTTCCCTACCATAAATACCAGAGATTGTTTCCCCTGCTTATCTTTTAATGACTATTACTTGTATTAATCATGGTGTCCTTTCTTTGCTGGTCCATTGTAGTCTCTTATTCTTTCAAAATTTCTGTTCCTGAAGCTAGCACATAGCTATTTTGAGTCTCCCTTGTCTCCTTTTTAAAGATTTTATTTATTTGGCAGAGAGAGACATAGCTAGAGAGCGAAGCACGGGGGCTGGGAGAGGGAGAAGCAGGCTTCCCACTGAGCAAGAAGCTCCGATGCGATGCGGGGCTCAATCCCAGGATCCTGGGATCATGACCTGAGTCGAAGACAGACACTAAACGACTGAGCCACCCAGGTTCCCCTATTTATTTATTTATTTATTTATTTAGTTAGTTATTTAAGATTTTATCTATTTATTTGTTAGAGAAGGAGTGCAAGGTGGGGTGAAGTGGCAGAGGGAGAAGCAGACTCTCCCCTGAGCCAGGAACGATGCGGGGCTTAATCCCAGGTCCCAGGGTCATGATCTGAGCCGATGGCAGACCCTTGACTGCCTGAGTTACTTATGTATTCCCTGACAAAGATAAATTTCTTACCTAGTATATAGCATCTTCCTTGGCCCACCGGAAACACACCTCAGTAATCACTGAATAAGCTATTGAAGGATTTTTTTTTTTTTTAAATCACAGTTCTTTTGGATCTTTGAGAGTGAAGAAAAAGGTTTGGAAGCTGGTGTTTTAGTCTTTCGGGGCTGCTGCAGGTACCCCTATTTAAAAAAAAAATTACAAGTTTTCATATATTTATTTATTCACTTAAGTGATCTCTATGTGCAATGTGGGTCTTGAAACTCATGACCTTGAGATCAAGAGTTGAGTGCTCTTCTGACTGAGCGAACCAGGAGCCCTTTACCTCCATTAAAAAAAATTCCCTTATTAAATTACAAATTACAGTGAAATTACAAAGTCTACGAAGTTTGCCTTCTATTCCTTTTCTTCCTTACTTTATCTGACTTTATTTATGGAATATGTGACTTAAGACAATGTTAAACACAAGTCTTAAGGGAGATAGTTTAGGGAGAAACCATTGTACAAAATACCAGATAAATTTACTCTCTACTTTTGAAAAATGACTTAAGTTTATTTTTAGGACATTTTATCTTATCAAATGAAAGTAGGAAGGAGGGGCACCTGGGTGGCTCAGTGGGTTAAGCCTCTGCCTTTGGCTCTGGTCATGGTCTCAGGATCCTGGATTGGGCCCCTGCATTGAGCTCTCTGCTCGGCTGAGGGTCTTCTCCCCCCACCCCCGCCCATTACCTGCCTCTCTGCCTACTTGTGATCTCTCTCTCTCTCTTTCTCTGTCAAATAAATAAACAAATAAAATCTTAAAAAAAAAAAAAAAGAAAGTAGGAAGGAGTGTGATGATGGGGCAGAGGCTGGAACTGAACTGCTGCCTGTGAAGATTGTTATCAGTGTTTTCATAAAAGGAGGATTTGAGGTTTATTTTTTTCTTTTCACCCATTTCCTTGTCTTTCAAGGAAATCCTTTGGGGCCAGTTGAAAATGGAGGATGGCTTGGGGTTGCTTGCATGGCACTTGGTGTAAGGGGAAGGAGGAAGCTAGAGAAATTTCAAGTTTTGAACATTTTGAGATATTGTAAATTATAAGATTACTGAAAAGAGTCTAGTAATTGTTAGGGTTTGGCATTTGGTGCCAAAATATCAAAGTGGTTCTTTGGTCTTGTTTATGTTATTTTATTTTTTAAAAGATTTTATTTATTTATTTATTTATTTATTTATATATTTAAGAAAGAGAGAGACAAAGAGAGAGAGTGCGTGCGCATGAACAGGGCCGGAGGTGGGGGGGGACAAGCAGACTCCCTGCTGAGCAGGGAGCCCAACTAGAGAGCCCTTCACACCAGTACCCTGGGATCATGACCTGGGCCGAAGGCAGACACTTAACCTACTGAGCCACCCAGGTATCCCTCTTTGGTTTTGTATAGATAAGATATAACTACTCTTTATTTTTCTGAATGACTTTGGATTGTACCTTGCTCTGATGATCTTGGTAATGTTTTATTTTTAGTACTTAACCTTTGAAAGATTTGAATACTTGGTTAGTTACAACCAGAACTACCATGAGACAGTTGAAACAGTTTGTTGCAGTGTAATGAAATTAGCGTCTGTACCAAGATATATATGGATTGAACAAGGTACTTACTGTTTTATTGAAGTGTTTTGAGATTATACTTTGTACTGTTCAGTAAGTTCGGAAGCTGTTTTTGAAGTAGACAATGTACAATGTATACAAATGTTAGGGGGATTACAAATATGGACTCTGAGACTCAAACTGATTGTGATATGGCCCTTGCTTAACTGAGATTTGTCCTTTATTAATTCAAAATAGTGGTATTTAAAAAATAATTTTCTGTATCTGTTTTGTCATGTTGGTTTCTTTTTCTTTTTTTTTTTTTTTTAAGATTTTATTTATTTATTTGACAGAGATCACAAGGAGGCAGAGAGGCAGGCAGAGAGAGAGAGGAGGGAGCAGGCTCCCTGCCCAGCAGAGACCCCCTCCCCCCAATGTGGGGCTCGATCCCAGGACCCTGGGATCATGACCTGAGCCAAAGGCAGAGGCTTTAACCCACTAGCCACCCAGGTGCCCCTGTCATGTTGGTTTCTGAATGCACTTAAATGACATGGATAGACCTTTTGGCAAGCTTAGGTTTGTGCAGTATAATATTTGCCTTAAGTTTTTGATGGTGGGTATGGAAATATCTTCACAAGAACTCTTAGATGCTTTGTCTTCTCTCTCTCTCTCTCTCTTTTTGGTGTGTGTTTTAATTTAGATAATGTCTGTTGACCTATCCTCACATTTGCAACTTCTTTCCTTAACTTGTGTTTCATGTATTGATGAGCCCATGGAAGTAATGCTTTGTTTTTGATGTGTTTTTTAAAATTTCTAGGAATTACATTTTACTTTCTCTTATAAGTTCATGTCTTTTGCTATATTTTCATGTACTGTATTTTTCAGCTCTTAGAGTTTTATTATATATGCTGCTGAAGCGAGCACCAGCTCTTAAGAGTTTTAAATGGTTCTTTGTATGTCTTCTATTTTCCTCATTATACTTTCATGGTCCTGTAAATCATTGAGCATACTTGTAATATATGTTTTGAAATCTTTTCTGCTAATTTCAGTGTTTATCTTTTTGTTCCTGTTGACTGAGTTTCCTCCCATTTATGGGTCACATTTTCCTGCAATTTCACATGGCTAGTAATTTTTTTAATTGGGTAGTGGACACTATAAACTTGCATTTACTGAATGCTGGATTTTGTTTTCTTCCTTTACAGACTATTGGGCTGTGTTTTAGCAGGAAGTGAAGTTCCTTGCAGATCAGTTTGATCCTTTTGAGTATTATATTTTTTAACTAAGTTAGGTTTTTTGTAATTAAACCTTTTATTTTGAGAAAATTATAAGTTCAGTGCAGTTATAAATGTTTTTTTTTTAATTTTTTTTGAGGGTGGCTGAGGAGGAGCAATTTTTCTAGATCTAGTTTAGCTCCACTACTAATGACTCTCCTGGTTTTCTATTGAATGCCCTGCATTTTATACCTTCCTGGTCATTTTTAACTGATCTTGTAGAGTTTTTGCCCTGGGCACATATGACTAGTATTCAGCAACAGATTTGGGAACCCTGTGTGGATTTCTAGAATTCTTTCCCTCAAAGATCTCAGTACTGTGCTGTTTAGTGTCCAGTGTCTGAAAGCAGGTTTTCATTTATCCCTCCACCCTCTCTAATTTTCCAGGTGTATATAGTAATAGGGTGAGTCTGGTTGCAGTCGAATTTTTAAAGTGAAGAGTGAGCTGATTGTGTTCTACATTATTCTTTGCCCCATCTCAGGCTCCTCTCTTGCTTTGTTTTACTTTGTCTTAGTTCTTTGATTCTAAATTGAGCTTTTTTTTCTTCTTTTATACTTTGACATACCTGAAAATTAGATGTTTTATAGAAGATGGGATTTTTAAAAAATTCCTGTTTGCTAGCTTGCAGTTGGATGTAGTTTCGTATAGTCACTTCATGTAGGTGTGTAAACACAGAAAAGGCCTGCCTCAAAACTTGAACATAGATTTCTGCAGATTGGAAGAAAGACTCTGAGACAATTTTGAATTATCGTTTTCTTCCCTATGAACTAAATATTTGTATGTGGGTGTGAAGAGTGCAGGAGGTTCTGGGATGAGGTATATTAGACATGTTCAGCAACATTCCTAAAGCTGGAGTCAGATGTAGGTTTGCTGGCTACAGGTAAACCTGGTTTAAGATCCCACTACCAATAGCATTTAGTTCTGTCATGCATTCTCTCTCTCTCTCTTTTTTTTCCTAAAGATTTTATTTATTTATTTGACAGAGAGAGAGAGAGATCACAAAGGGGGAGGCAGGCAGAGAGAGAGAGGTGGGGGAAGCAGGCTCCCTGCTGAGCAGAGAGCCCGATGTGGGGCTTGATTCCAGGACCCTGATATCATTCCCTGAGCCAAAGGCAGAGAGGCTTAACCCACTGAGCCACCCAGGCGTCCCTGTCATGGATTCTCTTAATAAATGTTACCTCACCAAAGTAATAGAGAATGTTGTTTGGAAAAATCTAGGTATCAGTGACTTAGAAATCATTCAGAAAAGGCTTCAAAGAATGAGAATTTTGTAGGACAATTTTAAATCTATGCAGGTGCATTTAAACAGTAGTGATTATGGTAAGAGTTGTTTAGGTCTAAAAGAGTATTTTAGGGGCGCCTGGGTGGCTCAGTGGTTAAAGCCTCTGCCTTCACCTCAGGTTATGATCCCTGGGTCCTTGGATCAAGTCCCGCATTGGGGTCTATGCTCAGCAGAGAGCCTGCTTCCCTTCCTCTCTTTCTGCCTGCCTCTCTGCCTACTTGTCTGTCTGTCAAATAAATAAATAAAATCTTTAAAAAAAAAAGTATTTTAGAGAAGCATAAATAAACATACAAGACTAAACATACCATACAATTTTTGTTGGTACCTGTTGGTACACATAGGAGTTGAAAGCTAATGTATACATAGAAGCCTGCCCTCGGATGCTTACACATTCTGGAATAGACAAAACTATGGAGACACAAAAAGATCAGTGGTTGTGGGTGAGGAGAGAGAGATGAGTAAGCAGAGCACAGAGGATTTTTAGGGCAGTGAAAAATAATCTTTAGATTATAATGATGAATATATGTCACTGTACTTTTGTTCAAACCCACAGAATGTATAACATGAAGAGTGAACCTTAAGGTAAATTGTGAATTTGGTGATTGTGGTGTGTCAGTGTAAATTCATCCTTGGGGGAAAAATAGTGTACCATTCTGGTGAATGATTTTTTTTTTTTTTTTTTTTTTTTTTTTTTTTAAAGATTTTATTTATTTATTTGACAGAGAGAAATCACAAGTAGTCGGAGAGGCAGGCAGAGAGAGAGAGGGAAGCGGCTCCCCGCTGAGCAGAGAGCCCGATGTGGGACTCGATCCCAGGACCCTGAGATCATGACCTGAGCCGAAGGCAGCGGCTTAACCCACTGAGCCACCCAGGCGCCCCTGGTGAATGATTTTGATAATGGCAAAAGCCATGCATGTGTTTGGTGCAGCAAATAATGTGGGAAACCTCTGTATATTTGTTTCAATTTCATTGCAAATCTAAAACTGTTCTAAAAATAAAATCTGTAAAAAATGGGGGGGGGGGTAAATGTTGCTTCCACTCTGGGTTTTGAGTCTTAAACCAAGTCTTAAACCATCTGCCTGAGCACCCAGTGACGAACTGTACCTGTGAAGTACAATCTGTCCCTCCCAGATCTGTTCTTCAGCACCTTAAAACCACAGTCTGGGATCACAGAGAAGCCTACAGAGCTCAGCACATCCACACACTCTTAGGACGGGCCCCCAGCCTTGCTTTCTGAACTCCATTAGGCAGGAGTAAGATGGATTTTGTTTCAGAAGAGAAATGACCAAATCTCTACATTGAGGAGACCTCTTTTTTTCTCAATCCAACAGAGTAAAGGCTGACAAAACCAACACAGTCTAAGCCAACACCGTATGTGGTGAAACTCTGAGCTTGTGCGACATTGGGATTTTATAACTTTTTAAAAAATTATTTCACATTCTGAGATAGTATTTATGCCCAGGGCATTTTTCTTGAAGAAGTAGGTAAATTTTCATTTTATAATTTAAGTGTATCATGTATCATCAGTAAGGATTGGATATGTATGCCAGTAACAGAAAACTTGATGAATACTGCTTTAAACAAGTGAGAATTTACTTTGCTCATGTAATGTGAATTCCAGGGTTAGGCAGTCCATAGCTGATACAACTGCCTAAGGATGTCATCAAGGAACCAGTATCCTGTCTTCCTAGCTTTTATTTTTTTGTCTTTTTGGTTAGAAGATGGCTGTTGTTGGGTGTGTGGGTGGCTCAGTTGGTTAAACAGCCCATTTATTTTTATTTTTATTTTTTTATAAACATATAATTTATTTTTATCCCCAGGGGTACAGGTGTGTGAATCGCCAGGTTTACACATTTCACAGCACTCACCACAGCACATCCACCCCCCATAATGTCCATAACTACACCACCCTTTCCCAACACCCCCCCCCCCCAGCAATCCTCAGTTAGTTCTTCGAGATTAAGAGTCTCTTATGGTTTGTCTCCCTCCCGATCCCATCTTTATTCTTTTCCAACCCACCAAACCCCCCACGTTGCAGCTCCACTTCCTCATATCAGGGAGAGCATATGATAGTTGTCTTTCTCTGATTGACTTATTTTGCTAAGCATAATACCCTCTAGTTCTATCCATGTCATTGCAAATGGCAGCATTTCATTTCTTTTGATGGCTGCATAGTATTCCCGTGTGTGTGTGTGTGTGTGTGTGTGTGTGTGTGTGTGTATATATATATATATATATATATATATACCACATCTTCTTTATCCATTCATCTGTTGATGGACATTAGGTTCTTTCCATAGTTTGGCTATTGTGGACATTGCTGCTGTAAACATTCGGGAGCACGTGCCTCTTCGGATCATTACGTTTGTATCTTTAGGGCAGATACCCAGTAGTGCAATTGCTGGGTCATAGGGTAGCTCTATTTTGAATTTTTGAGGAACCTCCCTGCTGTTTTCCAGAGTGGTTGCACCAGCTTGCATTCCTACCAACAGTGTAGGAGGGTTCCCCTTTCTCCGCATCCTTGCCAGCATCTGCCATTTCCTGACTTGTTAATTTTAGCCATTCTGACTATTGTGAGGTGGTATCTCATTGTGGTTTTGATTTGTATTTCCCTGATGCCGAGTGATGTGGAGCACTTTTTCATGTGTCTGTTGGCCATCTGGATGTCTTCTTTGCAGAAATGTCTGTTCATGTCTTCTTCCCATTTCTTGATTGGATTATTTGTTCTTTGAGTGTTGAGTTTGCTAAGCTCTTTATAGATTTTGGATACTAGCCCTTTATCTGATGTGTCGTTTGCAAATATCTTCTCCCATTCTGTCACTTGTCTTTTGGTTTTGTTAACTGTCTCCTTTGCTGTGCAAAAGCTTTTGATCTTGATGAAATCCCAGTAGTTCATTTTTGCCCTTGCTTCCCTTGCCTTTGGCGATGTTCCTAGGAAGACGTTGCTGTGGCTGAGGTCGGAGAGGATGATGTCTGTGTTCTCCTCAAGGATTTTGATGGATTCCTTTCTCACATTGAGGTCCTTCAATCCATTTTGAGTCTGTTTTCATGTGTGGTTTATGGAAATGGTCCAATTTCATTTTTCTGCATGTGACTATCCAATTTTCCCAACACCATTTGTTGAAGAGGCTGTCTTTTTTCCATTGGACATTCTTTCCTGCTTTGTCGAAGATTAGTTGACCGTAGAGTTGAGGGTCTATTTCCGGGCTCTCTATTCTGTTCCATTGATCTATGTGTCTGTTTTTGTGCCAGTACCATACTGTCTTGATGATGACAGCTTTGTAATAGAGCTTGAAGTCCGGAATTGTGATGCCACCACCTTTGGCTTGCTTTTTCAATATTCCTTTGGCCATTCGAGGTCTTTTCTGGTTCCATATAAATTTTAAGATTAATTGTCCGATTTCTTTGAAAAAAAAATGGATGGGATTTTGATAGTGATTGCATTAAATGTGTAGATTGCTTTAGGTAGCATAGACATTTTCACAATATTTATTCTTCCAATCCTGGAACATGGAACATTTTTCCATTTTCTTGTGTCTTCCTCAGTTTCTTTCAGAGTGCTTTATAGTTTTCTGAGTATAGATTCTTTGCCTCTTTGGTTTTTTTGCCTCTTTGGTTTATTCCTAGGTATCTTATGGTTTTGGGTGCAGTTGTAAATGGGATTGACTCCTTAATTTCTCTTTCTTCTGTCTTGTTGTTGGTGTAAAGAAATGCAACTGATTTCTGTGCATTGATTTTATATCCTGACACTTTGCTGAATTCCTGTTCAAGTTCTAGCAGTTTTGGAGTGGAGTCTTTTGGGTTTTCCACATATAGTATCATGTCATAAGCAGCCCACTCTTGATTTCTGCTCAGGTCATGATCTCAGGGTCCTGGGATTGAGTCCCACATCAGGCTCCGCACTCAGCAGCAGGGAGTCAGCTTTGGGATTCTCTCCTACCCCTGACTCTTCGAGAGTGTGCTCACTCTCTCCCTCTCTCTCTAAAATAAATAAATCTTAAAAAAAAAAAAGAAAGAAAAAAGGAGATGACTTTTGTACCTCTGGAGAGTTCAGAGTTTTCAGAATGAAAGGAAGGAAAAATAAAGGGAAATCTCTTTCTAAGTCTTTGTATTTTTCTGGTGGATAGTGGCCTCTCAGAGGTTGATAACTAACTTCCCTTTGTTGGCCAGAACTATGGTGGTATGACTTCGTATTGAACTTACCATATCTGGATTAAGTATAGAATGGTGGTTAAGAGCATGGACCTAAATTTGAAAATCAGTTGTGTTACTTCCTAACTATGTATGACTTTAACATGTTTGTGCCTCTGAGTTACTAAATGAGTCTAGTAATATGTACCTATCAACACTTTGTTGTGGAAAAGATTAAAGGAGTTAATATATGTCATTATTTTAATGGATACCATTTGTACTATTTTAGGTATTAGTTGTAATTTACCGTCTTCCTTAGATAGTAGAGTTATTGGTACTGGAATTGTAAATTTATCAATCAAGGAACTAGGTTTTTTAGATAGGAAATAAAAGAGCATTTGCCCTAGGTGTTTTTGAGTATAGGGATAGTTGAAAAAGACGGTAGAACTTGAAGGGCTCTCGTGACTGCATTGCATTATTAAAAGTTATGGGTGAGTTAAAGTATTGGGGCCATTTTAATTTACTCATTTAATTCATCTTAGAACTTGATGACTTTTAGTGCTGTCTTGAGCAAATTGTCATTTTGTCCCCAATCCCCTAAAGCACCTTCATCTCTACCGAAATTCTGTCTTATTGATAGAATGTTTGAAGACTTAGCTGTGTATCAGTAAATGATTTCATTGATATTGTTACCAGCCTTGCCAATTTCTAATCACTCTACTGAAAAAAAAAAATCAATGACTTCTCTATTTTCTTTTTAGCCCTATCTGCTTTGATATGATTGAGGAAGCATACATGACGAAATGTGGCCACAGCTTTTGGTAAGATGATTTTATTTAGCAAAATTGTCTTGATTTTTAACTTGTGTTTAAGTGCAGCCAGTGAGCAGTTAGGTTTTTAAAATAATTTTGGTTATCTTATAATTTCTTTGATGTATTTTTATAAGTTCAGCAGCTCGAGGCAGAAAGCAAATGGTTTGTGCATAATTTCTGTGGAATACTTACATTTACCATTGTCCTTACAGGTGGATTTCAAAACTTTTGAGTTGATTAATTAATATAGAGTTTTAATTCCTGTTTTAGGAAATTGAGGGGGTACTGCATAATTAGGATGGAGCATGAAGCATCTTCAACTCATTTGTGGGGATAAGTGTGAGACCCATAAAGGAGGTTAGAAAGTCATTGGAAAAGGATATAGGGGATTAAAAAGATCTGTGTTTTCTTTAACATTTTGCTCAGTGTTATTGTTAGTTGCTCAGTCTTGTATATATGTCACATTAATCTGTACATTTACAAAATTTTTAGTTGTAAAATACACATAACATAAAATTTACCATCTTAAACATTTTCAAGTTGAGTAATATTATGTTTGTTTGCATTGTTATACAATCTCCAGAATTTTTATCTTGCAAACTGAAACTATATACTTTAAACTTTAAAGTTTTAAACTTTAAACTATATAATTTAAACTATAAACTTTAAGCAACTCTCCCATTTCTTTCTACCCCCCCAGCCTCTGCCAGTCACTATTTTACTTTGTTTCTGTGAATTGACTATTCTGGATACCTCATATAAGTGGTATTAAATAGTATTTGTGTTTTTGTGACTGGCTTAATTCACTTAGCATAATGTCTTTTAAGTTTCATCCTTGTTGTAGTATGTGTCAAAGTTTCCTTCCTTTTTAAGGATGAATAGTGTTTCATTGTGTGTGTATACTGTATTTTATTTGTTTGTTTTATTTATTTGTTTATTTGTTTTATTTGTATACTGTATTTTATCTGTTCATGGGCATTTGGGTTGCCTTCTTAACTGTTGTTAAGAATGGTGCTTTGAACATTGGTGTCTAAATATTGCCTTGAGAGACTGGTTTCAGTTCTTTTGGATATATACCCAGAAGTAGAATTGCTGTATCATATGATAGTTCTGTGTTTAATTTTTTGAGGAACCTCCATAAACTTGTCATTTTCTCTTTTTTTTAAAATAGTACCACCCTAATGGTTATGTAATCTGTTTAATTCCTTTTGTTTATTTTTGATTGGGGGTGGTATATTCTGTTTGCTTTCAGTCGTGTTTGTAAATCATTTACACTGTTGACATACTGGGTGTTATTACCAGTTTGTAAGTATTTTAGTTTGATTTGGAGCATGATGCAGCAGTGATAGGGATATCCAATCTACCAGTCATTTCAAAAGAAGTTCAGAATAAAAATAACTTTCTTGGCCTGTACTATGCTTTTTATTAAAATATGTTATTAAAATAAGCAATATGTATTCTTATTTAAAAAACAAGTTTTTTTTATCCAGAAAGCTGTAGCCCGAGATGTAAATGTCATTGTTTTAAAAGTCTTTTTTTTTTTTTTTTTTTTTTGTCTACCACCTCAGAGGTTATCCTGGTAAGGAGTTATGGTGTGTCCTTCCAGAATTTTTTTGCTGTTTTTTTTTTTTTTTTTAAAAAGACCATCTTGCCTTAAATAATTTAGATTTTCTGGTGTATCATTATATTGACATTGTTATGGTTGATGAATAACTTTCTTCTCCATATTGCTACGGAAGTTCTGGTCATGTGTGTCTTGCTTTTAGATTGATATATATATGGTCTTGATCTTTTCAGGCTTATTGTTTAACAGTAGTGTTTCCTTTGGTCCATTAATTGATATAGCACGAAAGCATTCCATAGGAAACCATATACCTTCCTTGGAGACTTTGAGTTTCATCTCTGGAAAATTGGGTGATTTAGATTAGGCTTTCTCTGCCTTTGGAACTATTGACTGTTGAACAAGATAATATCTTTTGTGGGTGATTATCCTGGTATTGTAGATTGTTTAGCAGTATCCCTGGCCTCTACCCAGTAGCAGTCCCTTTTCTCACAAGTGTGACAACCAAAAATGTCTCCAGACATTGTCACATATCGAGTAGGGGACAAAATTGCCTAGTTTTGAGAAATACTGATATAGAGCTAAAAGAGCAGAGTCTTGAAGTTGGTAAATCAGGATTCTGGTTCTTGCTCTGTAACTTGCCTTTCATTTGTCCAGTCACTCAACCTATCTCTTCTGCTATCCATCTCTACCTTCTCTTCCTACTCCTTCACCGTCTCTTCTTTCATAGTTCTGAAGGTGTGGATGTTTGGTACAAATGATAAAATGAGGATTTAAATTTTCCTAACTGCCCTCCTCAACTTATATAGTCACTATGGCATTTTAAAAGGATACTGAAGAGTCTGGTAAATAAGTACAATAATCTTCCTTTGTTATGTTCTGAAGTATAATAAATTACTGATTGACTTTATCATTAAATAGTCCCTAGCCTTTCCAATGAGTCCCGTAATCTTCAAGGTATGTCCTAAGGTCATCGTTGGAAACCCCACTAGTTTCTTAAAATATCTGTTTTTCCTTTCAAATAAAAATAGTTTAAGTTTAGATCCTTGTTATAATTCAAGTGCTGTTGTAACCTGAGTGTGTTTTAAAATATGAATGTGTTTTAAAATACCTGCCAGAGAGCACGTTTTGGTAGGATAGAGACCATAAGGTTGTCAGGAGCTAGTCAGCTTGGAGACTGGCAGTCCCATTGTCAGGCTTGTGAAACTGTGAGACATATTGTACTTTTGTCTACAGCAAAAGCTCGTAATTATTTACCCTATCCTATCATGTGAGGGCATTGGAACTTCAGTCATTAATGGTAGCCTCTTGGATCAAATCTTCGCTAACTTGAATGCTGGCTGGTAATCTGGAGCTAAACAGTGTTAGCATTTCCAGGCTCTGTCCAAATTATTAACACCAAATCAAATTGGACCACATGAACTCTTTATCTCTAGTCTTACTTATGAATAAAGTTGGAGCCGCTATTCCCACTTGACAGTGAATCTGCTATTAGCTGTTGTATTTGGCTTCTTTGTGATGTAGAGATAAGGGTTGCTTTTTCTCTTTGCCATCGCCAGCTTGCCCCCTGCACTTTTCTTCTCAGACCTCATGTCTACCAAGTTCTGATACCACTGTTTTGTTTCATTACAAATTAATTATAATTAATAGCATCCCTCAGTGTTGTTCATCTTCCAGCATATCTGTGGTCAAACCTGGGTATCAGCTTGTCTTTTGGGGCTTTTGATTAATTAATTGTCCTGTACCTTGCTGTTCGTCTTTCTTTATACTCGGTTATTATATAGGACTACTGTACTGATTTGTCTTTCTGTTCTTGTTTAAAGTCTCCTCTTTTTTGAGAATTTTCTGATTATTCACAGTTTTTTATATGTACTCACCCTTGTTTACAGAGAGAGAAAAAGGTATTCATGATAAAGTCTTATTTACCCTAGTGTCTACAATTACTTACAGAAAAATGAGAAGAAACAGAAAGTTCGTGTATTGGGATGGGTGAGTAGAGGATTTCAGAAAACATTCAAAGAGGTCTTTGGATGGTTAAAGTGGTATGGTGTTCTGTGTATTACAGGCAGTGTCCTAAAAGTTAAAAAAAAGAAAGAAAAAGAAAAAGATATTTATACCTTATAGTAGGACTATACTTTTTTTGCGTGGGGGGTTAGGTATATACTTAATAGAAGAAACAGAGTAACCATTCATCTATGGAGAAATACTCATTTAAAAAAAGTTATTGAAGTATAGTTGACATAATTGTTATATTAGTTTCAGGTGTGCAACATAGTAATTAGACAATTCTGTACATTACTCAGTGCTCACCACCATAAGTGTAGTTACCAGCTGTCACCATACAGTATTATAATATTATTGATTATATTCCCTATGCAGTTCTTTTCATCTCAGAGACTTATTTATTTTATGATTGGAGGTTTATCCCTGTTAATCCCTTTTGCCTATTTTGCCCATGTCCCCATCCTCTTCCATTCTGGCAACCACAAGTTTGTTCTTTGTATGTATGAATTTGTTTCTGCTTGTTTGTTCATTGGTTTTGTTCGTAGATTCCACATATAAATACAATTGTATGGTATTTGTCTTTTTCTGACTTCTCTTAGTATAATACCCTTGAGATCCATTCATGTTGTTGCAAAGGGCAGAATTTCAAAATAGTCATTTTTCATTATCAGATATACACTTAATAAACATAGGCACCCATTTATGTCTGCACATTCTAGTGCTGAATTACTATTTTTAGAGTTTTAGTGTGAGTAGCTTTTGAAAACCTCTCAGGTAGACCCAAGATATATGTCCTTATATCCCCCCATCTTGATCACTAGTCTAGACACTTATTCTTCTTTTGGAATCCAAAATTCCACATCTGGGATGGTGATGGTCAAGTAGAGTTATTGTGAAAGAAATAATTGAGAATTTCTAGTGGTGTTTTATGTGACCCAGAGGACAACATGTTTCTTTTTTGTCTATAGCTATTTTTTTTCATACGTTGAACATTTATTTAGTTCAACTCTAACAGGGTATTGTGCTAGACATTGAGGTTACTGAGATGAATTAAAACAAATCCTTGTTTTGAATGAGCAAATAGAAGGGATTACAGACACATACACAGATAAGTACAAAATAAGATAGTTACTATTTCTCAAACTAGGACAGGTCTGCCAAGGGGTGGTAGTGAGGTAGTAGATGCTATGAGATAAACTTGATGTATCTTGTCATGTCAGTTTTATACAGTGGTATGTAAGTTGATGCATTTTCATTTTGTAATATAGATGGATATCACCAATGCATGGGGAAAAGTCACTTGAACTTTTGTTCCTGAGGACAGTTCCTTCTTGTTGTTTTTTTTCTTCTAGGAGGATGGTGTGGTAGTAAACCTACTGACAAGGGATGTGATTAGGTTGCTGAAGATAGGAGAGAAAGATATTCTGTTGGACTCTGGGATAATTTCTTGTATAGTGACAGTCTCTTTCACTGGGGTAACAACTTAGCTTGTTCTTCTTATCATATTATTGGCTCATTTCTAACTATCATTTCTTTACAAAAGGCATTTGCTAAAACCCAGAATGCCCTTCTGCTTATCTGTCAACTGCTTCTCTCATCTTTAATAACCTTCCCAGATTTTCTGCTTCATCACTTGGTTTATTTGAACTTGCAGATTTTTTAAAGGGTTAAATCTTGTTCTTTTGGAATATTTTCTGGTAATATGAACTCATTTCCATTTTCCCTAGCAGATTATAAGTGTTTCCATGTTTTAATTGCATACCTGCTTTATGCTTTTCCCTTTCAATAAAAATGAAAACAAAAACAATTTGTATATTTTTTCCTTCACTGAAATTTCTACATAGGAGATTTTCTGTTAGATATGGAAACTATCATGTGGTAATATGGCAATCCTAGCCTTATCATAGTTGCAAGAGGCGATGTTATTTCTGGAACACTGTATAAGTCATTTGTTTGTTTTGTTTAGTTTTAAATACCACAAAGTTTTCTTTTTTATTTTATTTTATTATTTTTTAAAGATTTTATTTATTTATTTGACAGACAGAGATCACAAGTAGGCAGAGAGGCAGGCAGAGAGGGAGGGGGAAGTAGGCTCCCTGCTGAGCAGAGAGCCTGATGTGGGGCTCAGATGTGGGGCTCGGATGTGGGGCTCGATCCCAGGACCCTGGGATCATGAGCTGAGCCGAAGGCAGAGGCTTAACCCAGTGAGCCACCCAGGCACCCCAGTCATTTGTTTTATATATATATTTGAGTACCTGTTTTGTGGCAGCCATTTACTCTGATCTTTAGATCCTTGTGCTGTGCCAAAGATCATCACTGCAGTTCTCTGTGATATCGTTTTTATTTTAACTTACCTTGAAAGTACCAAATGTGAGAAGAAAAAGTAGTTGTTAATTAGAGAAATCAGAGAAACCTGATGGTTGTAGGTTTCTGTTTTGATAAGATAGAGTGAAGTAAGTAGGTTATAAAAATTAGCTTCAATTTACAAAGCTGAAGTAAATTTATAGTAATTTGGATATAGAATAAAAGAGGTGCTGTCATTTTAGGAATCTTTTTTATAAATCACCCTTGTGATTTCTTAAAAATAATTTTTTTTCTGGTTGTTAGGAGCAGTGCCTTTTTGCTATAAAAACTTGTAAGCTTTTTTTTTTTTTTAAGAGATTTTCTATTTATTTACTTACTTGAGAGAGAGAGAGAGTGTGAGAGAGAGAGTGTGAGAGAGGAGAGGTCAGAGGGAGAAGCTGACTGCCTGCTGAGTAGGAAGCCAGATGTTGGACTTGATTCTGGGACTTCAGGATCATGACCTGAGCCGAAGGCAGTTGCTTAACCAACTGAGCCACCCAGGCACCCCAAAACTTGTAGACATCTAAAAAGAAAATTTTCCTGTAATTTTATGGCCCAAGGACATACACTGTAAACATTATGATGAATGTCTTTTTGGTTTATTTTTAAATGGGCACATTGTGATTGTACTGTATCCACTATGTTGAGGTTGTGATTTTTAGTCCATAAAAAGTGATGTAGTGACTTTTTTTTCTTTTTCTTTTTTTAAAAAAATTTATTTATTTATTTGACAGACAGAGATCACAAGTAGTCAGAGAGGCAGGCAGAGAGAGAGAGGAGGAAGCAGGCTCTCTGCTCCGCGGGGAGCAGAGAGCTCATGGAGCAGAGAGCATGCTGGGCTCCATCCCAAGACTTTGGGATCATGACCTGAGCAGAGGTCAGAGGCTTTAACCCACTGAGCCACCCAGGCGCCCCATGACTTTTTTTTCTAATGTCAATTTGATATTTCTCTGTGGTTTTGTGGGTGTGGTTGGGGGGGGAAATATATATATGTAATATTAAACTATATATATATAGTTTTTTTTTTTCTTTTTATTTGGGGGAGAGAGAGAGAGCATGAGTGGGGGTGGAGGGAGAAGGGTGATGGTGGTAGTGGTGGGTTGGGGAGGGACAGAGGGACAATGGAGTTTGTGCGTCCGGCTCCCTTTCCAGGTTTTGGAGATCATGACCCGAGCCAAAGGCAGACGCCCAACTGACTGAGCCACCCAGGCACCTCTAGTGAAACAATATTTAAAAGATGATACATAATTGCAAAACGTCAAACATTACAGAAGTATATATTGTGAGGAAGGAAACATTTCTTGTAATCCTCTTTCTTTAGCTATAACCATTAAGAATTATTATTTTTCATGGCATATAGTTACGTATTGTAATGTGATTTTTTGGATTGATGTTTACCAAATTATTTAGTCAATTTTGTAGTGTATTGGTTGCTTCTAATTTATTTTGCTGTTTACAGATAATCTTGAATTGAGCACCTTTCTATGTATATACCTCTGCTCATTTCCTTAGGGTAAATTCCTAGAAATAAAATAATTACATCAAAGGGGATACACAACCTTAAGGTTTTCCATACAACTTGCCTTCTGGAAATGTTGTGGCAGTTGCATTTCCTTCAAGAGGACGTGAGGTTCTCTTGTGCTCCTTAACTCTGATAGTATTTTCTTTAATTTTCCATTCTGTTTAGTAAAAAATAGCATATGATTTAAAATCAGTTTTTTTATCCTACTGAAGGTGATGATTTTCTCATTCTTATTGACTAATGCTTGTCTTGTTGATCTGTTTTTCTCTTACTTTTTTTTATTTGAGTGTGCTCTTTTTGTATTAAGGATATCAGCACTCTAAGAACATCAATAGTCCATTTGCTTAACTAAATCATAGGCATTTGCTTTTCTTGGGTGTTGTTCTGTAGTATTTAAATTGCGTAACTTTAAAAGTTAATACTTTTTTTTAACGTTCTATATCCAGTAGACTTGTTACTCAAGTTCATTTTTAAACATTAACTTTTGTATACTGTTGCCTAATAAATGCTCTCTATTTTATTATAATAAAATATAAGCTGAAATAAATTTGATAACAAATTACTTGTTTTAAATGAGAAATAGAAGACTTTATAGGCATTATTTTATGACCAGTTTATTAATCCTTTACTGATTTAATGAACCCTATTTTATTTTTTTCCTGCTAATAGCTACAAGTGTATTCATCAGAGTTTGGAGGATAATAATAGATGTCCCAAGTGTAACTATGTTGTGGATAATATTGACCATCTGTATCCTAATTTCTTGGGTGAGTCTTTGGAATGATTCTTTATTATTTAAAATATTCTATCCCCAAGAGTATATGCTGGCAGAAATTTATTTAAAAAACATAGTGTAGGGGTAAAGCAAGTCTTTCTCTTCTATCCACCTGGGTGTTTTTCCCAGTCTTCATTATTTTGTGTTGTATTTTCTATACCATGTGTTGTTAGTACTATATGATATTGTTGTTAAGTTTCATGAAAAAAGAAAAATTGACTGCTACAACCCTTAGTTTCTTATATAGATGGTGGGACAGAATGTGAGGTTAAAGGGGATGCCAGAGGTCCAGAATACCTGTCTCTTTATACAATGTGGTGCATTACTGCTGGTTGTGCTTCTGGGATAGAAGCGAGGGTCAGGGGAAGAAAGTGTTAATGGAAAGAGGGAAAAGGTGAGGAGAAACTTGGGTAATTGGATTTCTGGATAGGGTAAGGGAGCCTGTGACCTGGGGAGGCAATTGAAAAGTAAAAACTCGGAGAAGGAACTTAGGAAAAGAAGAAACATTGAGTGGTGTGATACTCTGCAGGACTGGACTTAATGGGCTAGATTGGGTAGAAGGGAAATCAAAGTCCTGCAAAAGCAAAACCTTGTGTCCCTGAGCTCAGAAACATCAATTGTTGCTGCTGTGTGGGCTCTAGAATCTTTTCTATCAGTTGTCATAACTTTAGAAAACTTCTTTTGAAATGGTTAAATACAGAAAGGAATCTGATCTTCCGACAATTTTGGTGTTTACTAAAACTTTCAGGCAACATTTTTTAATGAGTCCAAAAGCTGGAGATTCTTTTATGTGGATTTCTAACTAGAGGGAGCACTATATACCAGTATGGAAGGACTTTGAAAGCATAGTACTATTTTAGTTAGAAAGTGATTTCATACATTAACTATATATTCTCACATATATCCAGTGAGTAGTGAAGTCACACTTAACTGATTTTCTGAGCTGGAAATGATCTGGGTGGTAATCTAGTTTTTAACCTTTTCTTTTTATGGATACTAAATTTTTGTTTTGGGTAAACAAAAATTTTGGTATTTTATGTCCATATTTGAAGTCTTTTAATTATAGGGCAGCTTGTAATGTGATTATTGAATGTTAGCCATGGAAATAACATTTTATCCTGATACATCTTTTTCTGTTTTTCTTCCCATCATCCCTTCCCCTCTTTACATTTGTACAATAATACTCAAATTCAGGATGCCTGGTGGCTCAGTTAAGTGTCTGCCTTTGGCTCAGGTCATGATCCTGAGTCCTGGGATTGAGCCCCACATTGGGCTCCCTGGGAGGCTGCTTCTTTTTCTACCTCTCCGCCTGCTGTGTTCCCTCTCTCACTGTGTCTTTCTCTATAAAGTAGATAAAATCTTAAAAAAAAATAATATTCAGATTCATAGCTTCCCACATTAGGTAGACAGGGATCTTATGCATTCAGGGTGCCATTGAGATCTGTTTCTTTTATTTATTTTTTAAAACTTTTAAAAGATTTTTATTAATTATTTGACAGAGAGAGAGAGAGACAGGGAACACAAGCAGGGGGGGAGTGGGAGAAGGAGAAGCAAGCTTCCTGCAGAGCAGGGAGCCCAATGGGGCCTTGATCCTGGGAACCTGGGATCATGACCTGAGCTGAAGGCAGATGCTTGACGACTGAGCCACCCAGGGGCCCCTTGAGATCTATTTCTGAATGTGGAATTCCACCTTGTTTTTTCCTCTACTGAAAAAATCCTTTTAAGTTATTTATTTCCATTGCTTTAGCTTGAATTTCCGTGATTTATTTGTATAGCGTCTGTCATTCTTGGTTGGGTTGAGGAACTTGAACCTTTTGAAGTAATTTCAGATTTCTTCTTGAGCATGGTAAAATAAGTGTATGTTTTACAATTTTGAAGGCTACTAAGTAGCCTTGTACTTTTTTTTGTTGATAGGTTAGGACCCTTCCCATTTATTTATTTTAAATATTTCATTTATTTGTCAGAGAGAGAGAGGGAGAGAGCACAAGTGGGCAGAATGGCAGGCAGAGGGAGTCTGAAGCAGGACTTGATCCCAGGACCCTGGGATCATGACCTGAGCTGAAGTCAGATGTTTAACCAACTTAGCCACCCAGGAATCCCAGGATCCTTCCCTTTTAATACTGTACGTTTACCTGAGTCATGGATAAAGGGCTGAGCTATATATTTTCTTTAACAGTGGTCTTCAAAACTTTTTGCTTGGGTGACTCATAAAAATTTTGAAAATGTTCTTCCTCATGTATTGAACCCCATTTAAAATTATCATCCTCAAGTTTTCTTTATAAGTTTAACTGGTAGTAAAGAATGTGACTTTAGGAGTGTTATAAATCTAATTATTTAAAAATAAAGCTTTTATCTTTTTTTGAAAATGTATCCAATGAAATATCATAGTGGTTTGATATTTATCATTAATTTGAAAATAGACAAAGGGAAATTTTATTTATTCCTTTTCTCTTTGAACTTCTACTTAAATTGATTATTGGCCACATAATTATATCCTTATATGATGTATTTTCATGTTTGAAATCTGTCGATCTATCTGTAGTGCGTTTCTGTAACAGAAATGTATATAAATAGAAACTATAGACATAAATTTTTTTTGAACATAATTTAAAAATCTCAAATATTTTTTCTGGATTATTATTGAATTAGTAGTAGTATTTAATTAGTCAAACATATATTCACAAATTTTATAAAGTATTAGGCATAAATATTTATTGAAAACATGCTGCTTATTAAGGTTTGGTGCTTTTCTCAGTTCTGGTGTCCTTAGTAGTTATTACTAGGACAAGGAATGAGTTCCATTTGTATTCTTTTTATTTGTTTGTTTATTTATTTAGGATCATCATAGTTTTTTAAAAATTGAGATATAATTGATCTATAAATTATATAATTTTAAGATTTTTCTTTTTAAAGTGTAAGTCTTAAGAAGCTTTGCTTACATGAATAAGGTGATGGGGCATGAAGGAATTTTGTTAACATTAATGTCACTCAGTTTTTTGACCTCGTTCTCATGTAAGAAATTAAGAAAAAAAAGCATTTTTAAATTAATTAATCAGATGTTATTTATTCATTTGAGAGAGTGAGAGAGCACACAAGCAGGCAGAGTGGCAGGCAGAGGGAGAGAGAGAAGCAGGCTCTCTGCCAAGCAAGGGGCCCGATGTGGGATTCGATCACAGGACCCTAAGATCATGACCTGAGCTGAAGGCAGCTGCTCAACGGACTGAGCCACCCAGGCATCTGAGAAAAAGCATTTATTGATTTATCATCAAAAACAGTCTTAATGTTCAGTTAGTTAACAAGTCAAGTCCTTTCTTTAATTTTAATGAAAGCAAAGAATTAGAAGCCAAACACTCAGAGATTTGATTTTTTGGTCATTTATAATCATTTACTTTTTTGGCAAGATGAGTACTTTGATTTTTCCTTTCCTGTCCTAAACACTATACCACAGACCCTTTTTCTTCTGACTTTCCTTCCTCCAGCTCTTCTGCCTTCCACTATATTCTATTTCATTACCCTTTATACCCTTGCTCTTCCAACACATTCACTATTCTTTCCATCTTGCTTGTTCTTGTTACTAGAAGGTTCTTGCAAGGTGAAGTATTCCTGTCCCTGTTGCCATCTATCCTGTACCCGCCCACCTCCCCCCAATTCCTGCAATTGCTCTCCTCTGCTCCTGCCAAGACTTGCTCTCTAGCTCTCCCTATCCCTCTCTCCAGCTGCCTGCCCCCATCTCTCTCCCTTGCTGTCTCTTTTCTAGCTTTCTCTATCTATGTTTAAATTTATAAATTGAATTTTATCACCCTTCTGAATAACATTATTATTCTTTGAAGGGACAACGTGAATGCTAAGTTTAAAATAACTGTTAAAAAAAAAGTATATAACATCCTTATTACTGCCAGGTAGTGTCCTAAGTGCTTTGTGTAAGCTAATTCATTTAATTTTCAGTCCTATGAGATAAGTACTCTTGTCATCAATATCCTCCTTTGGGTGAGGAAACTAAGGTACAGAAAAGTTCGGTTACTTTTATAAACTTGTACAATAGTATTGGTGGAATTGGGATTTGGTCCTAAGCCATCTGTTCCACAAGCATATATGCTTTAACTACTCTTCTGCTTCTAAAAATATAGTTACTAGAATAGAAGCTTTAGCAGTAGAAATGCATTATTTCTTCTTAGTACTGTGGCCATTTCAAGGGTCCAGACACTTACAATTATGGATATAGAATATTCTTCAAATTTAGTGATAATGTGAGATTTCTCAGGAAAATGCAATTTGGTATACAAATGTAAAGTATTAAAGTTGAAGTCCCAGTTTTATTCAGATGTTTAATTCTATAACTGAAACATTGAACTCTTATTTATGAGCTTCTCTTTATTCCCAGTACATTAGTTGGAGCTCTCCTTTCTCTTTCCTGGGTTAGAATGGTAATTTTGCTTGTGAGATACATACCAGGCTCTTCAGAATCAGGTTCCCATCTATCTTCATTTCCAGCCTTAGTTCATAACCTATTAATCATTAACAAAATCACTTCGACCTCGTGTTTCAGCCATATTGATTTAAAGTCATCTTATCTCCTGGTCTTGTATGACTTTAACCCCTTCTTTCTCACACCCTTCTCTTAATTCTTTACCACTTTTTTTTCTGCTTAATGAATCTCTGTGTGGATGTGATGGCCCAATTCTAATGTCACCTTCTGTGCTTATTTACACATGATTGTTCCTTGTCCTGTGTTCTTTGTAAGTCTGCTTCAGTGATAGTACTATCACATTATGATATACATACTGTGTCATATATATTTGTCTTCCTACTCAGAGTTGCTCAAGTCTTAGATCGCATCTTACTTAGATTGAGTCTTACTTATCATAGAAGCTTGGATTGTTAGTATGGGCTTGATACTTCTCTGGTTTGTTTGGAAATATTTATAGTTGGATTGTGGTATAGTGAAAAATATTAGATAATTGGATTTGTATCCCAAATTGGTTTTGTACTCTGTGTCACCATGTGTAAGTTTTTGATGCTCCCTCTAATATTTCCTCATCTCTAAAATGGGGAGAATAACCCATAGGATCTTGTCTATAAACTGCTAGCCTAGGGCTAAACTGATTTAGTGCTAGTTTCTTTTTTTTCTTTTTTTCTCTCTTTCTTTCTTTCTTTCTTTTTTTTTTTTTTTTACTATTTTATTTATTTATTTGATAGTATAAGCAGGGGGAGTAGCAATGGGAGGGGGAGAAGCAGACTCTCTGCTGAGCAGGAATCGTAATGCAGGGCTCCGTCCCAGGATCCGGCGCTCATGACCTGAGCTGAAGGCAGACGTTTAACCAACTGAGCCACCCAGGAGCCCCTAGTTTCTTACTCTTTATCAGACTTTTTTTTGTTATTATTTGTTTGATGTTATCAGTTCATCCTTAAAGACAGAAGAAAAGGATTTGTAGAATTAGAAATTCATTGGTTCAGGGATATGATTAAGTTCTTTACGTCTTTTTGTTCCTCCATCCTAGCATGTATTGGTTCTTTGACTGGCTGCCCTAAGATTGTAGGATGGCTCTGAGTAGCTCCAGGCATCATCTCTTAAAGAAGGGAGGGAAAGAACTTCTTTTCTTCCTATCCATTTCTTTCTGAAACATAGCATACCCTTCATTGATTAAAACTGGGTCACATACTTAATCCCATGTCAGCTATTGTAAGGGTATGAATGCCAAGATTGGCTTAAGTTAGTCAAGAATCATAACGTTGGGCTGGGGTGAAACCTAGCTTTTCTGAAAAAGAAATGTGGCTTAGAAAAAAAATTATTATTATTTTTCTAAAAAGGGTGGGTGGGATGGTTTTGGATAGGTAACTGACAGTATCTGCCATGGTATTTATAGGAAAGTAACAAAAAGAAGAACAAATAAGAATCTCTAGTGTCTACCTTAGAGAATCAACCAGGTACCATGTGGAGGATGCAGCAGACCAACACAGTGAGGAATTGTCTCCCCCAGGTGCTGACAGTATCATAATTGAGATGTGTACGAGAAAGTACATATTCCAGAGAATTCTCCTTTAATAATAGTGGTAGTAATAATAGCAGTTGTAGCATTAGAATCTGTGGAAAATTGTTTTCTAATTTGAAATAAAGTGAAGGCCTAGCATTTTCTGCTTAGCATCTTTTTAATTTGGGGGCTCTTAAAAGTGAAAATAGAACCCATTTAAACAGAACAATTAGATGATACATTTAACAACAATACAAATTATATGTGCTTTTTGTTTTATTTCTCTTTTCAGTGAATGAGCTCATTCTCAAACAGAAGCAAAGATTTGAGGAAAAGAGGTTCAAATTGGACCACTCAGTGAGTAGCACCGTATGTTTCAACTCTTATTACTACTTTTTAATAAATTTCAGTTTTTTTTATTGGCTTAATATTAATGAGATATTAGAGCTTAATATGTCATTGATTTTCTTTAAGAATAAAATTTGTTTAAGATTATTTTGTTTAATAAAGAACTTTTGTTACCTGCATCGTCTAAAATTTAATGATCATCTTTTGAAAGGTCTTCTGGGATCACATTGAGTCAGAGTTGTCTTGTAGTACATGGCATTTGGAAGATTATATGGCAGGGTGGAACTGCGGTTGGTAATTTGGAAAAACTTTTGGAAGATTCTCAATTTAAGAGAATCATTCCTAAATTATTGAGGGAAGTGAGCCTAAATTAGTACCTTACCAAGGACAAAGTTGAAAATATGACTAGACAAATAATTAAAATCCAAGTACTTATTTTGAAGGGAGTTACACCTTTAGACATGCTCACTTAACATTTGTTTTGAATATGCCTTCTGTATCTGTTACCCAGATTGATTTAAGAGAGAAGTAGTGTTTAATTATAATTAGAAGGCAGTTGGGAACTATTGGCTAGGAAGGAGTAGGTTAGAATATTATAGTATATTTTTGATATCTATGTAATAAACATAATTAGGAAGTAGCAGTTAAACATTTTAGGGTCTCTAAAACAGTCTTCTTAGGAGGTTACTGTGTTTCTTCGTTTTTAGAATGGCCACAGGTGGCAAATATTTCAGGATTTGTTGGGAACTGATCAGGATAACCTTGATTTGGCCAATGTCAACCTCATGTTGGAATTACTAGTGCAGAAGAAGAAACAACTGGAAGCGGTAAGTGGCAGTTGAACTCTATTTATTTATTTTTTATTGTGTTATATTATTCACCATAAAATACATCATTAGTTCGTAATGTAGTATTCCAAGATTCATTGTTATGTATAATATCCAGTGCGCCATGCTCTATGTGCCCTCCTTAATACCCACCACCAGGCTCACCCCCTCCCCCAACCCCCCTCCCTTCTAAGACCCTCAGTTGGCAGTTGAACTTTAAAAAATTTTAAGTGGTGGTCTTATAAGTTGTGGCGGCTCATTTATATTCAGAACAACTGAGTGATAAGAAAGATCATGACAAAATACAGTTTCATTTTATTATTTATTTATTTTTTTTTAGAAAAGATTTTATTTATTTATTTGACAGACAGAGAACACAAGTAGGCAGAGAAGCAGTCAGAGAGAGGGGAAGAAGCAGTCTCCCCGCTGAGCAGAGAGCGTGATGCAGGGCTTGCTTGATCCTAGGACCCTGGGATCTTAAAGATTTTATTTATTTATTTGTAGATGACAAGTAGGCAGAGAGGCAGGCAGAGAGGCAGCAGAGAGAGAGGAAGAAGCAGGCTCCCCGCTGAGCAGAGAACCCGATGTGGGGCTTGATCCCAGGACCCTGGGATCATGACCTAAGCTGAAGGCAGAGACTTCAACCCACTGAGCCACCCAGGCGCCCCCTCTTATTTTATTTTATTAAAAATTTTTTTATTTTCTTTTTTTTTTAGATTTTATTTGTTTATTTGACAGAGAGAGATCACAAGTAGGCAGAGAGGCAGGCAGAGGGAGAGGAAGAAGCAGGCTCCTTGCTGGAGTCTGATGTGGGGCTCAGTTTCAGGCAGAGGCTCAACCCATTGAGCCACCCAGGCGCCCCTACAGTTTCATTTTATTTTATCTTATTTTTTTATAAAGATTTTATTTATTTGACAGACAGAGATCACAAGTAGCCAGAGAGGCAGGCCTATAGAGAGAAGAGGAAACAGGCTCCCTGAGGAGCAGAGTGCCTGATGTGGGGCTTGATCCCAGGATCCTGGGATCATGACCTGAGCTAAAGGCAGAGGCTTAACCCACTGAGCTACCCAGGTGCCTCTATAGTTTCATTTTAGTAGGGAACAGTTTTACTGGTTGGTTGTCTTCTAATGAATATATTCCTTGCTAGATCTTCCCTTATTCACATACGAGATTTGGAAGATAAAATAGAGATTTTTTTTACCTACATAAAATCCTTTTAGCAGGTGTTTGTTGGTGGCAGCTGTAGTGTATGGCTTTTAAATAAAGGCATTTAGAAAGGTAGGAACTGTAACTAAATATATCCTGTTTCATGTAATAAAATAATAAATATAAAATTGTGTTTACTTCATGTAAATATATATAAACAAAATAAAGTATAAACAATGAAAAATGTTTATAAATAATATAAAATGTGAATTTGCATGTATTAGGAATTGAGTATGATCCATTAGGAGCGACTCACACCTCAGCATAAGTAGGTATCCCCCTGACCTAGCTGAAACAAAAGTGGGAATCTACTGACAGGGTAAGGGAGTGAGTAGCTGACATATGTGAAAAGGAAGTGTTTAACAACCAAATATTGGGAAGATTGGAACCATAGCCAGCTTTTCTGGAAACTATAAGGAAATGAGATCAGGCACTCGAATGCTGGATCATTCTTTGGTGCTTCTCATGTCTGTTTCTTTGGGACAGCTCTGATTTTCTTTTCTCAGGTATTTATAACATAATGTGATCATTTGCACTTTCTTCATCTATATTTATTTATTTTTAGGTAGAAGAAAAGGGACTTTCCTTTACAATTTCAGAATTCTGTGGTGGATTACTAATATAATGGAGATCTGGATTCCATATGATTGAATAGGAATCTTAGAAGGAAGTAGCTTCGGTTATGCTTACCAAAATGATTCTCTCATTCTGGGTGAGGGGTGGGCAGGGCTGGTGGAAATTTCTCCCATATTTTTTCGGGAACGGGCTTTTATCTTTAATTAGTTAATTTATTTTAGTTTTACTGAGGTATAATTGACATATAGCACTGTATAAGCTTAAGCTATACAGCATGATGACTTGACATACAAGTATTGTGCAGTGATTACCACAATTCTTTACCTTAGACCCCCTTCCCCATACTCACACGTGTGCTCTCTCTCTCTCTCTCTCTCTTTTTTTTTAAAGATTTTATTTATTTATTTGACAGAGAGAGGTCACAAGTAGGCAGAGAGGCAGGCAGAGAGAGAGGAGGAAGCAGGCTCCCTGCTGAGCAGAGAGCCTGATGCGGGACTCGATCCCAGGACCCTGAGATCATGACCTGAGCAGAAGGCAGCGGCTTAATCCACTGAGCCACCCAGTCGCCCCGTGTGTGCTCTCTCTCTTAAATAAATAAATCTTTGTAAAGTAAATTGGGCTCTGTGCTGGGCATGGACCCTGCTTGTGATTCTCTCCCTCTCCCTTTGCCGCTTGCATGCTCCTGTGTGTGCTCATGTTCTCTCTCTCTCTCTCAAATATAAATAAATAATAAAAAAATTAAAAGAAGTTTATATAATAAAGTTTCATATTATAGTTATCCTTTTTACATATGCCTCTTTGTTTATTTTTTGAGGTTTATGTTGGTAAATATAGATCTAGTTCATATTAACTTATTAGTGGTAACCCATTGCATGAACATATCTATTCCCCTACGGTAGATATTTACGTTCTTCCTAATTCTTAGCTGTGAGTGTCATTATTACATTTAATATTGTTATACATGTTTCCTTGTGCTTATGTGTATACACTTAGTGTTTTAAGGAATGAAATTACTGTTTACAGAATTTACATGCACATTTTAACATATCAGATATTGCCAGGTTGCTCTTTTGTACTATATGAACACCTGGTATTTTCTCATTTTTAGTTATTGCCAGTCTTATAGTAGTCTGATGTGTGTGTGTGTGTGTGTGTGTGTGTGTGTGTGTGTGTGTGTTTTGGATGTTGCTACTTTTCCAAATAGATATTTTGGTAATTGAATTTTAGTTGAATTGCATTGTGGTCAGACAACATGATTTATGTGATTTTAGATTGGATATTTTTCTTGAATTCAAGTTTTTTGCTTTGTGGGTTTATCATGGTAAGTTTCTGTTTTGTTTTTTAGTGGTTGCTTTTGTTTTTCATTTTTTGTTTTGTTTTTTAGATTTTATTTATTTGAGAAAGAGAGAATATGAGAGGGCCGGGGGAAGAGCAGAGAGAGAAGCAGATTTCCTGCTGAGCAGGGAGCCTGATGTGGAACTCTATCCCAGGACCATGAGATTACAACCTGACCTGAAGGCTGATGCTCAACTGACTGAGCCACCCAGGGACCCACTTTTGGGTCTTTAATACAATTTTTGTTACATTGTGCCTTCAAGTAGTATCCTTCATCTATCTATATTTACAAGAATCTTATAGTAATATACTTCATTTCCCCTCTCCCGGCCTTTGTGCTATATTTTTTCCTATAGTTTATTTCTATATACTGATAGAGGTTTATTAAAAAGACAATTTTGTCGGGCTGCTGGAAAGATGGCACAGTAGGAGGATCCTGGGTTCACCTGTTGCTGTGTGGCCACCTAGAGAACACCTGCATTGGCATAAATAACCCAGAAAGCAACCTGAAAGCTGGCAGAACAGACTCCGCAGCCCTATGTAGATAAGAGGCCACAACGAAGCAGATCTACTGTCTCTGATTGCTCTTGGCAGGATCCCATCAAAGCAGGGCCACAAGCCTGGCAGTGTGGGCACAGCCCAGACAAGGGTCAGTATCACTCCAAAGTAAGTCCTGCTCCAGGGAGAGGGGAAGATAACTCTACACCAGTCTGACTGTGACCCCAGCAGTGGGCTGAGGGCAGGCAGCTGGTCTGACTGCAGGCCCTGCCCACCAACAAAAGCTTCTCAGGGCACAACATAGGGAAAGTGCCTGCAGTTTGGTGCGTCTTCATCTCTGGCAGATACCTGCGCTGACTCAGCTCAAGCCTAAGGCCACCCTGGACCAGCCCACTAACACCACAGGCACACCAGACTTTGCCCATAACAGGCAGAGAGCCATTGCAGGCTGGAGTGAAGGCAAATACAGCCCAACTGCAATGAAAGGACACCCCTGTAGCAACACACATAGAAGACACCCCGAAGCACTATTTTCTGGTGAAAAAGAGACATTGCACTGCAGGACCTCTTCTTCATAAAGCCACTACTTTTAAGTGTGGGAGGCGTAGCTGACTTTCCTAACACATAGACACAACAATGGACAAAGTGAGGAGAGAGAGGAATATGTCCTAAGTGAATGAGTGGAACAAAATCAGAGCAAGAGACCTAAACAAAATGGAGATAAGTAATATGTCTGATAGCAGATTTAAAGTAATACGCATAAAGATACTTGCTAGAATTGAGAAAGGGGTGCAGAACCTCCATGAGATCCTCCAACAAGAGATAGGAGACACAAAAAAGAACCAGTTAGAGCTATTGGACTCATTAAATGTAAATAAAAATAGACCACCTGGAATAAATAGCAACCAATAGGAAGTAGAAGAACAGGTTAGCCACCTGGAGGACAGAGTAATGGAAAGTAATCAAGCTGAGCAGGTGATAGGGGAAAAAATATGTAAAATGAGAATAGATCCAGGAAGTCAGAGAGACTGTCAAGCATAATAGTCTCTTGATAGGTATCCCAGAAGGAGAAGAATGAGAAAAGGGGACAGAAGATTTGTCTGAAGAAATAATAGCTAAAAACTTATTGAATCTGGGGAAGGAAAGAGAAATCCAGATTCAGGAGGCACATAGAGCCCCCAACAAAACCAACCCAAAGAGGTCTGCACTAAGACAGAAAGTAAATAAGATGGCCAAAAATAGTGATAGAGTATTTTAAAGGAAGGAAAGAGAAAGGAAAGCATGACATGGAAACCCCATATGGCTGTATTTCTTAAAATTAGTTTTAGTTTTGGGGAAAATGGCTAGTTTTTTTTTGTTGTTGTTGTTGTTGTTGTTCCTTAAAGATTTTGTTTATTTTAGAGAGAAAGAGAGAGGGAGAGCACACATGGGAGAGGGGCAGAAGGAAAAGCAGACTCCCCACTGAGCAGAGGGCCTGATGCTGGGATCCATCCCAGGACCCCGGGATCATGACCTGAGCAGAAGGCAGTCTTAACCAACTGAACCACCTAGGCGCTTTAGCTTGATTTTAAAAATGCCAGTTAAAAACAGTTTTTAATCAGGAAAACTGATTAAATAGTAGTAATAGGCTAAATGGATGCATGAATTTGCTTCATACTGGTTATACTGTGGTTTTAAAGAAAACTTTGAACTCGTAGTTATATTTTTAAAAGAACAATTATAATTTTCTATTATAGGAATCACATGCAGCCCAACTACAGATCCTTATGGAATTCCTCAAGGTTGCAAGAAGAAATAAGAGAGAGGTATATTATTTTGTATGTTTTACATAATGTCTCATTTACTGTTGCTGACTGTTCCCATTTTTCCCCATTTTTGTAGAGGCATTTCATGCTAAAAAGTTCATTTAAACACTTAAAAAGTGTTTAAGTTGTAGGCAGTTTTCTAACTCTTTGTATTTTAACTTCTTTTACCTTAGAACTTGATACTTTAAAAATCCCTTTTTGGAGATGTGCTAAAAAGTTTTCTGTAGGATTGAGTACAATGACTTACCTCAATGCAGCAAAAAATAGAAAATGGAATTATCAAATGACAGCCTACCCTTCACCCTGAAAAGAAGATTTAGGAAACTTTAGATAATATAGTCTCAAGTAGAGAGTGTTTCAGATATTTCTTACAGCAAAAATGCATGCTGGGGGAAAATGCAAGTAAAAATATAGCTACCTACTTAAAACCTGGAAAGCGTAAGACATGAAGTATACTGAAAAGATAATTTTTTATTTAATAATCTTATAATCAGAATGTTCTAATTTAATGTTCATAAAATTCCTTAGTCATTTCAGACTTGTACAAAATATGGGAAAATCAAAGGCAAAATCCTGTGCTACGGGGACAATGCTGATATAACTTTGAAAGCAGTTTTATATTTAAATTCCTAACTGTCACAAATCTCTTAAATTTTTATTTTAGGTTATCTAATTAGGTTGTTTTTTAGTCATTTAAAAAATATATAATGTGCTAATAAAAATATATAATGTGCTAAGGTCTAGGCTGTCTATTATTTTTGAAAATAAAAAGATGAGAGATGTCTTTATATTGATGAAGTACTATTAGTGTACATTATCAGAACCTTTACATTACCTTAGTTTGGTATTTCCCCTTTTTGATTATTCGTGATGTCTATTTTTTTAACTGTTTCATACTTTGTTCCAATTGGATTTTTCTGTATTATGATATTGTTAACAGCTAAATATTCTTTACATGGTTTATGACTGTTTTTCTCATCCTTAAGCTTTGCTGAGCTAATAATTTTGATTTTACTGTATCTACTGACAAAAAGCATTATCTTCACTATAAATTTAAAATTTCTTCCTCCCTGTTGCTTCTTGGCCTTTTGGCTAAGATCAGGTGTAAAATTTATTCCTCTCATTTTTTTTTTCTTTTTTTGGGTACTTTTTCAACTTTGGTATGTGTAAGAATCACCTGAAGATCTTGTTAGGCCCCATAATCTGCATTTCTAGCAAGCTTCAGGTGTTGATATTTTGGGTCCTTGGACTACATTTTGAATAGCAAAGCTGAAAATATTATATGTACAAATAAAATTACTAATTTAATATGTATACTCAACATCTTTTTGTTGTACAAAATTCTTTAGAGAAGTTATGGTTTTTCACATTTCATTCATACCTCCCAACTTTAAAACAGAATGAAATTGTTTTGTAGTAGTTCCATATGCTTCTTTCTGCCTTAGACTTTCAACTCATTGAAAGTGGGATTAAGTACATGAGGAATTACCTGATAATGGATGAGTAAATGACTCAATTAAGTGTATAGTTGAAATATGAGGATGTTTGGGGTTTAAATTAAATGGCTGGTCATTATCTGTGTCCTGTATTATTTAAGGTTTTCATTAGCCCCTGAGGTTTTTCACTGCTTTTGTAGGGATGTATTAACGCTTGCAAAAAATTGTTAGAGTTGAAAATGTCTCAGGTAATAAGGATACAGCATGTAGCTCCAAAAAAACCCCTGAAGATTCTGAGATTAATAACCTTACTAGCAAGCTGATGAGTTAGCCTGTTATAGTTTCACTTGTGCTGTCTGTTCCATGAGACTTCTGGGCTGGAGATAGAGGACTTTATTATGGCACATCTGGCACAGCTGCTGCATGTTTGCATGTTTTCTCTGATCCTCAAGTCCCAAAGGGGAGATGTAGAGATGGGCTCAAGTGAATGCTGCACATACATAGTGGATTTATGTAATGACAAAGGAACTCGGAGCTTAGAAATTCCCAGTCTTTTAAAGGGATCTGCTGGAAAACCAGTTTAGTCTTTGCCCTTCAGGGAGATACCATTTTTATCATATTGATCAGAAAACAAATCTGTCCTTTGTCCTGGAAAGTCACCATTTCCATCTTGCCAGGGTGTTTGCTTTAGAAACATCCTTGAAAAGTAATTCGGAACAAAAGCTATGACAGCATGTTCTGAAATGGGAGAGATCAATAGAGAATTGTTTCCTAGTAATTAACTCTTCCTAGTGATAGGAATTTGTCCTTTCTCTGATGTGGTGGCTGATGGCCTTGAGTAATACCTTCTAAGATACTGTGTTTGATCACATAGTTCTTAGTATCAGTGTTTCTATATTTTATTCATTAAATATCTGGGTTAATTGTGCTATAGAATTTTGTAGCTTAACTTTAGTTTTATCCTTGTGATTAAATGATTTCTTTTCCCCCCTTGAACCATATTTTCTAATGGTAGGCAATTTAACCAAGAAGTGCACTAGTTCTTAGTACTTCTGGATATTGGTGCCTTTTCTATTCACTGATTATATTGTCATTAATACATTTTGGTTTTCTTTTTTTTTAATGTATCCATGATTGAGTGATTTTGAGTATTTTGTATTTAATTATATAAGGGACTGAGGAGCTAGGTTAACAAAGGTTTAAAAATTTAAAAATTTAGTGCTAGGTTAGCAGACTTTATCTTTATTTATTTATTTATTTTATTTTAGCAGACTTTAAACATTTCTAATTTTTAAAAACATTTAAAAATTACTTTGAATTTCATGAACTTCTTCATAGTTGGAGTTAGGTACAGTAGTGCTATGTAATCATAATAAACTTTAGTCTAGGGGTGCTTGGGTGACTCAGTCAGTTAAGCGTCTGACTCTGGATTTTCGCTCAGGTCCTGATCTCAGAGTATGAGATCCGGGTGGGACAGGCTCTTCCATGGGTGTGGAGCCTGCTTGAAATTCTCTTTCCCTCTCCCTCTGTTCCTCCTCAACCCCTTCCTTCCACTTGCGTGGATTTTTTTCTCTCTCTCTCTCAAATAAATAAAAAAATAAACTTTAGAAAATTAGTTGATTAATACCTCATAATTTAGTACAGACAATAAAGTGACTATATTTTCTTGCATATGTTATTAAGTATTTGCATGCTTAATCCTCAAAATAAATATAGTTGTTAGAGCTCTTATCTCCTGTTGTATAATTTTTACTTGAATTTATTCAAGCAAAATATAGGCTGACCAGGAGGCAGACTACTACTTTTGAATTTATTTTTCTAAGATTAGCATTCAGACATTGGAAATTAACTTTGTGATCTTAGACTTAGTTTTTATTAGGGTTATGATGGGTATTGGTTTAGATATTGATATATATCAATCTAATAAATTAAATCTTCTTTTCATATTTAACATAGTTATTTACTTCAGTATCACATCTTGCTAGTCCTTTTGGGCTCTTAGAACCCTACATTTAATTTTTGAATTATTTTCCCCTACTGACTCTTTTTCTTTTCTTTCTTTTTAAAGATTTTATTTATTTATTTGACAGACAGAGATCACAAGTAGGCAGAGAGGCAGGCAGAGAGAGAGGAGGAAGTAGGCTACCCGCTGAGCAGAGAGCCTGAAGTAGGGCTTCCTCCCAGGACTCTGGGATCATGACCCGAGCTGAAGGCAGAGGCTTTAACCCGCTGAGCCACCCAGGGGTCCCTCTTTTTCAAATACGAAGAGAAGGACACACAGTTGTAGGCATTTGTATTAGTAATCTATTATTGTGTAACAAATTGTGCTCAAATTTGATGACTTAAAAATTGAACATTTGGTATCTTGGGTCAGGAATTATTGTACAATGTAACTGAGTGCCTTGGCTCAGAGTTTCTACCAGGCTACAATTAAGGTGTTGGCCAGGGCAGCAGTTACCTCAAGATTTGACCAGGATAGGAACCCTTCCAAGGTCACCCACTGGCTGTTAGACAAGAGATACCAATTTCTTGCCACATGGACTTCTCCATAGATAGCTTTCTACATGGCTGCTGGCTTCTCTCACAGGGAACCAGTGAGAAAGAGCATTTTGAAGATAGCAGTTTTATAATTTTTGTAACTTCACCTGCTATTTTCTGGTCATTGGAAGCAAATCATTAAGTCCAGCTCACACCAAGAGAGGGAACTGCATGTGTGTCTGTGAATATTAAGTGGGAATCTTTGGAGGTTATCTTAGATCCTGCCTACTATAGCATTTAATAAGTGTATGTATTTAAATGAAAATGTCATTCTTTCTTCATGGTTTGATTGAACAAAGGAGCTTTGGGTTTTCATGTAAAAGCCAGATTTGTACTAGCATTTAAACACCTGTCATATATTTAATTTGATTTAATTTTGAAATATACTTCTGGATATTTTTACCTGTTTACTGTAGTAGGATAGTTTTGATAAGTCTTGGTTTCCTTTTGGTTTTGTATGGAATTCCAGTGAGCTAATTTTACAGTTTTTTATATGAAAGAAAACAAGAAAAGACCATAAAACAAACTTACAATTTAAAGATTTATGTAGAGTGACCATTCATGTAACCACCATCCTGATTTAAGAGTCACATTATTACTGGGACTCCCAATGTTCCTGCATAACCTTTCCAGATTATAGCTTTCTCTCTTGCACGTTGGGTGGTCAGTGGTCTGATATTTATCACCTTCCTGTTTTTCTTTATTGTTTTGAAGCCTAAGTATTTATTTATTTATTTAAAGACTTTTTTTTAACTTATTTGACAGAGAGAGAGAGATCACAAGTAGTCAGAGAGGTAGGCAGAGAGGGTGGGTGGAGGGAAGCAGACTCCCTGCTGAGCAGAGAGCCCGATGCGAGGTCTGATCCCCAGGACCCCAAGACCATGACCCGAACCAAAGGCAGAGGCCCAATCCACTGAGCCACCCAGGCACCCCGATGCCTAAGTATTTATAAGTTGTTTTTTTTTTAACTTCAATATATTTATTTCTGCAATTTGTAATGTTTGTTCTGTTCTTCTCTGACTCAAGGTTATGGCTTATCCATATTGTTATATTTGGCTGTCGTTGGTTAGTTTTGTGTATAGTATTTTATTAAATGAATATACCCCAGTTTTGTGGTTGTTGGACTTTTGGGTTCTTCTCAGTTTTGGCCTATTCACAAACAGTGCTGCTATCTTGTGTATGTACCCAGGTGTATGTATGCATATGTAGCAATGGTATGTGTGTAGGAGTGGGATTGATGAGTCATAGGACACATCTTTAGTATATAACAAACTGTTTTCCTGAGTAGCTGTAGTAGTTACTCTTCTTACAGGTGTTGTATACATGTTGCTTTCGCACTGTATTCTTGCCATTACTTGGTATCACAATAGACTTTCTTAGTTTAGCTACTCTTGAGAGTATGTATTGCTGTTTCTTTGTGGTTTTAATTTGCATTTCCCTAATGACTAATGAGGTTGAACATGCTATGTTTTTTGTTTGCCATTTGGATTTTTTTGTGTATGTATAAAGTACTTGTTTAAAGCTTTTTGCATCTTTTCTACTTAGTTGATTTTCTTAAGAGTGTTGTTTATATAGTCTAGATAAAAATTCTTTGTCCTCTTTATCTTCAGCAAATATTTTCTTCATCTAATTGGGATATTTCATTATCTTAATGATATCCTTGACCAATGAAGTTTCTGTTTTTAGTAGAGTTAAATTTATTGGTCTTTTCTGTTATAATTAGTGCCTTTGTGTTAGGTAAGGAATTTCCTACTTGAGGTCATGGAGACATTTTGCCATATTAAGTACTTGAAGCTTTATTTTTTTTTAATCTTTCACATTAAGATTATAATCTGCTATACACAATTTATTATTGTATATAATGTGAGAGATAGGCAGCTTTTCAGATGGATATCTGGTTGTCCAAGCATCCTTAATTAAAAAGCCCATCGTTTTCCTATTGCTCTCAAGCACCATCTTTGTCATGCATAATGTGTCCATATATGTGAGGGTCCATTTCTAGGCTCTTTTTTCTGCTTCACTGGTGTATTTGTCTATCTTTTTGGCAAAACTACATTGTATTAAATATTAGAACTTGAAGTTACTGTTCTTCTTTAGCAAATTCTTGCTATGTATGGTTCTTGTTTCTGTATAAATTTTAGAACCACCTAGTACATTTTCATGGTAAACCTGCTGTGATTTTTATTGATTCCATAAATCAATTTGGGAGAGCATATCTGTATATAATATTGAGTATTCTGACCCATGAATGTGGTATTTCTCTGTTTATAATTAGGTCCTAAGAATGTCTTTCAAAATTTTGATATTTTTCAGGGTATTATTCTTACATATCTTTGTTTTAGATTTGTTCTTAGGTCTTCATCATTTTTTTAATACTATTATAAACAGTGTGTCTTCGATTTCAGTTTCTTACTGTTTGTTGCTGGTATACAGAAATACCGTTGATTTTTATAAGATAATTATTTTGTATCCAGCACCCTTGTTAAATTCTCATTAATTCTGGTTATTTGTAGATTCTTTTATGTCTTCTGTATACACACCGTCATCTGCAAATAATAACAGTTTAGTTTCTTTCTTTATGATCCTTATATCTTTTATTTATTTTTCTTGTCTTACTCTGCTGGCTAGGACTTCCGGTACAATGATGAATAGAAGTGGTGATAGCGGGGCATCCTAGTCTTGGTGCTGATCTCAAAGTGAAAGCTTTCGACGTGTCACCATTAGGTATGATGTTTTCTGGAGGTTTTTTTGTAGGTACTTTTTATCTTTCAAGGAAGTAAGTTTCTATTCCCAGTTTCCTAAGAGGACATTTTTCCTTTTAATCATGAGTGGGGATTGCGTATTTTTCAAAATTTTTGTGCATCTGAGGTGATACTTACTTTTTAAAAAATTCTGTTAATGTGAATAATTACATTGATTTAATATTAAAAGGTAAATCAGCATTACACCTAGGGTGACCAGCCATCCTGATTTGCCCAGGCATATTCTAGTTTTATCACTGAACACTTTGCATTCTAGGAAACCCCACCAGGATGGTTGTTTGCACTACTTGTATTTCTTGTGTAAACCAAACTTGGCCATGGTGTTTACCTCTATATTGTTTGGTTTTCTAATACTTGGCTTAGGATTTTGCATCTATTTTCATTAGTGACATTGTGCTGTAAGTTTTTTCTTACACTGATCTTTTCCAGCTTTGCTATAAAGATTGTTAAAATGATTTGGGGGGGGTTGTACCCTCTTTCTGTTTTTTGGAAGGATTTATATAGTCTAGGAAGGGTATCTTTGCTGAATGTTTAAAGATTTTACTGAAGAATCTCTTTGGATTTGTTTGCTTGCAGAAAGGTTTAAACTATTGATTCACTTACTGCAGCACTTATGTGCTTATTCAGTTATTCTAGAACAAAATAACTTACACAACAGTTGTGCTTATTCAGTTTTTGTTAAAAATATCACCTGTGACATGTTATACTTTTTCTAGGAGTTGTCTATTTCATCTAAATTTTCCTCATCTTATTGGCATATTGGTTTTGATATTAATTTTTTTAAAGATTTTATTTATTTATTTGACAGAGCTCACAAGTAGAGAGGCAGGCAGAGAGAGAGAGAGGGAAGCAGGCTCCCCGCTGAGCAGAGAACCCGATGTGGGGCTCGATCCCAGGACCCTGAGACCATGACTTGAGCCAAAGGCAGAGGCTTTATCCCACTGAGCCACCCAGGCGCCCCAATATTAATTATTTAATATTAAGTTTTTACTGATATTTTTCATTCCTGACTCTCCTTACTACTGCTTTGTCTTTTCCTCTTTTTTTCTTGATCAGGTCTTGCCAGGGATGTATCAGTTTCAATCAGAACCAACTATTGTCATTGTTTATCGTCTCTGTTTTTAAATTTTTTTCCATTTTACTAATTTATGCTCCTTACAATTTCTAATGTTCTACTTTGGTTTTATTTTATTGTTCCTTTCCTAATTTGTTAATTTGGATATACATATTATTATGCGCATTTTTTTTCCTAATACAAGGATTTAAGGCCTTTGCATCTAATGATTTTAGTATGGTATTCTGTTTGTTATTCCTTAGTTTAAAAGAATTTCTAATTTTCATTATAGTTCCTTCTTAGGCCTGTAGGTTAATTAGATGTAAACTTACTACTTGGACATCGGGATTTTCTTGTAGTCTTTCTGTTGTTGATTTCTGTTTTAATTTTGTTGTCAGAAAATACTCTGCTTTTTTCCTTTGAATATATTTGCACTGTAACTTGGTGGTTAGTTAAATTTTGAAATATTTGTGTTGAAAAAGAATGTGTTTTCTACAGTTGTGTGCTGCCATATAAAATTTTTAAATGTATCATGAAAATTTTCTGCATTTTTACTGGGTTTTGTTTCCTTGTTAGGTGAATTACTGAATAATTATATTTGAGGTGAGTTTCTTCTAGACAGCAGAAAATTTTTTTATTCACTCTGCCAGATTCAGCCCTAATATTTTACATTTAATGTAATAATTTAATGTGATAATTATTACATTTAATATAAATATTATGGCTTGAGCCTACCATTTTATTATTTGTTTCATGTTTATTTTCTATTTTTTTGTTTGTTTGTTTGTTTTTAATTTTTTATTTATTTGACAGAGACACACACACACACACACACACACACACACACACACACAGTGAGAGAGGGAACGCAAGCAGGGGAAGTGGGAGAGGGAGAAGCAGGCTTCCCGCTGAGCAGGGAGCCCGATGTGGGGCCCGATTCCAGGACCCTGGATCACGACCTGAGCTGAAGCCAGATGCTTAATGACTGAGCCACCCAAGTGCCCCAGGACCTGGAACTCTTTTTTTTTTTTTTTTTAAAGATTTTATTTATTTATTTGACAGAGAGAAATCACAAGTACACTGAGAGGCAGGCAGAGAGAGAGAGAAGGAAGCAGGCTCCCCGCTGAGCAGAGAGCCCGACGCGGGACTCGATCCCAGGACCCCGAGATCATGACCCGAGCCGAAGGCAGCGGCTTAACCCACTGAGCCACCCAGGCGCCCCTGTTTGTTTGTTTTTTTATGGGTTACTTGAATGTTTTTTAGAATTTCATTTTTACTTATTTATAGTGGTTTTGAGTACATTTCTTTATAGATTTTTAGGGGTTACTGTAGATATTACATTATATTTATAACTTATCACAGTATTGTTGACTTCTACTTACATTTGCTTTTAAATAAGCCATCTCATTGTGTCACCTGTAGTCCAGTTTTTTCCTTTCTTCCTTCCTTTCTTTTGGTCTTGCTTTTTTTGTGCTTTCTTTTCAACTTAAAAAAAAAGTTATCCTCGGAGGACTGAATAAAGCTTATAATTAAGGCTGCCTGACATTACAGAATTTAGGTGTTCTAAATATGTCTATGTTTATGAGGTAGTGGTATGGTAAGACTTTTTAGTTTATACTTCATATGGCTAAATGAGCTTGGCTTTTGGTAGTAACTCGTAGAATGAATGTATCTGTATATGTATGTATGTGTATATATATTTAAAGACTTCTTTTTTTTTTTAACAGAAGTTTTCAGTTCATAGCAAAAGTGAGAAGAGGGTACAGAGATTTCCCATGTACTCCTTGCCCTCACATTTGCAAAACCTCCACCATTATCAGCATCCCTCATGAGAGGATTACACTGTTATAACTCATGAACCCACATGATAATAATCACCCAAAGTCTGTAGTTTACTTTGGGATTCACTCTTGTACACGTACACTTTTGTACATTCTGTGAGTTTGGAGAACTGTTTAATGACATGTATTCATCATTATAGTGTCATATAGAGTATTCTCAATGCCCTTAAATTCTTCTGTGCTCCACCTTTTCATTCTGTTCTCTATCTCCAAGCCCTGGCAGTCACTGATTCTTACTGTTTCTTTGGTTTTGCCTTTTCCAGAATATTGTAGGATTGGGAATTATACAGTATGTAGCCTTTCACATTGGCTTTTTTCACTTAAAAATATGGCTTTAAGTTTCATCCATGTCTTCTTAAGTTTTTAGAGCCCATTTCTTTTTAGCACTAAATAATATTCCATTGTCTGGATGTAACACTGTTTACCCTTTTCCTACTGAAGGGCACCTGGGTTGCTTCCAAGTTAGTATTCCAAGTTATGAATAAAGCTCCTATACATATGGTTTAGTATAGACACACGTTTTCAGCTCCTTTAGGTATATACCGAGGAGTATAATTACTGAGTCATATGCTAAAATTATGTTTACTTTTAAAAGAAATTGCCAAGTTGTCTTCCAAAGTGGTTGTTCTGTTTTTCTTTCCTGCCAGGAATAAGTGAGAGTTCCTGTGGCTGCACATTCTTGTCAAATTGGGTGTTGTCATTGTTCTGGATTTTGGATTCTTTAATAGATATACAGGGGTATCTCATTATTGTTTTCAAATATATGTTAAATTTTGCTACTCTCTTTTTTTAACTCATTTTTCTGAAAGTATACCAGTATTCTTTTGTTCAGATTTGAATATGTCAGATGATTGAAATAGTCTTGGTGGCTACAATTTATCCTAATTATATAGGATTATATTTTAAAAAATTTAAAAAATATTTTATTTATTTATTTGAAAGAATGCATGCATTTGAGAGAGAGCAGAGTGGGGGGAGAGGCAGAGGGAGAGGAAGAAGCTGATTGCCCACCGAACAGGGAGCCCTAACATAAGCCCAATCCCAGGACCCTGGGGTCACGACTTGAACTGAAGGCAGACGCTTAACTGACTGAGCCACTCAGGCATCCCTAATTGTATTAGCTTTTAAAAAACAAAATTCACACCCTAAGTTTAATACTTTAGCATATTTTTCTCAAATCATGAGCACAGGTCAGATAAATACGTATCAGTGATACCTGTGTGCAGCAAAGTAAATGTCAATAAAAGGGGGCTTCTTATTTTCAAATTCTTTTACATTTTAGTCTTCTGGAATTCTGAAACTTCACTTTTTTTTCTTTTCTTTTCTTTTTTTTTTAAATTTAGAGAGAGATTGAGTGTGTATGCAAGCAGGGAAAGGGGCAAAGGGTGAGAGAGAGAGAATCTTAAGCAGGCTCCATGCTGAGTATACAGCATGATGCCGGGCTCAGTCTCTGACCGTGAGATCATGACCTGAGCCAAAATCAAGAGTCGGATGCTCAATTGGCAGAGCCATTCAGGCGCTGCTGAAACTTTACCTTTTAAATTTGAATGTTTTTAAAATTTTCTCTTGGGTTTTGGCACATCATGCTGTGTTGAGAATGGCCTTGCTATTAATATAGGCTAAGGGTTGAGCTTCAAGCATTTCTCCATCATATGTATTTATTATTATTTTTAGTAACCCCCAAACTCCTGAGGATATGGTCTAGGGTGGTTTTGGTTATTATTCCCAGGTAATGATCAGTATTCATTCAGATACTGATAGTTCATCTTTGTAGACTTTCTTCGTATATCCAAAACATTTTTGGACTCCGATTCATGCTTTTATTCTAGATGCTGCTGCTCGCAGTTATGAAACATGTTTGAAGGGTGAATTTAGATTAATTCTTCTTTCCACTTCCTTTAAATTGTTTGCCTTTGTCTTTCTTCTCTTTTATAGTACTATCATGTCTTGCATTGGTGCCTGAAATGACTTGCTTCCCTTATATTCATCACTCTGCTCTTACACTTCTGGCCACCAGATGTGTGAGTGATTTTTAAAAAATGTATTTATTCAATTTATTTATTTGATGGATAGAGATCACAAATAGGCAGAGAGGCAGGCAGAGAGAGGGGGGAAGCAGGCTCCCCGCTGAGCAGAGAGCCCGATGCGGGGCTCGATCCCAGGACCCTGACACCATGACCTGAGCCAAAGGCAGAGGCCCAACCCTCTGAACCACCCAGGCGCCCCTGTGTGAGTGATTTTTGCACTAAGCAATTCGTTAGTTCTGTGTGGACACCAAGTGAGTTTCCCCCAGTTCAGTTCAATTCTGATACTTTTCTACCTGGTGTTTGCCTCAGAGTCCACAGGTTAATGACTCAGTCTTACAAGGCTGATGCCACTTCACATCCTAAGTGC
This sequence comes from Mustela nivalis, assembly GCF_964662115.1. Classification (NCBI taxonomy): domain Eukaryota; kingdom Metazoa; phylum Chordata; class Mammalia; order Carnivora; family Mustelidae; genus Mustela; species Mustela nivalis. Next base: position 26,089,600 of record NC_139035.1, read on the forward strand.
AAGTCCACTTTGTCACCTGTGCTTTGGACTGACTATAAATTGGAGGTTCCTATGACCTCCTCTTTGGGTTTGATAATTTGCTAGAATGGCTTACCAAACTCAGGAAAACAGTTACTTGCTGGGATTCCACTTCATTATAAAAGAATATACAGCTCAGGAACAGCTAGATGGAAGAGATGCACAGAGCAAGGTATATGAGAAGGGATGTAGAACTTCCATGCACTGTCAAGGTGTGCTACCCTCTCAGCACCTCCATGTGTTCACCAACCTGTATGGTTGGTTCCCTTGGTAACCAGCCCTCATTTGGGGTTCTGCAGGAGCCCTTAGCCACCAGGCATGTCATTAAGTGGACGGAAACTTAACATCAAGGGTTTTAGGAGCTGTGGACAGGAGCTGAATGAAAACCAATTATATATTTTTTATTATAAATCACAGTTATCACAGTGCCCTAATACTTAGCTAAGCACCCTTAGAATCTCATTAAATACAAATGCCTCAGATTTAGTATGTGCTAAGTGATTTCCATTTCTCTAAATTTTAACAAATGTTTTTTTTGTCTTGATACTTTTCCAGACTTTTTTACATAGGTACGTTGCGTCATCTTATGTTCTCTATCTATCTTAGGGCAGCATTTATATCTTACTAGTTTTATCCTTTATTTTTTAGATCTTATAGTATTTTTATTTTTATATTCCCTGGATTTTTGTTCATCAATAAAATTATTTTCAAAAAAATAAGTTTACCTCATGTAAAGCAACATCCATATATAATAGTAGATGTGTTGTCCAGCATAAGCTTTGGGGGTACTAAGGGTGGGGCATTATCCTCAGAGAATAGGGCATTAGAGTTTACTATTTTGGGATTTCAGGTGATATTGGAAAATTTTCTCTGGTTTTTCAAGCTCAAAACTGGAATGAAATTATTAATATGATCTTAATTATGTATTATGTATCACACCAGTGATATTGGCTATCTCTGGATGTTGCTATTATAAATGTTGATTTTATCTTTCCTTTAAATGTATTTTTAAAAACAGTCATATTAAAGACTCTAAGCATTTGTTTAAATAAGGATTTGAAGAATGGAGCATTTCAAGGTAATTGATGAAAAAGGTTAATTGGTGATCATGGGATGCTTTTCTGAGTTAGAGATTAGGATCGCTGGTGTTGAAAATATGCATGAACCGAAAGGCAAAAGACAAGGGGTGTCAGTGATGGTAGGAAATGACTGGGATGTTTTGTAGATGGCTAAGATCAGGAGAGTGATTTCACTGCTTGGATTGAGCCAGATCAGAGTGGTTTGGAGTGGAAGACTAATTTTTGGAAATGGACATGGGCTGTGAGAGTATTTATCAGTTGATCAGTTTTTATTTGAAAGAGTTCAGAGACAGACTGTGTCTTTGAGGGAGAGCAAGGTTTTGGTTAAAGTGGGAATATGGTGTGAAAATTTTAGGGTGCAGAATAGTTTATTAAGCTGGATGGATGTAAGAGTTGAAAGCATTTGACAATGCTAATTACTTTTATTACACTCTCCCCCCATTTGTCCACGGTTTCTATAATAGTATGCTGTGTTGTCTTTTGGTTTTGTGGCTACCATTTTGTACTTCTTGATAGTTAATGGAGAACTGCTCTTTCTTTCTTTGCCCATCTCTTAAAACATTGGTGTTCTCCCTACCATCTTGCTTTTTATTTATTTTTTATTTATTTCTCATTTCTGCCAACTGTACTGGTGACATTGGATGATTTAATTATCATAGCTTTAGATTTATTATTCTTCTTTCTCATAGCTTATATGTCTTTAGTGTATTATTTTTTATCCTGTTTATTCTCTTTCCTCATGGTTTTCCCTAGCAAAATTCTGTAAGTCCTTCAAGGCTAATTTACTTTCATTTCATTTACTTTCAGATCTAACTTCACTTACCCAGTTGCCTCTCTCCTCTTCTCTCGTTTTCCATCTAGGTTAGAAGCAGTCTTACCTGAAATTCTGTATGCATACCACCATCATAATATTTACTATGATATTTCAGTTGTTGGCTTACTTGTTAGTTCTCTTCCCTGGACTGAGTTCCATGAGGGCAAGGGCTATAGTTTTCTTTTCTTTCTTTCTTTTTTTAAATTAACATATAATGTATTATTTGTTTCAGAGGTATAGGTCCGTGATTCATCAGTCTTACACAATTCATAGCACTGGATATAGCACATACCCTCCCCCATGTCCATCACCCAGCCACCCTATCTCTCCCACTCCCCTTCCCTCCAGCAACCCTCAGTTTCCTGAGATTAAGAGTTTCGTATGGTTTGTCTTCCTCTCTGGTTTCATCTTATTTCATTTTTCCCTCTCTTCCCCTGTGACCCTCTGTCTTGTTCCTGAAATACCTCATATCAATGAGATCGTATCATAATTGTCTTTCCCTGATTGACTTATTTAGCTTAACATACTACCCTCTAGTTCCATCCACATTGTTCAAATGGCAAGATTTTTTTTTTTTAAATGGTTGCATAATATTTCATTCTTTATCCATTCATCTGGACATCTGGGCTCTTACCATAGATTGGCTAGTAGACATTGCTGCTATAAACATTGGGGTGCACATGCCCCTAGGACTATAGTCTTCTAAATCCTGTTCTTCCCACTGCTTAGTAAAATGCTTATTAGCACTGGTAAATATTTGCATTAAGAAGTTACCAATTGTACTACCAATTATGTATGGATTGTCATAGAAGAGAAGGTGCTAATGTTAATAAACCTTAAAAGTCTGTTTACCCTTTCTGGTTATGAAAGAAATGAAAAGTTAAATAATGAGGTACTGTTTTCAGGAAGTACTATAGCATAATGAGTAACAGCAGGAATTCTGGAGCAGAGGGACTGCCATAATTTGAGTACCATTTCTGCCACTTAGATGCTATATGATCTTGGTCAATTCACCTAACCTTTCTGTGCTTTTCATTTTCCTAATGTGTCATAGTACCTATGTCACATCTTATGATAAATACTACACAAGTATTCATAATTGTTATTTTACACTTTAAAAATTGGTTCAATGTATTTGGTTTAGATTAAGACAGCCACTTATAGATACTGGTGATAGAAATTTAAATTTGTGTAGTGTTTCTGGGAAGCCATTTCATATAGTGAAGCTTTCCTAACTCTATTTTTGGTTGAATAACTCCATTTAAAAAAAAATTATTTGTTTTTAAGATTTTATTTATTTATTTGACGGAGAGATCACAAGTAGGCAGAGAGGCAGGCAGAGAAAGAGGAGGAAGCAGGCTTCCTGCTAAGCAGAGAGCCCCATTTGGGGCTCGATCCCAGGACCCTGGGATCGTGACCTGGGCCGAAGGCAGAGACTTTAACCCACTGAGCCACCCAGGTGTCCCGAATAACTTCATTTTTAATAATCTTTTAATAAAAATTGAAATGCAGCCTTATGTTCCAGAATTACTCAGGCAACAACTTAAATCTCTAGTAAGATGATAATGGTTAAATACATTGTTGAGGGGCACCTGGGTGGCTCGCGGGTTGTCTCTGCCTTCAGCTTGGGTCATGATTTCAGGGTCCTGGGATGGAACCCCACATCGGGATCTTTGCTCAGTAGGGAGCCTGCTTTCCTCTCTCTCTCTCTGCCTGCCTCTCTGCCTATTTGTGATCTCTGTCAAATAAATAAATAAAACCTAAAAATAAATAAATAAATAAATAAAATGTTTAAAATAGATTGTTGAATATGATTCAGCAATTAAAATGTTTGCATTTTAGTGTCGTAGGAAAATGTTATGATGCACATAGATAAGATATCAAAGACAAAGCATTATCTTATTTTTTAAAGATTTTATTTATTTGACAGAGAGAGCAAGCTTGCTTGAAGGATATTGTGTGCACAGGCAGGGAGAGGGTTAAAGGGAGGGTGAGAAGCAGACTCCCCGCTGTGTAGGGAGCCTGATATGGGGGATATGGGCTTGATCCCGGGACCTTAGGATCATGACCTGAGCGGAAGGCAGATGCTTAACTGACTGAGCCACCCAGGTGCCCCAGATGAAGCATTATCTTAAACATGTCTTAAAAAATGCTCAAGAGACAAATGTTAAGATGTTAACTTGTGATTGCTTTTGGCTAGTGGGATTTAACCTCTGTGGAACTAATTTCTATTTTAAAATGGAGTTAATAGCTGACATGCTGACATTAATTGCTACCAAATGAGGTAATTGGAAAGTCGTTGTATGTTTCCTATTTTTATTAAGTCACAGTGTCAGTTTTGTTGATCATTTTTATCTGAATAATGAATAAAGTCATTAAGTTTCTCTGTATTTCTTAACATAGACCTTGCAGCTCTTTTTGTCTGGAGTTTTTCATCCCTGCAGTCTGTTGTTACTGTCCAATTTTCTAGAAATTATTTTCCAGGTGTAAAGTTATTTTATGATCACGGTGATGCCAGTGTGATTTGGTTTAAGCTTTTTATCCCCCCCTCTCTATTTTGTCTGCAGCAATTGGAACAGATCCAGAAGGAGCTGAGTGTTTTGGAAGAGGATATTAAAAGAGTGGAAGTAAGAAATCAGGAATTTCTCACATCTCTAGCAATTTTCAGTTTCATGAAATTGTCACTTTCCCTTTAAATTACTGCATTGAATTTATGGGATTTGTTTCCACTATATAAAATGTAACAGATGTTACTTAAATTTTAATTCAGAGTGCATTTCTGTAGAAAAAGCGTTCTGAACACTTTATGATAAAATGTATTCTAAATTTGTTTTCACTGCTTTATTGCCATAATTATTCTTGGGTAGATTGAAAAAAATCATTTAATTTTCTTGGTATGGTATCATAGTAACTTAAAACTAACACCCACAAAACCCTCCATTATCATTAAAATTACAATGTCACAATTCTTTTACTAAGTAATTTTTTATGTATCTACTGTGCTAAGGTTAATTCACAAAGAGTTATGAAAACACGTGAATAATAATCCAGGCATTTATAGTATAATATAATTTACTTATGGAAATCAATAGGAAGATCTCTTGGAGGCTCATAGGCTATTATGTTGTGATATTCTGAGCTTCATTTAAATTTAGTGTGTGTTTTAAACTGTTCACATGTTGTAACGTTCTTTTGCTGATATGTAGACATGTAAAATGATCTTAAGTTTAATATTTTGTGGAAATTCATTATCCCATGTGGCATTCTTAACTTGTTACTACTATGCTTATGTCCCATGTTGGCTGTGTTACTGAACTGAGCTTGGATTAAACAGACGTAATTCTACCCGATTACGTATCTTTAGTGGCATTTTAAAATTTCTGCTTTCCCATTGATCAGAAAAGCACATAAAAAAGGCCAGGTTGTTGGTTTGATTCAGAGGTGCATAATTTATGCAATAATAGTTGATTAAGCGACTTCTCCCTTTGAGGTAGTGCGTTAGACTTTAAGTCATTTTATTTTATTTTATTTCAAGATTTTATTTGTTTATTTGACAGAGATCACAGGCAGGCAGAGAGAGAGGAGGAAGCAGGGTCCCTGCTGAGCAGAGAGCCCTAAGTCATTATTTTAAAATGGTAATAATATATGAATCAGGATGACTGTTACTTAATGCTTTCAGAAGATTTTTTTTTTTTAAAGATTTTATTTATTTATTTGACAGAGAGAGATCACAGGTAGGTAGAGAGGCTGGCAGAGAGAGAGAGGGAGAGAGGGAGAGAGAGAGAGAGACGCAGGCTCGCCTCCGAACAGAGAGCATGATGCGGGACTCGATCCCAGGGCCCTGAGATCATGACCTGAGCCGAAGGCAGCGGCTCAACCCACCGAGCCACCCAGGCGCCCCTCAGAGGATGTTTTTAAAGTAAACACATACCCTGTTTGTCTAGACTTCAGAGAGCTGAACCTAATGCTTCACGTACCATACTCTCATAGTTATCTTAATATTTATCAATGGGTTCTCTCTTGGATTAATGGTTAGCTTATTGTACAATATAGTACATCTCATTTGAAATATTTACATTTGTCTTTTTCTGCATTTGGTGGCTTCCTTAGTGATGAACAATATTTATTAAAGAATTTCTAGTTGTTTAAGAATGTGTACCATAGAAAAAGTTGTCTTTAAACTTTTAGATATCTTGCTTTTGTGCTCTGAGGAGAGGAAGCCTTGAGAAATAGGGATGTTGAGAAAAATGTGACTGATAAAAATCTAGGATTGGAAGGGAATGTAATATATCTCACTTACCTGACTTTACATATCTTCTGTTTGGAGTGTCCACTATAACTCAAATAATTGTGTTTTCAGGAAATGAGCGGCTTGTACTCTCCTGTCAGTGAGGATAGCACAGTACCTCAATTTGAAGCTCCTTCTCCATCACACAGGTACAAAGCTTCAAACTTGTAATTACTTAGGATTTATGTTGCAAAATGCACATATGGTACTAGTCCTTAGGGAATTTTTCCATGTAATATACAAAACCCCTGAGAAATTGCTTTTGGTCATGGTCTAGAAATGAGATTCAGATGGCCCATCTGTTTCCTTAATGCTTTGAATTTTCATGCCATGAATAGCAGAATATTGTAATACTGTGAATTCACTGTTGGATTAAAAGTTTGGTGAATTTCTTGAAATAATAGTAGCTTTAAATATCTTGTGAGTTAAAAGCAAATGACCTTAAAAGTCTATAATTTGAGACGATGAAAAATGGTAGGTAATATTAGGGAGAAATTTGATAAAAGTAAAACCTTGGGCTTTTCCCTTAAAAATTGGGTATTTTCTTCATTACTCTGTGCTCTTAATTTGTGTTTTCTTCTATATGCTCTGTTAGAACAGGGATTGTATTTGTCTTGTCTGTTATTGTTTCCTTGGGTTTTAGAGTAGCAGTCATGACTTGTTCATTAAGTATTTGTGAAGTACAGTAAATGTCCATGGTTCTTTTAGCTCTGAAGTTCTAGTTCATGAAATATATTCTACCTAAAATTGGAATTTGAACTTTCTGCTTGAAGTGTTCAAAGTAAGAGCAGTTTTACATGTTTTTATCTTGTTAATCCATTTAGGATAATGGCTCAGTGGACTTTTTTCAAACAACTAGTTTTAGAATAAGATGTGAATTCTTAGGCAGTTCAGTGCCACTACAAGTGATTACAGTAGCCTTCAAAACCTGTGTCAGTTTAGGAAGACTGTGGTGGATCTAGCTTGGTATGATCTGTGGAGAGAGGGGCACAGGGGACCTTCTAGTTAATGAAGGTTCCTGGGTATTTGATATTTTCCTCATTAACCATTTACGGAGAATCCTTGTGAGTTCTAGTGGATTCTAGAGTCATATTAGCCGTGTAATTCAACTTTTTTCCTTTATATTTTGTTTTCTTTAAAACACTTGGGAATGACTCAGTCTGTGGGATATTGTTACCTTTAAGTTAATGCTCACTTTCTGAAATACATGGAATCTTTGTCAGTGGAATCCTATGTGAGTGTATGCAGGTAAGCAAAAATTGTCATCTCACAAAATATTCACTGACAGTTCCCATTGTCCTCTCCCTTGTTTAATGGTAGCATTTCATTCTGTTTGTCCAGGTTTTTGTTATTCAGTCTCTCACTGGTGGGTTTTAGTAACATGTGACAATTCAGTATTATATTAATTTAACTGGCTCTATTTATTGAATGACTCTGATATGGGCTAGGCACTATTGTATTTGTTGGAATATAGCTGGCATAGTCCCTGCCCTTAATGGAGCTTACCTTTTAGGAGGTGTCTGTGTGAGGCTTGGGGAGATAAATATATGATGTAGTAGTAGTAGTATAAAGTATGTAAGTAGTACATTAAGAAGAAAAATTAAACATATTAGGGGTTTGCTAAAAAGATCAGGGCATATTAGGACTGGAAATAGCATGTAGTTCTAGTCAGTTTGCATACTCAGGCTTCTCTGGGAGTTAACATTTAAGCTGACTGATGAATGAAGTGTAAATATTATAGAAAGTCAGGGCCCCCAGGATCCATAGTCAGTTGATTGTCCCACTGTTGGGTTCTGCTCAGGTTGTAATCTCAGGGTCATTATTAGAGTGAGCCCCTAGTCAGACTGCCCTGAGGGCAGAGTCGGTTTAAGACTCTTTCTCCCTCTCTTTCTGCCCCATTTCCCCAAAACTAAATAAATCTTTAAAAAAGAAAAATCATGGGAGAGTTTTGAGCAGGATCTGATTTAGATTTTAAAATGTTTATTGGGCTACCCATGTGGGGGATAGAGAAGAGTCTGTATTCCAACCCTCTGCCGCTGAAAGGGTAGTAAAAGTTAGGAAGCAAGTAGAGTCTAGAAGAGAGGAGATCATGTCTTAGATTAGGATTTTATTGAAGGAAGAGATGAGAAATGGTTGATTATAAAATAAAATAAGCAGGGGTATCTGAGTGGCCCAATTGGTTAAGGGTCTGCTTTTGGCTCAGGTCATAATCCCAGGGTCCTGAGATCAAGTCTGTCATTGGGCTCTCTGCTCAGTGGGTGCTCTGCCTGCTCTCTCCTCTTTCTCTCTCTGTCAAATGAATTCTTTTTTTTTTTTTTTAAATTAACAGGTCTTACAAAAGATTCAGGATTTCATAAAGTCTATGAAAACTTTGTCAGAGAACTGCTAAAATCCTACGCAAAGCTGTTGTCAGATAAGGTTCTGGCTGAGTTAACTTGGTAGTTGAAGAAATGAAAACAGGCAAACATAGGACTTAAAAAGTATTTTGATATTTTCGTGGAACAAGTAATTTGAATATCAAGGTTTGAGAGAGACACTTGGGAAAAACGATGTAGCCCTAAAAGACTCTTAGGAAATGACCCTTAAGATTAAGATGTGAAATTAAACATGTTATGTTATACTATCAATATTTTATTTTTCTTTATTTTTAAGAAATAGTATGTAGTTCCAGTCATAGTAACTTTGTTCCCCCATAATTATTAACTTGATTATTTAAATGTAAGACAGTTTTGCTTTTTGTTATTGCAGTTATTCTGTAATGAGGACCTCTTTATAGGTCTGGTCATTGAATTCCTTACGTAGATTCTAAGTTAATGATTGGATTACGTATTTAAATGAGAAGAAAAACAAAAGACATGTAACTATTTTCTCTAACTCTACTCTCCCTAGGATTCTATCTTCTGTATACCATGATTAGTTCTAATTTTCATATAGTATGTATTCTCTTTCTGCTGTTTAGACCCTCACATGGAATCTAGCAATGGCTTTTTAACTATCCTCTTGCAGTGCATTGCCAGAAATCTGATCATGTTTCTTTCCTGCTTAAAAACCTTCAGTGGCTTTCCACTGCATGTAAGTTGGTTTAGATTCAGCTCATGCATGGCCTTCCGTATCTTTTTATGTGCTTTGGAATTAAATTTAACTCCTGAAACAGGATGTTAAAATACCTTTACTTATACCTTGTCCCTTTTGCCTGGAGATTTCTGGATTCATCTCTTACATAGTTCTCCCTTCCCAAAGTGGCCCTCCCCTCCCCCCATTGCCCAAGAATCCAACCAAGGGTAAATTCTTCTCTGTTCTTTTTTGATAGACCATTTCCCTAAAGACTGAAGGGGAGAAATGAAGGAGGCGATAGAATTAAACACTTAAAACAAAATGTATTTATTTTGTTCACTGTAATTCTATGACTTTAGTTTTTCTTAACTCCTTAATTTTTATATGAGCATTTATACAGGTTAGGATTTAAATTTGCTTTTTTTTTTTAAGATCTTATTTATTTATTTGACAGAGATCACAAGTAGGCAAAGAGGCAGTCGGAGAGAGAAGGGGAAGCAGGCTCCCCACTGAGTAGAGAACCCGACGTGGAGCTCGATCCCAGGACCCCCGGGATCATGGCCTGAGCTGAAGGGAGAGGCTTTAACCCACTGAGCCACCCAGGCACCCCTAAAATATATTTTTGATTAGAAGTATATATAACCTTGAATTTTATTTAATTTTTATTATTTTGTTAGCTTTTGACTGAAGCGTGACTTTTAGTATACTTAATAATTAAACTTATGCAATCTTTAAAAAACAACAGAACAAAAGCTGTTAGCCAGGCTTCATTAGAGTGTGGTTGAAGGGGAGGGAGTTGGTGTGTGATATTTTCTTCATAAAATCAGTTGAATTTTTTTTTTTTAACACTTTGAAACCTTCATCCATTACAGATTTCTCTTATCAGAATTAATTTAAGCTGAAGATTGCTGTTTTCAGGGCTTTTTTCATTCTGCTTTAGATTATGAGGGAGGAAGTCTCCACAATTCATAGTGAGCTGCAGTTTGTACTTTGGTGTTGCATAACTATATGTGTCAAATTATGAGTTAGAGAATAGTAAGCAAGCAGGTCTTTTTTACTTTTTGCCAAATGGGATTGGTCCTTTTATCTGGTAGTATCAGCATATCTATCTTAATATACTCTTTCAGAGGATTATTAATATATGATATAAATATATTATTAATATGCACTGAGGAGGTTGCCTGGGTGGCTCAGTGGGTTAAGCCGCTGCCTTCAGCTCGGGTCATGATCTCAGGGTCCTGGGATCGAGTCCCGCATCAGGCTCTCTGCTCAGCGGGGAGCCTGCTTCCTCCTCTCTCTCTCTCTGCCTGCCTCTCTGCCTACTTGTGATCTCTTTCTATCAAATAAATAAATAAAATCTTTTAAAAAAAATATGCACAGAGGATATTAATTTTTAACTTTAACTCAAAGTATTAAAATGAAACATTTGTTCAGATTTCTTCTTGATAAAGATAGAGATGATTTTTAGGTTAAAACATTCTTGGACCAAAAAATCTAATATCTAAAATTTAGATTTTAAATCTTTTTTTTTTTTTTTTTTAATTTTATTTATTTATTTGAAAGACAGAGATCACAAGTAGGCAGAGAGGCAGGCAGAGAGAGAGAGAGAGGGAAGCAGGCTTCCTGCGGAGCAGGGAGCCCGATGCGGGGCTCGATCCCAGGACCCTGAGATCATGACCCGAGCCAAAGGCAGCAGCCCAAACCACTGAGCCACCCAGGCGCCCCAAGATTTTAAATCTTTTTAAAAGCCATGATCAGTAATTATGCTTGTAAATTTTTAAATGCTTCTCATTCATGTGTTTTCTGTCTTAGAAATGATTGTGTTAAAATTCTTTGTCTTGGGTGCCTGGGTGGCTCAGTGGGTTAAGCCGCTGCCTTCGGCTCAGGTCATGATCTCGGGGTTCTGGGATCGAGTCCCGCATCGGGCTCTCTGCTCGGAAGGGAGCCTGCTTCCTCCTCTCTCTCTCTGTCTGCCTCTCTGCCTACTTGTGATCTCTGTCAAATAAATAAATAAAATCTTTAAAAAAAAAAAAATTCTTTGTCTTTAAGCAAGTATTTCAGAATCCTCAATTTTTAGTCTCTCGCTTTTGTGTTTTCAGAACTTCAAATAACTTAGTTTGGAGATAACGTATTAGTTTAAACTTCTCTATCTTCTTAAGGTAGATATGCTTTAATGTGATCCAGATAGTTACTGGAATTAAATTTGCAGAATAACTTTTGTCTTCCTATGATAAAATAATAAATACAGTGGAAATACAGTAAATAAAATTTTCTGACTTAGACTCTCCAATCCTTAAAATCCTTTTACCCATAAGAGAATTCTTCTTTTTTTTTTTTTAAAGATTTTATTTATTTATTTGTTAGAGCACACACACGCACAAGCAGGAGGAGCAGTAGGCAGAGTGAAGCAGGGTCCCCACTGAGCACGGAGCCTGGTGTGGGACTAGATCCCAGGACCATGGGATCGTGACCTGAGCTGAAGGCAGATGCTTAACTGGCTGAGCCACCCAGGCATTTCCCATAAGAAACTTTATGTTAATCATGAATTTAATTAATTTTTTTGAAAGACATATTTAATAAGTTTAAAATTTGAATTGTTAAGGTTGTCTGTCGTGTAGAAGAGGGAGGTTTATAAAGAAAAAGGAGGTAAGACTTTATGGAAGACACTTTTGCTTTTATTTAACTACTTTTAACAGATGTTTTTGAGACTTACCTTTAATTTGTGTTTCTATTGACAAAGGTCCAGTTGTATCAAAATGTAGTCATAATAGGAAGGAAAAGCAAAGGGTCATTTTATCAATGTTAAAATTATCTATTATTAAGAATATATAGGGGCGCCTGGGTGGCTCAGTGGTTTGGGCTGCTGCCTTTGGCTCCGGTCATGATCTCGGGGTCCTGGGATCGAGCCCCGCATCGGGCTCCCTGCTCCGCAGGAAGCCTGCTTCCCTCTCTCTCTCTCTCTGCCTGCCTCTCTGCCTACTTGTGATCTCCGTCTTTCAAATAAATAAATAAAATCTTAAAAAAAAAAAAGAATATATACATAGCATTGTGAGTTAATACTTTGTGAATTTTATAATTTGAGTAAACTAATGAAATTCAAGGAATTTGGTATTTCATAAAGGGTGTGGACTAGATTATGAAATTCTTCTTTAGCTCAACTGTGTCAGTGAACGATTATGTTTACTTATGCAATTATATTTATCTACAGTCATAAAAAGAAAAAAACTGTGTGGTGGTGGGTGGTGGTTTTGGATGGTCCTGAAATCAGGACCTCAACCAAAACCAAGAGTCAAATGCTTAACTGACTGTGCCACTCAGGTGCTCCCCCCGCCCCATTCTTAATTCTTGTATATTATGTCTTTGGCTGGATTATGACCCGGTGTTAATGGATCTTTCTTCAGATATTAATGCTTAAGTTCTTGGTACTTTTGGCATTTATTATTAGTTCAGTTGCTTTATTTTACTTGGGGAGTCGAAATTTTCTTTCTTTTTTTTTTTTTTTTTAAGATTTTATTTATTTATTTGACAGAGAGACAGCGAGAGAGGGAACACAAGCAGGGGGAGTGGGAGAGGAGAAGCAGGTTTCCAGTAGAGCAGGGAGCCTGATGCAGGGCTTGATCCCAGAATCTTGGACTCATGACCTGAGCTGAAGGCAGAGGCTTGACTGAGCCACCCAGGTGTCCCAGGAATTGAAAAATTTTAATTAAAAGATTTTATTTATTTATTTAGAAAGCTGACCAGTGTGGGGAGGGGCAGAGGGAAAGGCAGAGGGAGAGAATCTTAAGGAGACTATGTTCTGAGCGTAGAGCTCAACACAGGGCTTGGTCCCATGACCCAGAGGCTTAATCAACTGAGCCACCTAGGCACCTCAGGAATTGAAATGTTTTTGTGGTCAAGTCTAACTCTAATCCTTACAGGTATGTCTGTAGTTATCTGTTTTAAACAAATCTTCCTACATAAACCTAAAGAGGTTTTATTTAGTCTAAATATTTCCTTTATTCAAGAGGGAAATTGTAACAATACAGGAAATTCTCCACACACAGGCTGACACTTTATTCGTATCTGCAAAATTAGGTGGATCTTTTTTCTTTTTTTAAAGATTTTATTTATTTATGTGACAGAGAGAAAGAGAGAGAGACATCACAAGTAGGCAGAGAGGCAGGCAGAGGGGGGGAAGCAGACTCCCTGCTGAGCAGAGAGCCAGATGCGGGGCTCGATCCCAGGATATCATGCCCTGAGCTACCCAGGCGCCCCAGACTAGGTGAATCTTAACAAATCTCTGCTATACTTGCATCAAGGACTTTTGAACATAAATGATGTGTTGCTGTGTTTTAGTGACGTTTATATATGGTGTGGGAGCCATAGTAAAACCAGTAGTTGATTGTTTAATTGTTGGGAGTACTGAGGAGTTACTTGCCTCACCTAGGTGCTGTATTGTGCAAAGGAGTTGAAATTAAAGTCATAGGAGATGGAGGACATTGAAAATTTTACAGAATTTTCAACTTGAGCTAAAACAAAAAGAAACAAAATGCAGAAAAACTTCCTTGTCAATTAATATAGCAGTACTCTTCATACACCTGCAGTTTCTTTCTTTCTTTCTTTTTTTAAAGATTTTATTCATTTATTTTTCTGAGAGAGAGAGAGAGACATCTAGCTCATAAGCAGGGGAGTGGCAGAGGGAGAAGCAGTCTCTCTACTGAGTAAGAAGCCTGATGTGGGGCTCGATCCCAGGACTCTGGGATCATGACCCAAGCCAAACGCAGGTGCTTAACAGACTGAGCCACCTAGGTGTCCCACATCTGCAATTTCTCATTAAATTGATAGGTAGTAGAGAATTAGCAAGTTATGAAAATCTTTTCTGAAACTTTGCAGTTTCTTTATTTAGAATGTCTGAAGAGTGGGTGCCTGGGTGGCGCAGTAGGTTAAGCCTCCGCCTTCTGGTCAGGTCATGATGTCAGCAGAGGGCCTGTTTCTACCCTCTTTCTCTGGCTGCCTCTCTGCCTACTTCTGATCTCTGTCTGTCAAATAAATAAATAAAATCTTAGAAAAAAAAAAAGAATGTCTGAAGAGTTTATTCTTCAGTCACTCAGCCAGCTTTGGAGGGCATATAAGACGTGTTTAACAGTCCCTTCTTATAGGGACTGGATATACAGTTGTGAATATGATAGCCCCTAGAATCCTACTCTCATGATTACATAACTTTAGGATGTAAAATACGTTATGCTGGCAAATGAATTTTTCTGCTTAGAATATGTGAATAAGACTTGATTCCCAAAATTAAAATAATCAAAAGGCTTTTAACTCTGAAGTTGTGGTATTTATATTTGATTTGTAGGCATTTCAGGATTTTTTTAAAAGCACTTTTGAGTTCTTGTTATAAAGTATAATTTGTCATCACTTAATGGTGATAACAGTGTATTTCAGTTCTGAAATCTAAGGTGTGAATAGGCCAAATTCCAGTGTGTATAAGTTTTAACTAAGACTCTTGTTTGTTATGAAGATTTTTGAACCCTACCTCCAAATTTCATCATTCGTTTGGTGTGGTGGATCCCAGAGATTTAAATGCTAGTTTGGGGGAATCATACTTTAAAAATATGTAAACATTGGTTTAGTAGGTAGTGAATATGTCTGTATTACTGAGATGTGTCTAAGTAAACCTTTATATCAGATACAAGTGTTTTCATTAAAGAAAGCTCAAATATTTAATACTAATGTTTTATATCTTTAGCTTATTTCACCTTTTGGAGAGGATAAGATAAAGATTTCTGTTTTATTCTCAACTATGTGAAGCTATGTATTTTTCTCTAATGTCGTAGAAACACCTGAAAACAAAATAAAACAAAATACCTGAAATCAGATTTCTGGACTTGAGAGAGTCAGGGAAGTTAAAATAAAGCTTTGGATGGGAAGCTGAGTATTGATTGATATATACCAACCATTTCTTGTTGATTTTATTGATAGACTGTGATTAGATCCTCTTTTTGTCTTGTCAGATTAGTCATATAGGAAACTTTTCACCTCTTTGATTATTTTAGGTATACCTTGATTGTGGGAGGTCTGGGATGGGGGAGGTTGGGAAAATTGTCAGAATACCTGGTAACCCTGTTTTAGTTATAAGGGTAACTGAATAAAGCATAAAATTTTAAGTGCTGGTACCATTTTTTGTTTCTGCTGTTTACGGTCTTTCACCTATGCAAGTTCTAGCATATTTTCCCTGTTCTTCAGCCCCTCTACCTTTGAATCTTAAGTTTTTGGAATGCTTTTTCCTCCTTTCTTTGCCTTAAAAGCCTTTTCTAAGGTTATTTCAGATAACTGGGCTTTTGTAACACTAACATTTGTGTTTTCTGTATCATTTGATAATTAATAATATCTCCTTTGTGAATTATTATTATTATTATTATTTTAAGATTTTTATTTATTTATTTGACAGAGAGAAATCACAAGTAGATGGAGAGGCAGGCAGAGAGAGAGAGAGGGAAGCAGGCTCTCCGCTGAGCAGAGAGCCTGATGCGGGACTCAATCCCAGGACCCTGAGATCATGACCTGAGCCGAAGGCAGCGGCTTAACCCACTGAGCCACCCAGGCGCCCTCCTGTGTGAATTATAACTAAATTTTGAACTGTTTCCCCTTACTAGTAAGTGGTAGTAGAATATAAAGTGGTTAAACATTGCACTTAGCCTAACAAACTGCGACTTTCACTAGTTTTGGAGGCGGATCAGTCTCATCAGTCTTATTCTTTAGAGCTTAATCTTTTTTTTTTTTTTTTTTTTTAAATTCTACCAAGGAGAATTCCAGAGGCAGCAAGCAATAGATTTAGACCTATTCTGTCTTTCAGACATTTTTCGTCATACTTGCTTTTTATATCTGCCAGCAGTAAGTAAACTTTAAAACTTTAAAATAGGTTGCCCTTTTGCTTTTCTTTTTCAACTTTAGGAATAATTATGGAGTTATGGACATTTTAAAAGGCAGTATAAATATTAGGTTCATATAGTCCCCATATGCACTGTGTTACTATAATCCTTCCTAGCCATGTATAATTTAAAAAGGACAATTCATAAGGGTATTGGGGAGCATTTTTCTGGAGTTCTGAAATACTGTAGTAACATCTGATTTTTTAAAAACAAACTGAATTTCTTCTTTTTCCTAGAGGCCATAGATATGTAATCTGGAGCCCAGTAATTTTACTACTGAAGTTGCATTTCTCACGTAAATCCAAGCTGTAAGATACATAGGTTCCTATCACATTTTTTGAAACCTTTGGAGTCAGAAGTGTTTGAGTATTTAGTGTTCTCTCTGTCTCCCACCCACTGCTCCATAATTATTATATGTTACTGATGGAAGAATAAGAGACCGTTCAACATAATCAGGCACATTAATATTTTAATATTGAGGGGCGCCTGGGTGGCTCAGTGGGTTAGGCCGCTGCCTTCGGCTCAGGTCATGATCTCAGGGTCTCGGGATCGAGTCCCGCATCAGGCTCTCTGCTCAGCAGGGAGCCTGCTTCCCTCTCTCTCTCTCTCTGCCTGCCTCTCTGTCTACTTGTGATCTCTCTCTCTCTGTCAAATAAATAAATAAATCTTAAAAAAAAATTAAAAAAAATTTTAGCATTGAAACATGAATGTTCATAGTGAAATGATAACAGATCTGTCAGGGCAAGTTTTACTTTCAAATAAGTCACAAAAGTATGTGATTTTTAGAGTTTTAGGTTTTAGGAATTGAAGTTTTATGTAATCTTTTTGAGCCCAATATTTTTAAAAGCCGAACTATGTATTGCTAAAAAGGTTTTTGGAGTCAGCAGTGTTTATTTTCACAAAGTTTGTTGTAAAATATCATGATGAAGTACTTTCAAATACAAAGATGAGTAATAGTACTGTCTCTTTGTAAAGAGTCTGAGAGTGTATTAGAAAAGATTTCCTGGGGGCGCCTGGGTGGCTCAGTGGGTTAAGCCGCTGCCTTCGGCTCAGGTCATGATCTCAGGGTCCTGGGATCGAGTCCTGCATCGGGCTCTCTGCTTAGCAGGGAGCCTGCTTCCTCCTCTCTCTCTCTGCCTACTTGTGATCCCTCTCTCTGTCGGATAAATAAAAAAAAAAAAAAGAAAAGAAAAGATTTCCTGGTAATTTTCAATTAGATTTTGCATCAAAATCAAGAAGTTATTACTGTCTTAGAGAACTGTATTTATTTATAAAAGTTGTAACTATCATAGTGATATCTGTGTATGAGGTATGGTTTTGAAATTTACATGTGCTATCTCATATAACCCTCAGAAAGATGCTATGCAGTATGGTTTTTTTATCCTCTTCATTGTACATATGAGGGACTTTTATTCTAGAGATGAAGCAGTTTGCCCAGTATCACACAATTAGTGGCATAACACAGTATTATAATGGAGGCATCCTTACTTTGGAACTCATTAAGCCTTGGGAAGTGAAAGAGTTTTGGAAGTCATCATAGAGTTGAAAATGAAACATTGAAAAGAAGAGAGAAACTTTTGGTTCAAAAATGGGAGGGCAGTAATATTGGAGAAGAGAAAATGTATGTCATTTTGGCAGTCTTCCTTAAAAATTCTGGAATTACACAGCCTGGGTTCAAATTTCAATTCTACAACTTATCAGCATTTTGATCTTAGGCAAGTTTATTAAGTTTTGTATACCTCCGTTTTCTCATTTGAAAAATAAGGATAATACCTGTCTTCACTGATTAAATATGATAATACATATTTTTTTTAAGAAATGAGAATAATGCCTGGCACATAGTAAGTACTTCATAGATGTTAGCTGCTGCTGCTGTTAGTAGACAGATGAATCACATTGATACTGGACAATTTGTTTGAATAGTTGTATCAAATGTTAAAGGGTTTGGTAAAGTCAGAAAGGAAAAACAAACAAGAAGACTGATTACTAGTGTCTCTTGAGGTGTCTGTGGAAGTGGGGCCCACAAGAATTTTGGCTGTTTAGTAAATGAAATTTACCATTAATTTGGAGTGTAATACTTCAGTTCTTATATAAAAGAAATGATGTGATCACTCTGGTGTAGCAGAGAAAAACTTTTGTTAAATAACAGAAAACATTATGAGAAGAACAAGTGATTTGGTTCTTATATGTTTATAATATTATGGAGTACTGCCATGGTAGAAAGGAAATAAAATAGTAACATCGTTTTAAGAAATTAAAACCATATTTGATTTTAATTAATTATTAAAATTTATAATAAAATTATTTTCAGGTTAACATGTTGCTTAGCATGCTTTGTTTTGCATAACTGATTTAATAATTATATGTATAATACTGTAAGGGAACAGGTTTTGGCTCTAGCTCCATATAGTTTATTAAATGTAGAGGCTTGTTCTTCTCTATCCTAAGTTTATATAATGAAAGAACAAATGAATGACAACGGTTAGTGTGATCTCGTGTGTGCCTAGCGTTTTTTTGTCCATTCAATTTCCTTATTTATTTTAAACCCTCATTAATTTTTTTAATGTTCAGCCTTAAATGGTTTTTTAAAAGATTTTGTCTATTTATTTGAAAAAGAGAGAGAGAGAAAGCACAAGGTGGAGGGAGGTGAAGGGAGAGGGAAAAGCAGACTCCCTGCTGAGCAGGGAGCCTGATGCTGGGCTCCATGGGATCAGGATCTGAGCCAAAGTTTCGCATTAAGCTCAGGGTTAACCGACTGAGCCAACCAGGTGCCCCTAATGTTCAGCCTTAAACAATCTTAATATACTATAGTTTGCTCACAGAATAAAAAATTCTCTATAATTTAATTAGCTAATGTATCTGTTGGTAATTTAAATGTGAACCATCTTTTTCAAATAAAAGCCCAATCAAAAGGTAGTCATCTACTATTTTTTACCAAGAATGAACCACTGTTTTCTCTAGACTACCTGTTCATTATGGATATAGCTTATATGTGAAATTGACTTACTAGTCTGCCCTTTAATTATAATAGACTTTGCTTTTGGAAGCAAATGTTTGAGTGAGAGTAGTTGCGTGACATTTATTTGCACAGCTGTGAATTTCCCTTGTGATTTGGGTTAATGCTGCATAGTTTTCATTTATGTTTTTAGCTAAGCTTCTCATTTTCCCAGTGAAAACATTGGGATTTCTTTTTTTTGTCAGCTCATTTTCCCTGTCTTGATTTAAGTGTATTATTCCTAAATCAGCTTTAGTCACTACCCTGAAATTTTTTTCTTGACCTTGCCGTTTTTTGTTTTCATTAAAATTTTGTAATGACATTTTCTCTTTGATGATATTTTATTTTAAATAATTTCTTTCATATTCATAGGTTGCTATTCTTTCACTTTTCTCCTAACATTATGTCTGTGAGTTGGGGTGAACAAATCCAGGGTTTCCCCCTCTTCAGTTAGAGAACATCATGTGCCCAAGGAATACAGATGGAGTATGGTGGTTCTGGAGCCTAACTGCATGGGTTTGAATCCTAACTCAGCTCTTTGCTAACTTTGTTGCCTTGGGCTAAATACATAATCTCTTTATGCCTGATTTGAGAAATGGGAATGATAATAGTATCTACCTTAGAGTTAAGAGGGCAGTGCCTAGTACATAATAGAGCTTCTGCCATTGTCGCCATTACCATCTGATGACTGTGGCTTACTTAGAGTTAAAAAGTGGTATAATACCATAATCAAGAGGACCTAGATTGTCAGCGCTTTTTATATTTTCTTCTACTTATGTTATTTTGTACACACACACACATTTTATAGAGAAGAATTAAAGAAGTTTTTTCAGATTTCTTCTTCTTCTTCTTCTTCTTTTTTTTTTTTTTTAAAGATTTTATTTATTTGACAGAGAGAGAGAGAGATCACAAGTAGGCAGAGAGGCAGGCAGAGAGAGAGGGGGGAAGCAGGCTCCCCGCTGAGCAGAGAGCCCGATGCTGGTCTCCATCCCAGGACCCTGGGATCATGACCTGAGCGGAAGGCAGAGGCTTTAACCCACTGAGCCACCCAGGTGCCCCCAGATTTCTTTTGTTGTAGTCCTTGTATGCATCAATAAATTTTTCTTAGTGAGTAAGATTCTGATAGAACATAAATTTCAAACTCTGTAGTCACTATTAACAAAATACTATTTAAAACCTGTAATTTCAACATCTTTTATAAATTGATGGGTGTTTAAAAAAATATGTATTTGACATGTAGTATAATCTCACTGTAGACACTGATGTATCAATATCATTATTCAGGTTTGCAGTCAAATCTGAATAGTAACGCCATAAAAAATAATATCTAGAAATGCTCTGTTCTCCTAACCTCTAAATACACAGCTACACAATTTTATTAATGTTTATAAAAATGTTAGGGGATTACATTTCATTAGTAAAAAGAACAGAGAGATTTTGGTTTTTTAAACGATTATGTATTTATGTATTTGAGAGAAAGGGGCAGAGGGAGTGGGAGAGGGAGAAGCAGACTTCCTTCCCAGCAAGGAGCCTGATGCCTGAGCCCCTGCTTGATCTGGGGCTTGATTGCAGGACCCTTGGCTTATGACCGGAGCCGAAGGCAGACACCTGACTGAGCCACACAGGCACCCTGAACAGAGATGTTGAATGCATGTTTTTTCATTTTTAGCCCTGTTAGTCCCTAGATGAAGTACACTAAAAGTAGCACACAATCTAGTCTTGCCAGTGCATGACTCTGCAAGGGCAGTGACCACTGGTTATATTTCATCAAAAACAGCCTGTTATAAGATTCTTTAATTTGTAGTGTAAGTGCTTTGAAGTTTCTAATATAATTGAGCCTTACTGTAGGAACAGTTACACAAGGAATTAGGATCTTTTAATATTTGTTGCATTTTGGGGTGCCTGGGTGGCTCAGTTGTTGAGCATCTGCCTTTGGCTCAGGTCATTATCCCAGAGTCCTGGGATCGAGCCCTGCTTTGGGCTCCTTGCTCTGTGGAAAGTCTGCTTCTCCCTCTCCCACTCCCCCTGCTTGTGTTCCCTCTTTCACTATGTGTCTCTGTCAAATAAATAAATAAACAAACAAATAAATAAAATCTTAAAACAAAAGAGTGTTGCATTTTTTCTTTAAGACTATTGTGAGAACAGTTCCATCTGATTTATTGTACTTTTAAAAATGTGAGGTTGTATGTTTTTGACTAATTTTATATTAATATATTAATATTTAATTAATATAAATGATATTAATTTATATTATATTATGTAAAGTTTATTGAATGTTTACCATCTTTTTTGGAGTTCCACTAGGAACATACTTATTTAAATTTTACACTTCTCTGAAGTCTCTTCCTTATTTAATAGATGGAGAAACTGAGGCCAAATAAGATTAATCACTTGCCCAGAGTCATTTAGTTGCTCAGGGGTAAAATTCAGACCCACTCTGTGTACCCTTAAGAAAGCCTCTCATGTTATAACTTTTGAGGTTATTTGGTTACTAAAGGAAAGAATGATTTTGTGTATAGACAACTGTCTTAATCAATACCTTCACTTGTCTAAATTTCATTAGGGTAGACAATATAAATAGTTTTTTATAGTGGTAGCATGAAAGGAGAATTAAAAAAAAGTAAATAACATGGTTAATCATGGCTGATACCTGTTTTGCCGTTTTCAGGTGTTAATGGTCTTCACAGGCTTACTTATTTAAAGATGAGAAGAATATAGAAGTGGTGAAGATAGAAATAATAGGAAGAAAAAGATAGTTTCAGAGATTTTTCTAGGCTTAGGTAGGAAAATGCACAGAAGTTACAACCAAATAAAAAGAATCAATGCAGAAAGCAGATTATTATTATTATTTTTTAAGATTTTATTTATTTATTTGACAGACAGAGATCACAAGTAGGCAGAGGGGCAGGCAAAGAGAGGAGGAAGCAGGCTCCATGCTGAGCAGGGAGCCCGATGTGAGGCTCGATCCCAGCATCCTGGGATCATGACCTGAGCTGAAGGCAGAGGCTTTAACCCACTGAGCCACCCAGGCACCCCGCAGATTATGTTTTTGATCAGGGCGAGAAAACTAGTATATAGGTTTTGGTTCTTGAAGGAAAAAAAAAAATTATTGGTATTTTACCATTTATTCCATTCCTTTGATAATTTTTCTTCATGTGAGATTATTATCATAACATTTTGGACCTGGAGATAATCTAGAGATACAGTAGAGATAGTCCCCACTCATCTCACTTTGAAGATGAGGAAATGGAGTGCTTAGAAAGTAAGTGTCTGAGGACATACAGCCCTTAAGTGGTGTAGTGGGATCTCTTCTTAACTGAACTTTGATTGCTTGCTTGTGCTCTTTTCCTAATAACTCTTAAGTCCTTTCCTTAAATAGTGTTCATATCTGAAAATGAAATTAGAGCAGATACATTTCTGTAACACTTGTTTTGTGATTATTCCCTATTGATATTCTTTCATGGTATGTTTGTTTAAGGTGGTGGGGTAAAGGGTTTGTAAATTGCTTAAATATTGGCTGATATTTTTGTTTATGGGTTATACATTTATTTGATATCTAATTATTGGCAATAAATATTCTTTTTGCTTAGAAATTAGAAATACTGGACTTAGATATAGTATATTTTTTAGGTTTACCTTTTCTGTTGCTGGAGTAATGTAAACACTGATGTCATATTTTTCTCTCTTCATTTTGCAGTAGTATTATTGATTCCACAGAATACAGCCAGCCTCCTGGTTTCAGTGGCAGTTCTCAGGTAAATGATATATTTAGCAGTGTATTTTCATGGTACAATGAATATAATCACTTGAGTTTAAACATTGTAGGTTAGTTTAGTGGAATGTGACAAACATAACTGATTTGAGTGCTGTGGCATTGATTAGACTTAGATTTTTCTGATGCATAAACAACTATTTATGTGCTCATCAATGATGAGTCAAAAAAAATTTGTTTTTAAAAAAATAAACATCAGACCTTATGAGGAAGGAAATACAGTAAGATCAGATTATGAATAACCATACATTGTTTTTCTCAGGGATCTTTATAGTCTATTGATGAAATACTCATTATGTTGAAATGCTTTTCTGTGGGAAGTAAACTACAGATTTGAGAAAATAGACTTCAGCTTCACCTGTTTCTAATTAATTGATTGTATTGACACTTTCTCCGTCTTTAACTTGGGGATGCTGATATTTGTCAAATCTAATTTTGAGGCTGGACTTTTTTGTTTGTTTGTTTGTTTTGCTTTTTACGTTGAAATAATTTCAGACTTAGAGAAAAGTAACCAAAATGGTAAAAGGAATTTCTTTATATCCTTTATCTAGATTGTCCAGAAGTTAACATTTGATCACATTTGCTTGTTCATTCTCTTTCTGTCTTTTGCTTATGTACATACAAATTTTCTTCTTTGGATTGTTTGAATTAGGTACAGACATAATGGTTCTTTACCTCTAAATATTTTAATGTGTGTTTTCTTTAAAACAAGACAAGGTAGGAGCATGCCTAACATAGTTTAGAAGCTTATAGTGGCTGGGGTTAAGTAATCAAGGTGGAGAAAAGTAGAAACGAGGTAAAACTTAACAGAGGCCACTTGGTGCGTGATTTTCTTAGGCCATTATGAAGACTGTGTTGTGTGTTTTTTTGAGTGAAGTCAGTTAAACTTGGTTGAATCAGTACTTGTCTCACTTAATTCTTTGCATCAATGATATATATATATATATATGTATATATACATATATATATATTTATTTATTTATTTAAAAGATTTATCCATTTATTATAGAAAGCAGGGGTGGGGAGGAGAGAATGCACAAGCAGAAGGGGCAGAGGGAAAGGGAGAGAATCTCAGGCAGATCCACACTGAGTGTGGAGCTGATGTGGGGCTCAGTCGCGCAATCTTGAGATCATACATAACCCCAACCAAAACCAAGAATGGACACTTAACTAACTGAGCCACATAGGTACCCTTAAGCTGGGAAAATACTAAGATAGTACGTTTAGGGGGACAAATAAACAAGGAGCTCATATAAAATATTTCAATATTTAATTGAAATTGACTTATGTAGTAGATTAAAATAATTTAGACAATTCTTATGCATACTACTAGAAAGAGTCTTGATGAAATATATAATTTTCAAGGAAAATTAAAAATGTTTAGATTAAAGCAATTATAGAACAATTTGGATATATCAGTTGCCATAACTATTAATTTAATGTGATTCCATAAAAAAACTCAGTATGTTTTAAGAGTGCAGGGAGTATGACCAACTGGCTTTAAAGTTTATTAGTAGGATGAATGATTCAGAGGTGTAGTAATCACAAGGGCATTTACCCAATAAATTATTAAAATGTATTCTAAGACTGCTATAACAAAAGGAGCACTATAAAATTTAAAATTGAACTGAAAGTTATTGAAGAATGTATTAGCCTGTGGTAAAGGTGGTTATGCAGATCAGTAGGGAAAGTGGGGATTAAGTAAATGGTATTGTGATAGCCAGGAAACCATTTGTGGAAAAACCACTTACTGTGAGAGTCTAAATCAGCTAAATAATCATATAAATAATGATAGGCCTGTAAAATTAAGAAAGAAGCTTGTATCTTACATAAACAATTTTAACAATGAACAACATTTCTTACATAAACAATTTTAACAATGAACAACATTTCAAAAGACTAGGAAAGGTATTTTAAGTATGACAAATAATTGATTTCATTGCTTCAAAATAATGAAAACTTTTTATATCCATTTCATCTTTTTTTTTTTTTTTTAAGGTTTTATTTATTTATTTGACAGAGAGAAAGAGACAGCTAGAGAGGGGATATAAGCAGGGGTTATGGGAAGCAGGCTTCCCGCTGAACAGGGAGCCCAATTTGGGCCTTGATGCCAGGACTCTGGGATCATGACCTGAGCCGAAGGCAGACACTTAACGACTGAGCCACCCAGGCACCCCTCATGAGTCATTTTGATGAAAGATCCAAGGATAAAAAAATGAAAAGAAAAGAAAATTGTTTAAAAAAAAAAGTGAAAATTAAAAAAAAAAAAAAAAAAAGAAAGAAAGAAAATTCAAGTGGCCAGGTCACATATAAAATAATACCTTCCCAAATAATAAAAA
Source organism: Mustela nivalis (assembly GCF_964662115.1). Classification (NCBI taxonomy): domain Eukaryota; kingdom Metazoa; phylum Chordata; class Mammalia; order Carnivora; family Mustelidae; genus Mustela; species Mustela nivalis. Next base: position 26,114,870 of record NC_139035.1, read on the forward strand.
GCAAGATATGAAGTAATAATAAGGTTCCAAAGGAGTCACTTAATAGATATGGCTCAGGAATTTTCAAAATTGGAAATACTCTTTGCTGTGTGTGGTTGTGCATGATGAGTCTGGGAGAGGGAAAGGGAAAGGAAGAGAGTTGGTAGTCTTCCAGGAAGAGCATTTGGCAGTGGGCAGTGTATGCATAAGAGGAAAGCTAAAAATGTGAGGTGATCATTATATGGACAGAAATTTATTATAAGAAATGATTCAAGGTATTGTTTAAAGATTATATGCCACATGCACCCCAGTGTTTATAGCAGCAGTGTCCACAATAGCCAAACTAAGGAAAGAGCCTAGATGTTTGTCAACAGATGAATGAATAAAGAAGTTGTGTATATATATATATATATATATATATATATATATATATACATACATACATACATACATACAATGGAATATTATGCAGCCATCAAAAAACCCATGAAATTTTGCCATTTGCAACGACGTGGATAGAACTAGAGGGTATTATGATAAGCAAAATAAGTCAATCAAAGAAAGACAATTATCGTATGATCTCACTGATATGAGGAATTTGAGAAGCAAGACAGAGGATCATAGGGGAAGAGAGGGAAAAAATGAAACAAGAAGAAACCAGAGAGGAGACAAACCATAAGAGACTCCTAATCTTAGGAAACAAACTGAGGGTTGCTGGAGGGGAGTGGTGTGGGAGGAATAGGTTGGCTGGGTGATGAATGTGGGGGAGGGTATGTGCTATGGTGAGTGCTGTGAATTGTGTAACACTGATGAATCACATAACTGAAGCCCTGAAACAAATAATACATTGTATGTTAATAAAAAGAAATAAAGAATATATTCCAGTATTATTTATGCAGGTAAAAATTCTGGGAAAATACTCTTAATCATGATAGAATACGTAGAGAAACTATGGCACAGCTATAGGATTTTATTACTCTTAAAGAAATGTTTTTAAAAATTTTTATTTATTTATTTGAAAGGGAGGGAGTGCACAAACAGGGGGAATGGCAGGCAGAGGGCGAAAGAGAGAAGCAGGCCCGCTGACCAAGGACCCTGGCTCAGGGCTTGATCCCAGGATCTTGGAGTCATGACCTGAGCTGAAGTCAGATGCATAACCAACTTAGCCATCCAGGCACCCCTCTTAAATAAAATGTTTATAGTTGAATTGGAAAAAATATGTTAATAATAAGTGAAGCCAGAAATGAGTACTTTATACTTCTGGATTTTTATAAGTACCTCTTTTTTTTTTTTAAGATTTTATTTATTTATTTGACAGAGAGAAATCCCAAGTAGTCGGAGAGGCAGGCAGAGAGAGAGAGAGGGAAGCAGGCTCCCTGTTGAGCAGACAGCCCGATGTGGGACTCGATCCCAGGACCCTGAGATCATGACCTGAGCCGAAGGCAGCGGCTTAACCCACTGAGCCACCCAGGCGCCCTATAAGTACCTCTTGATTTTGCTTTGGAATTATTATATATCCTTAGTATAATTAGCAAAATCAGGAAATTAACATTAAAATTACCTGAGATAACATTTAAATTTCAACAGTTTTGACATTAATACCATTAATAAATACTCCTTTTTAGCAAAAAAGAAAAACTTCCTTTTTTCAGTATTAATCCACAGTCACTTGTTGCACTTAATTGTCATGCTTCTCTAATCTTAAATCTCTTATCGTTCCTTAGTCTTACATTAAACTGATATTTTTGAAGAGTGTGAGTTATTTATTTTGTAGAATATCCTTCACTGGAGTTTGTCAGATGTTCTCTTAGGACTTGATTCAGATTATCCATTTTAACCAGAAATACTACAGAGGTGATGTTGCACCCCTCTTTGTTAGTTTCTCATATCTGGGTGCATAAGACACCTCTTTGCTCAATATTGATGATGTTAACTCTGATCACTTTATTAAGGTGGTACCTGTCAGATTTCTCTGCTGTAAAATTACCATTTTGTCTCATCTGTGCTATTAATAAATCTTACTTGAAATAGTTATTGATATGGTTATTGCCCAAATGGTAATTATGATAATTTTTATTCTTTTTTTCACATTTATTAATTAGCATTTCTACTGTAAGAAAGACCTTTCCCTCCTCTTTGTTTATATCCTTATGGATTCATGGATTCCTGATTCATTCTGTTAATTATTTTTAACTTAAATTGTCCCATATTTGGCTGGTTGTAACTCTTTGAAGTAGATTTCCACATTATTTTGACATGTTCCTATCATTTTTTAAGTACCTATTTGGATTCTTAGACTATAAGATGTTCCAGCATTACATTGCCTAGACCTGCAATTAGCGATGGATCCATGAAAGCCTATTTTCTTTTCTATGTTATTTAAAAACCAAGATCTGGGGCGCCTGGGTGGCTCAGTGGGTTGAGCCGCTGCCTTCGGCTTGGGTCATGATCTCAGGGTCCTGGGATCGAGTCCCGCGTCGGGCTCTCTGCTCAGCAGGGAGCCTGCTTCCTCCTCTCTCTCTCTCTGCCTGCCTCTCAGTGTACTTGTGATTTCTCTCTGTCAAATAAATAAATAAAATCTTAAAAAAAAAAAATAAAAACCAAGATCTGGGTTTTAAGTGTGCTCATTGGTCCTCGAGTGTCAGTGCTTATAGGCCTTCTCAGTGGACAGAGAGAGCTAGGAGACATATATATGTGTATATATAATATATGTTATCTCTACAGATATATATGCATTAATTACATACTAATCACCTCAAGTGTTTGATTAATGAAAGGATTCACAGAAGTCAAGTAGTTTATCCTTCTGGAACAGTTTGATTAAAGGCAGTGGATACCATGCAGGAAGAGGATACTCATTGAAAGGGGTCTTGTGATTTCAGGTCCAGGCTTCTTTGTCCTTCTACACTGGGTTACATTGGAACATCTTTCTCTCCAGGTTTAGAGCTACTACTGACTTGTATTTCAAGTACCTCAGTAATAAGAATCCAAAGTTGGCTTGTGGTTGGGATCTCCTAAATTAATCACATAGGCGGTACATTCTACTTACACGACCAGCCTGTAGAGCTCCACTGAAACCATGTACATATCACAAATTCATTTATTATCACTAAACAGACTAATCAGTTTTGCTCCAAAGCAACTCACTTTTGGTTATAGAATATAATTCTTCTTTCTTTAGTGAATACATTCCATACTATAGACAAGAGTCTAGAGATAACCATGTGGGCAATCCAGACTAGCTGAGATGAACCCATACTGCTCAGTATATAATACATAATATTTATACAATCATATATTTCATATATGTGTAAAACATACACATATATAAAAAAGTCTATATTTTGGTATCTCTCCTTTAATGGATGAATGGACAGAGAAGATGTGTATATATATGTGTATATATATATATACAGTGGTACATTATTCAGCCCAAAAACAAAAACAAAAACCTAGCATTTACTACAACATGGATAGATTTAAAAGTTAAGTGAAATAAGTCAGACATTTGGTAAATGTGGGCATTTTTTATTTAGAAGTAATCTAGATCAACACAAGTGATAACTATTTCCTTTTGATTTTTAGTCATATTTATATCCTACCTATTCATCTGGACCTTATTCTGAATATGTTCATTCTGATGATTGGCTTTGTAGATTATCTATAACCAGTTCATATTCTCAGACATCTTCCCCTTTGCAATTAGTGTATTTGTGTTCATTTGTATTAATGTTATTTGTAAATTTCTAATTATTATGGCAATGAGCTAAGCAATGCATTTTTACGAAGAATTGTGAAACAACCTAATTTTGCATGGATGAGGTAGGAATTTCACTGAAAAAAATAAATTCAAGAAAAGCTAAGAGTAAATAGCAAAATTAATTGTGGGTGCCTGGGTGGCTTAGTTGGTTAAGTGACTGCCTTCAGTTCAGGCCATGATCCTGGAGTCCTGGGATTGAATCCCACATCGGGCTCCCAGCTCCATGGGGAGGCAGCTGCTTCCTCTAACCTTTTTCCCTCTCATGCTCTCTCTCGTTCTCTCTCTCAAATAAAGAAAATCTTGAAAAAAAAAAAAAAGTAAAATAATTGTGAAAAAAACCTGGTTTTGCTATAAAACCTGGAAGGCAACGTGTTTTTGTTTTTTTAAAAGATTTTATTTATTTATTTGACAGAGATAGAGAGAGAGAAAGAGATCACAAGTAGGCAGAGAGGCAGGCAGAGGGGTGGGGGAAGCAGGCTCCCTGCTGAGCAGAGAGCCCAATGAGGGGCTCAATCCCAGGACCCTGAGATCATGACCCGAGCCAAAGGCAGAGGCTTTAACCCACTGAGCTACCCAGGTGCCCCGGCAACAGTGTTTTTGAATGCTTCTTTATTATATTCTTGATTTTGTTTTTGTAATCATTCTCATGTTTCAGACTAAAATCTTTTCTGTGTTTCCATTGAGCAGATCACTTTTTAAAAAAAATCCATATTCTTGGGCATGCCTGGGTGGCTTAGTTTATTAAGCATCTGCTTTGGGCTCAGGTCATGATCCTGGAGTCCTGGGATAGAGTCCCATATTGGGCTCCTTTCTTGGCAGGGAACCTGCTTCTTCCTCTGCCTGCTGCTCCCCCGGCTTGTGTGCTCTCTCTCTCTTTGGCTGACAAAAATAAAATCTTAAAAAAAAAATTCAGATTTTTCCTCTCAGAATTTATAAAAATTATATTGGTACATAAAAAAATGAATATATTTCATGAATATGTAAATAGAAGCACAGTTACAATAAAAGAAAATCTATGAACTGAGCTCTTAATGTTAATTACTAGAACTGTTCAAATTACCCCTGTGCTTCCAGCAAATTACGTCACCTTGCTTCATGTCCAGTACTAATTACTTTTTCTGACATTTCTGTTTTTCAGTATGTTGATTTCTTTTTTTAATTTTTTATTTTTTATAAACATATATTTTTATCCCCAGGGGTACAGGTCTGTGAATCACCAGGTAGTATGTTGATTTTTTAAAATGGATTTACCGTACATTTTTCAAATAGATTTACTATACATATGTGTATCCTTACATTATTTGGTTTGGCTATATGTAGACTTTGTAAAAATGATTAAATATGTAGTTTTTTGAGATCTGCTTTTTCGAAGATTAGTTCCTAATGTCTAGGGGTATAGTTGCTTGATCTTCCATTTTGTTAATGTACCACAATTTATCAGTTGTCCAGTCTGTATACATTTGATGCTTTTGTAGAGTTTTTGTTTTTGCTGTCAAGGGCATCTTTGTTCATATCTCCTGATGTATAGGTATAAGAATTTCTCTAGATTTTGTACCTAGGAAAGGAAGTGAGGGTGACAGGGTAGACACATCAGTAGTTTCTATATTTTGCGATAATATCAAATTGTTTTCAGAGTCTTTTTACTAATATAAAGCCCCTACCACAGAAGTATAGGAGTTCGTTTCTCCATATCCTTGTCAGTAATTAGTACTATTGAACCTGTAAATGGTTGCCACTTTTGTGGATAAGAAAAGAAATTAGTTGTTGGTTTTAATTCTTATTTTTCTGACACTCTAAAGTCAACATGTTTTATTTACTGGTCTTTATTTTTCGTGAAACAGCATTTCATATCTTTTTCCATTTTTTAAATATTGGATTTACTTATAAAAGCTTTAATATATGTTCAAGGTAGTAATAACTTGTTTCTTAGGTGTCGTGCATATGGTGAATATCTTCTTAGAGTTTGTATCTTCTTGTCTCTAATGACAGATTTTGATGAACAGAAGTTCTAAATTTGAGTTACTGAATTTGTAACTTTTATAATTAGTGCCCTTTGGGTTTCATTTAAGAAATTCTCCCCTTTTGAGATTATAAACATATTCCATGATATAACACATGGCCAATTTGGAAATGTTCTATGTATGCTTAGGAGGAATATATGTTTCTAATTGGATAAAGTGTTTTGTATGTATTCATTAAATTAAGCTTTTAAATTAGATCATACCATTTTCTTAGTTGAGTTGATGAGGTTAATCTGCTATGTTGTTGGGTTGGTCAATTTCTTTAGGAATTTTTACTTTATATATTTTTGATCCTGTGCTGTTATGTGTGTACTGGGTATACAATGATTAAGTTGCAAGTTTTGCATTTTCGGGGGCTATTTCCATTTCCATTAATGCTTTTCTTCTTTTTTTTTTCTCCTTTGATTAAATTTGCCTAGTATATTATTTTTCATGTTATTACTTCCAGATTTTTAGTGTCTTTATATTTTCACTGTTGGCAGATAGCATACAGTTGTGTTTTAAAATTCCCATCACTAATTTAATTAGTATTTATATTTATTACTCTTTAATGCTTGCTGTTTGTCTCACTTTTTGTGTTTTTCTCTTACATTTTTTACCCCCTTCTCCCACTATTTTACTGTTTTCTGTTACTATGTTTTCAGTAGTTATCTTTGAAATTGATCCAAACTTAACACCTAAACAATCTAAACTTCTTATCATCTTTTAAAGAAATTTAATTTTTTAGTTGATATACAATGCTGTATTAGATTTAGATATGCAATATAACAATACAACAGTTTTATATATTACTCAGTGCCCATTGTGATAAGTATAATCTTAATCCCCTTCACCTATTTCACACATCTCCCCGCCTACCTCCTCTCTAGTAGCCATCAGTTTGTTCTGTGTGAAGAGTCTGTTTTTTGATTTGTCTCTTTTTTTCTTTGTTAATTTGTTTTGTTCTATTAAATTCTACATGTGAGTGAAATGATATGATACTTGTCTATTTCTGACTTGGTTTACTAAGTATAACCCTGTTATACCCTCCAGATCCATCCATGTTTGTTGCAAATAGCAAATTTCATTCCTTTTCATGGCTGAGTAATATTCCCCCCCCCATACACCACATCTTCTTTATCTGTTCATCTATCAGTGGACACTTGGGCTGCTTCCATAGTTTAGCTATTATAAATAATGCTGCAGTAAACATAGAGTGCTTGCATCTTTTTGAATTAGTATTTTCACATTGTTTGGGTAAATACCCAGGAGTGGAATTACTGGATCATATGGTAGTTCTGCTTTTAATTTTCTGAGGATTCTCCATTCTGTTTTCCACAGTGGCTTCACCAGTTTTCATTCCCATCAACAGTGTACCTACAAGGGCTCCTTTTCCTCTACATCCTTGTCAACACTTTTTTTCTTTCTTTCTTTCTTTTTTTTTTTTTTGACTTCAGCCATTCTGACAGGTATGAGGTGATATCTCCATTGTGGTTTTGATTAGCATTTCCCTGATCAGTGATATTGAGCAATTTTTCATTAAATTTAATATCTTTATTACTCTCCTGAACAACATTAAGTGCCCCAGAATTGAAACTTTCTTCACTCTTCTGATTTATATGCCATTTTTTGGTGTATTTATTCTGACTTGTTCTTAAGCCCCGTAATTTAGATATTATAATTAATGTTACAAATGGTGTTTAAAATTGCTTAATGGTTACAGGTTTTCTTCTTTTCATTTTATGTTCAGGCCTTCTGGTTTGTTTACTGAATTTTTCAAGCATACAGTTTCACACATTTCTTTAGAAATGGCTTTAGGCAATAGTCTTTGTTTTCATTCACATAAGAAAATACTTTGCTCACTTTGTTGCAAGATAGTTTTGTTAGGATCTGAATTTTATGCTCCTTACTTATTTATCTATTTATTTTTTAAAATATTTTATTTATTTATTTGACAGAGAGAGAGATCACAAGTAGGCAGAGCAGCAGCAGAGAGAGAGGGGGAAAGCAGGCTCCCTGCTGAGCAGAGAGCCCATCCCAGGACCCTGAGATCATGACCTGAGCTGAAGGCAGAGGCTTAACTCACTGAGCTACCCAGGTGTCTCAGGATCTGAATTTTAGATTGGAATTGTTTTCTTTTGACTTTTTGAGGGTAATCAAGGTTTGCTTCCTTAGCTTCTTTTATTGCTCTTCAGTATTTTCTTTAATTGTTGGTCCTGTCAGATGAATTATCTTTTCTTGTTTGTTTGATTTTTTTTTTCAAGATTTATTTATTTAGGGGTGCCTGGGTAGCTCAGTTGGTTAGGCATCTGCCTCCAGCTCGGGTCATGATCCCAGGGGCCTGGAATTGAGTTCTGCGTGGGTTCCCTGTTATGCAGAGAGTCTCCTTCTCCCTTTCTCTCTCCCTCTGGATCTCCCCCTGCTTGTGCTGGAGTGTGCTCTCGCTCTTTCTGTCTTTCTCTTAAATAAATAGATGGGGTCTTTGGAAAAAAAAAATTATATACAGACAGAGGGAGAAAGCAAGATTGTCCATGAGTTGGGGGAGGGGCAGAAGGAGGAGAATGAGCATCTCAGGCTGACCTCCCAATGAGTGGGGAGCCTGACTGGGGGCTCCATCTCAGCCAAAACAAAATCAAGAGTCAGGGGCTTGCTTAACCGAATGAGCCACCCAGGTGCCCCAATTTGTCTGATTTTGAAATCATTTTGTTTTTGGATAGAAACACAGTTTTGCTTCGTTGTGTCTAATTATTGATTTCTCTTATAATATCCTACTTGATAAGAATAATTTCTTTGTATTTATGTCTGTTTTCAGTTCTGAAAAATTGTCAACATGAATTCTTCAAGTATTTCTTCTTCAGTCTGTTAAAATTTTCTGGGTCTCTTAAGTGCCTATATTTTCAACCTTATACTTTTATGCTTCTTAACCTCTGTTTCAAATTTTCTGTCTTTTAATCTTTTATCCTAATAGTTCTGGTTAACTCCTTTAGATTTATCTTTCAGTTCACAAATTCTCTTTTCAATCTCTCTCAGTTTTAGTTTTTTTCTTTGTTATTTGTCTCTAAGTATTGCCCTCTTTGTCTTTCCCCTCCTCTGCACCATTACATTTTCTTTGATACCACTTCTCTGAGTTCAGCTTCTCATTTGGTTGTGTATCTGTTACATCTTTGGAAGTTGTCTTACTTAATTTCTTGTGATCCAAGCACTGCTTTAAAATAAGATTTTTACCTACCATCTAGTTTCAGCAGGGGTTCACTTTAGAGTGTTTTGTTCAAGGTAGTGCCTTAATATTTCTTACTTTGATACATTTGCGGTTGTTGTATACTTAGGGTGAACTTGTGTCATCTCAAGCTCTTATCATGTGTCTCCTCTGTGTCTGTTTGTGGGCCTCAAGCATAATAGACAATAGCCATTTGTGGAAAGAATTGTCTTACCCTTTCATTTAACATGATGTAGGCAATACTGAGGATCATAGATTTTTTTTTTTAATAGATTTCTATGCCAGTATTTTTCAGGTTTGCTGGCTTTATATATATCGGATTTAGTTATTCTGATTTTCTATTGCATATTTTAGATCAGTACATGTGTATTACATATTATTGCCTCTTAATTTAATAATCAGTATTAACTTAAATATATATTCTAACAATCAAGGACTATTTCTCTTATTCAGAGTACAGGGCTGCAATATAAGGATGATGTCAGAGTCATTAGTTTTCTTGTGAACATCATTAAAATTCTCAAAATTCTAAAATTTAGCATGGTAGTTATAACAGATTCTATATGAATTTAATTTAGAGAATTGAAAGAAGCATCTTATTTCATTCTTATAAAATTGGTCTTGAGAGCCTATTTGCATATTTTACTTATTTGTTTATTTATTTTGCTGGAAGATTGGAGTTTTATAGCAAACTATATTGTACCAACCAGAGGCCTAGCCCAGCTAGGACTCAGCACTTGCCCCCACTGGGCTGCTTCTTCCTTCTCCCTAATGGGGCCCCATCTTTAGGCATTTCATTATCCCCAGAAGCCTCTCCCTTCTGGCCCTTGGTCCATCTCATCCCTCCCCTACCTGTGCACCTTCGTATAACCTGATGTATGTTGATAGATTTCAGCCTTCCCTTACATTACAACCAGGCTTCCCAGGAGCCTTGGGCTCAGGGACTAGAGCTGGCCCCCAGCTCCTTCAAACCCTTAGCCTATTTGCATTTTAAAATAAAGATTGAAAAATATGGTAAGAACTATGAATATTTACCATTTGTAGTTATTTTAATATGTTGATATTTTGAATATGCAATCATTTTAGATACTCTGTGAAGAAAAAGATTATCATTTGTCCTAAGTTACAAGTGTCTTTTCTTGTTACTACTTTAGACAAAGAAACAGCCTTGGTATAACAGCACATTAGCATCAAGAAGAAAACGACTTACTGCTCATTTTGAAGACTTAGAGCAATGTTACTTTTCTACAAGGATGTCTCGTATTTCAGGTACATATTCCAGACTTCTAAAAATACATCAGATTCTTATGTCAGATCCATTTCTAGCTTCTTATACTGAATTTATATAATGTCCTATTTATAGAGCAAAAGTGTGTATTTTTGACATATTCTACCAGAATGTTGTGGAGGTTCTTAGCGATCTTGAAGAACATTGCTTTCCCATAGCTATTTTTGTTTTTTCCCTCTATTGGGGGATTTTTAATCTTTGTGAAGTGAGCTATAGAAAGTTAAGAAAAAAAATTAACTATGAATATGTTGCTAGGAAAAATAAGTTCCATTCAATTGCCTCTTATTATTAAATATTAAACATTTATTAAGTTCTCAACACTGTCCTTTCTGCTAAGAATAAAAAGGTGAAAGAACCGATTTCTCTTATTAGGGAGTATTGTAAATTCAGTGGCGGAAAGCAACAGGTATGTGATATTATATGTTGTATAAGTGTATTAGGGGAATAGAGAAGAATATCCACTAATACAGCTGGGAATGAGAGATCCACACCAAGCTGAAAATGGGGAAATGTAAGGGAATGGTCACTGTAGGCATTTCAGAGGATTATATTTCATCAAGGTTAGAATTTGTTAACTAAATAAGTTAATTAGAAACATCTTCAAAGCAGAGGAAATAACTTAAACGCAATGTCATGGACATGATAACATTGGATATTTTCATTGCATTACTATAGTTCTGCCTGTTGAGCTGTAACTTTCTCAATGTCTTTGCTCACCAATGAAGTAGGGGCATTAATACCAACCCCATGTTCTGTTTTGTTTTTTGGGATTTACAGGTGATATAAATATATCTATAAAATATAAAATAGTGCTTGCTTCGGCAGCACGTATACTCTAAAATATAATGCTTGGTATAAGTTAGGTGCTCAGTTAACTCATGTCATTAATAATACACCTGCTCAAAATGAAGACCACCAAGAAAAAAGAAGAGTGATATTTTATTAGATGTTAAAATTTGTCCTTAGTTTTTTCTTGAATGCATGTTTATATTAAAATGTACACATTGTTAAAATTAAGAACGCAAGAAACAACGGTTGTTGGCAAGGATGCGGAGAAAGGGGAACCCTCTTGCACATTGGCGGGAATGCAAACTGTGGTAGCCACTGTGGAAAACAGTATGGAGGTTTCTCAAAATGTCAACAACAGAACTACCCTATGTTCTAGCAATTGCACTATTAGGTATTTACTCAAAGGAAACAAAAATACAGATTCAAAGGGGCGTACATGCGTCCTGATGTTTATAGCAGCATTACTAACAATAGCCAAACTATGGAAAGAGCCCAGATGTCCATTGAGTTATGAATGGATAAAGAAGATGTGGTATATATTCACTATAAAATATTAGCCATCAAAAAGAATGAAATCTTGCCATTCACAACGATGTGGACAGAGCTAGTATGTATTATGCTAAGTGAAATAAGTCAGAGGAAGGCAAATGATTTGACTCATGCGAATGGAAGAAACAACAGAAGAACATATGGGAATGGGGGTAAAAAGAGAGAAAACAAACCATAAGAGATAGAAAATAAACTGAGGGGTGATGGAGGGAGATGAGTGGGAATGGGCTAGATGGGTGCTAGGTATTAAGGAGCACAATTCTTTCTTTCTTTCTTTCTTTCTTTTTTTTTTTTAAGATTTTATTTATTTATTTGACAGACAGAGAAAACGAGTAGGCAGAGAGGCAGGCAGAGAGAGAGGAGGAAGCAGGTTCTCTGCTGAGCAGAGAAGGAGCTCCTGATGAAGGAGCTCAATTCTTTTTTTTTTTAAATTTATTTATTAATTTGACAGAGATTACAAGCAGGCAGAGAGGCAGGCAGAGAGAGAGGGGGAAGCAGGCTCCCCGCTGAGCAGAGAGCCCGATTCGAGGCTCGATCCCAGGACCCTGAGATCATGACCTAGCTAAAGGCAGAGGCTTTAACCCACTGAGCCACCCAGGCGCCCCAAGGAGCTCAATTCTTATGATGAGTACTAGGTGTCATATGTAAGTGATGAATCACTGAATACTCCTGAAACTAATATTGCACTGTGTGCTAAGTGACTAGAGTTTAAATAAAAATTGGAAGGAAAAAAATATATAAAATCTATACATTGCTTAGGACCTTTGGAAAAATTTGCATTGGGATTGGTGGTGGAGGAAAAAGGAGGTTTACGTACCATTTTTCCTGTGAGGGAGCCAAGCTTTGTTTATAAATGTGTATGAAATTAATGATTAATAGTTTTTATAAGATGGAAAACTTTCATTGTGTTGACTGGGAATTGAGCCCCTTATTGAGCCTCTAATAGTCTGAAAAGTGGAGTAGAAAGCTGTGAAATTAAAAATGGTTTGAGACTTAGAATCTGATTGGCAGAAGTTTCATGTTAACCCTGTTAGATGTTATTTGTTAGTTTTGAAATACATCCATAGGAAAATGGCAGACATCTAAAAGAAAAAATGTGGTAGGAAAGAGAGATTGGGGAATAATTTTTAAGGAACTAGCAGCATAGGCATGCTGTGGCAGAGTAAAGCTGTAGTCACAGACCAATTTATTTTGGGGATTTAAGATTACTGGAAGGTGGGATAAATTAAAATCAGGAGGAAGATTAGATTTCATTTTTGTGGGCAGGGCTATATTGTACTTAAAACATTTGTCCTTAATTTTTAGGAGTCTCAAGTTTGTCTTACTGAACTGTCACATTGACTACACTTACTGTATTGCTGGATAGGAAGGTCCTCCTATTGTCCTTAACTGTGAAGAGGAAATTTTAACTTCTACCTAATGGAGTACATAGTGTTTTTCCTTCTGTATATTTTTAAATGAGAATTCATCCCCTCTTTCTGACTTTGAATTTTCAACTCTGAAAATGAGAGGTGAAGCTTAAGAGATTAATGCTCGAACTCTTAGTTGTAATTGAAAGAGAAGGTAAATTATAAAGCATTAGAAGAGAGAAAAGAAATGCCAAACACACTTTCACAAACTAATCTGTCATTGGAATAGGAAAAATAATATGCTTGCAGATATGTGTGATTATTAACCATAAATACCAACCAAACAAAATCCTACATTTTCATAACCATGAAAATTGAATCCCTCCACTTTCAGATACTAAAATAACCATTTTTAGTGTTTTCTTTATGACTTTTGTTGGAAGTAGGTGTTAATGAATAACACCTATTAAGTAGGTGTTAATGAATAGATGGCCAGGAAAGTGTAGCTACCCAGGAAAAGATTATGGTCTTCAACAGAATATACATTCTTTTGAATGCTTGTGAATTTTTTGTCCTTAGGGATTGGTGTCAAAATATGAAAGAATAGATTTACATTAAATTAATACATAAATATCTAAGGTGTCTTTGCAGTCACTATTTATTACATGAAATACTCAGTTAACAGGATTATGTGTAAAAAGATTCAGTTAGTTGTTACATTCAGACCACTTTGTAGTAAAGTTTATTTGTTTTACTGCAGTAACCCATGTTGTATTTCCAGTTTGTTGAATTTACTGAGAATAATTTTAGTGGAGGAGGAGCATTATTCCAGTAACATTATGACAGTGCATGCTAATTGGGTTTGTTTTTTGTTGTTTTTAGAATGGAAACACTATAAAATTGGAACCTTTGATATAGGTTATTAGATGAATTTGCTGTTAGTGTTTAAACCTTTAAAATGTAAAATATTGGAGACAAGCTTAGTATCAGAGACTAGTGATTGTTTTTCATTGTAATAAGTGTTAGATAAGTTTATATCAATAGTTATCTTCAAGATAACCTAATATCTGCAGATGAACTAAATAAATTCTTTACTCTTTATCCTTGGTACCTTAACTCTGTAAACATAATGACTTATTTTTTTAAAGAATTTATTATTTAATTGAGAGAGAGAGAGAGAGCACGAGCCGAGCTGGGTAGGGGGCAGAGGGAGAAGCAGACTTCCCAAAGAGTCTGACATGGGGAGCCTTACACGGGCTTGATCCCGGGATTCCCGGATCGTGACCTGAGCCGAGGGCAGATGAGTAGCCAGTTGAGCCATCGGTACCCCAGACATAATGATCCTTATATCTAAATTTCATTATGCCTACTTATTTTAGAGGACATTTAAGAACGAGAAATTATGGGGCACCTGGATGGCTCATTTGGTTAAGTGTCCCCTCTTGGGTTTTGGCTCAGATTATCTCAGGGTTGTGAGAGGGAGCACCACATTAGGCTTCCTGCTTATCAGGGGGTCTGCTTCTTCTCTCTCTCTCTCTTTCTCCCTCTTCTCATGGGCAAACACACACACGTTCTCTCTCTCTCTCTCAAGAAATAAATAAATCTTTAAAAAGCGGGGGAATCACGAAAAAGTTTACTCTGAAAAAATTGTATGTGTCTGTATGTGTATGAGCTCAAAGTAAGGAGAAAGGTACGAAAACAGTGCTGTAACAATCTTACTTCAAATTTTAGTTAGGAAGCTAACTAAATTGGGTGTTTTACTTTTCTTTCTTTGGAAAGGAAAATACAAGTCCAAATGTAAAGCAGTTTTGAAAAGCAATGATTTCTTATTCATGTTTTCTCTGTAATCTTGTTTCTAGATTAGAGAATGGATAGCTGTATTTAATCCCAGTCTTACATGAGATGATTTTATGATTTAAATTCCACATAATTTCATTATGAATAGTTTACTGAAATGGACTTTACTCAGTATTTATACAGTGTTCTAGTTTATGGAATTTTCCATATTCTACCAAGACATTTGAGTAGAAACATTTTATTTTTGAGAATAATTGACATATTGCAGTTTTCCACTCCCTTTTCAGAATTGGATTTGAGAAATAATAAAGTATAATGTGAACAAGTACTTCACTTTATTTTTACTTAAAAAGCAGTTGCTTTCTTAATCTAAATTATGTTATAAATTGTGTTTTGAGGGGCGCCTGGGTGGCTCAGTGAATTAAGCCGCTGCCTTCGGCTCAGGTCATGATCTCGGTGTCCTGGGATCGAACCCCGCATCGGGCTCTTTGCTCAGCAGGGAGCCTGCTTCCCCCTCTGTCTCTGCCTGACTCTCTGCCCACTTGTGATCTCTCTCTCTCTGTCAAATAAAATAAATAAAATCTTTAAAAACAAAATAAATTGTGTTTTGATAGTAAATAAATATGGGCATGCAGAAGTATCTCTGTAAATGTGTTCCTTCAAAATAACAAATGTGCTCAGTGTATGTACTCCTGTCCATCTTCACTTTCTCCATTTTAAAGAATTTTTATTTTAATAAAAGATTAAATTTCTTTTGATCAGAGGTCCTTTTTTATTTTTCTAAGAAATTATTGCTTAAAACATAAACTATAGTATGTTTTTATCAGTGTTGAAAGAGACAGCGTCTTTCAGTGAGCCACTAAAAAATTATTAAAGCTAAAAGATTACCTGAATAATATGTGCATACTAGTGTTTTCTAAATACTTAAGAATTGGGGTGCCTGGGGTGGCTCAGTGGGTTAAGCCTCAGCAGGGGACCTGCTTCCCTCCCCTACCCCCTGCCCCACCTGCTTCTCTGCTGACTTGTGATCTCTCTGTCAAATAAATAAATAAAATCTTAAAAAAAATACTTAAGAATTGTTTGTATTTAGAATATAATTTTTAATCTGTGTATACTGCTTTTTGACTTATATCGCAATTCCATTTATTTTGTTTTGTTTTCTTTGTGTAGATGATAGTCGAACTGCAAGCCAGTTGGATGAATTTCAGGAATGCTTGTCTAAGTTTACTCGATACAATTCAGTAAGACCTTTGGCTACATTGTCGTATGCTAGTGATCTGTATAATGGTTCCAGCATAGTCTCTAGGTAAGTACTGGGCAGCACTCTTTACTATTTACTTTTGCAAGAGTATCTAAAATTTAATTTGACAGTTTCATTATTCTAGTTAAAAGTCTGTGTTCTGAAGTTGGGTTGCCTGTCCATTTTAGTTCTGTCGTCTTGGGCAAGTTCCTGAATCTCTTTAGTCCTCAGTGTCTTCATCTTTAAAATGGAATGGTTAATAGTATTCACCTCATTGGGTTTCAGTTTGTGTTCTTACAATGTTTTGTCTGGTTTTGGTGACAGTGTATGTATGCTCTTCTCATAAGGGCTCCCTCATCTTCAGTTTTCTACAACAGTTTGTGAAGAATTGTTATTATTTCTTCTTTATATATTTTGTAGAATTCTACAGTGAAACTATCTTGGCCTTGAGTTTTCTTTGAGGGAAGTGTTTTGAGTACAAATTAAAATTTTAAAAGAAGTGTAAGACTAATCAGGTTATTGATTTTTTTCTTGATTGAATATTATTTTAAATTTGTGTCTTTAAAAAAATCTGTCCATTTCACCTAGGTTGTTGAATTTATTGGCATTCATGTGTTTGTAGTATTCCTTTATTATCCTTTTATGTCTTTAGATTTTCTAATGATGTTCCCTTTCTCGTCCCTGATTTTGAAAACTTGTTTCCCTTTATTTTTCTTTTCTTTATAGTCTCGTTTAGAAGTTTATCAATTTTATTTGTCTTTTCAAATTGGTAGCTCTTAGTTTATTGATACTCTATATTTTTCTGTTTCATTGATTTCTGCTTTATTTTTTTCCTGCTTTCTTTAGGTTTAACTTGCCTTTTATCTTTGGTTTATCTTAAGGTAGAAACTAAAGTGATTGAATTGAAAATTTGCTTCTCTAATATAATTTATGCTTTAAATTTCTCTCAATGCCCTGCATCAGCTGCATCCCATGAATTTTGATGTGGTATTTTTTCTTTTTTCTGAATTTTGTTTTTATTATGATAAAATACATGTAACATGAAATACATTAACTTAACCATTGTACTGTTCAGTGGTATTTAATAAATACCTTCTTAATATGGTGCAAGTGTCACCATGTCTGTCTTTAACACTTGATATTTTGTGAAACTGAAAATCAATACTTGTTAAACAGTAACTCTTTATTCCCCTCCTCCCCGAATCCTGGCAACCACCCATCTACTTTATTTCTCTATTATTTTGACTACTCTGAGTATCTCATATATGTGAAATCACACAGTATTGGTTTTTTGTGTGACTGGCTTATTTCACTTAGGAAAATGTTGTCAGTTTTTGTCCTTGTTGCATATATCAGAATTTTCTTTTTAAGTCTGAATAACACTCCATTGTATGTATGTTTATGCCACATTTTGCTTATCTGTTTGATGATGGACACATATGTTTCTTCTGTGTTTTTTAACTGTTGTGACTCACTGCTATGAACATGAGTGAACAGATACCTCTTCAAGACCTTGATTTCAGTTCTTTTAGGCATATCCCCAGATGTGGCATTGCTGGATTATATGGTAATTCTAGCCTGATGTGGGGCTCAATCCCAGTACGCTGGGATCATGACCTGAGCCGAAGGCAGAGGCTCTAACCCACTGAGCCTCCCAGGTGCCCCTCTATTTCCAACTTTTTGATGAGCTGCCATACTGTGCCATTTTAAAATTCCACCAGCAGTGTATAAGGCTTCCAGTTTTTCCACATTCTTGCCAGCACTTGTTATTTTCCCTGTTTTTGATAGTCACCATCCTCACAGATGTGAGGTGGTTGGTAGCTCTTAGATTTGCTTTGCATTTCCATAATGATTAGTGATGTGCATTGTTTCTGTGCTTATTGGCACAGAGAAATTTCCGTTGAAGTCTTCACCCAGTTTTGAATTTTGTTGTTGTTGTGTTTCAGTAGTTCTCTGTGTATTCTGGTTATTAGTCTCTTATCAGATTTATACATATTTTATCTTATTCTGTGGGTTGTCTTCTACTTTGTTGATATTGTCTATTGATTCACGGATTTTATAATTTTCATGATGTCTAATTTGTTTTTCTTTTGTTGCCTGTGCTTTTGGTGTCATATCTCAGGAATCAATATCCAATCCTAAGTCATGAAAAGAGTTTTATAGTTTTGTGTTTTAGATTTAACTTTTTGATCCATTTTGAGTTAATTTTTGTGTATGGTTTTAGGTAAAGATCCCACCCACTTCATTCTTCTTTTCATGTGGATATGCAGTATCCACATCATCACTTCTTGAAAAACTCCTTTCCCTATTGAATGGTATCGCCACTCCTGTCAAAGGTCATTTGACTGTATATGCAAGGGTGCAAGGGTTTATGTGTGGGTTCTCTTCTCTTCTCTGCTGCATTTACCTATATATCTGTTTGTATTGCCACTACTACACCCTTTTTTTTTTTTTTTTTTTCTTTTTAAAAGGAGACAGAGGGCCTAGGGCCGGAGACAGAGGGAGAAAGAGAATCTTAAGCAGGCTCCACACTTAGCACAGAGCTCAACAGGGGACTCAGTCTCATGACCCCGAGATCATGACCCAAGCCAAAATCAAGAGTCAGCCTTTTCAGACTGAGCCATCCACGTGCCCCAACTCACTGTTTTATCAGAACTTTTTAGTAAATTTTGAAATCAGGAAATTGTGGTTTAGCTCTGTTTTTTTCAAGATTGTTTTTTCTATTTCTGCAAAAAATGTCACTTGAGATTTTGACAGGGATTACATTGAATCTCTATATTACTTTGGGTAATATTGACATCGTAACAATAGTCAGTCTTCTGATTCCTGAACATGAGATATATTTCCATTTATTTTTCTCTTTAATTTTTTTCAGCAATTTTTTGTAGTTTTCGTGTATAAATCTTTCACTTTTGATTAATTCCTACATATTTTTTTGATGCTGCTATAAGTGGAGATGTTTTCATAATTTTATGACTATTTATTGTTATTGCATCGAAGATAGATTTTCATTTTCATTCAGTTCAAGAAGCTTTTAAGTTTCAAATTTGTTTTTTTTTTGACTCATGGATTATTGAGACTTATCTTAGTAGTTTTCAAAGGTTGAGATTTTCTAGTTATCTTTTTGTTATTATGTTATTTTTATCTTCACTATCTCGGTGACCATTCTTTAAAAATTCCTGAAATAATTTTCTAATACACATAAAAATAGAATGGAATAGTTAATCCCTCATAGAATCATCTTCCAGATTGAGCAGTGATCCAGATTTTGCTGTACTTGCTTCTTTTATATTTTTCATTCTTTCTTTGCTTATGTATTTTTTTAAAAATATTTTACTTAGTTATATGAGAGAGAGACAGCAATAGCCAGAGAGAGCATGAGTGGGGAGGAGAGAGACAAGGAGACTCCCCACTCAGCGGATAGCCCAACTTGGGGCATGATCCCAGAACCTTGGGATCATGAGCTGAGCTGAAGGTAGATGCTTAACTGAGCCCTAATTAAGGTGCCCCTACTTAAGGATTTTGATACAGATTTCAGATGCTGTGTCATTTCATCCTTATATTCTTAAGAATGTAAATATGAACTTTTAAAACCACAGGGCTATATCATATGTAACACAATTTCCAGTAATCCCTTGGTAACATCACATTGCTTGTTTTTGTTCAAATCTCCTAGATAAATTAAAGAAACCTTAAAAAGATTTTTGATGCAGATCAAGAATTTGGCAATTTTTAACTTGTCCAATACATTATTATGTATGGTTTTCCATTTCCATTACAAAGATTTTTTATTAAAATATAAGAATATCGGTCTTGGAATTTAAGCTGATACCTAAAGAGACTTGCAGCTAACTGTTGATTGTATTCCAGCTGGTTTAGCTCTGTAGCGAGTAAGACAAGAATCACACATTCATTTTCTTTTTAAGATTTAATTTATTTATTTGACAGAGATCACAAGTAGACAGAGAGGCAGACAGAGAGAGGAGGAAGCAGGCTTCCCACTGAGCAGAGCGCCTGATGTGGGGCTCGATCACAGGACCCTGGGATCATGACCTGAGCTGAAGGCAGAGACCTTAACCCACTGAGCCACCGAGGCACCCCTCACATTCATTTTTTTTTTTTTTTCTATGTGTTGGTAATATGTGTTTTCTTTATCAAGCACTGGAGTGATTAAAACTTGAAAATGCAGTAGATTGTGGGGCTTATTTAACTAATTAATTAAATGAGTAATTAAATTTATGTAGCAAAAATGAATTGACCCTTTAATGTGGGCTAGGCTAAGAGTACAATAGTGAATTGGCCAGATTTGATGCTTGGTTTAGGAAAGCTCTTAGTATTATTTCAGTGCTTTTGTAGAAAAAATGTAAGAAAGTTTTTGAAACACTTTAGCTTGGAGTGACAGTGTAACACTATTACTTAATTTTTCTTTTCTTTTTTGAGAATGCATTGGTGTGCTTGTGCACAAGTGGGAGCTGGTAAGAGGCGGAGGGGGGAGAGAGAACCCCAAGCAGTCTCCACATCCAGGGAGGAGCCTGACACAAGGCTCAATCCCACAACCCTTAGATCGTGACTTGAACTGAAACCAAAAGCTAGTTGCTTAACTGACTGAGCCACCCAAGTGCCCCTTAAATTCTTAACTAGTGTAAGAATGTATAATATATATTTTTAAGAGATTCAGAGATGTAGCTTGAATATGAAATGGCAAAAATGATGGAAGTTTATAATAATGACCCGATAAATACATTTACCTGTAATTATGTGGCTCTACTCAACTAAAATATAATGCAAATTATGGCTCTGTTGTAATATAGATTAATGTCCCTTAGCACTGTAAATTCATCCTGTGTTGTATTTTCTTTTCCATTAAGGAAGGAACAAAAATCCAAAAATAGTAAAAATTTCCATCTTAACTTTATATTACAAAAGCATCATTTCTAGTTAGAAAATCTAGAATTGGTTATACATCTCTAGGATTTAAAAAAGAATAAGAGCCATTTTGTTTCATCATTTTTTAGAAAAGATTTAATTTATTTATTTGACAGAAAGAGAGAGAGAGAAGGAACACAAGCAGGGGGAATAGGAGAGGGAGGAACAGGGAGCCTGAAGAGGGGCTTGATCCCAGGCCCCTGGGATCATGACCTGAGCTGAAGGTAGGTGCTTGAGAACTGAGCCACCCAGGCGCCCCTGTTTTCAACATTTTTGAAAACTGATTTTAATATAATTAAAATAGCTTGATTTTAATGTAATTCTGGGCTTTTTTTTTTTTTTAAGCTTGATTTTAATATGATTCTGGGTTGTTTTTTTTTTTTTTTAAGATTTTATTTATTTATTTGACAGAGATCACAAGTAGACAGAGAGGCAGGCAGAGATAGAGAGGAAAGCAGGCTCCCCGCTGAGCAGAGAGCCCGATGCTGCACTCGATCCCAGGACCCTGAGATCATGACCTGAGTCGAAGGCAGTGGCCCAACCCACTGAGCCACCCAGGTGCCCCTCTTTTTTTTTTTTTTTTAATGCTTTTAAATCCTCCTTCCCTCCTCCAAAGTTTTGTTTAAATTCTAGTTAGTTAACACATAGTGTAATACTGATTTCAGAAATATTAACTCTTGATCATACAGAGACATGTCAGAACACTTACTGAATGAGATTTAAATGAGATTTCAGCTTGGAGATACCACTTAATGAAAGTGAGATTAGGGGTGCCTGGGTGATGCAGTTTGCTGGATGTCAGACTCCTGCACTTCCTTGGAATCTGCCTGAGGTTCTCTTCCCCCACCTGTTCATGCTTACTTGCTTGCTCTTTCTCTGGAATAAATAAATTTTTTAAAAAGTGAGATTGGTTTTATTAAAATAATTCAATTAAAAATTTAAAAGGTACCTTCCATTATTTCATCTTGCATGCTAACGTCTTTTCTTTAATTGACATTGAATTGACGTTTCTGAAAAAATTTCAGTTTTGAAGGTTTATAATAGAAGAGAAATGAGATGAAGACTAGTAGGTAGCAACAAGAAAAATAGTATTCAGAAAGACTTTGCCAGTTTCACAGCCCTGGAGATTTTTTTGCTTTTCCTACTTCCTCATGTTGACACACATCATTGATAATAAATTTACTTTAAAGGCTTTTAATCCTCTAAAAATAGGAAATTTTGGTGAAGAATTTCTTTTGGGAGAAGAGATAAAGACATATTAGAAATGACAAATGTTGAATTTGCATTATTTAATAGTGTTACATTATTTCATTACATGTGGAAGAAATTATTCTTACTGTAAAATTGCATGAAATATATCTAGTGTTGGTCATTCACTGCATTGAGAATCTGACTGAGAGAAAAAGAAACGGTTTTAAAGTTTTGCTTTTGCTTTATGGATCATGTTGGGTTATTTAATACCATACTTATAATACCACAAGGTGGCAGCATTTGTTTACTTTAACAGTTTCTCAATTATTAATTAGTAGACTAGGTATGGAAATAAATGGCTTACAGAAATTAATAGCTAATAGGGATGTTCATGCTTATGAATACTAAATGGTCCTAGATTAATAAAAACAAGCTATGGAAAGGAGAGAAACTCATCTTACAATGATGTCACATTTTGCTTATTTATCTAGTGGCCACCAGAGAGGAATTTTTTAAAACTGCATTGCTTGGATTTACTGAATACTTAGCAGTTGGCTGTTTTTTGACTTTTTGGTTTGAATTTTACATACCTAGATTGTTATGGTTAAAATTGTTCTACATTCCATCTGTAGTTTAGAGGTTATATAACATTTTTGCTTATGGTTTCTTGAATTTTTAAATAGAATTGCAGCGGGCATTAGTAAATTTATAAGAAAGTGGTTATGTATTGTGGCATTCATTGTTGCTGCTAGATGAGTTGCTATACTGGCAGTGTAGTGTTTGATTATTTGATTACTTTTTTAAAGATACCCTTTTGAATACCTTACATGGTATTTTAAGTATTTCACTAACTCATTTAATCTTTATATCAAACTTATGGAATAAAGCATTGTGATTGATTCTGTTATACAGATGAGGAATTGTGGTAGAGATAAATTATCTAAATTGTCTAAGTTCAACACAATGCTAGTGAATGAGAGAATTAAGATTTGAACTGAGACATTGTGGCTTCTGAGTTTACTCTTCCGTTATTCCCTTCAGTACCTGTTAAAACACTGTACTTTTGAGATACCCAAAAGAATAAAATGAATGAATTCTTTTGAGTTTCTTATTTTTTTTTTAAGATTTTATTTATTTATTTTAGAGGTAGGGGAGGAGCAGAGGCAGAGGCAGAGAATCTCTAGCAGACTTTCTCGCTGAGTGCAGAGCCTGCCATGAGGCTTGAACCCACAACCCTGGGAGCATGATCTGCGCCGAAATCAGGAGTCAGACACTCACCCAACTGAGCCACCTAGGCACCCCTCTTTTGAGTTTATGATAATTGGTATTCCTGTTACTGTCTTGTCTGATTTGCTCTAAATAATTGAGCATGTTTTTAAAATTTTAATTTGATGTAGATATTCTGTTGAAAAGCCATTCTTGCCATAGCTTGAGAGTATTCATGTTCAACATTTATTGTTTTTTTTTTTGTAGTAGCCAGTTATAAGGATTATTTTTCCTCAATTTCAGTTTTTAATGATAGCCAGCACTGATTCTGTATTGTAGAATGCTTTGACTTTTTTTTTTTTAATATTTTATTTCTTTATTTGACAGAGATCACAAGTAGGTAGAGAGGCAGGCAGAGAGAGAGGGGGAAGCAGGCTCCCTGCTGAGCAGAGAGCCCGATGTAGGGCTCGATCTTAGGACTCTGAGATCATGACCTTATCCAAAGGCAGAGGCCTAACCCACTGAGCCACCCAGGCACCCGAGAATGCTTTGACTTCTTAATTTGTATTTAAAAACATTTCTAGGTAATTAAGTGACTTGCTTTCAAAGGAAAAATTATGACATTTTATTTTATTTGTGTTTTAAACAAGTTGTTTTATTTATTTATTTATTTTTTAAGATTTTATTTATTTATTTGACAGAGAGAGATCACAGTAGGCAGAGAGGCAGGCAGAGAGAGAGAGGAGGAAGCAGGCTCCCTGCTGAGCAGAGAGCCCAATGAGGAACTCGATCCCAGGATCCTGAGATCATGACCTGAGCAGAAGGCTGCGTCTTAACCCACTGATCCACCCAGGCGCCCTTGTTTTGTTTTGTTTTAAGTAGGCCCCGTGCTGGGCCACAGCATGGAGCCCATCCTAGGGCTTGAACTCAATGATCCTATGATCAAGACCTGAGCTGAAATTGAGACAGACGCTGAGCCACAGACATAGACCCAGGTGCCCCTTTGACTCTTTAGGACTGCTAATGAACTTTCTCTTTTTATTAATAAGATATTTTTGTTATCATCCGACACGTTATTGAGCTATCTGGGTTCAGAAATGTGAGGATTTGGGAGGATAAAGAAAAGGATTTCCTTCCAGAATTTTGCTCAGGCCTAATCTTTTAAAGCAGTAATTTTAAAAACTGTGTTCTAAACTTGAAGTTTCCTCAGGAAAGGGGTCTTCTGTATCTTACTTCCTGCTGACTCCCCATTTCTGGCAGATGATAGGTGCCTAATAGTAAATGTTTGTTGAATGAATGGAAAACTCTCTTGCCTGTTCTGGTAGGATCTGGAGGGCTATAATAGTTGTCCAACTCAACCTGTTTTTATATATTTGCTTGCTGATAGGAGTTCCTTTGAAGAAAGTATCCCTAGGCTATAAAAGAAGTTTGTAAATCACCAATGACACATGACAGAAAAATAAAGTAGTGTTAACAACTTAAAATACAGACATCTAGGATTCTTAGCAAGCTTTGATGAGTTTCCTCCTTTTATAATGATTCAAGATACAGGTTAAAAGTGAGATGCAGATAGTCCAAGCTTACATATTAGAAGCTGCTGCGTCCTTTCCTTCTGCCATAGCCTCTACCCTAAAATTTTCCTATTGTCGTTTTCTCATTTTTGTGTTTCCTTTTGCCTTTGCTTAGGCTGAGGCTTGTCAGTAGTACAGAGTGAAACCGTAAACTCAAATAATTTTATACTTCCTTCTTCAAAGTGTTCATTGGGTTAGCATTTGAGATTTTAGTAGACTAGTAAAAATTTTTCACTAATCAGAACATAAAATACATGCCTACAATGAAAGTTTAGAATTAAAATAGTGCCTTTTATGATAAAACTCTTTTGTTGTTCTAATGACTCTTTTCAAGTAATCAAAATGGGAAAAGAATTAAAATGATTCTGTTTGGTATCCAAGACACCTACTATCCAAAGTAGGACTGATGGCTGGAAGTTACGATTTCAGGCTCAAACAAGGAAGCTCTTTTTAGTCAGCAATGTGCAGAAGTAGAATAGGCTTCATTAGGAGGCAGTTGCCATATGCCCTTAGGACTTTAAAAGTAAACTGTGCTTCATCTTTTTTTATTTGACAGAGACATAGTGAGAGAGGGAACACAAGCAGGGGGAGTAGGAGAGGGAGAAGCAGGTCCCCTGCCGAGCAGGGAGCAGGTGAGGTGACTCATCCCAGAACCCTGGGATCATGACCCAAGCCAAGGGCAGATGCTTAAGGACTGAGCCACCTAGGCGCTCCTTTTCTTCTTCTTCTTCTTCGTCTTCTTGTCTTCTTTGTCTTCATCTTCTTCTTCGTTTTCTTTGTTGTCTTCTTTGTCTTTGTTTTCTTCCTCTTCGTGTTCATCTTCTTCATCTTCGTTGTCATCTTCGTTTTCTTCTTCGTTGTCATCTTCTTCTTCTTTTTTAATACAGAAACTCTGCAATCCTGAGGTCAGTTATATATTCACCTATATTTGTCTGGAATATTTAATGATTTATTTTTAAAGATTTTATTTATTTATTTGAGAGAGAGAAAGAACACAGTGGGAGAGTGAGAGGGAAAAGCAGACGCAGGGCTTGATCCTAGCCTGAGCTGAACGCAGACACTTAACCAACTGAGCCACCCAGGTGCCTGTTATTTTTGTTTTAATTTTTTAAAAATTGTATTTATTCATAATGTAAGTGCTGAGGGTACTAGTAAAAGTGATACACAGATTAGCGGAGAAACAAAATCTATAAAGCCAATCTATAAAATCTATAAGCCAATATAGAGAAAAAAAAAGCATTTTGAGTGCTATGAAAATATCTACTGGCTACAGTACAGTGGATTTGAGATAAAGAATAGTAGAAGCAGGGGGATTAGATCTATAAGTACTTTTTTTTTTTAAAGATTTTATTTATTTATTTGACAGAGAGAGATCACAAGCAGGCAGAGAGAGAGGAGGAAGCAGGCTCCCCGCTGAGCAGAGAGCCCAATGCGGGGCTCGATCCCAGCACCCTGGGATCATGACCTGAGCCGAAGGCAGCGGCTTAACCCACTGAGCCACCCAGGCGCCCCAGATCTATAAGTACTTTTGAATTGTCCTGGCAACGCATGATGATGGCCTGTGCTCTCTACTACAAGAAGTCAGTAGAGCTTGGACAAAGAAATATTTAAGACATATTTAGGGACTACAGTAGACAAAACATGATTATTGGTGGATATAGTCCTTGATGGAGAGGAAGATAATTTCCAGGTTTTTGGTTTGAGTAGCTGGACAGAAAAATGTGTGTGTGCGTGTGCGTGTGTGTTTAAATTCAATTAATTAACATATAGTGTATTATAGTGTATAGTATCTCAGAGGTAGAGTTCATTGATTCTTCAGTCTTATGTAACACCCATTGCTCATTATATCCCGTGCCCTCCTTAATGTCCATCTCCCAGTTACCCTGTCCCCCCACAGCAGTCCTCAGTTTGTTTCCTATGATTAAGAGTTTCCTATAGTTTGCTTCCTGATTTCATCTTGTTGGATTCCCCCCCTCTTCCCCTATGCTCCTCTGTTTTGTTTCTTAAATTCCACATGAGTGAGTTCCTGTGATAATTGTTTTTCTCTGGTTGATGAATTTCGCTTAGCACGATGCCCTCTGGTTCCATCTGTGTCGTTGCAAATGGCAAGATTTCATTTTTTTTTTTTTTAAAGATTTTATTTATTTATTTATTTGACAGGCAGAGATCACAAGTAGGCAGAGAGGCGGGCAGAGAGAGAGAGAGAGGTGGAAGCAGGCTCCCTGCCGAGCAGAGAGCCTGATGTGGGGCTCGATCCCAGGACTCTGGGATCATGACCTGAGCCAAAGGCAGAGACTTTTTAATCCACTGAGCCACCCAGGCGCCCCAAGATTTCTTTCTTTCTTTTTTTTTTATGGTTGAGTAACTTTCCATTTTATGTATATACCACATCTTTTTTATTCATTCATCTGTCAGTGGACATCTGGGCTCTTT
The DNA here is from genome assembly GCF_964662115.1 of Mustela nivalis. Lineage (NCBI taxonomy): Eukaryota > Metazoa > Chordata > Mammalia > Carnivora > Mustelidae > Mustela > Mustela nivalis. The sequence goes on from NC_139035.1 coordinate 26,142,165, forward strand.
CTACAGTTTGGCTATTGTGGACATTGTTGCTGTAAACATTAGGGTGCAGGTGCTCCTTTGGATCACTAAATTTATGTCTTTGGTGTAAATACCTAGTAGTGCAGTTGCTGGGTCATAGGGCAGCTCTATTTTCAACTTTTTGAGGAACCTCCATACTGTTTCCAGAGTGGCTGTACCAGCTCACATTCCCACCAACAGTGTAGGAGGGTTCCCCTTTCTCTGCATCCTTGACAACATCTTTCGTCCCTGAGTTGTTAATTTTGGCCATTATGACCAATGTGAGGCAGTATTTCATATCTCATTGTGGTTTTGATTTGTATTTCCCTGATGTCAAATGATGTTGAACATTTTTTCATGTATCTGTTAACATTTGTATGTTTTCTTTGATGAAATATCTGTTCGGGTCTTTTGCCCATTTTTGATTGGATTATTTGTTCTCTGGGTGTTGAGTTTGTTAAGTTCTTATGAAAGTTTATTTTTTTTTTTAAAAGATTTTATTTATTTATTTGACAGAGATCACAAGTAGGCAGAGAGACAGAGAGAGCAGGGAGCCCGATGTGGGGCTTGATTCCAGGACTCCAGGATCATGACCTGAGCCGAAGGCAGAGGCTTTAACCCACTGAACCAACCAGCCCCCCCCCCCCCGAGTTTGTTAAGTTCTTTATAGATTTGGGAAACTAGCCCTTTATCTGTTAAGATAAGAAAAATATGGTGTTATTTACAGAGATAGAGATACTGGAGGAAAACCAGGTTTGAAGGCAATGAGGTGCATGAGAGTTAACCAAGTAGAGATTTTGCGTTGGTTTGCTAGATGCACAGAGAAGAAATTTGTACCATTGATAATGGGCACGGTGGTTGTAGATTGATAGAGATTGATAGAGCTCCTCATCTAAAGATCCAGGTAGATGAGGAGGAACCAGTAAAGCTGCCCTTTTAAATAAGAATGAAAACCAGGAAAATATATTGCCTTGCAAACAAGAAATGGAAGATAATCTGCAGCATTATCTGGGCAGGATTGCATCCAAAGCAAAGTGAGATTTTTTGCTTTGATTAGAAGGGCTAATAAGAAGGAAGAAGAAGAGAATCATTGCAAAGACAGGCATGTTTGTAGTGTTAAATGATAGGAGGATAAAGGACATTGTCTCCTAAGAATTTGTGCTTTCGCCATGTGTCATTGCTGAGTGACAGGTAGAAAAGGTGGTTGGTGTTTGTGTGTGACTGAAGAAGAAAGAGATACTAGGTAATGAAAATGTTGAGATTCATGGACTGTGAAATTTAAACTGAATACTAAAGTAGATAAAGTTAGGAGAGACCTGAGAAAGAGGCAAAAATTGGTGAATCAGAATGAAGGGTTGTAGGAACAGTGGGCAAGTGAGGGGGAGTTTTAGGGAGACTGTGATCAGAGAGGTATTGGATCTTTGGCCCAGGGTACTTTTACATCTTTGTACTTACAGCATTAGGTAGTTAACCTGATACCTAGTGGGCACACATGCTTGTTGACTCAACTGGAGAATAATCTAAAATGCAAGATAGAAAATAAGTAGTAAGTGTCTGTGGAGATTGGATGAAATGCTGAAGGAGTTGACTAAAAGAGGGAATTCACTTTAGGCAATGGCTTTCAGATTCCTAGGGGTATTTGAAATGGTGCTTTTCAGGGTTTTTCTTCTGCATTTTTATAGATTATTCTCTCTGTACTTGATTCTTTTTTTTTTTTTAATTTTTTAAAAGATTTTATTTATTTATTTGACAGAGATCACAAGCAGGCAGAGAGGCAGGCAGATGCGGGGGAAGCAGGCTCCCTCCTGAGCAGAGAGCCCGATGCAGGGCTCAATCCCAGCACCCTAATATCATGACCTGAGCCTAAGTCAGAGGCTTTAACCCACTGAGCCGCCCAGGCATCCCTCTGACTTGATTCGTAAGCTAGAAAGTGACATTAATATATTTTTTTCTAATTCTTCTCTGTGTTCAAATCTATGTCTTTTATAATTTCTTGCAGAAGTTTGTGGTGGAAGTAGTAATTGTTTTTAAAAGCTGGGATATCCTTGTACTTGGTTACATTAAAGGAGAAAATAAAGCTTATTTTGGACCTTTTATGGATAAAATATAGAGAGAAGAAATAAGGAAATATAATTATTCACTCATATCAAATTATACAGATTTCCTCTATAGAAGAAGTCATTTGCAAATTTTTACAGTAAAACTACCCATTTGCAATAGGTGAAAGACCAGTTTTGAAGTTTTTTTGTTTTGCTGTTTTTTGTTAAGTATAGTTAAGTATAGTTAACGAATTATAGTTTTATAGTTTTAGGTATACAAATAGTGATTTGATAATTCTGTGTATCATGCTTTGCATACCACATATGTAGCTATCCTCTGTCACCATGCGATGCTAGTATTGTACCATTGATTGTATTCCCTGGGTTGTATAAAATGACAATCATTTTGTAACTGGAATCCAGTACCTCCCACACCCATTCCCCCATCCTATCAGTTTATTCTCTATATTTATGTCTCTGCTTTTTTGTTTTGTTTTGTTTTTTAGATTCTACATGTAAGTGAAATCACATGGTATTTGTCTTTGTCTTTTTTTTTTTTAAAACCAGGTTCCATGCCCAATGTGGAGCTCATCATGGGGCTTGAATTTAGGACCCTGGGATTGAGACCTGAGCCGAAATCAAGAGTCAGGCACTTAACTGACTGAGCCACCCAGGCACCAGTGTCTTTCTCTGTCTTATTTCACTTAGCATAATACACTTTAGGTCCATCCATGTTGTTGTAAATGGCAAGATCTCATTCTTTTCTTAAGGCTAATATTCCATCTAATATACATCTGGGGCACCTGGGTGGCTCAGTCAGTTAAGCATCTGCCTTAGGTTCAGGTCATGATCTCAGGGTCCGAGATTGAGCCCTGAGTTGGGCTCCCTGCTCATCAGGAAGTCTGCTTCTCTCTCTACCCTCCTCCCACTCATGCTCTCTCTTTCTCCCTGTCAAATAAATAAAATCTTTTTAAAAAGTTAATATGCCACATCTTTATCCATTCATCTGCAGATAGACACTTGGGTTGCTTCCCTATCTTGGCTATTTTAAATAATGCTGCAGTAAACATAGGGGTGTATATATCTTTTCAAGTTAGTGTTTTCATTTTCTTTGGGGGCATATGCAGTGGTGGAATTACTGGATTATATGGTATTCCTATTTTTACTCTTTTTGAGGTACTGCCTTACTGTCTTCTGCAGCGGCTGCACCAGTTTGCATTTGTACCAGAGGTTCATGAGGGTTCCTTTTCTCCATACCTTCAGCAACATTTTTTATTTCTTGTGTTTTTGATCCTAGACAATCTGACAAGGTGTAAAGTAGTATTATAGTTTTGATTTACATTTCCCTAATGATTAGTGATGTCGAACATTTTTTCATGTGTCTGTTGGCCATCTGTATATCTTTGAAAAAATGTCTTTTTGTGTCCTCTGCCTATTTTTAATCAGATCATTTGGTTTTCTTTTTTGGTGCTAAGTTGTATAAGCTCATACATTTTGGATATTAAGCTCTTTTTTTTTTTTTTTTTTTTAGATTTTATTTATTTATTTGACAGAGATCACAAGCAGGCAGAGAGAGAGAGAGAGAGAGAGGGAGAAGCAGGCTTCTTGCTGAAAATGTCATTTGCAACTATCTTCTATCATTCAGTTAGATTTCCTTTTTGTTTTGTTCATGGTTTCCTTCTCTGGGCAAAAAAAAAAAATTTTTTTTAAGATTTTATTTATTTGACAGAGAACATAGATAGGCAGAAAAAGAGGGGGAAGCAGGCTCCCTGCCGAGCAGAGAGCCTGCTAGATCCCAGGACCCTGGGATCATGACCTGAGTCATGATCCAGTGAGCCATAACCCAGTGAGCCACCGAGGCGTCCCTGGGCAAAAATTTTTTATTTTGTCATTTGTTTTTGCTTTTGTTTACCTTGCCTAAGGAGGCATTATCTAGGAAGATGTTGCTAAGGCCAATGTCAAAGAGATTACTACCTGGTGTTTTCTTCTACGAACTGTATAGTTTCAGGTCTCACATGTAGGTGCTATTTGGAGTTTATTTTTGTTTATGGTGTGAGAAAGTGGTTCAGTTTCATTCTTTTCCATGTAGTTGTCCAGTTTTCCTAGTACCATTTGTAAAGAAGGTCATATTGAATGAGTTGAAGTCTCATGTAGTTTAAAAAAATAATTTTACTTCTTTCAGCTATCTAACCTACTCAGAAATAGTTTCAGCTGAATCCTATTTAAATGAAATTATTTGAGAACTTACTTGAATTATTCTAGCATTTTGTGTGGTACATTGTAGTTACATTTATTTACAGTTGGAGTGCTTACTAAAACATTTCTGGGCCCTACTCCAGAAGTTTCTTATTCACTAGTCTGTGCTAGGGCCAAGAATTTACGTTGCTAACACATCACCAGGTAATAGTGCTGTTGCTGGTCGGAGACCACACTTTGAGAGTACTGTCTTAGGTTAAGAGCTTTAAAAAAGACGAAATTCATTTTTAATAGGAAATATTTATAATTTTAATTCTTTAGTAAAAAACCAATTATTTATGTCTTTATAGTTTGTGAATTAAAGGAAATAGGTTAAAGACCATTTATTTTATAAAGTTTTCTAAATAATAAGCTGTTACAGTATGCTATGAACAGGTTGCATACGTACCAAGATGCTTATTCCTTCTGTTCTTGGGACAGTTGGGTGGGGATGGGTTGGAGAAGCAGCTCATTACCAACTATCCTCGGGATAGAGGGATTAACCCCGGGATAGAGGGATTAACCCCGTAATTAGCTTATTTGTTTTGTCCACTGCAGGGTGATAGGGAAACTCTAGTTTAAAGAACCTAGGGACAAATAAAGTATTTTGGTTTCTCTTCAAGTTGTTTTAGTCATTTTTGGTGAAAGAATTATGTAGTGAAAATTGAAATTGAGCTCCTTAATATATAAAGAATTGGCATTTCATGCTGATTGTTAACCTTAATGCCTAGTTGTTAAAAGGAAGCCTGCTCTTATTCTACTGGAGAACCATCCCATTTGCCATAGAAGTAAGGCATTGGGTGGCTAGTCGGTAGAGCACAGATTTGGGGGGACTGAAAGGGATGTTTTGAATCTGTTAAAATTTAGAAAATATGTCCTTCAGTTTAATGTCTTTCTTATGCTACTGACTTAGTTAAGATTATGTAGGGGAGGAAAATTCTTTTTCCTTCTACCCTTCCACGTTTTTGATTGGTACCCCACAACAGAAAGATTAACAAGAGAAAAACGGAAGTTAGTAATATGTACATTTCTTGTATAAACTGGAGAAGCATAGGCAAATGTGTAACTCAACTGTCTGAGAACTCTGGCTTATGTCAGATCTTTAGCAAAGAACAATAAATATGTAGAGAAATGAAAGGATTAAAAAAATAGCAGTTTTAGATTTCCAAGAGTAGCAAACTATGGGAAAGTAAATATACTGGAGGAAGCTAATGGAATGAGGTTTGTTTGCACATTTCTTTCATGCCATATCTGGGCTTCTATCCTGCTTTTAGGTGGTAAAAGGGGGAGGATAGAGAGTGCTTTTCCTGCATTTGCTGCTGAATTGCCTTTAGCTCAAAATAGTTTTTGTGTCAAAGAGGCATATTTTGGGGTGACGTACTATGGTTTCCTTCAGATAAAAGGCAGTCTCTGCTTATTTTTTGTCACTGGTGTGAGTTTAGTAGTACTTCACTTTACTGCCACTTAGAAATAACTGTGATATCAGTATACATAAAACTTAATCTGGTAAAGGTGTTTTATAATATAAACACTTGGGCAGATACCATCATTTGGCCCAGATGTGGTAATTTCCTTGTATACTGCCTCCATTGGACATTTTCATACCTTTAAAACTTTTTGGGTAAGGTATGATGTTACTGTGAGAGCTGTTGTCCACATGTATATCATTTCCGTTTTTACTCCTTTGAGTTAATTTCTCTAGCTATCTTCACAGCAGAGTATTTCATATTATGGTAGCACTTCACCTGTATAGAATTTAGCCTGGCAATCCCATCTAACTAAAACACAATCAGTAATCAAGGTTTAAATGAAACATAAAAAGGCTTTAGAACAAAATAAATGCCACTAAATTAATGGCTAAAGCTCAAATATTAGCAAATAGCCATTTTCTTGAATTATTTCAGGCCTAGTGATTTGTATATAGTTCTTGTAATCTTAGTTTTATCTGGTTTGTGTCTCTTCAAAGTGTAAAAGAAGAGAGATTGCAATAGATGGGTTGAAGAAGTGGGAGCTGCTTTCTGACAAAGGGGAAGAAATGATGAAGCTGCAAATTGGAGCTAAAAAGTAAAGCAGTTTGGATCCATTTAACAATGAGTTCAAGTGGTGTGGCATATCTTAATAGACCCTGAGATCACTGAGATGTAATGGAGTGTGATAACTAATGTTGGCAGGGGTATTCACATTACTTTGCTCAGTATGTTCTCACGAAGGTACTAAAGAATGTATTACATTTGACAGATTATATTCATAGGGAATCAAAAGTTGGTTCTGAAATTCACTTAACTAATATTTATTACCACTCACTGTGTCGTAGAGTAGTAGACAAGTATGTGCGTAAAATGCTATTGTATCTATATTCTTTTTTTTGTATCTGTTATTCTTTAGAAATATTAAATATTCTAAATATTAATATTAAATATTAAATATTAAAATATTCTTTAAATATGTTACTATCACCATTGGTATAAATATAATGTGAAAAATATTCATATTTCTTTATAATTACTTTGAAGTTTTTTGGTACTTACGCATTTCAAACTTTGCATTGGTTTAATTTATATTAAAAGAAACATTGTAAATCAGAAAAATACTGGCTTTTTGTCTAGTACAGGAATCGGCAAACTCTGGTCCACTGGAGTCATATTTGGCGTATCACTTAATTTTGAGTGACCCATGAGCTAAGAATGGTTTTTATCTTTTTAACTGGTTGAAAAAAATCAAAAGAAAAATAGTAACAAGTGTGACATGACTTAAAATATTGACACATGAAAATTCTGTGAAATTCAAATTCCAGTTTTCATAAATTAAGTTTTATTGGAATACAGTCATACTTATTCCTGATATTGTTTGTGGCTGATTTTATGCTACAGCAGCAGAGTCCAGTAGTTTTGAGAGAACTACACGGTTCCTCAGAACAAATTTGCTGACTCTTGACCTAGTAGATTTGTTTAGGCTCTAAGGATATATACTGTTATACTTGATTAAAGTTCTGTCATGTTTTTGGATATCAGTATATCTTATGAAAGAAAATGGCTTGTGTCAGATTTTCTGATCTTCTTGTGATGATTGGCTGACTGTTTTATATGCTTCATCATTTCTTAATACAAATAACCTATCACCAGCCTGTCTTACGGTAAGCACTTCATCATTGGTTGAATGATAGGTACAGATTTGTAGTCCTTACCTAATAACAAATTCTGGTTCATTCAGCAGAAAGTTTCTTATTTGTGTTTTTTAAAAAATTATTTATTGAGTAAAGCTGAAAAATGCCTTGAAATACAACAAAAGCTTGTACTGTGATTAGGAGATTTAGCTGTATCATACTAATCTTGAAATAGAGATGCTTTTCTATCACCAATGAGTTTTTTAAATTGTTTCTGTTCTCTCTCCTTTTCCCTTTTTCCTCACCACATTAATATGTAGTTTTGCTACGTATCAAAATTATAAAATTAAAGCATTAAAATTATAAAACTGGTTTTTGATCTATGCTTGAGAGAGATTAATTTGTGGTGATATTATTTACAAATTTAAGTTTAAATGTATAATTGCAAGTTGTATAGTTTTTAAAACCACCTATATTGAGGTATAATATACATACAATGAATGTATAAAGTTTTAAGTTTTGAAATTGTATAAGCCACATATAGAAATACAGAAAATTTCCAAAAATTTTAATTCCTGCTACTTTTCAGTTAATTCCATCTCTTCCTTCAAATTCCTGTCCAGGCCACTAATTAATCACTTTGCCATTAACCGGTAGAATAGTCATTCTGGAATTTTAAAAAATGGAGCCATAGAATATGTACTCTTTTGTGTCTAGCTTCTTTAGCTCAGCATATTTTTGAAATTCATTCATGTTGTTGCCTCTATCAATAGATACAGTTAATTATCAGTTAAAAGTTAATTATTTAGTAATATTCCATTTTATGAATATTCCACAATTTGTTTACCCATTCATGTGTTGATGGGCATTTAATTTGTTTCCAGTTTTTGATTATTATGGATGAAGATACCATGAATATTTACACACAAGTCATTTTGGATATTCATATTCATATTTATTTCTCTTGGGTAAATACTTGGGATTCAAATTTCTGGGTTGTCATTGTGATCAACCAGAAGCTGAAGGGTGATGAGGTTGCCCAGCTCAAGAAAAGTGCAGATATCTTGTGGGACATCCAGAAAGACCTAAAAGATCTGTGACTCCTGGCTTCTAGGCTGTAGAAATTTAAAACTACAATGTGACTAACTGTGAGCCTTTAGTTTTTTATCCATATACATGGGTCACAGTTCGCTTTTATCTTCCTAAATATGTGAATCTGGGCTACCAGAGTCAAACCCCATGCTTGTTTTAATGCTTGCGATATGAGCCCTTGAACAAATAAAATTAATTGTTGTAGTGTGAGGGGGAAAAAAAAGAAATTTCTGGGTTGTATGCTTAGCTTAGTTTGTACTTAACATTTCAAGAAACTGCTAAACTGTTTTTAAAGTGATTGGGTTATTTTAAAATTCAGCCATGTAAGAGAGTTCCAGTTGTCCCAAATTCTTAGTAACTCTTGCCATTATCAGTATTTTCATTAGTGGATTTGTAGTTAATATTTTCTTTCTGTTTTACTTTGCATTTCTTTTATAACTAATGGTGTTTAATGTGCTTATTGGCCATATGTGGTTTTTTTTGTGAAGCATCTATTCAAATCTTTTGCTTGTTATTAAAAAATCAGGTTTTACTATCATTGAATAATGAGAATTTTTATGTATTCTGGATACAAGTTCTTTGTCAGGTAGTATTTTCTATGGTAGTATTTTCTCCCAGTTTGTGGCTTACTCTTTTTGTTAATAGTGTCTTTTAAATGATGTAAGTATTTAATTTTGATGAATTTCAATTCATTAATTTTTTTTAATGATTTAAACTCTTCTAGAAATGTTTGCCTGCTCCAAATTGTGAAAAATTTTTTCTTTTCTTTCTTTCTTTTTTTTAATTTTTATTTATTTATTTATTTATTTATTTATTTTTTAAGGATTTTATTTATTTATTTGAGAGAGAGAAATCACAAGTACACTGAGAGGCAGGCAGAGTGAGTGAGAAGGAAGCAGGCTCCCTGCTGAGCAGAGAGCCCGATGCGGGGTCGATCCCAGGACCCCGAGATCATGACCTGAGCCGAAGGCAGCGGCCCAACCCATTGAGCCACCGAGGCGCCCCAGCTTTCTTTCTTTCTTTCTTTCTTTTTTTTTTTTAAAGATTTTATTTATTTATTTGACAGAGAGAGAGAGAGAGATCACAAATAGGCAGAGAGGCAGGCAGAGAGAGGGGGGAAGCAGGCTTCCTGTTCTGCAGAGAGCCCAATGCAGGACTTGATCCCTGGGATTAAGACCTGAGCTGAAGGCAGAGGCTTAAAACCACTGAGCTACCCAGACACCCTCTTTTCTCTTTTCTTATATAGTTTTAATAGTTTTAGCTTATACATTTAAGTCTATAATTTAAGTTAATATTTGTTTATATTATAAAGTAAAGATTGGTGTTATATACTTGTTTAAGTAGCATTTGTTTAATAAAAGGTAAACTTTTTCCATTGACATCTTGGTTTAAAATCAATTGAGCATTTATGTAAGAATCTATTTTTTTAACTGATTATATTTGGCAGAGAAGTTACTTTTTCAGGTGTACAGCATAATGATTCAATAAGTGTATACATTATGCTATGCTTATCACAAGTGTAGGTCCACGATCTGTCACCATGCAGCACTGTTGCAGCACTATTGACTATATTCCCTGTGCTGTACCATTTATCCCTGTAACTGGAAGTCTCTACCTCCCACTTCCCTTCCCCCCACCTCTTCCTCTCTAGCAAGAATCAGTTTTTGTTCTCTGTATTTTATGAATCTCTTTCAGCTTTTGCTTGTTTGTTTGTTTGTTTGTTTATTTTTAAGATTCCACATAGAAGTGAAATCACATGGTATTTTTCTCTGTTGAGTTTACTTCACTTAACATAGTTCTGTCTAGGACTACGCTTGTTGTTCTAAATGGGAAGATCTCATCCTTTTTTATGGTTGGGAAATATTCCGTTTGTGAGGAAGGGGGCACACCACATTTAGGTTGCTTCCATATCTTGGCTATTATAAATAATGCTGCAGTTAACGTAGGGGTGTGTATATTTTTTCTAATTAGTGTTTTTGTTTGCTTTGGGTAAACACCCAGTAGGGGAATTACAATGAATCTACTTCTTGACTCTTTTTTTCTGTTCTGTTGCTCTGTATGTCTTCTGTGAGGCCAGTACCACACTCTCATTATTATTATAGTTTTATATCAAGCCTTGGAAGCAGGTAATGTAAGTTCCCCAACTTTATTATTCTTTTGTAAAGTTGTGTTGGCAATTCGAAGTCCTTTGCATTTTTGTAAAAAATTTTGAGCAAGAGCTCTTTATTTTCTGCTGTGATGGTTTGAAAGGATTTTTCTAGTAAGTCACATTTTCTATTAAATATTTTTCTTCAGTGGTTTTGTCTACTTGTTCCTATGGGAAATATGAAATAGATTTCTGATTTGTTAAGTGTATCTTAACAGTGACATTTTGGGGACATACTTTTATGTAGTCATGATAAAATTTCTTTTAGACTATATGTTTTCATTCCAGATTAGTCCTCTGCAGCATGGAATAGTTTTTTTTTTTATATCATACCTCTGTTGTTTTCTGATGAAGCAGGGCCACAGTGACATTAATGATTCAATATTGTAATCTTATTGGCTGCTTTGTAAATACTGCTAGAGGATACAGAATTGAAAAATTAGATGAATTTTCTCCTTAAATTTCAAAAAAAATTAGAATTTTTGCTTGCATACAGATTTCTTCACTTTTATAGAAACTCATTCAGAGAGGACAAAATGTCATCATAGTTTGGGGACAAAATATATTTTGTCTTTCAACTCTTGTTTTTTTCTTTAGTAGTTGTTTTTATTCAATCTTTTGTTAATCTTTTACTTCTTCAGAAGTTACCTTCAGTCTGTCAAATGTCTCTAGTAAAAACCATTTATCATAGGATACAGTTACATTGTGCATAGAAAAGGTGTTTTAAGACAAAGAATCTACAACTAATAGAACTACGACGAATAGAACTAAGTATAAATTATAACTTGCTATAGACTTAAATGAGAAAAATGTGACAGTCAGTATGTTGCTATTAAAGGTATTTAAGATGCATCTTTAATTTGACATTTACAAAAGTGTTTGAGTGTACTTCGTCAGATAATATATTTGTTCTAGCTATTCAGTGATAGCCAGAGGGGATGGAAAAATAAAATCTTTTTCAACACAGGAGTCAATAAATTAGACCTATGAAGGGGCACCTGGGTGGCTCAGTTAGTTAAGCAGTTCAGGTCTTGATCTCAGAGTTGTGAGTTCAAGTCCTGTATTGGACTCTGTGCTGGCCATGGAGCCTACTTTAAAAAAAAAACAAAAAAACCTGTGAGTCAGTTCTGAGCCATTGCTTAATTTTTTGTATAGCCTGTAAGCTAAGAATAGTTTTTATGTTTTTGAGGTATCAAAAGAAAAATAATAATTTTTGTGGCATGTATAAATTATATGAAAATTCAGATAAAGTTTATTGACACTTTGTCACTTCTGAAATAAAATTAATAGATATTACAGAAAATAGATATTTTTTCTATATACATAAAAACATAATGCCCTAACTCTAAAATAAAGGAGAAATAAAAGAATAATTTAAAATAAAATATACATCTTAATATGTAAATTCTTAGATTGACTGCATTAGACAACATAATGAATAGTCAAATACTTCAACCTGCTTATAATGAATAATTTTGGAACATTTGGTGAATATTAGAAATGCAAGACTAGTTTGTCTTTAATGTATAGTGGAATTCATTTCCATGCTTAGATAATTATTTATAGGTTTCTCACTTGCAAAAGGATGAGAGGTATAAATATCTTTGAAGATATAAAATAAATTATAAGATAATCAGTATAATTAGTAGGACTGGAAGAGGAGGGCAAAAATAACTCTGGCCATTGCTCAGAGTAGAGACTTGATAGATATATTGAATCCTTTCTTTCTTTCTATAGCAGTTTTTAAAGTCATAAAAATAGACACTGGACAGAAATACTAGAATTCCCATTTATGAGAAAAACAAATTAGAAAGAAATCAGATGGTCAAAGATTTTTTAATTAAAAATTCATTTAAAACAGTATGTATCACAAAATAAAATAACATCTAAAAGCCAACAAGTATAATTGATAAATGTAAATAGGGTAAGCTTCCCATGGAAAGGGAAGAATCTTCACATTAGATCACAGTGTAAATTTCCTAAGTCTTAGATGTGAATGTTGTAAATAAGGTTTAATTCAGACTAGAAATCATTAAACCTCAGTCTATAGCTTTGTCTCTCTCAGTGTCTCTGTCACACGTACACATACAGCTTTCTAATGATTCAGCCCATGATGAAGTTTAAGTAGTTATAATTATCTGTATAGATTGGAAAAACCCTGTGCTAACTCCAAGACAAAAAAAATACATTAGTTGTGTGAGACTTTAAATGACATTAGATCTTAGTCCATGACAGATTAAATGCAAAAATTACAGTGATTATAGCAGCACTAAATAACGTAATGGTCAACTTAGAGCACATGTACAAACACGCTAAAGAATATGACCTCTTCAAAAGTGTCCATTGAGTATCAGAAAATGTACAGAATCTGAATCATAAAAAAATTTAAAATTACAGAAAATTAAAGCATTCTCTGATAACAAGGCAGTAAGAGCAGATATTTATATCGAAATGACAGATGCTGGCGAGGATGTGGAGAAAGGGGAACCCTCCTACACTGTTGGTGGGAATGCAAGCTGGTGCAACCACTCTGGAAAACAGCATGGAGGTTCCTCAAAATGTTGAAAATAAAACTGCCCTATGACCCAGCAATTGCACTACTGGGTATTTACCCTAAAGATACAAACGTAGTGATCCAAAGGGGCACGTGCACCCGAATGTTTATAGCAGCAATGTCCACAATAGCCAAGCTATGGAAAGAACCTAGATGTCCATCAACAGATGAGTGGATAAAGAAGATGTGGTATATATACACAATGGAATACTATGCAGCCATCAAAAGAAATGAAATCTTGCCATTTGCGACAAGATGGATCGAAGTAGAGCGTATCATGCTTAGCGAAATAAGTCAAGCAGAGAAAAACAACTATCATATGATCTCCCTGATATGAGGAAGTGGTAATGCAACATGGGGGCTTAAGTGGGTAGGAGAAGAATCAATGAAACAAGATGGGATTGGGAGGGAGACAAACCATAAGTGACTCTTAATCTCACAAAACAAACTGAGGGTTGCTGGGGGGAGGGAGGTTGGGAGAAGGGTGGTGGGGCTATGGACATTGGGGAGGGTATGTGCTTTGGTGAGTGCTGTGAAGTGTGTAAACCTGGCGATTCACAGACCTGTACCCCTGGGGATAAAAATATATGTTTATAAAATATAAAAAATTAAAAAAAAAGAAAAAAAGAAAACGGGAAAAATCTACCATATGGAAATTTTTAAAATTTATTTTTATTATTTATTTATTTATTAAACATTTTCAAAAGATTTTATTTATTTGTCAAAGAAAGACAGGGAGAGAGAGAACACAAGCAGGGGGAGTGGGAGAGGAAGAAGCAGGCTCCCTGCTGAGTAGGAAACCCATGTGGGACTGGATCCCAGGACCCTGGGATCATGACCCAAGCGGAACGTGGACGCTTAACGACTGAGCCACCCAGGTGCCCACCACATGGAAATTTAAAAGCTAATTTGGTAACTCTAAGGTTAAAGTGGAAATGAAGCCACTTTCATGAAGCTTACATATATTAGAACCTATAGGACACAGCTAAAAGTTCTCAAAATAAAATTACTTGTTTTAGGGCGATTGGGTGGGTCAGTTGGTTAAGTATCACTTCATAATACTGGAGTCCGCGGGGAGTCTGCTTTTCCCTCTCACCCTCCCGTTTCTTGTTCTTTCTCTCCCTCTCTCTCAAAGAAATAAAATCCTTTAAAAAATAGCTTCTTTTAAATAGTTAAGTGTTGAGGAAGATATGAAAATAACTTATGCAACCAACTGAGTAAGTTAGAAAAAGAAGAAAACAAACCTAAATAAAGTAGAAGAAAATAAGGTATAAATGTGAAAAAAGAATTAATTATTAAAAACAGTTACTTGTTAATGAGCTTCTTAAAACAAGAGATGCAAATTGTTAGTGAGCCCATTGAAGTACAACTAGGAAAAACTGCAGGTTTGTAGAATAAGAAAGGAAAGTGAGGAAATAATTACACAAAAGTAGGAGTAAACTGCTCTGCTCATATTTATCACATTTAGGATGCAAGAGAGAATATTTTCTAGGAAATGTTAATGATTTGATCTGATTCTAGAAGAGACCAAAAAAACTACTCAGGACAATTACAATGGGAAAAGTAAGGAAAGTTGTCTAACAGAAAAAACAGAATAATAAACCTAACTGGAAATGTGGGGGATCTAAAAGAGCTTTAAAATACTGAAGAAACAAACAAAATTTGAATAAAGACCTAACATAAGCCTAGAGGGAAAGATTAAGCATTGCAAGCTTTCGCTTTTTCCTTAAGTAATGTATAAATTTGACATGATTGCAAAGAAAATACTACCAAGATACATTTTGTTTGTTTTTGCAAACAAGTTGATGCTAAGCTGAAGAATAGTTGCAAAATATGTAGGGAAATGCTGAAGAAAAAGATTAATGAAAGAGTACTCATTCCTACAAGATGTCACAACATGTTATGATGAATCAGTAATTAAAACTTTGGTACAAATAAAGAACAGATAATGTCTACAATAATTTCAGATTCTTGTAAGAAGTTAGTATATATCCTATACACTGCATTTCTAATAAGTGAAAAAATTATTCAGTAAATTGGGCAACTAAGTAATGGTCTGGAAAAAGAAATTGGTATCTCTGCTGTCATATTTAATTTTATTATTATTTTTAAGCTATTTTATTTATTTGACAGAGAGTGCACACACAAGCAGGTGGAGGGGAAGAGGGAGAGGGAGACGCACTGCCCACTGAGCAGGGAGCCTGACATGAGGCCCTATCCCAAGACCCCAAGATCATGACCCAAGCTGAGGGCAGATGCTTAACCGATTGAGCCACCTAGTTGCCCCTCTGCTGTCATATTTTTTTTAAATAATTTTTTAAATTTTTAAATAAACATATAATGTATTATTAGCCCAAGGGGTACAGGTCTGTGAATCGCCAGGTTTATACACTTCATCTGCTGTCATATTTTAAAATAAATTCCAGATGGAATGACTAGTGAATTAAAAAAAAATGAAACTTGATAACTATTAGAAGAAAATACAGGATATAAGTTTAAAAAGTCTTATAGAGAAAAGTAAAGCAGAGGGAGATAATGCAGTGAGGTAGCCGGTAGAGTGGAGAGCTGCAGTTTGAAATCGAGTAGACAAGTGGTCTTAGTGAGAGCTGTCGTTTGAGTTGGTACCTGAAGGCAGTGAGGGAATATGCCTGCGTGTTTGGGAGAAGAGCAGTTGCAGGTTGGGGACTATCAGTTGCATTGTCCCCTGAGGTAGGAATAGGTTTGAAATTTCCTAGGTTTGCCACGATGCCAGGGTTAATTGGAGGAAGGGGGAGCAGGGGTGGGATGGGGAAGAGTCAAATCCTGCATATTTTGTAATTACTCTGCTTTTTTATGAGGTTGAGTAGGAAGCCTTTAAGAAATTTTGGACCAAAATAGTGATGATTTGGCTTGTTAAAAAATGGATTTTAAGGGTCAAGTATGGAAGCGGGTTATTAGTATTGAACCTAGTAGCTTGAATGAGGGGGTGGCAGTGAGCTGTTGAGAAGTGGTTAGATTCTGTTACATTTTGAAGGTTGAGCTGAAAGAGTTGCTGTTAAAGTTAATTGAAAGGGATGGGGTTAGTTAATTAAATAAGGAAGATGCTTGGGGAATTCAGAAACTCAATTTAGGACAGATTAAAATACTGTTAGATTAAAATTGAAGCTGTCAAGTAGGTATGAACCAGTAAGAGAGAGGTCTGGTATGTGAAATAAACATTTGATAGTCCTGAATGTGTAGGTTTAAAGTCACAAGACTAAATGAGAGCCCCAAAGAAGTACAGGAAGATAAAATACTGAAGCTTGAGGATACTTGTACTGGGGGATACTTGCATGTGGAAGTGGAGGCAGGAGAAGGAAGTATTCTTCCTTCTCAGTCTATACTGTGATGGAGCTGCTAGTGAGGTACGGGAAGAATCATCTCTCTTGAGGAGGGAACTGTCCTCTAAGTCAGCTACTGCTGATACTCAAGTAAGATAAGAATTCAGAGTTGAGTATTAGATTTAGCAACCTGAAGGTCAGTGTTGACCTTGATAGAGCATTTCTAGGGTTGAAGATGAAAGCTTGGTTCCATTGGGTTAAAGCAAATGGGAAGAGAAGAATTGGATCCAGTGAGTATGGATAACTCTTTTGCAACAATTCTGCTATCAGAAAAGAAAGAAATAGGGTGGTAGCTAAAATGGAATGAAGATTTTAAGACATGTTTTGTTTTGTGTTTTACTTGAAGAAAACATATTGAAAGGATTATGGGAAAGATATAGGAGAGCAGAAAAATTAATGATAGAAGAGAGAGAAGGAGAATTGAAGCAATCCTGGATTAGGCAAGCAAAAATGAGATATAATGCACGAGTAGATGCATTAGTCAGGTATAGGAGATTTGATCCTTCCTCAGAGTGACAAGAGAGGTGGCAGCATATATCCAGAATATATATTCTGGTAAATGGAGAGTGTGGTGGTGGGAGCCTTTGTAAATTATCTTCTTATTCTTTTTATATTTTTGCCAAACCAGAGAACAAAATGATCTACTGATAATGAGGAAGGAGATATGGGAAGTTTGAGAAGAATGAAGAAATTGCGTACCTGTCTTTACCCAAGTAGAAGAGTCTGTGTACAAGGGAAACTTACCATGAAGCTAGGCAATGTTAAGGCCCCACTTGAAGATAGTGATGTTGAATTTAAAGTTAAATGTATTAAGATGCATGTGATTTTTGACCAAGCACTTCATATTCTGGGTGTATTTAATGATACTCTTGCATATGTGAAAGGAAGACACACACAGAGGATATTTTATTGCAGTATTGTTTAACAGTGAAAGATGAGAAAGTAAATGTTCTCATTAGTAAGCTGATTAAATTTTAACCCACTGAGCCACCCAGGTGTCCCGAGCTGATTAAATTTTAGATTTATGATACATCCATATGTTTGAATTCTCTACAGCCATTGGTAAAAAATCAGGTAGCCCTAATATATACTAAGATGAAATGATGGTCAAGATGCTGTGGAGGGGGCAAGGTCTAAATCAGCCTGTATGATTTCATCCCATGTGTTTAATTAAATAAGAGAATATGAATACGTAGATGCTTGTTTGTGCACAGGGTAATGCTAGTAGGGTGCATGAGCTGAAATTACTGGTTGCCTCCAGGGAAGGCGATTAGGTGCTTAGTTGGTTAGATTGGAAGGAAGGTCTTGCTTTTTTCTGTGTAATTTTTGAACCATTGTCTATATACATATATTTTTTAGAAGAAGTTTGAAGAGAAGATTCAGGGCATGTTGTGCTGGATCTTCAGTAATAGTTGGAGTATGAATTTTACATCATGGTAAATGAGCAGAATTATGTGAAGGAGCTATTTTTTTTGAAAATTTACCTTTTTATCAGTCCTTCAAATAGATTAGAAAAGAGGAAAGTCAAGAGTAGCAGACTTGGTAAAGACGCTGTTGCAATAGTCCAGGTTAGTGTTAATGCATCCCTAATTCATATTTCTGTGAATTTCTCAAATGTTGTGTTCTGATATTTTAACATCTTATTTTTCTATCCTTCAGCTAGGTCAGTGTTTGGCAGATAACAGGCATATTGGATATTTGATGACTAAGAATATTCATGCACCATCCACTTTCTTCCAGTAGGCCTCAGTAATCAGTGACTCTTGAATTTCTGTAGCATCTTCTGTTCCTATCATTTGGCATTTGCTTATTACTGTATTATCATCTCTCCCAGTTATTATAAACCCTGTGAGGCTATCTTACTCTTTTTATCTGCCTATATTTAACTTGTTGTACAGGATGAATTATTATTTTATTACTATCATGTATATAATAAAGTATGTGTAATTATTCTATGTTATTACTGTTGTTTACTCTGCCTTTATAGTCTTTGAAGACCAGTTCTTTTATTCTCATTAAAATGGGAGTTTTGGGGGCACCTGGGTGGCTCAGTGGGATAAAGCCTCTACCTTCAGCTCAGGTCATGATCCCAGGGTCCTGGGATTGAGCCCCTCATCGGGCTCTCTGCTCAGTGGGGAGCCTGTTTCCCCTTCTCTCTCTCTCTCTGCCTGCCTCTCTGCCTACTTGTGATCTCTGTCTGTTGAATAAATAAATAAAATCTTTAAAAAATAATAATAAAATGGGAGTTTTTTTTTTTTTTTAAAGACTGATTTATTTGAGGGGGGAGGGGCAAAAGAGAGGGAGAGAATCTTTGACGGGAGTAGACTGCTTGCTGAGAACAGAGCCTAACATTGGGCTCAATCTCAGGATCCTGAGATCATGATCTGAGCTGAAATCAAGAGTCAGACGCCTCAATGACTGAGTCCACCAGGTGCCCCCAAATGGGAGTTTTGCATAGTGATTGAGAGCATAGACTCTGGAACCAGATTGCTTGAATTTGAATTATCTAGTGAAGTTGGGACAAATTACTTAACATCAATATAATTTACCTTCCTTATCTATCAATGGAAATTTGAAGAGTAAATATATTTTATGTGAGTGCTTAATACAGTGCTTTATACATAGTGAGTATTATGTATGTTATGGAAGGCTTAGCTATTATTATTGTTTTTGGAGAAAGTCAGTTGAATAACATCAATTCTTATTTACTTTACCTGTGTTTGATCTGCCTATTCCTTTTTATTAAAATGGCCAATTTCTTTGTTTCCTTGAAATTATAGCAGCCTCTGTCTCTTGAGGTACACTGTCTTGGTGATGAATTAGACCACTAAATTCCACTTACATTTTCTTTTGATAAGTAGGATTCTGGTGTTCAGGGATATTAATCCACTTTGTTAATACTAGTTTTATAATTGCAAAATCAGTATGACACAGTGCGAGCACGGATTCTCTTGTTGGGTTATTGCCATCTTTGCATTGCCTCGTGCCACACTGTATTAGAGGGATGAGTTAATCACCGTTCCTATATGGTCTGTTCCCTTGATGCTTGATAACTTGGCTGATGGCCTTTTTGACAAAGACTGTAGCCAGTTTCCTACAGCTGAGTAACCTTTTACAACTGTTTAAATAAATCACTTTTTAAAAACAGTTAAAACATTCCAACTGTGAAAGAAAAATGCTTTTTGTTTCCAAGTATAAAATAAGTCCCCCTTAGTATTATTTTTTGAAGCAAATGTTTGTGTATTTTGAAATTTAAAAAAATTCTATGAAATGGAATTTATCATTGCACTGAACTTTCATAAACTACTTGCTTTAAGAATTGGGTGGCTCAGCTCAGGTCATGATCTTAGGGTTCTGGGATATCGAGCCCTGCATCGGGCTCTCTGCTCAGAGGGGAGCCTGCTTCCCCCTCTCTCTCTGCCTGCCTCTCTGCCTACTAGTGATTTCTCTTTCTGTGTCAAATAAATAAATAAAATCTTTTTTTAAAAAAAAGAAAGAATTAGGGCACCTCGGTGGCTCAGTTGGTTAAGCAACTGCCTTCGGCTCAGGGGATGATCCCAGAGTCCTGGGATTGAGTCGCACATCGGGCCCTCTGCTCAGCAGGGGAGTCAGCTTCTCCCTCTGCCCCTCACCCCTCTCGTGTTCTCTCTCTCAAATAAATAAAGTCTTTAAAAAAAAAATTTACTGCTGGCACCTGCGTGGCTCAGGCAGTTAAGTGTCTTCCTTCGGCTCAGGTTGTGATCCTGGGGTTCTGGGATTGAGTCCGACATTGGGCTCCCTGCTTGGCAGGGGGTCTGCTTCTCCCTTCACCCCTCCCCTGTTCCTGATTGCTTTCTCTCTCTCATGCTCCCTCTCAAATAAACAAATAAAATTGAAAAAACAAATAAAATTGAAAAACTAGTGACAGTGGATAGCAGAAATGAATTTTGTGAAAAAGCAGAACTTATTACAAATTTTTTTAAATGTAATTGCACAAGCAAGTATGTTTCAATCTGTTTATTTTTTATTTTGATTTTGTTTCAGCTTAACTAGATATTGTTGAATTATTTTTGTGTTACCAGATTTCATAATTATAGTAGCTAAAATATTGTATTTTGAAATAAGAGGCCATCCGTTTTGGAATAGCTCTGAAAAGCTCTCTGTACCTAAAAACTACACTCTTCATTTGAGTTGTACCACTATTCATTTGAATTGTTCCTTGATAGCTCTTTAAAATCTAGTTATGTTTATGTTTATGATCAGTTATGATTAAATGCATCAAAAGATTGGGAGTAATTGACTCGGTGTTTGGAAGTACTTAAATGTCTTACTGATGTGTGGAAGTACTTGGATTATTATTATTATTTTTTAAGGCAGCTGTTTATTTCCCTTTTTCAAAAATTTATGAGAAATATTACTCTTTACACTTTTTGATCAGTATTTTTATTAGAATTTTGTTGTTTTTAAATTATAAAAAAGTACATGTCCCAGAGTATTAAAAAAGGATACTGTATTGATACTCCCAACATTTAAGAAGAAAACATAACCAGAATGTAAGAAAATAATAATGAAGTTTAAAAAAAGTTAATTTTTAAAACAAGATTTATTT
This sequence comes from Mustela nivalis, assembly GCF_964662115.1. Lineage (NCBI taxonomy): Eukaryota > Metazoa > Chordata > Mammalia > Carnivora > Mustelidae > Mustela > Mustela nivalis. Next base: position 26,163,278 of record NC_139035.1, read on the forward strand.
ATTGATTTATTTTTAGAGAGAGAGAGAGAGAGAATGAATGGGGGGGAGAGGGGGAGAGAGAATCTCAAGCAGACTCCCCACTGAGCATGGAGCCTGATGCAGGGCTGGGTCTTATGACCTTGAGATCATGACTAGGAGTCAGACACTTAACCAACTGCACCACCCAGGTGCCCCTAAAAGGTTAGTTTTTAGTATGAGCTAAGAATGAGCTAATGCAGCTAAATGATAACCTTTGTTGAAAAAAGAAAGCTATCTTGAGTAACAGGGTAGCAACAAAGAAGTAAACTTAGTGATTTATCTACATTATCAAATCAATTTTTTTGACAACGTTCTTTTTTTTTTTTTTTAAAAGATTTTATTTATTTACTTGACAGAGAGAGAGATCATAAGTAGGCAGAGAGGCAGGCACAGAGAGAGGGGGAAGCAGGCTCCTTGCTGAGCAGAGAGCCTGATGTGGGCCTCGATCCCAGGACTCTGGATCATGTCCTGAGCTGAAGGCAGCGGCCTAACTCACTGAGCCACCCAGGCGCCACCTGACAGCATTTTTATTTATATGGGAATTTTCTCCCTGCATTGTCTTGGGCTGTTAGTTTAATAAGCTAGTGTTTAAACTTTTTTCTTAAAACCTGATAGGGTGGAAATGGCCTATTAACTTGTACAGGACTAGAATGCTGTCAGTTTATTAGCCATGTATGTTTGTAGGTGGAATAAAAGTATTTAGGGATAATTTAACTAGTTCTTCCTTGAAGTCTGAGCCATGCCCAAACCTCGTAAGGGTAGGATTTCAGTTCTGATAACTGTTCTTTGTCAGACACAGTAATATTTCTCCCTCAGTGGCATTAGGCGATGGGTATAAATTGAATCGGGATAGATGAATGGTTGCCATGAATATAATTATGCTGCATTTGAATCCAAAGAGCAGATAACAGCTGAGTCAGCAGTTCAGTTGCAGTTGTAGAAATAAATTCATTGCATTGCCACATAGTCCTATTTTATTGGAGGGAATATTTACTGATTTGTGCTGTCATCAATAACATTTAATGAAATTATTTTAAATGTTATAAAATTGAGGGAGGATTTAAAGCTGTAAGGAAAAGTGACCATCTCATTATGTTTCTGTGCAAAGTTTTCTTACTGTGTACCTATTTCTTTTACTTATCATCATTAGCTTAGCAAGCTTTTAACTAAATTATTAACTAATAATTAACTGTTCTGTAAAAGGATATCACAGGTAACCCCAAAAGTAAAGTATGCCATGTAGGTATTTATATGCATTTAATGAATGCTTGATATATGCAGAGTACCAACATGCCATCTTAGCCACTTACAAGCTGACTAACTTTAGGCAAATTGCTTCACCTCTAATACTTGATTTTCACATGTATAAAATATGGATAAAGACGATACTTATAGGGTTATTATGGGAATTAAGTGAGTTAATACATGCAGAGGTTATGCTTAGTGGTCAGCGAATGTAAGCTGTTCCTCTTGTGTAATTAATTATAGATCAGTGAAAATTCTTATGTATTCTCTAGCCTTATGGCTAAGCTTCTAGAAAAGATGCTTAGCTCATTGAGAACTAACATATGCGATGATTCATTTCACTCTTCCATTAGGTTACCTAAATTTCTTGCTGGTTATATAACAACTTTGTTGAGGTTCCAACTTAAGTTCTATAAAGGCAAATAAGGTCTGCTTTGCTTTGAAGTATCTTATTTGGAACTTACTTTGGAAGTCAGTAAGAGGGGTGAATTCCCTAAGTAACTCTAAAAAGAGGGAGATTTTTAGTTTTTCCCTTGTTTCTTGGCATAAGGAAACTGTATTAGGGGTTCATAAGTCAAATCATCTTTGTGAGGTTAGAAATGTGTTTAGGAAAACATAACGAAAAGTTATCTATTCTATTTTTATATGTATTTTATACCTTTGTCATCATCCTTTTATTGCATCAGTAATTCAGTTTGTGAACTAATTTATTTATTAAAATAACATTAAGTACTGTGAAATTCTGTCATCTTCACAAAATGGTAGAAGGAAGATAGAATTTATGAAAAGATTATTTGGTAATTCTCTTTTGACATAAATTTTAATATACCAAACCATTAAGTCATTCCTTGCTACTTTTATAATTTAACTTGTTAGCCTTTATAGTTGGTAAGTTGTAATATGGTTACTGAAGTTGAATTAAAAACATATCAAGTTTTAAGGAACAAAATAACTGTCTGTAAGCAGAATTCGGTATCTATTTGCGGTTCTCTACTGCTTGTAATTTGATATGTCTTGGTAATGACTTTATTTGGATATAGAGCCTAATACAATTTGAGGGCATTTCAAGTAGATCTCTTATTCTTGTAGACACAATGACTTTAGAAATAGAAAAAAAAAAACTCTGGAATGTTGTCACTGTAAATGTCACAGGGATAGGCAAATAGTCTTACTAACCAAATACTCACTTTTTTCCATAGTATTGAATTTGACCGGGATTGTGACTATTTTGCAATTGCTGGGGTTACAAAGAAAATTAAAGTCTATGAATATGGCACAGTCATTCAGGATGCGGTGGATATTCATTACCCTGAAAATGAAATGACCTGCAATTCCAAAATCAGGTACTTAGATTATTGTTATTATTATTATTATTATTATTATTATTATTTTACATAATGCAATGTGTGTATAACCTTTAATATCTGTGATTCATATGAGTTTGTTAATTTATCTTTCTTTGAGACTGTTTATTCACTCATGGTAAACACTAATTGTATACAAAGGATACTTTAGAATCTTACAGATATTGGTTGCTTTTTCCCTGTGGGGGTTACTAGTCATTGTTTTTCTATTTGACAAATGAAAGTCTTCTCTTTGTTCACTTAATCACTCAATCAAATAAAAATTTTTGTTGTAATTGACTTCCATGTGGTATTGAATAAAGAATTACTGTAGCTTATAAATAGTGTCTGAAAGTCAGGAATTTTCCCCCTAGCATGTGCATGTCTCCAAATTTTATAATAGTTTATAATTTAAGAATTCTTTTAAAATTATTTTTTATTTTTTAATAACATATAACGTATTATTAGCCCCAGGGGTACAGGTCTGTGAATCGCCACGTTTACATACTTCACGGCACTCACCATAGCACATACCTTTCTCAATGTCTGTAAAGAATTCTTTTTATAAGAACATTCTGCTGCTTTTCATTGAGGGCCTAATATTTAAGTTTTATATAGTAAGGGTTAAAATTCATAATGAGTGCTTTTCAAATCTGGAATACTGTTAAAAATGCAGAAACTAGAAATTAGATCAGATCTGTCTCCCCCAAATCTTAGGGACATCTTAGAATCTGCATTGTTAAAACAAGCTTCCTGAGCTGTTTTCATTGGCACTGGCTTAAAATGGAATACAAGGAAATCATCTAATAATAAATTTATTTAGAACTTTGAACATTTTCCATTTATCCTTATAATCTTTTTTATCTGAATGAATGACATACGTAGTCTGGTTCTAATGCAGTGTTTGGAATCTTGCCCTGTTAAAATCTGAGGCATCCAGGCACCCCCTTCATAGGACTGTACTTTAAATCAATCCATGCAATGCACTCAGCATAATACTTGGCCATTATCAAGAATCATAGTAAATGTTACTATAATGACAGTGTGGATTAGGGAATACACCTTTACTGTCTTGATACATGTAAAAATATGGCAATAGTTCATGGCATGTTGGAGTAAACGAAAGAAGCTTTTCAAGGCTGAAAGCTATGGGATTAAGAGTGACAGGACCAATGTCTAAGAATGCCTAAAGCTAATTTGAACCACACCAGTTGTGAAAGTGACCTAGATTACTGAGAACCACAGCTAGTAAGTGAAGATCTGGGGTTTGAGTTCAAGTTTATCTAACTCCAGAATTTAGTTCTTCTAACTATCCATCTAACTTCTCCTAGAAATCCAGTAAGTATATGTAAACATGCAAATGAACTCTTAACAGTCTCTGAAGTTTAACATAAATACAGCCAGTAGAGAGTAAAAGACTATTGTTTTCATGTGCTTTGAAGTCATCTAGGTTAATTGCTTTACTGAGTGGCTTTTATCCTTAATACACATTAGTTTTATACATGATTCCTGTATGTGTCTCACTGAAAGCATACATTTTTAGATGTTGGATTCTTAGTTTTGGAGTGCTTGAGAATAGCTGAAACCGTAAGATGTTAAAAGCTTAATTGTAAATGTTAAATTCAGTAATAAGCTCATATTAGTTGTGGTTTTTTTTTTTTTTTTTTGGATATAAATACAGAAACCCAATTCAAATTAGTTTATTAGCTTATATAATTCAGCTCAACTTGATCCAGGGGCTTACACAATTTGATCTCCCCTCTGTCATTGTGCTGTGGCATGCTTTGTGCTCTGTTGGCCTCTGTTTTCACTCACAGAAATGCTCTCCTCATGTATGAAAGATGGCCATTGGTGGCTTTAGGCTCATGTCCATCTTTTGGCTGGTGATCAGAGTGAATAGTGGTAAGGGTTGTTATTTGGTAGTTCAATCCAAAAACTTGGCAGTTATTTGATACATTTTGTCCCAGCTGTGTTGTGGGCTGATTAATGATATGAAATCATGTAGATGATTTGAAGTGTTCTAATCTTTCTGCACACTTCAAAATTCTTTGTATTCATTGTTACTTATTTCTACATAAAATAAGGCTTAACTGTATTTCTTTCAGCTGTATCAGTTGGAGTAGTTACCATAAGAATCTGTTAGCCAGCAGTGATTATGAAGGCACCGTCATCCTATGGGATGGATTTACAGGACAGAGGTCAAAGGTCTATCAGGTAAATTAGAGTACTAGTCGTTTGTTTTTAAGAATCACGTTTTTACTTCATAATTATAGTTACAGTTACAAGTTTATAATTACAAATGTTAAGCCACAATTTGGCATTTTTTTTATACCTATATAATAGCAAATAATGCCTTTCATTACAAGTTTAAAGCTTCTAGCATTTTTAATCCCTCTGTAATAGGAGATAATGCTTTTCTGAAGCATCACTGCAGACTTGTTTTGCATTTGTACAGTGTGTCAAATGGATTTCCAAAAGCAATAAAATATGTATATATAAAAAGTTTGGGAATATCTTCGCATCTCATTTGTTTTCATGGCCTATTCTCTCTCCCTCTCACCAGAGCCATAAATTAGTATCAGGCTTTTTCTTTATTTATTTTAAGATCTATATTTTGTCTAAGACTACTTTGTCTTTCTTCTATGTCTAGGAGCATGAGAAAAGATGTTGGAGTGTTGACTTTAATTTGATGGATCCTAAACTCTTAGCTTCTGGTTCTGATGATGCAAAAGGTACTATTTGAATCTCTTCTGCTTTTCCTCATGCCCTTACCCCCAACTTAATTCCTTTTATTAGCAGAGATGCAGATATTTATTAAAAATCATAGCAATCCTCTGTGATTATTATTCTAAAAATAATGTACGTACTACAATCTTTATATCTTTTTGAGTGAAAAAAATTAATATATATCTTTATTATAATAATATTTTCTGGATTCATGTCATATGGTGAGATATTGATAACCAATTTCTTTATATATAACATCAAATAAACTTTTTTTGCTGAAATATTTAGACCTATCTCTGTTTTAAATTATATTTAGTGTATACTAAAGTTTTTCAATGAAGTTTATCAATATTCAAGGGAAACTTCTACATTTGCCAATTTAATTGACCTCTTCTGTTTTTTCTTATATATCCCTGTTTACTATTCATGTTTTTCAGTTATCCTTATTGTTTTGTCCTAGTTCTTTCCACCATTAGATTTACAAAGCCCTGTTAACAGATTTCTCTTATTTTAAAGTAATGGCCTTAATTTTTTTGCCGTTCTTTTCTACCTGTACCCTCCAGACTAGTGATTTGTTAGGCAAAGATAGCTCTTGTGTTGAAAAGTCTATTTCATAATGATAGTGCATGCCCTATTCTGTAAGTGGAAAGTGAACATGACTGGACTTTCCCCCCCAAACATCAAAAAGTAGCAAGTTCTTTACCCAAAGTATTTTTAAATCGAAATACCTTTCTTCTTGATTGTTTTAACAAATTATTCTTAAATTCTAAATTATTTAGAGCAGCATATGAAAGTCGATATTTGTATGTAGGGATACAAAGTTTCACTAATGTGAAATGTTTTTTCTCATAGTATATGGGGATAGCTTTTATTGAGTTGAATACTTGTAATTTTGTACTGAAGATTAATATTTATTCAAAGGTGGTGACTGGTCAGAGTCTTCCTCTGGAAAATAGAAGCCATTCACAACAATTTAAGAAGAAAGAAGTATAAAGGGATTTTTCAAGTTATTTATTCATGTTAAATTGTATTAAAATGTACATAACATAAAATTAGCCATTTTAACCATTTTGAGTGTACTCTTCTGTGGCATTAAGTACATTCATACTGCTGTGCAGTTTTCACTACCATCAGTCCATAGAACTTTTTTCATATCACCAAACTGAAACTGTACCCATTAAATGTAACTCCCCATTTCCTCTTTGCCAGCCCTTTGCAGTCATGTTTCTACTTTCTGCCTCTATGAAATTGGTACTTAAAACTCTCTCATATGAGGGGAATCATATAGTGTCCATTTGCAGTTGCCTTATTTCATTTAGCATAAAGTCTTCAAGTTTCATCCATCTTACAGCATGCATCAGAATTTCTTTTACAAGGCTAAATTATAATCTCTTGTATGAATGCATTACATTTTGTTTATCTGTTCATTCATTGATGGATAGACATTTGGGTTATTTCTACCTGTTGGGCTCTTGTGTATAATGCTGCTATGAACATGAGTGACAAAATATTTTTTCATGTCTTGGTTTTAGTTCTGGGTATATACTCAGAAATGGAATTGCTGGATCATATGGTACTTACATGTTTACTTTTTTGAGGAACCATCATTCTCTTTTCCATAGTGGCTGTACCATTTTACATTTCCACCAGCAATGCCTAATTATTTCATTTTCTCCATACCTTCACCAACATGTTATTTCCTTCCTTCCTTCCTTCATTAATACTAATAACTTTAATAATGTAACGTGGTATCTTATTGTGGTTTTGCTTTGCATTTCCCTAAATGATAGTGATGTGCTAAGTATCTTTTTGTGTGTTTATTGGTCATTTGTATGTCTTCTTCAGAGAAATGTTAATTCAAGTCCTATGCCCATTTTTAAATTATCTTTTTGTTTGTTTGTTTGTTTGTTTTGCTGTTGAATTGTAAGAGTTCTCTGGATATTAATTCCCTTAATCAGATACCTGATTTATTGATAGTGTGTTTTTATGCACAAAATTTTTTCATATTGGTGAAGTCCCAATCGTCTCATTTTCTTTTGTTGCCTATGCCATCCTATCCAAGGAGTCATTCATTACACTAGGTTCAGTGTAATGAAGATTTTTGCCCTTTGTTTTCTTGTAAGAGGGTTATAGTTTTAGCTCTTACGTGTCTTTGATCCATTGTGAGTTAACTTTTGTATATGGTGTAAAGTTCTGACTTCATTCTCTCACATGTGAATATCCATTTTTCCTAGCACCACTTGTTAAAAAGATTGTCTTTTCCTTATTGAAAGATCTTGGCACCCTTGTCAAAAATCATTTGATTATGCCTTCAAGGCTTTACTTCTGGAGTCTTTGCTGTTGGTTGGTCTGTTTTTCCTTATGCCATGATTGCACTGTTTTATAGCTTTGTTTAGAAATCAGGAAGTGTGACTCCTCCATCTTTTTTCTTTTTTTCAAGATTGTTTTGGCTATGTAGGGTCTGCTAAGATCCCATATGAATTTTAGGTGGATTTTATTTTATTATTTCTTTTCTTCTGCTTACTTTGGATTTAATTTGCTCTTCTTTTTCTAGTTTCCTAAATTAAAAGCTTGGGTTATTGATTGTAGATCTTTTCTCCTTGCTAATATTTGCATTTAATGTTATAAATGTCCCTTTAAGTGTTGTATCCCACAAGTTTTTAGTTTTATTTTAATTTTCCTTTATTTGAAAATATTAAAAATTGTTTTTGAGATTTCTTATTTGACTTATATATTATTTGGAAGTGTGTTGCTTAATCTCTAGGCATTTTGGAATTTTCTAGCTGTCTTTCTGTTACTGACTTCTAGTTTAATGTCATTGAAGTCTAAGAGATACATTATTTAATTTCGCCTATTTTAAATTTGTTACGGTCTGTTTATAGTCCAGAATATGGTCTGTCTTGGGGAAATATCTCATTTGAGTTTGAGGAGAATGTATATTCTCGTTAAATAAATTAGTCTGTAGATATCATTTATATTCATTTGATTGATAGTATTTTCAGTTCAGCTGTGTCCTTACTGATTTCTCCCTGCTGATTCTGTCCATTCTGATTGAGGGATATGTATTTTTTAGATTCTACATTGATCTATGTATTTCTTCTTTTTCTATAACACATTGTCTTGATTTGTGGTTTTACAGTAATTCTTGAAGTCTAGTAGTATGAGTCTTACATCTACGTTCTTGAAAATGATTTTAGCCCTGGACTTCCTCTGCTCTTCCATATACATTCTAGAATCAGGTTGCCAGTACTTACGGAAGATCCTGCTGAGATTTTTATTAAGATAATATTGAATCTCTAGATCATTTGGGGGAAAATTGATACCATAAAAGTTGAGATTTTGGGGTACCTGGGTGCCTCATTGGTTAAGTGTCTGCCTTCGGCTCAGGTCATGATCCCAGGGTCCTGGGATTGAGCCCTTCATTGGTCTTCCTGCTCTGTGGGGAAACCTGCTTCTCCCACTCCCTCTGCCTGCTGCTCTGCCTGCTTGTATTCTCTCTCCCTGTCAAATAAATAAATAAAATCTTCAAAAAAAAATTGAGGTTTCTATTCCATGAACATTTTTGTTAATGGTTTTATTTATTGGGGCACCTCGGTTGCTCAGTCTTTAGGCATCTGTCTGCCTTCAGCTCTGGTCAAGAACCCATGTTCCTGGGATTGAGCCCCACGTCGGTCTCCCTGCTCATTGTGAAGCTTGCTTCTCCTTCTCCCACTCCCCTGTTTGTGTTCCCTCTCTTGCTGCCTCTGTCAAATCAATAAATAGAATCTTTAAAAAAAAAAAAGATTTTATTTATTGATTTGACAGAGCACAAGCAGGGGGAGCTGTAGAGGGAGAGGGAGAAGCAGGCTCCCCACTCAGCAGGGAACCCAACATGGGGCTCGATTCTAGGATCCTGGGATCATGACCTGAACCGAAGGCAGATGCTTAACTGACTGAAGCACCCAGGTGCCCCTCCATGAACACAGTTTATATATACCAAATTTAGTGTTAAGAAAAAATTTTTAGTACTTTTATAGTTTTCACCATATAGATTCTGTACATTATTACAACTAAAGAGTTTGTGCTATTGAAAATGGTGTTTAAAACATTAATACTCATTCATGTTTTACTAGTTTATAGGAAAACAGTTTTTTGGTTTTTTAAAAAGATTTTATTTATTTACCTGACAGATAGAGATCACAAGTAGGCAGAGAGAAAGAGAGAGCAGGGAGCCCGATGTGGGGCTTGATTCCAGGACTCCAGGATCATGACCTGAGCCGAAGGCAGACACTTAACTGACTGAAGCACCCAGGTGCCCCTCCATGAACACAATTTATATCTATCAAATTTAGTGTTAAGAAAAATTTTTTAATACTTTTATAGTTTTCACCATATAGATTCTGTACGTTATTACAACTAAAGAGTTAGTGCTATTGAAAGTGGTGTTTAAAAAATTAATACTCATTCATGTTTTACTAGTTTATAGGAAAACAGTTTTTTGGTTTTTTTAAAAAGATTTTATTTATTTACCTGACAGAGATTACAAGTAGGCAGAGAGGCAGGCAGAGAGAGAGCAGGGGAAGCAGGCTCCCCGCTGAGCAGAGAGCCTGATGAGGGGCTCGATCCCAGGATCATGACCTGAGGTGAAGACAGAGGCTCTAACCCACTGGGCCACCCAGGCGCCCCTTAGATTAGACTTTCACTGGACATGTTTTTGTCAGGTTAAGGAAATTCTCTTTTTCCTTGTTTGCCAAGAATATTTATCATGAATGGATGTTGAATTTTATCATTTTTCTGTATCTGTTGAAATGATTTTATTTTTGTTTGTTTGTTACTATCATGAACTATAATGATCTCTTTTCACATCTTAAAGTAGCCAAGATGGAACAAATCCCATCTTTGCCATCATGTATTATCTCTTTTCTGTATTAGCATGTTTGGTTTGCTGATTTATTTTTTTAAGGGATTTTTGCATCTATATTCATGAGGAGTATTGGCTTTTATTTTTCTGTTCTTGTAATTCTTTTTGTGACTTTCATATCAGGGTAATGCTGGCCTAATAAAATGATTTGTCTTGTTTTGGGGGGTATAGATGGAAGTGATTGTTTAGAATTGTTGTTTTGTTCATAAATCTTTGATATAATTTGTAACTGAAGCTTTCTGAGCCTGGAATTTTCTTTGTGTGAAGTTTTTAATTAATAATTTATTTTTTTAAATTGACGTGTAGTTGACAGGCGTACAACATAGTGATTCAGCAGCTCTCTATGTTATATTGTGCTTACCATAAGGGTAGCTGCTGTCACTGTACAGTGCTATTACTGTACCATTGACTGTTCTCTGTGGTATAACTTTTAACCTGTGGCAGAAGAATTTAATTTCTTTAGTAAATTTTAGAACTATTCAATTCATCTCTTTCTTCTTGAGTGAGCTTTGGTGGTCTGTACCTTTCTGGAATTGATATTTTGTGTCCTGTCTTTCATTATCTATTATTTATATATATAGGTCAGCGTGGCATTAAGTTTATCAATTTTAATTATCTTTTTCAAATATCTAACCCTTGATTTTATTTTATTTTTATTTACTTATTTAATTTTGCTTGTTTTCTATTTGTAGTTTCATTAATGTTTGTTCATTAGCTTTTTGTCCCACATTAACGTAATTTTTTTTCCTTTGGGTGTGATTCTGTTTCTCTGTTTTATTAAGGTTGAAGTTTATGTCATTGATTTGAGCCTTTTATCTTTTCCAATGTAAATATTTCCAGGTGTACATTTCCCTTTAAGCACCACTTGAGCTGACCCCTCAAATTTTCATATAATATATGTTTGTTCATTAACTTTTAAAAGCACACGTAATTTTTCTTGTGACTCTCTTGTTTAGTTTGCTTAAGATTTATAGCTTAATTCTCGTTGGAGAACATGTTTTATATGGCTTTAATTCTTTCCTATTTGTTATGATTTGTTTTATGGTCCAAAATATGATCTGCCTTGGTAAATGTTCCAAGTGTATTGAAGAGTTCTCCAGTGTTCTCCAGTGGAGTATTCTGGGTCAATTAGATCAAGCTTATTGATAGTATCTTTTTGGTTTTCTGTATCTTTGCTGTTTTTGTCTTGTCTCCTTGTTCTACTGATTATGAAACAGGCGTGTTGAAATCTGATTTCATTTCTCCTTTCAGCAAGGAGGGGATGTTTTGCTTCTTCTTTTGTTTGCTTGGTTTTTTGAAGCTGTTTTGTTAGGGTCTTAAGCATTTAGAATTGTTGTCTTCATGAATTGACCCTTTTATCAATATATAATATAATTCTTTATCCCTATTAATATTCTTTCTTCTGAATCTACTTTTTAGATATTCATCAAAGCAGTGATCTCTTTTTCCTTTCCTCTGAGATTACACGAGTATTAGACCTTTCATTTTTGCCTTATATGCCCCTCAGTCACAGTCACTGTTCTTTTTATTTTATTTTTATTTTAATATTTTTTATTTTAATATTTTTTCTCTTTTTTACATTAAGTAATTTCTGTTCTTTTACATCACTGAATCCTTTATCTGTTTACTTTCATTTTGATATTGATTCAGTCCAGTAAATCTCTTATGTAAATTACTGTATTTTTTTCTAAGATTTCATATGATTGTTATTTTATAGTTCCTATATTTCTACTGAATATTTCTCTCTCTCTATTAGCTTTAAATGTGTTTACCTTTACCCCATGGAGCACAGTTACAGTAGTTGCTTTAAAATCTGTTTAATAATCCCAACAGCTAGATTTTTAGGATTGATTTTTGTTGGTGCTATCTTTCTTTTAAATTCTTCACATTTTCCTGGATTTTTATATATTCAGTAATTGGTGAGTTGTATGTTAGGCATTTTGAATGTTATGTAAGAGTCCTGTTCACATTTTCTAGATAATGTTCTTTGTTTTGTTTTGTGTTGTTTTCAAGCAGTTGATCAGCAGTTTAGATAGTGACTATATGTTCTGTGTTGCTTTCTTTGTGAATGATAGTTCCATTGTCAGAGCGGTTTTCAAAGCCTGTGCTGTGCTACATTGGTTTGTCTCATGCATATGCCAGTCAGAAGTTAGTCTGGAAACTGCGTTGTCTTTTCAATTGTAGTTCAATGCACAAAGCCTTTGTGATGCTTCTTTATGTCTATCATACACATACAGAACTTGCAAGTAACTAAAGACTTAGTCCAGTTCATACACAGGATACTGGATCTCCTTCTCCAGTGCTTGCTTTTCCTGGTTTCTCCCATATACTTTGTTTCCCTTTTTTCCTGAGGTTTTGTCAAGAAAGTTGAGGTTTCTCTATAGATGAGTTACTCCTTTTTATGACCACAGAGATGGAGCTTCTGTGGGAATATTAGCTTGTCATACTGCTGTAACTCTGTGATGGAAGCCCACCCAGGGGATTGTTGAGAGAGAAGAATAAAACAAATGAAAAAAAAAAAGACCCTCAATCCTCTGGCTTGCAGGAATGCCTTTTTCCAGTTTTATGGTCAGAAACACAGGGATTTTCCTCAGTTTTTGCTTATTGAGGTGCTGATTTTGGCTTGCTGTGGGTAAAAAAGAGGGAGAAAAGAAATGGTACTCTTACCCTCCTGCACTGGTTTACTTCTTCTTTTTTTTTTAATTTTTTATTTTTTATAAACATATATTTTTATCCCTAGGGTCTGTGAATCGCCAGGTTTACACACTTCACAGCACTCACCAAAGCACATACCCTCCCCAATGTCCATAGCCCCACCCCACTTCTCCCAACCCCCCTCCCCGCAGCATCCCTCAGTTTGTTTTGTGAGATTAAGAGTCACTTATGGTTTGCCTCCCTCCCAATCCCATCCTTGGTAGGTAAACTTGATCTTGGCTGGATTTCTTGTTGATCTTCTGGGGAAGGGGCCTGGTGTAGTGATTCTCACGTGTCTTTGCCCCAGGTGGAATTGCACCGCCCTTACCAGGGGCCTGGGTGAGTAATCCGCTTGGGTTTGCTTTCAGGAGCTTTTGTTCCCTGAGCGCTTTCCGTAGAGTTCCGGAGGACAGGAATACAAATGGCGGCCTCCTGGTCTCCAGCCCGGAGGAGCCGAGAGCCTGGGGCCCCGCTCCTCAGTGTACCCTCAGAGAACAGCGCCAAGTTACTCCCCTCTGCCTGACCTCCGGCCACGCTCCGAGCTCACCGAGCCTGTGGCCGGTTCAAGGTAACCCTGAGCTGTGAGCTTACTGTCGGCTCTGTCTCTGTAGCCGGCTTTCCCGTTCCAATACCTGCAAGCTCTGTGACACTCAGACACCCCCGATCCTTCTGTGACCCTGCGGGACCTGAGGCCACGCTGACCCCGCGTGGGCTTCACCCCAGTTTAGCCTCTGGGGCGATGTCCCTCAGCGGAACAGACTTAAAAGTCCTGATTTTGTGCGTCGTTGCTCCGCCGCATGCCGGGAGCCGGCCCCTCCCCCCGGGGTCTATCTTCCCGTGGCTTTGGATTCACTTCTCCGCCGGTCCTACCTTTCAGAAAGTGGTTGTTTTTCTGTTTCCAGAATTGCTGTTCCTCTTCTCTTCGATCTGCCGATGGATTTTCAGGTGTTTGCAATCTTTAGATAAGCTATCTAGCTGATCTCCTGCTAGCTGAGGTAGTCTCAGCCTGCTACTTCTCCGCCATCTTGACTCCTCCCCCTGGTTACTTCTTTTAACTTTTGAATGTCCTTCTCATAATGACTCCTTTTCCTTACTTTTTGGATTCCTTAGATATTTGCTTTTTGCTTTTGTTTTTTACATTGTCCTCAGAGTAATCTCATAGAGAGATTGGCTATAGTGGGCTTACTTTGTCTTGGTTGGTACGGAGTCCCAAATGCATTTACACCCATCTTAAAAATTTTTAGTGTTAGTAAATTATCACTCTTGTGAGTGTTTGGTGATTTCTACTTACAAATATTGCTTGTAAAATACTGCTTTTGTGGTAATTTATAATAAGAATGCTTTACATTGCTTTTAATGTATTTTACACATTTAGCATCTACACATTTAGCACACAATGTATTTTACATATTTAGCATTTTATATATTTTATTTTTTAACCTTTTATATTTTTATTTATTAAATTTTTAATAGTTATTAGTTGATATTGTTTTATCAATCCATAATACTAAGTCCTTAAAACTGAAGTTTTTGTATTCATGCTGTTATTTATTTATTTTATTTAATGCCATGTATTTAAAAAATAGTTTATTTTCAAATATATGTGTACTACTTGGGTGTTAAACATGAATATAGCAGGCTAATAGATGTAGCATTTCTGTGTTGCAAGGTAATCAGGAAAGAATTTTATGAACCAATTTATAACTTCTTTACAAAAAAATAGATTTTCCTTTTCAAATACACGAACTAAGAATCATTTGCAGTAAATAACCTTGCTTTTGAATTAGAATAATCACATTCTTTCAAATATTTTTATCCCCAATATGAATTTTAAGAATATTTAGGCTCTAGAACAGCAGTAGTTATAGGTTCTTATTCATTCCAGATTTTCATAGCTGCATACATTAATGTCAGTGTGATAAATTTGAAATCTTGACAAGTTTAAAAAATTAATTTTAGTTAATGGATCTGAATGAAACACTTCTTTTTTATCAAAGCACTAAAAAAATGAATTGCCGCATATTAAATAGCATGACGATAATAGTTATCTTTCCTCTAATTTATAATTTTAATCAGTTATCATTCCTATAAGTTATAACTTTACTAAATGTAATATCTCCAATATCCAAGTGAATTTAAAAGGCTTATGTTAGATGGCCTCCCAGGTAGCCCCCGTGATCTGTCTCCTAGTATTCTCAGACTTTCCTCCCCATTTTTCTAGTCTTTGTGCTTGGCAAAATATTATAGACTTGAAGGTATGTCACTTCTGAAAATAGTTGATATAAAACACTGCAGCCTCTCTCTTCATCATTCTCTCTTTATATTTGGTTCAGTGTGGAGAAGCTAAGAGTATTGTCATAAGCCCAAATAACGGGGCGCTTGGGTGGCTTAGTTAGTTAAGTGTCTGCATTAGGCTTAGGTCATGATCCCAGAGTTCTGGGATCAAGCCCTTTGTTGGGTTCCCTGCTCAGCAGGGTGTATGTGCTTCTTCCTCTCTCCCTCTGCGCTCTCCCTGCTTTTGCTCTCTCTCAAATAAATCAATAAAATATTTTAAAAAATCCCAAAAACTCAAATGGTGGGGAACTGCCTCCTCATGCCAGGAGCCATGTTGAGTGAGTTTGCACTGGATCCTCTAGCTCAGCTGCATGGCAACCTCTCTGGGCCTTGAGACTCAGCCCCGACTGTCCAGCTAGGCTGCTCAGAGATTCCTGACCCACATGACAGTAAATTTTGTTGTTTTAAGTTGTAAGTTTTGGAGCAATTTGGTGTGCAACAACAGCTAACTAGTACAACAAGGTCTGTTTTCTCTATTTGATCGAGTTTAAAAGAAAAAACTTGGTAAATCACTAGTGTCAAAGTGAACATCTTTGTGCTTTATCATTCATATTTTTTTAAGATTGATTTTCTTTATTTATGTGAGAGAGAGAGAGAGAGGGGCAAGCACAGGGAGCAGCAGGCAGAGAGGCAGAGGGAGTAGTAGACCAACTCCCTGGTGGGCGGGGAGCCTGATGCATGACTGGATTTCAGGACCCTGAGATCAACCTGAGCTGAGGGCAGATGCTTAACTGACTGAGCCACCCAGGCGCCCCTGTCTTTCATATTTTTAAAATAGATTTTATTTATTTGAGAGGGGGAGAGAGAGAGAGACCGAGAGCATGAAACGGGAGGGGGGCAGAGCAGTAGGCCGAGGGAGGAGCAGACTCGCTGAGGCCAACGTGGGACTCCATCCCAGGATCCTGGGATGATAACCTGAGCCAAAGCAGACGCTTAACCAACTGAGCCACCCAGGCTTCCTTTCATATTTGTTTTTATTGATTTATAAGATAGTACGTTTGTCCCTCGGGTTTTCTGTAGTTTCTAGTGAAACAGCACTATCCCATTTTACTCGCTCTGTTTTCTGTAGCATCTAGGCAGTAGTTTAGAAGTGGGTCCAAGAGTATCAGATATCAAGTGTACTCATAATTGAACTAAAGACAGGCTTTTTTATGGTGTCAAACACCTGTGTTTCTTTTTTTTTTTTTTTTTTTAATAATAATTTCCTTTTTAGGATGTTTTGGTGCAAATAGACGTGCAGTGGGCCCTGTATGAGAAGCTCTAAAACATATACATACTGCATATTGTAATTGGTGCTGTTATTATAGATATTCATTGTGTTTTATTTTTGGAAAAAATAATAATTGAATAAAAACTTAGAGTATGTTTAACTCCGATTTTACAAATTAATGGATGATAAACTATAACCATCTTCTACAGTAGTTGGGTTTTAAAAAATGTAGTATTTTTTTTAAGATTTTATTTATTTATTTGAGAGAGGGAAAGAGAGCAGGAGGGAGAGAGAGAAGCAGACTTCCCGCTGAGAAGGGATCCCAACACAGGGCCCGATCCTAGGATTCCAGGATCCCAGGATCCCAGGATCCCAGGATCATGACCTGAGCCGAAGGTAGAAGCTTAACTGATTGATCCACCCAGGCACCCCCCAAATTTAGTATTTTGTAATGGGACTTAAGTAACAAGTTCATTTTCTAAAGGCAGCTAGCTAGTATTCAGAACAAGTTTTTTTTTTTTCTAGCTTCTTACATTGCAACATGGTTTTCCTAACAGTCACTATTTTGTTTTTGTTTTTGTTTTTGTTTTTATTTTTGTTTTTAACTGAAGTTCATAGGAGACTATATATACAGAAATGCCATGAGTTTAATTGCCTTAATTAGCTCCTCACCTTGAGGTTGGTATTTTAGTTTGAATGTACTTTTACTTTTTCTTAACAAAAGGTGGTTTTCACATTAAATATAAAATTATATACTTATTGATTTTTAATGAAATTTTTAGTGTCATTCTTTAACAGTAGGCATATTATTACTGATTTATATATGTTCTTCTTCTTTTGAGGACTGTCTCATTTATATTTGTTTCACACATTTTCTTCCAAACTTTTTGTTGATTTCTTCTACACTTTACTATTTTACCTTTTATCTATGATGTCATCTTAGGATATTTCGTCATATTTGTTCTAGTAGTTTCCTAGGAATCCCATAGCAGCATTATCATAAACTGTTTGGTTTCCACAATAGAAATGTATTTTCTCACCATACTAGAGGCGAGAAGCCTAGAATCAAGGTGTTGGTGAGGCCATGCTCTCTCTGAAGGTTCTAAGGAGGAATCCTTTCTTTGCTGCCTTACCAGTTCTGGTGGCTAGTACTAATCCTGGGTATTTCTTGACTTGTAATTGCATCTAATTTCTGCCTTTTTCAATACATGGCCTTTTTTATTTGTACCTCTTTACCCAACCCTCCCTCTTTTTATCAAGAAACCATTCTTTGGATTTAGGGTCATCCTAATCGATCCAGTATGACTTTATCTTAACTTGACTATATCTGCAAAGACCCTATTTACAAATTAGGTGACACTCAGATGTACCTGGGATTAAGACTATAACATAGCTTTTTGGGGAATGTGGTTTAACTCACAACACCTATTTTGTTTAATAGAGTGTATTCTTTATATATTTTTCTTATTATGCTGTATATATTTAGTATATCTTTAAACTCTGGTTATTGTTTAAGCTCAGACAGATATATCGAATTCTATGTAATCTAGTATCTTTTATATTGAAAATTATAATCAATAGTGCTTACCATTGTGACTTATTTTTAAAATGTTAATGATTCCATTAACATTGAGAAATTAGCATGAAATTAACAAAAGACCTTCTAATTTAACTGTCCTTTTGTTCTAGTTCATTCCTATGCTTACTTATTTTGAATTGTTATAAAAGACTGATGGATAAACCTTATTTATAAAGGTTTATAAAGGTTCTTAGTTATTAGTATTGGGATTATGGGGCTCCATAAATATTTGCTGTGGATTAACTTTGGCTTGCTATTTTTGAGAGTACAACTCTACCACTTGGTATTCTAATCTATAAATGCTGTAGTAGACATGTGGACTTTTAATTATAGCTAGCCATTTCATCTCAGATTGTATATCTTAATTGCTGAGACAGTTGTATGTTGACTGGAATAACACATGGTTCCTATTAGAAAATAACATGAAAACAAGACAAATATTTCTATTTAAAACTCTTATTCTTTTATTTTAATATTGTCTTATTTTTCTCTTAGGAGACTAATAGATTGATTAGGTTGTAAGTAAATTTTTTAACGGTTAACTTTTATTTGGGGTCCACGTATTTAAAGAAACTTTCTATGGAATTCCACTTGTAAAAGATAAATTAACCCATTCACCCAGAAAATTTCTATTCTTAGAAAATACCATTTTATAGAAGTAATAGTTGGAACCATTTTTACTTTTTTTTTTTTAACTCCCATTTACTGATCGCCATACTAGTATTCCTAAAAAGATTCTTAAATTTTACTATGCCTTCATCTTAATACTGGTTTTCAACCCAAATGCACACTGGAATCACCCAAAAAGCTTTTAAACAAATACCAGTACCTGGACCCCAACTGGGTATTGGCCAGGACAGGACATTGGGTGACAGGACATTGAAAAGATGCGTAGGAAGATTTTTGTTCTTGTTATGGTTAATGTTCATTATTAATTCTGATGTGTAACCAGGAGTATAACCAATACCTTGAAAATCTGTTTTATATGTGTATTCTGTTGTCTATGAAGGCATTTTTGATGTATGATATAATCTGTGCTTTGGTACCTTACAAAAACAACAGCTCACTTTCTATTTCTGCTCTGAGATCTGACCTTCTCTGATCAGTTTTTCTTTAATCTTTACAAATCTCAGTATATACCACTGGACTGGACCAAATACCAAATATTAAAACAAAATAAAGTTTAACTAAGTAATTCTGTAACATTACTTTAGACACACTTAAATCATATAACTTGAGTTCTGGCATAAAATTCTAAAGCCATGGAATTCTTAATTGAAAGACAAATCAAGAACTGCTTCCAGGTACTTTACAAATGGCATTTGTATTCTGAGATACGTAAATAAATATGAAAGTGTATTTGTGCATGCATGTTTGTGTAGCAGTGGGATGACTATATGATTCATCTTCCAACCCATGATACTTGAGAAAAATACACACCATTTTTTTTAAAAGTAGGCTCCATGTCTAATGTGGGGCTTGAAATCACCACCCCAAGACCCAAGAGTCACATGCGCTACTGAGTGAGCTAGCCAGGGTCACCATCCCCCCAATACCATTTAAAGAATACTGAATCAAATACATGTATATCTCCATATTGCTTTTTTTTAACCCCTCTCTAAAGGAAAATGTTTTGTATTAGTATGAAAAGGCAACTGTAGCAATAAGCAAACATTCTGCATTACAGAAGCATTTGCTAATGCATTGTTTAATTCTTCTCATTTTTATTGTCCTTTACTCTTAGTGAAACTATGGTCTACCAACCTAGACAACTCAGTGGCAAGCATTGAGGCGAAGGCTAATGTGTGCTGTGTTAAATTCAGCCCCTCTTCTCGATACCATTTGGCTTTCGGCTGTGCAGGTAAGAAATGAAAGCAGCTTTGTCTTCTTTTGATGTTGATTGCATATTGTGCCTAGGATAAAAGACAGTAGTTTAAAACGAATAACTTGCTTTGTAAGTTTAAATTTTGTTTTTTGTTATTAGATTCTAGGAAGTATGCAGTGCCATCATTACTCATTTATTACTATGCCTTAATTTTAGTATTCTGTCACCATCTTTCATACCTAGAGATGATTTGTTGATTATTTTTGTTGTTCCTCCAAGTCTTTGCATGCATGAACTAATGCTTATTCACACACTTAGGTCATAATGACATTTAAATGATTAAGCTATATTATACAGACGAAGGAATCCATTTTTTTGATTAAATGACATTTATTCATTCTTTTAAAAATTTAATTTATACATATATATGTATACATATTTGTACATATATATGTGTGTATATGTATATACATATTTATATGTATAAATTATATATATACACACATATATGTATAAATTATATATATAAGGACAATTTATACATATATATGTATAAATTATATATATAGGGACAATGAATGAGACAGGTAAAATCTTGCATCATGGAATGCATGGTAACATAGGAAGTTCTCAAAAACGTGTTAGCTATTACTATAGCAAAGAATTTCTTGTTAATATAATTTTCTTAACTAGGGTGACCAAATGTCTGCCTTTGCCAGTCATGGTTTATACTTCTATTGTTATCATTACTATTAGTGCCTTCTTTAATTCTCAGAAGTGTTATGGGTTGGAAGATAAATCATATGGTTGCCCTAGTCCTTTGTCTTCTGTATCTGTCCACTCCCCCTAATTGTTAACTAGAACAGTAAATAGTAAACACTTGTAATTTAACTTCTGCATTAGAAAATCTCTTTGATTCTTTTTATATTGATAATCTCAGTTTTTTAAAGATAATTTTGGCACCATATAATGAACACAGAAACACCCTTATAAAAGGAGAAGCACAATTTAAATCTTATTTGTTATTATACCCTTTCCTTATTTCAGTTTATTTATTTACTTATACACTGACGCAATTTCATAGTTTCAGTAAGGTACAGTCTAACATGTATCTCTAGGTAACATTCTCTTTCTGTTAGCATACAGTATTTTGTTTTTCCTAACCAAATGGTATTCTTTTCCATTTGAACCTACTATTTCCTTATTAAATCCCTTTTCTATCACTGACTAGGCAAGCGGATTAATTTATCTCCGCACGTTTCTTATCCTTAAAATAGAGATAGTCCTTTGATGCTTTATGAAGATTATGAAAGGAAAATGTTATATACAAAGCTTTTCTAATATGGTATTTAGTAATTGTTTAGTTATTTTCATTATTAGTACTTTATCATGCATTTAATAGCTTATTAATAGTTTTATTGTTACATTCTGTTTTATAAACACACTCACCATTGGCCATCATGTATGAAGTTATTGTCAGTATTTAATAGATATGAACATCTTCAGAATTTTTTGTTCCTGGCAAAGGGAAACCTACTTTATTTATGTATTTTTTAATTTTTAAATCCAGTTTAATTTAATTTAATTTTAAAGTTTATTTACTTATGTGGTCTGTGTACCCAATCTGGGGCTCAAACTCACAGCCCTGAGATAAAGAGTTCCAAGGTTTTCCGACTGAGCCAGCCAGATGACTTAGGGAAACCTACTTTATTTATTTTATTTTATTTTATTTAAAGATTTTATTTATTTATTTGACAGATCACAAGTAGGCAGAGAGGCAGGCAGAGAGTGAGAGAGGAGGAAGCAGGCTCCCCGCTAAGCAGAGAGCCCGATGTGGGGCTTGATCAAGACCCGAGCTGAAGGCAGAGGCTTTAACCCACTGAGCCACCCAGACGCCCCGGGAAACCTACTTTAAAAAATGCTTTACTGTCTGGCAGGCTGTTTGCCCTTACTGTTTTAAATTTTCATGTTTTTCTTACTTAATTTTTGCATTTGCTTTTCCATGTATACTTTAAGATTTATCTTTTTCCAATTCTAGAAAAATTCTTTTGGGATTCTCCTCTGAATTACATTTTATTTATTTGTTAATTTTGGAACCACTGGCATTATTAAGATAGTACATCTTCCCACATAGTTATATGGGGTAGTTTTCTGTTTGTTGGGATTATTTTTATCTTACAATGAGATTTCATAGTTTACTTCATTTAGGTATGAGGTCTTTCTGGTTAATTTTTTTCTATGTCTAAGTTTTGGTTCTATTTTTTCTATTGCTTATTTTAAGTACTGTTTGCTGAAAGTAGATAAAAATTTTTAATATTTAGATATATGTATTATATCTAGGCACTTTATAGATGTTTCTTATTAAATCTAGTGGTTTTTTTGGTGGAGTCTTTGAGTTATCTATTTATACTTGATAGTGGCCAAAATGATGTTTGCTTTTCTTCTTTTCCAGTGGTTTAATGCCTTCTCTTCTATTAAAAAATACATAGAAACACAATGCGGTGTTTCTATGAGACTAGTGATAGTTACTTTCCTCATCTGTTTCATGTAGTTGAATGGGCTTCAGTCCTTCACTTTGTAGGGTGTCTTTTTTTTCTTTTTTAAGATTTATTTATTAGTGTGAGAAAGAGAGAGTGCTGGCGCTGGTGAGGGGAGGTGAGAGGGAGAGAGTCCTCTCTACATTGAGTTAGGATTGACCAAGGCTCAATCTCATGACTACCAGCTTGAGATCATGACCTGAGCTAAAACAAAGAGTCAGATGCTCAGCTGACTGAGCTACCCAGGTGGTCCTAGAATATCTACTTTTGGAAAATAGTCTTTATTAAATTCAGATGATTTCATTTTACTGTTTCTTAGATGCAACTTCAGTATTTCATCAAGTGCCTGTATAGCCACAGTTGATACAGTCACATGATTTAATTTGTTGACATGAATTATGTATATGCATTTTCTGATATTGAATTATATTTGTGTTTGTAGAATAAACCTTTTTTGCACATAATGCAGAATTCTTTTGATAAATAGGTGTTATTCCTGTTACTTTTATATCTATAATCATAAATTTGATCTGTTTTTAAAAAAATCATTTTAATCATTATTTTATAATTCCTAGTGTACATAAGTCTTGAACTTGTCTTGTTTAATTTATTCCTGAATATTTTATTACTTTTTTTAATTTAAAAATTTTTTCCAAGTTTTTATTTAAATTCCAGTGGACTTGGAGTATTTTATTACTTTGAGATGTATTGTAAATGGAATTTTCTTAATCTTATTTTTGAATTGTATGTTACTAAAGTACAGAAATAGAATTAACTTTTGTATATTGATCTTGCATCCTACAGTCTTGCTGGTCTTGTGTATTTTTTCTTCTTAGTTTTATTGTGGATTTCATGGGATTTCTATATTTAGGATCAAGGTATCTGTGAATTAAAATAATTTAATTTCTTCCTTTACTATGCTAATGTCTTCTTGCTTACTTGTATGAGCTAAAAGCCCAGGTATAATATTGACTGGAAATGGCAGAAAGAACTTCCATACCTCATGGAGAAAACATTCAGTTCTTCACAATTAAGTGTGATATTAGCTCTAAGATTTTTGTTGATACCTTTATCAGGTTGAGTAAATTTCCTATTCCTAGTTTGCTAAGAGTATTTATTATGAATGAGTGTTAGATTTTGTCTGTCTTTTTCTATGTCTTTTGAGATAATCTTGTAGTTTATGTCCATTATTATAATAATAGGGGATAGTTCCGTTATTATTGTGGTTTTGAATGCTAAATAAACCTTCCATTCCTGGGAAAAATATCTTAGCCATGGTATAAAATTTTTCTTATATGTTGCAGAATTGAGTGTTCTAATGTTTTAAGTATTTTTGTGGTATTTGTAACTTTCTTAAGATGCTTTCTGGCTTTGATAGCAAAGTACTATTGGCCTTATAGAATGAGTTAGGAAGTATTTATTTACTGAATGAGGCTGTAAAGGGTTGGTATTACTTTCATCTTTAAATTTTTTAAAAAATATTTAATTTATTTATTTATTTGAGAGAGAGAGAGTGAGCAAGAGAGAGAACATGAGCAGGAGAAGGGGCAGAGGGAGAGGAGAAGCACACTCCTCACTGAGCAGGGAGCCCAAAGAGGGGCTTGATTCCAGGACCCTGGGACCATGACCGGAGCCAAAGGCAGCATTTAACAAACTGAGTGACCCAAGTGGCCCTCTTCTTTAAATATTTGATGGAATTTATCAGTGAAACCATCTGAACTTGGACTTCATGAGAATATTTTAAATACATAATTTAATTTCTTCTTAAAAATTCATTCAGATTTTCTGTTTCATTTTTAACTCAGTTTTGGTATTGACTTCCTTTCTGGGAGTTTGTATATTTAATTTTTGTAATTTGTTGTAATAAAGTGTTTTAACATTCTCTTATTGTTCTTTTAATTTTTGTAGTGTTAGTAGTAGTGTCCCATCTTTTTTTTTTTTTAAAGATTTTTTTTTAAATTTATTTATTTGAGAGAGATTTATTGAGAGAGATCACAAGCAGGCAGAGAGGCAGGCAGAGAGATAGGAGGAAGCAGGTTCCCCGCTGAGCAGAGAGCCCAATGTGGGGCTCGATCGGAGGACTCAGAGTTCATGACCTGAGCCAAAGGCAGCGGCTTAACCCATTGAGCCACCCAGGCGCCCCCTATCTTTCATTGCTAACTGGTCTTTTGTGTTTTCTCTCTTTTTTCTTTTTGGTGGGTCTAGTTAAATATTTGTCAAGTTTCTTCAAGAGTTGTGTGTGTATGAGAGATGCTTCAGACCAGAATATCCTATAGTGCCAGTGTACTTAACATTGTTACCCAAACTTACTTGTTGGAAGGGTTAGAGATCTGTAGGTTGAACCTCTTATAATGATTATTATCTCACCATAAGTATCAGTAGACCAAGAGAGATGTTCTTTCTTTCCCATCCAATCAAGATCAAGATATGTTGAGTTCAAGTAGGTTATGCTATTGCTATAATCAAGAGATCAGAAATCGTTTACTGTAACTGATACAAAGCTAGAGACTGGACATTGAAAAATTACATTAGAAAACCTCCACATCCTTAAGTGATGCTTGCAACAGAAATATCCAAAGCTGAATGAACACCAAGTTTCTATTTTTCAGATCTTATATAAGTGCTTCCCTGTGCTAGAAACCCATTCACATCTGGAAGCATAACTTTAACAGGATCTGGGCAATACAGTTTTTAACTTTACATCCTCCATAGGCTTAAATAAGGTGGTAGGAATGGATGCCGAGGTCATTGGCCTTATCCAGCACAATGCAGTTTCATATGAGTTAAGGACATAATTTTTCTAGCTTTGAAATAGGTATTTAGTATCCACCAGTAGTCCTTCTTTATTCACTGTCTTTAATTCTGTCTTTTACTGATTGAAACATGCATTTTATTAGAAAAACAATGACTTATGTTGTATCATTTTCATTTAGAATTGCAACATTTCTTAGAATGTAGACTATTGTCTAAATGTTTTTCTTTAAACTGTAAAACATCACTCTTTAACTGTACCATTTATTTTGCCACTGGGAGAAGTACAGGGTCATATTCCTGAGATTGCTTAATAAATGTCATTTGTGATGATGAATTTGACATTAGGAGTGGATTGCACATTTTTAAGCATTGCTTTTGGAGTGAAAAGAAATAGACAATGAATGAGTAAGCAAGCTACCCACAATTATGTTTTGACTCCCTGTTTCAAGGGCATTGTAGATCCTGCCTACTGAGTAGTGACACATCTTGCTAATTCAGCTTCCCTACTTAACCTTCATTTAGATAATGTATTTCTATTTGGTACAAGTAATTCATTTCTCTCTCTCTTTTACTTTATCATTTACTCATTTGCCTATTATTATAATATAAAAATATGTCTAGTTCTTGGGTTATTTTTTTTTTTAATTGAAGAGTATAGCATGAAAAATCTCTTGAAGTATGGTAAAAATTCACAAGCATTTCTTTTAAAATATCAAATCGTGAGTCATGGTCTCCTTGAAAATAGTAGACCATTAATTTTAAACTACTTTTTTGTGATTAACATTGAGAAAAAAAGCTTTGAGTTTTATTTTAAACCATGTAAAAAATCTTAAGTACTGAGATTATCTGAAACATGCTTTTACCAGAAGACAGGATAATATTTTTAATGTAAAGGTGAAAGTATAAGTGTTTGTTGTCTGTTACTTGATTACTACATGATGTTTTCTTAATAAGTAGAAAAAGGGGGGCACCTGGGTGTCTCAGTGGGTTAAGCCTCTGCCTTCTGCTCAGGCCATTATCTCAGGGTCCTGGGATCGAGCCCCACCCAGATCAGGCTTTCTGCTCAGCATGGAGCCTTCTTCCCCCTTCTTTCTCTTTACGTGCCTCTCTGCCCACTTTTGATTTCTCTCTGTCAAATAAATAAATAAAATCTTTTAAAAAGAATAAGTAGAAAAAGGTAAGAAAACAATTTTTCTCCAGTTTTCTTCTCTAAAGCCAGTTTGGGAGAGCACTATAAAATGAGGTTGAACTCAGAAATCTGTGGTTTTAAGGGAACATCAGAGTTGGCTTGCATAATTACTTGAAGCATCTTGGCAATTTTAAAAACTAAAATTATTATAACAGATAGGAAATATGGGTACTTGTGTTATGTAATGTTATGTTACTTATTTGACAGAGAGAGAGACACACAGCCATAGAGGGAACACAAGCAGGGGAGAGTAGGAGAGGGAGTGGGAGAGGGAGAAGCAGGCTTTCCGCTGAGCAGGGAGTCCTGATTGCAGGACTCCGGGGTCATGACCTGAGCCCAGATCATGACCTGAGCCGAAGGCAGGCGCTTAACGACTGACTGAGCCACCCAGGAGCCCAAAATACGGGAACTCTTAAGGCATTCTTTTTAAAGTAATAATAGTTTATTACCCCAAAAGTTAGTGATGTAAATCAAAGGTAAGTTTAGTATTATTCCGATTTAGGGGTGGTATTTATGCCAATAACATATTCACTGGGGAAGGAATACTGTTTCTATAACAAACAGGGATTTTGAAATATCTTCTTTAACTCTGTTACAGTTAGCATTTTTAGTTTTAGTTACTGTAAACTCTTTGTTACACTCTGTAAGCTAAATAGTTCATATGCATAAAAACATTTGTTTTCTCATTTTTTAAGACTTTGTAGTTTTTTGTGATTGGTATAATAATTTAGTTTTCAAAAGAATTTTGTTGTTGATACTTTTTTTTTTAAAGATTTTATTTATTTATTTGACACCGAGAGAGAGAGATCACAAGTAGGCAGAGAGTCAGGCAGAGAGAGAAGGGGAAGCAGCCTTCTCTCTTCCCCCCAATGCGGGGCTCGATCCCAGGACACTGAGATCGTGACCTGAGCCGAAAGCAGCGGCTTAATCCACTGAGTCACCCAGGTGCCCTAATACATTTATTTTTAGATATCTGTATTACTCCTCTTACTCTAAAACTTACAGGTGCTTCTTAATGCTTCAAGAATAAATATAGAATCCTCTGCTTCTGTTCTAAATCCTCATGATTGACTTCATTGTTCTTTATACATGACTCATGTTGTTAACTCTGAAAAATTTTACTCAGAAGAATTTTTTTAAAAGATTTTATTTATTTATTTGAGAGAGAAATCTTTAAAAAATAAAAAGGGAGGCAATGCCTGGGTTGTTCAGTTGGTTACGTGGCTGCCTTTGGCTCAGTTCATGATCTGGGATCCTGGAATTGAGCCCCGCATTGGGCTCCCTGCTCAGCAAGGAGCTTGCTTCTCCTTCTCTCTCTACCTGCTGCTCTTCCTACTTGTGCTCTCTGTCAAATAAATAAATAAAATCTTTAAAAATAAATAAATAAATAAATAAATAAATAAAAACAAGCATGGGGAGGAGCAGAGACAGAGTGACAAGCAGACTGCACTGAATGCAGACCCCAGTGCAGGGCTCAATCCCACAATCCCAAGGTCATGACCCGAGCCAAAAACAAGAGTCAGATGCTAACTGACTGAGCTACCTGGGTGCCCCAACTCAGAAGAATTTTTGTAAAGCTTCTTCCATAAAGACTTCTTGGTTCTGAGTACAGCTATTTGAGGCTATTTTATATACATATCTTCTACTTTTAAAAATTGATGTAATCATTTAAAATTGTATATATTTAATTTACAAATAGTACAAGATTTTATCCTCATTCTTAGCTTTCAGACGTTAACTAAACTAGCTCACGTTCTCATTCACCATGCATCATTACACTGCTTCTTTCAGAGGCACTCTTGTTAATAGTTTTGCAGATGTCTTTCCACAGATAGATAGATAACAGCATTTCTTGAGGAGGCCAATAAATGTTTTTCTTTATTTAGAACAATATATTTTTTTCTTTAAAAATTAGGCTTGATTCGAAAAGATGGACATTTATGCTATATAAAACACAAGTTTAGAGTATTTTTAGATCTCTCTTCTATTCCCCCCACCCCAAAATATGATTAATTCTTTTCAATTTAAGAAGCTGGTGTTTAGTTTAAGGGGCTACGAAACCTAATTTAATTCATTTTTTAAAGTTAACATGGAGAAACTTGAGTAAGGTAGATTTGTAATTGCCGGAGATGTCTTCTGTTCTATTTTCCCATCATATTTAAGTAATGGGAGAAAAGTTTTAGGCTTGCTAATTTTATAAATCTGCCTTGTCTTTTATACAGCAGCTGCCAGTGGGAATGATATCTTTTCCTTCACATTTAAATAAATTTCTGAATATTTATTTAATAAATTTGGATTAGTGCCATATCACTCATGAATATTATCTATTATAGGTAAGGGGGTGGGGAATAATATTAAGGACGTTGTATTTTCAAGTTTCCAAATAACTTGAGTGAACTCAAATCGAAGTGACCTGCATATAAAGCCAATACTATTCAAGAAATAAAGTATTGTATTACTTTGTCATACAATCCACTTTTGGGAGTGCTAACGTCTTAAAACAACTTTGAAGTACCTAGTGGATCTTTCATCTATTTATGTGTCTTTTCTTCCAGCCCGTAAGTAGCATTGTAACTACAAGGTATTTTTAAAACTGCACTTTACGGGAAATTTTGTATTTTTGTTAAATGCGGATTGATTGATTATTTGAGTTTGAGGTTTTTTTCTTTTTTCTTTTTTTTTTTAAGATTTTATTTTTAAATAATTTCTGCACCCAATGTGGGGCTTGAACTTACAACCCCGAGATCAAGAGTTGCATGCTCCTTTGACTGATCCAGCCCCATGCCCTTAAATGCGGAGATAATTAAAGTTAGGCATCTTTTCAGGTGTTACTAGTTTAATAGATGTGATCATCATTCAGTTTTTGAAACTAATATTGAATAAGCACTTGAAACACTTGGAAAGTATGAAATATATGATTTCTTAGGAAGCCAAGAAAATAATAGAGCCAGAGTACAAAATCCAAACTTACAGTGGTATGGGGGAAAGGAGTAGACTATTTGGTTAATCCATAAAAAGAGGAGAGGAAAGAGAAAAATAACATAAAATGTTTGGAGTAATTAAAAAACAGAAAAGCTGATGGAGATTCAAATATATCTAACTATGGTAAATGGAAATGGCTTATTCCCTCCAAGTAGAAAAGGCTGGAAATGTAGTAATATACTTTTTACAGGGGATGCATTTGAAAGAAGGTTAAGCAATGGTAAATAAAAAGTTTTATTTTGGCACGAGATTAATAGACTGGTGTGACAGAACTAGCAACAGACTCACAGATGTATTGACATTTGATACCCAGCAAAGATGGTTGTGAAATAGAGAATTTTTATACTCTGACAGTTGTTTTAGAAATTTTAGCTCTACCTCATTAAATATACAAAATCAGTTGATCAGGTGACTTAAATGTAAATAGGAAAACTCCTGAAGTATTTAGAAGATAATATGAGAAGAGAATATCTTCATGATCTTGTGTTAGGGAAGGCTTTAAGATTCAAAATTATAAAACATAAGTGAAAGGTGGATAAGTTTGTCTACAATAAAATTAAAAACTTTTGTTCATCAGATAACACCTGAAAAAATAATTAAGAAGTCACTAATTGGGGAAAAATATTTAGAATACTTATAAGTTACAAAGTATTGGTATTCAGATTTCATGAAGAACTCTTTCAAGTAAATAAGAAAATGATAATTACACCCTACAGCCTTGATATTCGAAATGCAGTCTGCACGGCAGAAGTCTACTGAATCAGAATTTCTGAAGGTGGATCCCAGGAACCTCTTTTTTCTTTTTAGCAGGCTCCTGGATGACTCTTTATGTACTCTGAAGTTCTAGAAATCTCTGCCCTAGAGATATACATATTTATGTAATGTTTATAATAGCATTGTTTGTACATTTATACTGTGAAACATTCAGCGGTGGGAATAAATGAACTGCAGCTCCGTGAATGCATATAGATGAATAGTGAGCATAATGTTGAATGGAAGGAAGTTACAGAAGAACACATGGTATAATTCTGTTTATAGACATGCAAAACAAACTGTTGTTTAGGAATATATTCATTGGCCACACAGATACGTAATTCAACCATAAAGAAAAGAAAGGAGAATAATTACTGTGTCTTTAAGTATAGTGCTTACTGTCAGATGGAGGAAAAAAATGTGTCATACAGGCTTTTAAGATTTAGGAATATTTTATTTGTATCTAGTGTACTAATTATGTGGAGTTTGAAACTTCACATATGTTGTATGGACTCTTCTGTATGCAGGCTATTTTTCCAAGTCACAAAGTTTTGTTTTGTTTTTTTTTAAAAGATTTTATTTATTTATTTGACAGACAGAGATCACAAGCAGGTAGAGAGGCAGGCAGAGAGAGAGAGGAGGAAGTAGGCTCCCTGCTGAGCAGAGAGCCCGATGTGGGGCTTGATCCCAGGACCCTGAGATCATGACCTGAGCCGAAGGCAGAGGCTTAACCCTCTGAGCCACCCAGGCGCCCCAAGTCACAAAGTTTTTTAAAAAGATAGGAAAAATGTAAACTAAACAAATGTTAAAAATTTAACATATAAACATTTATAGAAAATACCATTAAATAGTTTATTTCTCTTGGTGACTTTGAAGATATTTCCATAGAAACTTCTTTAAAAAAAAAAAAAAAGATTTTAAACATCTATTTGATAGAGCAAGAGAGCACAAGCAGTGGGAGGGACAGAGGGAGAGGGAGAAGCAGACTCCCAGTATGGGGCTCCATTTCAGGACTCTGGGATCATGACCTGAGCCAAAGGCAGATGCTTAACTGATTGAGCCACCGAGATGCCTCTTCTGTGGAAACTTTTTAAAGTTGCCTGATGTTTTGGCAGTTATAAGTGAACAGATATGGTAGTCTCAAGTTTTTCTTTGTGAAAGATTGAGACTTCATCAAAACTATTCAATTTTTGTTGTTTCCATTCCCAGCGGTTCAGTAAGGTTTCAGGTTCAGCTGTGTCTTTTTTTTTTTTTTTTTTTTTTTGGTTAAGCACCTACAGTTAGGATGAGTTATATTTAAGGAAATGATTAGCATAAGCCCAGTGCTAGAGTAAAGCAAGACTGCTGTTGTTTATTCAAATATTTACTCAATAGAGGAAGACCGTTTTTATACCCTAATATGTGATTTAATGAAAGAATTCCAGAAAATGTGTTTTTCCTCATTGGGGTTTTAAAAAGTTGGCTTCTATGTGTGACCTACTGTTGTAGATTATTGAAAATCCATCATATAAAATACTTTAAATATTTTGAAAACCCCATGTTAGAAAATTGAATTTTCTGAATTTATTTGGTATTTTCACATTCTGTTTGCAAGGTTAGATTTCTTTTTATATACTGAAGACAGCAGAGTGATGAATCATGTAAGTTACAGATTATTTCTTTAGTGAGAGAATTAAAATAAAGATGGAAGAAGTTGCTGTGTGTTATCAAGTGCTGCTGCAGAAAATATAAATTTAGCCAGTAGTATCGGAGTTACAGATATTCATTATCTGCTGTGGTTAAATATTTTCTTAAGGGGGTTTAACTGAATTGTGACCAGTCTCTCTCCACCTCTTGTGATCCTATGTTAAGATAGAATATAGATTGCCCTGTCAGTAATGTAAACCAGGAACTTGAAAGCCTATCTAAACCATCTTTCTTTCCATTTATCGATTATTATCTGTTTGTAACCCTCTAATGCATAAATATAGTGCTTACAACTGTTAAAATTTTTAAGAGTCACTTCTTCCTCTACTAGTGGTTCTGAATTAATCTTAAGGTATATAAACCACATTTTAGATTCTGCTAATTTTACTTTAACATTAGAACCAATTTAATTAGTCTCTTAATCAATATTAAGCTATTGTAATGCTAAAAGATTTGTTTTAGATTTTAACATTGATATTAAATTGCATTAATGGTCTCAATTCTTGACCTCTTCCTGTATCTGTGTGCTTTGCCATAAAAGAGTGCTTTGTCATGGTGGGGAAAAAAACCCACTTTTGACCAACGGTAACTTGCTTTGGCCCAAGTGATGTTAAGTTGACATTGACTAGAAGTTTGAAATTTGCTGGCACAGTTGAGCTTACTTGCTCTTGCCCCTGTGTCATCACCATGAGGAGAACGTGCTGAAGCTAGCTGCTAGTCCCAGGGAGAAGGAAGAAAGACACTCAGAGTAGTATCTACTTGTCCGAGCCAAATCATTCAACCTCCAGACATGTAAACAAGCTATACTGAAATCAGCCAACCCTAAGCTATCCCTTATTCTTTGAGAATTAATGAAGATCCTGTGCTACTAAATTTTGGAATAGTTTATTATCCAGCAGTTCTGTGATGGCAATGGCTGATTAATACAGTGTTCTATGAAATTGTATGGTATTGAATGAATAAAGGCCATTTCCCATTATCTAAGACTCTAACTAATCATCTTCCATCTATAAAAAATCATTAGATATAAATTAGCAGTGTACATACAGCCAACTGTATCACCTTCACTTGTATGAAAGCACAGGAAAAAAAAAAAATACATGAAATTACTCCAGTACCTTTAGACATATGTTTTAAAAAATCTTCATGTATGGAAAGACACACTTAATGCTTGTCATTTAATGTAAAACAGAAGTCTTCAGACTGGAGTAAGAACATCTGATGGAACACTAAAAGTATTGCAGGTGTGTGTAGAAACTTAAATCCAGTTTTGGATCCCAGAATTTCATGTGTCAGTTGATATGCCTGACATTGACACTTGGAGGGGTCATGCCTATTCTCTTTTTGACTTCAACTTTTACAATAGTTTTTTCCCCCCTGTTTTCCAAAAGAAAAGCATATCTCACATCATCATGAATTTTGATATGGTACATTGTTCCAGGCTGTAAAAACCTCAGGATTATCAAACTAAGGGATGGTTCTAAGTTTTGTCACTAGAGTAACTGCCTATCATTCTTTGTTTAAGAGTGATACATAGCATTAAAGAAAGTATTATTTTATACCACGTTATAGTGCTTTTACTTTAGATATTGGTTGAGTGAAACAGTGGAAGTGAAGTTTTTTCTTTAAAGGACTTCTTCTGAGTATTGTCCAAAAAAAAGTATGCATTGTTCCTCATTCTCTAGTCCCACTGGTGGAAGCAAAGCAAAGAGCGCATTAGCACTATGTACTGAATGTGGATCTTGTTATTTCAGTTGGGCAATAAACTTTGCCTCTTATTTACCCATTTATCTGTTAGAGAATAATAATTTATAGGGATGCATATTAATACATTAATTTGAATTCAAAAAGATAATCTGACAATAAATCTTTTTAATATGTAAGTTGATGAACTAAATCTATGCTCTCAGATTTTGACAAAAAATATATTTAAAACAAAACAGCACAAAAGCAAAAGTAAAATAGCATACTCAAAACACTTTGCTGGCTAAGTTATATTAGAATAACAGTATCTGGGATTTTTGCAGCCTTTCTGAGAATATGTTAATAATAGGTATAATTAATACTGATCCATACTCCAGTATTTGCAGTATGAGAAATCCAGAAAGCTTTGAATACCAGAAATTCATTGCTCATCCGATAACATCAGATCTAAAGCACATAGATAAAGATATATCCTACCTGTCTGTTTGCATACAGGATGCTGACATAGACCTTAGGGGAGTATTGAATAATATGAAGCATACTTCCTTTCAAAATCAGAAAAATTAAGATTTATAAAACTTAAATCTTTTCTAAGTGCTTGGGATAAAGGATTGTGGCCCTGTATATTTGATTTGATGTTGTTAAAATAATTTTAGTTCTTTGCAATAATTGTTACTTTCATTTACTCTTAATTATTAAGTAACAGATACATGGTTCCAAATCTTTATATTCAATAAAATTGAAGGATGATCTAATCAAAATAACAGATCATTAAAAGTGTTTTTTGATGATAGATTACTATATGATTTTTGGCATAAACTTGGGTTTTAAAACAGGAAACTTTCCATATCAGTGACTATATCTATGGAAATAAATGAACAATAGGAATAGATTTAATGCTGAACAATAAGAATAGCATCCTAAGAGTATATAATATTTATTTATAGTTACCAGAACAAAATGGCGACAGAGTGCTCAGGGAGAGGGGATGCCACAACCATCTTGTGAAGACATACCTTTTCAACATTATTACTCTTGTTTAATAACATAATTATCAAAATGTGCTGTATTATGTATCAGTTGTATACAGCTAATTTTAATGATAATTCATACAGAAATGATTTCTTAAAATTAGAGCATTTTGGTCAAAGGAAAGGGAATTTATATAAATACACACCTATTTTTTTTTTCCAGAGAAGAGAGAATAAGTAGTATTAAAAGACTGCGTGAAATCAGTTGGATGAATTTTATTTTTCAGGGAGAGAGTGAATATAAATTCAAGGAAAAGATTATGTAAAAGTTTTCCATTATTGAAGAATAGGTTATTCAGGTATTTTTGTTTGTTTAAAGATGATGTTGCATATCAAATCTCTGTAGTGTTTAGATGTCATTAGTTACCCTGAATTCGTATTTTAAAATGTCAGTATGTAATATTGATACAAATGATAACTTTCAACTATTTATGTGATGAAAATTTTTAGATACTGACTTAAAAATTTATGAGATGGTAGTTTTTCAGTATTCTTTTAAATAGAAAAGTAGAAGGCTTTGAATCTACCTGATTAATTAATTGGGGGAAAAGGAGAGGGGATATAGATGGTTGAGAGTCAATGAATGGCCACTACTGGTCAAAATTAGGTTCTAGATAAATGCTTTAATGGGTGGATTCATTTTTAAATAAGTTATTGTATGGTGTTCAATGAAAAAATAAGATAAATTTGATTGTAAAGAAAATATTTTCTTTTATGACTAAATGCAGTTTTGTTAAGATGTGGGATTTTTTTAATAAATTCATACATGAGTCTGAAAACCTAGACTCTACTATTATAAAACCATCTATGAGTATAGAAAGAAGTTGAGCATCTCAGAAACTTCTTTTTTGCGTGTACACGCTTGCTCCTGTTCTCTCTCTGGTGTTCTTTTTCTCTGTCAATTGCTTTCCCTTCCTTTTGTTTCTCTTCCCTCCCTCCTCTTTCTTCTCCCTTTCTCACTTTCTTCCTGTTTCTCCTTTTCTTATCTTCCTCCTTCTCTTCTGTCAGTCCCTGTCTTCCTCTGTCTCCTTCCCTTCTTCGTCTTCCTTTCCTTTCTGTTTTTTTCTCTAGTTCTGCCTGCCTCTCAGTCCGTACCAGTCATTTTCAAACCCATGTTTGGGTTTCTTCCCCACAGTTTACACATCTATTTCCTGATTTCTTTTCCTCACCACCAGTTTACTCTTTAGTTCTTGCTAAGTCTCCCTGTCAGTTTTTTTTTTTTTTTTACCATGCCAGACAACTAGGTAAATGCCTTTTTCAGATTACTAATCCAATGAAGATACCTGAGATATTGCTGACAAAATATTTTTCTTTGCTTTCCATCAGCTAAGAATTGATTGTCTTGTATTTATTGTCATTTTATCAGACTTTATTTCTAACTGGCTATATAGTGATACTGATGTCAGTGTGATAGCCAACTGGTTGTGAGACCAAGTTTGCCAGTATATATATTAAAATTTCTAGCTGGAATACTTAAAAAATGCTACTACAATGTGAAGAAGGGAAGATGAAGCTATTACTGTTATAGACGGTATTAATGAAAAGGAATACTGCACCAGGCAGAATCAGTGTAGTTTTTTGGTAAGAATGCAAGAATTTAGGATGCGTGTTTCATAGATGTGATAAGAAAATATTGTCAAAAGGTAGGCACTTTGGGAGTTCTACTTCTGCTTTGTATGTAGAAAACCACCAAAAAATGTTACTCTCATCTTAAAAACAGAAAAAGCTGTATGAGCTACAAAATTATAACTTTTCTTGACCCCTGTCAGAGAGCTGAGGTCTCAAGGCATGGGAACTGAATTCCAAGGAATGACAAGCCCCTCCAAGGAAAGATGGGACACATGAACCAATTACCATTTGCAGACCACAAGAGGAAGAAGTAGCCACCATAGAAGCTGGTAAGAAGAAATGAGTAAAATTTTAATGCATTCTTAAAGACCAAGTATGGGTTGGCATATCTGTATGCCCGAAATACAAGGGGAGTGCTCGCTTAACTCACGTACTCTTCTCCAACTCCCTCTACTGGCTGCTAACAAGAAGGAATGGGTCGGGGCAGTAGCCTACATCAGGCACGCAGGAGTTCACAAAGTAATCAGTCCCTACTGAAAGACCAGCACAAAACTTCATTTCTCTGGATCCTTCCTCTTCTGCTCTTACAGAGCAGAAACTTTTTAAGCTATTGGAAGAGGAGCAAGAAAGCTTCTTGGACCCAGGATCCTGCATCAGTACAAACCAGAGATCCACTACCACTGATGAAGTGACATGAAATCCTCTCTTGCCTAAAATGTGCATCAGATGCTGTGTAGAATTTGGCTGCCACAATGGTGAGGGATTGGAATGCTAAGAAGACCCCCGTACTGGAAGCTCAGACATATGAACCCTTCCTAAGACTCATGATGAACCAGAAGAACTGAGATCCTCTGTTCCAAACAGAATCCTACTACAAAAAACAAAAACAGCACACACACACACACACACAAAACAAAAAACCAAAAACACACAAAATGACAACCACCCCAAAACAAAACAAAAAACCCAGAACAAGTTAGAGCCATCTACCACTCACAGAGGGATAGTAGCATGGAGAAGGACCCTCTTTGTCTCATATGCAGGAACTAGTAAAAAGGTAAGAGAAGAACAGGAATACAGAGAAAAATTTCGGTTGACCCAGATCACACTAAGTACAAGGTAATGATAGCTCATCGCTGGAAAGAGTTGAAGCCTGTGATACACTTAATAGTGAGTTTATTAACTAAAACTAAAATGTGGTTTGAACATTGACTAAATTGATTGATCCCCTCACATGAATGGCCTGACAGGAAAAGAGTGTACTTATTTCTAAGCAGAAATAACATTTGCTTCAGTATCTACTGTTCTGTATATGATCACTTATGTTTAATAAAAAAGTATGTGACTACAAATAAGAATAAACATTCTATTACCAAGACTCAAATCAGTCTTTATGGGTGACCCAGATGTTAGGATATGAGACAAATCTTAAAATAACTGTTTTTCATGTTAAAATATATGGTGGGAAGGTAGGCAACATGCCTGAAAAGATGAAGAGTTTCAGTTGAGAGATGGAAAGTATTTTTAAAAAATAAAGTGGAAATACTAAAAATAGAAATATTGATATCAAAAATGAAAAACTTTTTGATGTGCTCATTAGCAAATTGGATATAATCTAAGGAAAAAATAACTGAATTTGGAGGTAGGTCAATAAAAATTATTCAAAATGAAACATTAAGAGAGTAGGAGGGAAAAACAGAACATAGTAGCCAAGACATGTTGGATAACATTAAACAAATACACTTGTAGTTGGCATTGTGGAAGTAGGAGGGAAAAGGACAGAAGAAATATTTGAAGAGATAAACACCAAAAACTTTCCAAGACTGATGAAAGATAACAAATCACAGATCCCAGAAGCTCACAGAACCTCAAACAAGACAAAATCAAAAGCAGACCAAAAATACCTAATTGTATCATAGCTGAATAAGTGAGATCTTGTGAAACAAGTGAAGACAAAGTGAAATATTGAAGGCAAAGTGAAAGAAATTATGGAAAGTGGAAGATAAAGATAATAGCAGAATTCTCATTAACTATACAGGCCAAAAATCGGTGGAGCCACTGACACATTTCAAGTGCTAAAAGAAATTTAACCCAAAGTTCTATATCCAGCCAAAAACTCTTCCACAGATGAAGACAGATTTTTATTCCCCCAAACAACCAAAAGCTGTTTAACTCGGATGTAAGACGTTAACCCAACTTCCATGTGCAGATAGATGGACAGATGGAGAGATGGATCGGTGGCTGATGGATTAATGGATACAGAAAGATGGATCTGCCCAACGGATGGATCTAATTTGCAGAAAATAAAAACAAAACTAGCTGCTTGATTCTGTATAACTCTGAAATGCTGGATTCCAAATAAAAGCTTGTTGGAAGACGCTCAGAAAGGGTGTGTCAGCATTAAGAAGCTGTGGTGGTATGAAACGTCTGTGAGACCAGCAGTTAAGTGATATTTAATACATTCTGGATCCCTAGAATGCTGTGACACTGATCAGCATACGCGTGTATGTTCCATGGACTCTACTCTCTAGTACAAAGATCTAACTATAGATCTACTTACAGAATCTGAAATATGTATCTAGAGGTTTCTCAGAGCCCCTAGAAGGGAAATAACTACTGATTAGAGGAGCCTGACATTGTAATCATATGAAAAAAAATTTTTTTCTGTCACATTTATCAGGGTACCTGGAATTCTTTTCATTAGAATTATAGCATTCATTTATTAGCTTCAGAAATACCTATTTAAAAAATATAGTTATTACTGTGCATACAAAAATAAACCTTTCCAGGATGTCAGAGTTTGTTAGATGAGATAGACAGCAAATAAATTATAATACATCGTGAAAAATAACATTATAACAGTGTTTTTTAAAATCTGAGAAACGGAAAAATCATTTGTGTGGGTGCTGTCACAAACCTACCAAATTATAATCTTCAGAGAGGAGACCAAGCATTTGTGTTTTGAAATTATTCCTCAGCAGTTTCATGTCTACCCCACTCTCTTACCCTGTGACTATAGTAATTTTATTAAAGATACTTACAAGCCTGAATTGGTAGAACAAAAATCGGGAAATGTAGATGTAGGCTAAATAATAAGGGTCTTTATCATAGGAAGAAAGCTTTATTTTCTAATGAACATAATTGCGTTAAAATATTATGTCTCTGAACAGCATTTAGCAAAACAAGGATCAGATTTGTCCAGTAAAAGGAAAAAAATACTGTTTTTTCTTATGAACTCCTATTAGTGAGATAATAGGATTCATTTTGATTTTTTTTTTTAAATAGTGTGAAGAGGTCATTAAATAGTCTGAGCCCCAAATCTACATTATCTTTTACACTTAAATTCTCCATTTTTGGTTAGTTTTTCAATCATGCTATACAAAGACTTAATATTTCTGGAACATTGGTTAACATATAGATCTTTACCCTGAGTCCAATGAAAATGCCTCTGGAAATGGAGGGGCAGTTGTAAAAACACCGGAAAATTAGTTACCTGACATGAGTTGAGGGCTAATCAGTTTTTTATTTTGAAACTTGCTTCAAATGGCTACCAAAAAAAAAAAAAAAGTAGTAAGATAACTCAGAAGGGAGTTCTGGTTCTAACAATATGGTTGACTAAATAAATTGAAAGTCCTCTGTCAGCACACTCTTTTAGATCAACATTATTTTAGATATAAATATATGAAAATATTACTTTAGATGCACAGCTTATAAAGTATTGAAATCACAAAGCGTCAGAAAGGGAGTGGAATATAAAACCAGAGAATTAAACCTGTGAGCTCAAGTTTTATCAACTGGTTAGTGGTGGTGATGGAAAAATTGCTGGCCTCTGGGACCTAGTTACTGGTTAGTGGGGAGGAGAAAGGTGGTGAGTGTTATAATTTTCTTGGAGTGTTGTAATTGTCTGTCTGGATAGTTATATGGAGAAATCTCCAGAAACTTTGTCTTAGCCTAGGCTCTTTATGTTGGACAGGAATTGTTCCACTGAGAATTCTAATCATGGTATAGGATGCTTCTTCCCCCGTCTCCTCCACAGAGAAATAAAGAAGAGAATTAAATGAAGAATTGAATAAAATATGAGGAAAGAAGTCTTATCATCAGAGAAATTTATAAAAAATAGGGAAATCTTAGCTAGGCTTGACTGTATAATATAGTAATAATAATGGAAAAATGAGACTAATTTGGAGGTTTTAGAAAGATAGAAATAAAAATCTGTAAAAAAATAATGTAACCCAGGTTTTGGTGGAGTATTGGTAAAATACAAAGCAATATCAGGTTTTACATTATCTGTGTAACAATATTAACTAGCTTTGTCCTTTAAATCATGTATGCATTCTAAAATTTTTATCATTATCATTAAAGAATAGAAATAGGGTTTCTACTTTGAGATCTACAATAGGAAAGAAAACTCAGTCTGTCTTAAAATTCAATCCATAAACAGGAGGACAGGAGGAAGTGAAGAGCCACAAAAAAAATCAGGGTAAATAGTTAAATATAGCATGGTGAGAATAAATCCAAATG
Source organism: Mustela nivalis (assembly GCF_964662115.1). Lineage (NCBI taxonomy): Eukaryota > Metazoa > Chordata > Mammalia > Carnivora > Mustelidae > Mustela > Mustela nivalis. Next base: position 26,203,879 of record NC_139035.1, read on the forward strand.
TCTCACTTGTAAGTTAACAGTAAATTAAGACAGATTAAATTTACCAGTTCAAAGACCAAATCTCTTTGGGTTGTTTTATTTAAAAATTAAGACTAAATGCTATGTAAAACTAAATGCTACACTAAATGCTATGTAAAAGAGATACCTAAATTTAAAGAGATGAGAGAACAAATATTATGAAGTAAGAAGTGATAAAACTATGTAGAGAGAAGAATTAGACTTTCCAAGTTAAAATAGGGTTAAAGAAGATCCCAATGAAATGATAAAAAGAATAACTTAAAATGAAAACATACACCGTGAACCTCATCTATGTAGTAACATAGCCTCAAAATATATCAAATAAATGTGACAAATTCTAAGAAAAATTAAAATCTCTAAGGAGAAAATAAAAAATTATAAGGTACTGGAAATTTGAACAACACAGTTAAATACATATATAGAAGATTGAATCTTTCAACTAGAGGAATCCATATTATTTTCAATCATACAGATTATTTATGTAGAATGATTTTTTAAAATTTAAATTCTAGTTAACATCCGGTGCAATATTGGCTTCAGGAGTAGAACTCAGTGACTCTTCCCTCATCACAAGTGCCCTCCTTAATATCCATCACCCACCTTGCCCATCCCCCACCCACCTGCCTCCATCTGCCTTCAGTTCTGTCTCTTTAAGAGTCTTATGCTTTGCTTCCCTCACCTTTTTTATCTTTCTTCCCCCAGTATGTTCATCCCTTTTACTTCTTAAATTCCGCATATTCATGAAATCATATGTTGTCTTTCTCTGACTAACTTTGCTTAGATTTTTTATTTATTTATTTTTAAAAAAGATTTTATTTATTTGAGAGAGACAGAGAGAGAGAGAGAAGGGGAGGGTCAGAAGGAGAAGCAGACTCCCCACTGAGCAGAGATCCTGATGGGGGACTGGATCCGGGGACTCCAGGATCATGACCTGAGCCAAAGGCAGTCATTTAACCAACTGAGCCACCAGGTGCCTGCATGCATATATGTGTGTGTATATATATGAATATATATATATATATATATATATATTCATCTCCCCCCCCCCCCCAAGAAAGTTAGGCATCAGTTTTTAGTTGTTTATCAGAAGTGATTCCAGGTGTTTCTTTGAAGATACTGAAAGAAAGTATTATTAGTCCCATTTAGGCCTTTTAAATTATTTCCTGCCACCATTGATTTAGATAACCATTTTCCAGGTTCCTCAAGTAAATCATATTTTTTAACAACCTTCACATGCTGACATGAGATTTTAAAATTTGTTTTAATGCCTTCTAATAAAAAAAATTTAAGTTTCTCTGATGTTCATTAGTCATTATTTAGCATTATTTTGCTTTTTGACTCTTTATTTAAAGCAAGTGTGAAGAGATATTGAAGTAAAGCAGATCAGTGAAGATTGAAGCAAATTAATTCTCATAAAAATATTTAGTATGTTTAGACAATTTTGCAGCTGCTTAGTTTGGCTCTGTAAACTTATAGCAAGCTAGGCCAACTTGAGCAAATATTTTTGTACTACATTTTGAGTATGTATTTCAGTATGTTTGTTTCTAGTGTTGGCATGGCAGATTTTATATTTCTAAAATTTTGATATTAAGATTTGGATGTCATTGCCTCTAGATTTAGATTTATGATGTTTGAACAATTATAGTAATTTTTAAAAATATCCCCAAGAGGAAAATAGATCCTTAAATTTCCCTGGCAATTCACATTTTATTATATAGAAACTGATTCCTGAGCAGGCAAACTGTGACATCAGGAATTTTTGCCCAAATTTGGGTATATTTAATATCTTAAAGGATTGTGAATATTTTAGGCTAATCTTTTTATTTCAAAAGATAAATGGTGTTTTTGTTTAGCCACTAATGTCAATGCATAGAACATTGTACTAAGTTCTTATTAGTGAGTTTGAAGATTTAAACAATATTTTTCCCATTGCCAGTCTAGTGTAACACAACACAACAGAAACTCTTTTAGGGCAACACATTTCTTCCATCACAGATAATAAAAGCCAACAAATCAGAAACATATTCAAATAGAAATTTTTGGAAACAAAGAGATGTTAATTGATATTTTGAATTGGATTTTGGGGGGAGAGGGGTAGTAGTGATTTATAAAAGTTTTTATTTGCCTGTGAGCTTTGGAATTTAATATTAAAAGTTCACTAATATACTGTCTCCCTGTTTTTAAAAAAAACATAAATATGGAAAACCTAAATGAAAACATTTTTTCATATTGATCCATACAATTAATTCAAATTATATTTCTTGAGATTCTTTAAGAGTTGGCAGGTACATAACTGAATTTTTTTAGAGCAGTTTTAGGTTTACAGCAAATTGAGAGAAAGATACAGAGATTTCCCATACACCTCCAACTCCCACATGCATGCATACCCTCATTATCAACATCCCTTTCCAGAGTGGTACATTTAATTATTGAACCTACACTGATACATTCTAATCACTCAAGGTCCAAGGTTTACCTTAAGCTTCATTTTTGCTTTGTACATTGTTTGGATTTGGACGAATGTATAATGACATGTATTCATCGTTAGAGCATCATACAGATGCTACATCTCCAAAAATACTCTGTTTTCTACCTTTGAGAACTTGATCAAGCTCTTGGAAATAAATCTGACAAAATTGTGGAGGACTCCTATGACTAGCTGCCCCCCGCCGCCATAGTTTTTAACTCTCAGACTTACACTGAGCCTCCAACAGTTCATCAGTTACAGTTCAGATTTTTATATCCAGGCACTGTTTTCCGTGGCATTCCCCCTCAGGAATCCCGGCGTATTCATTCACCTGTCTCTTTGACCTTTAGGGTAGCAGTTAGACCTGGGCCGTCATCTCTCTTGTGAATTCTGAAAGAGTTTTTCATTTTTTAATCTGTTCATCTTTTATTTGTTATTAGGATAAATTGTCAACTTTCAAGTGCTTTATGTGTGGAATTGGGAGTCCTTTTTGTTCATTTTTTACTACTGATGATTTGATGCTTGTAGCTTAATCTAATATACAGATAGGTAGTTGCTACTTTTGTGACACTATAGGTCACAACTGTTTGTGTATCTTGTGGATTGGTAAGGATTAGAGAGGGTGATTATAGAATATAGGCTATGTAATAGTGGGCTAAGGTTAGTATGTCTAAAGTTTTCTTTAGGTTGGAACCCCCAGGTTATTGTATTTGGTTAAAAAAAAATATAATAAGCAGACAGTTTCTGATTATTTCTCACATGATGAACAAAAATCTGACAACCAAATTCAGAGGAGTTGTTAAAAAGAAATGCTTCCTGGGGCGCCTGGGTGGCTCAGTGGATTAAGCCGCTGCCTTCGGCTCGGGTCGTGGTCTTGGGGTCCTGGGATCGAGTCCCACGCCGGGCTCTCTGCTTGGCGGGGAGCCTGCTTCCCTTCCTTTCTCTCTCTGCCTGCCTCTCTGTCTACTTGTGATCTCTCTCTGTCAAATAAATAAATTTAAAAAAAAAAGAAAAGAAATGCTTCCTAAGTATTCTGCATGTATTTATATTATGTAATGTATACTTGGTTGATCTTTTTGTTTCTAAAGATTGACTCTTTTTCAGATCTCTAAGGTGTGCTGTAGGAGGATATCATCAAAGGCTTAAAGACAGTAAAAAAAAATCATAGTTATTGCTTTTAAAATCAGAAATGATAGTCATATGAGGTAAAGAACAGGACCTAGTGGACCTGTGTATTTTTATTTATTTATTTATTTTTATTTATTTATTTATTTATTTATTTATTTGAGAGATCACAAGTAAGCAGAGAGGCAGGCAGAGAGAGGGGGAAGCAGGCTCCCCGCCGAGCAGAGAGCCCGATGGGGAGCTCGATCCCAGGACCCTGGGATCATGATGTGAGTTGAAGGCAGAGGCTTTAACCCACTGGGAGCCACAGGCTCCCCATACTATTTATTTATTTTTAATTAAGTAAACTCTACCTCCAGCATGGAGCTGGAACTCACAAACCTGAGATCAAGAGTCACATGCTCTACTGACTGAGCCAATTAGGAGCCCCTGGACCTGTGTGTATTTAAATACTCAGGAGTTATTTGCCCTGCCTAATGAAAACTTTTATGAGGATTTTTCCAGCTTACTTTCTCACCTTAGCCCCATCATGATGATACCCAAAAGCTAGGACACTGAGAACTTTTATAGGCTGAGAAGTAACTGGGAAGCCTGAAAATAGAATTCAGAGGTTCTGAAATTCAGTTTGATCTCTCCCTGGCCATTGTATATGTAAATTGAACCTGATGCTTTTTGGAACACAGTGTAGAATGGCTGTGTCATAAACTGCATTTAAAAACTCAAACTTCTCGGGGCGCATGGGTGGCTCAGTGGGTTAAAGCCTCTGCCTTTGGCTCAGGTCATGATCCCAGGGTCCTGGGAATGAGCCCCGCTTCGGGCCCTCTGCTTAGCAGGGAGCCTGCTTCCCCCTCCCTCTCTCCCTGCCTGCCTCTCTGCCTATTTGTGACCTCTGTCTGTCAAATAAATAAAATCTTAAAAAAAAAATAAGAAATAAATAAAAACTTAAACTTCTCAGTTGTAGTTGTCTTATTGTTACTTTAGTAAAGGTAGTGACCTCTATTAAACATTAAGTTCAATAAGATATTTCTGCATCTATTCCAAACAGATTATTTTCATCATCTTACTTTACTATATCAATAATGATTACCATATTATGGTGAAACACTTTGTGATATCCCTACAGGAAAATTATTAATTATACTGGAAATTATTCTCTATTGGTATTCCTCTTAATGGTTGTGTATGTAGCATAGTTTGGTTAAAATAAAAGAGAAGTAAATTTTCTTTTCATTGCCAAGACCATGGGAGCATTTAACTGAGAAATCAAATTTGGCATTTTGTCATAATGATGTCATTATGATTTGACATTATGTCATATTTGTCATAATGATGACATTATATGACTCCTGATATGATGAAGTAGGAAGATAATCTTTATAGTATTCTTATCAAAAATATTAGTATGAACATAATAATGAGAAAGCATTCAAATACAGACATGTGAAACATTCTACAAAACAACCACTTGAGATGCTTTAAAAATAACAGTGTTGGGAAGTTCTTATATATAAAACAATGAAGAAACATAGAAACTAAATACAGTGAGTGACCCTTGAGCAAAATTAAATATCTAATCAGGAAGCTTTTAAACAACTGGGATATTTGAATATAGAATCCATACTAAATTATATTCTTATGTCATAATATCTTGAGTATGACAGTGGTATTGTGGAGAGTTGTCTTGTTTTTAGAAGGTAGGTGCTGATGTTTTTATCATAAAATATCCTGATGTTTGAAACTTACTTATAGATGGTTCATTGGGGGAAAAAAGAGTGCATTTGTTTATTTGTAGAGGGATGGCTAAAGCAAATATGGTAACAGCATTTACATTTATTTAGTCTAGATTGAAAAGTACAAAGTTGTTCAATTTTTTCTTTTTAAGAATTTTTATTTATTTATTTGACAGACAGAGATCACAAGTAGACAGAGAGGCAGGCAGAGAGAGAGGAAGGGAAGCAGGCTCCCCACTGAACAGAGAGCCCAATGTGGGCCTCAGTCCCAGGACCCTGGGATCATGACCGAAGCTGAGGCAGAGACTTTAACTCACTGAGCCACACAGCCGCCCTACAATTTATTGTTCTTCCAACTTTTCTGTAGGTTTGAAATTTTTCAAAATAAGTTGGGGGAAAGAAAAGAAATAGAAATGTGAGCATATACTAAATCCTCAAATTTTTAAGCTGTTTTAAAAAATTTCGGCAATATTTCAGAATTTCCTTTTATAGTGGAAAGCAAATTACTAAGGACTCCTCCTACCTGACCTAAGCTATTTTTATCGTAATGTTACTAAGTTATATGGATAAATATAAAACTATAGACCACTTTCATATGTTCCTAGTTCTTAAGCAATTTGTAGTTAAATCAGATTCTGATTAGATACAGTAAAAATAAAAACCAAAAAGAGAAAAAAGAAAGTAGCAGCATGATGACATAGTAACAGTAATATGAGGGAGTAATACAAGTTTTGCTGAAATATATCACCACTGCACATAGTAAGCTGGTTCTGAATTACTATAGTGCAGTTTCTTTTGAGATTGCCATGTCTAGAGAAACATTCCCCATTTTATACTTAGTCTCTACACTACTTTTCTCATCCCAACTACTGTAAAGTCTTTTTGTAGTACACAGTAGGTAATTTAACCTTTACTTATATCACTTCATTTTTTATATATTACTACTTTTGTTTTTATTAGCCTGAGAATAAGTTAGTATATTATTATACTAAACTATGCTATTTTTATTACATCAAATTATCTTCGGCTTTTATAAAATAACAAATTAAAGACTTACTTTACAAAAATGTTTTTCAATTTTGAATTATTAATGCCAAAGAGAAGTTTAATTTTTGTAACTGATAAATTTAACATGAGATGGCACTTGAAGCAGGATTTTTTTTTCCATTTTTACTTTAGCACATGCCAAACAAATTGCCACATACATTTATATCTCCACAGAATAAGCTGATTGCTGTCAAGTGAGGTGATCACTTAATGCAGTTGCAATAATGAACAGAAAAAATGTGGGAATACTCTTCCAGATAAGCACTAAAAACTACAGGCAAATTTATAAAAAGTGAGCTAACTTGTGTCCTATAAGCCTTGAAAATCAGCAGCCTTGTAGCCACCAGTAGGAAAAACTGCTGGTGTGGGAACTTGTCAAAAAATCCCAATTCTAGATCATGGTCACGTTTGACCTGTCTTATGGCTTACTGGAAAAAGCCACATTCACACGATGTTTTTTCTGTTTGACCTGACTCAGAGTCTCCATGGGAAAAGACCTGTATCCAGAGTCTTGTTGAAAACAATCAGATGTAGTATCACAATTGTCTAAGGCAGTGATACCAGATGGGGCAAATAGGAGTCCAGTCAAAAATTTAAAAGGAAGATCTGGGCAACAAAACAGCCACAGGGGCTTTGACAAAACTCTTATATGTTCCTGGGATGTAGAATGCTTTCTGCATGTTCAGGCCAATGTACTTACCCGGGAAAAAATGGAAAGGGCTCCAGTTGCTTACCTCTGCTCGACTCTGTAAGTAAGAAGTGAAGGATAATGGAGATTTAGAAGTTCCTGATCTTTGAAAGGATGCCCTAACACATAGTTGCCCTGGGCAAAGGGTGGAAAACATACTGCCTTAAAACAATTAAGAAAACTTTGTGGCTACTTAGCAGTGCTGACCCAGGAACAAACTTTATTCATCTAGGTAAAAGAAAAAGCCAGAAATTTTAAAAAGAAAGCCGGTCAAGACTTAAGTGTTTGCATACAACAATGATTTACACACTAAAGATTCACTTCTGGAAAAGTCTTTAGACAAATAAGTGGCAACAAAACCAAAACAAAAGCAAAGTCACAAAAGTCCCAGGAGAGGGAGGTAAGATCTGATTTCAGAGTTACCACATTATATTTTATCAAAATGTCTACTTTTTATAAAAAAAACTATCATTTGCAAAGAAACGGGAAAAATTAGTAGAAACTACCCTGTGATAATTGGTCTTACTAGATAGAGACCTTAAAGTATCTATATTAAGTGTATTCATTGAATTAAAACATAATTAAGGAATGAAAAAATATAAAAATATATCTCACCAAATAGTATTAAAAAAAGAGGAAAAACAAATAGAAATTCTGTAGTTGAAAAGTGTAATAACTGAAATGAAAAATTCACTAGAGGGGCTCATGAGCAAATTGAAGAATCAGTGAACTAGAAGATAGGTTAATGGTGATTTTCCAGTTAAGAATGGAGAAAAATGAATGGAGCCTTGGAAATCTGTGAGACACCATTAAGCATGCCACCATAAATAGACTTTCAGAAAATAAGGAAATAAGAGAAAGGGATGGAAAAATATTTAAAGGAAAAGTGGGCAGAAATCTTCCCAAATTGTATGAAAAACATCATTTTACATACCCAAGAAAGAGGCTTAGTGAGCTCAAAGTAGGATAAACTAAAAGATACGGCACCTAAACACATCAGACTATTTAAAACCAAAGGCAGGGAGAGAATCTTGGAAAACAGCAAGAGAAAAGCAACTCAGCACAAAAGCAATCCTCCGTAAGATTAGCAGTTTCTCATCAGAATCTGTGAAAGTTAAAAGGCAGTGAGATACATTCTAAATGCTGAAAGGAAGATTGTCAAGAGAGTTTTGTATCCAGCACAACTGTCCAGGGGAAAAAAAAAATGAAGAATTTAAGACATTCTCAGATAAACAAAAACACAGCAAGTTCTTTTCTTGAAAACCTACCAAGCAAGAAATACTATAGACAGTCCTTCGGGCTGAAAGAAAAGGGTATAAGATAGTAATGTAAATCCATATAGAATAATAAAAAACACTGGGTATAGATAATTATATTGGTATAATAAAAGATAGTTCAAATATTTATCTGTTCTGATTTATTTTTTTTATTTTTTTTTAAAGATTTTATTTATTTATTGGACAGAGAGAAATCACAAGTAGATGAAGAGGCAGGCAGAGAGAGAGGAAGGGAAGCAGGCTCCCTGCTGAGCAGAGAGCCCGATGTGGGACTCGATCCCAGGACCCTGAGATCATGACCTTAGCCGAAGGCAGCGGCTTAACCCACTGAGCCACCCAGGCGCCCCTGTTCTAACTGATTTAAAAGGCAACTAAGGGGCACCTGGGTGGTTTGGTTGAGTGTCTGACTCTTGATTTCAGCTCAGGTCATGATCTCAGGGTCCTAAGATCAAGCCCTGTGATGGTTTCCACACTAGGCTGGGAATCTGCTTAAGATTTTCTCTCCCTCTCTTTAACAATAACAGCAAAAAAGGCAACTAAGTAAAATAATTATAAAACTGTGTTCATACACTTATACCGTAAAATGATATAATATATATGTCCATATTAGCACAAAGGGCAGGGTCGGAGAGAAGAGTTATATTAGAGCAAAATTTGCACATAAATATTAAAATTAACTTAGTGATAATCTGAACTACATTTTTAAAAATTCACATGCTAATTATAATATACAGAAAACCACTATAAAAATAACTTCTAAAAATAATAAAAAACAGCAATAACAAACAAAAGAGTTATCCTGGGGGATTTCTGTTTAACACAAAAAAGGCTAAGAGGAATATAGAACCAAAAAAGATGTAAGAGAAACAAATAAGCACAGTTGTAGGTATAAATCCTATCATATAAGTAATTATGTTAAGTGTAAGTGGATTACACACTCCCAAGCTGCAGAGATTGGTGGAATGGGTGAAAAAAACAGCCAACTACATACTGTTTATAAGATAAATTTTAGATTCAAAGACACAAATAGATTGTAAGTAAAAAGATGGAAAAAGACATTTCTTGCGGACAGTAACCAAGGAGCTGGCATGGCTATATTTAAATCGAACAAAATAGACTGTAAGTAAAAATTGGTGCTAGAAACAAAGCAAAACGTTTTATAATGATAAAAGGGCCAGTTCAGCAGCAAGATAAAACAATTATAAATATACATACACTTGAACTATTTTGAAATATATAATTTATGGAATTGGAGGGAGAAAGAGATAATTAAACAAAAGTAGTTGGAGACTTTAGTACTCTACTGTCAGTAACTGACGGAACAACTGAACAAAAGAGTAGCAAGTGTGTAGAAGATTGAAGAAAAGTATCATCCTGATGTAATGGACGCACATATAGTACACTCATGAACAGTATAGTATACCTTCTTTTCAAGCAAACATGGAACATTCTCCAGGATAAACCATATATTAGGTCATATAATAATGTTAATACATTTTCAAGAATTGAAATAATAAAATGTACTTTCTGACTAAATGGAATTAAATTAGAAGTTAACAATAGTTAATTTAGGATGTTAACAAATATTTGGTAATTTCTAAATAACCCTTTGGTCAAAGAAAAAATAGGAAAATTAGAAAATATTTTGAAGTGAATATAAATAAAAGTATCATATTAAAATCTGCGCTAGCAGGGGCACCTGTGTCTCTCATTTGGTGAAGTGTCTGCCTTTCGCTCAGGTCATGATCCTACAGTCCTGGTATCAAGCGCCATGTTGGTCTGTCTGCTTGTTGCGGAGCCTGGTTCTCCCTCTACCTCTCTGTCATTCCACCTAATTGTGTGCACTTGCTGTTTCTGTTAAATAAATAAATATGATCTTTAAACGAAAATTTAAAAAAGAATCTGTGCTAGCAGCTGAAGCAGTGCCTAGAAGAAATGTCAGTTTTGGATGCCTGGCTGGCTCAGTTAGTGGAGCTTGTGACTCTTGAACTTGGGGTTGTAAATTTGAGCTCCATGTTGGATTTAGAGATTACTTAAAAATCTTTAAAAAAATAGAAGAGATGTCTGTCTTCAAATGTTTATATTAAAAAAGAGAGAGACTTCAATAATCTAAGCTCTCACCATAAAAAAATCTAAAAAAGAATAATAAAGCCAAAGACAAGCAGAAGGAGGAAATAATAGGGTGGAAATTAATGAAATAGTGAACAGAAAAATGATAGAGAAAACTATCAGTAAAACTAAAGTTGGTTCTTTGAGCAGCACCTTGGTGGCTCAGTCAGTTAAGCATCCAACTCTTTTTTTTTTATTAATTATTTTTATTAACACATAATATATTATTTTCCCCAGAGTTACAGGTCTGTGAATCATCAGACTTACACACTTCACAGCACTCACCATATCACATATCCTCCCCAATGTCCATAACCCAACCACCCTCTCCCTACCCCAACTCCCCCCAGCAACCCTCAGTTTGTTTTATGAGATTAAGAGTCTCTTATGGTTTGTCTCCCTCCTGATCCCGTCTTGTTAGCATCCAAATCTTGATTTTGGCTCAGGTCATAAGATCAAGTCCCACATGGGCTCCATGCTGAATGTGGAGCCTCCTTAGGATTCTCTCTCCCCTTCTCTCTCTGCCCCTCCTCCCCACTTGCACTTTCTCTTTAAAAAAAAAAATAAAAATAAAAATAAAGAAGTTGGTTCTTTGAAAACAGCAACACAACTGGCACACCTTTAGGAAGACTAAGAAAAAAAGACACAGATCACTAAAATTGAGGGAGGGATGTCTAAGCAGTTTAGTTAATTAAGTGTCCACCTCTTGATTTTGGCTTAGTTCATGATCTCAGGGTCTTGGGAACCAGCCCTGCATTGGGCTCAGTGCTTAGCATGGAGTCTGCTTGAGAATCTTTCTGTCCCTCTGCCCCTGCTTAACATGCTCCCTGTCTAAATAAGTAAATAAAATCTTAAAAAAAAGAAAAAGAAAAAGAAGGGAAGTTACTGCTGACTGACCAGATATTAAAAAAATTACAGTAGAATACTCTGAAGAACTGTATCCATCTTAATGTAGATGAAGTGAACAAATTTTAGAGCATCACATATTACCAGAATTGACTCAGAGGAAGTATAAAACTTGAATAGACATGAAAAGGAAAGAAATTGAGTAACATAGTACTCCTACAAAGAAAGGCAGAGACCCAGATGGCTTCACTGGTAAATTTTATAAAATGATAAGAAATAATACTAGTGTTCATAAATTCTTCCCTGAGGAATTTTCAAAACCAGAGGCCCAAGATATCACATGGATAGAAAGACAGACTAGTATTTTTCATAGACTGATATTTTACTGATTTTTTACTGATATATTTTACTGATATTTTAAAATATTAGTATAGATGCAAATTCCTTGTACAAAATATTAGCAAAGCAAATTCAATGGTATATTTAAAAGATTATCACTATGACAGTGTGAGATTTATCCCAGGAGTAACCAGATTTGTTTAATATCCAAAAATCAATCAATGTAACATACCATATTAATAGAAAGTTTAAATCACACAGTCATTCCAATAAACATAGAAAAGGTATTTGACAAGATTCCATATCCGTTGATGATTAAAACTCTTAACAGGTAGCAGTAAACTTCCTCAACTTGATAGAATATGTCTCCGAAAAACTACTAGGGAATATCATAGTTACTGGTGAAAGACTGAATGCTCTTCCCCTACAAGTAGGAACAAGTCAAGGATGTTCACCTGACTTCTTTGGTTCAGCACAGTACTGGAGATTCTAGCTAGTACTGCCCAGGAAGAAAAGGAACCATAAGATACCCTGATTTGAAAGAAAACATTAAACTGTCTTTATTTGCAGGTGATGCCATCCCCTATATAGGAAATCTTAAGGAATCTTTAAAAAAAAAATTAGAACTAACAATTAATTGTTCAGGTGGGCCACAGAATAAAATAACAGTATAAAAATTATCTTTCTAAACATGAACAATATATAGCCTAAAAATAAGATTCTGTTCAGAATAACATCAAAAAGAATAAAATATTTAAGGAATACATTTGATAAAGTAAGTGCAAGACTTGTACACTGAACATGACAAAAATTTGCTGAGCGAAATTAAATCAGATATAAATAAATGCAGACATTTTTGTTCATAGGTTGGATGACATAATATTGTAAGAGAATTCTCCTGCAATTGAGTTATAGATTCAACTCAATCTGTGTAAAAATTCCAGCAGGCTTTTTTCCAGGAAATGATAAGCTGATCGAAAATTTATTAGAAATGCAAAGGACAGGAATTGCCAGAATAATCTTACAAAAGAACAAAGTTGGAGGATTTTTTTCTACTGAATTTCAAAATATTAAAGCTACAGTTAGTTATGGGCTCCTGGTTGGCTCAGTCATTCGAGCATACAAGTCTTGATCTTGGAGTTCTAAGTCAGGTCTCTTGTTGGGTGTAGAAATTAACTTACAAACAAAATCTTAGGGGTGTCTGGGTGGCTCAGTTGGTTATGAATCTGTCTCTTGATTTTGGCTCAGGTCATGATCTCAAGGTCACATGCCCCATGTCAGGCTCATTGCTCAGAAGGGAATCTTCTTGAGATTATTTCTCCCTCTCCTTCTGTCTGCTTCCTGTAAATAAATCTTTTAAAAATAAATAAATGAAATCTTTTTTTCTTTTTTAAAGCTACAGTTATATAAGACGTTGTGCTGGCAGGAAGTTGACATATATAGATCACTTGATTAGAATTATGAATCCAGTAGTCAGTTCATTTTCAACAAGGGTGCTAAAGCAGTTCAGTAGAGTAAAGGTTTGTTTTCACTTCTTGCTGGGACAACTGGATGCAGCTCCATCCCATGCAAAAAGATGAACTTTGACCTATGCTTCACACCATACAGAAAGAATAACTTAAAATTGATCATAGACCTAAATGTAAGAACTAAAACAAAACTACAAAAAAATAGAGGAAAAATCTTTAAGACCTTGGAACTGTCAAAGGTTTTTATGAGGTTATAAGAGAAAAAGATAAATTGGACCTTATCAAAATCCCAAATTTCTGTGCTTCAAAATGTACTGTTAAGAAGATAAGAAAGACAAGCAACAGAATGGTTGAAAATACTTGTAAAACTTTTATTTTTTAATTGTATTCAAAATTTTCAAAGAACTGTAAAGGAACTGGAACCGTCATGTCTTACTAATGGGAATGTAAAATGGTACAGTCAGCAGTTTGTCAGTTTCTTAAAAACACAAAGTTACCTCATGATGCAGTAATTAATACTTCTTAGACATCTACCTGAGACCCAAATACATGCCCTCACAAAGACTTAAATGTGATTGTTCATAGGAGTATTAATTTTCATAACCAAAAACTGGAAACAAATGTCCTTCACCTGATGAGTGGGTCGACAAATTGGGAGTACCCATATAATAGATAGTATTTAGCAATAAAAAAGAATGAACTATTGACATGTGTTAAAACATGGATGAACTTCAGAAACTTCATGTAAAGTGTAAGAAGCCATACATAGAAGCCATGTATTGTCTGAAAGGAATGTATTGTAAGAAAAGGTAATAGAAAGTTATATGTAATGATTGCCTAGGGCAGTGAGTGATAGGTAAATGGATCTTACTAGGATGAGGAAACTGTTCCAAAACTGAGTTATGGCTATGGTTGTACCACTGGATAAAGTTACTAAAAATCATTGAATTGTATACTTAACAGTGAGTTGGTTTTATTATATGTTAAATGTGTCTCAAGAAAGTATTTTTAAAAAGCAAATGCAGGGAATTATATAGCATTATCTTTAACCAGAAGCCTAAAATGTTTATATCACCTTCTTTTAAAACAAGGTACATCTATACATTTGTAAGGATGTATAGGATAAATGTAAGGATACATTTTAAAATTTTCAGTTACTTTGAATGTTTAATACTCTGGTTTTAGAGCCAGGATCACTGGAAATACCAGTGGAACTCCCTTTCAGATTGAGGTTGGCATATGTGTATATACTTTTTATGCAGCCATATCTCCTAGATTGGAAACAGAAAACCTACTATATATTTCTTGTTTTTGAAAATCATAGCACTTAGTTTTCTGCTGTTATAGGTTTGATACTGTTTCTTCAGCTTTTGATGAAAGGCACCAAAACCATTTAAAATGAGCTTTGCTTTCTGTTTCTTCATTTACTACATTTTTCTCTTTTTGTTTTGTTTTACTTTGTTTTAGATCACTGTGTCCACTACTATGATCTTCGTAACACTAAGCAGCCAATCATGGTATTCAAAGGACACCGAAAAGCAGTATCTTATGCAAAGTTTGTGAGTGGTGAGGAAATTGTTTCTGCGTGAGTATTACTCTCCTGAGGTTAAGCTTAATACAGAGCTCTGTCATCATGTACCAGTTTTATAATGTCACTGTGGGTATCTGTGAAGAGCAACACCATGGTATATGTACTTTTTCATAAATAGAAGATTTTTTAAATAATTCTCTAATTAAAATAAATGTATATTTTGGATTGTTTGCTCACTTTTTTATGCTTTTTATGAATAAAATCCTGATGTTGATAGTTTTTAAAGCTTCAGCATTTGAACTTCAGTCTGGATTTCAGCCACTGATTCTCCATAAGAGAAAAACAACATAGTTGTTGGAATAGAATGAGAAGTATTTTATCTATTAAAATCAGTGTGTTATTGGGTATTTACCTACATTACAGTATAGTAGTAGTATTTTTGGTTTTAGGTAATATTTGGTTGATTCTATGTTACTTGATTTCCCTGTGGTTTCATGGTAAGTTTTAAATGTGTTTTGGGAAAATAAGTAAATATGGCTTATACTTGACAGATATCCTTTGAGAAGCCTTCTACACTAGAGAATTATAATGTAGGCTTTTAGTTGTCTTTTATTTTGTTTGAAGGTTAACAAGATGTCATCTCGATAAATAAACCTCAGTTGCCAAAGTATCATTGACAGAGTGTTTCTAACAGGCAGTCTCTTCTTTCTGTTAACCCATTTCATAGTTCTTTTTATTTTATTCATTTTTAAAAGACTTTATTTACTTATTTGAAAGAGAGAGCACTAGCAGAGGGAGAGGGTGAAGCGGGCCTCTCGCTGGGCAGGGAGCCTGACACAGGGATCCATCCTGGGACCCTGAGATCGTGACCTGAGCTGAAGACCAATGCTTAAGTGACTAAACTCCCCAGGCACCCCCTCTTTATTTTATATTATCCTAATAAATAACCATTCTTAATTACTCTCTTTTTTGTATTTGTTACTTCTTTTCATGCTTCATGATACATTGCTTTCTTCTTTTCACCTTTTTTCCCCCACCTTAGTTTCTAATCTCTAATCTTAGGAGATTATTAATGCCAAGGCATTATTAGTGCCTTGGCATTAATGCCAGTGCCTTGGCATTAATACTTGGTATCTCCCACCACATCTACCTCTATTCTGGTTGCTCTAGATAATAAGTTGGTAATTTGAATTGATTTAGCAAGGTAATTTGAACTGAATTACAAACAAGGGAAAAAAAGTGAGAACTGAGTTTTCCAAGGGAAACAAGGGAACTTAGGTAATTAGTTCACAAACTTAAATTAGTGTTAACAGATCAAAATGTTCCTGTTTTTAGGAATAATAATGGGCAGTATACAATTAAAATTTTATTCAGATTCAAATGTGGATGGTAGATTATATGGCAAAAATATTTTTCTTTAACTTCAGATTTATAAATGTTAAATCAGTTTGATTTCCAGTAGTTGAAGTATATGTATACTTAATATTATAAAGTTAGGAAATTTTAATTGACCTTATTAATGTGGATATGTTTTTTGTATTTTTACCGATCTCTTGCCCTTCTTAAGTTTTATAAATCATGATTTTCTTTTCTTGAATATGTTTGAGGTTTAGAAGTTTTTAGAATAAATTTATCCACAACTTTATTTGGAAATGTTAAAAAGTAATATTAAAATATACATATATTGCCACAATGTGAATTCCTGGCCAATAAAAATATTACACACCTAAAGAAATATTAAATGCAACATTGTTGGGAAAAAAATTAAAACAACATAAATGTCTATTGAAAAAATGATGAGAAGCCATAGAGAAATATGTAAAGAGCTTGGAGTTTGGCCTCTGTAATTGTTTCAGACAGTTTCAGTCTTGGCTCTGCTGTTGACTAGCTGTGGTACCTTGAAAATGTCCTTAACTTTCTCATGTTCAGTTGCCTCATCTCTAAACTGGAGGTAATAATAGTTATTATGTTGTGACTCTTTATATGAAGTAATAAATGTAAAGGAGTCAGCATGGTACCATATTCTGTGAATGTTACAGTAAGAGAAAAGATGATTTATTGTGTAGTCATAACAAAGATATCAAAATATGTTTATTTTACAGAAAAATTATAAACCAAATTATTGAATAAAGGCTAAGCAATTTGGGCGTCTGGGTGGCTCAGTGATTAAGTGGCTGCCTTCTGCTCAGGTCATGATCCCAGAATCCTGGGATCGAGGTCCACATCAGGCTCCTTGCTCAGCGGGAGGCCTGCTTCTCCCTCTCCCACTCCCCCTGCTTGTGTTCCCTCTCTCACTGTGTCTGTCTCTGTCAAAAAAATAAATAAAATCTTAAAAAAAAGGGGGGGGGATAAGAAATTTACAATCTAATGTGTATGGTATGATTGGAATTTTGTAACAAAAAGAAAAACTAAAACATGGTCTTTTATTCAAGTTCTAAAACTGGCTCAGTATGATGAGATTACCAACAGTCTTTACATCCAATTAATTTTTGACAAATAATTGCATTTGCCTATTATTTCAGTAAATAAATTACTTTATATAGACTATTCCAGTCATTCATTATGTTCCACCTCTGTAGATACAACTAAGCTGTCACAATAGGTTAAATTTAGTATACCAATGCAATTCAGTAGTTGAAAAGTTAATCAAGTCAAGTGAGATAGAGTGTATCCCTGAAATTAAACACAACTCCCAGTGGGACTCTTGTTATTTGGTGGTGGTGATGTGATAGTATTGATGAGTAATATTTACTAGTAAGCACTTCCTAGATGCCCAGGGACTATTAGAAACATTTTAAATGAATTAGTTTTCATGTCCTATAGAATTTATCTAATTCAGTAATGTAGGAATCACTCTATTTCACAAATAACTAATGAACAAAATGGAGGCCGAAGAGGCAATATAATTTTCCCAAGGCCAAAAGCAAATTAATGGTATATTGAACATTATAACTCAGAAAATCTGGCTCCATATTCTGCATCCTAAGGCACCAAACTGGATTGCCTCTAATTAGTAGGGATGCATTTCAGACCATGAAATCTTAATTGCATTCTCATTTTTTGTGTTTACCTCAGCTCAACAGATAGCCAGCTAAAGCTGTGGAATGTAGGGAAACCATACTGTCTACGTTCCTTCAAGGGTCACATCAATGAAAAAAACTTTGTAGGCCTTGCTTCCAATGGTGATTATATAGCTTGTGGTAAGTAAAACCATCTTTTCCTGAACTTTTTAACAGGAATTTGTCCCTGAAATTGCATTCAACGAATATATACTATATACCTAGTTAGGAAGTGATCTGTACATCCAGAAAGTAGCATACTGAATTCTTCTGGGATTGTGCTGAAATAAGCATTAGTTCTTCCCTCCTTTAGTGAGCACAAACCCTTACTGCGTGAAATAGCACAAGATTGTTAAATATGTTTTATAATTGTTCTCCTTTGTATCATAATTTCTATCAATACTTTGTAAAAGAAAACGTTAATTTCTGCTGATGTCCTAATTTCAGAGACATTATTTGTCTTCCTAAGCTTGATACTCATTTTCCCATACAGAGCATTCCCTTCGTTAAGCAGTTTGTTTAGATTATCCTGATCTGGTATTCTAGGGCTTTTGTTGTTGGTAATTTATACAACTTTACATCAGAAGTAGAAAAATCAATTAGGTAATGTTCAAATGCTTAATACACCTACTGTCTAATATATGAACTTTCATCAGTTCTTTTCAAATGACTTGACCTTTATTTAGTAAAGTTGTAGATATAATGTAAACCCTGCCAAAGCAAATCTCTTATCATTATTTTACTTGATAGGCTACTCAAAAATATAGTTTTCCTTATAGGCCAGTTATGTATTAGAGTGGGTCTTTATTGGGGAATGGGACATGAATTTTGTAGGTTATTAAAAATCTGCCTTTGTAAGTACTATAATACCCCCCGCAGAAATCTTTCTAAGTGTCATGTAAGATTCACACTGTAATAACAAATTTCTGTCTTCTTTAAACCTCTGCTATAAATGCAGTTTTGGCAGTAATTTTAACCTTACAGTTATCAGTGTTGTTAAATCATTTACCAGTTATTATTTCTTTAGATTAGTAAAGTACAGCTTTTTTTCTATGATTCTTTTTCTCACATGATTCCCAAGAAATCCTGTGCTCTGGTCTTTCAGATTCAACCATAAAAGTTTTGTCTTTGAGCTTAAACATTAATTAATAATTACCTTATGAATGTGACATCCTAATTCTGAATTCTCCCATTCTAAAAAATTATTTATTTAAACATTTTTTTTTCAGGAAGTGAGAACAACTCTCTTTATTTGTACTATAAAGGACTTTCTAAGACTTTGCTAACTTTTAAGTTTGATACGGTCAAAAGTGTTCTGGATAAAGACCGAAAAGAAGATGATACAAATGAATTTGTTAGTGCTGTGTGCTGGAGGGCCCTGCCAGATGGGGTAAGTGTTCGTGTCAGTTTTTTCTTCTTGATGTCTCATAGAACACTTTCTGTCTATGTATTCACATCTGGATTTTTTTAAGTTTAAAATAAAAATTGATATGTGATACAAATTTTCTTTTTTGCTTAGTATTGCATCATCAAAGTAAACAAGCATTTTAGGTAGTAATTGAAATATCACTAATGGAACAGCATCACAGTGATAAAATGTCTCTCCTTGTGCCCATAGCATATTGTACATACCTCTGTTTTAGCATTATCACATTGTCTATTTATATCTCTTCTATAAGACTGGAAATTTCTAGAGTACATACTGTGTCTTATTTTCCCTAATGATCATTTGCAGTATATACTCAATAAACATTTAGCAGAATCTGGTATTGTCTTAGCAAGAAAAAAATTGGATGTAGGTAAAGGAGAATGCCCTATATGTACACCTAATTAAATATTATTTCAGGGCAGAATTGCTGTCTATAAATGTACTTATATAAGAATATTTAAAAACATTTAATTTCTTAATAAGAAAGTTGTACTTCTAAACTGCAAAAAAAAGTTTTCTTAAACTTTTCCCTTATTTTAAAGGATAAGCTTTCTCATAAGCTATATGAAACAGTAGTTCTTTTTATTATCTTGATTTTTATAAACAGTCATTCACTAATGTCATCTTCTTGAAAAAAAAATAGCTCTTTAGGTGCTTACTTGGTTGTTTTTATTTTTGGACCAAAAAATTCTTCCTTGATGGGTGCTTTGAGAATTCTGAGTTGCTGATACTATTTAACTTTAATTAGCTATATTCCGTTTCTATCTTATTTAAAATTCTATTAATCAACTTCTAGTTTTGGCAGTGGTAGACTAGGTGATTTATACTAACCTTCCCTGTAAATAGAACTAGAAAAGTTGGACCAAGTATATTTATTTTAAAAACAGCAACATAAACCTGTTCAAAGACTTTGGAATGTAAATAAGATAGAAAAGAATTAATGGCATAGGAATGGAAACCTGGCTCTGGGGTATGCTTTTCCTCTGGGAGCCTTTGGCACTCTTGGTAGGATGGCTGAGAACACTTATGGCAGCTTCACAGGGGGACACATATTAGAATTTAGTGCTCACCACTACGTGGGTGAACTTAACTTTGGTTTAGGGCTCCAAAAAGGGCTGTAGTCTAGGGTAAACCAGTAGAAGGTAAACTCTTAAAATGATTGCAACTCCAGATCATATCAGTCCTTTAATTAAATTGAAATGATCCTGTATGGCTAGTTGAACTTAAATCTTCTTTGAAAGAAGATCTAAAAAAGATCATCTGGGAATTTATTTTGTTTTAAATTGCAAATACAGTAACTAAGTCACAGTAAATAACAGATAGACATAGGAAAAGGCAAAATGTTGTGAAAAAATTTAGCCTAAACAGTGGACAATAGGAACGAAATCACAGCATCCCTGGATATCAGAATTATCAAAAATAACTGTGCTGACAAGATAAAAGATAAGATAGAAAATTTCAACTGGGAAGTAAAAAATTATAATTCCCCAAATTAAGAACTCAGTGGACGGATTGTATGGAGGAAAAGAGAGTCAATGAACTTTCAGTATGTTAGAAGAAAATATACAGAAGGAAGCATGGAGAGAAAAATAGGATGAAAAAAATACAGAAAAGAAATGAAGGATGAAGTAAGAAAGTTTAATATATTCAATAGAAGACCTTAAAAGGAGAGAAAAAAAATAATACAACTGAAGCAAATATTAGAAGAATTATCTTTGAGAACTTTACAAAATTGATGAAAGACATCAAGGCAGAGATTCTTTAAGCCCTTGTACCCCAAAGAGTAAATTTAGAATGTGAGTAGTGATTTAATATTATATTTGGACCATGAAGAGACTTAAGTATGCCTGAAACTCTGACCTTGGATCTGCTTTCTCATGGAAGTACTTCATGAAAATGTGCTGAGTTAGGGACAAACATGGAATGTTATTGCTAGCAGCTAGTTATCTCTTAAATTTACTATGAAACTCCATCTATACTATTGCACGTGGACTTAGAGAAATGTGAGTTGGCATATCAGCTTTACATCTATCCAAAGTGAGCAATGTAAGACTGACAGGAAACCAAGGCATATCTCTGTATCTAGAACCCCATGTACCCTATCTGTCCTTAGCAACTATGCATACTCTTTGTGTGGGTTCAGGAGAGATGCAAGAGGATATGCATGTGTATAGTTGCTTGCCCTTCTGATGAGTTTGAAGATGTTGTGCATGCTGAATTCCCTATCCTGTATACCTCTATAAAGCTAACTAACCTACTGGAAGACTAAAGCTAATTGTGTCTGGTCCTGTGACCCCTGCTGGTGGTAGGACAGCCACACCTTGATACACCGTAATCAAACTATAGAAAATAAAATGCAAAGGGAGTTTTTTTCCCCGTGTATTTATTCGTCAGAAAGAGAGAGAGAACACAAACAGGGATAGCAGCAGGCAGAAGGAGAAGCAAACTCCATGCTGAGCAAGGAGCCTGATGTGAGACTTGATCCCAGGACCCAGGATTATGACCTGAATCAAGGCAGATGCTTAACTGACTGAGCCACCCACAAAGGGAGTTTATTAAAAGAAGACAGAGAAAAAGTCACTGTCCAGAAGACCATCAATTAGATTGATAGCCAATTTTTTCATGAAGCAATAGAAACCAGAGGTGGTGGAACCAGATCTTTACTGTGTAAAGGGAAATACCTGCTGGTCTATATGAAAATAGAAATCTCTCAAGACAAAAGCAAAATGAAGACATTTTTAGATAAATAATAACGAAGAATTTGCCACTAGTAGACCTATAGTAAAGAAAACCTGAAAAGATTTTTTTTTTTAAGATTTTATTTATTTATTTGACAAAGAGAAATCACAAGTAGATGGAGAGGCATGTAGAGAGAGAGAGAGGGAAGCAGGCTCTCCGCTGAGCAGGGAGCCCGATGCGGGACTCGATCCCAGGACTCTGAGATCATGACCTGAGCCGAAGGCAGTGGCTTAACCCACTGAGCCACCCAGGCACCCTGAAAAGATATTTTTAAGGCAGAAGGAAAAGATGCAGAACCTAAAGATGAAAGTCACAGATGTCGAAAGGAATGGAAAAAGATGAACGAATGGAAATGGCAAAAAGGAATGGAAGTGGTAATATATAGTAAATCTAAAGGCATATTGCCTTTGTTGGATTTAATAGGCACATAGAATTAAGTATTTGATAGTAATAAGCCAGAAGGGTAAATGTGATTAAAATGTTCTCAAGAATTTTCCTTGTCAGGGAAGGAGGTAAAAAAACTAATTAATTAGACTGAAAGGAATCATATTCTAGTTGACAGGATAACCTTTCTAAAGTAATTCTTAAAGTGTGCTGCCTAGATCAACACATCAGCATCCCCTGGGAACTTGCTTTATTTCCCAGCAAAAAGATGAAAATTTCTCTAACTCACTTCATTATCAGTCCAGATTTATTTTAAATTTGATTTTTGCATAAGTCACTTTGTGCATGAAAAGTAATTTCATTTCCCTATTTTAGATGAGGCACAAAGTGTGAGAGAGTCTTGTTTATTTATTTAACAAATATTTATTGTGTGTAGTCACGGTTCTAGATATGAAGGATAAACTTGAACAAAATTTTAAGAAAAATTCTGGGCCTCTTAGAAGACTTAAAATTTTATGTGCTGGAGGAGACAGAACAAAAAAATAAATAGTTGTATTAGAAGGTGTTGAGTGACTTGGAGGAAAACAAAGCAGGAGAGTGGGACAGGGAGTGCTGGTATAAGGAGCTGTAGTTTTCAGTGGTGGTAACAGAATCACCTACCTGAGTAGCTGAATTAGAGCAAAGACAAGGACATAAGATGTAATCCATGTTTAAAGGTGGAAGGGTATTCCAAGTAGAGCAAACAGTTCAGAGACCTTGAAGTAAGAAAGTAATTAGTGTTCAGTGATTATATCAGTAATAGTGATCAGCAGTAGTGATCAATAGTAGTGATCAGTAATAGTGGCCTTAAGAAAGGAGTCCAGTGTGGTTGCACTACGGTGAAGTAGGTGGAGAGTAGTCAATCTCAGAGTGGGGGAAGAGGAACCATTTCAACAGAACATTGTTTAGTAAAGTCTGGACTGTAGCTTTTACCCGGTGTGAGTTGGAGCCATTTTAGGATTTTGAACAAAGGAGTGATTAAATGTGACTTCAGTTTTTTAAAAATCAGTTTGGCTTTTGGAGAATAGACATTAAGGTGTCAAGGAACCAATAAATTGCATGTGGAGAGTGAAAGAGAAAAGTCTAGGATGACACTGAGATTCACCCTCCACCCCTGCAACTTTAGGAGTGGAGTTGCCAGTAACTGAGAAGACTATCAGAAGAAGTGCCTTAAAGGAGAACAGGAGGTGACGTTTACACTGGTTCAAGTTTGAGACGTACTTGTCTTCTAAGTGGATATACCAAGTTTGGAGTTCACAGCAGATTGTGGGACCAGAGATAGACATTGATAGCTGTGAGCTTGTGATGTTTAAGCCAAGAAATTGGATGGTATCTCTGCAAGGGAGTGTAATTAGATACTAGAAGTGTGTGAATACCATACTTTGGAGAGTTCCTTAGTGTTCTGTGATTAAAGCAACAAGAAGTCATCAACAAAGAGTGAGAAAGAGTAGTTCTCTCTATAGTAGAAAACTGGTACCTGGGAAGCCGAGTGAGAAAGTTTTTCAAGGAGGCGAGATTGATTGGCTTTGTCAAATGTTACTAATACAAGTAAGATGAGTAAAAAAAAGTGAAAGGAGTGGTATGAGAAAAACTTGATTGGAGTGGTTTTAAGAAAGAAAGGGAAGGGAAAAGTTGGAGATAGTGAAGTACAGAGAGCTGTTTTGGGGAGTAGTAAAACAATACCATGTTTAATCTCACCTAGATTACTTTGTTAAAATATGAAATCGATAGCCATCTCTAAAAAGGCCAAACATTTTATTGTCATTCTGTCCTTTATTTCTTTTCTACCTAATTTTGATCATAAGAAAGAGATCAATCTTACTTATTTTTGAAAAATTTTATTTTATTTATTTTTAAAAGATTTTATTTATTGAGAGAAAAAAAGGGAGGATGGGGGTAAGGGCAGAGGCAGAGAATCTCAAGTAGACTCTCTGCTGAGCCCAAGCCTTGCTTAAGGCTCGGTCTCAACATCCTGAGATCATGACCTGGAAACCAAGAATTGGCTTAATCAACTAAACCACCTAGGCGCCCCATAAATATAGAACAATTTTAAATGTAATCAATCAAAGAGAAGAATGGAATTCTAACTTTGTAAATAAAAATATTATTCAACAAAGGGAAGGACATCTATCTCCACCTTTACCATAAAATTTTTTTTAGTTCATTCTTCTGTAGTTGTTGGTCAGTTAGATGTTAGAGAGTTGATGGGATGGTTCAGATCTTATATTTACTGATTTTTTCTGAAAGAGATAAATTTAAGGTCACTTACAAAATAGCTTAACTTTGGAAGTCTTTTTAGGTTTTGGATAAATATACTGGTGTATCATTTAACTGTAATGCACTAAAATGACCTAAAATTCTTCCATTAATGATAGTATAAAAAATGCATGTGCTTTTATGTTATTTATGGCAGTGATTTAGTCATAAGGAGGGAATGGGCAGTTAAAAATGAGTGGTAGAGGGAAAGGCACTAAGACAACTAGATACATTCTTTTAGGAGAGTATCTCAGTCTTATAAAATTTAGATTAGTTTCCAGCAGATTAAATTTCTGTTTAGTTTTGTTTTTTCCTGTAACCTAGGGGTGTGTGTGTATGTGTGTGTTTCTTTTTGGCTACTTCTAGGTGAAAATGAACCAGTAATTTCAAGCCCTGTTTTGAACTGTCAGCCAAGATCATATATAATTCCCATTCTTTCTATTTCTACCAACCTTCATATAAACTGGAAAGAATGTTATATACATTGCCCTTTTTAAGGTGTTGATCAACTTAATTGTAGTATTTCTTTAATCTCCTTTATTTCACAGTACTGTGGAAGTTAACAGCATGCTCTCCTACCTTCATGTTTGCTGTGTGGTTTATTTTGCTTTAGGATTACAATTTTTATTTTTAATTACTCTCACTTGAAGATAGTATTTTTAATTTTTTTAAAGATTTCACTAATTAGAGAGAGATAAAGAGCACAAGGGGGTGGGTGGGGTAGAGGGAGAGGAAGAAACAGACTTCCTGCTGAGCAGGAATTCACAATGAGGGGCTTGAGGGGCTCCTTTTCAGATGCCTGAGCCCAGGACCCCGGACCACAACCTGAGTCAAAGGCAGACATTTAACTGGCTGAGAAACCCAGGCACCCCTAATGTTGTTTCTTTTAGTCTGAGAGGCCATACTTTGTGCTTTGTCCATTTTTCTTCTTTCCTGTCTTTTTCCTGTGTCTAAAAGTCACTTTTTTTTTGCTGACAGATCCTTCTGTCCTTTGTTCCTTAGCTTTGTCTTGTACTAGTAATGGCTTTATGATTTCTACCACTAAAATGCCAAAATCTCTTCACCATATTTAATTTTCAAAGAATTTTAAGATGTTTCATTTGGACTCTAGTAGTAAATACTCTTTTTGCTTTCTAGAAGAATTTTAATTGCAACTTAGGCCCTCTCTAGAATAGAAATGGTAGTGTTACATAAATGAAGAATACAGAATTATTTATTTTATATTTTGGTTTTAGTTTATTATTTTAATTCACTTGAAGACATTTTAACTGTAGAAACCTTAGTAGTTTAGAGTTATTAATACAAAGATATTCTATTACTGCCAAATTATTAGGGTTTTTCTTCCCAAGACTAAATCTTATTATTTACATTGCCTATTTTAGTCTTAATTTTCATGATTTTTTAAAAGATATGGATATTTGAAAAATAACTACTAGGATCTTTTTACCTTTCTTTAGGATTTCAAATTTAATTTCATCACTAGTTTTTTAAATATAAATGAGTAATCTATCATATGTTTCAATTGCTGTAATAAAGGAACTTTAATATCTACTTACTTGAAGAAGCAACTATAAATTCTAAAGTTGTATATCTGAATATATTGAATCCATATTGAACATTCAAATACATTCCATTTGCATGATTATACAGTCTTTGAAGTAAGTGTGGTTTGTTGTATTTCCATACATAGCAGTCACTCAATACTTTTGAATATAGAGGATGGTGGGCTTAGTAGGCTGCAATTTTATTTTATTTTATTTTTTTAAAGATTTTATTTATTTATTTGACAGAGAGAAATCACAAGTAGGCAGAGAGGCAGGCAGAGAGAGAGAGAGAGAGGAGGAAGCAGGCTCCCTGCTGAGCAGAGAGCCCGATGCGGGACTCCATCCCAGGACCCTGAGATCATGACCCGAGCCGAAGGCAGCGGCTTAACCACTGAGCCACCCAGGCGCCCCAGTAGGCTGCAATTTTAATTCATTTTCTGGCTCTACTTTTTAAAAAAGTACCACATAATTTATTTGGCCTCTTGTGTCCGGATGTAGTAAAATTTGCTGATACTTCTTGGAAACAGCCATTATCTGGATTAATAAAGCCTATATGTAATCAACAGTATATGTCATTTCTAGTTTCATCCTCTCTTTCTAAAATATACTGTTTATTCACAATTTTCCATAGGTATTAATATGTACTAACAAATTTTGTTTTCTCCCCCCTCTTCCTTCCTATGATGTCCCTAAATACTCAAATCCTTAAGTATATCTAAAAGCAGTAATGATATGGTCAGGATAACTCATTAACTAAATAATTATCCTTAGCTAATTTATAGTTGATTCAGAGGAAAATTTTTACAATTTTAAGAGGGTGTGGCGATAAGTGTGAATGTCCTTGGCAAACACTTTGGTGGAGTATAATATCATAATCTTGGAACATTATCTCTTAGGCTTTTTTACTAAATGACTGTTATTGTAGTTCGTTACTCAACGAAACAATTAGAAATGAATACATGTATATTTTAGAGAATTTATAAAAAAGTAGAAAAAATGTCTATTATCACTTTTTCCAGAAATAACCAATAGTAACATTTTAATGTAATTAATCTTCATGTTATTTTCCATTAACGGGTTCTGTTTTTTTTTTTTTTTTTTCCATAAAATTGAGTATTTTATATATTATCATTTGCTTTTTTATTTTTTAAGAGATTTTATTTATTTGACAGAGATTCCGCGAGAGAGGGAATGAATACAAGCAGGGGGAGTGGGAGAGGGAGAAGCAGGCTCCCCACTGAGCAAGGAGCCTGATGTGGGGCTCCATGCCAGAATCCCAGGATCATAACCTGAGCTGTAGGCAGATGCTTAACTACTGAGCCATCCAGGCACTCCTACCTTTTGCCTTTATCATTAACTCTTGAAAAGAGTATTTTCAGTGGCTACGTATTATTCTATTCTAAGAATTTACCATACTGGCATATCAGTGTTTTGTTAAGGATGTTAATGTTTCCTTTTTACTATTATATAACTTGAATACTTTGACTACTACTTCTTGAATATTCTTGTAATCTTTAAATCTCTAATTAATTCTTAGGAGAGAACCTTCAAGGTTTATCCATTTTAAAAAAATGAATACTTTTAAGACTTTTGATTAAAATTAGTTTGCCTTCCAGAGAAGTTTATTTACATTTGCTCTTACACCAAGAAACAAGAACATCCAGGGGGTTCAGTTTCACCGTGCACATCAAACATGGGCTGTAATACCAGTACCTCTGCCAAATTGAAAATATTTTGTTAGTAAATATGTAATCATTTTTTATTATTTCTCTAAGCAATTTTCTAAAATGATAACTTTTGACAATTTTTAAAATAAATTGTATGCTTATACTGAGAATGTTTTTTTAAAGAAATTTTTGCTTGAAAGGGAAATACCATGCAATTGAGATATTGTTTTATAAACACAGTCAATTTGGTGTTTGTAATTCAAATCTATTCCACTGTCTCCCACACCCTACATCCTCCTTGAAAGTAATGCTCTGAAGTGAAGGTAAATTTGGGACACTGCTGGTTATTTATTTTTTATTTCTGTTATATATATATATATTTTAATTTAATCACTGCTTTATTCAGAGACTGGAGTCAGGTAGAGGAGAATATGTATGTTCTCTATCTGTGGATCCTTCTGTTGGCATGACTTAAAACTGATGGGATAAAATATAAATTGGCTCAAGAATACAAATGCCTATTTCTGTTCTTAAGTGATCATATCTATTTAAAAAGACACCATATTTTTGTTGGAAGCAGATCATGAGTCCCTTGTAACTTCCATTGAGACTGTAGGTTACCCCCATCATTGTTTTAGCAGTTCGGTAGCACGTCATACATACTTATCTAATCTTGGATCACTAATTTCAAATGGATATCTAATGGGAAAAGGCAGTACTTACAAAGGACACTTAACACTTCCTTAGCTCTTCAAAAATGATTTAAAAGAAATATATATTCTCAAAAAAAAGCATTAGTTATTAAGGGTGGCTATTTTTTCTTGTGGCCTGAAACACCAGGAGTCATATTGAAAGTTTCTGTGATTCTAGAATAAAGGTTGTCAGGACAAGGATTTTCTTAATTTCCGTCCCTTGAAACCAAGTCCAGCAAAACTTGGCTTGGGATTCTGTCAACTGTATTATCACCCGTACTGTACAAAATTATAACCATATTGAGTGAGAGCATCTTTTTCAGTCATATAATAAAATACATTTTTATATTCCTATTTCTACTGAATTAATTTAATAAATTTCTAACTTTATATAACGGAACACTTTTTTAAGTGTTTTAACTAAAACTTTATGTTCTTAAGATCTTTTCTTTATCTAAATCTCTCATGATTCCTATCCATTAAATATATTTGCTGAATGAATTAATATACTGCCTTTTACATTTGTGTTCATGTCTCTTATCTCCTGCTAACCTGCAAACTCCTTGAAAAAAAGGCATTCTACTATATTAAGTAAGAGCATGACTGTGAAACCAGATCATCCAAGTTGAGTCAGATCATCCACATAGTAATTCTGTAACCTTGTACAATTTCCTCAGCTGTACAGTGGCTCAGTTTCCTCATCTATATTTTTAATTTTTTTTTATTAAGTAGACTCCATTTCCAGCATAAGCCTTGAATTTACCACCCATGCTCTATCAGCCGAGCCAGCCAGGTGCCCCCTCCCTATCTATAACATGCTGATGACAACAGTAATTTACCTCTTAGGGTTATTATAAAGTTAAAATAAGTTAAGGTACATAAAGAGTTTAGAATAGTTTTTGGCATATAGTAAGAGCTATATCAATATTTGCTATTAGTGTCATTCATTTTTAAAATACCCTTTAGCACAAAGCAAATTGTTTGCACCTAATGTGTAATTAGTATACAATTTTTATAATAAATGGTATAGTCTTTTAGGCTTCTCCTTTATCTTGTTTGTTCCATAATTAATTAAATATTAGTTTTAAAACTAGAATGTTGGAGTAAAGGTAGAAAATACCTACAACATCTAATAGACTCACTTGAAACTCAGTGGTAATATCAAGATTACATAGTTTTAAGAAACTAGTTTTTCTGACATCAACATTCATGGGTACCTATATAATCATTTTATAATTACCAGTGTGCCCCTTGGGATAACCCCCAGGCTTTTGCTTATTTTCAAAAACAAAATTTTGAAGGTAATGCAGCTATAGGGAAGTTGGTATTTATTATTAGCTTAATATTTTTGTTAGATTTATAGCCTGTTTTTCCTTTCCTTTTAACATTGCTTATATTTTACAATTCAGTTTTCTCTCAAGAAGACTTAACTATTTTTCCAATTTAGATGTTTTTATCTAAGAGATAGGCATTCCTCTCTGACTCAGTAAACACTGCATATAAAGCAGCAGATTGCCCACAACCAGGGAAGCTAAAGCACATGTTAAAAAGCCTTTCTGCTTTCATTAAAGTACAGAATGCATCTAGAGGAAAATTTATTCATACCAGTGATTTTCAAAACTGAGTGATTATCAGAATCATATTGGGATCTTTAAAAAAATATATATGAACAGAACATTTATTGTTAGATCCATGAAGCCCTATTTAGGGGGAGGAAAGATGGAGACTTGTATTAAAAAGTCCCCCAGGCCTCCTTGGAAAATTATATGAATAATTAAGCTTGGAATCGGATGATTATGTTACCACTGGAAAGAGATTTGTTAGACATAGTAACCAAGAGACATAAATGGTTCTCCAGCATCTGCTAATGAGGTAATGATTGTAATTATGAATATCTAATATCTGTTAGATTTTGCTACTCTCTTACCCCCTTGGGAAGAGACATAAATAAAAACAATAAGATGTAGTCTTTTCCCTTTCTTTAATTAAAAAAAAAAATTACCCTTAATTTATATTAACTTCCCACACTACTAAACTGTTTCTGATCCTGAATTCTTCAGTGAACATGGAGAAGACAACATAGGAGCTTCTTTTTCTTTCTTCTCTCCTTTCTTCATTTCTGTTTCTCTTTTTCCTTTTATCTTTCCTTTCCTTTCTTCTTTCCTCTAGCTGGATGGTTTATAACACTTTAGAAAATTTTCCTGACTGGAAGAGGGCCAATCTGAATGAACTCTTGTCTTGGGCGTGGAAGGAAACGAAGATTCTGAGCATGGACCCTGACTTCCAGGAAGACTGTGGCTCCCATCTCCTAAGTGCCCCACTCTTCCCTTAGCATCCAGGCTAGAGTGGGGTGGGGAAATAGAAAAGAGAGGAGACAAGAAGGTGGTGGAAAACTGAAGCAAAGCTGTAATTTATTTCTTTTCTAAGTTAATTATATTAAGTGTAAATATTCATTGACCTTAATGTCCACTACTGTATGGACAGCCTCTGTGAAAACATTTGTTGCTTTAGATATATTATGATAACTATTGTAATGAAATCAACAAAATAAGATTTCGTGAGTCTGCCACTCAACATTTTAAATATATCATTATTGTCATTTTTATATGTGCTGTAATGGAATTTGACCTATATTAGAATGGCTCTCATAATTTTTCTCATTAAACTTTTTTTTTGAAATAGTGTTTGTCCTTCTGAAGTATGCCAATTTTCAAGCATAGAATTGACAGAAATCTTTAAGCTGCTTGGTTTTTTAAAAATTTTTACTTTACCTTGCATAAGAGAAAAAAGAAATATATTAATTTGAGAGAGTGAATAATTTCATTTTTACCCCACCACACGTAAAATTGTCCAAAATATTTTGAGATGGGAAAGGATTTAACTTTGGTTTCTAAATGTTTATCTTTTGACGGTTCCTACCAAATTTCTATTAGAAGTAGTAGAAGGCTAGAGAGTGAATATTGAATATCATTTCCTTGATTTAAAAGTTTTTAATGAATACCACTTGAGTTGATTTTATATTAAGTATATGTATGAAAAATTATTTTCTAATTGAATAAAAATATAGTTAGCAATTATACTTAAATCAGAGTTAACCAAGGACAGCAACTGTTTTAAGGAAAAAGTATATCCTGCTGATTCAAACTTGCATCCTATCTGGGGGAAAAAAATATCTTTATATTTTACTTCACTAGTCTCATGTTAATCCCTATTGTTCTCATGATGTTTCTCTGTTGATGTGATCCTTATAGCCTTTCAGATCTCTTACTCTATCATTTCTTAAATCCCATTTTATGCAGCGTTTTTCCAAGTAAAGCTACAAAAATTGGCGTTGTTATTTCTAGGATGGTAGATAAGTTGTTAGTGCTGAACATAGAAATAATTTGATGATGTAGATTAAAGAAAAGTCCATCTATTATTATTGCTGTAAAGAAGCTATTTAATTTGGAGCTTGTTTTTGTTAGTCTTTTTTTTTTTTTTTTTACTCTAGATAAGAAGATTAATTTGAATGAAAATATAGATTCTTTATTTGAACTGTGATAGCCAATCAAAAGGTAAAGATAAAGGCAGAAAATAAATCCAAATCCTTTGGTTTAAATGACCAGAGTGTTTACACATTGTTGAGAATTAAATAGTTGATATTGCTTATGTTTGTCTTCAGGTTCTTTGACTTTGAGGGAAGTAGGAATTTTAGGGGTAGATTACACAGAAAGTAAATCTGACTTGAAGATTCAGTTCCTCTTTGTTAATTTACTGTTTTAAATCCCAAGTATCCTGTTATGTCTGATGGTTTTGTGACACACCAAGTATATCTTTGTGTTGCTTTCTAGAGGTTATGAAAGCAAAAGCAGTAGTAATTGCCTTTGCTTTTAGTGGGTTTTTTTGGTTTGTTTTTTGTTTTTTGTTTTTTTATTTCTCACAACATTCCAAACATGACTTTATTTTAGGAGACCCAAGAGTTTTTCTTTTTATTTTAAAAATATTGCTAAGAATTATTGTATAATTCTTATGGATCCTCATGTAGTGTTCTCACCTGATAAATAAGAAATGAGATTTTTTTATTTCATTCCAGACTATATAAATACTTTTGAAATATGTAGCTCAATATATATAATTCTTATTTTTAGCAGCCAAAAATAATTTAGGTTTCACAAATCATACTTATGTGCTCTTACTATTTTTCACTAACCAACCAGATCTATAATTCATCTGATAATCCTTGCTATTTGTACTAATGGAAGACTATAGTGGTTCTTATGTCAACTAATAAGAATGGATAATTGTTGTAGACACTTACTGTGGATATTTATATTTAAAAGGAGGGTTTATGCCTCTCCCAGTTAACAAGTTTAGCCTTACTGCGTCAAAATTCAATAGGAGTCTGTGTTTATGAGGAGTATTTCCATTTCCTTAAAGTTTTCTGTTTTGTAAAGGTTTAAGACTTTAATTCTAAGCTTTTTACATTTCTCTGGATTTTTAAGATCTGACAATTGTGTTTTCCTGTACTAATGGAAAGGGTGAATTATTGATGGCAAATCAAATTCTAAGATCCCTTATAGGGATCTTGCTAATCTTTATTGGTAAGAGAAAGCCTGGTTATCCTGTAGGTTTTACACTGTCCATCACAGTCCTCTCACCATGTTTAAAAATAAATAGGTTTCATTCTTTCTATAATGAAGAAGTAGAATGAAGAAAACCACTTAATTTTGACCAGAGTTGAGGTTGTTTTCTACACATTAGGGACATTGCTTTTACTTATTTTCCCTTTTCCTTTTTATTCTCTGCTTTCCAAGTCATCATTTTAGGGATATGGAGAAAAAAAAGAACTTCTAAGGGTAGTAATTTGGGTTTTGGGGGGGTTTTGGCTTTTGGTTTTTTTTTGTTTGTTTTGTTTAAATTTCATATTAACTTTAAACCCCTCCACTTGATATAACCAATAGTGTGAAAGGGTTTTGTTTTTTTGGTAATAATTAGTAAATTTTTCGAAGGTATATTTTTTCTATTGACTGAGATTTATCAAAAACATAAGTTACTTTTAAGCTTGTGTATGTTTTACGTCTTTTGGTATAAAGATTTGCATCAACCTGAGTTATTAAGAATGAAACTCTTGGCTCTGAATTGGTTTGAATAAACCCTTAGAAGAGATTCTCTCACCCAGTTTAGATGCCATCTTTCTTTCTTTGTGATAGATAAGTGGCAGTTACTTTTTAAATTAATCATGAGGTTTTGGTTCTTTGCATGAACATTTGCATTTGAATTATTATGCACTTTTCTCTTATGCTTGCTAAAACATACAGGTTATATATCAAAAGACTCAAAACAAGTCAGAATAACCACAAGCTTCCTTCTCAGCCTGTTGTCATACATAAAGCAATGCCTGACCAAGCAGAAACTTATCTTCAGCATTTGGATCCTGTGATTCCAGTTATATCTTATTCAAGAGACCAGTGACTTTTTTTTTTAATCTTTTCATCACCTCTGCTTTAGAATGTTCTATTTTTCTCCACCAATAAAGAGCTTTTAGAAAACAGAGAATAGGGAAGATTTGCCCTGTAATAGTAGCACCTAAACAAAACCGCAGTTAATGTTCTGATGTCTGTCTTTCCAGTCTTTGGCCTGCATTTCTTAATTAGTTTTACGTTTTTGGTATACTTTGTATTTAGGTTTTTATGCTGACTACAACTCAGCATTTCCTTTCCTTACATCATGCATTTATATTTATTATGAATTAGTTTGTCTATTATTATATAAACATTTAGGCTGCCTCTGTTTTTTTTTAGTTCTAAGTTCTCCATGTTTTGGGGCCTATTGTTTTACCCCTTTTGTCTTGTAATATTATATTTATAATACAGAATCTTGTAAGCTGGGGAAAAACTGGATCAAAGGATTCACATTTTTTAGCTTTTGATATCTATTATTGTTTTGATTTCCAAAACAGACCAGTTTTAGAAACCATAGTTTCTCCTTACCATTCCTGCACTGATTGTCAGGGATGGGAGGTGAAGGTAAGAGGCAGTGAGGTGAGAAGAGGGAGATGAGGTGTGTATATTTTCATGTAGCACACTCTTTAAAATCTGATTTCTAGGCATAGACATTGATTCTTTTGCTAGGACATCTTTGGAAAATTCCTTATCCTTTCTGAGTCCACGTCCCCATTTTTGAAGTGGATTAATACGAATACTTAATACCTCAAAGTGTTGTTAGGAAGCAAATGACATTATGCATATGAAACACTTATGCATGATAAGTCTTAAGTAAATGGTAGCTACTACTAGTAATAAATTAATGTGTAAAAAGTTGGAAAATTAACATTTGAGTGTCTATCCTGTCCTCCTATCTTGTTCAGTATTTTGTGGAAGTTCTACAGATCTATTCCAGATATATTTCTAGGTAAAAGGAACAGCATATGTAAAAGCTTAAGAATATGAAAGAAGAATGTTTGGAGCCTGCTAGGATGTAACAGGACTAGTGGGAGATGAAATGGAAAGTGGTAAAGGATTAATTCTGGACTGTGTTAAGAGCTTTGAACCTTATCTGTGCAACTATGTAAAGGACTTTAAGAAAAGTGATTGACTTCAACTTTTGATTTGTGGTTTTAGTTTAATTAACAACAACAACCAAAAAAATGTTATAGGCAAGACAAAGGAAGTGGGGATAGGGTTTTACTTTTTTCCAAGAATTTGGGAAATATATTTGAAGTTAAATTTGCAGTATCCATTGTTGTATTAGAAGGATGAAGACTCTAGGCTTATAGCAGTTAATTAGCTTTGTTGATGTAGGTAAGTCATCTAACATCTGAGTTTCATTTCCCTCTTTAATTTGAAGGAGCTGTATATCCAATTTCTATTGTCCAGTTGACCATATATGTAAAACCATTTATATGCTTATAGTAAGACCATATTGTTTATATGTAGGTCCTCTAATAAGCTAAACCTTGTTTTATCCCATATATACAAATTCATGAAAACATTGTTTGAGAAACTGCCTGGTTTGCATTATTTTTCTCTCTTGATTCAGCTTCTGAACTCACTTAAAATGGAATAACTGCCTCTAATTCTAGGATGTGCATTAGCTGTAAGGAAAGAACCCTTTTGACAGTTAGACATAACTTTATCTGAGAAGAGAAACTTTCTTGATGTTGAAAACGTGGTGAAACAAGTTTTGTAAGGGCAATTCTCTAAGAAAAATGGAATTTTCTTAAGCCAATTGTAGAAATCCTTATTGAACAAATTGTAACACGTTTCAAGGACTACACTTTTTAAAAAGATTTTATTTATTTATTTATTTGAAAGAGAGAGAAAAGAGGGAGAGAGAGGGGGAAGGGACAGAGGGAGAAGAGAGCGAGAAATCTCTGAGGAGACTCCACACCCAGCATGGAGCCTGACACGGGGCTGTCTCACAACCCTGAGATCATGACCTGAATTGAAATCAAAAGTTGGATGCTTAACGGACTGAGCCACCCAGGTGCCCCTCAAGGACTATACGTCTAAATTATGAATATTTTACATATAACAGTGGCAAGAAAAATAATTCACTTTTTAAAAATCTCCCTAAAATTTGAACTTTCTTCCCATATTCTTTTTTTTGTTGTTGTTTTTAAGATTTATTTATTGATTTTGAGAGAGAGATAGAGAGAGAGAGAGAGCATGCACACAAGCATGGGGAGGGCCAGAGGGAGAGAATGTCAAGCAGACTCCACTGAGTGCAGAGCCCCACCCAGGGCTTGATCCCATGATATCACGACCCAAGCTAAAACCAAGGGTTGGACACCCCACCACCTGAGCCATCCAGGCACCTCTTTGTTCCCATAGTCTTTACTAGTTCACTCTTAATATAATGTTTCTGATACTATAATTACTACATTATGTTTTGCATTAATTTTGGCAACTTCACATTGTCAGCAAGTGTTCAGATAGACTCTTACTGTCACAGGTTAATAGGAAGTTATTGTATTTGAATTTATATTGCATCTTAATAACAGCTGCTCTCATGTTCCTCTGATGAACATACTATGAGACGGGAAAAATAATAGGCCAATGCTTTTTTCCCTTTCTGACATTGCTCTGAACTTTTGATTGTTGCAGCCTAACCTGTATGTAAAATGAAACCATCTGTACGGTAGCATTCTCATTTTTCTAACTATATAACTGTAGTCTTGGATATTTGCATTAGTTATCTCTGTTAACATTGAAATACTAACAGAAATAGGATGGATGGTAAACTTCAGATTAGTACTTAGTTGGTGTGATTATCTAGTTTTCCAGTACTGAAACCTTCTTTTTTTTTCTTAAAAGCTCCTTGTTAAATCAAATATGTGTCTTGGTTAGATTAGCAGTTACCATAGTTGTTTACTCTTAGTCGTCCTTTGGGGCTCTTTGATTTGTCTGCAACAAAGTTCTTAACTTGGAATTCCTAGAACCTACCCCACAAGGTATTTTAGGATGTTCTTTGACCCACTAAAAGCACATGAAGAAGTTTGTCATGTCCATGTACTTATTAAAGCGTTTATTGCTTTTTATTTGTTTCCTAAAGAGGATCAAAATATTAATGATTAAAAATTAGTGCTACAAAATGTTTGGCAAGTTGACTTGATAGGACGATAAATTATACTAGCAGTACCAATTACTAAAAATTGTAAGTTTCTATTTTCTGTTCTCACTTTGAATTTTATATTGATTCTTATTTTAGCTTGACAAATTTAAAGATTTATTTATTCATTTATTTTTGTGAGCGGGAAGGGGAGAGAAGAGAGAAAGAGGGAGTGGGAGTAAGAGTGGGGGGGGGGGCAGAGGGAGAAGCAGACTCCCAGCTGAGCAAGGAGCCTGATGCAGGACTCGGTCCCAGGACCCTGGGATTATGACCTGAGCTGAAGGCAGATACTTAGCTGACTGAGCCACCAAGGCACCCCAGTCTGGCAGATTTAAAAAAAAAAAAAAAAAAATCACAGAACTAAGTGAACAGAAGTTCATTATTTCAATCCCTTCATTTTTTTCCTCTTCTTTTTCTAGTCCAGAGTTATGTTACCTATTTATTTTAAGAGAATGAGAAACCTTAACCAAATGATTTTGCTTCTATTTACCTTCTCATCTTTTAGGAAAGGAAGTGACACAAGATTACTGTTTCACAGGGCTGTCGTAAAACTCAAATGAGATTTTTGGCTGTTAATAAGCATTTTAATTGATATGATTTGACATTTACACAAAGTACATCTGTCATATAAAGAATAGACCAACTGTATGAAGGATTCTATATTAACGTGTTAATACATAGTTAAGAAAAATATTTCACAGAACTGGAACAAATAATGCTAAAATTTGTATGGAACCACAAAAGACTCTGAATAACCAAAGCAGTCTCGAGGAGGATGAACAAAGCTGGAGGCACTACAATTCCAGATTTCAAGATAAAATATAAAAATGTAGTAATCAGGGGCACCTGGGTGGCTTAGTGGGTTAAAGCCTCTGCCTTTGGCTCAGGTCATGATCCCAGGGTCCTGGGATTGAGACTTGCATCTTTGCATCCGGCCCTCTGTTCAGCGGGAGCCTGCTTTGCCGCCGTCCCCCCACCCCCGTCTCTGCCTGCTTCGCTGCCTACTTGTGATCTCTCTCTGTCAAATAAATAAATAAAATCCTTTTTTTTTTAATGTAGTAATCAAAACAGTGTGGAACTGGCATGAAAGTAGAGACGTAGATCAATGAAACAGAATAGAGGGCCAAGAAGTAAACCCACGATTATATGGCCAATTAATCTATGGCAAAGGAGGGAAAAATATACAATAGGAAAAAGATGGTCTCCTCAACAAATGGCATTGGGAAAACTGGACAGCTGCATGCAAAAGAATGAAACTAACTGACCACTTTCTTATCCCATACACAAAAATAAACTCAAAATGGATTAAACACCTACATGTGAGACCTGACACCATAAAAATCCTAGAAGAAAACAGAGAATAATTTCTTTGACATTAGCCATAGAAACATTTTTCTTTGGCAAGGGAAACATAAGCCAAGATAAACTGTTGGGACTGCATCAGACTAAAAAGTTTCTGCACAGTGAAGGAAACCATTAGTTTCCTTCCTCCCATTCGGGCAACCTACTGAATGGGAGAAAGTATTTGCAAATGATATTATCTTTTAATAGCCAGAATATATAAAGAACTTCTACAACTCAACACCCCCAAAATAAATAATCTGATTTTAAAAGACAAGGGACCTGAATAATCATTTTTCCAAAGAAGATATAGAGATGGTCAATAGACGCATGAAGACATTCTCATCATCACTCATCATCACGGAAATGCAGATCACAACCACAGTGATATATCACTTTTCACCTGTCAGAATGGCTAGAATCAAAAAGACAAATAACTTGTTTGTGGAGGAAAAGGAACCTTTGTATACTATTAATTGGGACGTAAATTGGTGCAGCCACTGTGGAAAACAGTATGGAAGTTTCTCAAAAAATTAAAAATAGAATTATCATATGATCCACTAATTCTACTAATGTTTACCCAAAGAAAGCAAAAACACTAATTCAGAAAGATGAGTACACTGCTGTGTTTATACTGTGGCATTCTTTCTAATAGCCAAGATATGGAAGGAACCCAAGAATCCATCAAAAGAAGAATGGGTAAACACACACACACACACACACACACACACACACACACTGAAATACTACTCAGCCATAAAAGAGAACAAGATCTTGCCATTTGCAGCAACATAGACTACGGTATAATGCTAGGTGGAATAAGTCAAAAAGACAAGTACCATGATTCCACTTGTAGAATTAAAGGAACAAAACAAGCGAAGAAGAAAGAGAAACAGAAAAACAGATTCTTTTTTAAAAATTAACATATAATGTATTATTTGTTTCAGCGGTATAGGTCTGTGATGCATCAATCTTACACAATTAACAGCGCTCACCATAGCACATACCCTCCCCAGTGTCCATCAGCCCCTCCAGCAACCCTCAGTTTGTTTCCTGAGATTGAGATTGAGAGTCTCACATGGTTAGTTTCCCTCTCTAGTTTCATCTTGTTTCATTTTTCCCTCCCTTCCTCTGTGTTTTCTCTGATTGACTTATTTTGCTTAGCCTAATACCCTCTAGTCCCATCCACATCTTTGCAGAGTTTTTTGATGGCTGCATCAAAAAAATGATTCCCTTGTTTATATATACCACATCTGATGATTCCCTTGTTTATATATACCACATCTTCTTTATCCATTCATATCATCTGTTTGATGATATCTAGGCTCTTTCCATAGTTTGGCAGAAAAACAGACTCTTACATACAGAGAACCAACTGGTAGTTGTCACAGTTGAAGTGGGTAGGGAGATAGGTGAAATAAAGAGGATTAAGACTATGTGATGAGCACTAAGTGATGTGTAGAATTGTTGAGTCATTATATTATACATTAGAACTATTAGAAACTAATAGAACACTATGTTAACTATACTTCAGTTTAAAAATTCTTTTCAAAAATATCATTTTGGGGCACCTGGGTGGTTTAGTCATTTAAGCGTCTGTCTGCCACTCAGTTCATGATCCCAGGGTCCTGGGTTTGAGCCCCTCCGTTGGACTCCCTTCTCAGCGGGAAGCCTGCTTCTCCCTCTCCTACTCCCCCTGCTTGTGTTCCCTCTCTCCCTGTGCCTCTGTCAAATAAATAAAATCTTTTAAAAAAATCCTCATTTTCTATTTTAACAAAATACAGATGAAAAAAGAAAAAATAACTCCATTAAATTGCTAATAATCTGCATATAATCTCAAAGGTAAAGAGGAAAAACAGCTCAATAAGATTATAAAAACACCCTTTTCCTAATCAAGGGGTAAGAGAAGAACCATGAGAACCGTAAGAGACTATGGACTCCAGGAAGCAAACTGGGGATTTCAGGGGGAAGGGAGTTAGGGGGATGGGTTAGCCCAGTGATGGGTATTAAGGAGGACACATATTGCATGGAGCAATGGGTATTAAATGCAAACAGTGAATCATGGAACACTACATCAAAAACGAAGGATGTACTGTGATGGCTAATATAATGATCAAATAAATAAATAAAACAACATTATTAAACCAGAACACAAACAAAACAAAAAGACCCACCTTTTTCCCATCTAGGAATTAAATCTGTTTATTAAAAGAAGTTTCGATTGGGCTTATGTATGTCAGCCAGCTTAGTGAAGGTATGTTTTATGGTGTATGCCAAGTGTTATTAATAAGACTTTGAATAAATAAAAAACATGTTTTACCTTTTTTCCCATGTTTTACTTTTAACATGAGCTTTATAGGAAGAATTATTTAGAGTAAAATATTCCTAATTTGAAATAAAAAGACTGCATCCATAATGTGTTCACTTTAACAGTTTGTTGGTAATCAGTATGCCTGGTGATAGGTCCTGAAAGTATTTATAGGAACTATAAAAAAGGAATGTGAAATAGAATTTTCATGTTACATGGGTAAAAAATAACAAAAAAGGATGTTGAACTATTTGATTATAAATTTTCTTAAAAATTATAATCTTCTATATTTCTGGTTTTTTAAATGAAAAATTTACTGTAGTGTAAATAATTATCTTACCAGTTGTTCTGCATTATCACCTGGGTGTTTTGATGTATTAATCCTGAAAAGAGAAAATTCTTAATTGGGAAACTTAGTCAGTTGTTTAGAAAATAGAGTAGCTATTCATTTTGTATGAGTAGTTATACATGTTAACTTTCAATAAGATTCTTTTTGTTGATTTTTTAGTGTGCAAGGTTTAGTTTTCATCCTTCTCAAAATGGTACAAAAACATAATTTCATTTTACTCTTTGTTAATTTACTACATCCTCTTTACCCATTCATCTATTGATGGATACTTGGGTTCCTTTCATACCTTGACTATTATAAAGAATGCTGCAGTAAAAACACAGCAGTGTACTCATCTTTCTGAATAAATGTTTTTGTTTTCTTTGGGTAAACAGTAGTGGAATTACTGGATCAATTTTGTTTACATAATTTTTTATCTAATAGTGAAGGCTATATATAAAAATTTTAGGGGCATCTGGGTGGCTCAGTTGGCTAAGTAACTAACTGCCTTTGGCTGAGGTTATGATCCCAGAGCCCCAGAATCAAGTTCTGCATCAGGCTCCCTGCTCACAAGGTAGTCTGCCTCTCCCTCTGACCTTCTTTCCTCTAGTGCTCTCTCTCTCTCATATAAATAAATAAAATCTTAAAAAAAATTTTTTTTTTCTTTAGATCTTTACCCTTTTAAAATTTGAAAGTCATGTTTATTGTGTAGACTCTAAGGTAAGGACCAGCATAATAGTCTTTTAGTATTTAGTGTTTTCTTCATATATTCTGAAGTGATTCAAATGTAGTATCCCAGATAATATTAAGATGAATTTTTCTTATTTGTGTGAGTATATTTCAGTTCTGACCTGGGACCCCTAGATTTTTCTTGTCAAAGGTATGTTTTGAATAGATTATTCCACCTGACGGGGAATTATAGGGGAAAGTTTTATGTTTGTTTTCTTTTTAAATATTGTGGATGGCAAGTTTAATTGAGTGAATTGATTATACTTTAGATTTGAAGTCCTGGAAATAAGAGGTTGAATTAATCTGACCTGCTAGTTCTTTTTACCCACTTTATCATTGTTCAAAATATATATATATTATGTTGAAGTTTTATCTTGAGCAGTCATTATATTTTGTGAAATAACTGACATTTAAACTCACATTTTTAGGGAAGTAGAAATGTTTTTTTTTTCTCCAAACATGCATGCATATACATATAAGTACACATTTATAATTTTTTCAAGAACCATACAAATTCATTCATTAAAAGTAATAGTACTCACCATTGCCAAAGCACATAATGTCTTACCACTTAACTTTATTCCTCTTCCATTCTTTCTCCATTTGAAAGTGTTTTTGAAATATTCTGGAGCATCAACATGTCAGTAAAAAAAGTAATAGGTAATTGCTATTCACTCTAGCTTTGTTGTGCCATCTAGAGAAAAAATCAACAGCAGCTCTTCAGAGGAAGTTTTAGTGGTCATTAGCCTCGCATTTGAAATAAAATGTTAATGGACGAAGGGTCTATGACAACATTTTTTTTTAATGCTTTCCCCTGCCTATTTACCACCTGTTTCTACCACTTCTGAAAAAATAATCCAAAAGGAACATGCACTTAAACTGCTCCTTTAATTTTTAATTTTCATCCAGATCACAATATTTTAAAATTTCCCTTGATCGTTTCTGTTTGGCCTTTGAGTTACTTGGAATGTGTTGTTTAATATCCAAGTTTGGTTTCTAGTTTAATTTTGTTGTAGTCTAAGGAATATATGGCTTCTACTTTTGGGGTTTAAAATTACTTTCATGGTTTCATATATGTTCCACATGCATTTGAGAAGAATCTGTATTCTGCTTTTGTTCGGTAGACTGTTCTATAAATGTTAATTAGGTCAACTTAATCGATAAGGTTTTGTAATTTTTGTATAATCTTGCTAATTTTCTGTCTAGTTGTTCTGTCAGCTGTAAAGAGTGGGAATTTTTAAATCTCCAGGTATAAATTGTTCAGTTTTCTATTTCTCTTTTCAATTCCATCAGGTTTTGATTTATGTAGTTTTGTTTTGTGTTCTTTATATAATTATTACAGCTCTGTGATGTGTATAAACTCATCATTATGAAATTTTCCTTTTTGTCTATTGTCATATTCTGGGTCATAAGGTCTTTTTTTGTCTGATATTAATACAGCAATTCTAGTTTTCTTTCAGTTACAGCTTCTTTGG
Source organism: Mustela nivalis (assembly GCF_964662115.1). Lineage (NCBI taxonomy): Eukaryota > Metazoa > Chordata > Mammalia > Carnivora > Mustelidae > Mustela > Mustela nivalis. Next base: position 26,247,104 of record NC_139035.1, read on the forward strand.
TATGTCATCTTAGTGCCCTTCAGTTTGTTTATTTATGTCCTAAGGTAAGGTGTAGATGGCATGTAAATGTTCTTCAGTTACTCAGTCTTACAATCTCTACTTTTTGGTTGGGTGTTTAAATTATTTACTTTTAATGTAAGTATTGATCTGGTTTGATTTACAGATAGTCCCAACATCTGTGTCATGCCTGAGTCTAGTTTAATGATTGTCTCCTCAGATTATTTTTCCCTGAATGCCTTGTGATTTTTGGTTAAAAGCCGTACATATTGTATGGGACAGTAGACACTGAAGGAAATGTTTTGTATCCTGTGAATACTTATGGGTATGCTGTGTATACTTTTCGTTCTGCCACACTTTCATTGTGGGAGTTGTGTTAACATAGTCATGATTTAAGTTGTTTCAAAGTTTGTTCTTGCTATGATTACCCTCATTGGACCATATCTAGTAATACTTTATGTTTAGAGTCTTGGCTGCTTTGCCAGAAGTTTTCTCAGTGTGTTCTCTGCTGGGTTTTCGGTCTGCTCTTTGCACTGCTTCCCAGAACAAATCTGTCTCTTGCAGCAATCTTTGCTATATTCCTTGTTTATGTGGTGGGGGTAGTTATAAGAGGAGGGATGTTCTTTTAAGTTTTGAATAATCCTCATTCCAAGTTTGGTCCTGTGAACCTAGGTCTTGAGGGTGTGGAGTTAGTTCACCTTTCTGCCCATCTTCCACATGAAATGCTGGATCTAGCATATGTTCCTGCCCTTCTCCTAAGAGTAAAACATTTTATTTCCTGTTCTCCCTCAACTGCAGTTTCTCCTCAGACTATAAGCCCCTCCCCCCCTTTCCTCTACAGACTAATCCTTTTGTTCTGTATAGGGACATAGTAAGTGTGTATCTGCATGGTTTTAGGAAATGGTTGCTGTTCCTTTCCTCCAGCCAATAACACATGAGACATTTCCTGAGGATTCTCTCCATTCTTCCCAGGTGGGGATCATGGAAGAAAAGTCTGGAAAAGCATGCTAGTCTCCCACCCCCAATGTTTATAGTCACAGGGGCCTCACACATCATGCTAGGCACCTTGTGGTATTTTGTTAAACAGGAACTTAAAATTCCTGCTGGTTTATCCAGCTGTTTCTGGTTCAGGTAAGCAAATACTGTAGCATTCTCTTCCTGCAGGTACCAGTTTCTTCTGGTTTTTAGATTTTTTTCCCTAAACAGTTCTTTAACAGGTCCAAGAAATGTCCTTAGTTAGCAGTTGTTCAGCTTTTTTTTTTTCTTGTTATCTTAGGGGCGTTGCTCTTTCCAGCTTTCTCTATCTCCAAGCTGTACTTTCTAGTTTTTAGTACTTGTATTACTTCTGTAGGTAGAAGGGGTTTTTAACAATCATTTTTAATTATCTTAGACTTACTTCCTGGTATTTAAATTTGTGTATTGTCTGTATATTTCAGAGCTCTATTAATAGTAATAGGTTTTTGATTTCTTATTACATTTTGGGATAATTATCTTTTGCAAAATATGGTGTATAATGTATGTTCTTCTGTAATCCACCCCTCCTTTGCCATTACCACAGATAATCATTTAGTTAAGTGACAAAAGTAATCTCAATTACAAAACACAAATTCAGTATCCGAATTGGTAGTAGCAATGAAATCATCTATTTGAAATTTGTTTGCTAACGAAAGTCTCAAGACCTATTTAGCCAGGACAAGAATTTTTTGGAAATGTGAGGAAAATATTTATGGTATTTAGAAGTTATAATGTAACATCTTAACCCATTGAGCATTTTAATTTGAGTCTCAAATAAGGAAAGTTTCTATAAAGTTTGCCAGACTTTTAGAATGTGACTGACAGTTGTGAAGACACATTTAAACCAATTTGGTATTCTACTAATGACCAGGGGGATTTCTGTTGAAATTCAGACAGTATAGACTATTGCTGTGATTTACTACAACATGGAAAGTATTGGATTAACTTTTTTAAATTTTATTAAATATGCTCCTATTCCTCAGTATTCTTTTTTTAAGATTTTATTTATTTGAGAGAGAGAGAGCACAAGCGGTGGAGGAGTAGGGAGGGACACAGGGAGAGGGAGAAGCAGACTCCTTGCTGAGCAGGGAGCCCTGGGAGGGGGCTCTATCCCAGGACCCTGAGATCTGAGTTACCCAGGCACCCGTATTCTTTGGTATTCTATAAACTTAAAATCAAATCTATTTAAGTACAAGGTTTTGACCATTAAAGAATGGACTCTTAGAAATGTAAAAGCAAGTTTGGTATGTGTCTAAGCACAATCTGATCTCATTATCCTTTAATCTTGAATCCATTCTCCGTTTTGTCCCCTGCTACTCTGCCACTTACCCCTACTCGTTCAGGCCTTCATCACACCCGGCCATCACCTCATAGTCCCATGTTTAAAATGCTCCCTCGTGTCTAATGGTTACAGAATAAAATCTAAGCTTTTTTATGTGACATTTAACACCTACTTCTTCAGCATTATCACATACCACTTGCGTAGGCACATTTTACACTCCAGCAACACTGAACTGTTTGAGGACCCTCAAAAACCACATGATTGTTTGTTTACCCTTGTGCCTTTGAGCTTCTGCTCGCTATGTCCAGATGCCCATTTCTGTACTTCTATGTGTTACATATTGTAATGTCATAGCCGGGAAGTTCTTTAAGTACAGTGCTGAGTTTCGTAGCCACAGAACTAGTAGTGTTATTTGGTTAGATGACTACCATTAGATTCCTTACATTTTGCCCAGTGTAGAAATGAATTATATCACATTTCTGATGGGGTATCCTTCAAACTTTTCGAATGCTTCTGGTGACCAGAAATTCCTTCTTCACAAGGAAGTCCATTATATTTTTCTGTAACTCCAAGTCTTACAAAGTTGTTCCATTAAAAACAGCTCCTACTTCTTCCCATCACCTCATAAACAATAAATATTTAAAAATGTGTGATGTTTAAGAACTCGTGACTCCATTTGCAGTGAAAGTCAACATCTGAATTTTCATTATGTTAACTTACTCTTTACCTCAGTCTTACTTGAATCCTTTGCAGGTATGTAATGTCACTTGAAAATAGAGGTGAGGCATTCAAAACTGCGTTCTGTGAAGTTGTGCTGATGTTGTGTAGTTTCCTTTGTTATGGACTAGTTTAAAATACTGAAATGGGAGGATGAAAGAAAAGAGAATAGGACATTTACTTACTAGTACATGTAAACAACACTAGTATAGGTAACAACATAGCTCTCAGTTTCCCTTTTTATTGTATTTATTTTGAATTTCCATTTGTGAAGTTAAATTGTCTATGAAATCCTGTGAGCCACTTGGTATTTCAAATTCCAGTACTGAATATAATATCTTTTTTAACTAAGTAAACTTACATAGATTATGTAAAAGTATTAAAATAAGCTTCACATACATAGTCATTTTTATTGAACTCAAAAGCCTCATTAGGATAAAAACTCTTGTCCTGTTCATCTTGGTCTTGTCTTGGCATCGCATGGGATCAGGAAAATAGGCACTCAGTAATTTTGTTTATTTAAATCTTTCCACTTCCCTCTCACTAACAGAAAAATAGCAGAAAAATGCAGACTTCTTCTTTCTCTGAATTCAACACTTATAGACAGTTTCCAGTGTCTATACTAGTGTTTTTTCAAAGCATGGTCTTACTGATTATCTACCTCAGAATTATTAATTTCCTGGGATTTGTATTAAAAATGCAAGTTTCTAAACCTCAGACTTATTAAGTTAATGTTTCAAAGAAGGTGAGATGCAGGAACCTCTATGGTGGTTTTATTTCTTTATGGAATGCACAAATCTCTTCTTTCTTTTTATTAAATAGCCTAAAATTACATGGGAGAAACAAAGATCTCATCCCCAGCACATCCAGTGTTGATCCCACCTGTGGAAATTGGTAGAGATCCAGTAATGTATCCATTGGGGATGGGGCAAAAAAATGTTTCCAGCAGTGACCACCACAGACCTGTTCTTCATTTCAGAGGAGTAACCTAGGTATTATTGTCTCAGCCCTTCCAAGAGCCACATTAAAATTCTAAGTCCCCCTGGAATTTGGTCACTTTGGAAGATGTTACAAAGACCAGCTCCAAGGGCAACATTGGATAATGGGCTGTGATTTCCCTTTGATCTCCTCAATAGCACAAATAAAAGCTAGAACATTCTTGTAGTGCATGTAGTAAATCAGGATCTTAAAGCTGGAGTCAAAGATGTGTCTCCCAAAAGGTAGCATATCCTGATGTTTAATCAGCCAAATTTGACCAAACATTTACTAATTTATTATAAAGGAATACAATTCAGGGAAAGCCAAATAGAAAAGATGCACAGAGAAAGCAGCTGCTGCTGCTGCTGCTGCTGCTGCTGCTGGCGGCAGTGGCGGAGTATAGAGCTTTCTTGTCCTGGGCAAACCATCTTCCTGTCACTTGAATGTGTTCACCAGCCCAGAAGCTCCGGAGTCTTCATTTTTAACACACTGCTCATGGATTTATAAGTAATAAAGTACTATAAAGTATCAGTTGTTGAGCTTTTTTTCCTTCTTATATTTGTTTTATAAGTATTTGCTGAATTAACATACTTCATCTAACTAAATTTCAAAGACTCTAAATGGCCACAAAAAGCAGTGAGATTTGTTTAAAGATTTTACTTATCTGTTTGAGAGAAAGCGTGCGTCAAGTGTGGGGCAAGTAGAGAGGGAGAGGGAGAAGAAGAGAATCTCAAGCGGACTCCATGCTTAGCTCCTATACGGGACTTGGTTTCACAGCCCTGAGATTGTGATCTGAGCCAAAATTAAGAGTCTGATGCTTGACTAACTGAGCCACCCAGATGCCCCACTGTGAAGTCAGTTTAAATCAGTCATTGAGCTCAGGAATTTATTCTGTACAACCAAAAGAAATGTATTATGAAACACCATTCCTTTGATTTTACTATTCTACTTTCGACATATTAACATCCTTATTTCCTTTTGGCTGTATCTTCTTCCAAGTCACGAAATTTAAAAATTTCTGTATTGCCTCTCCTCCCTCTCCCACTTACTTAAATCCTCTCACCCTTTTCCAGCTCAATCCCTACATTTTTGTTCCTCTGTCCTTGGTTTCTGGGTTTTAACAGTTACTGATGCACCTACAGAATGCGTTTTACCAGCTGCCACTCAAGCATATTCTCTAATTGTACTTCATTTTGCGTTGCCCCAGTTATCTTTCTTGCTTCTACTTTGAGAGCAAAAAATAACACCAAAAGCTGTTATAGTTAGTTCTACTTAGTTTTCTAGGAAAGAATTAAGATAAAATTTAAATCTCCTTAACCTAGGGAGCCTGCTTTATGTTTTTAATCAATTTTATAAGATCATGAATATGGTGACTGTGATATACTAGGACATTCATACTTCAGACAACACCTTTTTCTTTCTTTCTTTCTTTCTTTTTAAAGATTTTATTTATTTATTTGACAGACAGAGATCACAAGTAGGCAGAAAGGCAGGCAGAGAGAGGAGGGGAAGCAGGCTCCCTGCTGAGCAGTTAGCCCGATGCAGGGCTTGAACCCAGGACCCTGGGATCATGACCTGAGCTGAAAGCAGAGGCTTTAACCCACTGAACCACACAGGCGACCCCCCCTCTTTTTTTTTTTTTTTTTAAAAGATTTGATTTATTAGAGAGAGAGAGAGAGAGAGAGCACAAGCTGCAGGGTAGGGGGAGCAGAGGGAAAGAGAGAAGGACTCCCAACTCAGCCCCAGGACTTGAGCTGAAGGCAGACGCTTAACCAACTGTGCCACCCAGGTGCCCACCAACTGCCTTTTAATTACAAAGAAATTTAGGTTGTGGTGCTTGGCTGGTTCTGCTGGTTAAATGTCCAACTCTTGGTTTTGGCTCAGATCATGATCTCAGGGTCATGAGATTGAGCCTAGCATCAGGCTCTGTGATAAGTGTGGAGTCTGCTTATGTTTCTTTCTCCCTTATCCTCTGCCCCTCCTTGCTGCTATCTCTTTCTAAAATAAATCTTTAAAAAAAAATTAGGTTATAGTATTTTATTAAGAATAATTGCCAGGGCGGCTGCGTGGTTCAGTGGGTTAAGCCTCTGCCTTTGGCTCGGGTCATGATCTCAGGGTCCTGGGATCAAGCCCCAAGTCAGGCTCTCTGCTCAGCAGGGAGCCTGCTTCCCCCTCCCTCTCTGCCGGCTTGTGATCTCTCTTTCTCTCTGTCAAATAAATGAATAAAATCTTAAAAAATAATAATAATAATTGCCACTTACTTGTTTGGTGCCTATAATATGCCACTTCCTGTTTTGGTTAGATACTTTACTGTTTCGTTTGAGTTTTCATAAAAATTCCGTGAAGTACCTGAAATTTCCGCTTTATAATGGAAGGAATTGAGTTTCCACGAAGGTGAAGCCAGTACCGTGACAGAACCAAAATACAGTCCAGGTCCCCTTGTCTTAAATTCATTACCATTTCTTCTGTATTACACGGTATCCTTAAAGTAGTACAGAACTTTTGAAATAGTTTTGCCAGAGTATTCTGGAGGAAATGTGCAAATAGTGCCCTTAGAAATGCACAGTTCCATGATCAGAGGCCCTCCGTAGTATTGATTGGCAGTATGGAGTAATTGTTTTCTGTCAGATACGTGATTGCAAGCACATTGTTCTTAAGCTTTATTCAGGGGTGTATCCAGGGTCTGGAGGTATTGATATGTGAGGGAAGTTATGGGTGTCTAGAAATCATATTTGAGTTGTTTTGTGTCAAGGAAAATTAACCTGATTGGGGCTGGGAAATGAGAAAGGAGGAGAGTTTAGAAAGCATTAGGAATAAAGGAAAGTTGGTGGACATATGTGATTTTTTTGGTGTGTGTATCTCAGTCCTCCTTCCCTTGTACATGTTCTTGGCAACCTTTATTCCTAGAGTAAAGATCACTTTGGTTTTTATATGCTGCATTTTTTTTATGGTTCTTTTTCTATTTCTTGCGGAATCCTATTTTTTTCTGTAGTTTATTTGAATGCATTGAAGGGTATTTAAATGAGAAACTAATGCAGTTGGGAAGTTGCTACAGGAAAGACAGGATAACTGAAGGCTTCTTAATAATAAATCACACCAAAAATGGAACCTGCAGGAACCAACTATGTGGACAAATGGAAAAATGCCTTTTGTCTACAAATTGCAGTGATCCTACATAAACATGGAGGTCTCTGTCTGGCTTAGGACAGCTGACTAAGTCTGATCGTTCCCCTCCATACAACCTTTAAACCAGCATTCCAAGTACTGCTTTCTGTGCTATTTTGTTTACTGTCTTGGTCAGTAAGTGTACGGAATTTTTAATAGACACCAAGTAAGGTTACTTCCAATTGGGTTATAGATACCTTATGGTTTGCTTTAAGAATAGGTATTGTTTGATTGATTAAGGAACCTACAGCCAGCAAGTGGACTGAATATAGAAATACTATTTTCTGAGAGGTCATTGACTTAAATCAGGGTTATCAGTAGAGGTCAATCAATATTATAGATATGAAGAAGCTAATCAGAAGTAGCTTCCATGAAGTTTCTGGTTAGAAATTGATTCATCATTAAGAAAGTGATATTTCCAAACAAATTTTTAAGTCTGTAACAAATTTGAGGAATGATCTTTACCAGGAAAAAGCTGCTAGTAAGTATTAACTTCTTAGCACTAAATTTGAAATCTTGGGTTTTTCATTGTGTGTGTTCTGTCAGCAGGGGAGGGACCTGCTATAGCATTGCTAATTCACAGCACCAGGGTGTGCTGTAAGCAAACCACAGCTGGGTTTATTTATAACTAATTGCATGGGTATCTGTCCTTGTTTGTGGCTTTGAAATTCCCATATATTTCTTCTTCTGGACAATTACTGTATCAGACAATATTGAATCATAGCCTTATTTTTCTAAGCTCTTTAGAAATCATTAGTCTGCTCTTTATTTTGAGGAACCATTTAAGATTTTGTACTACTTGTATTATTATTATTTAAAGGTTCTACTTATTTGAGAAGCAGAGAGCATAAGCAGGTGGAGGGGCAGAGGGAGAGGGAGAAGCAGATTCCCTGCTGAGCAGGGATCTGGACCTGAGTCAAATGCAGGTGCTTAACCAACTGAGCCACTCAGGTGCCCCTCGCTTGTATTATTTACACAAGAAACTAAAATCTAGGTTCAAGACCCTTCGTCAAAATGACCTCTGAGTAAAAATCAACATAAATATTATTGAGGTCTAATTCAAAAGGGAAGAGACTGCCTCATGATTGAATCTATCTCAAGGTGTGTTTACAAATAAATATGAAAGTTGTCCTCACCATTCTTGTTATTTTCTAGGATGTTTCAGCCAAGCCCAGAAAATATAGTACTTATTTAACTTATTTAACCTTGTGTTCTTAAATCCTTTTCAAAGCATTCATCATTTTGAATCTGCTTGCTACCAGTTCTTCCATTTCATCTTCCATGTAGCTATGTAGTGCCCTCACCCTTTTGCTGCCAGATCATATATGCCCCTTAAACTCTCTCCTCCATAGTCTCCAGTAAATCTGGTGACAGCTGGCTTCTACTACAATCACATGTATCATATAGGAATTGAGTGATTCTCATATATTACAGATCAGAGCTGACATAGTAATTAGAGATGGATTTATTTGAGTGTGAAGGCAAGTGTGTTTTGTACCAGTTCCATCAGTTCTACATCCTTTGCTATTTGAGGTTTTGTGGAAGCTCAGAGTTTGATTCTCACAATGTGAATTTTAAATCCCATTGTAAGAAAAAATATTTGTGTCTGTAATATTTCTGTTGTCCTTAAAGATTAAATGGAATTATAACCACTTTTATGGTCAAGGATATGCTAAAATCAGGGACAGTCGGATATTTAATGGTATAGCTATGTTCCTTTTTTTCTAAAACGAGGTTGATGCCTAGGTTGGTGCCCCCTCCTGCTGTTAAATAGTTTTAATATCCATTCCTGAGAACAGTTCTTTTATGTATGCTCAAAATGTTCACACAGTTTCCTTTGGATACCAAATATAAAAAGGTCTTGACAGAAAAAAATAAGCTTGAGACAGGGAAGAGAGTTGATAATGTACTGATTTCTGGAGGAGGCAGGTTTTTGGTGGAGGTAGACCTCCTTCCAGTTCCTTCCTGTGTGTGTATATGTGTGTGTTTTTCTGTCTACTCACATTACATTTCTAAATTGGCACTTAGACATGATTGTTGGACTACTTTGAAGTCTTTTTTTTTTTTTTTTTTTTAACGGACTACTTTGAAGTCTTAAGTTGTTGATGTATTGTTAACCTTTCAAAATGGTAAAACATCTTAGAAGAAGTCCTGCAAAGAAATTGTAGATCTATCTGTACACATGTATATGGTCATTTTCCCAGTGAGAGGAGCAGTTTATAATGAAATCATTTTTAATGAATGTGAATTTTCATGTAGAGACAGATCCATTGGTAAAATTTAGTGGGCTAGTATTTTGTGTTTATAGTCATGATCACATTAGGCCCTTTTACCTTTAGATAAAATTTGGATTTCATATGCATTTATGTCTTCTCTCTGTTTAGTACTATTCTTCCTTAAATCTAGTCATGGGTATAGGAAATACCCAGCACCTAGAGCATCATCAGTTTGCCATTTAAAAAACCTGGTCCACTTTGTCTTAGAATGATCATAAAAATATCTTCTATATGGGATGTTTCCGCTATTCATTCAGAAAATCTTACTTAAAAAGCTTAAAAAGTTTGAATTTGAAAAATCTGATAAGCCTTCAAATCTAGGAGTCCTTTTGATTAGCAGAGCAATTCATTTCCTCTTATTAGATAAGTTAGTTATAAGAACAGGTATTTGAACCAATAAAAAAAATGAAGTATGATGTGATGAATATAATAGGTTTTATTAAAATAATTACCCATTATTTTATTAATTGTAAATTATGACTATATCATTCTTTTAATAATAGTCTTTACAGTTTGTGCTTACATAGGTGCCCATTATCATCTTGAGGAAGGATACCAGTGGGGAGGAAAGAGAGAGTTTGGATTTAACTGAATGATCTTGAAAAGATTTCCTCGTAATGAAGAAACTCCAAACCTCCTAGATCTGAGTTGGGATTGGTAGGGAAGAGTAGAGTACTGGCACAGCCTTACAGCCTGACTGTAGAACACGCTCTTCCATCTTAGTTCTGTAGCCAGCCCATTTTCTCCAGTGATATCAGTCAAAATCAATACTTCTAGGGAGACCCATAAAAGACCAAATTCTACATATAGAAAGGACTCTAGGTATATGAAATTTGAGATGTAACATCCATATATATGAGAGCTGAGGCTTTCCCATAGATATCAAATGTTCACCTAAGACTCCTTTCTCCTTGCATTCTGATTGTGTAAATTTGGGTCAGGGCCATGCATGTGGTTTATTAAATCAGTATTCTGCAAGCTGGCAATTGGTATATTGTATCAGTCTTCATATGTTGATTCATAGTTTTGCTATTCCATAGCTTTGTATATGGCTTTGAACAAGTTAAGTCTCTTTAAGAACATGTTTCTTTTGTAAGTTGAGGATGAAAATAACATTTTCCTCAATAAGACTGCCCAGTGGAGACTTAGAGAAATAATTCATATAAAGCCTTTGTATAGTAACTGGCCTGTAGTGCTCCATGATTGGTTATGTAATAATGATAGAAGGTTGGTTTTTTGTATTTGGTTTTACTGTCTCTGTAATATAGTAAAATGAGAATCTTGGATTCTAAGATTTGTCTGTCTTACAAACTCAATTCAGACAAATAATTCAGCCTTAGATTCTCTATACCAGAGAAGGCGGGGGGTGGGGAGGATTGTAACATTTCAGTTTAAAGAGCAGGACCTCTTATTGATAGATTATAGTTTTGTGCTCATTTTTTCTTAGACATATTTACGTGTATTTTATGAAGTCAGTGCTAAAAGAAAGGTCAGAGACTAAAAGAAACTGTCGGGCTTACAAATGGTGCTTATTTAGAAATCTTTGAGGATCTTTTTGGGATGCATGTTTGAGTATCTTTATGTGGGCTCTCACGTGATGCCCGTGTGCAGCATAGATTATGGCTGTGTTAAGGTAAATGAACACACTCTGGTCAAGTTGATGGGTTGTCCTGATGATTCATAGCCATACAAAAGTGAAATACATGTAACTCTGAGATCAGAAACAACATGAACTTGATAAAAGACAAGATCTTCTCTAAAGTGGTTTCAATAAAAGAATGATTCTGCATGTCAGGAAAGCTGCTATCGCACAGTAAGATGAAGCAGCAAAATGTTAGCACTTTGAGTATGTTCCTTTTTTGTATTTAAATTATAGGGTACTGTGAGAAAGTTTGTGAAAGTTTAGGGATACTTTGAAGAAAATAAAGAGTGAAGAAACTAGATAACTGACCAGTATCACTTAACAGAGCATTGATAGAAGAAAAACTATTAAAAATTTCTATGTATTGTATTTGCATCTCAACTCAAGGGAAAGGCAGAGGATGGTCATAAAGCAACTCTAGATCATACATGAACAGAAAGACTGAAAGGGCAAATTCAATTTAAAGTGTTCTGTGGCTACAGGATGCTGAGTCAAAATCAGATTTGGCCATATACAGAATCCATGAACTCATATATGAAGGGAAAAAACATTCTAATTTTCCAGATATTTATTTATTTATTTGACAGAGATCACAAGTAGGCAGAGAGAGAGAAGGAAGCAGGCTCCCCGCTGAGCAGAGAGCCCGATGCGGGGCTCGATCCCAGGACCCTGGAATCATGACCTGGGCTGAAGGCAGAGGCTTTAACCCACTGAGCCACCCAGGCCCCCCATCCAGATGTATTTTAAATATAAATATCATTACTCTTCCATCCCACCCCAAAATGAAAAAAAAATAAAATGAGGCAAAAGTCCCAATTTTATGTTTATAATCTTGATCTGAAAAGAGCCTAAAGTATTTGAAGTGACACGGTAGTCATCACTCCAAATTAGCACTCCTTTCTGGCAATGAGAAGAAAGGTATCAGTTCATTTAAAAAAGAGACAAAAGCTCTGTGGAGGAGCTATTAAGGAATTAACAGATATAATGTAGATTGTGAGTTGTTCTTGTTTGAAACCTAGTTTACCTTATATTTTTATATACTTCTCTGTTTATGTTTAAGGAAGGTACTAAATTCAGCTGTCTTCCTCTGTGTTTTGTGTCCTCTCTGGAGTTGTATTTGCAAACAGTGTGTGTTGTACATAGTGATTTACCAGTTTCATTATATGAATGTTTTGTCTGAAGGATTTAAATGGACGTACAGTTTTAACTTAGTGGACACCTTAAGAAGAAAATTCAGTGACTATAGAACAAACTGTTGAACACCGACTACTTTCATTAATTTTTACTAGCTATCTCAACTGCATCTCTTCATTTAGAAGACAAATGTGAACAGTATTTCAGTGTACTTTACATTTGCCATGTCACTAATAGTGTTCCATCACTTGAAGGGAAGACTCAGTCTTAAAAATCGTATGTCTTAACTTTGTTTTTCTCCTAATAAAATCTTCAGAGTCCTTCTCTTCCTTAGTTTTATAACACAGACCATAAAGTTGCTTTGGGGGAAAAAATGTTTCAGAATTTTTTGAGATCCTTATTTGGCAAGATTGTGCTTTTAAACATGTAGGAGGCAGGGAGGCATGTGTCATTTATCGCTTCATAGGGCCTTAGGTTTATGATTAAGAGTACTAAAGTCAGGTTGTCAGATTTGTATTCATACTGGCACTTAATACTAGCAATGATGCTTTAGGCAAGTTAATCACCTTTGTGTGGCTCTGTTTTCTCTTTTTTGATATCAGAATAATAGTATCTTCCATGTAATATTGTGGAACCAAATAAGAAAATATATGGAAAGTATCGGGATAGGTGAGAAACTCAAGGCTAATGACCAGGCAATAAACAATAAATGTTGCTATCATTATCTTCAGCATTTTCTACACTTACCCATATAACTGGACAACCTGCACTTGCTTTTAATTCATTAGATTTAATCTAATACATTTAATAATTAATATATATCTTACAATATATAAATATATAAATAATTAATACATCTCCCAATATATAAAATACATTCCTTTTTTTAAAAAGATTTTATTTATTTATTTGACAGACTGAGAGAGAGAGTACAAGCAGTAGGGAGGAGTAGAGGTAGAGGTAGAAGGAGAAGCAGACTCCCCACTGAGCAGGGAGCCCAATGTAGGGCTCCATCCCAGAACCCTGAGATCATGATCTGAGATGAAGGCAGACACTTAACCAACTGAGCCACCCAGGCGCCCCATAAAATTCATTCCTAAATATATGACATATATTTAGATGGTTTAAAACCCAATATAAATATTTATAAAGGGAAAGTATTGACCCTAGGTAGGGAGAAATTACTTCTAATTGGGAGAATTGTGGAAGACTTTATGAAAATACTGGCTCTTGTGCTGGGCTTCATAAAAACATGCAGGGTTTTAGAAGGCCCAAGACAGAGGTAAAAAACATGCCTGGACAGAAGACCATAAACCAGTATCTTTTTAGTAACATCCAGGCATTATATCCTAAGTGCCATCTTAATTCAAAGTCATCACCATAAAAAAGTATATACATATGTTTGGCCTCTGTTTGCAAATGAAGTTAAGGTTCAGAGACATTAACTGATTTACTCAAGATACAACTAAATAAGGAATAGTAGAGTTAGAGTTTGAATTCAGCTCTGCCTGGCTCCAAAACCCACATTCTTTTATCTACACTGCCTTCAGGCTGGAGAGCAGTGTGAACAAAGGTATAGATGAGAGAAACTATAATTTCAGAAACTTCTAATAGAGTAGTCTAACTAAGAAGTGGGGTAGAAACTCTGTTGGGAAATGAGAGAGGTTCCAGATGACATAGTCTTGAATGCCATACTGAAAAAAGAAATGTGGACTTTCTTATGTAGGCATTAGTAAGTTCCTAAAGTCCACTGTCCAGGGAGATGAAATTACCATGTGATCATATTTTTATAGCAATGTGTAGAGTACATTATACTGAGAGACGATTAGAAGTGGTCCCATTAGGTGGGTTATTAAATAATCAGTACTTTTTTTTTCTGTATTCAGTTTCCTTTTAAAAATGTTAAAGTTAACCTCACATATGACAAACATGTTTATTTTAGCATTTCAGTATATTGGGGCACTTAGGTAGCTCAGTTGGTTAAGCGTCTGATTCTGGGTTTCAGCTTAGGTCATGAACTCAGGGTCATGAAATTGAGCCCCATGTTGGGCTCTGTGCTCAGCAGGGAGTCTGCTGGAGATTCTCCATCTCCCTCTGCCCCCCATCCCCAACCCCCTACTGCTCACGCTGTCTCTCAAAAAAAAATTATCATCATCATAAAAGTGTTTCAATATATTTGCTTATGAAAAACAGTTTTGGGGTACTTGCCTGGCTCAGTCAGTAGAGTGTAGAACTCTTGTTCGTGGGGTTGTGGGTTCAAACCCCATGTTGGGCTTGGAGCCTACTTAAAAAATCTAAACTTTTGAAGTATGCTTGAGGATACAGAAATTGTCTCCCACCTACTGGCATACAAACTTTTTTTTTTCCTTTTTGTAATTTCACTTGCTTAACTCAATAGATGTGGATTTAAGAGTTTTATTAAGGCATACGATTAAAGACTGACTAAGTGCCGTGGGGAATGTGGGAGGGGAGTGAAACATCACTGAGGGAATACAACACTATTAGGAAAAAAGGAATTCTGTCTTTTCCTTGCCATTGACTCCTTGCTATCCATAAATAAAATCCTAACTCTGGTATGAGAAAATAGTTTACATTTTTACCTCAACCTATTATTCTAATCTTCAGCTAATATACAAATTGACTCATAATTTATCATCACCCCAAACACTGTTTTCCCTTCAAACTTAAAGCATTTGCATAACCGTGTCCCTTTGTCTAAAATATCTTCTGTCTGTTCTTATGAGAAATTTCAACTGTTACTTTTTCATGTTTCATTTGTGGTCTTATGTATGAAGGCTTTCTTATCTCTTCCAGATACAGGATCACTTCCTTCTTGCTTCCTCAGTTGCCCCTGTGAACTCTGTCTTTCTCATAATAATATAGTAGTTTTCTATTTCAAAGTCTGTTTCCCCCCTACTCCATAATATCAAGATCAGACATCATATCTTACTCATCTTCAGAACTCCAGTACCTAGCAGAATACCTGGCACATAATATCTGCCCTAATGATAAATGGATGAATAGCAATAGATGAATAAAATGACATGAAATTAATAAACTTTATACAGAAGCCACTATCATGATATGAAAGTGCTGTGATAATGGACATTTGTTCTTTCTGTGGAAACAGTTTGGAGAGAGTTAACCTTATCACCTTGGAGATTAGGGAAAGCTTTTTTTCAGAAGCTTCTATAAAAGCCAGGTTCTAAAGACTGAGTTAGCTCCAGGAACTTGTGCAAAGGCCCTTAATGCTACAGACTTGAACTTCAGGTGGAGTTGCTTTTGAGATCACCAAGTCATTTAACGTCAAATCCAAAAACCCATTACTAATAAACAGTCCTTTCATCTTCTCATGATTTTTGACAGTTTGGCTGCCTTCTTTTTCTTAAACTCTTACCTGGAACTATAAGCAACTTTCCCTTGGGGTGCCTGGGTGTCTCAGTCGGCTAAGCATCTGACTTTGAATTTTGGCTCTGGACATGATCCTCAGGGTTGTGAGATTGAGACCCGGGTTGGGCTCTGTGCTTAGTGGGGAGCGTGGTTAAGATTCTTTCTCTCTCCCTCTGCCCACCCCCACTCTCTCTTCCCCAAAAAAAAAAAAAAAAAAAAAAAAGGGCAGATGCAACGACTTTCCCCTAAAAACACTCACTTATAAGCTGCATATTCTTTGCCAGATATTTATATGTGTGTCTTAATAACAACTCTGTTAGTTCCCTTCCTTTCCCTTTGTTAGTTCTATTAGCTCAGTTTTATTTTATTTTTGAGAAGACTGAGATTTAGAGAGGTTACATAACTTGTCCATGATAATGTAGTTTGGAAGTGTGAGACCACTGAACTTAAGTGTGACTCCAGTGAATGTTTATTCCACTTTGCTACTCTGGCTTATCTGTACAGTGTATTTTTGTCCACATGTTTTGTTAATTTTATTTTTAAGAATATGGATTGTCTTACATAGTCAGATCCATTTCATCCTGGGGGCCAGTTAATAATATGTCCAGAAATAAAGAAGTGACCTCTGTGGAATTGCTTTTCCTGTAAGAGAAACCTAGAGACTTCTCTTAGGTGATCAAGGGGCTTAGAATTGAATATAAAATATGGTTTGTCACTTTAACAAGGATGAAATCCCAAGTTTAAAGTAGGGTTGTTTGTTACCTGAAACTCAAACAAGGTAGGGAGAGAGTAGAATCACCAGGTAGAAAAAAGATTCTTTTACATCCTGAGATAACCCTGAAGACTGGCTTGATCTGCCATGCAGTTGAAGTTCACAGTAACAATGCAAAGTTTTTCTGGAAAGATTTCACTTCTGATCACAGTAGTTACTTCAGGTACTCAGAAAAGGGGAGTGAGAGATACTTTTCTCCTATTCTTTGTACTGTTTGAATTTTTGCCACATATGTATATCACCAGTTGAAGTAAACCAATAAATATTAAAAAGAAAGAAAGGTGTCACAGTGACCTCTGAGGAATGGGATGTTATTGTCTCCATTTTTCTTTTAATCCAGCAGCTTATTAACTTCCTTACTAATTTTAATTATCAATTTCTAGATTCCTGGAATATTCTATGTGCATAATAATATGATCCACAAGTAATGAAAGTTTAATTTTTACTTTCCCAATTTTATACCTAATTTTTATTCATTTTAGTGTAATGTTGAAGGGAAGTGATGATACCTGGCATTTTCATCTTTTTACTCACAAAAGGGAAAACTTTTGAATATATAAGATTTTTGTAGAAACCTTATAAGGAAGTTTCTTTCAATTTTCAGCTTGCACAGAGTTCTTACCATAAATGAAGCTGGAGTATATTGCTTTCTTTTGTACCTATTGAAGATGATTTAATAATTATCTTTTAAATATTGAGTGATTTTTTTTCTAATATTTAATCAATTGTACCTCATTGGAATAAGCCCAACTTGGTCAAGATGTATTATTCATATATATTATTAAAATTGACCTGCTGCTATTCCATTTGGGATTTTTTCATCTATTTTTATGAAAAACATTGGTCTAGAATCTTCCTTTCTTGCATTGTTCTTGTCACATTTTGATTTCATAATTATGTTAAGTTTCATGAAAAAAATTAAGGAGTCTCCTGTGGACAAATATGTGATATTAAAAGTACTCTATTCTTGAATATTTGACTGAGCTTATAGATAAAGCCATGTAAGCCTGAGGTAGAGAAACGTTTTTGACAGTTGACTTTTTTTTTTTAATGCCTTTCAGATGATTCATGTTTTCTTTGTCTTCTTGCTCATTTGCGGTCAGTTTTTTGTAAGAATTTTTATACTTGGTTTAAGTATTCAAATTTGTTAACAAAGTTTTTTATTTCCATTTTTTCGTACAAAATTACTCATTCTGAGAGCAGGAGTCAGTTCAACGTAATGCTTAACATTTGGGAAAAATTAAGTAAGAAAAGGGCTATATTCTGATTTTTGTTTAATGATTATCTTCCTTTGTTATAAATGTTTATCATCATAAGTACCAAGACTTACACATAAAACCACTTTTGTTTTATGGGAGTCCATGAAGATAATATGTCTGTCCATTTATTCAGGTGTTCTTTGATATCTTTCAACATTGTTTAATATTTTCAACATGCAGATCTTAATATATTTTAAGCTTGTCCCTAAGTAGTTCATGTTTCTGATGCCATTGTAAATGGTATATTTTAAAAATCCATTTGCTGGGACGCCGGGGTGTCTCAGTTGGTTGAGCGAGCAGCTGCCTTCGGCTCAGGTCATAATCCCGGCATTTTGGGATCAAGTCCTACATCGGGCTCCTTGCTCAGGAGGGAGCCTACTTCTCCCTCTGCCTCTACCTTCCACTCTGTCTGCCTGTGCTTGGGCGCTCTCTAACAAATAAATAAATAAATAGAATAAAAAATAAAAAATCCATTTGCTAATTATTCATCATTTTTAATTTATAGAAATATATTGATTTTGATACAATGACATATCTGACAATGCTGCTAGATCAGGTTATTAGTTTTAGTAGCTTTTTTAAAGATTTATTATGCTTTTCTACATAGGCAATCATGTCATTTACAAATAAAGATAATTTTACTGCTTCCTTTTTCATCTGTTTGTTTTTTCTTTCTTTTTCTTGACTGTTACATGGGGTAGGACCTCTAATAGAAGTGGTAAAAGCAAACATCCTTCCCTTGCCCCTCCAGTCTGGAAGAGAAAGAGTTCAGTATTTCACCATTAAGTATGATGTTAGCTTAAAGTTTTTCATAGGAATTCCTTATAACCTTGAGGGATTTCCTTTCTGTTCTTCATTTGCTAGGTGCTAGGAGTTCTTTTTATGAATAAGTTTTAAATTCTGTCATATTAAATTATTTGTCAATTATGATTATGTGATTTTCCCGTTCTGTTTAAAATGGTGAATTACATTCATTATTTTTTTTTAATGTTAAGTCAACTAGAATATCTTGATAAATCCTAGATAGACATGATGCATTATTCTTTGTATGTGGCAAAATTCTGCTTATTTTGTTAAGGGTTAAATCTGTTTGTGAAGGCATTTGGTCTGCATTTTTTTTATAATGTCTTTCTGTGACTTTGTCTAATAAACTGAGTTTGGAAGTGTTCCTTTCTCCTGTTATTCTGACTTTATCTTTCTTTATCTTTCTTCTCGGAATTTGCATCTTTCATAGAATTTATACATTTAATTGCCTGTCAATTTTCTTGGCATAAAGTTGTCTATATTTATTCTCTATCCTTTTTAATAACTGTAGGATAATCCCCTCATTCATTCCTGATATTGTTAATTTACCTTTATCTTTTTTTTAATCAATTTATTTCAAAAACTAGCTTTTGTTTTTAATAATTTTTACCTATTTTTTACCTTATTTTATTGATTTCTGCTTTTTATTATTATCATGTTTATACTTAAATCTAATTTGCTTTTTATCCTTTTCTTAAGCTATACCTTAATACATTATTGATGTTAAACCTTTCTGCTTTATTATTACAGGCATTTAGAGAGATAATTTTCTAAGTGCTATTTGTGACTAGTTATATAAATTTTGAATGTTGTGTGTGTGTGTGTGTGTTTAAGATTGATTTATTTATTTGTCAGAGAGAGAGAGAGAGAGCAAGAGCACACAAGCAGGGTGAGCAGCAGGCAGAGGGAAAAGCAGGCTTCACACTGAGCAGAGAGCCCCATGTGGGACTTGATCCCAAGACCCTGAGATCATGACCTGAGCCAAAGCAGACATGTAACTAACTGAGCCACCCAGGCATCCCAATAGGTTGTGTTTTTAGTATCTTTTAGTTCAATATAGTTTTTCAAACCTTGGGGGTTCTTATTTGAGCCCCGTTTTTTAAAAATCTTCAAATATTTAGGGATTTTTTCAGGTGTCTGTTACTGTTTTTGAGTTTGGTTCTGTTTGGTCAGAGAACATACTTACATAATTTCAGTCTTTTTTAAGTATATTGAGATTTGTTTTAATGGTCTGGCACATTGTCTTGGTGAATAGTTCACATGCACTTGAAAAGAATGTATACTTTTTGCCATTTAAGTGAGATTTATGTAAATGTTAATTTGCTCAGTTTATTTTGTTAATATTATTCAAGGCTTTTATGTCTTTGATTTATATCTGCTTATTCTTTAAGTTATTGACAGGAGAGTATTGAAGTCTCCAAACACAAATATGGACTTGTCTGTTCCATTCAATTCCATCAGTTTTGCTTTGTTTAATAATAATAAAACTGACACTCAGTTTTAAATAAATATGCATTTAGGATTTTATAAAATTAATTATAATTAATTATAAAATATCTCTTCTTATCCTTGGCCATATTCTTTGTCCTAAAGTCTACTTTTTTTGATATTAATAGAGGCATTCCAGCTTTTTAAAAAAGATTTTATTTATTTGACAGAGAGATCACAGGTAGGCAGAGAAGCAAGCAGAGGGGGCGGGGAAGCAGGCTCCCTGCTAAGCAGAGAGCCTGATGTGGGGCTCGATCTCAGGACCCTGAGACTATGAGCCGAGCTGAAGGCAGAGGCTTAACCCACTGAGCCACCCAGGTGCCCTGGCTTTTTTTTTTTTTTTTTTTAAAGATTTATATATATATTTGAAGAGAGAATGCACGTTCATGCACAAATGGAGGAGGGGCAGGGACAAGCGTAAAGAGGGAGAGAATCTTTTTTAAGCAGACTCTTGATGGAGTACAGAGCCCAACACAGGGCTTACTCTCACAACCCTGAGATCATGCATGACCTGAGCAGAAACCAAGAGTTGGATGCTTAATCCACTGTACCACCCAGATGCCCGGGCCATTCCAGCTTTCTTAGGATTAATACTTGCATAGTGTATTTCCCTTCCTTTTACTTTGTATCTTTGTTTTTTAAAATTAAAAGACTTTAAGTGTTTTATGGACAGCATAGAGTTGGTCTTGCTGTTTTATCAAGTCTTAACAGTCTCTGCCTTTTCATTGTAGTATTTATACCATTTACATTTTCTTATCAGTAACATTGGCTATTTGTCTACCATCTTGCTATTTGTTTTCTGTTTATTCTATGTGTTCTATTTCCCCATGTTCTTCATTTCCTTTCCTTTCTCTTTAAATTATTTTTATAATTCATCTTATCTACTAGCTTATCAGCTATACTAATTCTTTTTTAGTGGTTTCTCTAAGGTTCGTGATATTCCTATTAAACTTACCAAGGTCTGTCTTCAGATTACAACCCTTTATGCATTATGGAAGAATGTTAACAATAATATACTTCTATTTCCCTATTTTATCTTGTGCACTTTTGCTATCATATGTGTTACTTCTTATTTTATAATAACCATAATGCATTGTTAATTATTTTTGCTTTAAATGGAAAATTATCTGTTAAGAAAATTAAAAACAAGAGAGCAAGTGTCTTTTATATTTACCCACATAATAACGATTTACAGCACCCTTCATCTTTTTGTTTAGATCTGAATTTTCATGTGGTATAAGAACTTTCTTTAACAGTTTCTTATAGTGCAGTTCTGCTATCTCAGCTGTAGTTTTTTTGAAAATAATCTTTTACCTTTGAATAATATTTCTAGGTTGACAGTTTTCTTCTTTCATTACCTTAAAGATACTGTTTTATTGCCTTGTATTGCTTCTGATGACTAATTGGTGATGTTGTTCCTATATGTAATGTCTGTTTCTCCTCTGGCAGTTTCTAAGATTTTCTCTTTCTTACACGTTTTTAGCAGTTTATCATGTGCCATGATGTAGTGGTATTTGTGGGTACTTTGTGGTTTTTAGATTTGGAAAATTTTTAACTTTGGATCTTCGTATACTTTTTCTGACTCTTCTCCTCTATTTGAGATTCCAGTTACATATTTGCTAGATTGTGTGTTGTCTTATGGTCACACAAATGCTTTTTTTGTTTGTTTGTTTTTACTCTTCCCAGTCTTTCTCTTCTGCTTCCATTTCTGTTTTCTTTTTCCCATGTCAAATTTGTTGATGTTTTAGTCTCCACTGTTTCATCCATTGCTATGTCCATCCTTTGAAATTTTCATTTGGGATAACAGTACTTCTCAGGTGGAGAAATTCCATTTGGTCTTTATAATTATGGGTTCCATTTCTCTTAGTAAGTTCATTGTTTCCTTTAAATACTTGAGTATAGTTCTGTCTGCATTATAAATCCTCGTTTTGTTGCTTCTATTATCTTTATCATTTTGGATCTATTTTGCTCATTGATTTTCTTTTTCCTCCTGAGTCATGCATTTTGCCTCTTGAATGCTGTACATTGTAATTTCTTCATTGTTGAGTGTCTGGATTTTGTTGAATGTTTTTAAGAGTCTTAAAGTTTGGGGGTGTTTGGCTGGCTCAGTCAGTGGAGCGTGTGACTCTTGATCCCAGGGTTGTTAGTTCAAGTCCCACATTGGGTACAGAGATTACTTAAAAACAGGGTTTTTAAAAAAATAAGTTATAAAAAGAAAAGAGTATTAATGTTTGGGTTTTTTAAAAAGGATTTTTATTTATTTATTAGAGAGGACATGTGTGGAGGTGGGTAAGTTGCAGAGGGAGAGGGAGAAACATACTCCCCACTGAGCAAGGAGCCTGGCATGGGGCTCCATCCCAGGACCCTGAGATCATGACCTTTGCCAAAGGCAGACACTTAACCCACCGAGCCTTTTGGGCACCCCAAAGTTGTCTTGATAGAAAGTTGTTTTGGGGGATAAACTTGATTTTTTTACTCGTTTTTAAGTTGTATTAGAGTGACTCTAGAGTAGCCGTCAGCAAACTTTTTCTTAAAGAACCACATTGCAAATATTTTAGGCTTTGCAGGCCATGCAGTCTCTGCTGCAGTTCCTCGATTCTGCTCCTCTAGTGCAGGAGCAGCCATAGACAGTATATAATCAAATTATCACAGCTACATTCCATTAAGACTGAAATACCAAAGACAGGCATTAGGCTAGATTTGGCCTATAAGTGATAGTTTGCTGGTCCCTGGTCTAGAGAAACATTTACTTTAAGGCTAATTTAGTCTTCCTAACAAGACACGGCCCATTTGGGTACTCTGCTGAATGTTGTAGATGTTCAGGGAGGTTTCTTCACTGTGGCTGCTCAAAGCTCAAACATCCCCTAATTCCATGTGAAGTCTGGCATTTGATAATGTTATTATAGATTGTCAATAGTTGTACTTCCCCTGTTCATTGTTATTTTGCTGGCCTTCTTTAGTTTAACCCTGTTTATATGTAGTTTATTATAACAACATACAATCAAGGAGACAGACCCCCATGCAGATTCCTGGAGTGCTGCTTTTACTTTCTCCTGTGGTACTTGGCCCCACAAACTCCAGCTGCAGTACAGATATTCTGAACTTGTTCCTGTCTCCTCAGCTTAGTAAGTCTGCTATGGTCTGCTTGTGTATTCCTGTTTGAATTCCCCTTCTTGCTTTGCGGTTTGGAAGTTGCCTCCAAGCAGAAAGCCAGGGTAATTAGAGGACTCACCTTCTTATAAGGATCATAGTTCAATACGGCCTGTTACCCAACGTTGTCTTAAATATTTTGTTCGGTTTTCTAGTTGCTTATAGCAGGACAGCAGATCCATTCTGTTTATTCTGTCCAAGCCAGAAATGGGTTCTTTTTTAACATATTCATTTCTTTCTCTTTTTTTTTTTTTTTTAAGATTTTATTTACTTATTTGTCAGAGAAAGAGAGTGCGCGCACAAGCAGGCAGAGGCAGAGAGAGAAGTCGGCTCCCCTCTGAGCAAGGAGCCTGGTGTGGGACTCGATTCCAGGACCCTGGGATCATGACCTGAGCTGAAGGCAGGCACTTAACCGACTGAGCCACCCAGGCCTCCCCACCATATTAATTTCTATAGTAAAATTATTTCACATTCAGAATCATTTCTGTCAGTCTCTAAATCCTCCAATTGCAAACTAAGCGAGCTTGCTCAGAGTTGTAACATACTAGTTATAATGGCACTTTTTGTAAAAGGCAAGCTAGCAAAGAGAAAATTGTTCCAGTAGATGCTAGTTTTGTTTCAATATACCTTAGTGTAGTATCAATGGCTTCAAGCAAGTTGGTATTATGTTTGTGTATATGTCTTCTATTTTTATAAAAGACTTACTGCTCTTTTTTCCATTATTTTTTAAAAATCTCTCTGTATTAAGAAAATAGTAGATACATGATTAGCTTAACCCTGAGCATAGTTTTGCAGCAAAACTGCCATTTTTTTTTCTCAGTTTGTCTAAACTGCCAGTTTTTAAGGGAGAGAGGAAAAACATAATGAGACTTACTGGCTGGCATTTTTATTTTATTTAGCAAGTAAAAGCAGCCCATTGAGCCAGAACTTACGTACATTAAGGCTATGGCAGACTTTAGCTACAGCTAAGAATTACCAGTGATTCAAAATGTAATCAAGAATCATTAAAAAACTGTAGTAATAATCTTGTGCTTGTCACTTCTATACCTCTATGCTAAAGTAAAATACCTGGTTTTATTTTTCTAATGCATGCAAAAGTTAATTTATCTTGTGCTAATATTTGGCTAAAAGACACTTTAACCCTAAATCCCTTTAAAAGTTCATGGTCTTGGGGTACCTGGGTGGCTCAGTGGGTTAAGGCCTCTGCCCTCGGCTCAGGTCGTGGTCCCAGGGTTCTGGGATCAAGCCCCGCTGAGCAGGGAGCCTGCTTCCTCCTCCTCTCTCTCTCTTGCCTGCCTCTCTGCTTGCTTGTGATCTCTGTCTGGCAAATAAATAAATAAAATCTTAAAAAAAAAAAAAGTTCATGGTCTTGGGACACCTAGATGGCTCAGTCAGTTAAATAGCTGACTCTTTTGATTTCGGTTCAGGTCATGATCTCAGGGTCTTAGGATAAGGCCCTGTGTTGGGCTCCCCACTCAGCAAGGAGTCTGCTTGAGGATTCTCTCTCCCTTTGCCTCTGCCCCTCCTCATCCATTTCCACACCCCCTCTGGCATGCACTCACTCTCTCTGTCTCTCTCTCTCTAAAATAAATCTTTGTAAAAAATAAAAGTTCATAGTCTATACAGGGAGGGGCATACTGAGATGTAAAGCTATTTTTCTTTCATTGTTTGTTACTTTGGATAGTTTTGAGTATTTCTAAGAAATTGGGACACCTGTCACCTATATATGAGTCCCCCCCAAAAAAACAATGCCAGCTGGACAGGTGTGTTGACTTATTTGTAAATGAAATGTGTATTTCCACAAGAAAAGATGTAGAGTTAACCCTTTGATAGCATGTAATATGGTACCATCTTTAAGGCCATAATAGTCCTGAGGTTAGAGACAGTATTATTCATTTTGGAGAGCTATCAGATATCTTCCTTCTTGGGTTTAGCTTAGTAATTGTGTAAACCTCAAGCTCCTCTTATGTGATAATCTAACTAGATTAGATTCTCTTATTAAGAGAATTTATTAAACCCAGTTTTTCATACTGTATGATAATATACCATGCTTTTCTAAGCTTTCCTTCCACCAAGAATTAGAACTATGAATTATAGAGTTCATAAAATCTGTAACTGGTAGAGGTAGATCCCTCTCTTCCCGGGGATTGAGCCCTTATCTCCACCAGCTTTCTCCACCTTCTTCCTTTGTATTAAAGGTGACTACGACCAAAGTGGCAGAGAGAGTGCCTTAGGCTATAAATTCTCACCACCCTGACATTGTTCCCACAGCAGAGGGAGCAGTTCTCAGTGACTGAAACATCAAATGATGAGCGGCAGTTGCCTTCCTAGATACTGGAGTCATTCCTCAAGCAGAAATTAGATTGATCATTGCTATTTGTAGCTTCAGTCCTGGATGGAGTTCACAGATGAATCATTTCTGGGTCCACTGGTGACAGTTGTGATGTCACATAGCTTGTTTAAAATTCTTTCTAGAAAGAAATCCGCATGGTACCATACCATGCTTCTTTTGTTTTCTGAGGCAGGCATAGAAATTCTGCCTTTTGACCAGCTCAGAGTGAGTTATTATATTGCCTAATGATACTCCAAATTCTCTCCAACCAGCTTCTTAATTCGGGTAGCTACAAGAGTAAATAAATCTCAAATTTATCTCTGTCTCCTCACCCCCCCTCCTCAGTCCTATATGGAAGTATTAATTCTACACTCATTTGGTCCAGAAGTAGCCTGTAATTCCCCAAAGTAAAATATTGAAACTAATTCTATAGTGGGTACTCTATTATTTGTGTTACTGTTTTCAAAAATACAGGTGCTGATTTAAGGGAAAACCTCAGCCAGGAACATATCAGTTTAGGGGAAGAAAGAGTTTTCCTTAACTCTCTTAGGGGCCCTGACTGGATCTAAAAACTATACAAGACAGATTGACAGGAGAAAACCATACAAATTATCTAATAGAAGTTTTACATATTGTCAGAACCTTCATAAGGAAATGGCGACCGAAATAAACAGACCTTTGTATTTTATGCCAGGTGTGATGAAGAGTGGGTAGCGGTATAGAAATGTGGATAGATTAAGGAATATGAGGTAATTGTTGAAAGTTGGGAGAAACTTAGCAAGTTCTATTTGTTAAGATTCTTCTTGGAATCATTTTGTCTTTGGAGATAAGGATGCTTCTTTATTCTGGGAATAGGGAAAGCACCTCTCACATGAGGGTTTTATGACCTGTTTCAGGGGAAAAGGATAGAGTGAGTGGGAGGTCAGGGTTCTGCTCCTGCTTCTGCTGTTTTCTCAGACTCCTTCAGCTTAAAATATTCAGATATGTCAAGGTACCATATTTTGGGCTGTTTCCTGAACCCCATCATCAGTGATTCCCATGCTCAACCCCATAAAAAACATCCTTGTGTTACTTTGTTATACTGCTATGACCATTGATGTTACCATTGACTATATCCAGGAATACTCGGATTCCCAAAATTTGGGGGATAGTGGAAGAAATTATTTATTTTCTCTTACACCATTAGCAATCAGATGAGCATTATTTTGAGTCACTTTATTAGGAATCAAAGGAAAATTTAAAAAATAGGAATGTATAAGTTTGTAGAGCACAGATGTCTTACATGAAGAAACTTAAGTCTAACTCATATTGGCTTTCCTGGCATACGGGTCAATTTCTTTTTCTCTTTCTCACTTTGTTTTGAAGCCTGTAGGATATTCAGGCAGATCCTATCTTTGAGGTTTGACCACTTTATCTGTTTCTCATAGGTATTATTTGGACTTGGTCTTTTCCATCAGCCATGTGGCCTCTGTCTCAGATTGAATCTGTTTACCCCCTTTTTGCAGTCTACTCTGAAAAGCAGACTTTCCATTCCTTTTCCCACCCTTCCTACTCTTTAGAGAAATGTTTTCCCCCCAAGGCTTAGAATGTAATAGATATGTTAAATAGCTAAATTCTGTTGAAGTAATCACCAAAGTTATTAAAATGCATATACCGAATGATTGAATAATTAAAAGGAAACATAGCCTTTCTACTGCCAGATGAATAGTCACTTTTTTGGGAGGGGGGGGTGGTTTCCTGATACCAGATAGCTCCCCAAAGAGATTATGCCAGAGATGTTGACAACATTTATATCAATTGTATCTATTGTTTCATGAGAGAAAGGGAATGAAGAGAGAGTTTTCTGTGGAAAGGATTAAAATAACTTTGTTTTTCTCAAATTACTCTCATTTTTTTTTTCATTTTATTTCAACCTTTGTTTCTCTTATTTTCCTTCCAGTGGTAATCTGTTTTTCTTTACATTTGAAAATTTCCTACTCTATTTTCAATTTTATTTTTCTTGTTCAAACTTAATCCTCACAATTTGGGATTTTCTGTTTAAAATCGGTACTTAAAACATGTTAAAGTTGGTTCTCCACTTTAGATTCTGTTGATGTCTGGGGTGAAATGAGAAATGAAAAATGAAAGGAAATTATTCTCTTGGACTGTCCTCCAGGAAATCCTTCTCTATACATTAAAAGTTCTTACTCTTTTCTAGGAATCCAATGTGCTGATTGCTGCTAACAGTCAGGGTACAATTAAGGTAAGCCATACATCTTCATTTTAAATTCAGATCTGTTTTTAGACTCTAACAGACTATAACATGGAAATGCAGAGCTGTACTAAATCTTAGAGATCATTCCAAGTCATGGTCTCTGTCCATGTAAAATGGCTTTGAGGGGAGGTTTATATGAACATCAGATAGATTGATAGCTGGTCAGAATGAAAAATGAATGAAGACTGTAAGTATTCACTGTGGGCCAAGCACTGCTACTTCTGTTATGCAGGTGTGTTCAGTGGACAAAATCCAAGATAAAGCATGGGATGCTTAGACATTCACCAGATTTAAAAATATCTGGTCTTATTTTATTTTTCTTTTCCTCGTGTTTATCTTCCTTTTCTTCCCTGACAAGTAGGGTTTTCCTCAGTTGCCAAGGGAAGAAAAGGTATTTTAGTATTTCACTGAAAATTGATCATGTGATCATGTAATTTGGAAATTTAAATGTCTCTTGGCATACAGTCACAAATTTTTTATACATAGCTTTCCACATACGTTTCTTTATAGTTAGGAGCTTATGGAATTAATAATGTTATCTGATTATACTATTGGATATTTAGCACTTGAGCATGACACACTAGATAAATCCTGAGCTGAGCAGGGAACTTCTTAAACAAAACACCATTTGGGGTAATGGTTTTAGTACATGAGTTTGATTAGCACTAATTCTGTGGGTGCCTGTTCTTTCTACATATTCTCTGCTGACAGAGAAGTATCAGGAAGTGGTCTTTTAAAAATGATGTTTATTTATTTCTTCTGCCACTTAGCATTAATTTTACTGTGGCTTCCTTCCACTCATCCCAAGTGGAGAATGACCCAGCAACCAAGGGAGCAAACCTAAGCCTAACACATTGTCCTATGGAAATGAATTAAGTAAACTCAAAGCAGAACTGCACCGTTAGCTGGTTAAACTGATTGACATGTATACTCCTTTTTCTTCAGCTAGTTTATTTGGAAAGCCTCACTAGAGAGCCATGGACAACTTGAATGAAAGCCAGACTTTTGAACTGATTGGTGTTATGTTCTGGAATCTCAAGAAAGATGGTAGAAGGTCTTGGAATCTCTATTTTACATGGCTTTCTGCTGTCTCTCAGTTTTTCTTTATTCTCGTAGCGAGGCATGTCTTGAAAAAGCTGCACCTTATTCTTCAGCAAGTTTGGACTTAATTGAGATTGCTAATGTATCTACAGAAAGCTCAAAACTACACATGTACTTACAGAACCTCAGTGACAACTCAAGGTTTTGTTCAGTGGCATTGACCTCTTTTATTAAATCGGCTACTTGCCAAATATAAAGACAAAAAGCATCCTGGAAGCACAGGTACAAGTTAAGCCTTAGCACAGCAGGAGGGGAAAAGTTGCTCCTTTAGTTCTTTGCCACCTAGAATTGCAGTCTCCATATAACATAATCCTTTTGACAGTGTCTTACTGTCCTCAGCTTCTGTGTCCTTTCTTAGACATTCTTCAACTATTTTATAACTGATCATTGCTGTTGCTGCTTGTTTTTACTTTTAGCAGTATGACAACTTTCTCATATGACAAGATATGACTTGAACTTTAATAACTACCACAATACCTTGACATCAGATGATTGACTAAAAAATGAATGAAGCACTAGGAAAAGGCGAAATTTTAGGTCCTGTATGTTTTTGATTGCTATAAACTCTTTATCAGTGGAAGAAATAAATAGATTAAAATCCTGAGCAGCAATACTTAAAATTTTCTTTAGAATATGGTAAGCTATAAACATAAGTTCAAAACCATTCTATCACCCGGTTCATTTATCTGTATGTTTTATGTAATTTAAAGGCTCCCTAGTTAACTGTGGAGCTAACTAATCTGAAAGAGTTCATGCAACTGTTGAATTGAAAGGAAGGAAGGATCAATGTCTAATCCCTTCAAATTCTTTAGCATTTTGGCAGTTAGGAAAAGTTTTCTTGATACGGTTCTCCATTTACAGTACAGTAAAGATTCATTAAACTTTCCATATTTCAGAATGATTATATCAAACTGATCCTTTTTTCCTTGTTTTCCCCCTAATTAGGTGCTGGAGTTGGTATGAAGGGTTTACTCAAGTTAAATTGTGTTTGATCCTGCTGAAATACATCTGCAGCTGACAATGAGAGAAGACAGAAACTGTCCTGTAATGTCTCTCCCCAAAGTCATCATGGGTTTTGGATTTGTTTTGAGTATTTTTTTTTCCTTTTCTTTTCTCCTTCATGACCTTTGGGACATTGGGACTACCCAGTGAACTCTCCACCATCAATGTAACTCTATGGACTTTGCTGCTGTTGGTGGTGTGGTTATCTAATTTTTGTGATAGGGAAAGAAATTCTTTTGAATAAAAATAAATAACAAAAAAATAATAAAAGTTTATTGAGCCACAGCTGAGCTGCAAAAGTCTTTGTCAAAGATGGCAACAGATAATCTTTTCAAGAAGTCACATACATGAACTATGAATCATTTGTAAGGTCTTTATTTCCCAACCTCTTTGGAATTCTGCGTATCAACATAAATGCAAAGATAGCTGGATTCCCTTGCAGGGAATGTAATGTTTATAGTAGGTGGGAAAATTAGTTAACTTTACCTTACATATTCATTCTGTGACCAGATTTATATCATCAACGAATACCGTACTTCAGTCCCTCTGGGTCTGGCCAGGGATCTAACATTTGACCAGTTGAGACCACATTCACACAGAAAGTAAATGGCTGGCTTAGTTGGTAGAGCATGTGACCAGGGTCGTGAGTTCAAGCCCCAAGTTGGGTGCAGAAATTATGTTAATTAATTAATTAATTTTTAAAAAAATGGGAAAGGAATATCAGTCTGTGGCAGCTGTTGCCTTTGCCTTTGCAATGTTGCCTAGACATACTTTAAGCCCTAAAAGTAGGCAAACTACCTTCAGTTTGTTAAATCGTAGCTATCAGATAGTTTTAGATATTAGTACCATCCCCAGCTGGACATCCTTAGCTGTCAACCCTGACTTTGAGCAGGGGTTAACAAACTTTCTGGAAAGGGGTCCAGATAGCCTATTTTAGGCTTTGAAGATCATTTGGTGTCTGCTA
The DNA here is from genome assembly GCF_964662115.1 of Mustela nivalis. NCBI lineage: Eukaryota > Metazoa > Chordata > Mammalia > Carnivora > Mustelidae > Mustela > Mustela nivalis. The sequence goes on from NC_139035.1 coordinate 26,277,825, forward strand.
TAATTATGCAGCTCTGCCACTGAAGCAGGAAAATATCCACAGACTTAGCAGGAAAAGAATTTGAAGCCCAATTTCCCCAATTACCAAGCCATTTAATATCTTAGACTGTCTAGTTAATTTTATGTTGTTTTCAATTTGTAAAAAGGAATAAATTAGTAGTTTGAGTAGCAGGTCAAGCAAAAGTATTGTGAAGTGTGTGAGCACTTTTTAGAAAAAGATAAAAACGGAATTATAACCCACACATATTTTATAAAAACGGATGCATGGAGAAGCTTGGTATGGACAAATACATGAATGCTAAGGGTAATTGGAATATCCCACCGCATCCCTCTACACTCAAAATTACTGGGTTCTCATTTCATTATCTGAAACCTTCAGGTCAAATGCATTTTGGAATTTAGAACTTTTTGAATTTTAGAAAAGTAATAAAGTACATATACTGTATATTACATAACACCATCCAACAGGGTCTGGAGCAACACTCTGTTACCAAGTACATTAATATTTGTAGCAAAATGTATGAATGTTCACATTATATGAGATTAATAAGGTTTAAAAATAGTCTTGTATCAATTCAGACAGTTTTTCCCACCAAATGAGTTTGCCTCAAACTTGGGTGAAATTTTCAGTTTGCAGAGAGCTTCACGACAATTATATCTTACTCATTTTGGGGAGTGAAGCACCTGATAAACTTTTGGACTCAATTTTGAAAGGAAAGGTCACTATCATTCAAAAATTATACCTGTCAGCCAGAACAGTGTTAGGCATCCTTCATTTCTAAGATGAATGAATGACCTTTTGCAAAGATGCAGAAAGAATATTCAAATGTAGATTCTTGACTTAAAGAACTTAAGCAGATATGTCCAGAAAATCATCGAAATGGGAAGCAAAGAATTAACGCCTCTTTGAATGCATTTAAATAAAAGATTACTATGGTTTTTAATTTGGTCCGACTTTTTTTTAATGTTTTATTTCAAGCTGTCAACATTGTAAGGTCATGTTTATTTCCATATGTGTGGAAGGATACAGTAAGTTACCTTTATTAGTTATCAAAGGGAGTCAACTTTTTTAATTTATTTTTTATTTTCAGCATAACAGTATTCATTATTTTTGCACCACACCCAGTGCTCCATGCAATCCGTGCCCTCTATAATACCCACCACCTGGTACCCCGACCTCGCACCCCCCCCCGCCCCTTTAAAACCCTCAGATTGTTTTTCAGAGTCCATAGTCTCTCATGATTCACCTCCCCTTCCAATTTCCCCCAACTCCCTTTTCCTCTCTAACTCCCCATGTCCTCCGTGCTATTTGTTATGCTCCACAAATAAGTGAAACCATATGATAATCGACTCTCTCTGCTTGACTTATTTCACTCAGCATAATCTCTTCCAGTCCCGTCCATGTTGCTACAAAAGTTGGGTATTCAAAGGGACTCAACTTTTAAATAAATTATTATTTTTAAAAGGCAGTGCTTTACTTAAATTTGTGTTTTTAACTTTTTCTTATAAATAGAAATCATTTTTAAATTTTTTTAGTCAAAATTTTAATTTTTTATAAACATATATTTTTATCCCCAGGGGTACAGGTCTGTGAATCGCCAGGTTTATACACTTCACAGCACTCACCAAAGCACATACCATCCCCAATGTCCATAGCCCCACTCCCCTTTTCCCAACTCCCCTCCCCCCAGCAACACTCAGTTTGTTTTGTGAGATTAAGAATCACTTATGGTTTGTCTCCCTCCCAATCCCATCCTGTTTCATTGATTCTTCTCCTACCCCCTTAACCCCCCAGGTTGCATCTCCACTTCCTCATATCAGGGAGATCATATGATAGTTGTCTTTCTCCGATTGACTTATTTCGCTAAGCATGATACCCTCTAGTTCCATCCACATCGTCGCAAATGGCAAGATTTTATTTCTTTTGATGGCTGCATAGTATTCCATTGTGTATATATACCACATCTTTATTCATTCATCTGTTGATGGACATCTAGGTTCTTTCCATAGTTTTGCTGCTAGAACATGTACAGGAATTCAGTAAAGTGTCAGGATATAAAATCAGTGCACAGAAATCAGTTGCATTTCTTTACACCAACAACAAGACAGAAGAAAGAGAAATCAAGGAGACAATCCCATTTACAATCGCACCCAAAACCATAAGATACCTAGGAATAAACCTAACCAAAGAGGCTAAGAATCTATACTCAGAAAAATATAAAGTACTCATGAAAGAAATTGAGGAAGACACAAAGAAATGGAAAAATGTTCCGTGCTCCTGGGTTGGAAGAATAAATATTGTGAAAATGTCTATGCTACCTAAAGCAATCTACACATTTAATGCAATTCCTATCAAAGTACCATCCATTTTCTTCAAAGAAATGGAACAAATAATCCTAAAATTTATATAGAACCAGAAAAGACCTCGAATAGCCAAAAGAATATTGAAAAAGAAAGCCAAAGTTGGTGGCATCACAATTCCGGACTTAAAGCTCAGTCACAAAGCTGTCATCATCAAGACAGCATGGTACTGGCACAAAAACAGACACATAGATCAATGGGACAGAATAGAGAGCCCAGAAATAGACCCCCAACTCTATGGTCAACTAATCTTTGACAAAGCAGGAAATAATGTCCAATGGAAAAAGGACAGCCTCTTCAATAAATGGTGTTGGGAGAATTGGACAGCCACATGCAGAAAAATGAAACTGGGTCATTTCTAAATTTAAGTCTTTGCAAGATGTCAGCATCAAACTATATCACTATTCCTTGGAAAAATAACACAATAGTTAAATAAAAATTAGCAATAATGTACATTTTAACCCGAGAAGAACTTCTAATTCAAAAATATGGGTCTTCATGTTTTAATCTAATCTTTATTTCAGTGGATTTGCAGGGTTTTCTTAGACATGGTTGAATTTATTCTCAGGCACACAATGTCTACTTAAGACACATTAAAGATAGAAGAACTTTGTAAAATTCTTCTGAGAAAATTTAGTAACTAGACATCAAAAACTTTGTGGTACTGAGCCACAACTTCAGAAAGATGAGCGTGGCTGGACCATTAAGCAAGGAAGAGATGAGCATAGTGTAAGTTTGAGGGCGTAGGGAAAGCCAGCAGATGTGCAGGGCCTTCTAGGATATGGTTGAAAATTTAAATTTTATTACAGAAGCAGTTAATAGGAAGGCTTCAGTGGAATGCCATACTTTGCTTTATGGTGAATCGATCGATAAGAACAGGAGTGCTATTAGAAAGGTGGTGAGTCAGGACTTAATGGTGGCTTCAACTGAGGTGGTAGCATGATCCAACCTAAAAACCTATTTCATCTTGATGGAGTTTACCATAGCTTTAATTCCTGTATCTTGGAAGATTCTTGATTAAAGTCTTTTTCTCACAGTAATTTGTGGCAACAAAGAATACAACTCAGCAAATTATTTCTTCAGTATTTATGCAGTCTTCAATCACAGGTGTGGCTCTTGAGAACCTCATGGCTAGAATGTCTGTGTGCCGTCTTGGGAACCTCACTTCTCCAGTCTCAGAACTCGAAGATACTTAGCCTTGGTTCTGAATATAGAAGTATTGGCGATTGACCTGAGTGTAATTACCCAAATGTAACAGGGATTTATAGGAAAAGTCTGTTTACTTAGAAATGAGACTTAAAGCAGTGTTAACTTAGATCCTGAGCCTATTGTTACATGACATTAAATACAATAGTAACACCTTATAGTTCCTCCCAGAGTAGATAGTTACCAACCTCTCTGTGGCTTCTGGTTTATGTGGGACACTCTTGGGTTTTTGGACTGATGAGAAAAACCATAGTGATTGTTCTAGAAGTACTTGTTAAGATCCTGCTTTGTGTGAGGCACTACATACTATGCATATAAAATAAAATATGATCCCTCCTCTCAAAAAGCTTATTGTCCAGTGGGAGAAACCGATATGTAGACAGTATATAAGTACCATAGTAGAATAAATTTTAGAGATACATGGTAACAACATAACCTGAATGGTGGGAGACCAAGGGCTGAGAGTAGGAGTGGTTATCAGGAATTATTTTCCTGGTGGAATTAACAGCTGAATCCTGAAGAACAAGTAAAGAGTTCAAGCTTACTCTTAGAGTAAGAGGCAAAGGAACATTCCAGACCAAGGGAAGCCAAGAAATTGGTCCAACTAGTGGCCAAAGCTGGGACAATTTGAGCAATAAAATAAACTATTATTGGAGTATAGATTATAATTCAAAATTAAAATAAATATTGATGAGTACTTACCAATGAAAATGATTGAATAAACAACGGGAGAGAAGTGAGAAATTTCCCATGCAGAATTCCCAATTGTGTAAGGGGATGGAATATAATGCCCCACTCCCTAAAAAAAAAAAAAAAGGACCTACTGTACTCTTTGAAAGCAAGTCAATATGGACAGCTTAGGTCTTTTTTTAAAAAGCTTTTATTTAAATTCTGGGTAGTTACCATGCAGTGTAATAATAGTTTCAGGTACACAATATAGTGAGTCAATGATTCTATACTCAGTGCTCATCATAAGTGCATCTTAATCCCCTTCACCTATTTCACCCATTTCCCCCGTCCACCTGCCCTTTGGTAACCATCAGTTTGTTCCGTATAGTTAAGAGTAAATGGGGCACATGGGAGGCTTAGTGGGTTAAGCAGCTGACTCTTGGTTTTAGCTCAGATCATGATCTCAGGGTTGTGAGGTCAAAGCTCCACGTCGGCGGGTCCTGTATTCAGTGGGGTATCTGCTTGAGGACTATCTCTTTCCCTCTGCCCCTTCCCCTCACTCTCTCTCTATAATAAATAAATATTTTTTAAAATGTACAGTATGGAAAGAAATAACTGGACAATGGAGAAACCTGACAAACACTACCTAACCCATGTGATCAGGGTCAACCTCATATGTGGCACTACAAGGATTCTTTCTTTTACCTGAGATCTTTACAGTTTCTCAATGTGAGAAAAAAATCTTTCCATTTGTATATGGTTTTAATTTGTTCTCAGTTTTCTGTGAGTCATGTGTCCTTGATCAGTTTGAGAAACAAACTCCCTAGTACCCAAGTTCTGGACCAGATCTTAGGCTGAACTAGGTAGAGATTCTCATGAATTCAAAGTTAAAGTTCCCCAAAGTGGGATAGTCTAGGTTAACCAATATTTTTTTTTAAAGATTCTATTTATTCTAAGTAATCTCTACAACCTACGTGGAGCTCAAGCTCACAACCCTAAGGTCAAGAGTCTCATGCTCTGCTGACTGGAGCCAAACACATGCCCCCAGGTTAACCAGTTATTGTGCAAAATATTTTCCATGTCCCTGAAGATGATTTTAAGGATTTTCTTATAAGCACTGCTTTTGTCCTATGTTGAGTGCTAATCTGTGATCAGAGGTTAGGCGCCCTTTGGAAGAACCACATGAAAAAATAGTCTTCAGTGATTTCAAGAGAAAGAACCAAAGCAGATACAAGTGACACTCTAAAGATTCACCTTTAGTTTTATAACTCCAAAAGAATGTTTTATTTTAGAAACTTTTCTGCATGAGCTTCAGTGGAATGGCAGCCTAATAACTCTGTTGACTCCACTGGTAGTATCCTCAGCTAGTGGTCTATGACAGTTATGGGCTGTTGCTCAGAAGGGATGAGTAAGGGCGTTGAGACACTTGGATATGGTGGCTGTATTTATTCAACAAAAATTTGAGTGTCGGGGTGCAGCCCGGCACTTCAGCAGTGGTGCTGGGAGCCTCGCGGGCGCGGCGCCGTTACTTATAGTCTGGCGGCGGCAGCGGCACAGCGCTGAGCGCACCTCGCGCCTTAGCAGCAGCAGCTACAGCAGCGGAGGCACCCCCCGCCGTCACAGCCCCTGCGCTGGTGCAGCCACCCTCGCTCCCTCTGCTCTTCTTCCCTTAGCTCGCACCATGGCTGATCAGCTCACGGAAGAACAGATCGCTGAGTTCAAGGAAGCTTTCTCCCTATTTGACAAAGATGGCGACGGCACCATCACAACAAAGGAACTTGGAACTGTCATGAGGTCACTGGGTCAGAACCCAACAGAAGCCGAATTGCAGGATATGATCAACGAGGTGGATGCTGACGGTAATGGCACCATTGACATCCCGGAATTCTTGACTATGATGGCTAGAAAAATGAAAGATGCAGACAGCGAAGAAGAAATTCGCAAGGCATTCCGAGTCTTTGACAAGGATGGCAACGGTTACATCAGTGCGGCAGAGCTTTGTCATGTCATGACCAACTTAGGGGAGAAACTAACAGATGAAGAAGTAGATGAAATGATCAGAGAAGCAGATATTGATGGAGACGGGCAAGTAAACTATGAAGAATTCGTACAGATGATGACTGCCAAATGAAGGCCTACTTTCAACTCCTTTCCCCCCCTTCTAGAAGAATCAAATTGAATCTTTTACTTACCTCTTGCAAAAAAAAAAAAAAAAAAGTTCATTTACTCATTCTGTTTCTATATAGCAAAACTGAATGTCAAAAGTACCTTCTGTCCACACACACAAAATCTGCATGTATTGGTTGGTGGTCCTGTCCCCTAAAGATCAAGCTACACATCCGTTTTACGACATAAATACTTGTCCTACCTTAATGATAAGGAAGCACCTAGTGGACTCCTCGCAGTTCCATTTGCTCATGATTAATACACTGGGCTGACCAGTTGTTCATGCATGCAGCTTGACAATTGAGCACAGTCAGGCATTTGTATTAAAAACGAAAAATGAAAAAAATTTAAAACTTCTTCAAATGGCTTCTAGTTCAATTTGTTAGTATAAAATTGTCATAGCTGGTTTACTGAAAACAAACATTTTAAATTGGTTTACCTCAGGATGCTGTGCAGAGAAATGGGTGAAGGATAAGCTGTCTAGACGTAGCCCCACTTAGCAGGACGGCCCTCTCGTACTTCTGGGTGCCCCCATCCTTGGTGACCATGACGCTCATCTGGGTGGCATGCCTCACATGTCGGTTTAGCGTTGTCCGCGTTGTCCTGGAGTGACATGGGTGTCAGGCTGTCACCATTCACACAAATTTAAAACAACAACAACAAAAAAACCTTTACCAAGGGAGCATCTTTGGACTCTCTGTTTTTAAAACCTCCTCAACCATGACTTGGAGCCAGCAGCAGAGTAGGCTGGGGCTGTGGACTTCAGCACAGGCATCAACATTGCTGATCAAGGAATTACAATTTACGTCCATTCCAAGTTGTAAATGCTAGTCTTTTTTTTTTTCCCCCAATAAAAAAAGACCATTAACTTAAAAAAAAAAAAATTGAGTGTCTATTTTGAAACAGTATCTTCTAGGCTAAGGGGCAGCAGCCTTTTTCTGTGAAGGGCCAGATAGGCTTTATGAGCTATATAGTCTCTGTCACAACTAATGTGGGAAACAAAAGTAGAAGAAAAATTAGTAAATTTCCTTACTACCTACAGCCCATTGACAAGTCCTTGAAACAGAGTGACATTCCTCTAGGGACTCAACTGCCTTGATGTTAATACTTTGCGAAGGGCAAAAGATCCTAGCCCAACTGCCCATCCCCAGCCCCAGGATCCTGTAAGTCTAATTTAACATATAAAAATTCCTTTAGAGGGGTGCCTGGGTGGCTCAGTGGGGTAAGCTTCTGCCTTTGGCCCAGGTCATGATCTCAGGGTCCTGGGATTGAGCCCCGCATGCATCGGGCTCTCTGCTCAGCAGGGAGCCTGCTTCCCCCTCCCCCTCTGCCTGCCTCTCTGCCTACTTGTGATCTCTCTCTCTCTTAAATAAATAAAATCTTAAAAAAAATTCCTTTAGAAATTTCCTTTATTTCTAAACCTTCCAAGATACATGTTGGCAATCATCCCCCAAGCATATAGCCCACGATACACATCTGAAGGATCTCATGAGTAGGGTTTTATTAGACAGTAATAAATGACTTTTTCCCAACAATAGCTAGCCCTCTCAAGGTCCTGGAAAATTTCCAAAATTCTTTAGAGACTTATGCTATCCCTAACCCCCTCCCAATTTGAAAAGATATAATGAGCCACTCCTCATGACCCCAGTGAAGCTCTTTCTGCCCACGGGTTCTGTCCTCAGACTTTAAGAAAACCACCTTTAGGCACCAAAGATTCTTGAGACATTCTAACATTCTTTCCTACATCAACAACTACTTAATTCTGCCCCTGTAGCATGGAAAAACTGCCCTGGACCTGCTCATAAAATGTAGACAAATGAGTGTGGCTAGGTTCCAATGAAACTTCATGAATGGATGCTGAAATTTGAATTTCAGTTAATTGTCATGTATCACAATATTACTTAAAAGTTGCACTTTCAACTATTTGAAAATGTAAATTGCTTATGAGCCATACAACAACAACAAGGGCACCTGCTGGATGTGGCTTCCCAGCTATGGGTTTGCTGACCTCTGTTCCAGGTGTTCACCAAACAGCTGTGGCAGGAAAAAGAGGAAAACCATAGAAAGTGCAATCTCTCCCGAGCTTGCGTTCTAGTGCATAAAAGTCTTTCTGCAGCAATGATGTTCTCTTCCTGTGACGGTGTGTTTAGCACAGCAACCTGGAAGTCCATTTTGGAGGGTCCATGACTAAAAGCTCTTTTGGTGGATTGTGTAGTGATTTCCATAGGAGTGCAACAAGCAGTGGTGATGTGTATGTGTTTTCAGAGAACCAGGGGACCCTCTTTTCTTCTAGAGCTTGGTGAACAGTGGGATATTTTAGGCTTCTTCTTGTCAGAGTGGAATACGGAGATCTCTGCAATGGTGTGCCTCGAACAAAGAGGCCTGAGAAGTTTGGGGTTGAGGTGATTTTCACTGAATTCTCTGGCAGGTCTGTGCTTATGATATAGCCTGTTGAGTGAGTGTGGGGAAACAGAGGATATTTTGCAAGACTGGCTTTTTCCCTCCCTTTCTTTCCTTTCTGGTTCTTTCATCCTGAGCTACTGAAATTTCCTTTCTGAATATAAAAGAAGGCTTCTCAAGTTCATAGAACTTATGTGAAGATTTGGAGCTCAGCTGATTTTTTTTCCTTTTGGTATAACTGAGTCTCTTATAAGTATTCATATATATTTTATGACTAATGCCTGAACTCTGGCTAATTTGGGGATAGGGAAGTTACGTTTTGAAAGATGCAGCAAAGTTACACGTCCTAATTGAACCAAATTAGCCACTGTTAAAAACCAGCCCAGTTAATAAGCACTTTACATTTTTTTCAGTATCCTTCAGGTTTAAAGACCAAACTCTGGCCAGTGTTTTGTGCCATGAGAGTCCGCACCCCTAGTTTCCAAATTCTGTTTGGCCTGTCCCAGGAGATACATCTTATGGGCCCTGTGGTTCTCTTGGGGAAAGTCAGCCTTCTGTTCACAGAACCAGGATACGGTGTTCCTGGGCTACGGAATTGCAAAGCTGTGCAGCACAGTCTCAGTAATAGATCTTTTCTGGAAAGGCCTCTGGCACCCTTGGAAATTAAAAAGCACTGCATGAATATGGGCTAGCGTTAGCATCTGCATATTAAAATTGTAGTCTCTCCTCTTCAATTTTTTCCCATTATGAAGAATAATGAAATGTAAAGTATAAAAATTGCAAGCAACAAAACGATGAAAGGTTGAAAGGTTAGATGAGCTGTTTGTGAGTCTGGGGTTCCGGGGGTCCATAAAACGGCACTGTTCCTTGTGCTTTCTGGACATAGCATCTGCCTGGCCGCTGACCTGCCAAAGGCCCCCCCTCACCGCTGCCGTGAACAACTGGCTTAGGAGAATGCCCAAAGGGACATTTCTGAAATGTGTTTTTCCCTACCACATGCCCAGTGCATTCTCTCTCCAGACGTGAGAGTAAGATTTGAAAACCTGCATCCGGGTCTTTGCAGTTTTCTAGCTCTGCACAGGCAGCAGGGTGGACAAGAGAGAAGAAATCCGGGCTGCACGTGAGAGGGAGAGATTGCTTCCCAGCGAAGTCACATCCACACAGCCACAAGGGGAGGCCAAACCATTTTTCCAGTTTTGTTCCCTAGCGTTTGCCGACCCACTGGTTGTCTAAGCGCGCTGTAACAAAACTTTATAATGCGAGAGCAATGTGTCTTTCTCCCATTCTCCACTTCTCCTTGCTGTGGGAGGATTAGCAGTCTAGTCTAATAAACCAACTGTTTATTTAACTGTGCATTCTTGCTTCTCCATTATCTGAGACCTTCCAGGGAACCTTGACATTAGTTTCACCTCTCCTCAGGGCTAAGGAAGCAGGGCCAGGAACTTGGTCGAAACGCTGGGCCTCATGACCTCGATCTCAGTACATTACTTCTGTTTCCCTCTCAGAGTCAAAAGACTAGTCCCCAGCTCTCCGCAAAGCAGCCAGTGAATGAAATGTCCTGCTCAGTTGGATTTCCTCAGACAGCATCACCATGAGGCCGTCTGCTAGTCTCTCCCTAAATACCTCTGGCCATTGAGAGGGCTCCCTGGTTCTGGAGACATTCCCAGCTGGCTGCTGGTTCCAGTTGTTAGGAAGTTTTTTCTGGATGGAGCCGAAATCTCGATGGAATCCCCTTCCCCGCTGCAGGTAGGCTCGTCCTTACTAGTAGGCATCATGGAAGCCATCAAACAGCACAGAGGCTGATACTTTCCTGGAGCTCTAGCAAGGTAAGATAGACACACGTGAAAATGATTTTTAGATAGTATACTAATCCTGTGAGGAAGTGTGATTTCTTAAATGACGAAAGCAGATTCAGAATGATTAAAGGAATGGCCTCATCCATTCTAGTGAAAACATTATTAAAAGGCAGATGAGAGTGTTAAATGGGTTGTGGAGATGATGTAGGGTTTAAGTGGCCTTCTCCAAAGCCTGCATTGTGTGTATTAGTGAATTGTGTGTAGTCACACTGACCAGAGAAGTGCTAAGTGATGCCACTGACGCTTGTCCTCAAGGGAGACAATGCGTGCACATCTTGACCCTGTGAAGATAGTAAGGAATCTTTTAGGTATGATGATAGATTAATCATATTATTTATATGATCCTTAATTTATAGCAGGAAGGACTTCACATCAGCAAAAAGGAGAGCTTTGGACCTATCAGGCTGCAAGAACACAGAAAGGTGCCATCAACAGAAACGGGTGACATCTCCATCCTGGGAGATCATCGGAGGTGATCAGATAGCTGGTCCTAAATGATTTGGACACTCAGCTGCCAGAAGGCAGGGGCCTGGATGGAATCTTCCTTCCAGATCCCTCTCTAATCTGAGAATCGGATCTTAACTCATTCATGTAGAGGGAGAGGAAAACATGTTGAATATTCCTACTGAAAGGGCAAATACAAATTAAAAATACTAGGCTTAGTTCTTCCCGCTGAAAGCAAGAGGAAAGACCTCTTCCTCTTTTTCTTTCAGAGTTTCTTTCTCTGTACTTTTCAGATAGATCTAAGTTTTCATAATGGCTAATAGGCCTCTGGCCAGTCTCAAAACTCAGGAATTTGAGAACTAAACAGAAACCTCCTCTCTTTCGCTGCCATCTCTTGTCTGAGCTCCTCCTGCCTCTGTCCCTCCCTGCGTTCAACTAACTCCTGAACGGGGCTGGATGCGACCCTGTAGAAACAGTTCTGTTCTTCAGTGGGTTTTCCAGAGCCACTTTATGTCCTAGACCACATCCTGCCTCCAAGAATCCCTTTCCATGCACAGGCTGCAGAGCTGGAAAGGCTTAACTGGTCAAGATCATGACGGAGATCATGGGATAGAGAATGTCCTAGGCAGGCAGCAGGGTGGACAGTAAGTAGATGCACTAGGGACTGGGAAACAGCCAAACACAAAGGGACTTAGGCTGGTAAGTACAAACACAGGAAAAGAGACCAACCCCCTTTTTCCCATCTCAACATGAGGAAAACTAGTCCTTCTTATTTGGATCTCAGGTGAAGCTGATGGTGCTGATAATCTACCCAGGCCCCTAGGGCACAAAGGGAATATTTAGAATGGCATGCCCTTCTCCTCTCTTTCTTCTTCTTCCTCCTTTTTTTTTTTTTTTTTTTTTTAAGTAACCTCTATGGCTCTATGGCCAGCGTGGGACTGAACTCATGACCCTGAGATCAGGGAAGGAAGGTTGAAAAAGAAAACCAAAGCTGGGGCATCACAATTCCGGACTTCAAGCTTTATTACAAAGCTGTCATCATCAAGACAGTATGGTACTGGCACAAAAACAGACACACAGATCAATGGAAGAGAACAGAGAACCTGGGAATGGATCACCACCTCTAGGGTCAACTGATCTTTGAGAAAGCAGGCGAGAAGATTCAGTGGAAAACAGACCGTCTCTTCAACAAATGGTCCTGGGGAAATTGGATGGCCATATGTAGAAGAATGAAACTGGACCATTCCCTTACAGCAAATACAAAGATACACTCAAAATGGATAAATCCTAAATGTGAGACAGAAATCCATTAAAATCCTAGAGGAGAATACAGGCAGCAACCTCTCTGACCTCAGCTGCAGCAACTTCTTGGTAGACATGTCTCCAAAGGCAAGGGAAAGAACGGTAAAAATGAACTGTTGGGACTGCATCAAGATAAAAATCTTCTGCACAGCAAAGGAAACAGTCAACAAAACTAAAAGGCAACCTATGGAATGGGAGAAGATATTTGCAAAGGACATATCAAAGGACATATCTAAGATCTGTAAAGAACTTATCAAACTCACCTAAAAAAACAAGCAATCCAGTCAAGAAATGGGCAGAAGATCTGAGCAGACATTTCTCTAAAGAAGACATCCAGATGGCCAACAGACACATGAAAAAATGCTCCACACCACTCGGCATCAGGAAAATACAAATCAAAACCACAATGAGATACCACTTCACACCAGTCAGAATGACTAAAATTAACAAGTCTGGAAATGACAGATGTTGGCGAGGATGGCGAGAAAGGGGAACCCCTCTACACTGTTGGTGGGAATGTAAGTTGGTGCAGCCACTCTGGCAAACAGTATGGAGGTTCCTCAAGAAGTTAAAATAGAGCTACCCTATGACCCAGCAATCACACTACTGGGTATTTACCAAAAAGATACAAATGTAGTGATCCAAAGGTGCACGTGTACCCCAATGTTAATAGAAGCAATGTCCACAATAGCCAAACTATGGAAAGAGCCCAGATGTCCAATGACAGATGAATGGATAAAGAAGATGTGGTCCATATATACAGTGGTATATTACTCAGCCACCTGAAAGGATGAATACTTACCATTCATATCGATGTCGATGGAACTGGAGGAAATTGTGCTGAGACAAAGTAAGTCAATCAGAGAAAGACAATTAGCCTATGGTTTCACTCATATGTGGAATATAAGAAGCAAAACAGAGGATCGTAGGGGAATGGAGGGAAACTGAATGGGAAGAAATCAGAGAAGGAGATAAACCATGAGAGACTCTTAACTCTAAGAAAAAACTGAGCTTTGTTGGAAGGAGGCAGTGGCAGAGCTGGTATTTGGGTGATAGGCATTAAGGAGGGCACGTGATGCAATGAACACTGGGTGTTATACACAACTGATGAATTGCTGAACTCTATATCTGAAACTAATAATGTATTATATGTTGGTTAATTGAATTTAGAGGGGGGAAAAAAAAGAATTAGAAGGACCCTGGCAAGCAAGCACGGAAGGGAATGTCTCCTTTTGAACTTAAGTTTATCAGGCTAAGAGTTTGGGTCTGAGGCAGGGTCCCATGTTGGATTTAACAGAACCCTCTTGTGATCATGTTCAATACTGAAAAGGGCTTTTCTCTTGCTCAGAAACCCCGAGACTTAAGTCATAAAGATATACAAGGACTTGTCAAGGGAAACCTACCAATCCTGTCAACTGGGGGACTTTGTCTCCATGGAGGTCATTCCAGAGGAGAGAGACGTTGTCCCCAAGTTGGCAGAGACCCTTGTGAGGGCTGCTGATCCCCCAGATGGCTACCACAGTGAAAGTCAGCTCTGTTGGATTCACACTTCCCATGTGAAGCCGGTACCATGGGACTGGTCAGCACTTCCCTCAACGGACCTAAAACTTTTCCTGGGTAACTGACTGGTATTGACCTCAATGAAAAGGAAATATTCTAGAAAATGTGTTACTGTTCTCATAGGCTGCCTGGCTCCTAGCAGCTGTGTTTATTCTAGTCACTTTGAAAATCACATTTACTAGGATACAATGTTGTGTGTTGATCAGTCTTGCCCTTGGCCTTGGTGGCCGTGGCTCCCAGCCACAAGGTTCTGATCAGCTCACTCTGGACGCTCTCTGTGGACAGTGTCTGCACTGACGCCAACAGTCTGGTGATTAGCAGAGTACAAGCAGGACACCTTTACTGGTGGCTTTTTACAGTAACAAAGTAAAAGTACTTGATATGCACCAGGTGCTTAGGTTTGATTGGAAGGATGATGTAGAAAAGAAAAAAAAAATCTAATTAATAGACAAACCATTAGAAACTGACCTAAGGTCACTAAGCTAATGCTGGGGTGCATGTCCTCTCCAGTCCTACTACGGATTAATAAAGGGGAATGACCACTATACTTAAAGGCAATTTCCCTGGGGCACCTTCCTGACTCAGGTGGTACAACATGTGACTATTGATCTTGGGTTTGTGAGTTTGAGCCCCATGTTGGGTGTAGAGATTACTTACGGAAATTAAAAAAAAAAAAAAAAAAGTCTTTTCCCCCAAGGCAAACACTATAGTGAATTTTAAAATAAATTCTTACATTAAATTGCAATTCTAGTAATTGTTTTGTTTGTATTTTACTATGGGCTTGCTAGATATTTAGGCAACAGCAAGGAGCCCAGAGAGAAGATTGGAATGTTATTATTTTATGGTAGCGCAGGGAGGCAATTGTAAGGACAAATGCAAATTAAAAGTAAGAGGCTTCACTCTCTATGTTGAAAACAAGGGAAGAGAAACCTCCCTTTTATTTCCATATTTATTTTTCAGTCCTTTCCAGAGGTATAGACATCTTTATAATAGCTAAATGAGCCTGTCTGTTAACCCAGGAAGTTTCCTCCAGGACCTGGGAGCCACTTTTTTTGAAATGCAAACATTCAGGGAGCTGGCATCCAGTCTCCCGCTTCCTCTGGGAGGGTAACTTCTGTGGGTGCCTTCTTCCAATCTGCAAAACTACCTTCTGTCCCAAAGAATGAGAAGTTTGGTTCTCTTCTAGATAAAGCCAACACACGTGGTCTCCCCAGTTATGAAGAGAACGTGAAGCTGAGGTAAGTGTGATACAGGTCCTCTTCCTTGAGGACCAGTGATTGATTATATCAGGAGCACATGTGTAATGGGCTGTGTCTGCTGGGCTAGATAAGGGGGAGATTCCTTTCTGTCTTGGCAATCCCTTGGCAGACTGCCTGTCAGGCACATCACATTCTGGTTTAATGGTTATTCAACAGAAAAGTGTTTTCTTTCTCTACTACTTCTGTGAAGAGGATTTTCGACTTGGGAGAAGCTCTTACTTTTAATTATATTAAATTATTTATGTTAATTATAATTCTATTTCCCCAACATTCTCCAAAAGCATTAGCAAATATGTCTCCTGTGGTGTCACGATATTCTTATATATTTTTTGTGGAAAAGCTGTGAATTCTACTCCAAACAGCAGCTCTACAGCGTGGCCACAGGGGATGGGTCCAGCCCTTGTGCCTTGTTGCCCCCATTCGGCAGCTCCCAGCCAACAGATGACTTTAAATCATGGTCCTTGTCCAGCTCTGACAAGAGGGCTGGGTTGCAGTTGTCTTCTTAAGCCCTCTTTTTTTTTTTTTTTTTTTTTTTGTATACTTAAATTCTGCTAGGGTTCACCAGAACAGGTTCGTCCAGCTCATTTGGCCAACCTTAGATGTGAGGCATGTTATCTTTCCGGGAGCAGGACCAGGTTCCCCAAAGTTCCTGGGGTCCAAAGGCTTGATCAATGGCTGCCTTCCTGTGCCTCCTTCTGTAGCCCATTTCCCTTGCCTTTTGCCAAGTTGGATTTCCACTGAACCATAAGGCTCCTCCTGAAAGAAAACTCTGTGTGTGTGGGTGTGTGTGTGTGTGCTCGCACACGCATGCCTCTTCCTTCCCTCATTTAGCGACTATTCTTCAAAGGGTCAGGCTAAGTAGGGAGGAAAGGGACATGGCTTTTTAGTCATCTCCTCCTTGGTATATCTTTGTCCAATCCTTCCCAGTTTGTTCAAAGATACTTGCTTTCCGCATCTGACAAAGGGTTAGCATCCAAAATATATAAAGAATGGATACAACTCACCCCCCGCCAAAAAAAAGCCAATTAAAAAATAGACAGAATGGGACGCCTGGGTGGCTCAGTTGGTTAAGCAGCTGCCTTCGGCTCAGGTCATGATCCCAGCGTCCTGGGATCGAGTCCCACATTGGGCTCCTTGCTCAGCAGGGAGCCTGCTTCTCCCTCTGCCTCTGCCTGCCATTCTGTCTGCCTGTGCTCGCTCTCTCCCCTCTCTCTCTCTGATAAATAAATAAAATCTTTAAAAAAAAATAGGCAGAAGACACAAACGGACATTTCTCCAGAGAAGACATAGAGATGACCAGCAGACACATGAAAAGAGACTCAACATCTCTACCATCAGGCAAATTCAAATCAAAACCACAATGAGTTATTACCTCTCACCTCTCAGAATAGCTAAAAACACCACAAGAAACAACAGGTGTTGGGGAGGATGTGGTGAAAAAGGAACCCTCATGCATTGCTCTTGGGAGTGCAGACTGGGGCAGCCATTGCAGAAAAACAATATGGAGTTTCCGCAAAAAGTTAAAACTAGAGCTGTTCTATGATCCGGCAATCAACTAGATATTTACCATCAAAATGCAAAAACTCTAATTCAAAGGGATACCTACAGTATTATTTACAATAGCCAAAGTATGGAAGCTGCCCAGGTGTTCACCGCTAGAGGGATAGATAATGAAGAGGTCGTGTATAAATACATGCAATGGGCCATTATTCAGCTGTGAATAAGAATGAGATCTTGCCATTTGCAACAACACGGAGGGATCTAGAGGGAATTACACTAAGTACAATAAGTCAGTCACAGAAAGACACATACCATATGATTTCACTCATATGTGGAATTTAAGAAACAGGACAAATAAGCAAAGAAAAAGAGAGAGACAAACCAAGAAACAGACTCTTAACTGTAGAGAACAAACTGATGGCTATCAGGGGGCAGGAGAGGGCATGGGTGAAATAGCCGATGGTCCCACAAAGATCACTCCTTGCACAAAGGAGTCATCCGATGATGAACATAGGCGGACGTATCCAAGTGTTGAGTCACTATATTATACACCTGAAACTAATAAAACACTGTGTGTTAACTGTAGTAGAATTTAAAAAAAAGAACTTTAGGGCACCTGGGTGGCTCAGATGGTTAAGCGACTGCCTTCGGCTCAGGTCATGGTCCCAGGGTCCTGGGATGGAGTCCTGCATTGGGCTCCCAGCTCCATGGGGAGTCTGCTTCTCCCTCTGACCTTCTCTCCTCTCATGCTCTCTCTCATTCTCTCATTCTCTCTTTCTCTCAAATAAATAAATAAAATCTTTAAAAAAAAAACAACTTAAAAAAAATACTTGCTTTCTCAGCTTGATTTTCAAAGTCTTCATGAAATGGGCAAATTCTACCTTTTTGCCTGATTCTACCACTGCCCTTCCCCCCAGTTTCTGTGCTCCCGACACCCTGCACTGGCACACAACGGGTGCCCGGATGCTTGCTGGGTACCTAAACAGATTCGAGCCTCTGTATTTGCCACAGGAGGCCTGGAGCATCCCTGGATCTCCCATTGCTCGGCCTGCTCCCAAGGGAAGCGCTGGACCAGGCGTGCCCTCCCACGGTGGAAACCTGCTGTGATTTCTCAGCTGGCTCTCCTCCCTACACACCCCTGCCACAGTGCTGACCCCTTGGGGCTCTGAATCTTGGCCTCAGGATGCTTGCGAGGCTGCCAGCTATCTCCCCAGCCTGAGACTCACCTGGGGCAGAGGCAGGGTGTGTGGCCTTACCATGCCAGGCCAGTCCTCAAGTCCTAGCCGTGACCCCATTTCAAATCTGCTCCGACTGTGACAGCGGGCTGTTCTGCCCACAAGCTCCTTGGTAGAGGCAGGGCTTTGCAGCTGAAAGATCAGAAAACTGCGTTGCAGAGGCCTAAGGAGGCACTGAGTCCGACTCAGGGGGTCAGGGTTACTGAGTCCCTTCTTTCCCTCCCTTTGAGACATACCGAAACCCAGAGGGGCTGGCAGGGAAGGGCAGGAAAGGACAGACGGACCCCAGACCTGGAACTTCCCAGATAACGAGGACTTGCTTTGGCATAAGATTTCGTATTTCCAGAATTTTCCTGTGTGCCAGGCATTGTATTATAGTATTTTATTTAATTCTAAAGAAAAAAAGAAGAAGAAGAAGAAGAAGAAGAAAACCCCCAGGTAAAGCGGGTGTGTTCCATGTGTTCTGGCTTGCACGATGTGCCGCTGGGTTGTGTGCAACTGTGTGTACATATTTACAGGACAATTTATTAAGCCCTGTGAAGTACATGCTGGTGTCTCTATTTTAAAGAAACCAAGTAGGCTTAATCCCTGAGTCCAAACTCACCTAATTCCTTTGTTTAAAAAAACAAAAACAAAAACAAGGGGTGGGTAGGGAGAGGGTGGTTGGGTGATGGACACTGGGGAAGGGATGTGCTATGGTGAGTGCTGTGAAGTGTGTAAGCCTGATGATTCACAGACCTGTACCCCTGGGGCTAATAATACATTATATGTTAATAAAAAAAAATTTTTTTAAACCACCAAAAAACAAAACCCCAAAACCAAAAGCAGTATTGGGACACCTGGCTGGTCAGCCCCCGGAGCGACCGACTCTGGGTTTCGTTCAGGTCATGGTCTTGGGTTGTGGTCGTCGTCGTCGGGCTCTGTGTTTGGAGCGGGGATCCCTTGGGATTCCCTCCCTCCACCTCTTCCCCAGAGTGTGTGCACACATGCTCTCTCTCTCTCTCTCTCGCAAATGAAATGTTTAAGAAACCTATTTATTTATAAAGGGACTCATAATCCCTGGTTCATCTCCAGGGCTGGGAGTCTCTGAGTGCGGGCTCTTGGGAGTAGAACCCGGAGGGCCCTTCCGTGTTTGGTAGAGGGAGGAATCCATGAAGGTCTCTATCTTCGAGTTACTTAGGCAGGTAGACAAGACACCTGCCAGGTCCCACAGGCTGGAGCTCATATAACGGGACGACTTAAGTAGAGGGTTGGCCTGAAGGACGCTGCCATCCCTCCTGCCAGTCACATGTAGGGAACATTCTTGGAGACACTTTGATCGAGTCATTGGTGGTGCCCAAATTCTCTCTGCCCATCAAGTGTCCATTGGGCCTGACATGGGTCATCAAGAGCCACTTGGGTTTTAGCCATGTTTGTCTTCTGGGGCTGGGCTATTCTTTTCGTGCAGTGTGCTCAGCTGGCTTGGTATTCCCAGACATGTTCGTTTTAGGGGTTGGCCTTCAACTTCATGGGGGTGGGCTGGTAGGCCCCCGTGGAGGCCGGTTTCCCCCCACCCCCAACACCCTCTTCCCTCCTTTCTCTCATAGATGTAAGGAGAAGTGGTTCTGAGCACTTGCCCACAGTCTGCCAGGTAGGGCCCGTTTTAGGAAGTCCCCACCAGAAAAAGCCACCTAAAAGTAAGCCAGAACGCAAAGCACTCTTGGCTCTGATGATTAACATTCATGGAGGCCTGTCTCCATTTCTAACTCCCAGGGTGTCCAGGAGCAAGCAAAGTTTACAGGCATCAGATTCAAACCCATCATTAGGGCCATTACAGCCAGGAATGCACGGCTGCCTTAGAGAGGCTGAGCGGGGGAGAGAGGTAGGGCTTCTCTCTCCCCATCTCGCCCCTCTCTCCCCTTCCTACCAGCCCTGCACTGTCACCAGAGCCCCAGGTGGGCTCAGCTCCCCCCTCCTCATCCCAGTACCTCCCAGGCGATCCCCACCCTCACCCCACACTGCCCACGGCCGCCCTGACAGGCACTTGGCCTTCCCCCCAGACAAGCCGTGACAGGCACCTGCTCCCTCTCGCTCCCCGAGGAGAGTCCTCAGCGTGGTGACTGTGACCTGGTTGCACAGACTAGACTGACTAGCACAGAACAAGCACAGACTAGTTCTTTTAAAGCAAATGGGTGTGTGTCTGAAATCCGAATCATAGCAGGTCGCCTCCCCCAGGGCCTGGCGTGTGCCATACGTGTCTTATCTCTTTGGGGAAAAGAGTTGAAGTGATTGTTCCAGAGTGTTTGGAGTTGATATTGGAGGGAAGAGGGGCTGAGAAAACCCGCGCACCTGAAGTCCATTTTTTCCCTCATCTCTGGAGGTGCCGAGGAGATGTGAGGAAATGGGCAGCTAAAGGGAGCTCCTGTCTCTAGCCCCCTGGCATGTTTGCCCGGCACCTCTTATCAGGGATGACGTGGCTGGTTTCACCATTGACCACTGACTTCAGTTCAGTTTGAAGCAGGACTGGATTTAATGTCTTTAGCCACCCACCTGCTTCGTTATGTTTTGTGGCTTCATATCTGAGTCTTGAAGGCTTTTGAATGACTCAAGCCTCCTCCTAAGGAAACAGCACCCTAAGCTCTTATTCACTTATGGTTTAGGTACAATAACCTCAGCTGGGGTTAGAAGAAATAGAAGTGCACAAGATAGCATGACAAATAATGTAGGTTTGCTGACCCAAACTCCATTTCCAACTACTGCCGTTTCCCATGGGGTGGGGGGGGGGGACCACGAAACACTGTTCTAGCTAAGGAGACAGAGAAGGAACTCTCCTGTGAGGTTCTTGATCCTTTCTCCATTCTTCTTGTTTTGAGTAAGAATTTGATGGCTCGTACTTCAGCAGCCATTTTGTAGCTATGAGGGAATGATCCTAAGAACCTCAGAGGCTTGAGCCCTGATTTCTGAAGCGCTGATGTCTGAACCTAGACCTACTGAGAAAAATAAACCCCATCTAAGCCTCTATCATGTGGTTTCCATTTTCAACTAAAGCATTACTGAAAAATATACATAAATACTAGTATGTAGGAGAAGCACGCCCACAGCCATGCTTGCCTCTAGGATCCCCAAATAGCCATTGCCAAAGTAGTTTCTGGGTTCAGACCTGCTGGATAAAGGGCAGGGTCCTGAGTGACTCAGATCCCTATCTTCAGACGAGTTTCCAGACCAGCTTGGTATCCTGGGTGCTCGGGACATAGTTGGGGCCCAAGGATGTATTGCTATGAAGCAACACTAGGACGTTTGCAGTTTGGTTTCTGAGGAGAAGCCTGTTTAACAGCTACCGTATCATTTACTTTCTCTTCTTGAAGTTGTTGAAGGGAGTTACATAGACCACAGCAAAAATTCATAAAAACCTTTTCTCCTTATAACAACTTCCTTCACACTCTGGGGTTCATTTTATCTTAACCAGATCTCTTGGGTTTGCGGGGGAGGGAAAGCCCATGTTTAACCCCTGAGTATGACCATGACCCTTGTCCCCATAGGTCCCTCTTCTCTGTGCTCCACCCCCACCCCAACACACCCTGCCAATAGCCAGGCAGGCCCACCTTTCCCAGAGGGTGGGAAAGGAGAGGCAAGAGAAGGGGAGGAGGGGGCTCTGCTCTTCCAGTGACCATCCCCTGCCTCACAGCAGGTCACTTCCGCACCACGGCCTTCTGCTTCCTTTCCCTGAAAGCCAGGCATCAGGCTTAGAGCCCTTTCCAACTTTCCAGTGCCTGGCTTTATCTCATGGCTGGAGTGGGGGTTTGCCGGGGAGGGGGGGGTGGCTCCAACATGATCTCTTTTATCTTTTCAGAGTCTCCGTGGAATTTCAAAGTCACCAGAGGAAAAAATCTTTGAGAAGCGCGAGGGTGTGACTGCTAGCCACTGGGCACGTTGAGAGGAAGGCAGAGCTGGGATTTAAGCCTGGGGGCATTAAGTGCCAAGCCCGAGGCTAGCTCTGCTGTGCCCCACCTGTGGCTACCAGAGTCCTCTCCTGCCTCCTGGGCACTGCCTTGTCCACTGGCATGTGGCACCTGCAGGCACTGTTTTATCCTACCCACAGCTCTTGGGACAGGTGGAGAGAAGGGACAGAGACAGCACGGTGCTGGCTTTGGTGTTGGACTGGGAGAGCCAAGTCCTGCCTCCTCCACTTACTGTGTGACTTAGCACAAGTTCCTTGACTTCTCTGTTCCTCTTCCTCATCTGTAAAACGGGGCATGTGTGCCTCAGGGCACTCTTGAGGACGATGCCATGGAAAGGCACATAGAGTTGCGTGGTCAGCCTCTGTGGGTGCGAGCTACCAACTGATGGGTGATGCCCAGCTTTGAGCTCCTCTCGTTTCCCCCAAGGTCTGGCTTTCGCTTTCCCAGCAAGCTGCTCTGGAGAGAAGGGAAGGAAGGCTGGGCCTTGCCGCAGGCGCCCCGGGACAGCAGGGGGAGGAAGTGCTGTATTCCATGGGAATGACAGCGTCTGGGCCTCTGACCGGCCAGTGATAAGAAATCTCTTTTCACAAACAAAACAGCCACATTTTGAAGGCTTACCACATAAGCCCTTATCCCCAGAAGGGAAAATGCTCTGCAAAAAAGCATTTTAGAAAAGCCGTAAGGTGGTCCGTGGGGCCTTGTTTAAATAACCGATTTATCTTGATTATCCTATCTAATCCAACTTTCCGTGAGATGACTTAGGAGGAAAATAATAGATGGGAGGAAGGCTGAAGCGGGTCCCCGTAAGCCTTGGCTGCTCCTTCTGTGACAACCAGGAGTGGGGACAACCCAGTCCTGCCCCACTGAGGTCAGCAGCGCCTGACAAGGTGGGGTCTGTCCACGCCTTCACGCCATGGTCACTGGGTCCCTATGCGGTGCCAGCCAGGGGACAAGGCAGACTAGCTTTGACCTGCATGGAGTTCATAGTCCCCTGAGAGGAAATAGAAAGGAAGGAGCAGAGGCAAGACCCCCATTAATAAATGGTATTGGGGGTTATGGGGTGATATTCGGGGGGTAAAGAGGGCTGGGGAACTCAAGACACTTAAAATGGCTGGGGGTGAGTTTCTGAAGAGGGGTCCCCTGAGGAACCGAGACTTGGAAGAGAAGAGGGAGGGACTGCAGAGAAATCTGGGGAAGAGTTTTCCAGGTCCAGTGAGTGGCAGGTGCCAAGGCCCAGAGGCAGGACTAAGCCTGTGGGGCTGAGGTAGAGACCACAGGCTGATAGATGAGCGCCCCCCGACCCCTGCAGGGAGGGGCAAGGCAGCTTCCAGAGGACAGTGTCCCTTTAGGGACAGGCTCTGTACTGTGACAACTGCCCCCTCCTCCCTCATGCGTCCTCAGTCTCTCACTCTGTGCAGGGTCCTTCCCTCTGCCTCTGATTATCCTCCAGTGAGCCACACCGAGAGCAGCAAAGAAAATACCTAATCACTTTCACTTCTGCCTCTGCTCTATTTTCCTTCCCTCATGACCACACTTCTTGAAGTTGCTTCCCGCCCCCTGGATCTCTGTTCCCCACCCCTTCCCGTCCAGGGTCCCCAAGCCAGGAAGCTAGCAGTGGGCAGCAGGGCGACATCTGGTAGGTGCCTTGCAGGCTTGCCTCCTCAGCCTTTCACCTTCTGGAATGTTCCTCCTGACCATGGCTCAGCTGCTCCCACCTGCCTCCGCCCGGTATCCAACACTCTTACCCGAATGCATTGAGGCATATTGGTACATGCCTTGTCTCTGCCACCCAGCTCTGCCACCACTGGCTTGTCATTTCAGTGACAGGGACATGTATCTGAGTCTCTGGCATCGTTCCTGGCACATAGTAAGTGCTCAAAAAATATTCGTTAAATGAATGGATGGAGGTTTTCTGCTTTAGGAGCTTGCCTCATGTTGGAAGAGACACTCTAAATACATTGTCAAGCTCTAAATACATTGTTACAAATGTAATGTGCAAGGTGTCGGAAGTGGTGGGATCCTACCCCAGCGTCCATGGGGTTCAGAGAAGGAACAGCAGTCATGAGCTTGACCTGCTCCGGGAGGGACATCCCGGCCTCGAGGCGAAGCTGTCTGTTGGTGGCAGTGCACCAAACGTTCCCTAGGACACACAGTCCTGGCAGCTGCTTAATGCTCTGTCAGTCCTTTGAATGTCAATGTATCTGTGTTTGTATGAATAAATATACAATTCAGCAGCTCTATGTGACACTGGAGACGGAGAACGGCCTGATGGCACAGCCCATCTGGCAGCTGAGGCACTGACAAAGCACTTGAACCCTCGTCTTTGCAGTATAGGTCCAGGACTCACTTTTCTGAAAAATAAAGTCCATGTCACAGGCTAGGGGCTTGCTTTCCTGACCTGAAACCTGCCTGGCTTTGCTGCTCCCAACCATGTGATGTCACTTCTCTGTGCTTGGGTCCCTCATCTGGACAGCGGGGCTAGTAAGAATATTTCCCTGTGTGGTGGCTGGGAGCATTCGATGCATTAATACGGGTAATAAAGGGCTGTGCCCGGAGTAGCACTCAGCCCAGAGGAAGACCTAGAAGGCACCAAGTGTCAGCTGTGATTATGCTTTTACTATCTTTGTGATTTGGGGCATTTGCTCTTCTTCCTGAGCAGCAAACATCTCTGTACCTATGAGAACATTGGCTAGCATTTGGAGAAATGCAGGCTGGTGTCCTCCTGGGGGCTGTGGATCAGGAATGGTGCTCCCGGAAGGTAAGGTAGCAAATAAAAACACAGGGTGTTCATTAGTCAGTTAAGCTTTTTTTTTTTTTTTTTTAAGGATTTTATTTATTTGACAGAGAAACAGAAAGAGCATGAGTGGGGGTGGGAGGGGCAGAAAGGAGGGGGAAGGGATAAGCAGACACCCCGATGAGCAGGGAGCCCAGTGCCGGGCTGGATCCCACTACCTTGAGATCCGTGATCTGAGCCGAAGGCAGATGCTTAACCTACTGAACCACCCAGGCGCCCCTGTTAAAATTTAATTTCAGATAAATAGCAACTGATTTTTTCCATATACAGATGCACCCCCATGCAATATTTGAGGCATATTTACACTAAAAAAGCCACATCATGGGCAAGGTTTTCTCAGGGCATTGTCCTCTACATGCACGAAGCCTCCACCGGCCATCACACAGTGACAGGTCCCAGTGAGCCTCAAGGGGTGTGGTTAGGCGGCCCTTGGAGTCTCCAGGTCAGAGATTCTAACCCGGGCCTTTGGGCTCCTGCCTGTAAATTCCAGCTCCACTCAGTGAAATGGCGTTTCCTCTCCTTGTATTTTCCCATTTCCCATTACAGCCCAGCGGCCTCAGGAGTTGCTCAAAGCCCTGCTGTGCATGCTGTGGGGCCCGACTAAGCACGTGAGGAGCCTGAGCCGTGAAGGTGCTGACGGAAGCAGATGCCCCGGAGTGGACTGGGCCGGAGATGGTAGCTACCTGGGGAAAGCAAATTGGGAAGGTAGCCAGAGCTTAGAGGAGCTTTCTGGCTTCTTCCTGAAGTTTCCTGGCCTTAAGAGGGACGTGGGCCTGGAGGGGTGGAGGGTAGGGAAATGGTGTCTCAGTAGTAAACAGTACAGACCTATCAACAACAATACCGGCAGCATTGGTTACGGGCTCCATGCCCAGCACCGGTCTCCACGCCTCAGTCGTCACCACATCCTGACAGCAGCCACTCTTGTCGCCCGCGAGAAGGCGGACGGACCGTCCCCCAGAAGGTCTTCTCCGAAGCCTCGGCTTGGGTCACACCATGGGTGAGAGGAGAGGCTGATCTGGTGACAGAGGGTAAACTGATTCACGCCAGATGAGATGGGGACTTGAACTTGAGTGGGAGTCAGTTCAAGAAAAATCCCAACTCCGGGTACGTGATATTCGGAAATCCCAACTCCCGGTACACATTCCCCAGGGGCCTCCGCTTTGCCCAGTCTGACCTGCAAGGGAGCCGCTCTGGTGCAGCCCAGGGGAGTGGCAGGGAGGGCCTCTGCCTGACTTAGTTAGCCCTTAGCACCCAGCTGACCAACCCCGGGCTGGGGAGGGGTGACCCCTGCTTTCTGTGCAGGCACCAGGTGGGGTCCGGGTGCCCAGAGCTGCACCTCCGAGGAAGGGCTCCGACCTCCAGCACAGCGTCTGTAAGGCCACTAGGGGCAATGTCAGCCTGCGATTTCCAGGGCCAGCCTCCTCTCCCTGCCTGAGAATCTTCAGCTTTTCCAAAACATGAGGACTCTGTAGAAATGCTGGTGATCTGTCCCTCGGTGGGTCTAATGCGGAGCTCCAGGAGCCTGTATTTTGGAAAGCAGTTCCATTTGGTTCTGATGAGCAGTGGGTTCGGGAGAAACTGCTCAAGCCCACCTTCTACCCTTTCAGGCTTCCTCCCTGCCTCTCCCCAGCCCCAGAGCCCTGACCGCTGGTCATCGAGCCTCTGCTTGAACACTTCCATGTCAGGGAGCTCACTGCTTCTTGGGTTTGTCTGCCATATGGTCTGAATGCTCAAAAGTTCTTTCTTATACTGAGTCAAAGGTTAGCCTCCCACTGTAGCTCTGACCTACTTGCCCTCCTGCAGCGCGAGGCTGTACCTGCATACTCCTAGTGCCTCTCCCTGTCAACGCTTCACCTGCTGGGATCCCGGTGGGTCACCGTCTTCTGCACAAGATTCCCAGACGGCCCTCAGGTGCCCGTTCACTGGATGTGTCTGTTGACCTTCCCGTAAAATACACACTCAGCCAAGTCTGAACCTTACTTCCAAAAGGTCTGGCCAGGAGAAGAGGGAGTTAGCCAGCCGTCCCGTCCCCCTGTGCGGACACCACCCTCTCAGTGAGGTGTGTTCAGGCCAAAAAGCTAATTCAGTGGAAGAAAAAGTTAAGCACAGAATCGTCCCAACCTCACTCCCACACCCGTCTTGTTTCATAGTCGCTTTGGTTCCTCTTTATTTTTAAAAAAGATTTAAAAAGATTTATTAGAGAGCAAGAGAGAGTGTGAGCAGGGAGGAGGGGCAGAGGGAGAGGGAGAAGCAGGCTCCCCGCTGAGCATGGAGCCTGATGCGGGGCTTCATCCCAGGACCCTGGGATCACGACCTGAGCTGAAGGCAGAGGCTTCACTGAGCAACCCAGGCGCCCCTGCTTTGGCTTATTTTTTAAAAAATCACTTTAAGATTTTTATTTAGTTGCAACCAGAGTATGTGTATTGCTTTATATTCCACCGGGTTGGGAAAGCACCATTTTCTTACACCTCTGCATGGACTTTCCACTTACCGTTGTCATGCCCACACAGCAGGGCGTCCTGCGGCCGGCATTTCAAGCCCCAGCTCCTGCAAGGCACTGGTCCTCACCAACGGCTGGTCACGTTCTGATGTGCTGGGCCCTTGGTCCATTCTCCTGTTTTGTCTCCCAGCACCTGCGCTCTTAGCCATGCTGTGTCCCTGCTCCTTGGGGCAGTGATAGGCTGTCACACACCTCATGATACCATACATGGGGGACCACCTAACAGTTATTTTAGGTGTTTTCTGTTAGATCACCCTTCGCCAATACTGACCATTTATGGAGCCAGGCTGCCCTGAGCAAGGCCCGGGCTGGGCATGTGGCATGTATTACGTCCGGCAATTCTCAAGGCAATCCATGAGAGAGTCACCCAAAGCTCCATTTAGATGTGAGCAAATGAGGCCCAGAGAGGTTCAGCAAGTTCTCTAAGATTGCACAGCCATGACGAGATAGAGCAGGGGCTGAGATTCAGATTTGTATGACTTCGAAGCTTATGTCGCTATCCTACATTTCAGGACACGTTGTCTGGCTCACTGCGAGTTTGAGCCCTTGTGAGAACGAGCTTTGCTGTAATAGCGTTTGCAGCCAGCCTTGCTGTTTTGCTTGTCCTTCCCCGTGCCAGCCTCAGAGACTTGCTTTTTCTCTCCTATGACGTGCGAGAGACCTGTCTTTTGTACCCACTGTGCAGCCTGAGCAACTGAGGCATAGACACAGGTCAGGGGCTGGGGAAGGATGGGGGACCACACCCCACACTCCCCAGTGGCAGGGAGCAGGTGGACAGCCAGGGAGAATGAGGTCCCCAGAGGGAGAACGCCCGCAGTGGGCAGATCCATTCGCAATTTGGCTCCCATGAGCCTCTGGTTCCCGAGCTGGCCCCACCCCTGTGCCTCGATTGGAAACACCTTCCGCCCAGGCTGTGCGGTGGGCCCGGCTCAGCGCTCCTCCCCGGCCTCTCCTGACCATACAGCCCGGAGGCGATCACGTGCACCTCCCAACTCCTCTGCAATTATAATTTCAATAATTCATTTGGCAATTAATCATATCCTGCCTTGTGACATCTCTCCTAGTCCATGTTGAGCTGTTATTTAGAAGTGCAATTGTTTAACTTCCCAGGAGCAGCATATGCTGCCTTGCTAATCTAGCTGGGGCTGTCGTTGTTTATTTCCTGGCAGTCAGTCAAACCAGGAGGCGAAGTTTGAGGCCCCCGCTGGGGGTGGGCAGGGAGGCTCGCTGACAGGGCAGCGGGAGCCCAGGGTCAGGGGCCCTAATGGACCACAGCTTCTTGGAGACTTAGCCCATCACAGCCTCCTTCCCTCCAGGCTCTCCGCTTATGAAACACCTCTGCGTACAGCCAGTCCTGGGAATTTTCCACGCATTTGTACCATCTCCTTGACTGCAGCACATTTCCTGTGGGCAGGGACCATTCATTCTATTTTCACCGAGACGGCTTAACATGATGTGGCAAACTCTGAAATTAGAGAGAACAGTCCCAGATTGGCCTCCTGGCTCTGCTGCCTCCTAGCTGTCAGCCTGGGGAAGCCACGTCGCTTCTTGGCCTCTGATTCCTCATCACCCAAGTGGGGTTCAAATGCCTCTGTCTGGGGACTTGACATGGGGATCAGGAGGCAAACACATAGGCGCTCTCGGTGTACTCTGGATGCCTCCCAGACATCAAATCAACCCCTTTATCTTCACAAAAACTCTTTGAAGTAGATTCTTTCATTATTTCCCTTATACACAGAGATTCAGGGGTGAGGAGCAGAAGTCTGGAGGGTGTGCTCTGGAGATCACAAGGGAGACCCCCCGAGGAACCACCACGAAGGCGTGAGTTCATGCCTGTAGGTGTGTGGGGGTGCATGAGGGAGTGCGGTGGGTGGACGGAGTGGTGCCCGGGAGCAGGGACTGGCAGGTGTTCTCTGAATGTCCCCTAGCAGTTTCTGGACTTCAGGTCTGACATGGACAGTGAAGGGTAGGGGTGGGGAATGTTCCAGACCTAAATGAACTTACTCCAGACTTAAATGAGCTCCAAGATCCACGAATTTGCTTGAGACGAACCTGGCCAAGGAAGAGAGGAACAAAGGTCCGGGGAGAGTGAAAACGAAGGAAATGTGGCCGGAGAGGATTTTTGGAGCTCATGGCTTTTTGAACCCCGCATCCTCCCCAACCAAGGACCGAAAGGGACCATTGTGATATAACGCAGGCCTATAAGGAAACCATCACTCTGAACGTAATGAGGTGTGGGAGAGCTGCATGACCAAGAAAGAAGGTCATCTTTCTTTTCTTTCTTTTTTTCTTTTTTATACCCCTGTCCGAGCCACCAGCAAATCCTATTGGTTCCTGCCTTCAAAATACATCCAGAATCCGACTGCCACTGCCCCCGTGGCCTGAGCTGCCACCGACTCTGCCCCAGGCCCTTGGCTTAGCTTCTCAGCTGTCTCCCTGCCCATTCTTGCCTCCTCACACATGTTCTGTGCAAACACACACCAGGTCATGAGCCTTCTAGAAGAGTCCACTGGCCCCACTGCCCTTGGGGTGCCAGTCAGTCGTTCCAGCAGCGCGCAGGCCTGCGGGCTCTGGCCGCTGGTCTCCCCGGCCCCTCACCTCCTCCTCTTCAGGCATGAGGGCCTCCCTGCTCTGCCTCAGGTCCAGCACACACCCCCACATTGGGCCTTCGCATGCACCCGTCACTCTTTCTGGAAGGCCCTCCCCCAGACAACAGCGTGGCTCGTGTTTTCACCTCCAAATGACACTTGTCCCCATCCCAGGATTCAGCACCCTCTCTGTTTTAGTTTTCTTCAGAACGCTCAGCACTTCTAATGGATTACGTTACTTATGTATTGCCCCCCTCCACCTCCTCCATCCCATAATGCTTAAGAATTCTGTCTGCTCCCTCACCACGCCCCACCCCCCAAACTCCTGCCATCCCTGGTTTTTAGAAGAGTGTCTGGCACATTAGGAGGGTTTCAGGACGTGCCTGAATGAATGAGAGAATGAATAAGTGACTGACTGTGCCCCCCAGCCCCCCCCCAGCCCCAGCCCAGCCATGCTGGGGGGTGAGTGGAGACACCGCGGTCCTGGGGAGGTAGGGCAGGTGGGCTACATGAAACCCCCACTTGCTGCTACTAAAACCCGGAGGTCTTTCTATCTCATTCTTTATCAAAAAGATACATCTTTCCCCTTCTAGCACAATCAGTTTGAAATCAGTAAAGTCGAGGATCTCTCTTCCTGTCTGTAAGAGCCTCACTCCTTCGGCAGATGCTGGCAAGCTTGGCTGTCCCTTGAGGTGGGAGGGGTCTGCACCCTTGGTTGAGGCTGGAGGTCTGGGACACCGGGAATGCTCTCTAGTTCCGATGGAAGCTCGGGAAGCAGAGATGTCTGTCCCTGGGCTAGCACCGACCTCAACTGCTGGGACTGAATGCAGGGGTGCTGAGAGGGGGGGCTCCGGGGAGTAAGTGGGGGCCGGCTGCAGAATGGGCCTCATGGGATGGCTGGGGGCAGGGGACAGGTGAGAAGGGGGACACAGAGATGTCTCCCCCACACAGGTAAGGCAGTGATAAATTGGGGCCATCTGTGCTGTTGTTAGACATTCTAAGTCGAGAGGCAGACTCTCAAAACAAAGAAAACAGCTCTTCAAAGAGACAGGGAGGGAGGGAGGGAGAGAGAAAAACACAAACACAGCAGCCAGCAGCCATCGCGCACACACGCCCCTCATCTAATCATAAAAACATATTCCAAACAGGTTCCAGAACTGTCCTTGGGAGGGATGTTTGAAATATACATATATATGTATATGTATGTATAGATACAGATCCCTGAAATTCTAGCTGTCAGATCTCTCAGGAAATGGCTCTGCTTGAACAGACTTTCCTGGACCTTCATTTCTTGAATGTTGAAAACAGAATTTTTATAAGACAAAGCCAAACAGAACTGGTGACAATTGTGCTTGGAGGCCCTTCCTTGTTTTCTCTTCCTCCATGTCTACCCGTACCCTCATGCCCCTGCCAGCTGCATTTCCCTCATTTCCCAGAGACTCCCATGGCTTCTGGAAGCTCCGAGGGACATCCTTTCATTACGTGGGGTGAGGAGCATGAGGAGGGCGGGAAACTGTGAGAACAGGACCCACCCTCAGGAGCAGGAGCTGGGGGGCTGCTGTCGGGCAGCCTGGTTCCTGCAGGTGGCTGCGCTCATCAGATAGCCCTGTGGGGCCTCAGTCTTCTCATCCCTATAATGGGAACAACGAGGCCGCTGCACGGAGCTATGGTGAGGATTTGAGGAGACAAGGGATGTAAATGGGTGAGAGGGTCCTCGGGTCCTTGAGAAAGGCTCTGAGGGCTCTTTCCTGCCTGAGCTTGGTGGCAACCCCAGAAGGCTTCCCAGCCAGGCTTTTGTACCTGGACCACAATCCCCTGGGATCACAGCTATTCCCTCTTAAAATTTCTGTTTCTCTCAAATTCTTGACAACAAAGAGGTGGGCTTGGAGTCAGGTTAAAAAAAAAAAAGTGCAGGGGGATGAGCTTGGGGCTGTTGACAGGGAGGGAACAGAGCGAAACAAATGCGTGATAGGAGTTTCCTCTGTGTCGGACACTGAATGAGACATTTTGCGAGATCTTACCCATCCCTCCGAACCTCCCTCCCAGGATGTGGACGCTCTTACCCCATATTCCAGAAAGGGAAGCCAAGGCTCTGACTGGAAATAATTGGCCCGGAATGACAGAGCTAGGGTTCAGCTCAGTTCTGTTTCTTTTGGTCCTGCTCCCACTGAACTGGAAGGTCATCGACATACTTGTCTTCTACTGACTGCTGTGTGACCTCAGGCATATCCCCTTATGTCTCTGGGCTTTCTTCCCTACACGTGTGAAGCAGGAGAGGTGGGTCAGAGGACCCAGAGGTGAATCATGGGACAGACTGTGCATTGTCACGATATTCCCGGTCCATCCCGGAGGGCAGGTTATGACTTCTGCTCCATTGCAATGGGCTTGCCCTGGTGACTTGCTTTCGCCAGTGAAATCTGATGGAAGTGATGTGGGCTGGATCCAAGCAGAAGCCTGACGAGCCACTGCAGGATCCCGCCACTGCCTGTTCCTTGGCCAAGTGGAGCTGCTCTCTGTCATCCTGGGCCCTGGAGTGGGGAAGATGTGGAACAGAGCTCCGCAGACCCACCATGAACAAGAGAGACTCCAGGCTGTTTGTTGCAAACCACTAAGATCTGGGGTCGTTTGGACTTAGCGTGAACTGACAGATTCAACAAGGAAAGGAGCGGACTGATTCTGCCCCTTTCTGAGAAATCAGGGGACAGGAAGGGCTGGGATTTCCCCTGAGGTGTAGATGGCACCCTGACTTACCTGAACTCCTCCAGATCTTCCAGAACAGGTGTGCAAAGAATCTGGGGCTGGGGAGGGATGGTCGTGTCCTAGGAGCCATGGAGTGGCCTGGTGAGAGCGTTGACATCTGTTCCCAGGTAAGAAAAGAGGAGAGAAGTAGACAAGAGATCCATACTACCGAGGATGTTTTGAGATGCTTCTTCTGTTTCTAACAGGAAACAATATTTTCAGGGCAGCCGAGACTCGTGCTGCCCTGATTGAGGACAACCCCTGACTCCACAGGTGAAGAACTTGAGGATCTGGGAGGTTCAAGGATTTGCATGGGGCTCACGCGGCCAGTGAGGGTTGGAGCTGAGATTTGGGCCCAGGCTGGAGGTGTGCTAGCCTGGGTTGGACCTTCTGGTTTCCTTTTAGGGATTTGCACTAAAAACTCTCCCAAAGGAAAGGCCATGTTAATTACTCGAAGGCTAGCAAGGAAGGTGGGATCTGGGGACAGTGTTCTGCTAGCCCCTTGGGAAAGCCGAGGGGCAGGCAGATCAGGAGGACAGGCCGCTGCTTCCTCCAGCAGGAGAGCGTGATGATTGGGCTGGGGGGTGTTGCTGGGAGGAGAAAGGACAGGACCGGTGGTGAGGGCCTAGTACTCACCGGTTTTGGATTACCCAATCACCATATTTTGTCTCACGCAGATCCTGTAACACAATTGGAAGATTCCTGTGGTTTGTGTGAGTCCCTTGAGGCTTAGGGAAGTTCAGCAATTGGCCAAGATCTCAGATCACAGCGTGTCCCTGGCAGAGCTGGGCAGACCTGAGCCTTGCACCTTAACAACATGACCTTGGCGAGGGAGGCAGTGGAGAGAGGCTGGGGGAGGGGGTCAGACTGTCAGCCAGCAGCTTTCAGCCGAGGCCTCCTGGAGTTCACCTGGACAGGCTCAAGCCTGTGGCCAGACAAGCCTGGGGTCCCTTTGTCGTGTTAGTCTGTGTTGGCGGGGATGGGGTGGGGTGGGGGGGGATGGGAGAGGTTGTGCCCCACCTTCCTTGCAGCAGCTGAGGAATGAAGTAGGTTGCTGGTGTGGTCTTGGCTGTGTGGGAAGACCCATAGGACCGCTGTAGCCCCCGGAGGCCATCTGCTTGGGACAGAGCCCAGCTTACAGGCCCGTTGGTACAGGGTTCTGGCAGGGAGGGGCCAGGCCAGGGGAGAGCTTGACGGAGCCTGGCTGTGGCCCAGTGCACGTTTGTGGCTGGACATTTCCTCCCAACTAATAAACAAACAATCATTATTTTTCTCTGGCCAAATGGAAGCTAGTTTCAGAGCACTCAGCAAGAGAGCAATAATAGTGGGTTATTGACAGACAGGGAGAGCTTAATAGGCCACAGACTGATGGGGATCTGAGTTGGATGAGGGCTGTGCCATCGACTCTCGGAACCCCTTCCAGCCTTCCCGAGGGCCTCCCCACTCTGTTTTCTCTCCTGCGCAGGGCTCTGGCCGCTCCCCCAGCCATTAGCTGGGCGGTGGGGTGGGCTGGGCCCCGTCTGCCCTAATTCCGAGGGGAGGGAACATATTTGTAACATGAAGAATGTGATGAATCTCCAAAGTACATGATTCAGCTGCAAACCGTGGACACACAAGCCACAGTTCAAGTTTCTTCTACAGCAGGGCAAAAATAGCACTTTTCACCAAGATATAAAACACCGACCCCAGATACAGCACCCCCCACCCATTCTTGTCCTCTGGTAACCAGAGCCCAGCGACCTTGGAGTACCCTCTTACCAGGAGGTGGGGCAGAAGGACAAAGGGGACAGATGTCCACCCCAGTCTGCCCCTGACAGTCAGGGCATGGAATGACAAAGTGACCGGGAACCAGGGGGGCCAGCCAACAGGATCTGCAACCGGGGCACCCTAGAATCTCGGTCAACCCCTAAAATTGTGGATGAAATTTTGTGCGTGTGGTCCATAGCTTTTATGAGATTTCCAAAGGGGTCAATGCAAGCTAGGTCCCAGGCTGGTGGCTAGCCCTCCGCTTTGCTGGTGCGGAGTGGGAGCACCTGTTGGTGCTTATCCACAAAGCCAGGAGAGGAGACCCCAGGGTCTCACCTGTCCCCACCCTCTCTCTGCCCCCACGGCCCAGCGAGCAGCTGCATACTCGGTTTTCCAAACTTGGGACACCTCACGCTCAGCAAGACAGCCTGTAGGGCCCCCTTTCCCTGGCCCGCCAGACCATGATCTCCTGGCTCTCCTGGGGTGGGGGGAGCCCTGCCCCACCATTCCCAGTCCCCAACACACACATGAAGGGAGAATGGGCCCTGCAAGACAGCTCTCGCTTGCCCAAGGGGTCCTTAGCTGGAGTGCCACCGGCTCCCCCTGTGAGCGTCCAGCCTCCCTCAGGCAGCAGACAGGCAGGGCCTCTGCAAGGTGGGACAGGTGGCCTGCGGGCAGTGCTCCTGGCGAGGAAACCCCAGGAGCTCTGAGGATGCGGGATCAGGCCTCCTTGAAGAATGACCAGTATCTCCAGAAGGGAGGCACCGGGATGGCCCGAGGACCTGCATGTGACCTGGGGGAGACACAGGAGACAGAATTAGCCTGAGAGGAAGAGTCCTGGCTGATGGCCGGGTGCAGCGGCCTCATGAGGAGCTGGTCTCTACAAGGGGTGGGGGTGGGGGTGGGGAAGATGCCAGCAAAGGCCCTGGGGGCTTTCCCACTACTGCAGCATGAGGGGAAGGGAGGAGACCAGGTGGTGTCCTCTCAAACTCCGTTCCCTGCAACTCTGCCCACACCGAGGCTGCAGCTGGAGCAGAAGCTGGTGTTTTCCCTAGAACCCCCGAGAACAGCGGCAAAAGCATCCTCAAAGACAGAGGCAACTTCCTCCCCAACAGCAGTGGCCCCTGAGGCCATGGCCTACAAGGGCATGGCTTCATCCTTACTGGGGGAGAGCGGGAGAATGTGAACAGGCGGCTCGAGCTCCAAGAAGCCTCTTGGGGGTGGGGGGATCCACTTTGGGCCCTGGATACAACTGTGCCAGAGGAAGGCTGTGGACACACTGCGATCACAGGCAGAGGCCTGGCCAGCAGACCCCCACGAGCACAGGGGACGCAGGTTTGGGAGGCTGGGTGGCCAGGACCCATGGCTCAGTGGGGGCCTCTCTCTGCTTCACACCTGAAAACCAAAGGGCATCGAACAGCTCTCCCAGGGACGGAGAAAAATAATCAAGTGCTTTGAAGCCTCACACTAGACAAGTCCATTAACTGGTCACTTGTTGTCTTTCGTCCGTGCTTCAATACCAGCCATTAGCGGTCATTAATAAGTGGTAAGGGTGGTTGAGCTTCACAGTTCTGACAGTTTGCACAGGTCGAACTTCACAGCTGGACAGTTGGATGACATTTAAATTTGCAGACTCTTGTGAGTCAGACCCATAGGTCCTGTTTTCCCTACCTTGTCCTTCCGTGTGTGTGTGTGTGTGTGTGTGTGTGTGTGTGTGAGAAGATTTATTTATTTCTTTTAAAGTGATTGACAGAGAGGAAGAAGCTCTAGCAGACTCCCTACTGAGCACGGAGCCCCACGCGGGGCTTGATCTCACGACCCTGAGACCATGACCTGAGCTGAAATCAAGAGTCAGTTGCTTAACCAACTGAGCCACCCAGGTGCCCTGCCTTGTGGTTCTTTGCCCGAAACTGTCATCATTAGAACCCTTGCCCCATCTCCTAGTCTTGTCCAAATTGCACCAAGAGTTTGCTGTACTCCAGAGTAGGACTTCACTCTACCTGCCTTGTTCCTAAACCCGAGGTCGGGTGTATGATTTGAAAAACTCACCAAGAGGTCCAGAGTCTGGTCAAGGATTTACAACATGCGAAGTCCTTTCCAGTTCTGGCCCTGGGCTCTCGCTCTGATTCTTAGAGGCCATTGGATGCTCAGAAGGTGACCCGGTCTCTGAGGCACCTTTTGTCCCAGCAGGGAAACTATGGACCGTCTTGGTCTGTGGGGTCCAGGCACAGCTGCCTCTGGCATCAAGACAAAGGCAAACCAAACATTGAGGCTTCGGGGACCAAGGTACAAATAAAGGAGTAAT
Source organism: Mustela nivalis (assembly GCF_964662115.1). Taxonomy (NCBI): domain Eukaryota; kingdom Metazoa; phylum Chordata; class Mammalia; order Carnivora; family Mustelidae; genus Mustela; species Mustela nivalis. The sequence goes on from NC_139035.1 coordinate 26,314,392, forward strand.
TAGCACACTTCCGATGGCTCTTTCCTGTTGGGGTCAAGAGGCACAGACTTAGAGTGCCCATGTCACGCCCAGCCACACTCCACGCTAGATGCCGGAACCACGAGTGAGCAGAGCGTCCGCACGTTTGTAAGTCAAGTCAGGGCAGCCGGAGGGCGCTGGGACCAAGTCTCACCCGCTTAACGTTTCGAGGCATGTCTCTCTCTGCGGTTATTGTCTTATCAAAGATTTATATCTGTCTCATAAGCATCATTCAATCCTTGGTCTCTCGTGAGGCCTAAAGCCAAGAATTGACATTTCTTCAATGTAAATAGGAAATATTATAGAATGAGTTGAGATCAGTTTTTTAAAAAAATTGCTTTCTTGACTTTTAGCCCTGCAGTCTCACCAACTGTTTAATTCTACCTGCCGTGGCTCAGGACCAAGCCTGTGATTTCTGTCATATGACACTGGGGTTTCAAAGCAAACCATGGCACGTGGCCATGGGCACATGAGTGGCCCAGCCTGGGAATGAGTCTCATTTATGAATTGAAGGATTGAGCTGGCCTAACCAGGTTAACCCAGTTAACCAGGGAAACCAGGTTAGTGATAGGAGTCGGTCTGTGGGCAGGTTCCCTGGTGCATATTAAACCGTGATGTCTTCAAGATCGTGCTGTGCAACCGCTTTTCGTCTTTCACCGAACAGCTGCTCTGTGCCGTTTTGGAAACATCATTTGTCCTGATGCTTACAGCTGCGTGGGCTGGTCCCAGGAGTCCCCAGTCACGAGGCAAATGCAGAGACATCTGGCGGCCAAGGGTCATGCTGCGGCCACAGAGCCCCATGGTCACCTTGACTGTGGTCCTAGGAGTTGGTCCTGGGGAACAAAGATCCTCCCGTGCCCACCGAGGGCTCAGCCATGAGCCAATGTTCACATGTGGGGTGCTGAGCTAGCTCTGGGAGGTGGGGATTGAGGACAGAGTGTGTGTGTGCGTGTGTGTGTGTACGTTTGCGTGCATGTAAGCATGCAGGTTCTGGTGAGGAGCAAGGTGAGAGGAGAGGGGTCTGCAGGGTGGGAGGGAGAAGAGAAGTGACGGCCTCCACCCTGCCCCTTCTCCTGCTCTCCGCACTGCCTGGCAGCAGCTGGAATGGACGAGACACATGGCCTTTCAGCTCACGGGCGGTGGAAGCCACTGGAATGTGCTGAGGGCAGGGGCTCCCTTCTTCCATGAGGCTGGAGTCTGGCGTGGCTGGCTTCTAGAAACTCACAGATGAAGCAGGTAGACTGTGGTGTGTGGGTGTGTATGATTGTGTACATGTGTGTGCCTATGCAGGAAGTGTGTGTGTGTGTGTGTGTGTGTGTTGGTGTTTATGTGCCTGTGGGAGCTTATCCCCATAGGTACATGTGCCCGTGTGTGTAAGTATGTATGCGCACGTGTGTGTGTATGCATGTGTGTGCCTGTGCAGGTGTGTGTGAGTGTGTGTATTGGTGTTTATGTGTCTTGTGAGCTTGTCCCATGGGTATGTGTGCCTGTGTGTGAAGCATGTACGTGCACATGTGTGTGCGCGTGCGTGTGTGCAACGGGCACAATCAGCCTCCTCACAGATGAGCTCACCTGGGTTACCTCAAACATGGAGCTGGCCTGGAGCATTTAGAGCGTCACTAAAACAGCAGACATTCCATTTACACACCATTTGCAGACATGTACAAAGGGAAAGTCACCTAAAGACAGGAGAAGTGAGGAAATACGTTGGCTTCTTTACTTTTCTGAGGATTTTCCTCTTTCTATTCAGGCTCCATCTCCTGGAAGCATTCTGGTATTCAGGTTCCTGTTCCTCCTGGAAGGACAGACACTGTGGGGATTGCCTACTTCCCTGTCTGGCCCCGGGGGCCTCCCATTTGCCTCCTGGCCTGGTGCACTACCAGGTGCAGAGCAGAAACTCAGAACACAGTCAAGGGAACGATGAGTCCTACCCTGCCCTTGCCCTCTGCCCTGCCCGCCCCATCCTGACCCCCAGCTCTGGGACATTGACTGCATTTTCTGCTTTGCTTCCTTCCTTCCTTTCAGCTCCCGGCTCCTTGGGAGAGCTGGGAAACACAGAAGCACATGTGGCCTTGGGGGCAGGGTAGTGGGCAGTGGACCCCTTGACCCTGCTCGGGGTCCAGCACCTCTTAGGGTCCCAGCCTCGTGCTCCCAGGGCTGCTGATGGGAGGGGCTATTTCTGGGTCGGAAGAGAGAGCTACTGAGGCCAACTGGGAGAGTATTTATAGAGCCAACCTTGGAGAACAGGGATGCTCGTATCCCTGGAACCTTCCCTCGTTTAGAAGTTTCTAAAGATAGAGCTGTGTGGCATCTGGAATGAGACAAGGTCCACTAATTCCTTTAAATCCACCAAGAACATTCTCCTAATAAATGCTGACCAGTTTTCTCGGTGTTGACTTCTCGCCCCCTCCTCCATCCTGCTTCATCGGCGGGTAGCCATCCCCTGCCGGGGAAACGGAGGGAGCAAGCAGTGAGCGACCCGCTTAGGGTAAAACGACATCTCTGTGATGGTTCCCCACCAAGACCTGGCCTCAGGAGCAGGGGAAGAAGGGAGGGCAGCTCACATTTCTTGTCCCTTGCAAGCACTGTGTCGGGACAGAGGCAGGATCGCATTTCATCGTGACACGGTCTCCGTGAAGTCAGTGTTAGAACACCCATTTTGCAGATGAGGAAAGTAAAGCTCAGGGACGTGCCTAAAATTGCTCCAAACTGGTAAAGTTGAGACGCTACTCACCCAGCTGAGCCTGGGACGCCGGGGAGGGAGGCCGAAGAAATAGTGATTCTTGTCTCCAGATTTCAGACGTGCATTTACAATCACGATCCCCAACGCTAGTGGGTTTTAAGGCTGTTCTTGGTGACTACTCTTCCTTCTCACCTTTTGCCTTGGAATGAGAATGATCTTTGCACACCAAGCCCAGTAGGGCACAGTGTCTAGGCAGTGAGAGATTCTCAAAGCAGGACCACAGCAGGACCTCTTACCCCAAAGTGGGACTCCCTCAGGTAGGTACCTTATGAAATGTCCCCATCCCACCACCAGTCCAACACCCTTGACAAAAAGGGACATGAAGCAAGAGGATGTATATCTGTTGAGTGCCTACTGTGTGCTAGACACCGCCTGTGTCTCGCAAGAAGACACGGCTGTATCTGCTCCTTTCCTCCCGGCAAGCCTGGGACTTCTGTGTTTTCTTTCCTGGCCACGGGTGATGTGAGGTTTGGAGAGGTTAAGTCTTGGCTCCGTGTCGCACACACAGCCCGAGGAGGCCCAGCTGAGATGCTGACCTCGGGAACGTCTGCCCCAGTTAGCACCCATCGACCTGGCTCGGGCAGCAGCTGGCCCAGAGATCGGATTCAGTAGCTGCCTTGTTGGTTTGGTATTTTTGCCGATTCTCCATCGACCGCTCCACATATGACAGCATCGTCTGTGCAGTGGGTAATGGGATTTGATGGTGAAGGTGACATCTGCTCAGCCAAGCCACAGCCCATCCGTCCCTATTCTGAGCACAAGCTGCACATTCCAGCTCAGAGGGGGTTGGGGGGGCCCCCAACATCGAATGCCCATGTTTGGACGTGGGGCTGTGTGGCTAGGGTTGCTGCAGGTGGCTGGAGGCCTGTCTTTCTCCAGGTCTGGGAGGTCCTCTTGAAGCCTTCATATCCTACACCCAGGTGCCTTTTGGGGTCTTCTCCTGGGAAGCCAGGAGGGGGAGGCCAGGGTGGCAGGACCCACCATGAGAAAAGGAACTTGGAGTCTGCAGCTTCCCAGCTGAGAATGTTGGAACATTTCTGTTCCTTTCACTGACTTAAACTCTACTCATCCTTACGGGCCTGTCTGAGGTTACCTTTTTGTGGAAAACTCATTTCTCTACTTACCAGAACACCTGTTTTGTGCTCTACACATTCTGGAACTACAAAATTAATGAGCTTCAAAGAACACAGCTGGTCTCCTGGCCAACTCCGGAATCCCTTTCCCATCATCCCTCTAGCATCCGTCCTCTGCTAGCCTCCCGACTTCTCAAAGCCACCCATTTCTGGATGAGACAACTTGAAGCCTTTGAACATTTCCTCCTTTTGAACAGAAGTATGCCTCTGGCAGCCCATCACTGAGATCTACCCTCTGGATTTGGTCCACTGGCAGCCTCTAGATCCTTAGAAAAAACTCTTAGGGCCATTACGGGTCTTCTCTTTCCCAAACAGGACTGGGAGAACCTCATCGAAACCCAGGAAGTGTGCTTCTTAGAGGCTGTGCCTTCGGACGACAGCGCCAGATGAGGCTGTCTGCAGATACCCTGGGGGGCACATCTAGGAAAGGGTTTAAATGACATCATTTTAACAGCAATTCCCAGAACACTGAGATAGTCCCATTAGCGTGGAAAAAAATTACCGAGTTTCATTAAAAGCAAAAATTAGGAATATATGAATTTGTCAACCGTAGTTTAATGGATTCCATCTGCTGGGTTGGAGGCTTGTCAGAGGAGAGTGTCATGCAGATGGACAGTGGTCTGTCCCAAGACTCAGGAGGCCATCCATGTGAAGATCCTCGCAGGGCTACCCAGAGGCCAGGCAGGATTGGTAGGGGACAGGCACCTTGGCTGTCTGGGGAGAAGCTGGTGTGAAAGCACCACGGCTGGGGCTGTGGGAGTGGGAGGGACCGTCGCGGAGGCCCTGCTGCCTGCCAGCTCCTCTGGTCTGGGCTCGGCACGGAAGCTCCGGCCCCACACTGGGAGGGAGTCATCCTTGTCCCTGTCCCCATGTTATCCTTGAAGGGCTGAGGCCCCATGAAGTGAAAGCCCAAGGCACAGCAGATCTGTTTATTTCAAATTCACACTCCTTCCTTCTGCCGTGTCATGCTCTTCCCGTTCCAAGTGTGAACGTCTCAGGTCCTCCCCCTCACTCCCCAGGTTGTGCAATGTTCGAGGCACAGACCAGGCCTGTAACACCTCCCACCCCCACCGCCCACAGCCCACCGCGGGCAGCCCTTCCGAGCGCTGTGTGATCCCTGGGGTGCACGGGAAGGGAAAGCAGGGGTCCCCTGCCTTCCTCCTCCTGCTGTCCCCGGAGCTGCAGATGCCCGTCCCCGCGCTCAGCAGGCCAGGGCCTCCAGAACTGGCAGAAAATGTCCTTGTCCCCTGCCCCCATCCCAGCCTTTCAATTTAACTAAGAAGGGGTAATCCCTGCCCCAGCCCTTCTTTAGGGACTCTTTCAAGAAATGTACAGGTAATGTGACGTCATTCTTCTTATGGAGAGTCGTAATCATTGTCTTAGCAACCACTGATTTTCCTGGGGCCCAGCTGTCTCTCAGAAGGAGTCCCTCGCCCCTGCTCTCACCCCCTCATAGGGCCTGCAGCTTCCCCCCAGCCCCCCGCCCCCAACCCGGGGTCGACCCAGCCGTCTGCTGGTGGAAGCGAGCCCTGCTGCTCAGGGGCTTCTCCGGGTGGTGAGCAAGCGTCATGAGAGGAAGGCGGATTTAACACTGGGCTCTGCTGTCCTGCACGCTGACCTCCTCTGCGTGTCTCCCCAGACACCACGCCAGCCCACATCAGAGAGAGAGCAAGGGCGGCTTGGCCTGCCGATCCCTCCCCGCCCCAGCGGAGCCATGCGAAGATCCTGTCACCGTCCCCGCAGCCCCAGTGAAGCAAGAGCAGGGGCTGTCGAGGCTGGAGGCCCAGCACTGCGGAGTAAGCCCTGCAGGGGTGGGTAGAAGCTGTAAGAGCCTGAGGGTCCAGAGGGCTGGTGCCCAAGCTCCAGTGTAAATCCTAGTGGGTTGGGCTGCTTGAGGAAAGGACACACGTTTCGGGGCCCCTTGCCCTTGGCTTTGTGAACAACTTTCGTTCCTCCCCAGGAGTTTGCTTTGTTGTGGCCTCTGGGTCACATCATCTCTGTTCCCCCAGACCTAGCTGTTCTGCTCCCCGTGATCCCACAGCACTTACGTGTCTCCGTGCTCCCTTAAAGGCAAGGCGTGGCCTGGGCCTGGAGGTGGTCATCTCTGCGGCTGCGTGCCTGGCAGTTTCTGTTTTTTTGGGAAGAATTCTGGAATGGCCACCACGTGCCAAGGTCTACGCAAAGACCTTTATCTGTATTACCTCACTTAATCCTGGCAACAATTTCTGCTGCGCTTTTACTAATGAGGAGACTGAGCCTTACAGAGTTTTAAGTAGCCCAACATCATACAGAAAGTACGAACCCGGGTCTGTGGGATTTCCGGACCTACACATCCAGCCACTACCCCAGGCATCAAGGATCACCAGCGGCAGGCAGCAGATGTTTGGGGAACGAGTAAATGGTACAAACTTGTGAGGGAGGGAGGGAAAGAGGGAATGAGGGAGTGCGGGTGGGAGGGGGCGCGGCACCTGCAAGAACCACATGAGCAGCCACATGCTAGCCCTGAGCCGCTGCTGATCCTGGACACATATTAAAGACAGAGGTGGGCATGCTCTGGTTTTAGGACAGAGGGCAAAGGCCCTGGGTTTGCCCTGAGTTCGTGAGCTGTTGGAAGTGAGGGGGAAGAGAACCTTGAGGAGCCGCTGCTTTGAGCTCCTGCTCCAGCCTCGGCTCTGGACAACGACCTTCTGGAGAGCAGGGCCTGTTCTGCGTTTTCACTTCCCTCCCTCCCTCCCTTCTTTCACTAAGTAAGCTCTAGGCCCAAGGTGGGGCTTGAACTCGCCACCCCGAGATCACAAGGTGGATGCTGTGGGGACCGAGCCAGGCCGGCGCCCCTGTGTCCTCACTTTTTAGCCCCCACTCTTGGGAAACGGTGGATGCGTAGTGAGTGTGCACGCAAGGCATTCACAGAGCACTGGTTTCGCTCACTGGTTCATTCCCAGGAGGCCAGTCCTTGTGGCCGCTCCTATACAGGGATCCCTGTTGGCCATACTCCCAGCCTCCCCTGTGGAGAGAAACTCCCGACCCCGGGCCCTGGTGTGGCGGGCACCTCCCTCCTCCGGGTCTCATTCAGGCTGTGTAAATCCTACAGTAGACTTGGTTCTCCCAGTGCCTGCAGGTCTGGCTTCTCCAGCCTGAGGTCCAGCGGGGCTGGGGCTTGTCCACCCGGCTCTCTGGGACACCACCGCCGGCCTTCCTGATCCGGCTGGGCCGTCAGAAGCCTGACCCTGGGCCCTTGCCTGCAGCCTCGGCAGGTGACTCCCGGCACAGCTGGGAGAGTGAGCCGCTGCTTCTGCCCAGACAGCAGGCACTGGAAATTATTCAGGAATAACAAACAGGCCGGAGACATTTGCATAAGGAATCTCGCAGAACAATACATGTTATTTAAACCATCTCTGGTTGGCAACAGAAGCAAAAAGCAGCTGAGATGAATCTGCAATGCAAATCAGCCTTATTTGGAGCAGCGGCTCAGCGTGTTGGGGGGTGGGGGGCGCTGCCAGAGCCCGGGAGAAAGAAAGCCCCATCGTCTCTGCGGCCCCCAACTCCGCCTTCTCCGCCCGCCTACACTTCCGCATTTCTCTCCTTCCCTCCTTCCTTCAGAGATTAATGGAAACAATTTGTCTTCTAATGTGACTACAGCTTATGAATTCTTTGTCTCACTCTAATCCTTTAAATTATCCACATAATAAAATATGTATCCAGTGATTTCAGGTCATAATTCGATCTTCTGGGGAAGGTGGGGAGGGGTAGGTGAGCGAAAGCGGTCCCTTCTCAGGCTCACCTCCGCCTCTCCGTGTGTTTTTACGTGTCATCCTCTTTTGTTTTGTGGGGTTTGCTCAGTGATCTTCCTCTTGCTTCCTCTTAATGTGCTGGGGTCACGGCGCAGGTGGGGGGCCAAGGGGCATCGCAGGACTGGGGGGCCCCTTGGCCACCTCAGCAGCAGCCGAAGAACCAGGCTCGGACAGCCCAAGGTCCAAAGGGCCTTTAAATGCCAGGTCTCCCTAGTCTGTGGGTCTCATGCAGGTCTGTCCCCCCCATCCTCCTGTTCGCAGGACATCACAGGACATCTCCCTGCTAAATACATAACAGAGGCCAGTCCTTCCTGGGAGAGCCTGGCAAGCTCGCCCTCAGTCCCCGGGGCCCCCGGTGTTCCATGCTGTTCCATGTGGTGGTCACAGCATGTAATTCTGCATCGTGTGGCCTGTATTTCTTGCCAACAAGGGCTGGGCTAGAGGGTTGGCCGGCGTGGAGGGGACCTCTAGCTGTAATTTGCATGAAAGTATCCTAAAGACAGGCTTGGCTCTGTCCTCATCCCCATTCCAGTTTGCACTGGCCAGTTTGGTCCTGGCCCCACAGTGGCCTTGCCCTTCCTCCAGTGACTCAGGACACCCTGTGGAAGTCTCTCCTTCCACGTCTGCCCTCGGGCTTCACGGGGAGGGTGCACGCCCGGTCCACAGAGCAGGTGGTGCCAGGGAGGAAAGCAGGCCTCGGTGTGCCAAGCAACGCCCCTAGTCTCCTTCGGTGATGCCTCCAGTTCAACCCACACCCTTGTCTACATAGCGTTGCACCACCACAGAAACCCCTCTGTGTTTCTGGACACGTGCCCCCCCCCCCCCCCAGCGCCATGCTCTGCAGAGACTATGTAATGAGAACCCCGCCGTGCAGGTTTGGGGCAAAGCAGCCGAGAGAGACGAGAGATGGAGGGATGAGGCGCTCTCAGGGGCAGGAGGAGAGAAGGGCCTCGGGTTTCTGCAAGCCCCAGGCCAGTGATGGAGTCTGCAGACAGCCTGCTGGGGGGGGACCGCTGGGAGCTGAGTGAGTCCTGGCCCAGGGGAAAGGGGAGGCCAGGACTAACCAGTCAAGCCCTTACTCTCTTAGCCGTAGAGACCAGAAAGCAGAGAGGCTTTATGTAACTCATTGGGAGGCAAAACCTGCCCTGCACTGAGGCTATTTATAGTCTTTTATTTATCCCCACTTGGAGTGAATATTCATGGCTCTCCCTGCAGAAATATTAATGTGCCTGATTGCTGGGAGGGGGCCAAGACCTGGCTGGGATGTTTCATACACCAGAAGGAATAAGCATCCTGTCACCTCCCTAACATCAGAAACCTTCCAGATTCCAGAACACATCAGGCCCAGGGGCTGGCGGCTCAGGGCCGGGGTCTAGGATGCTCAAGAAAGCATGTTCCGTGTATGAGCAGGTGGCGGTAGGCCCGGAAGGCCAGGGGCTGGTGGGGCAGGCGGTTTGAAGGAGGCCTGGGAGGGAGGAGCAGGCCGTGAGAGGGAGGACGGCGGGGATGTGGGCAGGCGCGCAAGGATGCGGGGGTGGGGGGCGGTGAATGGCTGGAGAATGGGGGTCTTTCTCTAGTTCGTCAGCAGTGATGAAGCTTCAAGTCAGACACTTTGTATCACAGCCTGTCTTGAGCAGGGGGTGCCCGAATGCACTGTCTCCCCAGGGAAATCAGGCTCAGGTCAGGTTTCGGGAATCACTGCTGGGGCCCGATTATGGAACCACAAATGGCTCAGGGTGGTCGGGTTTTTGTCTCAGGGGGTCCAGTGCTGTAGGCCCTTTGGCCTCTGGTCTCCGGTGGGATTCAGCTGCAGCCCGTGTGGAACCCGTGTGGAACCCGGAGGAAAACAGACAAGCAGGTCAGGACAGCAAAGGCCTCAGGCTCTGTTCAGGGATTCTCTGCACAGATGTCTGGGTAGGGCCCAGGGCCTGGAGCTCAGGGGATCCCACTTTGGGAAACAGAGCTCAGGCAACGTCCTTTTCCGGAAGCAGAAATTAATCCTTCCCCAGAGCCCATCTGCCTCCCTCTCCTCTCCCCTCACTTGCTGTCCTGGGAAACATCCCTGCTAAAGTGGACCGTGACACGGAGAAGCTGAAATGACAGGAAGCCACAACACATGGTTGTGACACCCCAAGTCCAGTACCCTCGTAGGCGACAGGGACATCTCAAAGTACTGCTTTCTTCAATGCCCGTCCTGAGGGACAGATAGCACCTTGCTGTTCGATATAAAAGCTGTATTTTTCTTCCAAAGAACATCAGAGTTGGGCTGACCTTAGAGAATATTCCGCCCACTCATCCCACTTTTCGGGGGAGGAAACTGAGGCAGAGTTAGGGAAAGTGGAACCCGATTTCCCAGTTGCTTCTCCCTCCTGAACCCCATCCCTGGGCCCCCCACCAGCCCGTCCCCTAGCGCTTCCCTTCTTCATCTAAAAAAAATTCTCCTTCCTGAGGACTCACACGTTTTAAATATTTGGAGACAGTTGTCATGTCACTCTGTGGTTGTTGCTTAGCCCGACAATCCAGTAATGTATATTTAAATACCTTTTTATCTTTTTTTATCTGGTGCGATCTTCCCCGTGGGCCTTCTTCCCTCCTCACATCCTGTGGTCATCCAGCCAGTCCCAGTGTCCCTGCTCTGCTCTCTAGGCCTGGCAGGATGGACGGGCCTCCGGAGAGGTGCTAGGAGAAGGCCCTGGGGAGCTGGGCACAGGGAGGAGCCTCTTGTCCCCTCTGAGAAGAACTGGAGCCCACTGCCTCCGCGCCCTCTGTCTGCATGCGGAACTGGAGCCCACTGCCTCCGCGCCCTCTGTCTGCATGCGGAACACAGGCAACCCCAGGCTCCCCAGGGGCCGCTCGCAGCAGAGAGGAAGTTGGAGGAGTACAGACTCTGGATTGGGACTAATGGCAATGGAGCTCTTGTGTGGTCCTCAATGTCTGAGCCTCTGATTCCTGGTTTGTAAAGTATGACTATAATTGCCACCCTAGCGTGAAGTCAGGACCAGGACCTCGGGGGTTAACCTGACCTTGTTTATTGATGGCATTTTCGACCTCCAAAGCAGGATAGGCCTGACAAGCCAGTTTAGGGGGACAATGGGAGAAATTATTTGAAATTGGATTTTCCATGAAAAATTTGAGAATGCCTGCTTTGGTTATTCTTTCCATTGGTGGTAATTAGTATTTAATTATGATTATTGACTAATAAAGCTAATGGCCATTTATTTAGCATGTTTTAGTTTATTTTAGTATAATACTATATTTTCACTTAATTCCCATAAGAATTAAGTCAAGTATTTATTATATTATTATTATTATTACTGAGGTTCCCATTTTACAGATGAGAAAGTTGAGCTCAGAGAGGCCAAGTTACTTTACCAAGATAATCTAGCAGAAGAATCAAGACCAAATTACCAAGTCTCGTCTTCTAGATGAATTAAGGCTTATTCCATATTACCACATTCTAAACTAGCAAGGCAAATTACTTCCTTACTTGCCTGGGAATATGCCATTCCCATGCCACAATTTTAGGCCTTTCAGAAAGGGAACTAGAGTGGATACATAAATTGTAGCATATTCACACAAAGGAATACTACGTATTGGTACGAGTAGATAAACTACAACTGCATATCTCAACATGAATACAATTGAGGAACATGTGTTGAGAGAGAAGTGAGTTGCAGAAGAATATACATGGTGTGACACCATTATATGATTGCAAGAAGGGCCGTATTTTAAAAATAATAGCATGTACTTACCATAAAACTTAGCAATTGCAATCTCAACCATTCACATCAGAAGAATGAGAACTTATGTTCGCAGAAGAGCTTCTGTACAAACGTTCATATCAGCTTTATTTGTCCGAGTACCAAACTGGAAACACCCCAGATATTCTGCAATGGAGGAAGGGTTAAACACACGGTGGTACGTCCGTACAGTCGAATACTACACAACAGCAGCAAGGAACAGACTACTGATAGATGCACCAAATGGATTTCAAGGGCATTCTGTTCATTGAAAAAAACCCAAATCTTAAATGATTCCACAATAGGATTCCATTCATAAAACTTGCAATGGCAAAATAATAGAAATGAAGTACAGATTAGTGGTGGTCAGGGGGCTGGGTGGAGGGGGGAAGCTGAAGGTAGCTTTGTCTGTATCTCACTGGGGGGGGGGGTACACAGATCCTCACATGAGGAAAACTTGCCTAGAACTAAGTAGAGCTAGAGGCACCCCCTACACATGCACTCATGTGTGCACAAACGCACATGTGGCTAAACTGGTGAGATTGGGACAAAGTTAGTGGGCTGCCTCAGTGTCGGTTTTCTGGGTGTGATATTGTGCCACAGTTTTGCAAAACGCGAGCACAGGAGGAAACTGGGTGAAGGGCATGTGGGCTGCGTGGGCTCTTTATTGCTCCTAACCTCGGCACGTGAAGTGACAAGGATCTCGAGATAAACAAAATAGTGTGAAATCTAAAGACACAGGACGACAGTAAAGACCGAGTTTCGGATGAGGGTAACATCTGGGATAGGAGAACGGAAAATGGGATTGGCGTACCCCGTGGCTTTCCGCATAGTCAGTAGCTCCGTTTTTTACGTTAGGTGGTGGCTACGTAGTTGCTTATGATATTGTTTGGCCTTTCTTTAGGTAAGTCTGAATTATTCCATAAGGGAAATAATGATGTGGAAAAGCTCACCCTCTGTTGGAAGAACGAGAGTTGGAGTGGAGTATAAAGGATCGAAGTCTGGCTGTGAGTCGGCTTCGTCTGGTGTCCTGGGCAAAGCCGCTGGCGCGAAGGCTTGCCACCTTTTGCTATCTGCCCGATGATATCTGAAGGAGCCCAGGAACTCTGTACCATTACAATGGTGGGTCTGCTCGTCCCGGATCTGCCAAAGCTCCAAAGGGTGATATTATTTTAAGCAGCAGAAATCAGGGCCAGCTGTCTGTCGGTCTGGTCGGCTTCTCCGAGGGCTCACCAGCTGAAGAGAGGACAAGGGAGTGGGCAGAGAAGGGTTAAGAGGGAGGGAGGGACTGGAGGGCAAGGAACTCGCTCAGCTGGGGATTGTTGGCAATCAGGGAGAAGCAGCTGAGCAAAGACTGGGGAGGCAATGGAGTGTTTCCCAGTGGCCCTGGGATTGGAGCTTCAAGGTTTTGTTTGGAAATTGCAAGGATTTGGTGTCTGTCAAGTGTCATTAGTGCATTGGGAATGGGGCCGGCCTTGAGAGCCTGGCTCTGGCCTTGCCTCGCGGGATCGTCAAATAAATGATGGGGGCTTGAGACTCAATATCCTTGAAGTTGAAATGACAGCAGCAGCCCTGTGGTTTCTTTCTCCAGCTTGTGCTGAGGGTAAAACACCCCATGGTCCCCCAATATCCTTTTTCTACCTGGTGGCCACTGCAGCCCTACCAGGCCTCCAACCAACCAGAAGGCACTAATAGGCAGCACGCTGTGTCTCAACAATTAGCCACTGCCCCTAAACAATGACAAGACACTGGTGATTTAGGTAAACCTTGAGAAAGGGAGCAAAGAAAGCAGACTGCCTTCAGTTTTCCCCACACCACATTCCTGGCTGGCTACCCCACTTGGGCTCTCCACCAGTGGGGTGATTTAGAGCTGGCGGAAGGGCAAGAGAAGAGACAGGAAGGTCAGCTGAGAGTCAAAGGCAGAAGAGATGACTTGGAGTGGTTTGCGTTTTTCTCTGAGGGGCAGGCCTTCAGCAGCCTATCATATGGTGGTGCAGGATATACACAGCTCAAACCCACGAAAGGCCATCACATGATAACCTATGGGACACGTGTCTCCTGGAGTGGGGCAGTGCACAACCTGTGTGACTGTACGTGAGTGGACCTGGGACGAGTCTGCAAGCAGCGATATATATGTTAAATGCTCTTGCACATCGGGCACGGTGTGAAGCGTTTTCTGTGTGTGATTTGATTTTGTCAGTAATTTGTCAGTAATTTTGGGGATTTTGTCCACCGTTAAAGACGCACCAGGGAAGATGCCAAGTATTGGCTTGCCACATGAAGGAGCTCTGTTTCTCATTGACTTCAAGTGCAAGTTTTAAAAGCATATGTTCAGCCCGTTTAGGCACCATGCAGGTGTCCAAGCGCACGCGTGCGTGAGAAAGTCAGATGCGTCTGAATCCATCTGGGGCATCGGTTACGAGAAGCCCTGTTATCCCAGTGGCTTACCTTTCTCTGGACCGGAGTTTCCTGCCTCCTTTATCCTGCCCCCAAAGGGCTGGAAGGTTGGGCAAGGTCATGTCCAACGATGACAGCAGTGCAGAATCAGGGTGGGAAGCCCACAGAAGATGGCCTCATCTTGGTGGTTTTCCTGCATGCTCGTCTACACCCAGGGAAGAGAAATCTTGCTACTGCCTGGCTTTGACTTTTGTCTGACAGAGGCTGTGGGAGCTAACCGGAGGGTGCTGTGGGATGCTGTGCATGCCGGTTTTGGCTCCCTGCTCCCCTGCACCCCCAGGGCCAGGTGGGGGGTCTTCCTCAGAGACGGCTGGCCCGCTGAGGGCCGCATGATGGCTCTCGTTGCATAGACCAGATGACGGAGGCCTAACTGAGGCTAAGCAAAGTGCCTGAGACTATCTAACCAGTGCGTGGCAAATACTGGACCACACCTGAGTCTGAGCCCTCTATGATGTGTATCCTCTCTCCAAAGCTTGGCTGGGGGTTCTCATTCCCGAACTAGAACGATGGAGGAGCCGGACTGGGTTGGGGTCGCCATCAGTCCCCAGAGCCCCCATCTTGGAATATTACAACATTTCCTCCTTGGAATCATCCCCTGCTTCTGCCTGCAACCCCCCCACACCTGCCCATGTTCCACTTGGACTGCTTAAGGGAGGAGCCCTGAGCCGGAAGAGGCTGTGGACCTGTTAGGCAGCTAACCTGCCAGGCAGAGCGTGAAGGGTTTTCCGTCTGTGGGTGAATCCTCGGGGCCATACTGCAGGTGGAGGTTTTACTCATGGGAGAGATGCAGAGGTGGCCGAGATGCTCCCTCTTGAAGAGCCCATCAAGGCCTACTGGCTCGGCCTGTCCGACCGCTCGGAGGATGGTAGGAGATGGAAGGGAGTGTTTCTATCACCCGTCCGCCGCAACTCAAAACGCCACCACCCAGCAGCCCTGCCTCCATTGTCCTGGAATGTCTTCAAAGCCTGTGAGAATCTGAATCCAGAAGATCTCTGCCTTATCTAGAGGCTCCTGGCCCTAGGGGGACCAAGGAGAAAAAGTGGTCCATTCTGCAGAGCAGGTCCCTGGCCGGACACCATATTCTCACGGTCCTCTTCTGGGTGGGGGTACCCTCAGAGCTGACCTCTGAGGGGCTACTCGGAAAGCAGGAAATGTCTATAGATCGAGGGAGTCTTGGGGGACAGCCACAGATGCCAAACAAGGACAGGCCCTGATCAAAGAGCTGTTGATCAGTTGGCCCAGCTGACATCCCTCTGGGCTCCGAGCAGCAGGGCTCCCTCTAAGGCTTCTCGAACAGATCCAGGTTTTTTTCTGCCTGCATTCTGGGTGGAGCCTGGGTTTCAGAGGGCTGACTGTCCCCTTCCTGGACACTCGCAGTCCAACAGCTCTTCTTTAGCACAGATCAACCGAATCCAAGTCTTTAGCTGCCCCCTGTCCTCTCGGTCCCACCCACCCTTACCTTGGGTTTCAGACACCCCGGGATGTCCGTCCCCACTATTGCGCTTCCGGTCAGCTAACATCTCTCCCACAACGCACGCACAGATTTCCCCACACCCCCAGGACAGTGGCCTCCCACAGCCACGGCTGGTTCTTCCAAAGAGTCCCCTGCCTTTCCCTGTGAGCTGGGGAGAGGCAGGGAGCAAGGGATTAGGGCAGACTTCTCTTTCACAGCATTGCTTGCCAAAGCATCAGTCACTTAGTTGACTCCAGAGAACATGGTGATTAATAATGTAACACGATGCGATTTACAGGCACTCGTGCCTGAAGGCCTTGGTCCCAAGGCCCTTGGTAAAGGGTAAGATTAAAGGAATCCATAATCTCAAAGAGGACATCGTGAACAGAGTTCACCAAGGCTGAAGATGACCTCAGGCCACCAGCAGTCCACACGGAGCGGACAGCAGCCGAGGCTCTCCAGACTCAGCAGGGCAGGTGCCAGGCCATGTACTCCTGACTGCTGACCTCCCCTGCACAGACTCACAACAGACCTCCCAAGAGAAACCTCCCATTCCTTCTCCCTCCCATTGGAAGGGGAGGGACTGGGAAGTCATAGATAGGCATCAGTTGATTCCCACTGCTCTATCATTTATTGACTACTGACCCTGAATACCTCTGCGCCCCCCACTTTCCACGCTACAGGATCCACAGGGGAGCATGACTGCAAACAGCTGCACTCCCTCCGAGCTTACAGAATGCTTATTTGGATGCCTTACTTCCTGTCATTCTTTAATGACTCTCTGGGGTTTCAGAGCCCAGACTCCCTGTGGGGCATATCCCGTCCTCTGCTTCCTTGCTAACAGATGCCTCCTTTTACTCTAGGTGGCGATGTTGGAGACTAGAAGAGGTTTCCCAGCCTCCCCTCTCCAAAGACCAGAGATGGTCAATGAGATGTTAGCAAGAATGGGGCGGGGTGGGGGTGGTGGTGGTGGAGAGAATTTGAGAGGGTGGGGGAGAGGGAAGGAGACCCAGGAAAATCCTTGAAGGAGGCTGACTCAGCTGGGAGTATGCCCCTTTCCCCATTCCTTCTTCCTTCTAATTTCTACCTAGGATCCAGACACCATGGTTGGCATTCTGACAGTCATCTTGGACCATGCGGTGAACTTGAAGTTGGAAGTCACGTGCTTGGGTGGTGAAATCACAAGCTAAAGCCTGGAGTCCTGCCTGGTTTATAGAACTGCCATTGCATCTTGGAATGACTGCCCATGACAGGATAATAAACCTGTGTGTTGTTTAAGTCCAAATCCGCTTTATATGGCACAGATGATTATCCTGTCTTTCAAAGTGGAAACTGCAGCTGAGCGAGATAAAACAACTTGCCCAAAGCGACCCGTTCAGGCCAAAGGGGCTACAGTCACGTTCCTGAAAGAGGGAGCACTGCCTTCCCACATCCCCCAAATGCTCTTCAGTTTGCAAAGATCTGCAAACACGAAGAATCAGATGCTGTTCTTTTGCTGGAAGATGAAAGTGTCTTGCTGCCTTCTGGAGCTGCCGTTTCCCGAGGGCTCTTTTTTCTCTCTCTGGCTTCCTTTTTTATTTCTCTATCCTCTTTATCCTTGGCTCACTGCTGTTCCGTACTTCTCTAAGCCATTTTATCTACCAGTGGGAGGATACTGTTTGGCAACCCCGGGCCCCGAAGCACAAAGCGAGTGAAGCCTAGGACAGGCGCAGGCCCTGGTGCAGCGCTTCCCTGAGAAGGGACTGAGCCATTCCGTCCCCGGAGCTCTTGAATTTCACAGCCTCGCTCCCCAGCATGACCGGCATGGAGGTCTCGTCTTCTGGCCCTCGGTCAACCTGTTTCCCCACTGCGTGAAGAAGGCGTGGACAGGGATGCAGGAACTTCCAGGAGGTCTGCGAGACCCTGGCGGGGGGGACGAGATGGCCTGTCCCAGGAGGGGGAGCTGGGCTGTGACAGACAGAGGAGCTGACTTTCCATGCCCTGAGACAATGCACTGTTTGAGGAGGAAACAGCAAGTTTCACACCGCCCCTCCGAGGGGAGCCTTGACACAGACAATTGGCTTTTGCCATCCCCTGATCCATCTGCTGGCTCCGAAAATCCTGAATGCTGGTCTTTAGTTGGGCAGGATGGGTTCATGAGGGCTAAGGCGGACAAGGGCGTCCCAAGAGAGGGGAGCTGACCGTGGGCGCCACGTGAAGGGGCAGCTCCCATTTCCGGGAGTGGCAGGGGGGGTTAATTGCCATGGGAGCAGACAGGGAGTGGCGGAGATGTCCTCAAGAATTGGGGACCACGGGGTGCCTGGGTGGCTCAGTGGGTTGGGGCCTCTGCCTTCGGCTCGGGTCATGATCCCAGGGTCCTGGGATCGAGCCCCGCATCGGGCTCTCTGCTCAGCAGGGAGCCTGCTTCCTCCTCTCTCTCTCTGCCTGCCTCTCTGCCTACTTGTGATCTCTGTCTGTCAAATAAATAAATAAAATCTTAAAAAAAAAAAAAAAGAATTGGGGACCAAGAAGATACTGAAGAGTTTTGTTTGTGTACAAAGTATTTTGAAGAGAGAAAAGAGATTTGGATCAAGTTTTTCACTCCTTACTCAACTCCACAACAGGGGAGCCTGGGGAGATGCTTCTCTGTCCCACTGACCAACCAGACAAATGAAGCAAATAATAGTGAGAGCCAACACGTCCGCACCGGCCGCCGGGTGCGGTGCTGCTGTGCTATGTTACCTCACTGGACTTTTATGGTAGCTCTCTGTAGTAGGTGCTCTGATTGTACCCATTTTACAAAAAGACAACACTGAGACACACAGCAGTTTAGTGACCTGCCCAAGGTCGCAGAGTTGGAGAATCATGGGGACTAAGGGGAACTCATTGTAGCTGCGGCTTCTCAACAGATACTGAACTTTGGGGTTTCTGGGGAAGCATGGAGACAGAGCCCTGGCTCTGCCACTCACTAGACTGGCTTTACCACTAAACGTCCCGAGTAAGATAATTAGGACATTTAAATCAGTTTCATATGAGGAATGTATGGAAAATGCCTGGCCCCACTTATCCCCATGATAATCCATTATTTTTAATATGGTCTCTCTCTCTCTCTTTCTCTTTTTTCCCCCAACACAATGGGTTCATTGCTCTTTTTTTTTTTTTAAGATTTTATTTATTCATTTGACAGAGAGAGATCACAAGTAGGCAGAGAGGCAGGCAGAGAGAGAGAGGAGGAAGCAGGCTCCCCGCTGAGCAGAGAGCCTGATGCGGGACTCAATTCCAGGACCCTGAGATCATGACCCGAGCCAAAGGCAGCGGCTTAACCCACTGAGCCACCCAGGCGCCCCGGTTCATTGCTCTTTTAATGTATTTACTGAAACCTCCCCACCCATCTCCAGGTCAAATCAGAACACGGTCAGGTGCAGTTATGCTCACTCACTTACGAGGAAAATGAAACCTAGCCATGTTTCCTGAACTCCTTCCCGAATATTTACTGTCTGTCTTTCTTGCCTTTTAAATATTAAAACTTCTAAATGATTCACCCAGTATAGGAGAATATACTGAGGATTTCCTGTGCTTTTTCTTAGCTTTCCTCACTTTTTTTTTTTTTTTTTAGTGCGTGTCATTCCAGTCTCTGTTCCAAGCACAGAGCACACTCACGGGGCGTTCTGAGGCAGGAGGCGTGTGCTCATGTTGCATTCATTGCTGACCTGCTCTGCTTCTCAGTACTTCCCACTCTGGGAAGTCTGCTCCTTTTAAAAAAATGGCTTTGTGACCCTCCCTGGCACAAGGGTATCGCTATCTGCTTATCTGCTCTCCGACTGTTGGACATTTAGGTGAGTCCCCGTTTTTTTTTTTTTTTAAAGATTTTATTTATTTATTTGACAGAGAGAGATCATAAGTACACAGAGAGGCAGAGAGAGAGAGAGAGAGAGAGAGAGAGAGAGAGAGAGAGAGAGAGAAGCAGGCTCCCTGCTGAGCAAAGAGCCTGATGTGGGACTTGATCCCGGGACCCTGAGATCATGACCTGAGCCGAAGGCAGCGGCTTAACCCACTGAGACACCCAGGTGCCCCTGAGTCCCCGTTTTTGATGATTGCAGTAAGTGTTGCAATGATCACCCTTCTGTGTCTGGCTTAGTGCACAAATTCAATAGTTTTTGCAGATTTCTAGAAGTGTGACTGTATGTCTAATAATACAGATATTCTAACATTTTAAGTACTACCAAACCGCAATCCAAACAAGTTTTGTCCAGTGACATAAACACTGGAGCACCTGGGTGGTGCGATCAGTTGAGCATCTGACTCTTGGTTTCGACTCAGGTCCTGATCTCAGGGTTATGGGATCGAGGTGTGAGTGGGACTCTGTGCTCATGGCAGAGTCTGCTTGAGATTCTCTCCCTTTCCATCTGCCTCTCCCCCTACCCCCCCTCAAATAAATAAATCTTTTTTTTTTTAAGATTTTATTTATTTATTTGACAGACAGATCACAAGTAGGCAGAGAGGCAAGACTGGGTATGTTCAATTTACTAAATATTTATTTATTAATATTTATTTCTCTGGTGGATTAAAAATGAACACCCCATTGTTGTTTTCTATTGAGTTTCCTTGATTACAGGATGAGCATATTTTAAAAATATTTATTAGCTGTTTATATTTCCTTTTTTACAAAATCTCATTCCTATCCTTTCCCTCTCCTTCCATTGGGTTTGGCTTTTCTCTATTGATGTATGGTACCTTTCCATAGACTAGAAATTGATTTTTTTTCCCACTGAATATATCACAAGCATTTCTCCTCTGGTCCTTATCTCTTGCCTTTTAACTTTGTGATGTGATGTCTTTTGATATATAGAAGTTTTAAACTTCTAAGTATTGCCTCTTAATTTTTCAAATTATTAATTTTTCCAAACTTACAGACAAATATAAAGAATATATAACTTATATACTCACCACCAGCTTTATAAAATCTGAACATTTTGCCATATTGAAATTTTCCACCATCTTGTAATTTTTACTTGCAGTTTTAGTTTTACCTTTTTAAAAACAAAAAATAATATTTATTTTCTACAGTAAATTGCAATGGTACTTCCTGGCATGTTTTATAAATTGCTGTGGTCCTTGTGGTCCATATCTTCCCTCTGGGTTTACTGTATTTCTAAATGAAGTACATCCTTGATAATGCTTTTAGTGCGAGACTGTAAAATTCTTTTGGTATTCTTTATGGCAAGAAATGTCTTTCTTTTGCTTGCACTCTTCAATAATAGCTGTGTCAGTGACCGCTAGCTGCCCAGCCACATTCTTGTCCTCTTTCTTCCTTAGAAACGGAATTGGAACACTAATTTTATTTGGGGCAACGGTGTGCTCAGCAGAAAGATGACATTTTCCAGATTCTCATGAGTGGCCAGTGAGATGTAAGCAGGAAACACTGAGTGGGGGAAATTGTCCTAAAGGGAGCCAGCTTAGCTTAGAGGGACACACTTTTACCCTTGTCTTTTGGTGGGACATGGGAGCCTCCCTAGGACAATGAAGAGAGAAGCCACAAGCTGAGGAAAGCAGAGCAGAAGCAAGGGGAGTTGGACTGCAGGTTTTGTGATGGCCTCTCTGGGCAGCCCCTCGCACACTCCTTTGATTTGAGATACTGACCTCTTTTTTTTTTTTTTTAAAGATTTTATTTATTTATTTACGAGAGAGTGAGAGTGAGAGCAAGAGAGAGACACAACAAGGGAGAGGGACAGGCAGCCTCCCTGCTGAGCACAGAGCCTGACACTGGGTTCCATCTCACGATGCTGAGATCATAACCTTACCCCAAATCAAGATCCTATGCTTAACGGACTGGGCCACCCAGGCGCCCCTGACAATGAACCTCTCATTTGATTTGTTTAAGTCTCTGTTCTTGGGGCTTTGATGCTAACAGGAAAATTCAGTCCTAAGTTTCTATTTCTTTTCGTTTTGCCCTTTTAGGGTGATAGTCTACTGTCCTTGACACCTGCTTTTGTGGATGACAGGTCTGCTATTAGGCTAGTCATTCTAGCTTCTTATCTGGTAATTTTAGAGATTTCCTCTTGATCCTTGTTGTCCTTGAACGTGTCTTTGACTGGATTTGCTTTTATTTATCGTACTAGATGCCTCGGATGCATTTTCCACTTAATGACTCATGGCTTCTTCTAAATTTGGAAAGAGCTCAGCAATTATCTCGTAAGATACTGATTCTCTGCCATTCTTTTAATTTTTTCTTTTCCTGGAATTAGATGAATGTAAAAGCCTCTCTCTCGATTGTTTCTTCTTCTCTCTTAGCTGCAGTACATAAATTGTGTATGCCCGTGTTTCTGAGTGAATTCCTTGGTTCCATCTTCCAGATTATAAAAACTTTCTTTAACAGTGTCCTATCTGGATTTTTACCGGTGATTGAGCTTGTAAAATTTCAGTGACATTTTTCTTTAATTTCTCAGATTTTGGGACACCTGGGTGACTCAGTCAGTTGAGTGTCTGCTTTCAGCTCAGGTTGCGGTCCTAGGGTCCTGAGCTTGAGTCCTGAGTCAGGCTCCTTGTTTGGTGGCGAGCTTGCTGCTCTCCCTGCTTATGTTCTCTCTCTCTGACACATAAATAAATAAAACCCTCAAAAAATAATTTCTCAGATTTCAAGTGGGTCCTTTTTAAAAAAAATTTACTATCTTTATTTTGTTGCTGCTTAGTTTAGTTTAATCACTTCTTATTCTTTTCACTTCGGAAGTTATGGTTTCACTTTTCTCTAAGGAGATACTAAAGACATTGTACTGAAAAATCTTTGTCCAACTGTTGTATAAAATTAACCCGATCTAAAAAGTTCTTAACACAGATAAAAGAAAGTATAACTATGTGCAGTGATGGATGTTAACTTGACTGACTGTGGTGATCATTTCACAATATATACACACAGCAAATCATTATACTGTTCACCCGAAACCAATATAATGTTATATGTAAATTCCATCTTGATTTTAAAAAACGTTCTACAAAAAAAGAAAGAAAGAAAGAAAGGAAGAAAGAAAGAAAAGCCATAGCTAATTATTAAAATACTATTGGAAAAATCTATATAGAAGGATAGTTTGTAAATATATACATCCATTTTGCTTAAGACCATTCACAGTGGGGCACTTGGGTGGTTCATGGATAAGTGACTAACTTCGGCTCAGGTCATAATCTTGGGATCCTGGGATCAAGCCCTGCATCCGGCTCCTTGCTCAGTGGGGTGCCTGTGTCTCCTGCTCCCTCTGCCATACCCCCTGCTTGTGTTCTCTGGCTCTCTCTCATTTCAAATAAAAAAATAAAATCTTAATAAAAATAATTTAAAAATACCATTTACAGCTCTTTACTGCATGTAGAATAAAATTGTAAACCTAAGCAAGGCTTGCATAAACTGGTTGGCCACTGACAACTACACAACCTTAGCTCTAACTCATATCCCTTCACTCCAGCCATTCTGGCTAATATTTAGTTCCTTTAACACAATGAGACCTTTCCTACCACAGGATCTTTGCACATCCTGCCCTCATTCTATGCTGCTCTTTGTGCTGGACAAGACTGACTTTTTCTCTTCCTGTCCTTCATACCTTAAGTTAAAAGGCACCAAAAAGAGAG
The DNA here is from genome assembly GCF_964662115.1 of Mustela nivalis. Taxonomy (NCBI): domain Eukaryota; kingdom Metazoa; phylum Chordata; class Mammalia; order Carnivora; family Mustelidae; genus Mustela; species Mustela nivalis. The sequence goes on from NC_139035.1 coordinate 26,337,320, forward strand.
CAGTGGTTATCTATCTCTACATGGTACAACTTGATATAATTTATTTGTATTTCCTATTTATTTATTTGTTTGTTTATTATATTTTTGACTTGGGTTTTTAAACTCTTCACTCAATACACATTATTTTACAAAAGGAAAAAAAACCCTAATAAAGTATTTTAATCTTTAGCATGCTTGACGTGTTTGGGAAGAAATGAAGTAACTGGTATTATATTTCCCCCCAAATAGATTAGTCTCAATGCCATTTGTTGCAAAAAAGAATTTCATCTGCAGTGAATTTGTGTTGCAAATGCTTTGCTGCCTGTCTGTATTAGTTTTAATTTCTTTACATATTTTGGGATTTTGCTTTGAAGTTTCATTTGAGTAGACGGTTTTTGTTTTTGCTTTTTTTCTCTCTCTCCTGCTTCCTTTTTTTAAAATTTATTTTATTATTATTATTATCTTTTAAGATTTTTATTTTTATTTATTTATTTTATTTATTTGACAGAGAGAGAGATCACAAATAGGCAGAGAGACAGACAGAGAGAGAGATGAGGAGAAGCAGGCTCCCTGCTGAGCAGAGAGCCCTATGCGGGACTCGATCCCAGGCCCCTGGGATCATGACCTGAGCTGAAGGCAGAGGCTTAACCCACTGAGCCACCCAGGCGCCCCTCTCTCCTGCTTCCTTATCCTTCCCCTTCTCTATCTAGCTGTTTTGTGGTTGTCCTTACAAGACTAGAGTTGCCAGATAAAATAGAGGATGCTCTAATAAAATTGGATTTCAGCTAACCACCAAATAACTTTTCTTAGCACATTTCTCAAATATTGAATGAGATGCACTTCTCCTATAAAATGATTTGTCATTTAGCTGAAAGCCAAATTTCAAAGAGTATTCTGCATTTTTATGTGCTAAGTCTGGTGGTCTTACCCTGACTCTCTGTGTCGCTATCTAGATCTTATTATGGGGATTTGGGTGAGTATGCCATCTGATATTCAGGTTACCAACTAAAACAAAACAAAACAGCTGCTTTTTTAGGACCCCAGGGGGAAAAAAAAAATCAGGCTACCTGAGAGAATAGAGTTTCCTCTTCTGGGACAAGAGTTTTCCTCCTGCTTGCAAAGAGTGAAAGACCAGTGCTGGAGGCTTAGCCCCCCAGGAGCCTCAGGAGAGCACCTTTTCTCTGATGCCAGCGTTCGCCATGTCAACAGAACCTTGATGTGTCTTGTATACAGGTCAAAACAGTTAGATGTCGTGAAATCATGATTTACCAAAGAAAGAGAAAAAGCAGCTCCTGTCCCCAAAGAGTTTGTAGTCTAGTTTGAAGTCAGAACAGACACAGGAAAAAGCACAAGAAAAAGAATTTCAAAGCAGAAGTGACAACAGTCAGTACCAACGTGACACGAAGGGTGCTCACTGAGGGAAGCTCGAAACGGGGATGACGCTCCAGAAAACGAAGCCGATGTTTGCTGAGCATTAATTCGAAGCTCCCAAGATAATCTCACTTAATTCTCCGTACAGTTCTATGAGGCCGAATGGATCACCCTGATTTTATAGAGGAGGAAGTGGAGGCTATGTCTTGTCCTGTGTCACATGATTAATAAGTAGGCCTTCCATCTGCATACTTTTCCCCCCAAACCGTGGGTCAGTGCTGCTTAGTTAGCACAGGGAGATGTTGGAAATGAGGTCAAAGGATGACGGTCCCATTGTAAAACCTTAAAATGCAAGGTTGGAGAAACACCACAGCAGTCTTGTTTGAAAAGGACTCCCCTGCAACGGTTTCCATCGGTTTTTTCCTTACTTTCCCAGAGACAGACCTTGGATGGATCAAAAGATATCGATCAAGGTCGCAGCAGAACAGAAAAGGAGTTCAGAACTATGGCTATTGATGTTTTCGTTTGTCTGTTTTCATGTCTCTAACCCTGACTTCTTTGAGCCCAGGACTAATTCTGGAGGGCTCATGGTAATTTGAATCACCACCCTAAACGCCGTGATGACAGAAAGTGTGGCTGCCTTTTGATGAATTCCCTGGGAGGGTGAGTTACAGTGCTCTGAGAGATCTGGATGCCATCAACTTTTATATCCCCGAGTCGGGAATAGCTATGTTTCCTCAGAATGGCGGAGACTTATTTCTGTCTAACTTATTTCTGTCTCCTCAAATATGTGGCAATGAAGTTTATGGCATCACACACCATCAACCTGGACACGCTCATGGCTCTTTCCTTGCATTTCTACAGCTTCTTGTGTGTCACTGTGGGGGTGGGGGAGTGCGAGGCAGGAGGAGTGTTTGCCACGGGTTGGGTCGAGCTTGTAAGCTGCCTGCGAGGAAGAGAAGAGGGAACGGCACTGCGCCGCCCACGCAGAAGAGGACAGGATTTATGTGAGTGACTCTGAGCACTGAATGGGGGGAAAGGTTCACGGCTGGAAGCAAGTTGGGAGACCCAGCCTCTGAGTCTGTGCGCTGTGCCTGAACCCAAAGGACAGGAGAAATTGGAGAGGCAGAGGAATGCATTCCCCTGAGCCTGCCCCTCCCTCCAAAGATCCTTGAGAAAGGCAATAGAGAGAATTGGGCCCCCAGAGCGCAGACGAAATGATCCAGACCACGGCTACTCCGTGGTAGCAAGGGTGATGGGGAGATGCGACTGAACCCAATCATCGCTTTCGTAATGGAACCTTATGTTGATGTTCACTTTATAATTTTCCACTTCCACGCAGACATCATCTCGCACATGCATTTGCTCAGCGAGTGTTTCCTGAGTGTCTGTTATGCGTCGGGTTATCAAGCCCTGATGCAACGATGAATGCGTAGCACTGATGTGGTCTCCCTCTGACGGAACGTGTATTTCAGTGGGACAGGCAGGTAGTAATCAGTCAAAAGCCACTGAGGTATTACTACCAAAAGGGGTTCACTGCATTCTCTTTATTTATTTATTTATTTATTTTTTAAAAGATTTCATTTGTAAGCAATCTCTGTACCCAACGTGGGGCTTGAACTCACAACCCTGAGATGAAGAGTCACATGCTGTCCCAACTGAGTCAGCCAGGTATCCTGGAGTTCACCCTGAGTGTTCTGAAGATTCATTCTTTGTGTCAGACATTGTTCTAGGAGCTGAGGACACAGCTGTGAGCAAAGTGAAATCCTGTCCTCATGAAGCTTATGTCCTAGGATAGGACACAAAACACAAATAAACATAGGATTTCAAATAAACATACAATGTTATCTGGTATATATATGTACTATGGTAAAAATAAGGCAGGAAAACTGGTCAGAATGTGACTGGGTGGCCACTTTAGGTTAGATGGCCCACGAGGACACCTCTGGAGGGGTGAGTCTTGAGCAAGGAAGTAGGAGACCTGGAGGTGGATCCCACAGAGATCTGGGGGAAGATCACTCCAGGTCAAGAAAACAGTATGTGCAAAGGTCCTGAGGCAAGGGTGGTGGGAATGAGGTCAGCGGGAGGCTGTTGCAGGAGCCCAGCTGGGACTGGACACTGCTGGGCACTTGGGCCAGGTCGCTGGGGCTGGACGAGGTGAGATGTTATGTGTTTTGGAATTTCCTTTATCATAAGAGGATTCAACCTGGTCAAAGAGGTCAGGACGGAATTTCCTGAGAAAGTACCATTTGCATGAAGATCTAAAAGCTAAGTAGAAGTAACTAGGTGAAGATAGAGGGACATATTCCAGTTCATAAATGAGCAGGCCCTGTGGAGAAGCAAGCCAAGTTTGAGACCCTGAAAGGAGATTGGTGTGCCCAAGCAAAAATGAGGGGTGAGAGGAAGCTGGAAAGATGGGCAGGACAGGTGAAGGGGGTTTTTATGAGCCTCGTGGAGGATGCTGGCTGTTCTTTTCAGTGCTGGGGGAGGGTCATGGAAGGGTTTTCAGCAGAAGCAACTGAATCAGATGTGTGTCTTCGAAAAGCTTCTAAATTCAGAGTTGGGGAAGCTTCATCGTCCTATTGTATTCACCTTCTGAGGGAGGTTCTCCTTCCCATTCTGCACAAAAGGAAACTGAGCATCAGAGAGTTGAGAGCGCTTAGCCAGGCCCACAGCAATGGCTGACTCTGGACTCTAGAGCCATAGCCCCTTGTACCTGTTCATCCTTGTTGCTCTGTCCCCTTTCCTCCCCAGCCAGCCTCCCCCTGCTTGCAACCAGAGCCCCAAGTCAGACCCACACAACGATGGTCGTTTCCACCCGTTCCCTCTCAGACTGGGGGGCACACATCCACCTTTCCGCCTTCCCAGGGTTCTGACTTCTTTCTTGGCATTGGGAATTTTCAGGGATACAGACTCGGTCTTCATTTCCCTACCCACTTAGTATTTTTGAATTAAGCATTCTCTTTTCATGGTGTCCTGAAAGGGTAACATATTGTTACTCATGTTCATTTATTTCTGTCACATCATTCCTCCTTCTTTCTCTCTCTCCCTCAAACTTCTGCTGGGCCCTTGTGCACGTACTAGACGCCAGGGTTACGAAAACAATCCTCGGATATCTGGAAAAAGAGATATGCAAACCAGCGATCACAGGCTAAACTGATACTTTGGCCGGATGTTGCCCTTGCTGGATACCCTGGGAAGGTAAGGCTGTGTGGAGGAAGGTACGGACTGGGCCGTGAAAGAAGAGAAAGGACGCAGAGAGAGCTTCCAGAGAAGCCTGGCAACTTTCTTGGCCATCCAGTCCAATGGGAGACCCCGGGTAGAAAAAGCCTCCATGAAAATATGTGAGGTCCTTCTGGGCCTCACAGATCGTGCTAACAAGAAAGATGGGAGCCGGCCGAGTATGAAATTTTCATCAGCTCTGGCACAAGAGGCCCAGCAATGGGGTTAGTGCTCCTTGAGACCATCAAGGAGAGAGACCAACGGATACTCTGGGGGGTCCCCGTCTTCCCCCTGCCCCTCCGGGGGCACAGAGGTCAGCTGGTCCCACGGGGTAAAGGAGCTGCTCAGGGATCATTGCCTTGGTGGCTCTGGGTTGTGTTTATTTGTTTGCTGATTCATTTTGCCCGTCAGACTCAGGCTTACTGACAGGGCTGAGCCTGCCCTTGGGTGGTTGCACCTACCGACCGCAGTGCACAGAGAAATAATTAGCTGCTGAGGTGTTGGGAGCAGATGTTGAACTGACATCTTCCCTTTACCAGTGTCAAATTCAGCAGTTTTCCTGCTTCCCTGTGAATCACTGGCTGCTTGTTGCCTTCCTCTTGCCGCGGCCTACCTGGCGGGCTTTCCTCCCTCATTAAGAGCAGAGCCAACCCCTCTGCGTTGACCTCGGCCTATATCGTGCCCCCTCCCCCTTTCGGCCTTTTGCATTTTATTTTTCCCTTTTTTGGTGGACATGGGAGGAGGAGAGGGGGGCTGGGTAGGCTCTTTCCCTCCCTGCTAGGAAAAGCTGTGGCTCTCACTGCTTCTCAGAGACTCGGGGACCCCCAGAGCAGGGAGAGGCCATTCATTGCTTCCCATCAGGGCGGTGACCTTTGTCTCCGTGGGACATTCTGAGGCGGTTTTTGGCACATGTTATCAAAGGTGCGTGCGCTTTCCAAAGCCTTGCTGGATTCTGAACAGCATGCGACTTCCATGCTCCGAAACCACTAGAAAAGGCAGGGTAGGGGGTTGGGGGCATGGTAGGGATGACACCAGTCAGGGGTCGGCGACGGGGGAAGCCCCGGAGAACACTTCCGAATACAGAGCTGTGCCCGGCATTGTGCTTTAGAGAGACCGTCCCGAGTGGCGCTGACACAGGGGGATACCAGGGCCGGCAGGAAATGTCAGTCACCCAACTTACACTCAGGGAGTTGTCGTTGGGCCAGTCACGATACTAGGTCCTGGGGGTGCTGGGCACGGTCCCTGCTCTCACGGAGCCCACAGAGCCCGACTGTGGAGGGTGGTGGCCATGCTAAGGAAGTTGACCTTTATCACCAAGGTGCTTGGAGCCTTGGAGCACTCTGAAGCCGGTGGGTGACGTGATCCAATCTGCATTTTAGAAAGATCACTCCGGAGGCCAAGGGGAAGATGGATGGGGAGTGCCTGCTGAAGGACACCAAGGACCTCATTAGAAAACTTGTAAGAATCTGGCAGAGGTAGGACTCGGGCCCCACAGAAGCTGAGGTCTGGAGGGAAGAGGAACGTCGGAGGTACAGGTGGGAGGACTTAGGGATTAGGGCTGAAATGAGCTTACATCACGATCTCCCCTTCTGGAGAAAGGTAAAGGATCTAGGCCATGTCACGCTGCCTGTAAGAGTCAGCAGGACCGATGTTTAACTCCAACATACGGATGGCGGCCTCCGAAGGCTCCTGGTCACCACGTGCGAGCAATGACGACCTGGAAGTTGCCTCATGTCACCTAATCTCACAGAACCTCAGGTTTGGAAGACAGTCTTGAAGGTGGTTATGTCCACCGGTTAACATACTTAGCAATCCGTCTGTCGTCTTCCCACCACAGACAAATCCAACTGCTGAGACAGGGAGCTCACTACCCCCGAGGCTGCCCACTTCCTCCTTGGAGGGCTTCTTCCCCAAATTACACCTGAATCAGTCTCCAACACGGTCTGCTCCGTGTCTTTCATCTGGTTCCGGGAGGTCAATAAAAAAACACAACACAGCACCACACAGAGCAGATTGGAAAGCTCCTGAAAGATCGTGAGTTCTCATTCCCAAAGCAGAATCTATTGTGAGAGGCTTGTGAGCTCAGGTGTGTCAAGCATCAAACATCCAGGGGTAGGGACAGAGGGTGAGTCACACTTCTCATACCTGTGAGTGATGGACTGAGCCACTTCGAGCAGCAGGTATGGACCCTTTTAAACTGGGCAGTGCAGTGGATACTACATCCCTCTCCAAACACTGAATTTCTAAATTCCACATCTAGTGTCTCCCACCACCTGCTCTCTTAATCCAATGGGACCTTGTTTGAAGGAACCACTCGCTCCTTCCTTTCTGCATGCAGATGAAGGGGTGGGTCTGTGTGAGACCTCAGCGCCGCAACATTGTCCTGTTTCCTAATACTCCGCAACCAGCCTAATTATCTGATCTATTGGTTCTGCTACAAACAGCAGCAAGGCTCTGTTTCTAACTTTTAATTGGCTGTAAAGTCGGGTGCCACCGTGACCTCTTGCTAAACTCTTCCCATTAAGCTTTCATGTTTATGTAGCACCATCCATGTGGTTCATCAGTCTTCCAGAAAATTCCCCAATTTCTGCCTTTGCTGGGAAGGCAATTATCTTCCTGTTTCTCTTGCAGGCCTACTTGAAGGCAGAGATTTCTTCAACTACAGACACAAGGTGTGTGAATCGGTGCTTATCTCTGCCTCCACCTGCCCCCGCCCCTGCCACCCCAGTCTGGAAATGCTCCAGCTCTCACCTTTGCTCCAGCCATGTACTGTTGGGAACTTCCTCTGGTTTCCTCTTTCTCACGCATCTTGAGCTCAATTAACCTGCCTCCCCGTTGCATCACCTGTAACTTTGACTTTTTTTGGACCTCTCCTCAGCCAGGCAATCACACATTTCCACATTGGTCGAAGGACCCTGTGCCCTCCCTCCCTCCTGAAGTCCTCCAAATTTACTAATACACATTTTGCAGCAGAAAGAATAAAGAGAGCTATAAAAGCTCAGGAAAAACACAAATAGTGACACAAGTGAAATGAATGTACACCCAAGGCGAGGTTCAGGCAATGGAGAAAACATGCCTGGAAAAAAATGAAGGAAAATTTAAGGCTCACCAGTAATAATAATAACAAAAATAAGCACAAATAGATCAAAACTATAGTTGCCAAATCCATATCATGTCAAAAACGAAATATTGTTAGAAATGAAAAAAAGACAAGAATCGACCGGAACAACAAACAAGTGAGGCATAAGATGTATTGGAGAATTAAGAGCACAGCCTGATTAGACAAACGACCAAACAGGACGATTCAGTCCCTAGCAAATAGCAGGAAAGCTTAACAACAGCGGAAACAGTAAATAAGGACGTAATAGGAGAACGTTTCCCAGAGCGTTTTAATATAGAATTTACTCTGCATAGAGTCCCTTTCAGAATTAATCACCAGAGAAACATGATCAGAAAATGCCACAACAAAGCTTTAAAGACAAAGAAAGTATATATCAAGGAATTAGAAAAAGGAGAAAGAGAATTTAAAGAAGCTGGGATCTTGCAACTCAAACAATGGAAGCAAAGGGGATTAGGGGAAGCATGTAAGTTTCCGACCATGTCACGTGTCTACACTCTTACATTCCAGTAAGAGAGAAGGAACGCCCCCCACCCCTTGAATGACCAGGTTGTGTTATCTAGGATTCTTTAAATTATCTGACAGATCTGAGCCTATTAAATAAACAGTGAAAATACTCTGTAGAATTAAATAGGAGTTATTGCAAAATTGTGATAATGTAAGAATAAAACCAATTTGGGAAGCTTTATTTTATCCCTTCCGCGAACATTTGAAGAGGATCTAAGGTACACCGGGTACTGGGTCGGTTGCTAAAAACTTGCCCTTCCAGGCATTTTTTTTTTGTTTCTCAGGGACAATTATTAAAATGCTATAGCAGTGGCTTACAAACAGAATATAGGTCACTGAGAGATAACAGAAATTCCAGAAGGAGACTCTAAAGAAGAAATGTTATAAAAATATGTGGCAAGCAAAGTATATGGAGCCACGGGAAAACACATAATTGTAGGTTCCATTGTGATCACAAGACGCTATGTGGAGAAGAATCAAGACCCCTAATTTATACCAGAGAGCATAGCAAATCTAGGTGGATTCAAGACACAATATTTAAAAAAATAATAAAATAGAATCTTATCCTTACTAAACTGTGAAGGGGACCTAATTTCATCTTTGTTTGAATTCTAACACTTCCAGCAATAAGGATGACAGGTGAAGATCCACACAGATTTCAAATTTCATGAGAAACGAGAGAATCCAGATATAACGCAAATGAATGGGAAATGAGCACCCCAGATATGACAAAGAAATGTCAGAATTCAAAGTGTATAAAAAGCCTACACACATTGTCAAGGGATGAAACCATGTGTCTATTGAGCCCGTGTCTGGAAAATGTAAGTACATATCAAATGCAATAATAAAGTTAGTGAGGAAGATAATTCATTTCACACATAATTTAAAAGAAAAAGAAAGGAAAATAAAGCTACTGTGAGCTCCCACATCACATCCATTAGCAAAAAAACAAGGTAAAATAATAAAACCTCGTGCTGGTACAGCTCTCTATAGACAGTTTTCTCCTATCACCAGCATCTGCATTAATATTCTGGAGGATAGACCATGATTAAGTAGCCCACACATGAGCACATAATCTGAGGCAATGTTTCTCCTTCTTGGAGAGTCGAGGAAATTATTGCTGTTGGATTCAAATCTGTTTCCATACAGATGTTCATGGGAGCATTGCTTACAACAGTGAAGGCCAAAATACTCACAAACTGGGGAGAGGTTAAGTAAGTGGAACCTTATCAGTACGAAGGAATAAGATAAAACCATTGGCCTCAAATTGAAAGTTATTCACATATATGGAAAAAGTATAAGCAAAAACTTTTAAAGCACAAACTATAAGATCCGTTGAACATAATGAATTACAAATTAAATGTATTTATGGAATATTAAAGGAGACTCTAAGAACTAGTGATGGTTATAATGATAATAAAAGCCAGCTTTCAGAGTGCCTGGCGGGCTCAATCAGTAGAGCATGTGAGTCTTGGACTCAGGGTTGTGAATTCAAGCCCCACGTTGGGTACAGAGCTCACTGGGGGGAAATAAAACGACCTCTCGTTGACCCTTTACCTTTGCCACGCTCTTTGCTATGTCCTTCCTGAATGTTATCTCATGTAATCTTCTCAACAGCGTGTGCGGTAGGTACTCTCTCGAGTGAAATCTGATGCACGCCACGCACCTTGCCCCTGGACACACAGCCAGTAAATTACAAAGGTGGGATTTGAACTCCAGAGTCCAGGCTAATCCACCACCTCATATATCCTCAATTATTTCTTAGGATAGACATTCCACATGTTCTCTGAATTTCTGTCACAGAGCAGCCTCCAGCTGACCTGTTTTGGTGAGCTCTGAGTGCACTGTCCCAAAGGTGCTAGCTGGGACCTCGCCTGGGAGGATGTCTCCGCTGAAGGCCTGGAGAATTGTCACCAGAGGGAACCGCTCTCCTACCCTCTACAGCCCTTGTAGTTGAGGTCTACATGGACTAACTGTTCTACCTTCCCTCCTTCCAGATGGCCAAATAAGACCCCAGGTCCATGACCACGGAATTATATGTGGAGTTCAATTCCCAGGGACCGCCTTTTCCAGAGAGGCCACTTCTAGAAAGTGTGGGCTCCACATCATGCCTTCCTCCCTCCTTTCCTTCCATCCTTCCTCTTTCTTTCTTTCTTTCTTTAAAAGACTTTATTTGACAGAGAGAGTCAGAGAACGCAAGCATGGGGAATGGCAGAGAAAGAGGGAGAAGCAGGATCCCTGCTTAGGGATCCCAACCTGGTGCTTGATCCCAGGACCCTGGGATCATGACCTGAGCAGAAGACAGATGCTTAACCAACTGAGCCACCCAGGCGCCCCCCACATCCTGACTTTCTTACTCACTTCTCTCTCACACCGCCTCCTTCCCAATTTAGCACCAAACTTCCTTAAAACCAAAAGCATTGTTTTGTAATCAGGCTCTCTGAGCCAAATGTGTCCTTGAAGGGCCTTTGCCTCTCTGTCACCCCCCCCCCATGCTTTACTCACATTCTAACAGGCAGAAGAGAAGCATTTTTGAACCCTTCTACGTGGTTTCCTGGAAATAACGTTCCATTTGAGTTCAGGTGGCAAAAGAAGGCTGAGCTGTGGCGGAGACCTCCCACGAGCGGTGAGTCAGCCCGCCCCGGTGTTTGGGCAGCTCCGTTGTGCACCATAGCAGTTCTGGGCATCCCACGAGTGCCTGAAAGATTGATCATTGAGCCCCGCCTGAAGCAGGGCCTAGAAAACTAAGGCCCGCCACCTGTTTTAATGCAATCTGCTGGCTAAGAATTGAAACTAAAGCAAAAAGAGCATTTTTTGGTGACGTGCGAAAATGATGTGAAATCCAAATTTTAAGCATTTAATAAAGAAAGCTTAGTTAGAACATGGCCACCGCCATCTTGTGCCCATTTGAATAGTTATGACAGAGAGGCCCTCACAGCCTAGAATGTCTACTCTCTGGCCCTTAACAGATTTGTCTACCCCTAAAGGTAGATCTAAAGGAACAGCTCTACTCCTTGCAGGATTCAGTGGAAATACTCCTGCTTTCTCTCAGACCTGTACAAAAGACCTCTTATTCCCACAGGATCTCCTTTTTCATTCTAGGACCATGGAATGAGTCTCTGCAGAGGGAAAACGACATTTGTGATCATACCCGTGGCCCAGAGTGGGGGCTGAGGGTGGGATAGAGAGGTGAAGTCTGTCCTCAGGGGTAGAAGCAGAATGGTTCTAGAATGTTCTCAGCACTAGAGATGTGAACTTGGTCCAATGGGAGCCGAGTCAGAACCATCAGAACACAGCAAGCCCACGTCCCTCACCTCGGATGCTGGGTCCACGCACCTGGGGCTCACCACACGGCAGGACCATTTTCTTTTTTGAATCTTTTATCTCCCAACTCCATCCTTAGAACACTCAAGAAGGAGTTTCCACTTAAAGACGAAACAAAACAAACACACACAACACACAATAGGAGTTCAGGCCCACTCTCAGCCTGGAGAGTTTATCTTACTAAGTTGTCTCAGCAAGAGAATGGAGAAGTGCTATGACTCATTGTAATACGGTAGATATTGTGACAAGAAAGATGTTAACGTCTTAATGAAAGCCCTGAGGGGAAATTTGCATAACACAGTCTCTTTGTTGCTTAAGAAAAGCCACTGATGCCTTATTAAAAAAAATCAAAACCCAATTTTGTTTAATATTCAGTCTGGGAATGAGTTGGAATATTCCCCTTATCTCCTGGGTGTTTTTTTTCCTGACAGAATCACAGGTGCTCAGAGTTTGAGAGGCCCGTCTTCCCCCAGCCCACCTTCCTTGAGGGTCCTGTGGTGGTGCACTGTCTTACTCTTCTGGAGCCTCATGCGTTCTCTAGTCTGGGAAGAACCAGAGCACAGAGACTGGAAACTCTGAGAAGATAACAAGAAATCCCGTTGCTCACGGCTTCCTCTGTCGTCACACTCACCTGTGCCTTCCACTCCATTAAAAAAAAAAAAAGAATCTCTTGCTTTTGTTGATTGTTTTCTTTGCTGTCCAAAAGGTTTTTACCCTGATGAAGTCCCAATAGTTCATTTTTGCTTGTGTTTCCCAAACCATAAAAGGCTCTTATCTATAGAGAACACACTGAGGGATGCGAGAGGGAATGGGAGTGGGAGCAGATGGGGTAACTGGGCAATGGGCATGAGAAGGGCACTTGCTATAATGAGCACTGGGTGTTGTATGTGCCTGATGAATCACTAAATTCTACCCCTGAAACTAGCAATTTGGTATATGTTAACTAAATTGAATTTAAATAAAAAATTCTAAAAAAAGAAAAAAAATCACAATTGGATTTGAGTTGTATTGGATTTGAGTCTCCCGAAATATATTTTTCATTTTGAAACCTGTCCAACATTTCTTGACTACACCTGCTGTCAGGGAGCTCACCACTTCTTCAGGCGGGATATGGTACATTGATCTGGAATTGGCCTCCCATTAACATTCCCTACTGTCCCAGCCTTTCCTTTAGGATTAATAAATGACCTAATCCCTCTTTTCTCAGGATTGTAGACAATGACTGTATATATTCTTAAGGTCCTACAAAGGCAATTTTTCTTTTTCAGTCAGTCACATAGTAACGGTAAAAAGTTGCACTGAGCCCTACCCCTCTGGCTGTTTTTTTTTTTTTTTTTCAAGATTTTATTTATTTATTTGACAGAGAGAGAGAGAGAGAGTGTGAGCACAAGCAGGAAGAGTGGAAGAGGGGAAGCAGGCTCCCTGCTCAGCAGGGAGCCTGACGTAAAACTCGATCCCAGGACACAGAGATCATGACCTGAGCTGAAGACAGTCACCCAACCAACTGAGCCACCCAGACACCCGTTCTGGCTGGTTTTTGATGTCAACACAATGTCAGTCAGTCTTCCACTAGAGAACATCTCCACCCCTGGATGCCAGTGGTACTCACCTTTAATGCACATGCACCTCCAAAAGGAAAGTACAGGAGCTACAGCTGTATCGTCCCTAGTGGTTAAGGCAACGTGCTGCAAGGCAAATTGTTTTAGCTGCAATGAAATGGATTGCTCTCTACAAGAGGAGATGAGTTTACACTCTGCACGCCACTGGGAGGCATGGCAAGTTCTGCACGCATGCGTGTGTGAGTGCATGTGTGGTGGGGTGCACGAGGTGGCTTGGACAGCTCCAGCTGACGTCAGGTGTGATGGAAGTTTTGGAGGAGATGCTTGTATCCTCCTGGGGAGATGATACCCAGGAAAGGGATTTCACTGAATGCCAGGGGATAAGGAGAGCAAAGCATTACAGGGCCATTTGGTCGGTGGGGACTCACTGGAGGGGAGGAGAAGGAAGAGGATCCTAAATAAACCAAATGAAGGTTACTGGCCTCGTTCAAGGTCAGGAAGTCACTCAGAAGTCGGTGATAGGCAGAGGTTTCCTCCTTTATTCATTCAGCTGACCACATCCCCCGCTCCGCTGTCCAAGGAAGTCTCCTTGCCAGTTCTGCTGATCCAGAATGTGCTCCTCAGCATGGCACCGGCGGCACCCATGGTGGCCTGACCACCACCAGCACCCCAAATTGTTGCTGGTTATCTGCCCCCTCACACTGCAGCAGCCCTGCGTCCTGGCCCGTGGCTGCAATCACTATTCTTGGCAGAGGCTCTAGTGGGGACGAGAAACAAACAAAACAAATGGCCAATCCTTTTGTGGCCCAGTTTTCAAGGTAGGGCATCTATATATAGCCCTTCGAGAGCAGGTCAGCTCCAGGGTGAGCGCCCTTCTCCCGAGGCTCAGGCAGAGGCCGACCACGGAGGAGAGGAGAACTCCCCGTGGGATATTCTGGGCCTCGCTCGATTTTAAGCCAGCAGTCAGTCTCCAAGTGATTTTATGGATAACGGAAAAAAAGCCCTCCAAGACTCATCTCTGTTCTTCTACCTAGCGGCCCTCCGTTGCTCACTATACTATGAGGAAAGCGCCGGTGCGGTGGTTCGAACCTGAGCTTTACCCCTCCCTTTCATTCATCCTCCTTTTTAAAAAGAGTCCTTGGGGCACCCAGAGTGCTGACAGTTATGCTTTGACAACTATGGCTCTTGTGCCACCTCAGTGGTCATTTACGCAAACTTGTGCTTTTTTCAAACGGGGAGCACAGACTCTGGGCACCCAAGAGCAGAGCCTCTCAGATGTTCGGAAAGACACGGGCCACTTCAATCTTTGGAGCCTCCTTGTATATTAACATACAAGAAGCAATTAAAAATGAGAGTTATAAAACTTGGGGAATATCTTATATGTTTACCTTTTAGGGATCAGACCTTTTGGGGCACCTGGGTGGCTCAGTTGGTTAAGTGACTGCCTTCAGCTCAGGTCGTGATCCTGGAATCATAGGATCACAGGGGGTTGGGGGGAGGTGTCTCCGCTCAGCAGGGAGTCTGCTTCTCTCTTTCCTATCTCTCTCTGTTCCCCCTTCTCATGCTCTCTCTTAAATAAATAAATAAAATCTTAGAAAAAAATCAGAATTCTTTAAAGAAAAAGAAATGACCTGATCCAATATATCTTAATAGTCACAAAATCTAGAAAAATATTGGTATGCTATAAGCAGTATTGTATAGTCACAAACTTAAATTTAAGGTTGGAAGATGATGTCTTCTTTCTTCAGTCCCATGTAGCTTTAGGACTGTCTGAGGAGCTTTATTTGGGAAAGGTCAAAGGTCATATTTGAGGCTACAGTGACATGGAGCCCAACCAGCTGCTGTCTTCTTTGTGTCCTCTGAGCAATTTCAGCTGGGTGAGCGGAACTGCTCATGTCTTCATCAGGGCAGAGGACATAACTTTGTGTTTTTTACTTTCTTTGATTTGCTAGCTTATTAAAGGCCTGCTTGTTTAAAATACATCAAAGTGAAAACTTTTAGTTCATGATGGAGCCACAAGTGAAGCCAATTTAGGGGCGGAGCTAAGTTCTAGCAACCTACTAATGATGTGGTAGTCACTTCCAAGATGGCTGCCAATGATCTTTGCCTAGCCTTCTACATTGAATAGAGGTAACCTTGCAACCAATAGGATACTGTGGAAATGAGGCAGCATGACTCCCAAGGCTTGGTCGGCAAAGACATTGTGACTTCTGCCTTGGTCACTTTTTTTTTTTTTAAGATTTTATTTATTTGAGAAACAGAGAGAGAGAGAACAGAAGGGCAGAAGGAGAGGGAGAAGCAGACTCTCTGCTGAGTCCTGATGCAGGACTTGATCCCAGGACCTGAGGATCATGACCTGAGCTGAAGACAGCTGCTTAACTGGCTGAGCCACCCAGGTTCCCTGTCTTGTTCACTCTTGGATTCTGAGTAAACCCAGCTCCTGTGTCATGAAGGCCCTCAAGTAGCCCCTGAAGAGGACCAGATGGGGAGGAGCTGAGACTTACTACCAACAACTAGTATCCAGTGGGTCCTCCCACCCCACGGGAACCTTCAGATGATACAACCTCCTGAGACATCCTGAGCCAGAACCACCCAACAAAGCCAATCCCAATTCCCACTCTCTAGAAACTGAGTGTAATAATAAATGTTACATGTTGTTACAAGTTGCTAAGTTTTGGAGTAATTTGTGACTCAGCAATAAATGACTAACATTGGCATTTCACATAACAAACATAATAAATAACTAATGTGGGTCAGCCTGGTCACTGCCTGTAGTTATTCACCACGTTCTCCTTGTCTGACCTGGTGTCTGAAATTCTTGCACATGAGAATCATTCTCTTCTGGACATACTTTTCAGGGGGGTCATCTTAAAAGGCAGAGAGCTCTGTACATGTTTTTGAATGGACACAGTTCACAGCCAGCTGAGAAGAGAGAACTCCTGGGAGATAGGACTTGTGGATGAGAGGTGGGAACAAATTTTGCTGTTGATGAGAAAGCAATGGAGTATAGACTCAGAGTCGGAGAAGTCCGCTTGAGTTCCTGCTTCATTTGTGAGGTTGTAGGTAAGCTACATCACCTCGTGAACCTTGGTTTCTTCTTCTGTACAACGGGAATAATACAAGTACCTAATTCATAGTTTCCCCCCTCCCCCAGCCCCCAAAGGATAAGCAACAGTAATACACACAAAAGCATTTTTCATATTTTATTTTATTTTTGTAAAGAGGTCATTTTTAAGTAATCTCTCTGTCCAACGTGGGGCTTGAACTCACACCTTGAGATCAAGAGTCACAGGCTCTACTGACTGAGCCAGCCAGGCACCCCCCACACAACAGCACTGTGTAAGTCAGCAAGACGTATACAAAAATTAGCTTGTTTAAGTACAATCTCTAAACAGCAAAGTCAGCTTCCCAAGAGAGGTATCCATGGGCTCTTTTCCCATTTGTTCAGAGCCTTTTCTGTGCCATGAATTATTAGGAGTGGGGACATACAAATGAATAAAATAAGTTTCCTGACCTCAGGGGGTTCAGAGTATGTGGAGTGATAAATAAGAAAACAGGCAATTACAATAAAATGTAAAAGGTGCTAAGCGCAGGGTAATTAATTCCTTTCTTCATCAAACATTTATTGAGTGCCTTTCCCCACAAGTCAATGTGATGGATGCTATCGATACATACACAATGAAGGAAGCCCATTGAGAAGGCTGCCAGGAGGAGGCATCATCGGGCTCACTCATAAAGCCTGAGGAGGAGAGAGTCCAGGAAGTTTAGGAATAAGGGTATAGGGGTGTCTGGGCCACTGCCTTCAGCTCAGGTCATGACCTCAGGGTTCTGGGATCAAGCCCCGCATCGAGCCCCGCCATCGGGCTCTCTGCCTAGCGGGAAGCCTGCTCTCCCCTCCCCCTCTGCCTGCCTCTCTGCCTACTTGTGATCTCTCTCTGTGTCAAATAAATAAATACAATCTTTAAAAAACAAACAAAAAAACCCCCAACCAAACAAAAAGAATAAAGGTACAGAAGGCAAGGGTGCATCAGGCACAGAAGTGAGCACCAGCGCAATGACTGGGGGGTACTTCCTCCCTCTCAGCACTCTGGGTAAAGTCAACACTATGGAAAGTAACCATCCCTCAAGGATGACAGGCCGACCCAGGACTCTGTTTAAACCGTTGGTAAAACAGTGTAAATGCAGGTAATGCGGGTAAAACAGTGTGTCTGATATCCCAAGTGTGGGGGGCTGCCTGTCAATTCCCAATTACCCACCAGTGTTAGCCTAGCCTGTTTCTGCGTTCTGCTCAGTGACAGGCCCTTTTGCACTGTTGAGTGGCTAAGAGAATACCAACAAACTTAAATATTAGCCCAGCTGATAATTAGGTTAATTAAGCTAATAATTAGAAGGATAATTTTATTGTGCAGGAAGTCATCTAAAGTATGCCAGGGCCAATTAAAATTAAAATTAAAATTAACTGCCAGCTGGGGTTTCCTGTATTCCTGACCTCACCGATGGCTCGGACCATCCATCCTTGACTGGCTGCTGAGACAAAACAGAGAGAGCAAAGTGTCCTTTGGGGTCACAAGCCTCTAATCTGATACAGAGAAATATCTCATTGCCTTCAAATGACTGAAGTAAAAGATCAGCTGATTTCATTTGCTCATCAAGATGGATGATTTCCATGCACCGAACCTGAACTATATGCTTTAAAGCCATTTGCTCCCAAGGCCCGGCCCTGGCAGCATCCCTTCCCTTTGCTCCTGTCGCCAGCCCTCGGCGACAAGCAAGATGAGCTCAGCGCAGACGGGCATTTAATTTGATTTCCAGGATAACGTATCCCTCAAAGGTGCAGAATTCCCTAAGGAGATGAGATGGGCTTATTATTCACTGGGTAGAGTTATCCAGATGCCCCCGAGTATGAAACGGAGCAGAAACAAGTCACGGGTGATAGGAGTCTGACATCTTTGCCCAAATAGGCTCCCTGTTCCAAGGGCTTGCCCCCTGGGCAAGCAGCCTGTGTCACTCCTGCTTGTCTCACATGGGGGCCTTTCTCAGTCCTCTCAGGTTGGCCCACATGTGGAGCTCTGCGTCATTTCTATTTAGGATAATAAAAGGGATGGGGATCATCATGCTGACAGGAAGAAAGGATTTGCATGTCTGCTTGGGTTGGTTCTTGCCATACTACACCTCAGGCCTGGAGCTGAGTTTAGCTCAGTGCTGGGTCTCTATCGTGGGCTCAGATCAGCCTGCCCTGCTGTCCTCTCTCTTTGTCAAGATTCCCAGCGACCCAGCTCTTGGCACCAGCCACTCTGCCCGGTCACTCCCCTCCCTGAGGTTCATTGTGTAGGTCAGTGCTGCTCTGTTTCCTCCATCCCTTTCGCTCCCAAACCCACTTTGCCTTAAGTCATTTGCCATAAATCCTGAGCTTCGGCCCTCAGCTTTCATTCTTGAGTGGGTGACTCAGCAAAGCCCATGGCGTTTGGCTTTCTCACTTCTCAATGATTCACTCACTGTCCGTGGCCACGGACATATGTAGTTGGGATTTATGTCTCTGGAAAATCACACACCTCCACATGACAGAGATTTTGGGGACTGCTGGTAAATGGTGAAGGTGATGGTGTTAGCTACGTGGGTGCCAGGGGTCTTCTGAGTCAGAGTGCTGCTGGGACACAAAGTAGAAATAAGAAATAAGGATTTAATTGGGATTAGCTATTATTACTGCTTGCGCATGCAAAGGATAGCTGGTATGAACAGATACCAGTCTTAGTGTGTCTTCTGTCCTGATAATAATACTCCAACCTTCTTGGGTAGCCAGCAGCATTTCAAGCCCACTCGCTTCTGTCTCCGAATGCTCTGTGTGCACTGTACTACTTGGGGGTACGGTGGTCAGGTGTGGGTTTATTTTTTGTTGTTTTATGTTGACTTTGGATGTGGAGCTGGTGTTACTTACCTGAGAGAATCAGTCACTTGGTTTATGGGAGAAAAAAAGGAAATGTTAAATATCAACTGAGAAATTTTTGTTTGGAAACTTAAGGTGTGAGATAAAATACAGGGAGATCAGGCAAAAGGCCTTTGTAAATCCATGGCAGAGACAAGAAGGGCTCGAAAGAAAGCTGTCAGTGGTAGGGGGGTTGGAGAGGAAGAGATGGTTAGGAAAGGCACTGAGTAAGTCGAGTGATCAGAACCTGGGGACGAATAGCTGGATGAAGTAATTGAAGGAGACTTTTAGATTTGTTGGTATATTTTGAGATATAGGAGATGTAAGAAAGATGAAGGCATGGTAGGGAAGTTTAAGAAGTTTGTAGATGTGGTGGAACAGGAAATTTAAAAAGTTCTGGTTAATGACCCTTATATTTTGCATGTAAATTTTTCTTCTGGTCAGTTTACTGGACGTCTTCTTTATCTCATTAATAAATTCAGTTTTGGTTATGTCTGAGCACCCTTATCTGCACTTAAGCATTAGAAATCTGGGGTTGGTAATGACATTTTTGGAAGTCACCCATGAGTGGATGATGTTAAAGCCATAGATCTAGACTAGATCATCTAGGAAGGGTATGAAGCCTGAAAACAGAAGCAAAAAGAAGCCTGAAGAAGGGATCCTGGGGGAAGAAGATGAACACCTGAAAGGGGGCAGTTAAGAAAAAAGTAGGAAAAACCCAAATAGACTCTGTCTTGGAAGATAAAGGAAAAAAAAGGTTTAAGGAACCAATGACTGAGACCATTAAATGATAGAAAAAAATTAAGCAAGGTCAAGGTCAAAGTGGAAAAATATGTCACATTTGATGTTTAGACAGTTCAGGACATCATCAAAGCATTTTCAGAAGATAACAAAGAGAGAAGTGAAAATGAATTAGGTTGGCTGTGAAGAGTCAATTCAAGAAAATCTTGAATAAGAAATATAAATCTTTTCAATAAGTGATGCTAGGTCAGTTGGAAATCCATACAAAAATTAATTTTGGACTTCCAATGGACCAGTTTAAAATATCAATCACAGATAAATGGTAGAGAAAGTAATAAAACTTTCTGAAGACAATTTAGGGTAGTATCTTCATCATCTTGATGTAGGTAAATATTTGTTAAACAGAGCACGAACCCACTAAATGTAAAAGAAAAGCATGATAAATGGAACTATAATAAAATCAAGAGCCTCAGTTTATTAAAAGATATTATTAATAGACTGAAAAGACAAGCCACAGAGTGAAATAAGATACTTATAATACTTATATCAAATAAAGAATTCATATCTAGTGTATATAGAAAACTCAGATATCAACAAGAAAAAAATAAAATGCCCAATTAAAGGTGAGTAAGTACCTTAAAAAGTCACTTCCCAAAAGAGGACAACCAAATGGATCAGTAAAATGTGTAGATGCTTAACATTAGTTAACATTTATCAGGAAATTACAAGTTAAAACTACCATGAGCTACCACTATACATCCATTAATGAGTAGATGCTTAACATTAGTTAACATTTATCAGGAAATTACAAGTTAAAACTACAATGAGCTACCACTATACATCCATTAAAATGGCAAAAATTAAAACACACCTGATAATACCAAATACTGGCAAAGATGTAGAGAAACTGAAACTACCTTCCACTGTGGTGGGATTATATATTAATAGAACTATTTTGGAAAACTGTTTTCAGTGTCTTCTAAAATTGAGCAGGAGGGGCACCTTGGTGGTGCCACAGTCTCGGTTAAGTATCCAACTCTTGGTTTGAGCTCATGTTGTGATCTTAGGGTCCAGGGATTGAGACCCATGTCCAGCTCCACACTCAGCAGGGAAACTGCTGGAGGATTCCCTCTGTCCCTCTTCTTCTACCTCCCGCCAACTCTCTCTCTCTCAAATCAGTCAACCAATCCATCAATCAATCAATCTTTAAAAAAAATAAAGTTGAGGATGGAAGAAGTAAAGGTGAATGTGGATACAAATAAGAATGTAGGTATAGTGGGGACTGGAAGTTAAAAGAGTTCTGATTAATGATCTTTAGTTTTTGCATATAAGTTTTATCCAACCAATTTAGTGGATATCTTTTTTACTTGCTCTAAAACTTTTTCAGTTAACTCTTTCGGATTTTATAGACAAAGAATCATACTATCTTTAGATAATTAAAATTTAATATTAGTCAATATTTATACACTGAAATCTTTTTCTTGTCTTATTGCATTGGCAAGGATCTAAAAAGCAATAATGAACAGAAGCAATACTGAACATCTTATTTTGTTCATGATTTGAGTGCAAAGCTTCAAATGTTTCAGCATTAAGTATGATGTTGGTTGTAGATTTCTGGTAGATGTACTTCAAATAACAAAGAAGTTTACTTACATTTCCACCTTACTAAGAGTATTTTATATTAAAAATGGAAATGGAATATTATTCATGCCTTTTACCATCTATTGAAATGACATGAAGAGTTATTCTCTTTATTAAAGCAATACTTTGATACTAGATTTCCAATTTAGCCATCATTGTTTTTCCAAAACAAAGCCCTTGAAAGGCTAAAATAAAAAAGAAATTATGTGTCTTATAATTTCACAGAATTCAACTTTGAAACTGACTGTAACTAAAGACTTCTTTGGAAGGGAATTTTTTCCAATTATTTTTTTCTATTTCTTCCATGGCTATTGATCTAATCTGGGGTTATATTTAAAAACAAATAATTTAATTTAATATATAAATTCCTAGAAAATAATTCTTTTGATATAAACTTTCATATTTAGTGGTAAATGTTGTACATAATGCACTTTTACAATCTTTACAATTTCCTAAATAGCTACAGTTATGTACCTATCTTCATTTCTGTTTTCTTTTTATTTCTTGACCATATATGCCAATAAATTATCTTTCTTTTTATAGAACCAGTGTTTATTAGATCTCTTTTATCTTTCATTATTATTACTGAAGTACAGCAGGCACACAATGTTTGTTACATTAGTTTCAGAGGTACAACAGTGATTTGACAAGTCTATACATTATACCGTGCTTAACCACATGTGTAGTTAACATACACACACCATACAATGCTATTATAATACCATTGACTATATTCTGTATGTTGTATCTTTTCTTTTTTATTATATTTTTCAAAAACTATATTCTGTATACTGTATCTTTTTTTTTTTTTTAAAGATTTTATTTATTTATTTTGAGAGAGAGAGCATGAGCAGTGGGGAGGGAGAAGCAGATTCCCAGCTGAGCCGGGAGCCTGACTCAGGGCTCCATCCCAGTACCCTTGGATCATGACCCAAGCCAAAGGCAGATGCTTAACAACTGAGCCACCCAGGAACCCCTGTATGCTATATTTTTCATCTCTGAGAATTCATTCCATAACTGGAAGCCTGTGCCTCCCACTTCTTTCACCCATTTTGTCCACATCCCTCATTTTCCCCTTTGGTACCATCAATTTGTTGTCTGTGTTTATGGTTGTTTCTACTTTTTTGTTTGCTCATTTGTTTTATTTTTTAGATTCCACATATAAATGAAGTCATATGGCCTGTATCTTTCTCTGGCTGACTTATTTCACACAGCATTATACTCTCTAGATCTATCCACATTATTGCAAATGGTAAGATCTCATTCTTTTGTATGGCTGAATAATATTTCATTATTTATATTTATAAATATATCTCATCTTCTTGATTCATTTATCAATGGATACTGGGGTTGCTTCCATATCTTGACTATTGTAAATAATGCTGCAGTAAATTTGGGGGTGCATATATCCTTTTAAGTTAATGGTTTTGCTTACTTTGGGTAAATTCTCTGTAGTGGAATTCCTGAATCATATGAATTTTCATTTTTAATTTTTTGAGGAACCTCCATACTGTTTCTAAAGGCACTACTCTAATTTACAGTCCACCAACAGTGCATGACAGTTGCCTGTTCTTCACCTCCTCCTCAACACTTGTTGTTTCTTGTCTGTTGATATTAGCCATTTGACAAGTATGAGAATTATCAGGTCTATTCTAAAGAATTCATTATTTTTCAGTTATATTAATTCCTTCCTTCTGTTAAAATTATTTTGCTGTTTTTTGAGCTTCCAACTCCCTCACTTATTTATAAATTTGAACTGTTTTTTATTTGGCTCTTAGCCTTAGCTCAGCATACATACTCAATTTTCTATTACTTTCTACATTTCATTAACTCAGATAAGATGTACAGACAGCTACATGAAAAGATTTCTAGGGTACAATTTGATAGGTTTTGATAAATGCCTATAATCCTGTGAAGGTACAGAACATTGCCCTCTTCCCACCACCCCATTCACAAATATTATGATTTCTATTGTCTTATAATAATTTTATACTCACTTGATTGTCTTATGATAACAGTAACTTTGCCTGTTCTTGAACTTCATATAGATAGCCAGACAAACAAATGTTTGGAGTTCCTGGATTAGGACTCAGTTATACTCATCCTGAAACTTTATCCTCTCTGGTTCACAGATCTTCCCTCTGACCTCTCGGTTCCACGTTTTGAGTCATCCTTCCTCTTCTATGAAAGGTAACATGTGTTTGCAGCTGAGAATTCTCTTAGCGTGTTTCCTGTCAGGAGAATTTTAAGGGTCCAAAGACTTCTTTTTCTTTTGTATTTTCTCTGTCTTTTCCATCTAAGTTGTCTGTGTTTTTGTTGATATAATTCCATTGAAAGCTTTGTGCATCTCCTTTTTTTTTTTTTTTTTAAAGATTTTTTCTTTATTTGACAGATAGAGCAGGGAGCCTAATGTGGGGCTCGATCCCAGGACCCTGGAATCATGACCAGAGCTGAAGGCAGATGTCCAACTGACTGAGCCACCCAGGTGCCATCCAGGCTCCCCTCTCCTGGGACTCTTATAAAAATCAACTCCATTAAACAAAAGCTACACCCACAAATCTTGAAATAAGTTCTTTTCTACTTTGGGATTTTGCTGAAGGACAACACCCTTAAAATTTTTAGAAGCCCTATTATTTGTCCTAGAAGGTCTGTTAGGTGTAGACTTGAAATTTTTAAAGGCATTTATTTATTTGTTTATTTAGTCTTCCAGATTTTATTTTTCTGTTATCTCTACACCCAGTGTGGGGCTTGAACTTACAACCCTGTGAGCAAGAGCAGCATGCTCAACCAGCTGAGGCAGCCAAGGTGCCCCTAAGGGGTCTTCTTAAAATGATATGGTGTGCTGCAGTACCATCTTTGATATTTCCGAGGTTTTAACAGAGAACATTATGGCCATAACCTCAGCTCAGAAGATTATGGCCATAACCTTAGATGTGTTCCTGGTAGTTCCCTGGACTTGATCTTTGCTCAAGAGCCATTTCTTCATTTCAGCATCCTTTGCGGTCTGGAGATGCTGAAGCATTTTCAAAAAACTATAAATTTCCAGTTCCTTCATGTTTAACAGTCCTTCTTTTAGTATATATTTCTCCCCTTTCATTTCTCATAAATATTATAAGCATTTTGCCTACAAATATTTCCAGACAGATCACCCGGTTTGTTGGATATATTTTTCATTTTCTACGTTGCAGCAAGTGACAGTATTGCTAAACTTCCTGACACTACATAACAAAGATCCCCTTCCCTCCAATTTCCAACAGCCAATGAACCATAGGAAACTGGCACATTTATACATAAAAAATGGCCGGATGTTGGTCAATTTCATATAGTTCAACCTAATAACCCATTTCTGTTAGTTCCATGGGAGGAATTTTGTACATTCTCCACCTTGTCTGCACATTAAAATCACTTTGGGGAGATTTAAAAAATCATGATGCTCAGGCTGAACCTCAGAACAATTAGACTCAACCCTTGAGAGCTTCAGTCTGCTCCTCACTAGCCAAAGATCCATAGATGATCCCAGTGTGTGGCCTAACTTGGGAACTATGGCTTTAGGGTATGTATGTAGCTCATTTTCTGGGATGAGACTATCCAATGTCCCTGTGGCCTTAGGTTATCTGGAATAGTACTGTGATTCTCTAGCCCTGACACTGACTCAGGAGTTAACATTTTAATGTTAGAATTCCCATTTTAGAAAGCAGTATTTTAAATCTGACAGAGGTGAACACTAGATTAAGTTATTCTGTAAGTAGGAAATTAGAAACAGCTGTTCCATCACCCTGGGATTTGTTAATTTCTCTTATTTTATTCTCTGGTATCTCTGATTTGAAAGGTCCTCTGGAGGACCAATGGGAACCCCTCTTCCTCCCTTCCTCCCTTCCTTCCTTCAGCTATCCTTCTCACTTGTTGGATTCACAGCTTCCATAGTTTTGTGGGCTTTGTTGTCAGTCTTTTCCCTCTTACCTTTCAGAACCTTCTTCCGATGAGGACTGCTAGTTGGCTTCTTGAATTTCCAGTGCTGCTTTGGATTTGTTTTTATATTTCTTTTCCCATTTCTGTGATTATGGAAGAGATAAGGGACAATATTATGTGTTCAGTCACTTAAGACTTATTGAGCACTTAGTATGGGCCAACTCCCTTTCTAAAAGCCCTACATCCATCGGGTAATTGGCCCAGCTTGTGAGGAAGGGGTTTCAGGGTTCTCCAGAGACACAAAACCAATAGAGAAAAGATTTGTTATAAAGAATTGGCTCACTTGATTGTGGAGGCTGACAAGTCCCGTCATCTGCAGTTGGCAAGCTGGAGGCCCAACAGACATAATGGCATAGTTCTATCTGAGCCTAAAGCCCAGGGATCGGGACAGTTTTCCATTCCCAGAGCCAGCAGGCTCGAGACCCGGAAAGATCCAGTTTTCAGTCTTAGTCCAAGGGCAAGAAAAAAACAATGTTCCAGTTTGAAGTCAGTGAGACAATAGGAATCCTCTCTTTACCTAATGGAGAACTAAGCTTTGTGTTCTACTCAGGCTTTCAGCTGTTTTGATGAGCCCCGCCCATAATAGGGAAGACAACCAGCTTTGCTCAGTCTACCAACTGAAATGTTAATCCCACCCCAAAACGCCCTTGCAGAAAACCCAGAATAATGCTTGACCCTATATCTGGGCACCCCGTGGCGCAGTTAAGTTGACATAATAAGTTCACCACCACGCTTTTATCTTATTATGTAGATGAAGAAACCGAGGCAGCATGCGCGTGGCTGAGTGATGGAGCTGGGAGTCAGACCCAGGGTGTCTGGCTCGAGGGTGCCTGTTCCTAACCACTCCGCAGGTGTGGGAGCACAAGTGGCCAGGAGAGAGCACAGGTGAGCCTGGAGAGCTGGGATTAGTGGTGCCACTTAGCTTGTCAAGTCACAGCTCTCAGGGCTGACCGGATTGCTAAAATTAGGTGGGACACAGTCTCCCCCCCTGCTCTCTTCTTTGCGGGTTCTTAAACTAGACCGACAAACCTGTTTTGCTCTAATAGCTTTATTGCCAATACTTGAGAAAGGGCAGGGAGAAAGGGGTTGGAGGTATTAAAAAAAAATAAACCCCCAAACCCAAACTTGGGGGGAGTTTAAAAGCTTCTAGAAACTTACAGGATTCTCATAGGAAATGATCGTGCTTCTGACTCTTTTCCTATGTTAGTAGCCAGAAGCTCTGATATTTTCCCGTTTCTGGTTTCAGTTTGTGAAGGTAGAACTCACCAAACCTTCTCTCTTCTTCAATCTGCTGGATTCTTCAGACCAGCAATTTAAAAATATCAGGAGCTTTAGGCACCAGGGTGGCTCAGTCAGTTAAGCATCTGACTCTTGATTTCAATTCAGGTCATGATCTCAGGATCGTGGGATCAAACCCCGTGCTGGGCTCCACGCTCAGTGCGAAGTCTGCTTGAGATTCTCTCTCCCTCACCCTCTGCCCCTCCCCGCAATACGTGTGCTCACTCTTTCTCTCCAAAATAAATAAATAAATCTAAAAAAAAAAAATCAGGAGCTTAGCTTTTTTTTTTTTTTTCCAGACAAAATCTTATTCAGTATCCCAATATGTTAAACACATAAAGGCAGCATTTTGTAAGTATATATTTATTCAATAAATTCATACTTTTAACTTTTCCCAATTTACAAAGTTGATCAAAGAGAATGCTGAGTTTATTTTGATGAATGCAAAAATGGAAAATCATGGCTATATAAGACATTGGCAGTCTTATACAGGTCTTAATATCCAATTTATTTCTGTAATCTGTTTTGAATATGGAATATCAAGGAAATCTTGATTCAAACAGATAAGTAGCTTACCTGGCAATCTCAAGTTTCTCTTTGACCAAACCGATCCCGAAGTACTGAAAGGGACTTGTAGGACTTTTTTGTTCCAAGGTCAAATCACCAATAATATCTGACAACTAGCTTACTTCCTTATCATAAATATAAAAACCAATCAATACACACCCACACTTACAATAAACGCTAGGCCTGTCAATTTTATGACAGCAACACAATGAAAAGTATTCTGATTTTACTTGTTATTTCATATTAATTACAGCTCCATCCAGGCTGAGTAAATGTGCCTGAAACTTGTTCATAGCTATATTACAAGTGCCTCAGAAGAGCCTACCAACTAGTAGGCATAAAATCAATGTTTGTGGAATGAATGAATATACAAACCAACCTCTCCTGGTAGCTCATTACTTATTGGAGTATACATACATTTCTTTTTTTTTTTTTTTTTACTTTTTGCATTTTTATTTGTGCATGTTTGAATCTTAGAAAGATCAGTGTAGGGCGACAAACTTCATAATCAATGACTCATTTACAAGACTTTCAAATATTGCCCCAGATCTGGCAGTAGATGCTCTCCAGGGTCTGTATGAACAAGTTCAGGAGGTGGAATGAAGGTAACCTGTTGGCTGGTTCTGCAATATCAAAGTTCTCTTTGGGCATATTTGAAATTGTGTTGAGTCACTACAGTTGAAAACTCTGTATTAAAACCGTGAGTCAAAACACTTGTGAATCCCAAAACGTGTCATGGAACTCAGGGTTAGCCCTTGGGTTCCAAGGACCACCTTTGAATACCGCTCCTGAAGTTTACATAGGCCACCTCCTCCATGAGGGCCCCTGGTTCTGGCACGCAGCTCCAAAGGCAGTGAGGGCACACAAAGGGCATCATGGGTAATCATGCAAGTGCCCCCCCCCCCTGGTGTGAAGAAGTTACCCATATCTCACTAAAACCATAACAATTTCATAACTGATTTTTTTATACCTCTTTCTATGTGTTAGACACTGGTCAAAAGCCTTTACATTTATTGACTCATTGGTTCTTAAAACAACCCAATTTTAACAGGTCTTATCATTATTATTCCCATTTCCTAGTTGAAGGAGCAGAGTTAGAGAAGGCACCCCGTTGGGCAATGGCCCAGCACAGAGCTGTGCGGACCAACTCCGAAGCCCGTGGACCCACTACCCCACGCTGACAGCTGGTGGGGCTTCCTGGAGGCAACCTGTTGGACTTACAAATAGAAACTTGCAGCCCACAGTCACTTCTATGTTGAATTTACTTCTTTATTTTGACTTCAGTAATTAATAGTAGCAGTAGTACTAGTAGTAGTAGCAGCAGCAGTAATGACACCCTTGTCATTACTGGCGATGTAGTCAGTTAAGTGCTGGACTTGGTTTCCACTCAGGTCATGATCTCAGGGTCATGAGATCGAGCCCCAAGTTAGGCTCAGTGGGGAGCCTGCTCAGATTCTCTCTCCCTCTCCCTCTGCCCATCCCATTCATGTTCTCTCTCTCTCTCTCTGTCTCTTTAAAATAAATAAATTAAAAAAAATAATAGTAAGAAGATAAGAATACACTATAGCACAGTGGTTTAAATGGTATGAGTAAATAAATTCAGGTCTGTGTTTGCTATTTCAGGACACTCAGATCTCAGAATTGATCAAATGGTCAGCCCGCCGATCTCCAATGGTAGTTTTAATGAGATTCTATTTAAGAAAATCCTTTAGAAGTATCTTATTTACTTGAAGAATAATTTAGTGTTGCAGATTATTATTTTTTTTTAAAGCAGATAAATTAAACAGAGATGGAACACACTATTGTGGGAGAGTAGATACGGTGACTCTGTTCTTCCGGCAATTGTTTTGATTAAAATGACTTGGCAAAGTTGTGCTTGCAGAGAGTAGCTGGAAAAATTCGGCCTTCTGTCAGCACAAGGGTAAACATGAGCACCGAATCTCACTGCGCTGCTTGGGAGATGACTCCAGCAATTTCATTATTTTTTAAGCTTATGATTTTAAGAAAGCAATCATGTGGAGATTTTGAGGAATACTGAGTATATACCAGAAAAAGTCCCACAACGAGCCATCCTGGGATTCTGGTTTGAGAAGCACAGACTTCACAGGGTTTCCTCGTGTCCCAGTTTTCTGCACGATGCCCAGACCCCTAGCTCCACCAAAATAGCGGAGAAATGACTTCTGTCATGACACCCTGAATCTCAACCTCCTTTCCTGGGGAAGGTAGAGACACTGAGGTTTATCCTCCGTTATGGGAATGGAGATGAGAAATGCGTGAGTCAGCTGGGAGCTGGGAGGTGAGAGCTGGCGGCGTCAGAGCGCTCCGTGGGCCCATCTGCCAGATCCAAATGTCAAAGGAGGCTTTGCGTGCTCTGCAGCTGCAAGGCGAGAAGGGCACCTTCACTCTCCACTCCCACAGCCAAGAGCGCATGGATTTTTGACTTGAAGAGGCAGTGATGGGGCATCTGAACTTTATTATATATAAATATAGGTATAAATAAATAAAAATGTAAATAAATATATTTATTGCGGAGCTAACTGGGGAAATTTAAGCACAGTCTGAGCACTAGATTATATTCTGGAATCGTGTTAGTTGGGATAATGGTTTTGGTATTTTAATCATGTTAAAAAAATGGCAGGAGGATGGGTAGGCAGATGAAACCAGCTTGGCAAATGTTAGCAAGCCGGGTGATGAGTACATAGGGATTCAGGTTTTTTAATTTTTTTCCCCCTCTATTTTGTTTTGTGCCAAATTTTCCATTGTGAAGATATTTTTTTTTTAAAGCAGGAAAAAATGATCTTTCGATTTGAAAAAGTTGGGAACCACTCTCATAGAAACGATGCAAATAACTAATTCATATTCAGTGACAGAAAGCTGATTATCCCTGATTTGACAACTTGGTGTGATTCCATTGAAATAAAACCAAAATAAGGAGTCATAAATCATGATTTCTAGTATAAACCGGGCCACTTGCTTTAATCCTCCTGGGCCTCTGATGATTCCACCTCCATGAAGACAGAATAACTTCCCACTTATTTAAATTAAACAGACATTTATAAAGCCTATAACATTAAAGAAGATAATTCACATTAAAATTATGTAAAATACAAAATGCTATATGAAAGGATGTGACTGTTATTGTAGTAGTTATTTTCATCAACACCATTATCATTATTCAAATATGTTTAGTTATAGCAGAGTGACAATGAGTAGTTCCAGAATATTTCCCATTGAAGGTAAGTCTGTGTAATGGGCCTGGGTGTTTAACAGAGAGGATGTGATCAAATAGAACAGAACAGGGTTGGATTCTCCTCTCCTGGTTTGAGATATCTAGATATATAAGTCTCTTGGGCCTCTTGGACTCAGGCAGCTTTTCATCCATCCATCCATCCATCCACCCACCCAACAAACACATGTCAGGTACTTCCTACTATGTGCTTGGCTGGATGCTAAGGATGAGAAGGAGATCAAAGTTGAGTAGGAGGGACGGACACCTAAGAAGATGATTAGGCCAGCAGGTCTGGACAGTGAGCACCATGTGTGCAGGGAGGGGGGCTTGAGCTGGGGCCACTCGCTCAGTCTAGCAGAGGGGCTGCTCTTGGTGCTTCTGCACCCGGTACGTCATGGACCACGCATAGTCCAGCTCCAGGTTCCAGTCGGACCTGGACTTGTGTCCGGATTGTGGCTCCCTCCTGCCACTGCCTGGGGCACAGGACACGGTCACCTGTGTTCGCTGTGGCTTCCGTATTCCCATGCAAGACTTCAAGGGGAAGGTCATGAACACCTGTGTCATGTTCAACAAACTGGGGACAGCCGTGCCTGTGTCAGTGGAGGAAGGGTTCGAGTTCCAGGGACCCGTGGTTGAGAGGCGCTGCTCTCGATGTGCTCACAAAGGAATGGCCTAGCACACCAGACAGATGTGCTCAGCCAGTGAGGGGCACACAATCTTCAATACCTGTACCAACTGCAGGTTCCTGGAGAAAGAAGACTCTTGATTTTTTTTTTTTCTCCTAGGGAACTCAACAATTATCATCTTCTCCCTTGGGTGGTGAGGGATTTGGGGTTCTTAGAGCCTTTGTCCATCCTAGTTGCAATGTTTTGTTCCCATAGAAGAAGATTATCATGTGGGGATTATCATTGTCCCTAAAGTACACCTACTCGAGTTGAGTTTCCTATCAAAGTTATATTTTTCTATAGGAGCCAGACATATATGTTTTATTTATAATCTGTCTTGTTCCGAAAGGAATTTAAATGAAGTCACAGAGATATATTTATTCTTTCAATAAGTATATCAGCTACACACACACACATATATATATATATACAAATCAGTATATGAGAAGGAAAAAGAAAAAAAAAACAATAAAAAATGGAGGCAGGAATGAGACTAATAGAAAAAATAATTATAAGTATTCCACCACTAAATCTATTTGGTTCTTGAGTTTAGAGAAACAAAATGTAGGAATCTGGATAGTGGGAGATTGAACAAATAATTTAACCAGATCTCTTTGTCTTGAGCTTGGACAACGAGAACTCCGATACTAAGGGATTACTATTGAGACTGTGGTTACTACAGTTGAACGTTTTGGAAATTTTTTTTTTAAGATTTTATTTATTCTTTTGAGAGAGAGAGAATGAAAGAGAGAATGAGAGGGGAGAAGGATAGAGAGAGAAGCAGACTCCCCACTGAGCAGAGAGCCCGATGTGGGACTCGATCCCGGTACTCTGGGATCATGACCTGACCCGAAGGCAGTTGCTTAACCAACTGAGCCACCCAGCTGCCCGTAAATTGTTTTTTTTTTCTATAGATATAAATGTAATATATATTCATTATAATAGATTCATATGTAGGAAGGTGGGGAGAAAAAGAGTAAAAATTACAAGGAATCCCACTTCAGAGACATACTTGTTTGTTTGTTTATTTTAATAGGTTTTACTATACATGCCGAGATGTGTCTTGTTTTTTATCAGTTCGACCAAAAACTTAAAAGGGAAACACTTTTTAGTGTGGGCACAATAAACATACTGAGATTAAAAAAAAAAAAGAAGAAGAAGATTATAACAGAATATGGCATCACAGGAATATGGGATGGAGAAACCCAACTCAGCTTTGAAATGGGAAGAGGAAATATTAGATAGGTTTCTGGAAGCTGTGTTGGTCACTTAGGAAGGGGGAGGGGGAACATTCCAGTAGAGGGATAGGGCGACCAGAGACAAGGAAGACATACCTTCGGAAAACCCGGAGTGGCAGCTGTGCTGTTTTTTTGCCAGAGGCAGGAGGATCCAAAGTTGAAAGTACCTGTCAGAGCAGAGACACAGTAAGATAACAGAGGCCAGAAGCCAGACCAAAGGTTGGGCTGGGCCCGGAGAGAGCAATCCTGAAGGATTGAGCGACAAGACTGCAGTGGCAAGCAGGAGTCTATTAAGGGTTGGAAGTGGTGGGAGGGAGCTGCTGGGCATTTCGGTGCATTCTGGCTCAGTTCTATTTAAAGGGCTCTCAGGGTACCACAGCTTAAGCTGAGGCAGCTGAGGGTACTGCTCAGGTGTAAGCTGCTGGCCTGAGGGTGGTTCAAGGACAGCAAGCTTTAATTAGAGATGCCGCAGAGGAGCACATGTGCTGAGTGCTCGTTAATTAGGGCCTCACAAGTGATTTAACAGACGTACCACGTCCAGCTCAGTTAAGAAAAATGGTAAATATATATATAATTTTATATATAATTTCACTGTCCCTGAATATGAACTGGTTATTTGCATCATTTCCAAGAGTGATTCCCAACTTTTTCAAATAGAAAGATCACTTTTTTCCTGCTTTATTTTATTTTTTTTCTTTTAAAGATTTTATTTATTTATTTAAGAGAGAGAGAGAGAGAGTGAGAGAAAACATGAGCAGGGGAAGCAGCAGAGGGAGAGGGAAAAGAAGGCTTCCCATTGAAGGAGACTCCTCAGTCCCAGGACCCTGGGATCATGGCCTGAGCCGAAGACAGACACTGACTGAGCCACCCAGGCAACCCACTTTTTCCTGCTTAAAAAAAAAAAAAATCTTTACAATGGAAAATTTGGCACAAGACAAAAAGAAAAAAAAAAAAAAAAAAAAACACCCGAATCTCTATGTACTCATCATCCATCTTGCTAACATTTGCCAAGTTGCTTTCATTCTGTCTACCATCATCTTCCTACCATTTTTTTAAACATGAAATACCAAAACCGTTATTCCAAATAACACAATTAACAGTAATTCCAGAACATATTCTAGTGCTCAGACTGTGTTCAAATTCCCCTAGTTATCTCAACTGTTTACTTTTCTATTTGTTTCAGTATCTAATCAGGGTTCATACACTGCATTGGGTTAATATGTCTTTAAACCCCTGATAGTTCTCCCACTTATTAAAAATTTCGTTTTATTTTAAAGGTTTTTATTTATTTATTTGGCAGAGAAAGAGAGAGAGCAAGCAGGCAAAGCAGCAGGCAGAGAGAGAGAGGGGAAAGCAGCTGAGCAGAGAGCCTGATGTGGGGCTCGATCCCAGGACACTGAGATCATGACCTGAGCCAAAAGCAGAGGCTTAACCTACTGAGCCACCCAGGTGCCTCCCCCTGACATTCTTTTATTATGCCACTTATTTGTTGAGAAAACCAGGCCATTTATTTTGTCCAAGAGATTTATTTATTTAGTTTGGAGAGAGAGAGAAAGAGTGAGCCAGGGGAGAGTCAGAGGGAGAGGGAGAGAGAAAATCCTCAAGCAGACTCCCCACTGAGCACAGAACCTGATGCACGGCTTGATCCCAGGGCCCTGTGACCATGACCTGAGCCAAAATCAAGAGTCAGCCACTTAACCAACTGAGCCACCCACGCACCCCAATACCAAATCATTTCTGGAGCACAATTTCCCACATTCTGGATATGGCTGATTTAATCTTTCTGGTGTCATCTGATCCCCAATTTTTCAGAAGCACTTTTTAAACTTACAAACTTTTATAGATTTTCTTCTTCCCTGTCTTGCTCAGCTCAGACTACCATAACAAAATACAACAAACTGGATGGCTTAAATAATAGCCATTTATTTCTTCACAGTTCTAGAGAATGGAATTCTAAGACTAGGGTGCCAGTAGGGTTGGGTTCTGGTGAGAGCTCTCTTCCTGACTTTGCAGGTGGCTGCCATCTTGCTGTGTGCTCACATGGCTTTGCCTTAGTGTATGCACATGAGAAGAGATCTCTTTTTTCGCTCCCTACAAGGTCACTAATCCCATATGGGGGGGTCCCTCTCCCATAAACCAATTCTAAACTTAATGACTACTCAAAGGATGCACCTCAAAGTACCGTCATATTAAGGGTTAGGGCTTCAAATCTGAATTTCTGGGGGGACACAAACTTTCACCATAACATCCCCCAAGCTCAAGCCACAATCTACACACAATATGGCTGCTTTTTTTCCCCTGCAGTCTCACTGAGAAAATTCAGAATGACAAAAAAATCCACCTTGAATTCCATAATGTTTACAATCTACAATTGGATATTATTAATGACCACAGAATTACAGAAAATCTGTAGGTATTTCACCATTGCTTTAATCTGTCTATTATCCATCAGTCTCTCTCTCTCTTTCTCTCTCTCTCTGTGTGCATATGAATGCTGCCTTTGCAAAGCTTACCAGAAGAAATGTTAGTTCTAGAAATGGACTATGGAAAATACTTGTTTTTGCAAAATAGCCTGAGACATAGGTCATTCTATAAAGGAGTTCTGTCTTTTCTTTTTAAATGGAAATTAGCGATTTATCTTAAGAAAGTTATTGAGAGCCTATTTCATTTATTTGCATAATGATAAAATGTGCCAGCATTTCTCCTCTTCGCTATCATCAATGAATAGAGACACACAAAACCTCAGGAAAAAGGCATAAAGGGCACCCAAGCATCCTTTGGATCTCCTTTATGAACCAGTCTGCTTTACAAAATGAAGCCGACACTTCTGTAAAAACAGATTTCTATAAAAATCTCGTGTAATCAATAAATCCTATTTAAATGCATGCTAAGCAATGTACTACTTCCTTCTTGTGTGGTAGCTCCTTATTATGTTATCTTAACACAGAGACACACATGCCTCTCTACTTCCAATATCTGTGTTTAGCTACTCCATAAACAGAACAACATTGTACAGGAAATGGGAACGGTTCCTGATAACTTCTTGGATATGGGGGTTGCGAAAAAGGAGAACTATAGGATAATTTCCTGGTTCTGGCCTTAGTGTCTAGAAAAGTCATTGACAGAGATAGAAGAAAGCCTTAAAGCCGAGTTGCCTTTTAACATTAAACATTTTCAAAACAGAGCAAAAATCTCCGTGATTGGTTTTAAGCTCTGATATCAGACTGAGCTAAAAGAATTTGTTAAATATTTACTAAAGCCCAGACATAATAGAAAGAATTCCAATGACCTCCAATGGAAACACTGCACACAAAGATGAGCTTCCCAGATTGGCAATGCTTTACACAGGCTTTCATACATCATTGTCTGGAGAATGGAATGTGTCCCATGGGACTCCACTGGGAGTGGACACTTGAAATTTCGTGCCTGGTTTCTCCTGGACTTTGCCTCATTTACTTTTCCCTTTTGCTGATTTTAATCTGTGTCTGTTTGCTGTGATAAACTATAAACATGACTATAACTGCTTTTTTGAGTCTCATGGGTCCTTCTAGTAACTGATGGAACTTAAAGGTGGTCTTGGAGACTCCTGACACAGAATCTCAGAGACAAAAATTTGGATGGAGAAGACAGATTGGAGTGAACTTGAGAGTGTCCTGAAAGACCATGAATTGCATAGGAAAGCAGAAGGGTTACAATAGTTCTAGGTACCATTTGAAGCATATACTGAAAGTTAGAAGATAGACTGGACTTAAAGTTGATCCTATAAGCAAAGAAAAGATGAGTCTGTTGAAAACTCCAGGGAGAGATCTTCAAAAGTTTTAGACAGCATTCAAGAGTAGATCCTGATACAGATGCGATCAGCTCTCACCTCATGTCTGTGAATGACCTTGAGACAGAAATAGGATTTTTTGACATGGAAGAGAACTGGCTCCATTGCTGGATCTCCAACATTGCTGAACATTTTCAAAGAGTTCTAGGACAAAAGCAGGATAAGGTTAATGTCTTACAGATAAAACAACTAGATAGTACCATCCTAGTCAATAAAATCAGGTAAAGGATCCTCTAATTTTACACACTTGTGGATACTACGAGCAAAAATGTCACGGGACAAATTTTTTTTTCTGCCAACTAAGGAACTGTAGGAAAAAATAATAGGTGGGACATGGACAAGGACCCCAAGCTTTAGGTTCCTTTTTGAACATCTCCAAAAGCATTTCATACTATCTTCCATAATGATTTTACATATGACTATTGTTTGCTTTTTTCCTCAGGATGTATAGATTCTTTTCCTTGTCAGAGAGTTATGGCTCTGAAAAAAATTCCTTGTTTCTGTGTTCCCAACTTTGGGAATTGTAATCCATCTCTCTGATAATCTCTCTCTCAGGAATACCCATTTTACTGGGAGTACCACTTAAAGAGCTTTTGCAAAGCCTTTCCACCTGGATACGTTACAATCCACATCATCCCCAGTCTTTGGAAAATTGAAAAATACAAATGGAACTCCAAACTAAAATTAGCAAGACTCTCAGACCTCTGGAACATCCATGGCCTAAGGTCTTGCTACCGGTTTTAGTGACAATAAGATCAACACCTGGGGTTCATCAACTGTCTCTTTATAAGTAAGTAAAAAGGTGACCCACTTCTAGAGATACCACTTCTGATCCTAGACTATGCTCTATTTCATGCAGATTTGTCCCCAAATTCAAAAAGTCACATAACACACCCAATTTTAGCATTAATAGGTATGGGCAGCCTTTCTTCAACATCTTTTTTTTTTTTTTTAAGGTTTTATTTATTTATTTGACAGAGAGATCACAAGTAGGCAGAGGCAGGCAGAGAGAGCCGGGAAGCAGGCTCCCTGCTGAGCAGAGAGCCCGATGCAGGGCTCGATCTCAGGACCCTGGGATCATGACCAGAGCTGAAGGCAGAGGCTTAATCCACTGAGCCACCCAGGCACCCTCTTTAACATCTTTCTAAACAACATTTGTATGACTTAAACCCTGAAAAAGTGGTTTTCTGAAAGAGACATTGGAGACAGATAGACTTCAAATGTCAATAAAAATAACCTTATTATCTGTATCTGTCAAAATATGGATGCCTGACTGGCTCATTTGATTAAATGTCTGCCTTTGGCTCAGGTCATGATCCCCGAATCCTGGGACTGAGTCCCACATCGGGCTTCTTGCTCAATGGGCCTGCTTCTCCCTCCTTCTGCCACTCCCCCTGCTTGTCCTATCTCTCTTTCTGAAAAATAAATGAATAAAAATCTTTAAAAAAACTAAAATAAAGAAAAGAAATGACTAGTACTGCCATAAAATTCCAAGGGGTTGGCCCTCGGATTTATGTTTCTCAAATAAAAAGATCCAAGCTGTCCCCATATCACTGGAAGACTATCCCAGCTGGAGGCTATAAATTGAGGATTCTGACAATCTTCAGGAGGGAGGAGACAGCTTCTACCCTGTACCTAGATCAAGCAGACAACAGAGTAAATTGTTCCTGCAACTTGTACCCAAGACTCTCAAAATAAAATCCAGATTTCCAGAGCCACAGGTTATGATGCTTTCATTTGCATGTCTTGCTCTTTGTTTTCCTAGCTAGTTATTCTTTCCTTTTTAAAAAAATCTGCTCACAGGTACATGTTAACCCTTAACTGTGACACCCATATGGCCTCTGTCTTAATGTTGCCCTTTGCATCCCTAGTCACTTCTTGGTGAGAGCCCAATATCTAGCTATAATTTGCTAATGATTTGGCTAAAACATACAATAAAATCAACTGTTGGCTTTGTACTCATTTTTCTTTGGTTGCCATCTACTTTTCTTCAGTCTGGTTCCCTTGTAATGAATTGGTTGGTTTCCTCAACCACTTGATGACTTTTTAGATGGCAAACACCAAAAAACTCCAAAAAGCCAAAAATCTGAGACTTACTTTCATATCATATCTTGGAAGGAAACATCCTATTTCCACTGAAAACAACACCTGGGAACCTTTTTTAGGAAATGGTCTATGTAACTGAGTGTTCCCAGAACAAGACCTTGCAGAAGGACTATGAGACATATGGGCCATGGGTCTTGGAACATATTTGAGCTGCCCTACTTTTGCAGACCTTAGCCGAGAGGCTCATTGTTAAAGCCCAACTTCATGCTTCTTTTGTTCAGATCTAATGATCTGTCTTCTATAAATCTCACTGGCTAGTGCCAAACCACTCTTGTCAAGAACTGCCAAAACCAGATTCAATAACTTCATAGGAATATTTTGGCTGATTACTGATCTTTGGGAGGTTCCCAATAACTAGGATTAGATTTGTGGCCAAAAAGCCTATAATTCACAAGCCAGATAGGGATTTGTTATCTCGAAAAATGGATCCCCACCTTCAAATAGTCTCTGATACTACCCAAAGTATCTTTGGCTCATCCATTTTCCCTTTGGGAAGAAGAGATTGTTAGGTAATTCAAAAGCTGAGCCTTGATTTGATGCCCCAAATTGTAATCATTAAGGAGAATTCAGAACAATTTCTTCTTCTTTGAGACTCTTTATTTTATGTCTGAAATAAGGGCGCCCAAAGTCTGGGAATTTTTATACTTCATTGCTCATCCATTGACAAGGGAGCTAGGCAATGCTGCTATGGAGCTACCATAGAAGTCCTTACTGGAGAAATTTATAAGATTGGGGAGATGGTGATTCACAATAGAACAGCCCCAGGATATAATATTGGCCTTTCAAAGCGGAACATGTGCTATTTTAGGAGGAGAATGTTATACTTCAATGTCTATAGACCTGGAGAACCAGCATAGAAATTAGGAAAGTAGGTAATTTAACTAATATCTCCATTTACAGTTCTGTAAACCACTCTGTTTGGAATCGACTCTTTTCTCTGGGACATACTTGGCTCCCAGCTTACTGTGGACAACAGAACTCTGACCATTGCCCCTCTGTTATTATTAGTCATATTGTGGTGTTTGAACACTCGTGTGCACTTGCTGTTCCATCTAAAGATCTAACAAATTATCAGCCAGCAAAAAGCCATGTATCAGTTTCTATTACTGCCATAACAAATTACTTCTAATTTGGTGGATTTAAACAATGCAACTTTATCACATCACTATTGTGTAGGTCACAAGTCTGGGCTAGTTTGTTTCCTCCACTCAATTTTCAAAAAACTGAAGTCAAGGTGTTGGCAGTCTCGACTCCTACTGGGAGGTTCTGGGAAGAATTTGCTTCCAAGCACATTCAAGTTGTTGCCAAAATTCATTTTCTTGTAGCTGTAAACCAGAGGGTCCCGTTTCCTTGCTGGGGGTTACCTAGAGACTACCCTGAGCTCCTATAGGCCTTCCTTTTGTCCTTGCACATGGGTCCCTACTTCTCAGAGCTGGCAATGACATGTCAAATCCCTTTTGCATCTGGGATCTTCCTGGCTTCCCCTTCTTCTGTATCTCCTGTGCTTCTAGCTGGGGAGACTTCTTAGCTTTTCAGGGCTCCTGAGGTTATACTGGGCCCACCAGATAACCCAGAATAGTCTTTTTATTTTAGGATCAGTAACCTTAATTATAATTGCGAAGTTCCCTTTGCCATGGAATATAACACATTCCCAGGTTCCCGGGATTAAGGCCTGGACATCTTTGAAAGGCCATTGTTCTGCCTACCACAGGCTGGAGAACCTGAAGAGGTTCTCATCAGAGGTAGCAAAAGTCAGAACCTGAAACGTGATCATGACACCTCAAACATCACTGCAGATCTGCATTGACCATGACTCTAGAAGGTAATGGTTTATTCTCTAGGTCAGGTTGAAGAATGACCACAAGGCAGCACTAAGGACTGAGGCCCCTGCCACAATGCAGTCTCATGGTCTGGAAGGCCATTCATGGAGACAAGCAGTTTTCTTATGTGTGCTAATGGCTTTCTTACCACAATAATAATTTGCTTACCCAAATAGACAACTTTGTTGATCAAGCACGAGTGTGCATATCAAGATTTGCATTAAGGCCTTCTCTTTGCTGTGTCCACTAAACTTAAACTATTATGTCAGGAACTGCCTAACTAATCCAGATCCTTCCCTTAAAAGATCATCTCTTCAATTCTTTGAGCCAAGACCCCAGAGAGCTGTAAATATTCTTCCTAAACTTCCCCTGTTGAAACACCAAGACTCTGACAATATGGTGCTCTCTTTTCTGCAGTAAGTTTAATAAACTCAATTTTGCTTCTTCAATAGGTTTATCTGATGAGCCCTGAGGGGCAGTTGATGCCTCCCTGTGGGCAGCCCATCTTTCTTTGATTCCTGGGAGGCCAGAGTGGAGTGGGGAGGGGGACACAGCAGAGACTCATGAAGGCCCAGAGCCAACATCGGTATGTTTAGCTTGTGTCACTGATGAGATGGAATGCCTGAGGGTCCCTGTCTGCACAGCTGTGGGAGCTCTGCCATCCTGTGACAGATCTGCACAAAGTCTCAGAATCCATCTTATTGGCACAGCGGCACACACTCTGGCCCACAGTGAGCCTTCAATTGTCTGAGGAGAATGGTGTTATGTAACTGTGTCATTCAGGCATGGGGCTGTTCTCAAGCCTACTTTCCCCCACAAAGCTGAGTGACTTCGAGGGAGAAGAATGAGGAAACTATTCTGTCTTTGATCCTTTACTCTAGAATAGCACCCAGTTGTGGGGGATTGGCAAGGCATTGTTCACTGGGCTGTGAGAATTTGAAATTAGTGTTCCCAGCTTTACTCCCACAGAGAAATATGGGCAGGAGTTCAGAGGATGGGACAGAAGGGTTTAGAGGTGTTTAGTCCTGAGGACTTCCTAGAAGTCTGAAGTAAGGTCATAACTATGTCCAATGGAACTAAGAATTGCTCTTACCTCTGACAACTCAAGGCATCAGTTTCCTTTCCAGAAGGTTCAGATCTTGGAACAGGCAAAGATAGATGTGTGGGTGAGGGGGGCAAGGATGGCTAGATGCTTGACTTCTGTTTGTGGACTTGTGACTACTCCCTAGAAAAGAGGAAACTTCTATTTCCCTAGTGGCCTGTCACTGAAACCCATTCCCTCATCTTCTTCTTTCATTAGAGTGAGATTCTGGTCCCTTGGTTCCAGGGCTCATAGGCAGCTACTCTGCTGGGATGGGACTGAGGTGGGTGCTGTGTGGCCCTGCTCTTTGGGGCCTTTTCTAAGAGGGGAGGAACTGAGATGGTATCCGGGCCACAGATGCTATGGAGACAGGCTCTTGGGTAGCATTAGTCCTGCACACTGTTTGTTACTCTTCCATTTTAGAATAAATAGCCCAAAAGGAAGAAGGCAAAGGAAGCAGGAGTTCAGAGATCTGAAGCACTGGGGCTGTTATGAGCTGAATTGTGTACTCCCCAAATTCATCTAAGTTCTAACTTCCAGAACCTCAGAACGTGACTGTATTTGAAGGCTGGGTCTTGAGAGGGTAATGAAGGTAAAACGAAGTCATTAGGGTGCGCCCTAATCTGGTGACTGGTGTCTTGATAAGAAGAAGAAATGTGGATGCAGGGAGAAGCCCATGTGGACACTCAGGGAGAAGATGGTCATGTACAAGCTGAGGAGTGAGACCTCAGAAGAAACAACCCTGCTGACGCTTTGATCTCAGACTTTTGGCTTCCAGAACTTCAGGCAAAAAAATCTCTGTTGCTTAAGTCACCCAGTCTGTGGTACTTGGTTAGGGCAGCCCCAGCAAACAAATGCCAGAGCTTGAGGTTGTGGATGCCTTGAGGGGCTGGGAACTTAGGGTGCGCCATCAAACTATCAATTACTCTCAACTTGGGGCCTTTTCTTTTCTTTTTTATAATTTTTTAATTTTTTAATAAACATATAATGTATTATTAGCCCCAGGGGTACAGGTCTGTGAATTGCCAGGTTTACACACTTCACAGCACTCACCATAGCACATACCCTCCCCAATGTCCATAACCCAACCACCCTCTTCCAACCCCCCACCCTGTCAACCGTCAGTTTGTTTTGTGAGATTAAGAGTTACTTATGGTTTGTCTCCCTCCTGATCCCATCTTGTTTCATTTATTCTTTTCCTACCCCCAAACCCCCCACGTTGCATCTCCACTTCCTCATATCGGGGAGATCATATGATAGTTGTCTTTCTCCGATTGACTTATTTCGCTAAGTATAATACCCTCTAGTTGCATCCATGTCGTCGCAAATGGCAAGATTTCATTTCTTTTGATGGCTGCATAGTATTCCATTGTATATATATACACCACATCTTCTTTATGCATTCATCTGTTGATGGACATCTAGGTTCTTTCCATAGTTTGGCTATTGTGGACATTGCTGCTATAAACATCTGGGTGCACGTGCCCCTTCGGATCACTATGTTTGTATCTTTAGGGTAAATACCCAGTAGTGCAATTGCTGGGTCATAGGGTAGCTCTATTTTCAACTTTTTGAGGAAACTCCAGACTTGGGGCCTTTTCTTATTGTGGTTTTCCTTCCTACCTACACCTTACTATTTCCTGTTCTCACTCCCTTCTGTCCTTTTTACCACCCATGTTCTTACTTTCAGATTTGAATATGCAACAAGTTTTGACTCAGAGATTCAGAGAACTGATTCATCATTTATTCTTTATGACTCAAAGCAAATGCAAAAGAAGAAAGAAAAGAGGAAAGAAAAGCAAGTAAGAAAAAAAGAAAATAAAAGAAAGGAAAAAGGTAAAATAGCAGATAAAATTAAACTTAAAACATCACATAAAACTCCCTTTGAGGGCTACCACAAGCCCTGGTGAATTGAACAGGGGTAGGGAGAATGGATATTTGGAATGGCAGAAGGGTATAGCTTTTCTTCAGTGTTAGCAGAACATTTCTCTGGAGGGAAACTTTAAGCCACCTGATTCAACTTTCTTGCATCTGAACTGTTGATAGGATTTCCCTCAGGTGGTTGACTGAATTTTCCTTCCTCTCCTCCGGCTTGCGTGGAGGAGCTCTGGTCAGTAATGGTGTTTGGAGGTCCCACGCCAGGTCAAGACAGGAGAGACACTCCAGACAATCACAGCAATGCTAAACTTCACCCCAGGCA
Source organism: Mustela nivalis (assembly GCF_964662115.1). Taxonomy (NCBI): domain Eukaryota; kingdom Metazoa; phylum Chordata; class Mammalia; order Carnivora; family Mustelidae; genus Mustela; species Mustela nivalis. Next base: position 26,380,687 of record NC_139035.1, read on the forward strand.
TCTTCCTCCATTGCTACTTTGCTTTTGGTATGTCTGAGGAGGGTATGGAAAGGAATCAAAGGATTTGGGTGCGTCTATCTGCAAGAGTTCCATGTTGCTCTTTGCCTGGTAGGTGGGAGCAGGGAGACAAGAGGGAGCGTCCGGCGTTCCTTCTGTTGACTCTGATGGAAGCCAACTGCACCACCTTCGACAAGCCCTCCTGCCATGCCGGCCAAGTTGGAACCATCCTGAACTAGGGCAGGGCAGCTGTGGAATGCAGACCTGAGGTTCGTCTTTGCTTCTTCTAGGTCTCTGCTCAGTGTTACCTCTCCAAGTCCACACGTCAGTGTTCTCCCCTCTTCCAGGAGTTCCTTTTTCCCCTCAGTGGCTTTATTTTTCTTCTTCACTCATCCTACCACCTGGCATTTTATGTGTGTGGAGTTTTCTGTTGTTCATTTTTGGGAGGACCGGGTGGTTCCCTGAATGGAAGGCAAGTTCCTGAGGGCAGGGTCTCTGTTTTATTGACTGCTACATTTCTACTGTGTTCCTGGGATACAGTGTTAGGAATAGTTCCTGGAGGAATGACCTGAGAAAACGGGAATATTTATTCCAATTATCATTTCAGGAGCCTTACAGACAGGTAACCCAAGGTAGGGAGGCCTGAAAGACCACAGTGTAGAACTAATTCCATTTCCCCCTAACCCACTGCAGTGGGGGGAGGGTAGCTTTTCTTCACCCTCTTAGGGTCTCTGGCTGGATCTGGAAGTTAAACTGACAAAAGACAGATTAACAGGAGAAAAATCTAGAAATTTTACTGAATTTTTACCTGTACATGGGATCCTTCACAAGAGGATGAAGACTTCAAGAAGTGACCTGAACAGGAAGCTGTTACAGCTTTTAGACAAAGAACAATAAATTTGTGAAGAATCGACAAGACAGAGGGGTTTGGGTTCAGGGAAGTAAATGGTGAAGAAGTAGCTAGGAAGGTAGAGTTAGTTTAAGAAGATTTGTTTGTACAGATTTCTAAGCCCCAAACTCCCCATCTCTGGTGATAAGCATGCCTCCCTTCGTCCTGATGCAGAGAGGGTACCTTTTACACGGGAGACTCATCCATGTCTCAAGGAAGAGGGGTGCAGGGCAGGAGGTCAGAGTGATGTTCCTGCACCTGCTGTCTTCTCAGACTCTTCCAGCCTAAGACACTCACTATGCCAAGGGGCCATAGTTTGGGGTAGTGTGTCCTGAAACCTATCCTCACTTTCTGCCATTTTGTGTAGGTTAAATCAAGTTAATTTAATGGTAATAATAATTATGCTTCTTTATTTAAAAAAATTGAAGGTTTTTTTTTGTTTGTTTGTTTTTTGTTTTCTGTTTTTTAATGTGAGGAGATCTTCTTCCTTCCTGGTTGTTGCTCTTGAGTCTTGGTGGCGGCTTTCCTACCGACTAAGGTAATTTACTGAGCCCTTAAACTAACGAAGGGGAGCGCCAAGGTTGCCCCCCATGCCCCGCAGTCTGTGCTCTTCCCGCCGTGTGTTGGGATCCCATCATTGCTGCCACTCCTCAGATGCTGGAGGACACAGGGCCTGGGAAAAGCCTCCTTCCATTCTTTCTTCATTTACACAAAATATTTTTGTGAACCTCAAGTCCAGGCATAGCTTTTCCAAGAAAGTTCATCTTTAAAAGGTGGCAAATGGTTCCTACTACAGAGTTTTAAGGATAAAACGAGGTACTCTTGTGGTATCTTAAAAGCTCCAAAGAACCAATGTCTGACATTTTAGTCATCATTATAATAAATTCAGAAAACCAGTAGAATAGAGGGTGTGAATAAGGTCCTTAAAGAACGGGTGAACAATGCAATACACTCCAGCAAACTGCAGAGGAAAATAAAATGTAAGTTCAACTCAAACAGAGTTGCAGGAAATGCTAAATTTCCTTCCCTCATTTTAGGAAATGGGCAGAGAAGACACCATGGTGCCTGGGACTTGAATCAGGCTCAGAAGTCCCACCCTGACTTCTGAACAGGCGTCCTCCCAAGAAATGGGAGAAATGGGAGAGGTGCGGGAGAGAGGCCAGAAACTTGATTTGCCTCAGGAAGGGAGAAGCGTATCAGAATCAACAGAAGTAGAACTTTTTGAAAAAAGCACATATGCCCCCCATTCTAACAGAGGACACCCCCGTGCTGAGCTGCAGCATGGAGCTAAGAGGGGAATGTGTCCACCGTGAGGGGCACGGTAAGGAGTGATTTCACTCAGGCTGCGTCAGGAGACGTGGGAAGTCAAGAAGAAGAGAAGACATCTGGGGGGTTCAGTGGTTGGGGCCTCGCCTTCGGCCCAGGTCATGGTCCCAGGGTCCTGGGATCGAGTCCCGCATCGGGCTCTCTGCTCAGCAGAGAGCCTGCTCGCCCCCAACCTGCCTGTTTCTCTGCCTACTTGTGATCTCTGTCAAATAAATAAATAGAATCTTAAAAAAAAAAAAAAGAAGAGAAGACAAGGAGCTGGACAAGGAAGATCGGAGGAGGCTGGAAGCGGGGAGGGAAAGCCAGACGGGGAGCCACTGAAGGGAGGGCCTTTCACAAAGGAGGCTGTGGCTGAGAGGGTTGAGGTCTGGCTGGAGAGAAGCAGAGCAGAGGGAGGCTTTGTCCTGGTGGAAAAACCTTGGGATTGACTATCCCACTGGGGTTATGCAACTGCCTCAAAATCTACTCTTTCGCGGATGACATGTATTATACATCATTTATTTTAGGAGTGGGTGCCACAGGGATCAGCCCTAAAGATGGTGAAAGTGTTTCACTGGAGAGTGGCAAGTTCAGTGACCATGTGGAGCTGAGTTCTCAATGAGCAGGAAAAAAAAAATCAATGGGACAAAAATGAACTATTTTCCATTCATTGATTTTGTAGCCCTTTGGAGTCACATCAGAGGCACTCCGTTACTTTTGACACTTTCTGGGCTCCTCATGGAGAGTCACGTCAACACTGAGGGTGACTCAGGAATGTGAAGAGCCGGGACTTCTCCCCAGACAAGGTCCCTAGGCCAGTGGGTGAATTGGCCGCTGGATGCCTCTGCACCTCTCTGGAGAAAGACGCTCTCCCAAGGTATCGCTGGCTCTTCAGCCTCCCGGACTCTGCTGCTCCCAAGCTCTGCCCCATTATCTCCAGCTGAGACCAGCAGAGCACAGTGCTGCTCCCCGTCCCAGGCACTGGGTGGCCCCCGGGGCACGGCAGGTACTTGCTCCTGGCTTGACTCCCTCAGGCAAGTCTTGCAAGGGCCAGTCCACATTTTCTCATTCTTACGTCTATTGTCTTCCTGAGAGCATCGTGCAGATCTAGACCTTGTTGTGACCTCCTTCCCCTTCCTTCCTCTTCACCTGTGCATCCCTTCGCCATGTTCCAGAATGCCTACCGATGGCAAAACTCACCTCCAGTCTTCTCTTTCATGTATCTGTGCCACTTGCAGTGTGACTTTGTGCTTTATCCAGTTGACAGGGCAAACGTTCTGTGCTCCCTGTGAATGGGAGATGGCCTTGTGTCTTGCTTAGCTCAAGAGCATGGGACAGAAGTGATGGTGTGCCTGCTTCAGGCTAGACCTCAAAAACTCTTGTGCTGTCTCCTGCTGTCTCTCTCAGAACCCCTCCACTGTCAGAGCATAAGCCCAGGCTACCCTGCTGGGGGAAGGGGAACTATGGAGAGGGAGAGCTGAGGTGCCCAACAGAGCAACCTTGGACCAGCCAAGTTCCTAGCCAACTCAGCAGCTGACCACAGACGTGTGAGCAGACCTAGCTGATGCCAACTGAGCCTGGTCCAGAAAACGGAACTGACCAACCAGGATATACCCCCGTAATACATATCAAATGTAATGCTTTAAGTCCCCATGGTTGGAGGTGATTTGTTACCACAGCAATGGCTGACTGATGAAGAGAATCTTTTCCTTTCTAGGCTGATCTGGACTTAGTCACCTCCTTATCCATCTCTGGGGAATCCTGGCTTTTTCACGTCTGTTTTTAAAAAGGCTTTCCCTGATGGGCTGCCTCTCCTACCCATGCCTCCAACGGACACAGCTTCTACATTCCTTCATTTCAGCTCTCTGTTGCTGGATGTGAGGAGGTGGTGGCAGTTTCTTCTATCAGAGTCTCCCTCTGCTCTCCAGTAGGCAGGCCTCTGTCTCCAGTGTCCTCCTGAGGATATCTCTCAAAATGGGCCCCCAGGGGTCATTGACTAGGCGACTTGCTCTCCAGAGGATCTCTCAAGGTCACTGTGAAAGTCAGGGTTTGAGGGCCTCTCTGCAGCCGCTGATGCAGTTTGTCACACTCCCATGGCCTCTGCTGTGCCGCCGTCTCCTCTCTCTTGCCCGTTTCCCAAGCTACGCCTTCTCCTCACCGACCAGCAGGGTTTGTCCACTTCATGAGTGCGGACACCTCCAATTTTCTCTCACATGCTTCCATTTTGAGATTTAATTTACTTTAGGCAAATGACTCACAATGTCACACACACAATCTCAAGTCCTGGCCTTAAATCCAGTCCTATAATTTTGAAAGGTCTAATTTGATACTTTCAACTTGGCTGTCTGGCTGTTACCTCCGACTCAGCATTTCTGAAGATGCTCTTGCTTTCTTCCAAACGACCCTCCCTTCAGTCTTTCCACCACCATCACCACCAAGCCTTTGCTTTCTCCCTGCTTCTAGGCCCTACCTCTAATCTCCGTGGGGGTCACACAGTTTTTTGTTTTTTTTTTTTTGTCCTCCTGTCAACATGGTCCCCTCTCTCATGCAGGCAGTCATAATTTCTTGTTTAACTATCACAGAAGTCATCTGATGCCTCGCTGTACATCTAGTCTCTTCACTGGCCCCTCACCCTGACACCCAGACCAAATTATTTGCCCAGAACACCTCTTTCCCCATGCCAGCACTCTGTGCCAGAACCTTCCATAGAGCGTATTTTTTTTCCTCTACCTGGTTTGCTGGAATTCTTCCTTGGAGAGCTACTTAGAGAAAGGCTATTGGCGCCCCCTCTGTAGGGTGATGGTGCCAAAGGATGTGAGTTGCTCCAGCTTCTTTATACGCGGTCAGGTACAGAAGCCTCCTTCCCATGAGACCATCCCTGGAAGCTGAATCCCATGACGAGAGCCCCCATGGCGATCTCAGCTACAGACTACCGCCATTCCTACGATGTTCTGCTCTGATAATGAGGCCCCTTGCCCTTGGGCTTTCGGTGTGCCCCACTTTTTCTGGTCTCTTGTCTAATTTCTGACTTTCTGCATCATCTGCCTGGACAGCAAGTGGATCTCCCAGCCTTTAGTTCTACATCTAATATCCTCCAGCTGCTGGTGCACGTTCCGTGGAATGCAATGCCTGTATCAAGATGACCCTCCTTCTGGGAGGAGTAAATTCTCATTGTTGCCCCGGCCCCGAATGCCTGTATCTGTGGAATGAGCTCATTTTATGGATCACCACATTGTCCCACGGTCTCAGCTGCTTCTCTCTGCCCCACATTGACCCAGCTTGGAAATGTGTCTGATTTCTTTGATTCGTGGTCTTTGAGCACAAAGCAGACTTTGATATCAATTCAGAAGGTAACTATGAAGGTGGTTATTTACATGGAAGCCATCCACATCTTCAAATTAAACACTAGATATTTTGGTTCTGAAATGCTTGTTGGCCATCTGCTCCCAAGCCTGTTTAGAAGGCTTGTTTATCTCTATATAGCATCCATTCTCGTTCCTCATGCCAGATTGAACCCCTAGACCTTGAACACTTCTTGTTCTGTTTATGCAGGGCTAGATAGAATGTGCTAGAGAAAGAAGAACCTTTGCCCCCGGGTTAGCCATATCCATCTGATGCTTAGCAAAGCTAGAGCCTTCATTTAACCAGCCATACCTTCCTTAGAAAGCTGTGTACTTTAAACAAATATTCCTCCTAAGTCCCCTTCCTCCCACTCAGCAGCTCTTTCTTTGGTTTGGGGTCTTATTCCTCCCAGTCCCTTCCCTCTTAACCCTATTCCTGATCATTCCAGCCTGGCTTCCACTATGGCTGTTAACATCATCTGCTGCCTGGATTCCTTGCTGCTGCCAATTGTGGGGATGTTTTGGAAGTTGGAAAATTCTACATACACCTGGGAATTTGGCTTCCTGAACCTCTTCCTGCTCTCAGGCTCTGCATGTCTGAGGCAAGCTTGCTGGTAGAGGGGATCATGCCTTCTCACCCATAAGTGTATTTCTCTCTAATTAATTTACTGTGGTTGATAGCAACGCAGTTCCTTGTCTGTGGCACCTACTACCATGCCATGTCCCCGGCAATGGGCTTGTACCATGAGCTCTCACCGCTGTGTCCTAGGCAGTGATTTTTCCCTGCAAGATACAGTGGCATAGGCTTTTTAGGGTGCTGGGAATTTAGCAAAGAGGCTTCTTTCAGAAAGCTCCTATGACATAAGCTTATGTGTTTGCCTTGGATTCAAAACAACCATCTTCTTGGATGAGCTCATCAGAAAAATGTCCACCATCTTTGGAAGGCCAGTGGCAATTTCCCCTTTCACTGAGAGTACTGTCTTGTACAGAATGAAAACCTGTGGGGTCTGAGGTGTTCCCCAGGTCATTGGCCTTGAAGTGAGCATTTCTGGATGCTTATGTTTAGAAACTGGTGGTGGTATTGCAAAGTGGGGGCTTACAAATTACACAGTGAGGCATGCGCTGTCATGTAACCAATATGCTGCAGGGAGGTTACCGCCTCTGCCCATACCTGGGAGACAGTGATGCAGGCTCTGAGGCTCTCCCTCCTCTCCCTTGGCTTGTGAAGAATGGTGGGGAGGCCTAATAGGGAAAAGGTCACATGCACAGCTAGCCTGCTGTCTTTCCATGCTTCCCACCTTATGAGGAGGTTGGAGGCCCTCGTCCCAGACCTTCACGTGTGGCTCTGTGTTTTGCGACATGTTTGCTGTTTAGAGCCCTTGATGCTTGTTCATGGATCTAAGAAAAGATCATCAATGGGTGAGAAGGGAGACAGGCACAAGAATTCTCTGTCTCTTCAAAGAGAGCCACTTGTCCGAGGAAGGGAAGAGAAGTGGTTTCCGAAATCAGGGACTGTGATCTTGCCAAGGCAATGACGAATGACGCTAACATAGGGGACAGACACGTTCTCTTTGAGCCACTCATTCCATGAGATACAGCACCAGGCGCCTGGGTGCACAAGGCCCAGGGGAAGTGAGGCTCTGCCCTCAGAGGGTTCACGTGTGACTGGGACACAAAGATGTAAGGGTCACTGTGCGTGGCTGGAGTCTCTAGGGAGAGTTCATAAGAGCAGTGAATTTTTAGTTTAATACTTATGGATGAGATGATTTTTTCTCACAGAGAAGGTGATTCTAGCGACAGAAACAGAATGTACAAAATTGGGCAAGCATGTGGACCAGCAGTAGACTCTGAGGAGGAACAGAGGCAGTAGCCTCTGAAGGGGAAAAGGGTGGCTGAAAAACACCATGGAAAGGACTGGCACATATTCGGGCAACGAGGAGGGACGGAAGCCTTTCGGCCGAAAAGGCAGTCAGATGTGTAGGTTAGAAGGACAACAGAGGAAGGGGTAGGAGCCGAGTTAGAGCCCAGGATGGAGGCAGTTGTGATTGCCTGGCCCAGAGGTGAGGAAGGAAAGAAGGGGACACTATATCCATGAAACTGACCCCATGAGGCCTGTTGACCCCCCCCCCCCCCGGATGTCATGGGAGAGAGAGGGCAGTTCCCCGGGCTCCGGTTTAGACGGCTGTCTGGCCGAGCTGAGACTTGGAGGAGAGAAAATGTGGTACCCTGGGGAAGCATGCTGGGAATGGAGAAGGGATTTCCACTCGGTGGGTGCATGGCGTAGAAGGGACGTATCTGGACAGAGAACAGGGGGCAGATCTTGGAGGGTTTTACAACCTTGACTAAAAAATGATGACATTCATTCTGCGGGTTCTCAAGCACCACTGAGGGGTTTTAAGAAGGAGCAAAATGTGACTGGATTCTTGTTTCTGAAGTAGGGCTGAGTTCATAGGTGATGGCGGTTAGGGCTGCTTTGGAAAGGGTATAGCTCGAAGAAGAGGGTCGAACCTGAGCCCTGTGGATGTTCTTGTCTACGATGTGATGTACGGGGTTTGGGGAGAGAGAAACATGAGAAAACTGCTGAAAGTCTCGTGTGGTGACTCTGCAAAGGAGAGAGGGGCGTGGGCTGGGTTGGCAGCCAAGACCTCGGGACTGGAGGCAGGGGGGTACGTAAATATAACGGGCACATGGGAGGATGAGAGTTGGGGTAAGGTGACTAACTCAGGGACTTGGCCTTCTTGTCTGTGATGCATGGTTTGGAGGCCTTAGAGCCAGTCATCTTCACCCATGAGATGGTGGAAGGGGCTAACCACAGCCATGCCCCATGCAGGGTGCTGGTGTTAAGGAGAATGTCATGTCTTTCCGGGGAATTCAAACATCCTTTGCAGAGGAGGTCCTTCCCAGCCTCCAGGACTGACCCCAATGGACTTTCCACGCTGAATTCTCTTCCTGGGAAGACTTTGAAATAGAGCAAAGAAAGATCAATGGTGAGACCAAGAAAGCATTGAGGTGATAGAGATCTGGGGCAGATCTGGGGACATGGGAAGGGCTGGGGTCCATGTTACTTGGGTCTCCATGTCTCCAGGCCACTGCTGCTCCCGGGCTGAGTGTGCTGTGGCCTCATTTGCTCCTGTTGTCTTTGTGACCTAACTCCCCGTTAGCCAGTGGGCCACTGCAGCTTCCCCGACTTCACTGTGCAACAGACAATGATGTCATGGGCCATGCTTATTTTTAATAGCTCCTTAAAATTCTGGTCCCATCCCAGCACTTACGCAGCTATTTCTGCTGAGTGCTTCATCAGTGGGTCCAAGATGTGAGCTGGGGCCATGCACAAAGGAGCCGTCCTGCTTGTGGGCTACGGGATGTGGGCCTCTGTGTGCCCCACGTCAGCGCATCCTGATACCCGCCTCCCTTTATCGCAGGAGCACCTCAGTGCAGCAAATATTTACCAAAAATCCCCATGTGCTATGGCCTGGCACTAAAAATGTTCACCCTTTTACGAAAATTAGAGTCTGGTCTGGGAATGAAGACACACAGCTATTAGAAGCGCCAGGCCCTCCAGACTCTGCCCCTTAAAGGCACAACCTGAAATACTACCGAGTGTGGTTTTCTGGGTGCCTGGGCATGACTTTTAGCTGAAAAAAAAAAATGTAGGCACATAACACACATTCACACACCACACACATACATTAGATACTTTTTTCTTTTCAGGTAGTGTGACCAGAACTGGAAAGAAAATCCGATTATTCAATGAATGATGAAGGAAGTCACTGCTGGGATAATGTCAAATTTATGACAAGAGCTGGTTGTCACCTTGGAAGGCAGATTGCCTTGGTGTTCAAAGGCAGAAAGATCAGGGTTCAAATCCCAGCTTCACCAATTGCCAGCTGGGACGTGGGGCCCATTCATAACCTTGCTAAGCAAGTGTTTACCGGGTAATGAACCACTGTTATAAGCGCTACCCACAAATCATTGCATTTAATTCTCACAACACCTGACCAGGTAGATACCACAGCACTGGCTTTTCTGGATGGTGACGGGGGTGAAATGTGGTCATGCTAAGAACACCAACACACCACTTACACACCCATGGTAAACACAGCTGGTCTTCATATCACCAGCGTGGGACACAGGATGCACAAGTTCTGATGACGTACAGAGGATGAGCTGCAGGCAGCCTGCCCCTGGAGCCTGGGTATGTGGTCAACTCCAGGACTTGGGAGTCTGTCCAGCTCAGTGCCCTGAGGGACGGTGACTGCTGAACCAGTCTGCTCAGGTTGTCATAGCAGAATGCCTCTGGCTAGTGGCAAAACAATGGACATTTATTTATTTTATTTTTTACAGTCTGGAGGCCAGAAGTTCAAGACCAGGGTACAGGTGGATTGACTTGTGGTGCATTACCTTCTCACTGTGTCCTCATGTGGCCTTTCCTCCGTGCACACGGGCAGAGAGAGAACGTGTGCTCTGATAACTCTTATTTTCTTATTTATTTAAATTCAATTAACTAACATATAGCTTATTGTTAGTATCAGAGGTGGGGTTCAGTGCCTCACCAGTTACATATAACACCCAGGGCTTGTTACATCCCATGCCCTCCTGAATGCCCATCACCGGGTTACCACAGCCGCCCCCGCTGCCCCCCCCCCCCCCCCCGCCGGCAGCCGTCAGTTTGTTCTCTAGAGTTAAGAGTCTCTCATGGCTTGTCTCCCTCTTTGATTTTGTCTTCTTTTATTTTTCTCTCCCTTCCTCTATGATCCTTTGTTTTGTTTCTTAAATCCACATATGAGTGAATTCCTATGATAACTGTCTTTCTCTGATTGACTTATTTCACTCAGCATAATACTCTCTAGTTCCATTTGCGTTGTTGCAAATCGCAAGATTTCATTGTTTTTGATGGCTGAGTAGTATGAAAGGATATAAACATAGTGATTTGGTCCCTCTTTTTAGGACACTGGTCTGACTGAATAAGGCCATACTGTTATACCCCCATTTAATCCAATCACCTCCCCAGAAGCCCTATCTCCAAACATACTCCCATTGGGGGTTAGGACCTCACCATATAAGTTTTAGGGACAACGAGCATTCAGTCTAGAACACCTACTGGTGTCAGGGACCAGATCAGCAGTCGGTACCTCCGCAGGCTTTGCTCTTCAGTGTAAAGTAGCGGTTAAGGGCAGGGACTCTGGGGTGTCTGGCTGGCTCAGTTGGTGGAACATGGGACTCTGGCATTGTGAGTTCAAGCCCCACATTTGGCGTAGAGATTACTTAAGGAAAAAAAGGGCAGAAGGTCTGAGGCCAGACTACCAGGGTTTGTATTGCAGCTCTACCACTTACTCTCTGAGTAAACGTGGCCCAGTTTCTTAACCTCCTTGTGCTTCAGGTTCCCTCATCAGTGAGACGAGTATGTCAGTACTATAGTCTTGAAAACGAATTGTGTGGATTACGTGAAATAGAGTGTACAAAGCTGTGAGTGCCCAACTGGGCACACGGTGAACACCACAGATACTTATCAAACCCAAACCCAGGGGAGTGGGTCATAACTGACTCACATTTCTTTTGACTGAGTGTTTGCCCAGCCTGTGGAGCTGCTTGGCTGTGTGTGTGTGTGTGTGTGTGTGTGTGTGTGTGTGAGAAAGAGAGAGAGAGAGAGACAGATTAATTTAAAGACAAAAGCTTTTAATTTATGGGTTTTGTTATTATTATTTTTTAAGACACAGGCTCTTTCCTCAGGAGCCCACATTTTTCACAGGCCATTTGTATCCAGGAAACTATGAAACGGGAAGGAGAACACAGCATCTAAGGCATTTCCCTGATGTCACATCCAAGGGCGTTCTAACTTGGTGAGGCCACTCTTGCTTGCATTTCTCTGGGAACAAAGTTCAACAGGGTCCACTTACGGTTACAGCTAAAGCCATCTTGTATTGACCCCCTGTCTTGCGACCCAAATCCTTCCTTTAAAGGTTCTTGGTGGAGGCTTTCCTTTTTTGCCCTGTTGTTTTGGTATTGACTTTTGCCTGTGGCTGCACAAAGACAGTGCATTTCTGTTCTAAAACCTTTCCAGGGAAGAGGCCCTCCATGTCTTCCCAACTTTCTTTCTTATGAGGCCCACGGAGCAGGGCTCCCCTGTGCTCACTGCCTGTTAAAATCCTTCTAGTGCTTCTGGTCATTGACCTCACTTCCTCATTTCCCGGGAGTGAAAACGTGGGACAATGGTGCCTCTTGCTTCTCATCCCACCCCTCACACACCCGGGTAGCTTAGTCCCCAACAGGCTTGTTTCCCATTAAAACCTGAGCCCATGTTACGCATCTGCGATGGGCTGGGCATCGTGCTAATGGATGGGAATACAGACCTGTGTTAGGCAGCCCTTACTCCGAATCTCATGGGGAGACAGACAAGGCGACAGATATAGAAGACCGTGAGAGGCCCTAGGCTGGCTAGTACAGGAAGTCGCGTGTGGAAGGGGAGCCTGATGAGACCAAGCACTCAAGGACGCCTTCTGGTGGAGCTGACGCCTGAACTGAGTTTTCAAAGAAGACCTGTGGTTTGGTAGCCACGGAAAGAAGTCATGGCAGAAGTAACAGTAAATAAGAAAGCGTGGCAGCGGGGCGCCTGGGTGGCTCCATGGGTTAAAGCCGCTGCCTTCAGCTGAGGTCACGATCCAGGGTCCTGGGATCAAGCCCCGCATCGGGCTGTCTGCTCAGCAGGGAGCCTGCTTCCTCCTCTCTCTCTCTGCCTGCCTCTCTGCCTACTTGTGATCTCTCTCTGTCAAATAAATACACAAAATCTTAAAAAAAAAAAAAAAAAGAAAAGAAAGTGTGGCCGCCTGAGAGGTTCATTGGGCTGAAGTCAGAGTGTATGGCAGGAGGAAGAGGGGAGGCTGGAGAGACGGGCCCAGACTTCTGTTTATTACTCACAGTTAGGAAGACAGTGTTCAGTTCTTATTTACAGGTGGGGCAACTGAGAAGCTGCCTCTTCTCTGGTCACAAAGTTGGGTCGTGGCCGAGCTGTGTGGAGACCAGCAGCATAAATCCAGATGGAGCATAAACCAGGATTGAGAAGCAGGACAAAAAAGGGATTTTCGCTGTTTCTGCATTTCCACGTTTTTCTGGGCCATCTTTCTTCCTACCTTACTTGACTTGCTTGGCTTGAAATCCTTCCCCGTTCCCTTCTGACTTACCACATTTTCTCTGTAAACTCTGCTTCTGGGAATGCACAGGCCATGCCTTTCTCCTCTAGCTAGTTTCAGGAGCTGCAGGCAAAGGCACTAGATATTTTCGGTGGCGTTACTACCGTTATTGGGCTCCAGCTCAGCACCCATTCTCTGGATAAGCTGTAAAATTAAGTTCCTAACTGTAGTTCTGTGCTAAGAATTCCCCCTGAAGCTAGTCAGTCTCCAGGGTAAATGTGCACCTGGAATGTTCGAGCAAGATGCCTAAGTGCCTTTGTGTTCTAGGAGCTGTGCCGAGAGTCGGGGGGACACAGACAAGTGAGGCACATTTACTTCTCTCGATGAAGTTATAGACGGACCCGCAAACAGATCATACGAAATCAGACGGCTGTAGGTAGGGCTGGGCGGCCCAGGTAGCGTGGGTTCTAGATTTTGCACAAGTGGCCCTGGATGACTTTTCTGCTGTTAGGTTTCAGCCTTGCTGCTCGAATGGCTGGGAAGGAATCGTCATTCAATTCTGATTCCTTCTCACCGAAGAATTACACACACGTTCTTCACTTGAGATGATGAATGTTTAAGCTCCAAAATAATTCCCAGCTCTAAAAATATTGCTAGTTATTACTTCACGTTCCCTCAGATCCACGTATCAAGTAACTGGCTCTACTCTCCATCTGGGTTAGCTGCTCCGACAAGCTCATGACATCCTTATTACCACCCCATTTCACAGACGATGATTCATGATGTTAAGTAACTTGCTAGGAAATGTCCCTGATTCAAGCCCCTTTATCACCCTGACCAAGGCCCTCATCTTCCTAGAGTTTCTCATCTCAGTGCGGTGACTCCAGGCCAACCACTCCCATCTCTTTTCTGCCTTAAGGCCTCCTGGGAAGATGAGCTGAGGAGCTCGTAGGTTGCCGTTGTGACAGAGGAGTGGCAGTTGGTCTGGAAAGCAGAGGTCCAAGCCAACCCCGTAGAGGGGATCCAGCGACCCTCAGCTTCCCGCCTTCCCCAGCCCTCCCAGCCCTGTTTGTTGTCTTCCCTGTTTCTGTATTTACATTCCACCTTGTAATTAAGCAATCAGCTTTTTCTCAGTGATTACTCACCATCTCAGCTGGCAAAAGGCCCTTGATCTTTGGCTCTATGCCTTCCCATCAGAGTGTTGCCCAGCGCACGTGCTAATCGCCCAGAACCCCCGCTGCCCTGCTTGGCATGCTTGCTCTGGAGCCAGCTCAAGCCGTGTGCCCTCAGTGGCAGCTGCCCCACCTGGCCTGGCCAGGGTGACTGTCACCTGAAGCTTCTCCATGGGATGGTGGGGTTTCGTAGGTTTTGCTGAGATCTGCCCGTGCCCATTGAATTGGAGGTGAGGGCGGCCGCCTCCTGTCCCCACTCGACAGGGGCAGCTCTGTCAGCCCCTGAAAGAAGAATGAAGCCCACCTGGGAGGAGTTCTGCACACAGGCTTCCCACCGGTGTGTCCTTGCAGCACCTGCTCTGTTGCTGGGCAAAGAACAGGAGAATGGATGGTGCCAAGTGAGCCCCTGAGAGTAGACTTAATCAGAGCGGTCCACCCTTGACATTTACGAGGCGGCTGAACAAACAGTCTGCAAGCTCAGAGCCGAAGTTTCTCACCTGCTTACTAAACAACGGCAAGGTGGAGGGTTTTTAAAAATATATATACTAAAGTTTATAGCGTGAATATTTTATGGCTGCAAAAGCCATTTCCCCCTCTCAGTTCTATTTCTTTCCTTTCTCCTCTCCCTTATCTGTACATTTCATTCTTCGCTTTGCCAGTGCCGTGAGCTTCCATCCCTCGGCTTTCTCTCCTCCATCGCCCTTTGTCATCGTACTTTGACAATCCCTCCATCCTTGTACGATCGGGCAGCGGTTCGATTGACTCCGGGTCTGCTCACAGGAGGGGAGGCGCTCTGATAGAGAAGAAAAGCAACAGGAATGACGGGAGTATCTGAAGACTCATTGCCTGGGCTCCAGTAAGCTCCTTGAGGACATAATTTATTTCTCAGTATTCTTTATCTCTTTTTCCATCCCTCCCCTGTTACTTGTATTTCATACATGTACATTTAATCAACAGAAGGGTGAAGTCAGAAGCAAACTGGAGCTCATGTCTTGTGCTTGGTACCTGCATTTGTCATCTCTGAAAGGATGATCTCCAGTGATTTTGCAGGTCCCTTATTATGTCTGAGGTTTGCTTGTTGTTGAGCAAAGCAGTCGGTGAGCAGGAGTGTGGGACCTTTCTTCTTCTATGCAGATGAGCAAATCCTACAGCCTGTTGAGGTCTTTTGCTGGGCTCTCTGATTGGCCTTCAGTGAACTCCTCTCCCACATGCCAGTCTGATCCTGTCCCCAGTGGTGGAGGCGGAGGAGGGAAAGGAGTGCGGAAGGGCAAGGTGAAAGGTGAGTCAGGGGGTACAAATGAGTCAAAATGCCTCTGGAGAGAGGACACAATATGTGAGGCAAGAGGAAGGCCCGCACAGCTACCCAATCAATTAATATTTCCTCAGCATCTACTATTTGCCAGGCACAGTGGTCAGTGCTGGGAATACAATGGGGCAAAACCAGTTCCAGTGCTGGCTGTCAGGAATGCATCTTCTAATTTAGGGTGGAGTTGCTGATTCTTTAATGTACACACAGATCATCTGGGGATCTTGTTGTTAGCGTTCTGACTCTGTAGGTCTGGGTGGGGCCGGAGATTCTGTATCTTGAACAAGCTTTGAGATGGTGCCCGTGTTCTTGGTCCAAGGACAACAACACATTGAAGACCAGGTGTCAAGAGAAGAAGGCAAGTCTCATAGGAGCTCAAAATCCTGGAGGGAGGAGGGAGACCCAAACAGACTCAGTAGCCAAACTGGACAGGACAACAGTGGTTGGTAGGCATTTGAGGAATCAAGGAAGCAGTTAAAGGAAGTGGAGGAAAAAGAGATTGATTGAGAAGGGGACACGGAGACAGATTTCGGCCGTAGGAGCAGACCAAGAGGTGAAAAGTATGAGTTCTAGAGATAAACATTCAGGGCTGCTTTTCCTCCAGAAGTAGACTCACCATACTAGCCAGCCCAGGATGGACAAGGCAATCGGCTAAAGCCAGAGGAACTAGGAGGTCAGGAATGGAAAGGCCCTTTGAATTTGGGCCTCCCACATTAGAAGAAGAAGGAGGGAGACAGAAGATGCGACTCAGTAATACCGAGCTAATGTGCACCAGCAGTAGGGGAGGGCTAGTAAAGATGAGTGAAAAGTACCAATTATAGAGAGAAATGATGCATTCTTCTATTGTTGTGGAGATCTTATAACTCCAGGTAGGTGAGCAAAGGCTAACTCATTCTTAAGGGGCCCTACTTAAATGAAGAGATGGGAACAGTTTGCCGTCAACCTGATAATATACAGTTGCTATGTAGATGGCCCTTTAGGATGGCTAAGGGTCCTTGAAAACAGTACTCCCTTGCACAGTTGAAATATTCAGCTTGCAATTTAATGTTATACGTTCTGATGTCTGAGTGCATGAGGGTCTCTTGAGTGCCTGTCCCTATGACTACCATCTCTGGCAGAGTGGCACGGTTGAGCTGATCGATGGTGGTTCCAGGAATGGGTTCCCCATGGATAGTTCTGTAGGAATCTTTCCCCCAGGGTTTCCTCTCCCAATCTCACTTCCTCCCTGCCTCAGCCTTCAGTGGGCCCTGCCAGCCAACAATAATACAAGGATGAGATGCGGGGTCTTGTGTCTGGCTGTCGATAATCAGAAAAGTCTATGCAACCAAGCATAGGGTCAGTGGCTTGGAGGTTCAGTCACCTGAACTCTGTTGCTGTTGAGAAAGCACATCACTGAGGTGAGGAAAGCAAGTACCATCTGTTTGTATCTGTGCCTGACCAGTCTTGTCTTCCTGGAGCCCTGTGCTCTCTCCCTCCCTCGACTCACAAGTGGATTTTCTCAGGATCTCTTGCTCTCACTATGCTGTTGTCAACAGAAGGAAACAGCAGGCAGGAAGGGAAGAGACCAGGGGTTTACCGTGCTGGCTGTGAGGCATGTGAGCCCTTTGGTGGCTCCTGAGGCAGGTCTCCCACAGAGCAAGAAGCAGGTGGGCCAGGTTTCTCCATTTCTTACAAGTGAGAGGAAACCTGACAGAGGAAGGTTAGATGTGAGGAAGAGATTCTGTAAAAGCATGCACTGTTGGGACTGTGACCGGCCATGAGAATACCCCAGGGGTCTAGAAAGACAAGAGGAGTTTTGATTTCTCTTGGATGCTGGAGTGTGATCCCATATAGAGGACACTGGAGTAAAATCCCTCCTTCTGATGTTGGTTTTGTCCTCCCTGTGTCATTTGGGTATGACCAGAGATGTTTCACCAGCTGTGGGACTGATGCAAACCATGCTCCCATGTCAGAAGCTTGCCCAAGTCAGGACTTGGCCTCCCAGGTATGGAGAAGCATTCCCCGTGGGACCCACAGTAGTAGGACATCTGGTCCTGGGCACCATCCTAATGTGCCTTCTGCTCCAGCTGGTGAGGTGAGTTCATGGGTCTCAGTGGTGGCCTCTCTGGATTTGGGGGCCAGCTGGCCACTGAGAATAATCCTCTTTTGTCACTGCTGATGACTCCACTTCTTCTCCCAAGGAACCCAGGATAGTGGTCCACCAACAGACACAGGATTCCCTGTGTCCATGCTCCAGGCTCTGAGTTAGGAATTACTGGGCCACAGAGGACCATGAGACCTCATTCTTATGGGAGCACGTCTAAAAGTATTTGGTCTACTCAGAAAGACCAGAAATACTCACTGGTAGACAAAAAGTAACCTGCCAAAGATCAAGAGTGCCACACAAGGACAAGATGTTGCAGCATCTGAGTGATGAGACTGAGTGATGAGTGGAGCCAGCGCTGGTAGGAAGGAGGCAGATGCTCACCGGGGTCATTACACTTCCCTTGTATAAACCAGTTGTCAGTCTGGGGTCTCCACATCTCTTGAACTATAGATGAATTGCTTTGAATAGGTCTCCAGTTATAGGAATTATTAAAGTTAAAGACTTTTCTATGTTTTTGACTAATCTTAGAAGCAGTGGATGGGTAGACTTTCAGCAAAATGAAACTTATAATGTCCTTGCTTCCTTTGCCTGAAAGATTTCATCTTTCTAGAAGGATATCTCTGTCCCTCTCTATGCTGACCAAATGTGAAACTTAGATCTTTGTAAAGAACTTCCTCTCAAACCAAAAACGGTCACTCTTACTAAGTAGTACGCTTTTGGGTAGACTGTACTACAAGTGTTAGAAACACCACCAGGCAGGACAGACTTCTGCCATCTTTGGGCTCCCTTTTATCTCCTCTTTGCCAAACCCCTCTCCGTCTCTGCCTCTTTGGGCTCCAAGCCACACCTTCATCCCTCCCCTTCCTTAGAGCCTGGTGCTATTGGATTTCCAGGACATGGGGAGAAAGAGCCTCATTCTTGTCATATTCCCAACAAAGACCGTTCCCAACAAAGTTTCTGAAGAGAAACTTGGCTACCAGCTATTATAGGAGTGTAGACTTCCCCATTTTGCTACCTTGGGGTTGGACAGACTTGGGCACTACTCTCTTCTCGTAAATAAGGAAGGTGAGACTCAGACAGCTGAGCGAGATAAGAGGTGACAGTTGTATCGTGTCATCCAAAGACAAGTTTCAGATCAGGTGGAATTAGTTTAAATCTTAACTCTGCCCCTCACTAGTTGTATGACCTTGGGTAGATTACTTAGTCTTTGGTTTCCTCCTCTGTAATTGTTTCCTAGCCATCTTATTGGAAAGAGTAGCTAAGATAATGCATGTGAGAATGTGTAGTCCAATGTCTGGCATGGGAGAGGGTCTCTGCTTATGGAGTGCTTGGCCTGGAATTATGGACTGGTGGTGGCAGACAGGTCTCCTGATGGCCAGGACACTGTCTGATGGCAGCATCCCACTGTGTCAGTCAGGGTTAGCCAGACAGTCAGAGCAGCAGGAGACATACACTAAGTGAACTTATTGTAAAGAATTGGCTTGTATAATTGTGGGGCTGGCCAGGCAAATCTGAAATCCAAGAATGCAGCCTGTTAGGATGGGCATGTTGGAATTCTCAGACATGGCTTGGAGCTGCTGTCAACAGGAGGAATTTCTTCTCTGCTGAGGAAACCCCAGCTCTGCCCCTAAGAACTGTCAACTGATTGAACCAACATCCCCCACCCCAGCTCATTAAGGGTAACCTGCCTCACTTGGGGTTAAGGGATGACGCACATTAATCACATTTGCAAAATATCGCTACGGCAATACCTAGGTTGAATGAATAATTGGAGACTGATACGTGGCCAAGTGTGACACATAAAACCAGCCGTCAAACTCACTTACCCGTGAGCTTCCTGAAGGCAGGAGCTGAGATTCCGTCTCTGCATTCAAGCTGCTGCTGGCAGGTCCTCAGTGTATGTTGAATGAATGTATCAGTGGAGGTCAGGTTATAGGGTCTCTTGAGGATCCTACTAAGGAGATTGAATTTTATCCTAAAGGCAATGGGGAGCTATTGCAGGATCTTGAGCAGGAGCGGAAGGGACGCTTATTATGTTGAAGCCCTGTGCCAGCAGACAGCTCCTCTCCGAGGAACGGAGGAATGGAGTCTGTGCCCGTGTTCCTCGTGGGTGGATTGCTCCAGCTCAGGAGACATTTCTCTTGAGTTCTTTCTAAAGGGTAGAGACTCCCTGGAGAATGTGTTCCAGACAGGCTGCTAAATATAGTCCTCTGCCTTTTTACAACAGCAAAGCCAGACCATGATATTTTACCCTAAAATGATGCCCAGGCTTTGGAGGAGAGTATGTCCCCTCAAACGTGTCCCTGGTGGCTCTTTTCTTTGACTAGTACTTGGGGAGGAGGGTAGTTGATCCTTCCCACTGGTGGCTGGATCATGACTTGGACAATCACGGGTGGAGAGGAAGCAAGAGCAGATGTCAGCCTGACTGGGGTCCCTGCCCTAAGGCTTCTGTTCCAGTAAAATTAGCCATGCTGCAGTAGACATGAAGTGAGAGCTTGTCACATCTTGATTAGAAAACAAAGGACAAGATATCTCATTTACTGCTATGCATCCAGGCCATTGCACAGCTTCCACTGCCTCAAACCCTGAGCAAAACCCCATTAGAAAACTTCCTACGGCCTGGCCAATGCAGGGATGTTACCAGCAGAGCCGAGTCCTACGTGCTCTTGCTGATTTTCCCAGCAAAGCAAACTCATCTGGCCCAGGATGGAGCCAGACCAAAGGGCCACCTGCAACCTCGAACATGAAGAAACGTATTTGTTTCTTCTTTCAGTGCTCTGATGGGGGAGCTGGCACCTATCCCCTCCCCTCACATAAAGACCTCATTTTTCCTTTTGAAAGATCTGAGTATAATTTTTAATCACATCATTGTTTTAATCCTGAATGAGATTTTGGAGGGTTTTCCTGATGCTTCTGGGATTCCTTAAAGATGTGTGAAGATTCCCCATTGGTTCTAGAGATGTGTTGAGTAGAGCCTCACACATGCCGATCATATTGAGCCCAAGGACCAAGAGCCCCGAGAGAGGTGGTTCAGTTCACCCTGTGGGCCAGGGCTGCCCCAAACTAAGTGAGTTTAGTTCTGATCAGGTCAACCAATGTTTATTAAATCCCTCCCATGTCATTCTTTGTGCATAAAAGGGTGAGTTGAGCATGTCCTCAAGGGACACTGCTAAGTTGGGGAGACAGACCATGATGATAAGGGATGATCCAGGCAACACCAAAGATGTGTCCAGGATGCCCAGTGAACCTGAAAGAAGGCGCTGTGTTCACTGTGGCCGGGACAGGATCTCTTAGGTGGAAATACCTAGACTGAATCTTGAAGGATGAGTAAGACTTTCCACGTGAAAAGGGGATGAAGCGAAGGAGAGGAGAGAAGGTTGTTCAGAGTAGAGGGAATAGAGTATGCAAAGTTGGCTGAAAACAGTCTGGGATGGGGCAAGAGACAAAGCCTAGATTGGTGTCTCCATGAGGCAGAGTGTGAGACCACATGGTAGGTCTCCTGGCCTTTGTCTGGGAGAGGGGCTGGCATGGTCAGACTTGGCTTCACAGATAGCTCTGTCTGCTGCAGGGACAATGCTTTCCAAGAAAGCAAAACTGGAAGCAGTTGGAACAAACCCTAGAACAAGGACAAAAGATAATGTGTCCTTGACCTTGGGGAAGCGGGGACAGATTAGGGAGGCGTTTGAGAGAAATCATCAGGCTTTGAGAATTTGGAAACCATTTCCTTAAACATTTTGAAACAGGACTCCTGCTAGTGTGAAGTTTTTTCTCCTATCTCGCCTCGCTCCTTCCTGATGGAAGGTAGGCGAATTCCCTAGCGCAGCCTCTATTTCTTTCCAGCGAGTACCACCTCTTCGCCGTGTCAGGGAAGTCTAAAGCTCAGAGCCTCAGATGCAACCTCCATTTCGCTCTGTTGGATCAGATGCTTGTCTCTCCTTCACTGGAACTCACATAGAACATGCTAACCATAGTTCATGTGGGAAGCCCTGGTTTCAGGCCTTTGAGAGCCCTGGGCTTCTCTCCCAGGCCTTTCCTCCCTCTCTGGCATCCCAGCATTGCCTTCTGCATCTCAGATGAGCATGCCTGCGGGTTCCCTTCAGGGTCAAGAGGGACCAGTAGTCACTCAGATGATTAACAAGTCTAAGTTGGGGTTCAGGAGCCCCAGTTAGCATATGACTGGCAAAGTTTCCACACATGCTGCAGGCCAAGCTCTTACCCTTGACCTGTTTGATGATCTGTTTGATCATCTGTCAGGGGAACTGACCATAGTCTCACTGAATGGTTCTCACTGGAATCTGAAGGATCTAGAATATACCTGGAGAGGGCTAATGTCTGGGTAGGGTGAGACACGTGGTGTGGGTTTCGGAGGCAATGGGTAGAATTTGACCACTTTCCGTTCCATGCCCTAAAGCACCTCTCCATGTCTCTCACATTCTCGGGAAGCCCTGGAGTGGAAGGTGGGAGTGTCCAAGTAAAGCACTGTTCTAGATGCCCCTCATCTCCAGACAAGTGAAAGAAGGAGAGTCTGCTTTTCCTCACCTGCTATCCCCAGCTGTGAGAAGGAGGTCACAGCCTTCTGAGCTCACCTTACTTCCCTTCCCTCAGAAAACACCTCCTTCTTACTCTTGGGAAGAGGTGGATGGCTGCTTGCTTCCAGAGCTGGTCCTGTGATGCACTCATCAGAGCCCTGGGCCAGGAGCTGCTCATCGGCCCAGGAGGCTTCCAGTGAGATATAAAGTTAAAGCTTTATGGAGGGAGCCGGGCTCTAAGCAGGTACTTCATGCTGCTTTTCACAGCCAAACAGTAAGGAAATGGGGCTTCTGAGAATTTCCTGGGAAATCTAAAGCTCCTTTGAAATAACAAACAGACATTCTGACGCTGGGGAGGGCACTCTTCGGTTGCTGTGTTTCCTTTGAAGACAGTGAGCCTCGCTTCCAAGGCGCACACCTGTCCCCTGAACCCAGAGCTATGGACTGTCCCTACAGGAAACCTCATGTTGGTTTTTAAGCCCAGACCCCCAGCCTCCCCTTGAACACAGTTTGAGCAGGAAAGAGACATGTCGAGGAAGCATTTAGTACAATTTCCTTACTCCAGAATGCAGTAACAAGTGTTCTAGCCTTTTCTCTACATTTCACATGCTCAGGGAGCCCCTTGGGAGGTGAGCCGATAATTTTGGTATTACCCTCATTTTAAAGATGAAGAAGGTGAATCAGAAAATGGCAGACTTTGTGCGAAGAGGAGCAGAGTGGGGGTGAGGAAACACAGGTCCCTGTCTTGAGTGTGCTGAGACCTGCAAGTGTCTGACCCCTCTTTGGTAAAATGAATGACCAAGGCTTGAGGTCAGAAGCTTTCAGAATGGAATTCTTGGGACAGTGAGTGCCTCTGTGCCCATAAGAATGTGGAATAGGGAAGCCAGAACTCAAGAATTTCTTCTATGCCAGCCTCAGTCAGAGATCTTTTATCTCTTATATATTGGGGATTCCACGTGGAATTTCATTGAAGACAGGATTTCTCAGTTTGAAAGTTTGAAAACCCATGAATTAAATAGTGTCTAATTTCCCTTCCACTTCCAAAAGCTGTAACTGTCTTGAGTGAGGTCTCCTTGGTCATGATCCTCTGTCCTCTCTACCCTTTCCCCCAGACGGGTTGGGGACCATCGATCAGGGCAGCGTCTCTCCCTGGGGTGGGAGGTCTGCCTTAGGTCAGTCACCTTTACTTTGAATGGAAGCATCTCCACCATAGAGATGGAGTGGGGCCTGGGGGTTTTTGTCTTGGCGTTTCCAGCACCTGTCATGTTGTAGGCAGTCCTAAATAAGGGTGGGAGAGCTCCATTCTAAGTAGAAAGACTTTTTAAAGGACCCATTCTCCAAACGTTCACTTGTCTTGACCCCAGGTGTCTGGAGAAACCTGTGGAGCTGAGGGGAGGAGTCACTAGGGCACTGTTCTTAAGCTCCAAGATGAACAACTTAACACTAGTTGCTACCAGCTAGTGGGCTGGGGGTACCATTTGTGACAAATTTCTGCTACTAAAGGAGATATGAATAGGATACCAGGTAATGAACAGTGAGGTGAGTGGTCAAGATACCTTCTCATCCCCTGGTTTGCTACCTTGGGAATCTTTCAACATTTTTTCCACTTGTTTTCTTCTCATTTAGATATAAAGGGAGTTAGGATAAAGATGAGATCTAGATATCTTCAGTCACTGGTGACAGGGGGTGAGGAAATACTATGATTTCCAAATACATCTCTTTACTTACAGTGCAGTTGTTCTCAGTCTTTGTCACCACAAAGCAAGGTGGTGATTTTTAGATGCTGGAGGTATAAACCTATGGCGCCATGAAAATAAGGGTCAGTGGAGTCACTGAGGAAAGCAGAAGTGAAGACATCACGCTGGGCGCCGCTATGACCTGGGACTGAGTGGTTACCAGAGGCCATTGCTACCACCAACTCCACCGTGGTGCAGTGACAATGACTTCCATGTGCTCTCTTTGTCTTCTGTTGTATCTTTGTATCTTTTGTTCAAGACTCAAAGTCCTGATGGAAAATGTGTGATTGGCTGATTCCTAAGTGATTAGATTAAGTCATACAGTTAGTCCCTGGTTGTAAAAGTAGTAGAGATTTCTGGGCCCCTTGGCTTCCATAATGGGAGGTAACCAATGAAAATAAGAACCCAAAACTATCCTCGGTCTAGATGGCACAAAATAAGAAAAGTGTAGGTCCATGTAAGGAGTTTGGGACATGTAATGAAACTACTAGCTAGTGATCAAAGTTCTTTTCCTTTATTCCTGGGCACAGAGTTAGATGGCATTTCCCAGCGTTCCCTGTAGTTGGCATGTGACTGAGTTCTAAGGCATGAATATGAGGAGAAGTGATGCCATTCCCCATGCATCACCTCCTTGCATGCTCTTCCATGCTCCTTTCCCGTTCAGGCTGGCTACAATAGAGATGATCACTCAACATGACCTTGAAAGCCGTATGTTAAAGATGGCAGATGGAGAAGACAGAAGAACCTTAGGTCTCTGAACTACATCTTGGGGGAGAGGTGTCTGTCTCAGCTGTTATGGGGGAAAAGAAACATGTTCATTATTTTAAGTCATGGAATTTTGATGTTTGCCTGCTAGAGCTAGCATTACCTTAAATGAATTTTGAGTGCCACTCAGAAAAGGGCTAGAAGCTGGGCAGTAAAGCCATATACACATCTCTGCCTTGAAGGTAGGTAAGGTCAAGAAGGATGGTTGGGATCAGACTGTAGAAGTTCTTGGAGGCCTCGATATCCAAAAATAAACATAAAAGAAGTTGGATCTTCTTTGGTCATCAAAACACCACTTGAAGATTGGCAGTGCCATGGGACTGTTAGGTGGTCTCCTGTGGGAAGCTTCAGAGGGGTTTACTAACCCATCAAGTGTTGCTTTTCTAAGGCAAGCAAGAATATCAGCAATTCACCCATTTGACTTGTCAACTGGAGGATGATCTCATAAGGGCGAAGAAGGCCTACAGCCAGAGCTCTCAAGGAGATGTTTTGAAAATTTGATGTGCCCTTTCCTCATGGTTCCTGATGGGTCTGGCATTCCCTATGCCCCTTGTTCCTGCCTCACCACCACACACGTTATTTTCCCTTCCTGGTCACAGTTCCAGAAAGAGCACTGGACTGGGAGTCAGGGAAAGTAGGTTCAAGTCCCCATTCTGCCACAAGCAGTTGTCTGGCCTTAGGAAATTTTGTCACCTCTCTGAGCTAGAAAAGGAAGGTGTTGGACTAGTTGATTGTTCTGTGATTTTTTCCCTCCCACTCTATCATTCTGCCCAGTTGGATTTCAAAACGTGCTTCTCCTGCTCTCTGTGATACCTCCTCGGGTGCCTTGATCCCGTGCTTTCCCATAACTCAGTTTATCAGACTTGCCAATGGGCAGTGCTCCTGAGTTCTCCCGTGCTGGGCATAGCGAAGAGTCACAGAAGAGGAAGGCAGCGCTGTCTTAGAAGAGCTGGAATTGGATGTGAGTCTCTTGACTTCTAATTGTAGCTTAGGAATTTAGGGAATGGGTTGGTATTTATGAGTCTGTCGATTTGGGGGAGGGGAAGAGGGATGCAAATCAATTCGACAAGAGCGCTGAAACCGAGCCTTCTGGGTCCTCATCAAGTGCGCAGGTGGCTGGGCTTTTGCCTGCGGGAGTTTTTTTCTGTGCTCTGAGGACCTCTTTAACTTCAAGTGAGCCGGCATTTTCATGAAGGGTCATGGATGGACTTGAAAGGGAGACCTGAGAGCCTCCGCTGCTATTGGGGGATTGGGGGCAGGGGTAGCAAGCCGAGAAACAATCAGGTGTCTGTCCCTTTTAGTGGCTTCCACCACGCCAGGTTGTTTGACCTTATGAGGAAGGGAGTGGGGGGGGGGGGGGGACAAGGAGGCCCCTCCCTTACTCACCAGGAACCGTGCCAGCTTGGAGGGAAGAAACAGCTGAGTCTGTCCCCTCTGCCTTCCCCACTCCAGCCTGGCCACAGTTTGTTCTTTGGGGGCTCGTCTGTTCTCTTCCAGGACCCTACTGAGCTCTCTCTTCTGTCAGCTTCCTGGTCAGTCTTAGGGTTATTCTGTTGCAGGAGACTTGGCTCCAGCACCAAAGGACCAGGGTTAAGAGTGTGTGTGAATCATGGTCAGGCAGGAAGCAGCTCCAAGTCTCAGCTTTTTAAAAAAATTTATTTTTTATTTATTTTCAGCATAACATTATTCATTATTTTTTCACCACACCCAGTGCTCCATGCAATGCGTGCCTCCATAATACCCACCACCTGGTACCCCAACCTCCCCCCCCACCCCCGCCACCTCCAACCCCTCAGATTGTTTTTCAGCTTTAAAACAACTTCTTGTTTTCAGAATACTCTGTGTGTGTGTGTGTGTGTGTGTGTGTGTGTGTGTGCGCGTGCGCGCGTGTGCGGCGCTGTGAGGGCGGCCGTGGCCGTGAGGGGAAGGGAGAGTGTTGTCCCTTTCTAGGGCTGCTGTCACAAGGTACCACAGACTGGGTTGGGCGGCTTACAAAAACACAAGTGTATTGTCTCACAGTTCTGGGAGCTGGATGTCCAGAATCAGGTAGTCTGCGGGCCTCCTGTCTGAAGGCTGCAGGGGAGTGCCCCACCGGGGTCTGGGGGCTGCTGACCATCCTTGGGGTTCCTTGGCGGATAGACACGTCCTTCCATATCTGCCTCCGTCTTCACCTGGTGTTCTCCCTGCCTGTCTCTGCGTCCAAATTTCCCTCTTCTTAGAAGGACGTTAGTCCTTAGATTAGCGGCTACTCTCATCCATCTGACTTCATTTTAACTTGATGGCACTTGCAAAGGTCCTACTTCCAAATAAGGTCACATTCACGGCTTGCGGGGGTGAGGACTGAACATATCTTTTCAGAGGACACAATTCAACCCACATCAGGAAGGTGCCTGTTTGAGGTTCTCATCGGTTCAAACCTTTGAACGAGGTGGGGCCTGACTCATTAATCTTTTACTTCATGTAAGCATCCGGAGTGTGCCGTTTCCCGGCACCCGTGCCCGGTAACTCCTTCCTCAAGGCGTCATTCATAGTGAATCAAGAACAAGAAAATGAGGATAAAGTGACTTTCTTATTTTTTTGCTGAATGAAATTCTTAGGAGCACAGATTGAACAGTGAGTGTCTGGCCTTTTGATATGGTCCTATTTCATTCATTCTTTCTGATGTTCAGTGGGTTACTGTGGGTCATTTCATCCACTCAGATCAAGAAGAATCTAGTACCTGAAGACAGGAGCCACTTTTTTTTTTTTTTCCAAGATTTTATTTACTTATTTGACAGAGAAAAAGAGAGAGAGCGAGAGAGTGTGAATGCACAAGCACGGGGAGCAGCAGGAAGAGGGAGAGGGAAAAGGGAGAAGCAGGCTCCCTGCTGAGCAAGGAGCCAGACGTGGGGCTCGATCCCAGGACCCTGGGATCACGACCTGAGCAGAAGGCAGATGCTTAATCAACTGAGCCACCCAGCGGCCCTGGGAAACCTGTCTTATAGTTCCTGCACACCTTAAGCATGGAACCTAGTGCTAGACGGGCACAGAGCAGATTCTCCATGCTTGGGAAAGGATAGATTTATTTTAAATTCCTTCTGCTCCTGTGCTTGTTGTGTCTTGAAAGTCACTCTCCTTACCCAGAGCACCCCTTCTGAGTGAACGATGAGTCCCGGAGTCTTCACGCCAGATGTGTGACCTTCCTGCGTGAGACCCCTGAGTGGGGTGGGGCTGCGGGAGGGGCTGGCTTGAGTTTGGTCCCATCATCAATATTATGACACGATCCCCGGAGCTCTTCACATCTCCACAGAGTCCTGCTTGGGCCTCAGATCAGAAGGCCTCAGCCCTCAGAGTTCCAGGCAAGCACAGCCCCCAGATCTCTGCATTTTACCCAGGCCAAAGGGCCTGCTGTGCTTTGGGATTGGAAACAGAGTGAGGTGAAGACCTGCTGGGAACTGGAGCTTCCTTATCAAAAGAGAAAAGAAAATAAATAAGCAGAACTTGATAAAGCCAGTTGCGTTCGGCCTTGGGAATGGTTTTGGCAAAGCCAGCAGTCTACCTACATTATAAGCTTTTATCTTATTTCACACAGTTTGGGGCACTTCTGATTGTATCAAGGCCCAGACTCTTGCTCTTACCCGTCCCCGCACGCTAGGATAGTGGCTGCTGTAAACATATTCGGAGCGCCTAGGAAAGCTGAATGGGGGGAAGCAAGTGGCTTCTTTCTGGTCCATTACCTGTCCATTACCGGTCCAGACCTGCTGGCTGACTCTGCCCGGGGTTGGTCATTGGTCCTGCCATCATGCTTCACTCTCATACCCGGGAAAATATACTGCAAGCAAAAATTCAGTTTTAATCAACATAAAAAATTGATAACTTCAGTTTTTATCGGAGTTTGTTCTAGTACCAAGCCTGTTGGGACATCCCACGAAGCAGAGCTCTGAGGGGGTCTGTGACAGGAAGACTGGGGACTAACTCTTGAAGGGAGAGAGATGTAGCTGCTCACGCTTAATTCAAGGGCAACGAGCACCCCCAGAATGGAGGGATAATAGCCTCCATTGAAAAATAGCCATGGTCTTTCACTCAGAATCCCTTCATTCAGCCGCCATGGTCTCGTGCCTGGACTGTGGGTTATGGAGGTTTCCAAACAAGCATTGTCAGTACCCAGGGTCATTTCTAGCTCCTCTGAGGGGCACAAGGAGCCCAGCCTGACAGGAGCCTCAGGCTGGTGTTGGCTACTTTGACGCAGCTTTGCTGACAGGAGTTGGAGGTCTGGGCTGTGGTCTTGTCTTAGTAGGAAGCTGCACTGGTCCCATCGGTGGTGGCCTTGATATTGTGGCTCAGCGGTAGAAGCCCTGCCCACTGGGGTTTGTGATGCAGCCCTGGGCCCAGTGCTGGCCGTAGCCCCCTTTAGCTTTCTGGTACCATCTTTGACAGAAGCGGCACTTGGGGAGGGGTCTTGGGGGGGGGCCAGCTGTCATGTAGTGACAGAAGTGGGGGCCCTGGAGACACCAGAAGAGTGAGCCAAATTTGAAGCGTAGGAAATGGCACAGGTACATAGAACTAACATGTTTTCTGGGAATCCGTGAGGCTCTACCGGCCGTGCCTGGTTGTAGAAGGAATGAGAATTCCCACAGGACAGAAGAGTGTGAAGTGAAGAGACCTGCTTCCGCCTATGGTCACTGTGTCACCCAAGAAGGCTGATGGAGAACCCGGCTCAGTCTGTAAAGGTGGAGCGTTGCAACTGGTGACCGGAGGGGACAGAGGCACGTGTCAATCAAACCGATAACCAGGAGTCTCAAAGGGAGATGAGAAGGTCCTGGACATCTCTCCTGATCGCCTGATGGCGAGGACCAGGAGACCCGGGACCCAGGAAGAGATAAGGTGCTGAAACAGAGCGGAGCATGTCACCTTGACATGGTGGGCCCAGCTGATGGCCTCGTCAGAACCTCAGGGTCATTATTTCCTCCATCTCCCAAGCCCTTGCTCTGCTCTTAACCAACCCTTTTCTTTTTACTTTCCAAAGCCAAAGGAGTATTGGCATGATTTGTTCCCACAACTCAATTTAGTTTCATTCCATTCAATTCAACAAATATTTATTGAGTGAAGCAGTCCTGAGAGCCTGGAATGCAGAGAACACGTGTTTGAGCCGACACTGTTCTCGCTCCCAGCGGGTTTGTGATTTCTATGGTCATAGAGGCACCATCTTCATCCATGGTGATGAAGAAGACAGGTACAGCCCTCCGACCTAATGTGTACACAGCCATCAAGGGTCGTCTCCCCCAGAGGCATACTGGGAAAGAGCAGTGGTAACTGAGGAAGTCCCAGCATCCCTCAAGGAGGCTTGACAAGGACCCTCTCTCTCCCTGCTGTGGGTCGGCAGATGAGGCTGACTCTTCTTGCTCTGTCCCTTTGTCCTCACAGGGTAAGTCAAGGCAGTGGGAGGTTACTAGCAGGCTCGGGTAATCAGGTGATGTTACGGGTTGAACCAAAATAATATGTTCAAGGCTCTACCACAGCTACCTGTAAATAGGATCTTCTGTGGAAATAGAGTCCGAACATGACCAATTAATCAAGTAAAGATGAGGTGGTGCCTTGCTTACTGACTAACATCTTCCTAAGAAGAGGGAGATTTGGACACTGGAGAGAGGAATTCCACGTGAGGGCAGAGGTAGAGGATGAATTGCTTGCAGCTGCAAGCTGAAGAATACCAAAGAATATTCTGGAAACCACTGGAACCTGGGAAGATTCTCCCCTGAAGGGTCCAGGGGGAGCACGGCTGTGCTGACACCCTGATTTTGGACTTCTGTGAAAAAATAAAGTTCCCACCCCTAGTCTGTCATGGCAGCCATAGGAAACTAATACAGATGGAATCCGACCTCATAGAATGGGAAGCCTTAAACCTGGAGCCAGGTACCTCTCTTCCCTTGGCTGAGGGAAGGAACTCACCCAAGGAGTTTAATCCTTCATTGGGATTTCATGGTTGGGGCACCTCAGCCCCACTCTCCTCTCTTGTCCTCAGGACTGTCTTTGTGAGTGTCCCCCTTCATTTCTTGTTCTTTGGTGGTTCTCCACATGCAAATATGCCCACAGGGACTGGGCCTTCACCAGGACATGTCACTGCCCCCCCCCCCCCGCCTCCAACCCCAGGAGTTCCTTACTTCATGCTTGGTGTATTCATGGTAAAGTAACATCCTGAGTGAGAGCCTTCAGTGAGACATCTGTGCCTCTCTGCTCTGGGAGGGTGGCTGGGGTGGACATGCACACTCCACGCGTGGCACCTTTGGGCTGTCCCCTAAGTGTCTGCTACAGACCACTGCCTATTTCCCAGTTGACTACATCTCTCTCTCTCTCTCTCTCTCTCTCTCACACACACACACACACACACACACACACACACATACTCGCACACACTCAGTAGTGCTCAGAACCCCTGTGTTCTCCCAGCTAAGGGTGGCAAACTGTCGGCTTCAGATTCTGCCTGAATTCCACACTCAGCGCTCTCTCTTGACTTGTCCGTAGCCCCATGCCTCCTGTGACATGAACAACTCACAAAACAAAACACTGTTAGTGACAGATTTCAAATGGGGTCTCTTTAGAGTAGAAGATCCTGGCTAAAACCCTGGTTTGGGTCGTATTCCGCTTGCACATTTCTTCCACTCTGCAAACCTACGAATGGAGCAGACACTTGGGGTAGAGCAGGACTGACAAGTGGGAGATCCTGTTATTGGACTTAGTGACCTGGGCATGGAGTGAAATGAAAGTACCTTTTAAGTACTTTTTATTTTTTTTTTAACTGTTATTTCTATGTCTCTTTCCCTTCCAGAATGGCGCCGCACTCAGGTCAGTGACCACAGGACACCATGGCCCAGCTGCACGTCTTTCCCCATGGCACAGAATCCCAGAATTGGCGGGCAAAGGATAGAGCGCCCCATCACTGGCTGGTCTGCTGTGGTAAGCTGCCCCTCCCCCAACACCACAGTGCCCTTCCCATCCCCATCCTGCAGCTCAGCTCTGTTCAAATACCTCATTTTCTCTCCTGACCCTTCCTACAAATTCTCTGCTCATCCCCTTTCTCTCTGCCACCGGTCAACTGAAATATCTCTCCTCCCTGGGGTGGTTGGCTCTGCGCCCACACCTTTGCCTGCCTGTGCTTACTGTCTACTCTTTCCTCTTGATACCAGATAATTTAATTTTTGATTGTAGGGCTTTAGGTGGGTTTAAAGATGTCAGTTTATCGCTTTTTAGATTACAGTCAAACCCTCTTAATATCTCTGTTGTTGATGCGCCA
This sequence comes from Mustela nivalis, assembly GCF_964662115.1. Classification (NCBI taxonomy): domain Eukaryota; kingdom Metazoa; phylum Chordata; class Mammalia; order Carnivora; family Mustelidae; genus Mustela; species Mustela nivalis. The sequence goes on from NC_139035.1 coordinate 26,412,210, forward strand.
TGACCGGACCAGACCTGTCCAGCCTGCTGGTGCCCTGGCCCGGCCACTTCCCCGCTCGGCCACTGGAGGCGCCCTTGGTGCTGCCTTGGCTGCCACCAGGCTCCAGGCACCAGGTGGGACAAGGGCAGCCTCCTGTTCAGGACACGCCCCTGCATCCTGGGCTCTCAAGTTGACTTTTCGGTCTTGTTATCATAAAGCTGAAGATGACAGGTCCTGGCTGAGCCAGGAGAATAACCGAAGGTTCCGGGGACCTCTTCTGGGCTGTGTTCCCGCTCCCTTTAGGTGTAAAGAAAGTGTGGGTAGATGGGCGCCTGGGGGGCTCAGTTCGTTGAGCATCTGCCTTCAGTTCAGGTCATGATCCTGGAGTCCCAGGATTGAGTCCTGCCTCCGGCTCCCTGCTCAGCAGGGAGTCTGCTTCTCCCTCTGACCCTCCCCCATCTCATGCCTTTTTTCTTTCCCATTCTCTCTTTCTCTCTCAAATAAATAAATTACATCTTTAAAAAAAGGAAAAAGAAAGTGCGGGTGGTGAGAGGCAGTGAGGGAGAGGAAGTCCTGCTTCCTGTGGGGATGGTTCAGGAGCAACGGGCTATGGCCGGACCTCGCCCACCGTGAGCCCAGAGCACAGCACCTGCTGTTGGAGTGGAGTCTAGTTCTGAGCTTTGTTTTAATCTCTCCATCCCTCAGTGTTCTCATCTTGAAAGGAGACAATAGTGCCTAGCTTAATAAGACGTTCTGAAGAATGAATTAAAAAAAAATATATATATAGGGGCACTTGGGTGGCTCAGTGGGTTAAAGCCTCGGCCTTGGGCTCAGGTCATGATTCTAAGGTCCTGGGATTGAGCCCCTCATCGGGCTCTCTGTTCAGTGGGGATCCTGCTTCCTCCTCTATCTCTCTGCCTGCCTTTCTGCCTACTTGTGATCTCTGTCTGTGAAATAAGTAAATAAAATCTTAAAAAAATATATATATGTATTTCTTGGGCTTTTCTATATTTCTACATATATTATATATATCATTGCATATATAAGCATATGTGTGTATATGAACAACAATATTTGCTGCCTGGTAAATGCTAAATAGATGTTAGTTATTATCCTGACTATAATTGTGCAGGAAACACAGCCTTAGAGACATAGGCCCGCAGGTTCCATAATGTACTTGTTGTGTGAATATGGCCAATCATTTAATTCTATATTACTATCATTTACTATTTATATCATGCATATATATATATATATATATATATATATATATGTATATGATCATATTAGTATCCTTAGGGCTTAGGTGATGTCTTTGAGCACACACACTCTCTTGGGGGAAATGGGGTTGGAAATTGTTGTTTGTCCTCCTTCAAGGGGTCCAGCAAGAAGTCAGTGGGTTTTGCAAAGGGTTGGCAAGTGCGAGGCAGTATTGCCCCCGGCAGGTAGGTGGTGGACAGAGAGCCAGATGCGAGGAACCTGGCCTTTGCCCCTGCCAAGCCTCCCATGCACCTGCACCCTGCGTGCCTGCACTGGGGGCCCAGGGGTGGCATTTCCCCAGCCCCCACCTGTGCTAGGAACCTAGTGGTCCTAGGGAACCACAGTGATCACTACTAGTCCTTTCTTTTAGGGAGTGAGGACAGATGCTGCCCTCAACGGTTTTCACCCAGTTGTGTCACTTTGAGGAAGTCCTCTCTCTGCTCTCTGATGGGTGGGGTTCGGCCCGATGACACAAGGACTTTGACATCTCGAACATGCTGTGAATCTAAGATTCCAAGGAAAACAAAAAGTTCACAGGACAGACGCCAAGCTGGATTTCTCCAGAGTTTGGGAACTCATCCTCACTAATGACACTGAGGCCATAATCCTGGGCAAAGCCCACTGGCTAGATAGGCCAGCCTGGTGGTTGGCAAGAGCCCTTGCCGTGGGGATGAGCCACGATGAAAACGCACGGCAACTACCCACTCATACGTTAATGGATGAGTAGTGGGACATGTGTGGAGCTCACGGAGAAATGACCTTCCATCCTGGCTGGGGGACAGGGGCATGGGGACACACAGTTAGATTTCCAGGAATAGTCCCTGGCCAGGGAGGGGACACTGGATACACCCAGCTATCTCAGGGTGAGTGTGTCTCTTTCCTTCTTTGGACCTTGGCACTCTCATCTGTAAAATGGAACAGACAGGGGTTGGAAAAGATGAGCTCTGACACTCTTTCCAGCTCTGTCATTCTACAAGTTCATTATTTCCTTTCTTCTAGATGCCTCTGGCTAGCAGCCCAGACTGAGGTAGGATCCTTTTACCTATTTTCTTACCAGGACTTTCATTCATCTTTATTCTCTGGTACAAGATAAATGTATGCTCTTACCTACTTAGGAGACTCTTTTCCTCCATTTTTCTTCCTAAACACTTAAACAAATTAAATCTAGTATGTAGCATGCTCTTCACAATACCTAGTTCATGGTAACATATTCACATGTATGTGTATATGTTCTCCTAATACATGTTTTTCTCTAACTTTTTTCCTCTATCCTAAATTTCTATGCCATTTAAAATGCTACTTCTTTAAAACAAAAACAAAAACAAAAACAAACTCAGGGCTACCTAGGTTATTCTTTGCAATAAAAATTTCTCTTTTAGAGGTGCTTGGGTGGCTCAGTTGATTAAGCATCCAACTCCTGATTTTGGTTCAGGTCATGATCTCAAGGTCGTTAAATCAAGCCTTGCAGGGCTCTGCACTGGGCATGGAGCCTGCTTGAGATTCTCTCTCTCTCTGCCCCTTCTGCCTGCTCTTTCTTTCTTAAAAAAAGAAAGTATTCTTTCCAAAGTAGCTCATACATTCAAGGTTACGGCATGCTGGACCCTAGTCACTTTGAGGTGCCCAGTACCATGTCAGATTAAAGGCGAGGGTCTGTCTTCAGATTTGACAAAGTCAAGTACACTTTCCAACAGTGCTTGTTATTCCAAGTGAGAAAATACAAGTTATTTCAGATGGGGCTTGAGTTTCTTCTTTATATCTAAGTTATCCTCAAGTGGGGGGGGGTGGGGCTCAGACCCCCAATCACCTGTGTTAACAGTGAGGAAAGCAGGAAGACTTTATTGACTATTTCTGAGAGTCATTACTTCCCAGATGCCCAGACTGTGTCCTGCAGACTCACATCTGATCCTTAGAACACACTCTAAGAGGCACAGGGCCTGGTGTAGAAATAATTGTTCTCATTTTTGGCAAGAGGAAATATAAACTCAAGATGCTGCTATAAACAGCTGATAAAGGGGCGGGGGAATGACCTTGGGAAGAGTGGCAGGTCCCTGATTGGACCCAGATTAGAACCTGTGCTCTTCAAGCCACCTGTGTAGTAGCTTCCAGAACTCTCACAGACGTCTCTTGAATGGGGGTAGGAAGACAACAAAATAAAGTTAGCCTGGACCCGACAACTCTGATCTTTTTCAGAAGCCTCACAGAGAGCACATTGCCTTTGTGTTTGTTTTAACCATACAAGGTTTTCTACTACTAAGAGAAGGTTGTAGAAAATACCATGGCAGAGCAAACCCATAGTTTGTACTCTGATGGTTGAAACAGGGAGCAATGGGGATCCAGTAGGGTCAACTCTCTCCCATGACAAGGAAGCTTTCTTTCTATGCAGGGGCTTTCTTCTTCCTCTGTATCTATGTCTTGGAATCATACTCTAGCTACTTGGAGAGAGGAAGACAAAGGAGGGTGGGAAGAAGGTGGGAGAAGCCTGGGATGAAGAGAACTGGTTGGAGCTTACCTCTTAAGGAAAGAAGAAGAGGACAAGGGCCATACAAAGGGGAGAGGTCATAGCAGAAGAGAGTTGGAGAATGACTCCTGACTCAAGAGCAGATATCACATTGACTGATTTGTGGATGTTGAACCATCCTTGTAGGCCAGGAACAAATCCCACTTGATCCTGGTGAATGATCCTTTTAATGTGCTATCGGATCTTATTAGCTAGTATCTTGGTGAGAATTTTTTCAAGTTCATCAGAGGTATTAGTCTGTAATTCTCCTTTCTAGAGAAGAACATAGGTAGCAAACTCTTTGATCTCAACCCCAGTAACTTCTTGCTAAACATGTCTCCAAAGACAAGAGAAACAAAAGTAAAAATGAACTATTGGGACTTCATCAGGATAAAAAGCTTTGAAACAACAAAGGAAAGAGTCAACAAAACTAAAAAGCAACCTACAGAATGGGAGAAGATATTTGCAAATGTCTTATCAGGTAGTTCTTTATCTGATAAAAATCTATAAAGAACTTATCAAACCCAACACCCAAAGAACAAATAATCCAGTCAAGAAATGGGCAGAAGACATGAATAGATATTTCTCCAAAGAAGACATACAAATGGCTAATAGACACATGAGAAAATGCTTCACATCACTCAGCATCAGGGAAATACTCATCGAAACCACAATGAGATATCACCTCACACCGGTCAGAATGGCTAAAATTAACAACTCAAGAAATGACAGATGTTGGTGAGGATGCGGAGAAAGGGGAACCCTCCTACGCTGTTGGTGGGAGTGCAAGCTGGTGCAGCCACTGTGGAAAACAGTATGGAGGTTTCTCAAAAGTTGAAAAAAGAGCTATCCTATAACCCAGCAATCGTGCTACTGGGTATTTACCCCAAAGATACAAATGTAGTGATCTGAAGATCTGAAGAGGCATGTGTACCCCAATGTTTATAGCAGCAATGTCCACAATAGCCAAACTGTGGAAATACACACACACACACACACACACACACACACTCAAAAATATATAATGGAATATTACTCAGCCATCAAAAAGAAGGAGCTCTTACCATTTGCAATGATTGGGTGGAACTAGAGGGTATTATGTTAAGCGAAATAAGTCAGTCAGAGAAAGACAGATACCATACAATTTTACAAATATGTGGAACTTTAGAGACAAAACAGATGAACATGGGGAAGGGAAGGAAAAATAAAATAATATGAAAATTGAGAGAGAGGCAAATCACAAGAGACACTGGACTCTAGGAAACAAACTGAGGGTTGCTAGAGGGGAGGTTGGTGGGGGAATGGGCTAGATGGGCTAGGGTCTTTAAGCAGAGCACTTAATATAATGAGCACTGGTTGTTCCACGCAACCGATGAGTCACTAAATTCTACCCCTGAAACTAGCAAGAAAAAAAAAAAAAAGCAGTAGATAAAAAAGGTAAAAAGAGATAATGGAAGTAAATTATAAAGGCCTTCTAGAAAAACGAAGCATGCAGCCAAAGTGCCAATGGGTGCTGGTGACACCTTTCTGAAAATTGGAAAAATGTTCTTTTGGCCACTCTGGTGCCTCTGGCAAAATTTGTTCCTATTTGTGGCACTTGAGCTAAACTAGTGGTCGACCCTTGCTTTAAAGGGTAATAACTTCTCGGGCTGATCCAGATTGCTCTTGCCAGCAGGGACTCCGAGAAACAGACGCCCTATGGCTGAAGGATTAGCCGGAGTCCCAGCGAGCCAGCTTCAGGCAGGGGAAGGAAAGGAGAAAGTGAGGGAGTTCAGAAAGGTTGGAGGTAGGAGATCTGATAAAGGGCCAGCACCGTGTTCTTTCCATCTCTTTCCTTCCGTCGCTTTCATTCACCAAGGATTTAATGCTCTCCCTCTATCTGTCAATCACTGTTCGAGTCACCATGACCTTGGTTAATCTTCAAGATAACTCTTTGGTATAAATATTATTTTCTCCATTTCACAGATGAAAAAATGGGAGCTCAGAGTACATTTCTTAAGGTGGATAAGAGAAGGTTTACATTCTGTTCTGCCTGATTCAAAACCTTACTGCTTGCAATTAACCCTAGGATGAGGGGGCTAAAAATGGCTAGGCTATTGCCAAAGCCACAATACTTATGGCACCTGTTTGCAAGAACCCGGCACAGTTCTAGGCTTTGGGGCACACAGGCAGAGGTCCTGGCATCCTGGAGAGTGGTCAGTGCCCTGGGAGATCGGCCCATAAACAGACAGAAAGACAGGCTGTAAAGGGTTAGCTTGTGTTAAGGGGGTGGAACAAAATAATGCTGGGAGGGGCGCAGGAAAGTGGTGACACCACTGGCAGGTGAGAGGATGTCAGCAAAGACCTCTCTGAGGGTTAGCATTCGAGCACTGGGAGAGAAAAGTCAGGCACATGCAGGCAAGTGAGAGAGATACTCAACAGACAGCTGCCGAGTTTCTACTGTGTTTCTCATCTGTTAATTCATTCGATCGATCCAGCACCATGGACAGGGAGTCATTATTATGCCCTCCTTTTTTTTGATTAGGGGAGTGGAGAGGTGGAGATACATATAAGGGACTAGCTGGAGGCTGCGCACTCGCTGAATAATTTAGAAATTTAAGTAGGGCTCCATCTACCCCAAGCCGAGGCTCTTACCTCCTTCAGGCCACAGATGCCCCTGGAGGCAGAGCCTGATGAGGACCCCAGAGCCCAAGTCATAGTGTCCTATCAGCTTCCAACCAAGCAGGAGCCAAGTGGGCAGGTGCTGTACCCAGAAAGGATATTTATTCATAAAGCCAGGACCAAAGCTAAAAGCAAGGGGGGCTTTTTTTTTTAATTGTGCATATTCAAAAATGTTTGCTGAATAATAGCTAGCATGAATGGAGGAATAGCTAGCAGGTGCTGTTCTAGCGTTTTCCATGAATGAGGTCACACAACCTGAAAAGCCACCCTCTGGTGAAGGTACATTTATTATCCCCGATTTGCATACATGGAAACCAAAGAGAAAGGTACCTTGTTTAAGCTGAGTGTAAGTGTCAGAGCAAGGATTCAAATCCAGGCGGGCCACCGTGGGAACAAGTTTCCATTTTGACTGTCTACTTAATGCAGCAGAAGTAAGGGCTGAGGAGAGGGAGGTCTGAGCTAGGTTGTCAGGGGTGGGGAGGTTTCAGCTGCTGCAGAGCTGAGTAACAGAGGATGATGGAGGGTCCCTGGCCCACCACTCCTCCCCAACCTATGCTGCTGATAAGGAGCTAGGGTGCAAAGCAGCAGGGGGACAGCTGCTGGAGAAGGGAGGACACCTAGCCTCTTGGACGAGAGCTCTCTCACGGAAGAGAGGGGAAGGGGATGTGGGGAAGGACTTGAAGTTTCTAATATGGTTAATTCCAAAAAGACAAGACCTAAAATAAAGCCTCCATTTTCCAAGGAAATGAATACTAGGGCTCAAGACATAATGAGAGGAAGGAAACCCATGCCCCAGGCAGAAGGGTGGTGGGGCTGGTTTTGACCCCAGGTTGCCCAGTCATGATGTGGTCTGGGAACTCCAGGGAAAGTCACCTACCGCAAGACCTGACTCTTGCCCTTATCTACAGGAAAGGGGAAAGACGTGAGCTCTCTTCTGTCTCATCCTTTGCTGTACTGAAGGGAGACATCTGCTCTGCTCTTGCTCTTGCTAATTTAGTGTGGGAAGCCTGGCTCGCTCTCTGGTGTAGATAACGATTCCCACTGGCTGGCAGGCAGACTGGGGAGCCAGGGGCCCAGCCGCATCCCTCCCTGGCTAGCATTCCATCACTCGGCAGCCTGCCCTCCCCAGGCAGGCTGCAGCTGGTCAGGCAACCTATATTCCAAAGCTGAGGCATCGGCAGGAGGTGGGGGAATGGTTCCTGCCTCTGAGCGAGATAGCACAGACTTGCTCGTACAGGTGCAGGGCCTGAGCCAGCTGTGCCCAGAGAGAAGACAAGGCAGTAGAAGGTATTTGGTTCCTAGCTGGATACGCTAGGGGGTCTGGGGGTGTGGAGGAGAGGAGGTTTATCAAGGATGGATGGACGTGGTACCTGACTTACCACCTTCACTCAAGTGGGCACACCACAAGCTGAGCACCAGAGCCCTGTGATGGCCTTGATGACTGGTTTGGGCACAGAGTCTGTCCAGTTGGAAATGCACAGGTAACCACACAGGCTTCAGAACAGATGCGGGCTCTGGGGTAGACTCACCCCGTGCTTCAAGTGTCCCGTATTTTCTACACTGAACCAGCAGTGGCTGCCTTATCATGTCACTGGGCCTTCTCTCTACGCTTTCCAAGAAAAGAACTTGGACATCGCATCTGTCCTCAGCAGACAGTTGAAGAAGGAAATGTGTATCTTTTCTCTGCAAGCCCTAATGTCATCTTCCATCATCCCCCCTCCTGTTCTTGCTCCTATGTTCTAAGCATCTCTCTGTTCTCATGTTTCCACTTAGATGTTTCTCACCCAAGCTGAAGGCATGCCCCTAAGAGGAATTTGAATTTTCCTGGGAGACTTAGAGGATTCAGAAGTTAAGACAGCTTGACAAAAACTCAACACAAATTAGCTTAAGGAAAGAGAATTTATCAGCTCACCTAACTGGAGATTCAGGCCTAGTTGGATATAGGAGCTCAAATGACAATATCTGGGTTCTCTTTTTCCCTGCGTTGGCTGTTTCCTGCTGGGCGTTGGTGTCATTGTTTTTAACTGTGGATGGGATTCCTCCATAAGGTCAGCAAAGAGGGTTATGATCAATGCCATGCTTACATGGTGCCTGTATGACAACCCCATTAGAAAAAGAATGTTTCTTTCCCCATAACTAAGTAAGATTCTGGTTGGCCCTGCCAATTAGCACATGTGCCCAACCCTGAACCCTTCATTGTATCTAGACAGGGAATTTGGGTTGGCCAGGTCTAGGTCTAGGTCAGGTGTTCAGGGTAGTGCCTGTGTTAGAGGATGGACAAGTTCTCATTCCAGGAAAAAAAAAAAGAGAGAGAGAGAGAAAGAGAGAGAATGAGGTTGGGGAAAGACAGAGTAATATATACTACATTCTACCATAATGGTGTCTGCCATCTTGTGGCACACAGTAGGAAAAAGATCTTCCCACTTACTCCATTAACACATTGGGCAGATCCTAGTTCTTCAATGGGTTGCCAAGACCTTGGGATCACCCAACTGCCCCACTTTCTTCTCCACTTCAGGTAAATGCCCTACCACCTCACCCCCCCCTTGCAGGAAAAAGCTCTTTTTTATAGGATTTTCCTGTCTATCTGTGCTCTTAAAACTTCTTGGGACACACTTCCTAATGTTCCCTTCCCCAGCCAGTGCCTGGCTGAAACTCTAGCCTTTCTGTCTGTATGGAAGTCAGCCAACACTCCAGGACTCTTTCCAGACATCACCCCCATTGTGCAGTGAGGTCACCAAAGCCTGCTGAGTCAGGCTGGGACTGATCCCAAGCCCAACCCTAGCTGTAGGAAGACAGGGACTTCTCTATCTCCTTGTGAGGTAAGCTTTGGAGCTACATTACATTCATGGTCATCTTTTTTTTTCTTCTTTCTTTCTTTCTTTTTTTTTTTTTAAGAGTTCCTCCCCCTACCTCCCAGAAAATGAAGTCCAAATCATGAACTTGTCCTTTGCAAACAAATCCCTCAGCCATTAGGTCAATGCAATTCTACATTATCTGAGCTGGAAGGAATGGAATGGACAACTGGACAAGTTATTTACTCCAACCACTGAACCAATGTTTAAATCTCCCCACAATGTCCTAAGAAGTAGTCATCCTTCCTGAGTTGGGGCACTTTTAGAAAGTCCTCATTATCAGGAAACTCTGTTGGCATCTGTTCCTCTCTTCCCTTTCCATTCTCTGTGGGTCCTGGAGGGAACGCCTAATTCTAGACCATCACTTTAGGAGTCTGGAAATTAGTCCTCGAGGCAGCTTCTTCAGATGAATATTTGCTTCCTGATTTGTGAGCTCTGAGACATGCATCCCTAGTCCCCACGTGGTCAAGGGCTATGCTGTAGGAGGGGGTACAAAGTTCTGTGGGAGTCTGTGGGACATTGTCCAAAAACTCTAGTCCTCTTTTCTACAACAGTGGGACTCTGACTGGTTTGAGCTCTTTCTTTGTTTAGGGGAGCCAAATACTGCCAGGGTTGCTGTGCCTATAGGGCTCCCAACCTATAGGTCATCACGGTTGGGCCATCTACCTACAGAATGTGGCAGTGAATGGTCTTTTAAAATTCAGTGTGAGGGTGCACAGCTCATACTTCTGCCCAGGGAAGGGTAGAGTCACAGGAAGCCCACGTGAAGTGCCCAGAGTCCTCACCTCTGCTATAGGGAAAAGATTTGGGGTAAGAAAGAAAAACAAGGTCATTTGCCTCCCAAATAGTGTCTCTTAACTGGAAGAAGCTTTGTCCAATACACTCTACTCTTTCCCTCAACCTAGGAGACTTAGTGAACCTTAGAAGAGCCCCTGGTATATTGTCAGATGCCTCCTGAAAGGCAATCCATGTCTTAGCTTTAAGAAGTTTACATCCTTACAGGAGGAAAGCGCAATAACATATCATTCTATCTCACCAGGGCTTGGGAAACAGACTTTGGGAAGGTAGAGAGGCCAGAGTCAGAAATTATGTAGGAGGGATGGGTTGGGAAACAGGAAGACTTGCTCAGGACAAGTTACATGAAACATTCTGCCATTCTGAATTTCTCTTGTTTTTGTACTGACTGCTGCCTTCTTGTGGCCTTCTTATCTAACAGATCACACTTCCAGCTCTCTGCAGAAGCCACATAAGAACTCAGTTACTGCATGCATTTTATTGAAACGCCCTCTGAAATCATGTGTGCACTTCCAGGGATGAGAGAAGAGAATGTGATGCTTCACAAACAAGATGGCTTTAGTGTTAAATACATGTGCATTTAATTTGGGTTCTGTACTTAACTAGGTGTGTGACCTTGTTCAAGCCACTTAACTTCTGAGCCTCAGTTTTCCCATTTATAAATAGAAGTTAACTTCTGAGCCTCAGTTTTTGCATTTATAAATAGAAGTTCCACATGATGTTCTCTCTCACCTCCAAGTTTGCACATGCTGTGGCTTCTACTTAATTCTCTCCCCCACTCTTTGCTGAGATAATTTTTCATTCTTCAGGCCTCAGCTAAGACACCCCACTCCTCAGGAAGTACCGTACCCTCATCCTCAAAAATCAGGTTTGCTGTTTTCTCTGTGTGCTCATTTATTCCATTGTATTCGACCATATCTCAACACTTAGACACCTTGAACTGAATGGTCTTTCTTGTTCCCCTCTCCCACTTGGAGGAGCTGGAAACACTATGAGAACAGGAACTCTGGCTTGTTAACACTCAAATCCCATCTTTGTCCTGCTCCATTCACTTTTGATCTAAGATAGTCAGGAAAGAGTGAGCCACCTTAGGTAAGGAATTCACAATTCTGAAAGTCTGAAGAAAATGTCAACAGCTCGCCGAGTGCTTATTAGCTGAGTGCGTTGCAACTCAGCTCATCAGACTGCTAGCTGCAGCCCAGGACTGTGTTTGGGACTCGGCGATGATCTCTTTTTGGTACAGAAATCGAGCGAAATGGATCCTCTGAACTGATTTTAAAGCCCAGTAGTTCCCAACTTCATGAGATTTACAGCCAGTTTTGTATATGTGAAACTACCCAAAACACGAGGGGAATTAGTTTTCTTAGAGAATTCTCATCAGTAATAGCAATTTCCACAGTTTGTTTGGCACCCGTGGTTGTAAATAATTTACTTTAAAAACTCAGCGGCATATAAATTTATTACAACAATCTAGACACTTTATCATAAGCAAAATAATGATAGCTAGGGTTCTTTCTTCTATTTATTTCAGATGCTGTCATGTCTGAAGTGCATATTCATTTTACATAGAGGTTAATATCCTAAGCTCTGTGGTCAGATGGCCTGCATTTCAGCACCCCCTCTGCTGGTCACTAACTGTGTGATCTTGAGCAAAACATTCTATCTCTCTGTGCCTCAGTTTCCTGGTCTATAAAGCTATAGTAATAGCATCTGCATTCTAGGCTTATTACATATATTAACTGAGCTAACACATATAAGAGCTTATAACAGTGCCTGATACCTGCTAACTACTTCATAAATGCTAACCATCATTATTTGTTAGGTATAAATTAAACATAAAAAAGTGTTTTGATAGGACAGCCTTTAAATTCCTGCCAATTCTGCGGTTCTGTGTCTCTAAACCATTCCAATCCCTCAGCGCTTCTATTCAGTAGGGAGGGGGCAGCATTACCCACATTTTCCAAATAGTGAAATTGAGCCATAAAGAAACAAAATATCCAGTAAGTGAGTGGCAAGCTGAAACTGGAATGTAACTTTGTAGATGTAGGTACTAGGACTCTTTTCAGGAGGTTCTGAGACTATACACTTAAAAAGCAGTGTAAGACATCCCTCAGGAGCCTCTGAGAAATGGCCCCTTAATGGCTCTTCTCTGCCACAGTTCCCTACAGACACTCAAAGAGGTCGCTTCTCTCTCCATCTCAGAGATACCCCAGGCCGAGGCTTCCCATATATTTTTCCTACCAGCTTTCAAAAAAGCCATATTAGGGCATCAAACGAGGTGGTGATACTTTCTCGTTTCCCTGTGTTCACTGGCCCCTTTCAGCACTCCAGTTCTGGGTTGTTGTAAGTATTAACAGAGTTCCCCCAGCTGCTGACCCTGACTCCTCAAAGGGTGTCATTCTGTCAGGATCTGAAAGCACTTGAGACCACCCCCCCCCCACACACACAACTCATCATTCAAAAAACATTCTCTCCCCAACCACTTCCCATACCCCGCTCCACACTTTACTTCTGTAATTGCGGACAAAGAATCTGCAAATCTCCTGCCTTCTCCCTTCTTCCTCTTCCTCTGCCTCCCTCTCTCTTCCTATCTGGGTTGGCCAGAAGGAAGACTCTGCTGTGCAGGACCCTATCTGTGCAGAAGCAGCCCCCAGGAGTTTGTGAGTAGGGGGATTGCTCCTGTGTCTGAAACTGGACTGTTTAAAAGGACTCAGGATGCTTTTCTTTTTTGTCCACTAGGGGGCCGCTTGTAGGGGGATGGAAAAAACGAAGGCTTAAAAAAAATATATATCATGCTGCTGAAATTTCAGCAAGAGGGGAAAAGAGAGAGCGCGTGAGAGAGAGACAGCAAAGCAGTCCCAGGCTTCCTTGTCTCTCACGTCAGAGGCAGGAACCTACTGTGCTAGGGCTGTTGGCTCAACACGCAGAGACCGAGAAAGGCACAGACACCGAGAACGAGAGAAGAGGGGTCCCCCCGACCCAAGGATTTACCACCAGTGGAGTAAAGCCACCTGACTTTTTAATCTTATTTTTGTTGCCTCCTCTTTCTCCTTTCACTCTAGCCCTGTCAGCTTGGGTTTCGTTTCTTTCCTGGAGCCTCCTCTCTTCCTCCCAGAAAAGGAGGAAGGGAAGAAAAGGGAGAGAGGTGGGTTCTCTAGGTGAGCGCATCAGCTGCTTCCAGCCCGCACAGACAAGAATTCTCTTCGCAGGAAGCTCCTTTCGCTCCCCTGCCGCCCACCCTCAGCCGGGTAAGTTCAGCGCACTTGCTCCTTCGATTTCCTCGCTAGCGTGATTTCAGCACCACGGAGAGCTATGAGATGCATTTTTGGTTCCCGTGTGTCCCTGTGTGTTGCTGCAAGGCGCTTGGCACGAAGGTTACATCTATCTTTTCGCTGCCATTGAAGCCGGGTTTTGTGTAGGGAAAAGAGAGGCGCAAAACTGTGTCTACCGAATTAAAGGGGGCCGTGGACTCTGGCCTTCAAGGGTGTGTGTGTGCGTGCGTGTGTGCTGTTGCATAAGATAGGTGAGGTCTGAGCTAAATTGCCAGTGGGTTTCTGCTAGTCTCTGTGTAGAGCTGTTCTTTTCCTATGTAGATAAGAGGAAGGGTTTGGGGAATTAGCCATGCACCTTCTTTAACTCTTTCCGGACAAACCATGGAGGGAAAGTGCCGCAAAGGAAGCCTGAGGGGGTTGGGAGTGGGGCTAGAGTTAAAAGTTATGCTCCTCTGTGAGAGCTTGGAAGAGGTGGCTTTTTAAATGTCAGCTGCCCCAGGATCTCTGGGTTCTTGCTGTGGAGAAAGCCCAGTCTGACCTTTTACTTTTTCTCCTGGTGGGAATCTGTGGCAAGTGGGCAGGTGCAACAGGTAAGCAGCCAGTTGGGGTGATTTGGGGGACTGTGATCCCCCTGACTTCATGGTGGTAGGAAAGTGTCAGTGTCTTGAGCTTTACAGAGGTTGGCCAATGTGGATTATACTACATTTACAAGAAGGCAAGACGTGATCCCTACTTTTTTTGTTGTTGTTGTTTTTGGTCATGTTTGATTATGTGTGGTTGGAAAGAGGACAAAGTCTATTCTGCCCTGTTGTATGCCAGTGAAAGACAGCTCAGGAGAAAGGCTTGTCTCCATATGTCTGGGAAAGCAGAAGTGAACCTGGACTGATCCTGAACTCAAAAAGGGCTTGGGGTAGTGCTGTGTTCTCCAGCACTGACAGATTCCACAGATGGACTCATCATTGCTTTAACTTCATGCCTACTTTTTTTTTTTTTGAAAGGTACTGTTCTGTCTCTTCTGCTTCCTGCCCCTCAGAAATATGTTCAATCAATTCCCTGCAACTACCTTGGCTTTGCCTCAGTGACATTATCTGCCTGTACCCCCCTGCCCTTCAGTCTCACTCACAACTGCTTGGGTGGGGTCATTCAACAAGTGGTATTGGGGACTTCCTTCAAGCATCCATGTTTCTCTGAAGCCAGCAGCCCAAGAGAATTATAAAGAGATGAAATTTCTGATAAGAGTAACCTTATTATTTAAACTTCTGCTCACTTTCTTGAAGAGGAGAGTCAGAATGGGTGTTTTCACTCCTTCCGGTCCCCAGTGAACTTTAAGGTGGCGACTCTGTCTTTTTATTTAATTCAGCATTCTGGGCCCCTCCTCCAAACTGAACAAAATACTCTCTGCTTCTGGTTGGGGAGCCTTCTGGGTTAGAAACATATCCCTAGTGAAATGGCACTATTGTTGGCTTCTTTTCTTCCTTCCTTTCTTTCTTTCTTTCTTTCTTTCTTTCTTTCTTTCTTCTTCTTCTTCTTCTTTTTTTTTTTTTTAACTATGCTTGCCATTGAATCCAGAAACCCTGGCATTTCCCTAGAATGGCCGGAAGTGTAATGCAGTGAGCAAAATAGTGAAATCAGAGGTTTTAATGGTAGGGAAAGAGATTTGAAACAGACAAAGCCAGAGCATCAGAAACCAACACTGACTCATTGAAATTTCAACTCTCCCAACTCCTCCCATCCTTGAAATCTTCCAGTTTCAGCGAGAAAGGAGATAGATTTCTGCATGACATATCCCTGATAGTTTAGAAGAAATTCCTGCCCTTGCCGTGGACCCTATCCAAAGCCACCATTTATTACTGAAGTCACCATACTTCGTGGTCATTATCTCATTAATGTCCTTAAATTCTCTCTGAAAGAAGTGCTCAGTGTCATTACTGGGCCCATTTAATAAATGGGGAGGCATAGGCATTTAAAGTGCTAGGCTAGAGGGTAGCAAAAGTGGAAAGGAAATAGAACTTCTGGTCTCCTAATATTTCATCACCTGTGAAATGCAGAAATGCTCATGTGAGGGAGAGCAGGATGTATTGCTCCCCAGTGGACAGATTTGCAACTGAGACCTTTTAGTGAACTCAGTGTAGAGCAGTGGCTTCTCCCTGGTGAAGAAAGAGAATCAAGAGAATCTCAAGGTGTTTCTAGCCTTAGGTTCTCAACCAAGAAGATGGCTGGGAGCCAGATGAAGACCTCTTTGGGCTTACTATAAAAAACAAGAACTCCCATCTGGTGACCTCTAGGCTGAACTGAGATCAGGCATCTGATTTCCACATTAACTTTGTCCTAGAAATCCCAGTTAAGGGCATCCTTCCAGGGCACGTTGCCATGGATATTTTGGTTTTAGGTATTTGATGACTTTTCTCTCCTCTGAACCTTCTCTGGGAGCAGCTGCATTGAGTACTCTGTGGCTCAAAATGTGGGAGAATGACTAGGGAACAGAGGAGGGTCGAGAACTGAGCACCTGCAGAAACCCTAAGAGAGGAGTGGGAGACTGGACACAAGCCCTCCCCACAAACAAAACCTCAGCTCCCTTGGCAGCCCTAGCCTTCACCTCTGGCAAGCATTTTGGAAAGAAAACCACTGTCTTCTCAAGTCTAGTCCTCACTCATGAAGCAGGGGACACTCTTCTGGGTTGCCTCTGGGATCTGGGGGAGATGAGATACGTCAAGAAAGGTGAAGGGGAAGAAGAAGTTGGCATCCTGCCCTATTCTCCACAACTCTTTTGTCTGGAAAGTGCCACTGTTACATTTAAAAAAAAATTCAGATACAGTTTGCATAGAATAAAATGTATTGATCTTAAGTATTCGTATTAGTAAGTTTTGGTGACTTCATACACCCATTTAGCCACTATCCCAAACACAATATGTAAGATTTCCCTCAATCTTTCCCTCCCCCATCACTTTCTGACTTCTCTCACCATGGCTTTCACTGTTACTTTTTGCACTGGAAATATATTTCTTAATGTGTTATTTAATAGATGTGTCATGTAGACTATAGTAGAGTTTCAAGAGAACATTTAAGAGGTCTGAGGTTATTGTTATTGGGTGGCTAAAGGAGTGGGGTAGGGGTGTAGCCCTCATCCAAGTTTATGGTCATAGGGTTGGGAAGTCACAAGGCCATTTCAAGTGTATGAGTGAGTGTATGTGTGTGTGTGTGTGCACATGTGCAAGGCACAATCAAAACCACATAGGAAATAGGGAAGCCCTTGCTGGTCTCTACCTCTGAATTGACCTATTATTTGATGGTACAGTGCATGGAGTTGATGTTAAAATTTCTATTAAAAACTTGGAATTGAGCATTCAGGTGGCTGGTCATGAGTCATCTCATCTGGGCTCCAGGAGGGTGAGGTGAGGAAAGAGGACCTGTGTGAACTTACTAGGAAGAGTGATAAGGAAAGGTCATTGCAATAGTGCTTACACTGTGAAATTCAGCCCCATCCACAAAGGTCTTGGCTAAGGAGATTGCTGTTCCTCCTTATTCAAGAGTGGCTTTAGAACCAAGGTCTCTGGGGCAACTCAGGTACCATGATATCCTTATAGCTTCATTTAGAGATTTCCATTCCAGTCCCATCCTTGTTTTTCTTTAGCAGTTTTTTAAAAGAAGATTTTATTTATTTATTTCAGAGAGGGAGAGAGAGAGAGAGATAGAGCAAGAGAGAGCACAAGCATGAGCAAGGGGAAGGGCAGAGGGAAAATCAGACTCCCTACTGAGCAAGAGGCCTGACTCAGGGATCCATCCCAAGACCCTGAGATCAGGACCTGAGCTGAAGGCAGATGTACCCCTGAGCCACCCAAGTACCCCTCCCATCTCTGGTTGTAGGCCAGATTGGAGAGTCTCTTCTATTTTATCATGGAGAAGCAATGAAGTTATCATGAAATTTTGATGCCTTTGATGGGAAAAAATACACATACACACCCCCTACATAATTAGCCTTGTCACTTTGGCTGTTCAATTTTTTCCCATTTTGTATCTGTAGATGCTCTATGTTCAGGGAATGTTGGATGGAGATGAGGCATTTTGTGTGCAATTTGAGCAGGAGGTCCTCAACTAAGAGATTAGACTTTTTGGCAGTTAATCAGGGACTTTGGCCAGCCTCAAAATTTGTCTAAGTAGGTCATAGAACTGTTTACGTGGTTAGTGGACAAACATACATATTTCCTTCCTTCACTCAGAGACTCTACTGAGCACCTTCTTCCCAAACTCTGCTTTATGGGATTGCCTGCCTCAGAGAATGCATCCAGCCATCTCATTCATGGGAAGTCTCCTTCCTGAGCTGGCTTTCCCAGCCAGGAGCCCACAGCGTGGAGTGTAGGGTGCTAAGCCACTGGGCTGCCGCAAGTCAGAAGAGAGTCGATTTAGTAATGTCTAGGTAGAAGTTGTGCAGAAATTCAAAATCTGAATGATTTCCACAAAGCCAATTCTAGTAGATGATTTAGGAGAAGTGTAGAGACATGGCTTTGCCTTGTTAACTGCAGGCTGTGTTAAAAAAAGATCAGATGAGATTCCCCACCTAAATGGAACTTCATCTTAAGGACAAGTTCAGTGGGAAGGGGAAATTGGAATAGGTTCTAAAAAGTTATTTCCAATGGTATATATGGATCACTACATCTTTACCTTGAAATATGCCTTTGGACTAGACCTGTATTGATCTATTTAGAACACAGCAAGTAACCAGTATGTCAGTTGGCAAAGGGAGTTTAAACAGTTTTACCCTCTTCTTTTTCCCTTTTTTTCTTCCTTGTGATAAAGTATACATGATGTAAAACTTACCAATTTAGCCATTTTTGAGTTCAGTTCAGTGACATCAAGTACATTTACACTGCTGTGCATAATTCTGATGCAAAAGACGGGAAAGACCCGGAAGTGTGTTGATAAAGGTGAGGGCTATGGCTCCTGCTATCTCCCAGTATCTCCTTGGGGTAAGACTTCACTACCGTCCATCTCCAGAATGTCTCTATCTTCCCCAACTGAAACTCTATACCCATTGAACATTACTCTCCATCATGCCTCCCTTCCCTCCAGCCCCTGGTAACCACCACTCTATTTCTGTCTTCATGAATTGGATGTGGTACCTCCTATAAGTGGAATTATGCCATATTTGTCCTTATGTAACTGGCTTATAGCACTCATCATGAGGTCTTCAGCGTCCATGTATGTTGTAACATGTGTCAGGACCTTATTCCTTTTTTTTTTTTTTTAAGGCTGAATAACATTCCATTGTATGTATATACCACATTTTGTTTATCCATTTATCTATTGTTTATCCATGTCCATTGATGGACATTTGGGTTGCTTACTCCTCTGCTTCTTTAATTCTGGTCAATTGACTCTGCTTTACTCTCCAACAAAGTGGGAAAGAGCTGTCTCGTCATAGCTCCCATTAGGGTTGAAATTCTTCCCTTTCCCCTATGAGAACCACACAGGTGGTTTTCTGGAGGCAAATCAAGAAGGATAAGAAGGGGGTTGGTGCCTTCCCCCCACCCCTGCCCTTTTCAGCTGGGTGTGATTCATGTACTCTGGCCCTCACTGTTAAGTGTACAACAGATGCAGTTCAAGTAGACCAGGACCCTCCACTCTGCTCTATTTCCCCGCTGAAGGCACCAGTCTTACCCCAGGGAGATACTGGGAGGTAGGGGGAGACAGAGTCTTCATGCTGTGGACACATTTCTGGGTCCTTTCCAATTTATGCATTAGAAGGTGAGACTCCATGATGGGAGGAATTCTAGGGTCAAGGACGTATAAGCCGATAGACTCATTACAGTTTTCTGAAGGATCTTAGTTTTGATCTTCTAAGGTACCCCTGTCCTGAGAACAGGGCACTTCCAAACTCACCCCCACTTGGATCTTACAATCACACCTTATGCTTTACCTGTAGATGATTTAATAAAAGGTTGTTACCAGGATTCATGAGGAGCTCCTGGTTCTTTCAGCCTGGATGTGTCTTTTTCATACTATATGGTTATAAAAGGGACTAAGAAAGAAAATCCTCGAACACTGATCCAGGGACAGTATCAACCCAGAATGGCTAATATTGGACAACAGCTTAGCAATTTCTCTGGGCTGAATTTGGTCTTTGATTTTAGTTCACCTAAAATATATATTTCTGGGCCCTGGCAACTTGTATCTTTCTATTGCCTAATGAGAACACCAGCCAACATGGAGTGAGTGCTTTCTACATGCTTCTGCCAAGTGCATGGCACAGAGAAGACCCTTAATAAATGTTTGCTGTTATTGCTAACAATAAATACTTTAAACATTTTGTATCACTTTGTGGCTAAAACACTGCAACATATGCTGTTATCCCCATTTTACAAACACGAAAACCGAGGCATTGTGATTTGTTCAACTTTTTACAGCTAAGTAGTGATAAGACTGGTTCAAAGTCTGTGCCTTAACCACTTTCTTATGTTGCCTTTATCATTCCTTTGGCTATTAACAATTGCTAAACTTTTTTTTATATACACAGTGCAGTTTTAATGAGGCAAAAACAGGGCTATTCCCATACGCTTCTCCCCCTATTGCTGATCTTTATATGTAAAAAATCTAGGTGCCTTTCCACTTAGCTGATTCTATTAGGGCTGAAAGAGCCCAGCACAGGGCCTGAGATACAGCAAAGCTCAATAAATCTTTCTCATTTGCTGTTGGTTCTGCTCAGCTGGAGTCTAGGTATTCCTACATTTGTTTCTCTGGTCAAATAATAACACCACCACCATAACAATACTAGTAACACTTGCTATTTATGGAATGTTCACAACAGGCCAGGCATTCTACCAGGCCAAACGATATAGTATCTTACTTCATTCTCACAATAATGGGAGAAAATAACTTCGTTTAACAGAGGTCACCATGTGAAGGGCTCTGTGCTAGCTGCTGTATGTATCTTTATTTAATCCTTACAACAACCCATGGGAAAGGTGGGCAAGGAAAACCTCCAGCCAAATGAGAAAAGGAGACCTTGGTCATGGCACAACTGGGCTTGAAATAGCGGACAGAAAAACAGATGGAGGGCAACAAATCTAAATTCAGAGAGGCTGAATAACTTGCCCGAGGACACACAGCTAGATGGTGTCAAGACTGGTTTTGAACTCAGTCTTTTTGAAATAGAGCCCAAGTGCTTCCACTGTTTTCTGCAGCTTTGGTTTTAGCCCTACTCTCCTCTTCTGGGATGTGCGTGCTTCAAGTAAGGCCTGGGGAGTTATGACCAGGAAACTTGGCTTCAAATTCCTGTTTCGCCATGTCTGAACTTGTGCCCTTGGGCCATTACTTAACCCTTCTTAAACTGAATTCCTCATCAGGAACCTCTTTATTATCCTCCCCACACCAACCAACCAACAAACAAACAAGCACACACCTATAGAATCCATCAGATCGTCTTTAAAGAGTTCTTATGAAAATTAAATGGCACAGAAGTACCATGTCGAGGACAGTGCCTCGCGCGGTCAGTGAATGGTTGAACCACTTGCAAATTCCTGAGGCCTGGGGCTTGGGTGCAGCCTGGGGTGCTTGTGTTTTAACAGGCTAACAATTATCTGGGCTGACCTGGATTTTACATTCTCAAGTGCTAATGGTCTGGGCTGGCCCATGTTTTATATCACCTTGATTTTAAGAGCATGTGTTGGCTATTTTTTCTTCTCCTGCTTCAGTACCAAGAGCTTGGCAGGCTGATATTTTAAAATATCTGAAAGCTGCCTTTTGCCAATTAATTGCCTGGAAATTGTACTGGATCAAAATTAATTTCAGCTTTAAGGAGAGACTGGATTTTTGAGCCACATTCTGCACTCAGCTGGGGGACCACGAACCTTTGGATTCTTCTTCCCTTGCCTTTCCCTCCCTCCAGATGCTTCTGCCAGTCTGAGTTTTATTTATGAAACATTTTCCCTTCCCTTATAATTCTGTTTTCCATAAGAAGAACATCTAACAGCCACCTCCTGACTGGGCTAGAGTAATTGTTTGAATTTTTTGACGGTGTGCAATTTCAAAGGCTTGAGTTTATATAGATTACCTTGAATTTATCTCCCCAAGTGCATCAGGAGAGAAGCCGCCTCCTGTCTCGTGAAGTATTGTAAACCCCGTAACCACTGAGCGCCGGCATCTGCGTGGACAGTCTGTTTATCTAAATGGATTTCTGTCAAACAGATACCTTAATAAACCTGGTTTTGTCAGCCTCTCCAGCCTATACCCAGGTTGGCCGTGGGGCCCTGGCCGAGGGGCATGTTCGGGGAAGAGATTGGCCCACAGCCCTCTTGCCCCTCCACCCGGCCAGCTGTGAGCCGGGAGGTAGGTGCAGAGAGGGCAAGGGCCGGGAGCTCGGCCAGCAGACGCGTAAGGCCCGGAATACCAGATGAGAGCCCCGCACAAGGTCAAGTCCGAAAGGGCAGAGGCCACGCTGTCAATAAAGGGGCTGTCTCCCTCACCGTGACCTAGCGTGTGCCATGGGGAGCTGGAACTTATAAACCCAGCCATAAAGCCTCCCGTTCAAAGCCGTATATATTTATAGAGATATAAATGAAGTTTAATGCTGGTGAAACTCACTATAAAAGCAAAAGACTTCATCTGTATCTATACGTCAGGAGCAGAGCAGTTCAGGGCCTGCCGCCTTTCGCCCCCTGAGCTCAGTGGTGTGCACACGCCGCTCACTCCCCAGGGGCCCAGCTGCGGGGCCAGCAGAGGCGGGAGAAGCAGGTCTGCGCACCTGCAAGCCAGGCCCCCAGCAACTGGCGCCTTCCCCTTATCTCTGAGGGCTGTTTAAAAGCAGCGAGAAAAAAGAGAGAAAGGAAAAAGCACTGCCAAAATCAAGCGGCTTCAAACAGTCAGGAGTCTGGCTTTTAAATAAAACAATTTGAGGAAGGTTGGCTTTTCATCCACCTTGGAAGCTGCCAGATTCTGCTCCTCGGAGCTCCAGGTGGGATGCCGCGATGAGACTGCAAAGCCCGCGCTGACCCGCCCCTACCTGGCCTGTGCCACATTTCCCACCCCCACTCTGCCTGTCCTGCCACCCGTTACCGTCCACGCGGGGCTGGCAGAAATGTTCAGTGAAACCCTGACAAACAAGCCTTTGAATCCTGGCTTTGCCGTGTACTGACTGTGTGGCTTTGGGGAAGTCACTTGACTTCTCTGAGCCTTTCTTTCCTCCCCCACGAAATACAGTAAACAGTTCCTACCTCTCTGAATCACTGCGTGGATTAAATGAGATGCCATTATGTAGATGAAGGCCCATAATCCCATAATGGCCACAGAAAGTCTTCAGTCCCTACAGTTTTCTCCTGATGGAAGTGTCCATGGCAGAAAAGGTGACTTTTGAGGGTAGAGATCAGGGTCACCTGGCTACTTGGAAGTATATTCTCCCCAGGGGCATCGCCTGAAACTGGCCACAGGAACACGTACATTGGGAAGACCAGCAGGGACTGGCACCCTCCCCTCTTTTCTTTTCTTTTTTCTTTTTTTTAATTAAATTAATTTATTTTCAGCATAACAGTATTCATTGTTTTTGCACCACACCCAGTGCTCCACGCAATTGTGCCCTCTATAATACCCACCACGTGGTTCTCCCAACCTCCCACCCCCCACCCCTTCAAAACTCTCAGATTGTTTTTCAGAGTCCATAGTCTCTCAGGATTCACCTCCCCTTCCAATTTCCCCCAACTCCCTTCCCACCCTCCCCTCTTTTCATCTCGCTGCTCTTCCTGGTCTTTCGCAGGCCTCTGGGCCAGAGCGCCCACTGCAGGCACTCAGAGGAAGGATGACTGCGATCGCCTCTACAGTGGGACCTGTCCCTGTCCCTGTCCCTATAACTGACTCTAGGAAAAGCTCAGAGGCAGGAAGGCTGCTGACCTGGGCGTGTAGTTCCCTGGGGAGCATCTTTGGACTTCTAGGGGGGCCTTTCCAGACTTAACCCTCAGGAGGTCAGCAAAATCATGCCCACGGCGTAGGTTTCCCTCCTGGGTCAGCCTCCATCCAAAGGAGGGACCCAGTGGAATATTCTGGAGGAAAGGGAAGGGTGCTGTTGATCTGGACCCTGATCTGTGCCAAGTGGGGGTGGGGAGGAGACCACTATCTGTCCATCTGTTATTAAAAACGGTCTGAGGCACCGTGCACAAGTTATTAAATGCAGAGGAGGAGTGTGCCGTATGCTCCTCCCACCCCCGCCCCTTTTCCATTTGTATTTTATCAGCTTAATTTAGTGAAAATGAAAGACTCAGGCAGCCATCCTTGGAGACTGGGAGGGAAAAAAAAAAAAAAAAAGAAAAGAAAAGAAAGCCACCAGACGAGGACTGGAGTGCCTTCCTTGGCAGCATCCTCCCTCGGACCCCACAGGGTCCCTCCCCAGCCCTCTGCAGCCTCTCTTCTCTGTGGCGGTAGCCCAGGAGACAGTGAGCGGTACAGAGCGCTGTCGCGCGCGCGCGCTCTCTTCCTGTGGGCCCCTGGAGACGACATTTGACAGGTCAGGGATCCCACCTGACATCCCCAGCTCTGCCCCAGTGGGGAAACCGGGAGGAGACCCGGCTCCTGCTCCTTGAAATGTTTGCCCTTTTCCTTTGACGTTCTTAAGGTCAAATGTTGTGCAAGGGATTATTAGCCCATGGCAAAAGGCTGCTAGGAAGGGAAAGAGCCTTTTCATTTCTGAAGTTTTGCGCCTCACCCTGGAGCAGCCACCTGAGCAGACCCTGCCAGCGAAGAGGTAGGAGTTGTGGGAAGTGGTTATTCAAGATGTGCTTCTAGAATGTTTGAGATCTCCTGGATTCATCAATCACCAACTGGATCCAAAAATAGATCCATGACTACTTTTCAGTAGTGTAATAATTGCTAACACCTACATGATTAAAACTATTGCCAGGCAATGATTAAAACCTTAATAAATTTGTACAGTCACCTTTTAAAAAAATATTTTATCTATTTATTTGACAGAGAAAGACACAATGAGAGAGGGAACAAAGCAAGGGTAGTGAGAGAGGGAGAAGCAGGCTTCCTGCCAAGCAGGGAACCCAATGTGGGGCTCCATCCCAGGACCCTGGGATCATAACCTGAGCGGAAGGCAGAACCTTAATGACTGAGCCACCCAGGCACCCCATACAGTTGGCTTTTGAGTGAGGTACGATTATTATCCCCATTTTACAGATGGAAAAATGAAGGTGCAGAGAGATTACTTAATTTTCCTGGAGGTGTACAATAAGTAGCAGAGCTAGGATTTGAACCCAAGAACTCTGTGCACTTAATTACCGTGCTGTCCTGAGCATCAGTCAGAAACCACACCCAGGTTCTCTATTGCCAGAGAGAGAGAGAAAGAGCTGCACAAAACTGGAGAATCCTAGTCCTCACAAACTTGTCTGAATCACAAAGGTTGGTTTAAAAATAAGACCAAAGCAGTCATTATTTCTCTTGGGGGCTCAGTGTTGTCATTCTTTCACTCCCCCTCCTTTGGGGAGTCATTCTGTTTTTTCAACAAAGCCTCCTCTAACTCCTTCAGGATGAGAAAAGAATCCAGCTTCAAGGCAAGTGAGTTTTCTTAAATGCATTTTCCTTCATCCAATCTCACGAGGTGGGGAAGGTGGTGTCAATTCTCATCTATCCACAAAAGTCTCATTCACTTTGTGGTTTATCCACTTTGGGGATTATCTGGGCCACAGTTGTAACTTCCCATTCACTTGTGGGCTACTTCTTTTAACTCTGCTCTGCCATCATGCAAGATGAGACTCCTGTAAGGGATTCTTGAATGATTGGTCCAGCTAGGAGGAGCATGGCAGGCAGATTAGTTCTTGTTGAAATTTCTCGTCCAGCTGTCAAGATGTAAATGGCACACCGGTGGTGGTCAGGACCACCGATGATGGTAGGAGAGATGGGTAGTGTTGGCTGGGGGCCTTGGGCAGCTGGATGTAGCCCTGCTATGTCTCCGCTCGGTAGTCAGAGATGGGGATGGTGGCAGAATGGCGGCCGAAGGAGCAGCTGGGCTGTGCAGTGGCTTAGAGTCTTTCCAACCCCCAAGATGTACCAGAGAGTGTGGCCGACCGAGCCCAAAGGCAGGTTCATCCTGGAGCAGAAGCGCTGGGGACTGAGGAGGCTGGGGCAGCCCGGTGCAGGCTTGGTTAGAGGTTGGTGTTTCGTTCTTGCACAGAGGCTGGGCCAGGAACTTGTGGGAGAGCACATATCCTAGCTCTGGGTCAGGGCTGAGACTCTATCCCAAGCTTGGGCCAACCATCCAGAGGCAGGAAGACACAGAGCTGGAGAGAAGGGCTTCAGCTCTGAAGACAGTGGACTTGAGCTTAGGTCCAGCTGGGGTCGCTCAATCTCTCAGAGCCTCTACTTCCTTGACTCTAAGAAAAGGATGATAACACCTCTTAGGAATTTCGTGAAAATTGACATCTATTGGGCTCTATTGACATCTATTGACATCTATAAGGCGACATTTATTGGTCTCCTGGCACTTTATAAGTATTCAATAAATGTTGACTACGTTTTCCCAGTAGCAATAACATCTTACATTGTTGTTGTGTTTCATAATTTTCATAATATGATTATATATTATTATATTTAGTCAACAAAATGACTCTTATTAATTACTCCCATTTTATACATGGGGAAATTACTGTAGTTTGAGTGGCTTGTCTAATGTAGCACAGGTGGTAAGTGACAGAATTGAGATCACAAATCTTGAAGTTTGGGATTTAATCATTTTATAGTCCTCTCCATTGTGCTGTGATTGGACTGGTAATTGAAATCACAAAGATCAAGAAGGTTCTCTGTCCTGTGTATCTGGACAAAATCATTTCCCATGGGCTCTACAGCATGTCATGGAAATTGGACAGGGCTTGGGGTATCTCTCAAAGGCTGTGGCATCAGGTTTTTAAGTCCTTTCATTTCTACAGTGTGTTCGGAGATGGCTGCCTCAGTAGATTAATGCTTAATGCTATGACAGCCAAGTTTCCTGTGGGCCAGATAGTCTTGGCTTTCCTGCCTCCCCAGGCAACGATCTTGGGAACCTGAGTCCCTCATCGCAGCACTACACAGGGACAAGCTTCTACCCTGTCCTACCACTAGAAGAAGAACATAGAGCCCATGCCCACCAAGCAAGTGATGTCAAATGCTACCTTCACAAGGAAGCTTGCCCTAATAATCTTATCTAAAATAGCTCCCCTTGACTCTAAAAGTGAAGGCAACAGAAACAAACATAAACAAGTGGGACTCTAAGAAGCTGAGAAACTTTGCACAGCAAAGGAAACCATCAACAAAATGAAATGGCAGCCTATGGAGTGGGATAAAATAATTGCAAACCCTATATACAATAAGGGGTTAATATCCAAAATATGCAGGAACCCATACAACTCAATAGCAAAAAAAAAAAAAAAAAAAAAAAAATAGAAAAGAAAGAAGAAAGAAAGGAAAATTCCAATTAAAAATGGGCAAAGGACCTAAGCAGACATTTTTCCAAAGAATACATACAGATGGCCAACAAACACATGAAAAGATGCTCAACATCATTCAGCATCAGGGAAATGCAAATCAAAACTACAAGGAGGTATCGCCCCACACCTGTTATAATGGCCATCATCAAAAAGATAAGAGGTAGTAAGTGCTGGTGAGGATGTGGAGAAAAGGGAGACTTATGCACTGTTGGTGGGAACATATCCTGGTGTAGCCACCATGGAAAACAGTATGAAGGTCCCTCCCCTCAAAGAATTAAAAATAGAATTGCCATATAACCCAGCTATTCCACTTTTGGGTATGTATCTAAAGGAAATGAAATCAGTATCTTAAAGCGATCGCCGCGCTCCCATATTCACAGCAGCGTTATTCACAGTACCCAAGGTATAGAAACAATCTGAGTGTCCACTGATGATGAAAGAATGAAGATGTTGTGAAATACACACCCCCACACCCACAGGAATATTATTCAGCCTTAGAAAAGAAGAAAATCCTGTCATTTGTGACAACATGGATGAAACTGAAGGGCATTATGTTAAGTGAAATAAGCCAGACAGAGAAAGAGAAAT
Source organism: Mustela nivalis (assembly GCF_964662115.1). Lineage (NCBI taxonomy): Eukaryota > Metazoa > Chordata > Mammalia > Carnivora > Mustelidae > Mustela > Mustela nivalis. The sequence goes on from NC_139035.1 coordinate 26,439,559, forward strand.
AGTGCATGGTATCACTTATTTATGAAATAGTAAAAAAAAAAAAAAAAAAGCTGAACTCCCAGAAACAGGAAGTAGCAAAGTGGTTGCCAAGGGCTGGGAGGTGGAGGAACTAGGAAGAGGTTAAAAAATAAATAAACAAAATAGCTTTCCTTGTTACTCTACCATTTTGTTTCTATTTATTACATCTATCCCCAGCCAACATATTTGATTTTTTTCTTGCTGTTGGTCTCCTTCCAACAGAATGTAAACTCTGTGAGAATAAGAACTTCGTCTTACTCAACATTTAGATTCCTAGCCTGGACCGCTGTGTTTAGTAAATTGGTTAAATGAATGAACGAATGGGCCCTCATCCAGTACTTCTGTTTCTGGTTTGTGGTTTTTTTTTTTTTTTTTTTTGTTAATTTAAAAATGTTTTTTAAAGATCTTATTTACTTACTTGAAAGAGACAGAGACAGAGAGCGAGTGAGAGAGAGCATGAGTGGGGCTGGGGTGGGGAGAGGGAGAAGCAGACTCCTCGCTGAGCAAGGAGCCCATAGTGGGCTCCATCCCAGGATCCCGGGACCATGATCTGAGCCAGAGGCAGACACTTAAAGGACTGAGCCACCCAGGATTTTCTGTTTTAACAAGTCGCTACTAAACCCGACTCCGAGCCAGGCTTTTTGTTAACGGCTGCAGCTGAAAGAGGCATAGCTCCCTGTCTTGGAGGACATTCCAATCTGGTCAGGCTGGAGGGGAAGCCATGAAGGTCGGTAACTACCTCAGAACAGAATGAAGCGTTAATGTCTAGGAACAGCTGCAGGGGGAAGGGGACGGGCAGGAGGACTGCTTGGGGTACCCCATTAACCAGAGAAGGGACAGCGTATGCAAAGTCTGAGAGTCACAGGAAGGGCACGTTGGAAGGTAACCGAGAGATGGAACGTAGCAGGAACACAGGGTCACTGGATACTTATTCTGCCTAGTTGGGGGACGAAACCTTGCTGCCCTACTCATCAGACAATTACAGGCCCAGCCGAACCAAATTTTATTTGCCACTGAGATATTCTTTTTTTTTTTTAAGATTTTATTTATTTATTTGAAACAGTGAGAGAGAGAGGGAGTACAAGCAGGGGGAGCGGCAGGGAAAGGGAGAAGCAGGCTGTCACTGAGCAGACAGCTGGATGCGGGGTTCGATCCCGGGATCCTGGGATCATGACCTGAGCTGAAGGCAGATGTTTAAATGACTGAGCCACCCCTGTGCCCCGTGAGATATTCTTTTATATTAAACATATCTTTTACTACAAGCTAAGTCAGACAGTGATGGGGGGGGGACTTGGAGGTAGGTGCATGGGGCCATTACACCCTCCGTCTCTGACAGAATTGGGGGATGCAGTTCTGCTCTCATTTTCAAAACCTGTGGCCAGGTTCTCAGCCACCCATGCTGCTTTCTCCACTTCCTCCTATAGAAATGACACTACTCCGATCGCTAATACAGAGGTTAAAGGCGAGATTGTTTAGTGAGAATGAGGAATAGAGAATGAAAAAAAGAAAAACCCTGTGCCCAGAAACCTTGAATGCTCATTCTGTTTCCTTTAACTGTGGCTTGTTTAAGAAAATGGTCTGCTCTGTTTCTTCGACTCCTTCTCTTTTGGAAAGAGGATGCGGCTGAAAGGCTACCATGCCAGGGTTTCAGTCCGGGAAAGTGCTTCCCTATTGATTTGTATGTCAGTGATTCAAATGGGGATATTTATACTGTGGTCAAGCACCTAAGAAAAATTTAAATTACTGTTTAAAAAATCTGGAAGGGAGAAAAAAACTTATCAAGGAATAGCCTCATAAAGAAAGTAAAAAACAAAAAACTAAAAAAACCCCCCAAACCCCAGCCATACACCACACACACACACGTGCACCCCCTTAGGAAGGGGGCTGGGAGATTAGGATTGTGAGGATTACCAAGATGTGCCTCAGGGCCTTTGCGTTTCTTCCATCCAGACACCTTTCTTGGGCTCTGCAGCTCTGACTTCAGACACTGGCTTCATCACTCATTAGCTGTGGGGCTTGGGCAGACGACAGAGATTTCTCTCTAGGCCCTCCTACTGTGTAAATAGGAAGGAAACAATAGCATCTCAAACATTACGTTGGCAAAACTCTTAGGGCAGAGTTGAGCACATAGTAGGAACTCAACAGATAATTATATCCAAACCCCCTTCTCCCTTTGCGGAGTCCCTATTCAGATTCTTTCTTAAAAGCTGTGCCCTACAGCCTATTAAAATCTGATTGCAGCCAGCTGCTATCTTACTTGAAAGGTTCTGAGCCACTAAATCATACCTATGCATAAATGATTGATAATGAATTAATAGGTTAGGTGGTGGCACTTATGGAAAGCAGAAGGAAAGGAATTAAGGAAGCTTTAATAGCAGAATGTCAGAAGCCAGTTACATGCCTCTATAGGGATAATTTGGGTGATGGGGCTCCTGCAGTGTCCCTTAAATCATGCCTGTTAGAAAGTATCTCTTTGGTCATTTGTAAGGACAGATGATGCACAAGTCAGGAAAGCAGGAAATGGCTCTCTCAGACTTTAATGACAGCATCAGAGGGCTCACCCACTTCCTCAACCATGACCTTGCCCTTGACAGTGCCATTACCTGTGCTTTTTCCGAAGTCCTGCTCTCAAACTCCTTGACTCTGGCCACTTGTCCTTTCCTTCTGCTCTAGTGCTCCAAATGCAGCAATTACAGGATGGCACTGACTTCTCCAAGCCCCTGACCTTGCCTCTTTTTTTCACTATCCATCGCTTCACTTTACCAGGATTAGGTTCTGTCCACCATTTTTGCCATTAATCTTTTGCAGAAATGTCTCCAGACTTCTTGTCCTGTATTCACCTTCTTGTCAGGTTTGGACCTGGCCAAACCTACCTACTGATCATGCTTACATGTCAGAGAAAAATAGTCGTGCAGACGGTTGTTGCTATATAATTAAAACTAAGAATCTCAAGTGGATGCTGAAAACAGTTTGGCAATTCCATGACTCTTCCTTCATATGTTTACCTTTCCACTGCCCAGAATGACAGTTTTATATCTCCTTTCTCCAAGGACTGCCTGTTCTCTTTTAGATTTCTTCCAGCTGATGAGCCTACCTGGTATTTTTGACCTCTAGGAACTCCCTCATCTTCCTGCCACGGGCTCCACATCTTTTGCTATCACTGTGTCCGGCCTCTCGGCGTTCCCTCTTTATTCCTGGATGCCATACCCCTGCTCTGCGCAAAGCCCAGCCCCATCTGGGTTCTGGACCTCATCACCTCATGCTTCCTAAGGACTTCGTTACTGTAATTATCACCTCTTCTTTCTTGAATCTTCGATTTCCCCCTCAATATCTCATTTTCTAATAAGTGTGTAAATGTGCTCTGTTATCTTCAACCTTAAAAAACATGAAAGCTCCTCCTGATTCTACTCTCCTTCCAGTTTCCACCTTATTATTTGGCTCTCATCAACAGCAACATTTATGGAAAGCACGGTGACCTCATGTTGCTAAGTCTCTACATCATTTCCGTTATTTTTGTACTTGACCTCTCAGCAGCATGGGGCAATTACTCCTGTCCTTAAACCACTATCTTCACTTGGCTTTGGTGACATGCATTTCTTAGGTTTTCCCTCTGTTTCAAAGGGTACTACTCTGCTGGTTTCCCTTTCTGCACCCAATCTCTAAAAATTAGAAAGCTGTAGAGTTCAATCATGGGCTCCTTTCTTTTTTCCAGCCTCACTTTCACCTCAGGTGGCCACATACCACTTGTGTACCGATGGCTAACCAAATCCATGCCTTTAGCTCTGACATCTTTCTGGAACCCAGGTTAGACACCCCAACAGTTGACCTGGTATCTCTACTTTGATAGTTTATAAAATCTTCCAACTTAATATGTGTAAAGAGAATTTTTGATTCACTGATGCCTTAAACTTGCCTCTTCTAATTTCTCTGTTCTCAGGAAAAGGTACTACACCTAGCTAGTTGCTCAAGTGAAAAAACTAGAAGTCATCATTCATTCCTCTGTCTTCATTTGCCACTCCATCTTCAATCCATCAGCAAGTGCTGTTGACTTTATCTCTAAGGAACTGTTTAAATCCTTCCTCTACTATGAATACCCCAGCTCTTGCTTGGATTGCTGCAAAAGCCCCTAGCTGTTATTCCTGTTTCCATTTTTTTCCCTGGAGATAGTCTATACCTAAAACTAAAGTGATCTGTTGAAAATTTATATCAGTCGATTTTTCCTTCCTGTCTTAAAATCCTCCAAAAAACTCCCTCACACTAAAAATAAAATTAAAATATTTTGCCCTGAACAATGAAATCTTTCCTATCTCTTTGACCTCCATTTTATATCTCCCTTTACCGTTCACTCTGTGCCACTCATATTGGTTAATCAAAAATGCCAATCTCAGCATCTCAGGAAACATTATCTGTTTCCTAGATTTTAGAGAAATCTTAGAAAGCACCTAAAACTCTCTCATTTTATAGACAAAGAGACTGAGGCTAGAGTAGGGAAGTCTCATAGCAAATTAGTGGTAAAACCAAGACCAGCTGGATTGCCAACACAGTGCTTTTCCCATTAGAATGTGTTGGGTCATTGCTGTCCTCTGGATGCTTTAACATTGTGAGCTGCAGAAACCGTCATCTCAGTAGAAACATGGATCTGGGATTTGGTTTCATCTTGGTTGTGATTTTAAGCTGGTGTTCCTGGCTAATCCTAAACACAGTTGTGAAAATTGTAGTCCTTAAAAGTTAAATTTGGGATTTAAAAAAAAAACCTCATAGATCTTAGATTTCTGGGCAATATATGACTCCCAGGAGAAAGACTAACCATTTTTTGACCCCACACAGATTGTTTAGTAGACAATAGGGACAAGCTGTCATCAGAGTTCTTTGGTCATTCCTGGTCATTATCATGACCTGGTCTCTTTCTTTCGGGTTATCTTTGAGTATTATGGGAGAGAAGATCTTCATTTCAGTCTAGTGTAGATCTGCAGCCTCTTCATGCTCTTGTTTTTGCTTGGCTGTCACTCCTTACATGCCACAGTGGGGCTCATTCAAGCTGATGAGGACTGCCCTCTTCTACCTCTGTTGTCTATCATCAAGGGTTATTTGTGTATCAGATTAACTTCACTGAAAAACAGCCATTACTTTGAAGGATATCATATCATGCTATCATATAAAATATTTTGGGAAAATAAGGATATTTTAAAAATACCCAGTCTTTTTTTTTTTTTTTTAATAATTTCACATTTTCCTCGGTGCTTTAAAAACTCATATTATCCTGTTTGAGTAAATAAAGATAAGTTGGATGGCACTGGTTTGGCCATTTTTTCCTGGGTAATCTTTGAAGATTGGTGTTTTACCATACCCAATAGCATTAGTAACTTGAATGTTTTCTTTCATCATATTTACTATCATTTAAATAACCCATTTTCTGCTTCATTTACTTGGCCATTCTATGACAGAAGTGCTGGGATCCTCAGGGTATCTTCTAAACAGTCTTAGCTTTTTGTCCTCGTTGCATTTTTTCTGTATTTGGCATCTCAGATGCATTCTTCCATCACTTCGCTTCTATCTCCATGACACATCTGGAATGCAGAAACAAGCAAACTGAAGAGTCCTCAGGTAAGAGACACCAATGTTCCAGGAACCATCCTCGGTTCTGAATAGCAGACCCCCAAGATCATGACACATGCATCCTAGAGGAGACATGTAACAAAATCATCACCAAGTTCTTTTGACAGCCTAGCCCATCCTCATCTGTAAATCTCAATTCAGCTGCCTCTTCCTCCCAGGAGTCATTTCTGGACCTCCAGAGTAGGCCAGGTGCTCCTGTGACATGTTCTCACGGACAGCCATATGTTTTATTGTTATCATTTAGAGGTTTCAAGTTGTAAAATGTAACATAGACACAGAAGTTTATATAAACCTAAACATAAAATATAGTCAATAATAATTATTCAACTTCTTTGTAGCCACCCTCCAGGTCAAGCAATAGAACATCACTAAAACTCCAAGGACACCTTGTATATCTCTTTCTGTACATAAACTCTTCCTTCCACCAGAGATAACTGCTTTAACTGCTTTCCTGACTGTGCGGTCACAATTTCCTTATTTTTAGCAGGTTTAGAATTTATCAGCTTATATATATAAACTATATAGATAGAACTATATATAAACTATATATATAACTATATAAACTATATATAAATATGTATAAATAAATAGAAGTATATAAATATATAGGTTTATATATAAATGCTTATATATACTTATACAAACTATATATAGTTACTATATCTAATATAATTTTATCAGATATGACCAAAATATTAAAAAAAATCAAATTCTATATAAATGCATCAAATTTATCAGTTGAGAAATAGATGTATATTATATATAATACATATTATACACACACACATATATGTATATATACACACAGAGCCTTAATTAATATCCAGTTTTCCAGTGGTCAGTAAGTTCCAAAAGATCAGGGATAGAATTTATTTTGCTCACATTGTATTCCTATGGTTTTACCCAGTCCCTGGTGCACAGTAAGCCCTCAACAGACATTTGGAGGCTAAGGGAATGAAGATGACACTGGTAGACTCCAGATAGGAGCTGAGATATTACGAGGATCTTTATGAGGACGACTTTTCAGAATGGGAGCTACAAATTAGGGGTAAGGGCATCCACTGCATATGAAGAACATGTCACAAGTCCCTCGCACTTTCTTCCCAGAAACCTGAAATAAATACGAAAGGTGATTGAGCAAACTGTGTGGGGAAATAACTCTATTTGCACATCTATGTATTTAAATAACTATCCATTCATATGTCTATCTCTCCACATATGTAATATTATGAAAAATATACCTTTTAAAATATACTAGAAAAGTTGAGCATCATGGAAGCACAGAATAGGACAAGTGGTAACTGTCTCAGGGCATGGATGGATCGGCTTCCATTCATGAAGGAATGGAAACCTGTCCTAGTCAGCAACTCAGACCAGAGGATGGTGAGAAAATAAATGAGTCTCAAGGATCGGATTCATGAGGGACAAAAAACATGGCAGGATCATGGAAACCCATGAATTCTTCACAGTTCAGACCAGATAAAGGGAAAGAGGAGGAGGGAATGACCAGGGAACACGCATCAGAAAATGAAGCTCTCCACCTCCAGGCAGAGGCCTGGGCGGGTGGCAGAGGAGCAGCGAGGCCTGAAGATAGAAACCGGGTTTGACCGGAAGGAAAATCAACCAGTCCCTTCCACAGGTAAGCTGAGCACACCTGGTGGAAGTAAGGGTGGCTTTACTGTCCTGGGGTGCATGAACTAAAAGAGTGGCCTTACTTCTGGAAGCCAGTTAGTCATAGCTGGAGGAGCAGTCGCGTGCTCGTGATTGAGTTTAAAAATAAATCCCGATGCCAGGTTCACTGCCATCCTGTGATCGCAGAAGAGGGGCAAGGCAGGTCCGACTGGAGTGGAAGCCTGGTAGCAGACTGCAGGAGTGGGGGCTTCAGGAGCTGAGAGCTGGGGCAGAGTGGGATACGGAGGTAGAGAGGGTGACGCCCTCTGGGAAGCTGTGCTCTGCCCTCTGGTTGTGTGTGTGTGTGTGTGTGTGTGTGTGCACAAGGAAGGTGGGGAACTAAGGAGGAAAGACAAGGCGTGTTCCTCCATGTGAAGAAAAGGTCGCGGTGGCGCTAAAGCAGGAGGCAGCCTGCTTTGACTGAGAGTCTGGCAGGGGAAGGTGAAGCTGGATGTTGGGGACAGAGAAGGCAAGAGCAGAATAAACAGAAGCCAGGCTATCTTTAGGAACAGAACTATATGCAGTCAAATTGCTTCGAGGGAGAGTCAGATGAGAGCCGGCCAGGGGGCAAGTGGGCAGATCCACGTGGTTTAGAGTCCTGGGAGGGGCGTACACAGCCCGGGGTGGGGGGGGGGGTCTGGTTAGCCTGGAAGAGCAGCAGCTGTGAGTCCGCAAGTATTGACCGAGCACTCACGGTGCGCCAGTCTGCTCTCAAACAGCTTACATGCTAACTCAAGGAGACGAGCTAATAAACAGATAATCAAATAAGATTATTTTAGACACTGTACAGTGCTATGCAAACAGGGAAGTAGGATAATGGCTTAGAGACTAGCGGGCGTGTTGGGGGGGGTGGAGGGGGCAGCCTTAGCAAGAGTGGTCGGGAAAGGCCTCCCAGAGGAGGCAACACTTGAGTTAAGCCCTGGGAGATGAACAAGAGTCAGCCTTGTGCCCATCGGGGGAAGTACGGAGCATGCGCAATGACGACAGCTGCAACCGAGACGACTCAAAACCCAGGTCGTGTCCTCTTGCTGAATCTGTTTCCTCCATCTGTAAAGTGAGAGGGTTGAGTTGGCTGCTGCCAAGTCCTGATCGCAGTGGCACATGGTCTCTGCAGTCTCCACGGAAGACGTGGAAATCGACTTGGGTGTTGAGGGAAGACCCTCAAAGCGAGGACAATGTCATTGAAACCAGCACCAGAGCTGTAATACTGTCTTCTGAAACCTCCAGCGAGAGCGAAACAGGGTTATCCACTTTCTCCCTGATTGAGACATGGTCCTCCTTCCTCCACCAGGCAGGAAACCTTTGCTTTGAGAGGTAGCCCATGCCCAAACTCCATGGCCTCTGGGAGCTTTGTTGAAGGGAAAGCCCATTGCTTCCTATTTCCATTGCAAAATACCTCTATTTGACCACTTAGTGCATTACGCCTTTCAGAATACTTAATAAACCTACCGATCTATTTAGACAGATACCTATTTTTTTTCTTTATTCGTAAATGCCTTGTTAGTGTCTGAGCCCTGAGCAAAGTGCCTCACTGGCAACGGTGTCCTTGAGGACGCTGAAGGATGAATGAACCGTGGGTGGGGAAGTGTGTTAGTCAGCTCAGGCTGCCGTAACGAAATACGACAGACCAGGTGACTTAACCAACAGGAATTTAGGTCTCACAGTTTTTGGAGGCTCCACGTCTCAAATCAAGGTATTGGATGATTCAGTTCCTAATGAGGATTCTCTTGCTGGCTTGCCGTGTCCTCACATGGTGCAGGGGGAGAGAGAGAACCATCGCCTCCTTCCCTCTTCTAAGGACACTAATCTGATTCCCCTTTGGGAGCAGAAATGGGTCATCCTGGAAAGATTGCCGGGAAGTCGCCTGCCAGGCAGACTCTGCCTCTTGTCAAGTTTGGGACTTCTTCAGCAGTGGGTTTTCCCTAGAACCACTGGGAAATGAGAAGGCTTAGGAGAAAACATTCTTGACTCCACTGGGATCTACCACAAGGCAAGTAAGGAGAATCAGATCCTTTGCTGAGCACTGGTTTTGATCATGGGAAAGAACGGGAGGAGAGGGACGACAAGTAGGGGACATGAGGGAGAAACTGGTCTCTTCTGGGGCCAGGCATCACATCAGCCCTTCTAGTGCCAGATGCTGGGGCTTGGGCACCTGTGCTGCCAGACTGTAGTCATTCCAGCGAGCAGCCTGGGCCAGACGAGAAGAACAGGAACATCAATGACCGCGTGTTTCGAGCGCTCACCTTTTGCAGGACCCGTCTGAGTGCTTTCCACATATTAACTTACTGCATGCTCATAGTGGTTGCCGTATTTGGATGGAAAAACTAAAGGAGGTGAAATAACCTGCTTCCATTCTACGGCTGGGAATGACAGCTGTGAACTTCAAATTTGAACTTTGCACACGAGACCCCCGCCACCTTAGGACCATAGCATCTGCTGTCATGTTCACCTTCCAGTGGAAGTGCTGCGGAGGGAACCTAGGGACCTTTGCTAAGCAGCAGTAGCTTGGTCTTTTTAGATTATGTCTCAACCCCTCAACAGGCCCCTGTCTGCAGCCCAGGAGCTGGTTTGCTGCCTGGTCAGGGCTGCTGTCTTTTCTGAGGATGGGAGCCCCAGGGCAGGTGGGCTGCTGCCTTCCCCACATCCTCTCCTTTGGGGCTTTTCCTCACCCAGGCATCTGGAGGGTGGGAGCCAGAGATAGGGAAGGAAAAGAGACAGGAGGAGAATCGGGAGGGACACAAGGAAGAGAGAAGACAGAAAAGGGACACCATTGAAAGCCCTGGGTGGCCAGAGGTAACCAACAGCTACAGACTTATGAGACTTCTTTCTCTGCAAGGAAGCAGGCTGCAGGCATCAAGCGGTGGGCCAAGAAAATGTCCCTGAAAATAAAATCCAGAGAAGCCTTTGGTCAGAGATACTCCAGCATTCTAAGATGGTGATGGGAATGGAAGCCCAGACTCTGCCACGGGGTGGTCTGCATCCTGAAGAAGCACCAGGAGACCTGAATTCTAGACCCACCTCGGCCATGGACACCCTCTGTAACCTTGGACAAATCATGGTCTCCCTGGGCTTCTGTATAAAGGAAGCAGCCCTGTGATGGGCTGCCAAGACCCTTCCAACTCTTACAAGGTTCTTGTTTTGTCTGACCCTTTGGGGTACTGGAGTCTCAGTGTACCTATTTATTCAGGATGGAATGAAAGTGTTAATGGACTCATCAAGGAGAGAAGGAAAGTCTCCATGGCTTTGCCAAGCCGCCGGGCCGACTCACCTCAATACACTTCTCAGCCCTGAAACCCCCAAGTGAGCAACACTGTGGGGTCTGCCCACCCTGCCCCTGGAGTTTGCTGCACCGTGACCTTGGCCACCTCATTTCCCATCCAGGCCTCTAGTTCCTCTGCTTCAAGGGGGGGCAATGGTAGTCCTTGCCGCCTGCCTTCCTCTCCTGGGTTTTTTGGGATGAATAGGATAATGTTTTCTAATTACTTAGTGCTCCTCAGAGCCGCAAGTGCCATGAGTCAGGATAAAGGACTCTGCTAATCTAGTTGCTTTCAGGGATTATTCATCCAGAAACATAAATGAGCATTTAAATGAGCACAGAGCCTGGGGAATGCAGGCCAGAGAAGGCCACAGCAGAGAGGTGGCTGGGGAGGGGCTGGAGCAGAGCACGGGGGAGGTTCCTTGTCAGACTCCGCCTGCTCTACATGGTACTGTGTTTGACCTGTAATCTCAGGCTCCTCAAGCCTGAGTGCTTTCTTTGCTCCAGAGTTTCCCCAGACCAATGTCCTTCTCTTGAAAAATTCATTCTGGTAACTCATTAGGTGGCTGGTCCTGGAAGGGAATGGCTGCTACCTACCAATAGTAGGAATCTTTGGTACTTTTTTTTTTTATGATTTTATTCATTTATTTGACAGACAGAGACCACAAGTAGGCAGAGAGGCAGGCAGAGAGAGAGGAAGGGAAGAGGGAAGCAGGCTCCCTGCTGAGCAGAGAGCCCGATGTGGGGCTTGATCCAGGGACCCTGAGCCGAAGGCAGAGGCCTTAACCCACTGGCCACCCGGGTGCCCCAGAATCTTTGGTCTTTTAACCAGAGCCCTCTGCCATGTGTTACAGATCTCCAGGCCCAGGCTTTGTCTCTGGAATGCTGGCTCTGGGAACGTCTGCCCAGGTAGCTTGGCTTTCTGGATTGTGCAGGGAGCCGTGAGAGGGCTGCATGATTTATGAGCTGTGTTTGTGTGTGCGCATGTGCGTGCATTCAGCCGTGTGAGGCCAGCCTGTATGAAGACAGTGAAGCTGTAACATCCCGCTCTTGGCTTTGACACCTGACAAAAAGGACATGGTTTAGATGTCACAGCAAGGGCCTGTGCCAAGGGCAGTTAGGAAAGCAGATGTCTTCATGCTTGACTACACTGTAGGAAGTTGCTGGGCCCGTGACCCTAGGTGTCACTCCATAGTGGATTAATTTTCTAATTTGGAATTATTTTTAGGAGGAGTAAAAAGTCTAGGATAAAAATTCAAATATATTCACTCCTTTAGTCAACCTCCACTTATTAAGTTGCTAATTGGTCCAAGCTGCTGTTAAGCAATGTGAAAAGCATAAAGTGTTAAACTAGTGATAGTTATTAGTGGTACTTCTGTAAAATAGTTAGGAGTCATGTTCCCATTTTGCAGAGCAGAAAGCTGAGATTTAAATGACCTCGCCAAAGTTTCATAGCCAAAGTCTTATTTGTGAGGTGTCAGGATGCAAAGTTAGCTCTTCTGGTTTCAAGTCAGGAGGCCCAAGGAATAGCGTTCGTCTTTCAAGGAGGTGACAGTAGATAAAGGGGATATAACAAGATTGTAGACCATCACACAGGGAAGAGCAGGGTGTGTATTATGAGTGTTTTAGGTGTGAGTGCTACAGGAATTCTGGGGAGGGATCCAGAAAGTTCCAAGCAGGAGGTGACACTTGGACCAGGTCTGGAAGGGTAGGGAGCATTTCTGTAGTTGAAGAGAAGAGTGGAGGTCACCTTAGGTAGAAGGAAGAATGGGGGGCCCAGTTACAGAGGGAGGAGGGGACAGAGTATTGCTTGGAGCAAACGGTCCTGCTTGGCTGGAACAGCCATCTTCAACCCTGATTATGTGTTAGGATCAGCTGAGCAGCCTTTCAGATAACCAGCACCTAGGTGATTCCATTGTGCAGCTTGGACTGAGACCCACCGGCACTGGGGAAGGATGGTGGGTTTTCAAACTGAGGCTACCACAAGCACCCAGGTTCACATAAACAGGGTGTTAATGAAGGTGGTGACAAAGGGAACAGAAAGAGAGGGTGGGGGAGAGGTGTTTGAAAGGTATGCCTTCAGGACGGACTGGCCACAGTGGTGTGTAAGGATGCTGAGGGTAAGAGACTGGGTGCTATTCTGAAGAAGGAGAGCTACAGCGTGGAAAACAGCACAGCTAGGGGAAGGGCGGATGGGAGGAGGATGGTTTGCTTTTAGAAAGCTCATGTTTAAGGGCAATAATTATTGGACTGTCCAGTGAGAATGCCCAGCTGAAGTCAAAGGAGTGTCAAGTTTGGGCGGAGATCCAGGAATGGGGAATCTTGAGAATTCCTCTCCCGTGGAAGTGGTAGTTGAGGCTGACGGAGTGCCCCAGCTCAGAGAGAGAGAGAGAGAAGTGCAGAGGGTTCAGGCGGGAACACCTACGTTTGGGAGGCAGAAGGACAAAGGGAAGCTTAGGAGCAATTCTTAAATGGAATAATGTTCCATTTGCATTAACCATGCCTGGGTGGGGTGGGGTGATGGGCGACAGACTCGTTTTTCATGGGCCTGGCTGCCCGCGACTCGGAAATTGATCAGCTGAGTCAATAGCTCCGTGCTCAGACTCGAAGCCCAGGCTGATGTGTGTGCGGGACCGGGGGCGGTCGCAGCCTAGCTCTCCCTCACCAGGAATGCGGCCCGCTCAGGACCCTGGCAGAGCAGCTGAGCTCATCTGCCACCATTGTTGGCCTCTAAGTCCCACCAGCATGAAGGAGTTTCAACTCCAGACACAGGTTATGAATCTGCCCACCATGAAGAAGGCCTTCATGCTAAAATATTGCAAAGATGAATTCCTCTTTTCCTGGGGGAGACGATGGAATCAGTTAGGGCTGTTTTAAGGGGGATCCCATCAGAGCCTTTCTCATGACCTCCCAACATCATCCCATGGGACCAACTCGGTCCCTGAGACGAACCTAAGGATTTCCCAGGATCCTTCCTGTAAGGTCCCCGAGATGAATGAACTCTGACAGCAGAGCTGGGGAGGGCAATAATCAGCAGTATTTAGGGGACTTGGGCGTGGGAGCAGAACCCCTGAGCCTACGCAGATGGTGGGTCAGGCTTCACGATGGGGGACGGAGGAGAAAAACTCCCCAGGTGGAAATCAACGTTCAGACACTCAGTCCACCTGCTTCTGGGAAGAGCTGGGGAGGTGGAAGGAAAAGAAGAAAGATGCCACGGAGGCAGAAGGAACATTCCAGCATCTCTGGGTCCCTCGTGGCCTAACTGAAAGGAATTTTGGAAAGCCTTTGTGGGCAGCCTAAAGACAGGCCACAGAAAGGGCACCGAGAACACTGTGCTATGGCCCCAGCAGCCCCAGCAAAGCAAGCTCACGGCAGCATGGTGGTGAAGCTGTGTTTCTGGATCTCTCGTTAAGCACGGAATCTGAGTCAGTACGTCTGTCGGGGCTGGAGCTTCTGTATTTCTAACGGTTCCTCAATGGCTGCCGACCCCACTGGCCAGGGAGCTACACTCTGAGTAGCCAGGTTTTGGAGGCGGTTGACTGAACGAAAGTGAAGACAGTCGAAGCGCTGGCCTTGGTCCAACCATGACCCCACTGGCTCTGTGCTGGGCTCCCTTCTGGGACTGTGTCCCTCAGTGCTGACCACCGCCTGGGGCCGGGCAGGAGCTGCTGGGGGGGTCGGTGCTGTGGGTCTCAGAAGGCTCCTCCCAGGCTGGGCCGTGGACTCCAACCTCTCGCCATCACACGCATCACCCAGTGCCTGGCTGTCTCAGTTTATTGGCTCCTGAGGCTCCCGGCTCAGGCAGAGTAATTACAGTTGAGGCCCTGATGAATTGGGGGCCAGTAATTAAAGTGCCTATTGATTTTCTACTTAGGAGTTCCCTGTAGCTGGAAACAAAAGTGGGGAGGGGAGAGAGATAAACAATCTGGGCCAGGTGTTTGGAAACAGGGGACTGTTCTGTGTGCATTCGCTGGGCCCGGCAGTAACTGGGAGGGGTGGTGGGGTGGTCATTTATCACGGGCCCATCTATCTAGAATTTGAGAATTGATCAGTTGGTCGATATGCTTCTGGGGCGTAGTGCCAGCAGGATGGGGGGAAGGAGAACTGTCTTAGGCAAAGAGTTCATCTTTAGATCTCCAAAGCATTAATCTGTCTTGTTTTGCTGCTTCATTTAGCTTATTTTAATTATGAATTGAAGCAATTGCCTCCTTTATATCATCTGCCTTCACCGGGCAACAATGGGCTTTCTGTCACTAGAAATTTGGCTTCTGGGGGCAGCGAAGGCCAGGCACCAGAAAGAATGGGCTTGAGGGAGGGGTGTGTTGGGGAGGAAAAGGTAGGACAGTGCAGATTTGGGAGGGGACGTGATGGGGATTAGAAGCTTCTAGAAGGAAAAGGGCTGAGGGCAGTAGAGGTTGCTGGAAAGAAGATAGATACAAAGAGTGTTCTGGAGGCTGATGAGGGCAGAAGGGAGGGAGGGGTTTCAAAGGGAGGGCAAGGCCTTGGAGAGGAGACACGCCGAGGTTGAGCCAGAACAACAGGGGAGGCAAGAGGCAAAGAGAAGGAAGAAAGACAGGACGAGAGGTCACTGTGAGGGAGACAGAGGCAAACAAAATAGGAAGAGGGTTTTTGGTAGGAACACAAAGCGCATTTAAGTCTTATTTAAAGATTGCTTAAGTTATTTTGGTGCATTTAACTCTTAATTCATCTTCCTTTCACTGAGCTAATGTGAAGTGTGAAAGAAAAACTAATGAGAAGAAGGCCTAACCGGCAATTTTATTTTAGCTCCGGGAGCTCTCTCTTCCTTCCCTCATGCTGGGTCACTTGATCAGAGATGATTCTTTTGTTTCTCAGAGGAATGTCGCTCTTCTAAGCCTTTTTCTTTTGCCCATTTTCACTGCTGCAGCTGGTTTGGCTGCTTAATGATGATGAAGTTAGATTAGGATCTGGGTTTTGATAATGATGGGAGCTGGGCAAAGAGAAACGTTTTAGCATAATTCATGTTGGAACACAATTACCTATTATCCCAGTCAGGGCAGACAATAGGAGTGGAGGGGAGTAGTGAGTTGTGGAGAAGTAAGTGGACTGTTACTTGTTATAAGTTGGATTTTTAATAAATGCTATAGAAAGACTGAATGGTTTTATTCAGGTTATTCAACCCAGTTGCACACTGTGCTTGCCTCTGAAAGAAATCTTCGGCAAGTACGCCCAATAGATGGCAAGAAAACCAGGAGGGGGGGATGGAGAAAGTGTTGTTTATTGTGTGAAGTAGCTGTTGTGTGTTGATGGTTGCACAGGGCAATGCACACAGAAACCCAGCTCCTGCTTCGCAAAGCTCAGACAACTGGAGGCCTTGATTCTTAAATGTGTGGCCCCATTGATCTGGCTCAAATCTCAAATGGCTTCCCAGTCAGAGCAAAGTTAAGCTTCTAAACCTCACAGGAAAGAACTTCCCTGGTGGACCCCAGCCTACGGGTACGTCACCCCCCCCCCCAACCCGCACTTCCTCACATGGCCTTTTGGCACCAACCTGCCAGGTCCTGTGTTCTCCTGTGTTCCCTACCTCAGCGAACGGTACCACCCCGCACCCAGTTCCCCCAGAAGTCTGTAGATCGTTCTCTCATGTCCACACTTCAGTGGGCCACCAAACCTTGTCATGCTACCTGGTCATTCGGACCCTGTCCCCTCCCTCCCATTTCTGCAGCCCCAACTTGGAATCCGTCTGGGTTATTGCAGTGGAATGCCCCCCCCCCACCGGTCTGGCCCCACCCCGGCCTGACTTCTGTGCTATCCTTGGAGCAATGTCCCCAACGTTAATACCTGGCGATGGTCTTCTCAGTTCTCAAGGGCTCCCCACTCCCTGAGGATGACGGTCTTCCCAGCTGCATGACTTGGGAGCGCTATGCGCTCTCTAAGCCTGAGGTTTCCTGTCTGTAGAAAGGGGACGACAAGGGTGCTTCTTGGGGACGTCGTGAGGGGAAATGAGGTGATGTGCGTGAAGTGCTCAGCCCAGGCCTGGCACGTGGAAACCACCAGCAGCAGGAGCAGCCGTGAGGGTAACAGAGAGCAGGAGGCGGCGGGTTTTATTGTTGTTGTTGTTGTTATTATTATTATTCTTACAGAAGGAAGTCTTTATGATCTGGATCCAAATTTATATTTACAGCTTTAACTTTGTCCCTGAATTCCAGATGTGTGTGTGTGTGTGTGTGTGTTGTGTAACTGTCCACACTGCATTTTTCAACTGTCTGATAGACGTCACAAATTTAACAATTTCGAAACCGAACTCCTTACATTTTACCTTCCCTGCATGTCTTCCCGCAGTCTTCCCCATCTCCATGAAAGACATTTCCTTCCTTCCCACAGCTCAGAGCAAACCCCCCGACAGTCTTATTTCCCTCATCCTCCATTCCCCACCGTTCTGTAAATCCTGTCGTCCGGATCTTCAGAATCTACCCAGAGTCCACCCCCTCTCACCACGCCGCTGCCGCCCTGCCTAGATCCCTGCGGCGGCCTCCTCCCCTGGCTTCCGGCTCCTGGCCCTGCCCCTTATGATGTACTGTCTTCAGGGAAGCCAGAGGACTGCTTTTACAACAGAAGTTGAATCACTCCTCTGCCCCCAAGCATCCCCTGGTGCCACTTCTCGGCACTTCGCCATCTGTTCCTCTCCCGCAGCGAGTCTCTTAACTTCACTTCCTGCTGCCCTGCACCTACGCCCTCCACTCCAGCCCAACTACCCTCCCTCCTTGTTCTTGAATGCGTCAAGCAAACTTCTGCCTGGGATTTTTGCACTGGCTATTCTTCCCACAATCTTTCCTGAGACATCCACATGCCTCACTCCTTAATCTTATCTAGGTCTTTGTCTCAGATGACACCTTCTCCATGAAGCCCGCCAGGCTGACTTTAGTCTAAAATTGCAACCATTCCATCACTCCCCATCTCCTTTATTTGGTTCCTTGGTACCTTCTTGCACAGGGTATTATCTACCTAAAGTTTCTGTCTCTCTCCTTTCTGTAGAGTATAGGTTCCATGAGAGCATTTGCTTTTTTAAAATTTGTCCACTGTTTGATTCAGTATATAAAAAAGAACCTGGCACATAGTAGACACTCAGCAAATCCTGTTAAGTCATTTGCTGTTCATACTGCTCTCTGGCACCAGTTTCTACCTCGAGGAGCTCTCCTGCATGCACACTGGGACCTTTGTTTGTATCTTCCCTCTATTAGACTTCAAGTTCCATTTTCCCTCTAGGGCTGGCTCACGGTGCTAGATAAATGTTTGTATAAATATTATTGATACATTAGCTGTAAGGAACTTGTGTAATTAAAGATGCAAATGGAATTTTCTTTCCTATACTTCCTTCAAAGTGGATGAAGGTTCTATTTGTCTGAAATGGTTGGCTGGCAGCTAAAATATTTCCCTTCGCACTTAAGAGCTGAAGTGTGTCCCTCATTTCCCACCACCAGGCCCACAGTTCTTTTGTCTGTTAGCATCCCAACAACAGATCTTGAAGCCTGGGGAAAACCAACATCAGAAGCTAGACATTTGTCTCCGAGCACCGAGGCATGTCCTCTTAGTCTGTGCAGTAAATCCCTTTGTCATTCCCCCATAGGATGTAAGAGATGGAGAAGTGGAGGAGAACTTGGAATGACTTATGCAAGGGCATGGGTTTCACCTTGGATGGAGAGCAGAATGAGAGGCCCACAGCAAAGCCAGGTCTTTTGGTCTGAGGCCATCTTACAGAAGGCCTTGAGTCCCAGGATGAAGTGATTACATTTTATTTGGCAGGAAATGGGGAAACATCAATGGTTTTTGAAGAGAAAAGTAATAAGACAGGAGTCAAAGCTTCAGGAAGTTGGTTTGGCGATGATAAGAAACGTACATAGAAAGAAAGGGTCTAAGACCAGCCTAATGCAGTAGTGTCTAAGAAGTGACCAGTGCTTGAATGGGAGCGAGGAGGAATGCCAAGGGGGCAGGTTGAGGGAGCAGCTATAGCTAAAAAACCATTTATGGGGTCTTAGGGGGGCTGCCCGGGGACTCCGTACCAAAGCCTCTTCATTTATGTATATGCACACTCTCCCAAGCTGATCTCAGCCATCCCCATGACTTGAGTCAAATAGCTCCAACTCTCAAATATTTAACCCTAGCTTTGATCCCTCCCTGACCCATGGACGTTTCTTAAAGCAGGTTCCTATGGGAGACCTCACAGAGACCTCATACTTAGCACACACAGGACTGAATTCACCATCTCCACCCCTTCTACCCCCTTGGTGTCATTGTCTAGCCAAGAACTAAGAAGTCATCCTAGATCCCTCCCTCCCCATCTCTGCTCAATCGTCAAGCCCCCTAAGTCATGCTTCATTTACCTATAGAATTTATCCACTTCCTCTCTGCTGCCCCTATGCCAGGCCTGGCAACCATTTTCTTTCCCAGACATTTGCAGTAACTTCCTCTGTGATCCATCAGTGGCCATCCTTGCTACCTTGTAATCCATTCACTCTAATGATGTTTTACTTATTTTTAATGCAGCCTAAGTGATCTTGGACTAATGAAAACCTAGTCAAACTTTTTTTTTTCCTACTAAAATACACCAATAGCTTCCCATTGACCTTGGAGTAATGTGCTAAAACCTTAATTCAGCTTCACAGACTGCAATTTCAACCTACATCTGCTGCTTCCTCACTTTGTAGTAGACTGAGTTGCAGAGGTGTTGGTGTCACCTGAAAGTGACACTTGGTGTCTCACTATACATATACACGTGTGTGTATATATTCCCACGATCTGCTATCTACAAGCTGGGGAACGAGGAAAGTTGGTGGTGTAATTCAGTCCAAGTCCAAAGGTCTGAGAGTCAGGAGCGCTAACTCATGAGGGCAGAAGATGGATATCTCCACTCAAGAAAAGAGCAAACTCACCCCTCCTCAACTTTTTTGTTCTATTCAGGTCCTCAATGGATTGGATGGTACCCAGCCACATTGGTGAGGGAGATCTTTACTCAGTCGACTAATTACAAATGCTAATCTCTACTGGAAATATCATCTCAGACATACACAGAAATCATGGTTTACCAGCTATCTGGGTATCCCTCAACTCAGTCAAATTGGCCACTAAAATTAACCATCACAGGGGATGGAAGCAGTAGGGTGTTCAGGAGGCTCAAACAAAACAAAGAGGTCCAGAAGGAAAGGACTAGGCAATGGCCACTGGACTTGACATGGGGATGGAGAGCAAGTGTGTGTACCACAGCACAACTTGGAGACATCCCAGAGCCGGGGAGACTTTATTCACTGGCCATATTAGGGGAATGAGCATTCTGGCTAACTAATGTATTTATTTATGGTGAAGGTCCATGTACATTTCTTTTCAACCCTTGTTGGCAAAATTCTCTCTTTCTACAACAAATATGTTTACTTTTCTGCCTGTTGAAAGTGTACTAACTATGGAAACCCAACTTGTTAGTAAATGGAACATTTTCCAGAGTTTTAGGGTCCTTTGGACTTAGGTCATCTATGTTCAAGCAAAGATAGAGGACACATTCTAGTTGACATTTTAAATTAAGTCCTGAGTTCTCCTTGGGGAGTGTGTGTGTGTGTGTGTGTGTGTGTGTGTGTGTGAAGGTGAGGGAGGGAAAACTATTTTGGGGGTGTTATAAAGAAGCAACACAGCATTGAAAAAGCCCTCCATTTTCTCCCTAGTGAGTTAACACTTGCCACACCAACATCATGGCGCTGTTGTGAGGATCCCGTGAGATGACATCTTTGAAGGAGCCCCCAGCCTGGTCCCTGACCCATGGGGGATGTATACTTCCAGTTTCACAGCAAGGAACTCAAACATATGGGGGAAAATCACGTGAGAGCTCATTTCTTTGCAGGGCACAGATGTTCAATGAGAAGGAATCCGTTTTCTTTCCTGCTCTCAAGAGCTGTTGATTCGTGTTTTACTCCTAAAGCTTAGGAACCCAAAAAAGAAATCGTTAATTATTAAAGGTGTTAGTTAACCCAGGTTTAATTTTTGTTATTTCTCTCCTCATAATTATAAGAGGGAAGTGTGGTTTGAGAAGGGGAGGAAGCTCAGCGGTGAGGTCATTACCATTCCTTCCTAACCCCAGGAGGGAACCGGGAAGCACTGCCAGGAGAGCCTGTCCTTCCCTGGGAGCTAAAGAGAGAAAAGAAGGAGCTGGACCTGCCTCGAGCCCAAAGAGGTTCTCACCAGGGGTCCAGGGCTCTGGAGCCTGTGGCTACTGCTCTGTCTGAAATGGGTTTTCCGTATTGTTGACTCTCGGTAAATGGGAAATAATAATTTATGCTGTGCTAACACTTTCTCAGCAATCCTGCACTACTCGAGATAGAAAATTATACCTAGAGTTCTAAAAAATTTTTAAAAACCACGCAGGGCTCTTTGTACCTGTTCTTAGTCATTAAAAATGTGTTTCTAAAGTGCTAAATTTATAGTTAATTGCACAGTTAATTCATTATGTAGCACTATTTTCTTCATTATAAAACACCAAACTAAAGCGAACCCAACCAATTACTTCAAGTCTTAGAGATACCACAAAAGGAATGACTTAATTTAGTAAATAATTTTAACTTAAGTAATTATTTACTGAAAGAGAGAGTTTGCTGACTGCCTCAGGAGGCTGCTTGCTATTGGCCTCATAATAAACTTTCCATGTAATTCTTGATTAATTACTAACATAAGCAACATTTTATTTACTTTGAACAAGCTGGGTTTTACAAAGAGGTTATGAAACATCCATGAAGAGACCCCAACAGCACTCTGTGATCTTTTTCAGGTGTGGGAACAAAAGGAGGGATTCTGATCCTGTCCGTCTTGGAAGGCAATCAACCCAAACTCCCCTGTATTTCAGGGTTTCTTTGTAAATCGGGGATATTGTTCCAAACAGCTCACCTCACCAAGTTTTTTTGTTTCTTTCTTGTTTGCTGTGTACTTCAAGATGACACGCACATGGTAGGCACTCAGATGGATCCCAGATAAGTGAAAATATGAAGCAATGAAGGCAGCCAGCATTTAAAAATACATGTCTCTCTTGGGGCGCCTGGGTGGTTCAGTTGGTTAAGTGTCTGCTTTCGGCTCAGGTCATGACCCCAAGGTCCCGGGATCGAGCCCGGCATCAGTCTCCCTGCTTGGCGGGGAGCCTGCTTCTCCCTCTGCACCTCCCACACTCTCTCTCTCTCTGTCAAATAAAAAAAAAAAAAAAATCTTTAAAAAAATATACATGTCTTTCAAATACAGAACAGGATAGGAATCAATAGTAATCGATGCCCTTTTTAAAAAGGCAAGGTAATTAAAAGTATTTTGGAAGTAGAAAGTGCTCGCTTCGGCAGCACATATACTAAAATTGGAAGTAGAAGGAAAACGGCTAACTGAGCCAACGATTTTCAGCTTGTTTGGAATTGAGACCTGGAATGTTGACGGTGTTCATACACTGCTCCAGGGCATTTTTGTATTTTTAAAATCAATGTGAGCTAAAAGAGTGTTCTAAGAATTTTGTGTAAACCACAAATACCCTTAAGAATCAGAAAAGTTCTGTGTAGGGATCATGGCTCCAATTTTTGAGCATCCCTGGGCCTCAGATGACAGGCTGGTAGAGTACCAGTGAGGCCAGGTCAGCAGAAACACCTGTTTGCTTCTGAACGATGCCAAGGAGGAAGGAATGACAATGGGGTCTTCACCTCTGGAACGGACAGACTTCTAACCCTTATGACCAAGTAGCTGAGAAAGGATCTTAAGGATTCATCTTAAAATAAAATTAGCCAGGTTTTACCGGGAAAGTTTTCTTGGGGAGAACATTCATTTT
Organism: Mustela nivalis; assembly: GCF_964662115.1. Lineage (NCBI taxonomy): Eukaryota > Metazoa > Chordata > Mammalia > Carnivora > Mustelidae > Mustela > Mustela nivalis. The sequence goes on from NC_139035.1 coordinate 26,461,932, forward strand.
CTTGACTTGCTTGAAAGACCATTTATGGAGAAAGGGGATTACAATGGATCTGAGTGGCCCCAGGGTTCTAGAACCTGGAGCAGTGAGTGGAGAAGTCCTAGAGAATGAGATTTCCATTCAGGGTAAGGGTGAAGTTTCTGACAGACCAGGAAGTGGTGTTTTCTCATGTGCGCAGGTTCAAGCAAAGACATACATCCACAGCCCAGCAGTGCTGTGAAAGAGCTAAGCCAGGTCCACTGGGGTGATGGCCGGGGGCCAGGGCTGGTGGTGGTAGGCTAACACCCTTTAAGATGTCTTGCTGCCATCTCTTTCCTTTTCCTTGGGTGCTTTTGGCTTGTTTATGTCCTTCTTTTCCTTTTCCTTTTTTTTTTTAAACATTTCATTTATTTATTTGAGAGAAAAAGAAAGAGCACATGCAAGTTGTGGGAGCAGAAGACAGAGAGGGACAAGCCAACTCCACGCTGAGCACAGAGTCTGACTGGGGACTTAATCTCAAGACCCTGAGATCATGACCTGAGCTGACATCAAAAGTCAGCCGCTTCGCTGACTGAACCAGCCAGGCAACCCTGTTCATGTTCAGGACATGTTCATGTCCTTCCTAATGGATGGTGTCCGGTACCGAACATGGCTCTCTAAACTCAGGGCAGAGTCTAGAGAGGGCAATAATGTCCTTTAGTATGGATCCCATATTTTATTAATATAGTTTAGTCCATATCAAGTCCTCCTTTGTCTCCAGGACTGAACTGTGGCGTCTGATATTTGATACTGAATTTTGGGTCAACCAGATCTCTGTAGTTTCCTTATCTGAACTGCCACCGAGATTGATCTCCAATATGCTGACCTCATAGAATGGATTTTTAAAGATTAGAACTTTATATAGTTACATTTTTTCTCGTTATTGGCTGGGGAGAGAGGGTAGGTAATTTTGAATGCTTACTCTATCCTCAAAGGCAGTAACTGCTCCTCCCCTTGTGTCTTCTTGGGCTTTGTAAGCATGTCTCCCACCTTTTCATTCAAATTAAGACAGCCTTTGGCAAATCTTGGGAATATCTCTTGGAGACCCTCCTCCAGGTAAAACAACCACAGGATGAAGAGGTGGAGAAAACCTTAGTGGGTATCTAAATCACCTTTTTAATTTTATCAGTGAAGAAACCTAGATTTACAAAATTAATCTTGAGACAGTGCTGTTTGGTCAGTTATAAATCAACCTATATTTGTTAATATCCTGACCATATTTCCATATTTTTCAACTTTGGCCTTGAAACATTTAAAAAATCTTATGGATTCTTCAGCCAAACACACACACACACACACAGAGCTGTTGGTGTGTTATCTATTTTTATCTTATGTTGGCTTGAATGGATCAACTTTTTATTTCCAATGACTCACAAGCCACCTCTTTATCCTTCCAGAATTTAGATCAATCTTCAGTGTATAGAATATTTTTACATTCAATGTCATAAATTCTAGAAAACATGTAGCTTCTAGATCAAGGTATTTTCTTAAGTGCTCTTTAAATATTTTTTTTTGAAAAATAAACAAACCCCACAACATACATTTAATTCAGAAAATGTTTTAGACTTTGTCCTGGAATTTGGGAATGTACAATACACTTGACCTTGAACAAGTTGGGGGCTAGTAGCACTGAGACCTTACAGCTGAACATCCATGTATAATTTTGACTCCCCCCAAACTTAACTCATAATAGCCTACTGCTCATGGGGAGTCTTAAGGATAATATAAACAGTCTATTAACACACAGTTTGTATGTTGTATGTATCATATACATTGTATGTTGTATGTATCATATACTATATGATATGTTGTATGTATCATATACTATATTCTTTTTTTTAAAGGTTTTATTTATTATTTGACAGAGAAGTAGGGAGGGAGGCAACACAGGAAGAGGGAGTGGGAGAGGGAGAAGCAGGCTCCCCACTGAGCAGGGAGCCTGATGCGGGGCTCGATCCCAGGACCCGAGATCATGACCTGAGCCGAAGGCAGACGCTTAACGACTGAGCCACCCAGGTACCCCCTTCACATACTGTATTCTTTTTTTTTTTTTTTTTTAAGATTTATTTATTTATTTATTTGGCAGAGAAATCACAAGTAGTCAGAGAGGTAGGCAGAGAGAGGAGGAAGCAGGCTCCCTGCTGAGCCGGGAGCCCGATGTGGGGCTCGATCCCAGGACCCTGAGATCATGACCTGAGCCGAAGGCAGAGGCTTGAAGACTGAGCCACCTAGGCACCCCATATACTGTATTCTTATAATAAAGTAAGTAGAGAAAAGAAAATGTTATTAAGAAAATCATAAAGAAGAGAAATACATTTACAATACCATACTGCATTTACTAGGAAAAACCCACGTGTTCGTGAACCTATGAGGTTCAAACCCACGTTGTTCTAGGGTCGTATTTGAAGTATTCAAGGTTTTATGGTGCCCACCCAAGCTGACCTGCCCTTCTCTAGAGAAGCCTTTCTCTGTCTCGATTGTGGCTTGAGTATTAGGCTTTCCTGTCAGGTAGGCGGTAGATGCCATGGAACTCGAGTGTGTGTGATCGTGGGAAGTTGTTAAATCTGTAGATTGGGGTGGACCTTGCCTTCTTGAGCCCTGAGTGAGCTCAGCCCTGGTCAGCTTCGGAGACCGGCTTGCTCACATTCCAGCCGGAGGGGATGCTAGACTCTTCCCATTTTTGTTTTCACTTTGTTGAGGAAATAAAACACCCTCTGGTTCCCTCACTTTCCTCCCTTGCCCAGACACAACGGCAGAGGAACCTAAAGGAAATTATCCAAAAAAGGGAAGGGAGCCGTTGATAAGACTCCGTGGGCGTCTGCGAGGCACACATCAACTGAATGACAGGTTTGCATGTAAACAGCCGCGACTCACGAAAATAGTTTTTAATCTACTTGAAAGGCATATTCTCAGAAAGAAATCAAGTTCTCTCCAGGTGCATGAGAGCTCTTTGAAAGACGAGCGGCTGCAGCAAGAATACGAGGGCTTATAAGACTCTACTTTTGATGACCCTTTCTTTTCTGTCTTCTCTGCGCACCCCCCTCCCCTTCCTGCGAAGTTCTGTCTGCAGGCTTCCTGACTGGAGAGAGAGGAAAGGGAGTTAGGGGAGTCGGTTCTCTGTCTTCCAGCAGATCGAGGCCATGCCGTCACTTGGGCTCTGCAGACATTTCAGAATGTCTCATTCTGTTCCTCAAGACTCTGCTTCCTCGGCACACTGGTCTCCCCTTGGCCTCTCCTCCCTAGACCTGTGTGCGGTTCTCTGACTCTCCCCAGCCCAAATCCGGGCTCCTTTAAAGACTGCACCCCTGGACTCTGTGGCCCAGACTCAACCCTGACCCGAGTCGTCCTGTTCTTTCATGTGATCATATAAAGGATTTTCAAATTAAATTAAATTAAAATGTTTATTGTGATAAAAAAGACTTAACGTGCAATTTTCTACTTTAACTCTTTCTAACCACACAGTTCTGTAACATTAAGGAGAGTCCCACTGCTATGCGACCATCCATTTCCAGACTGTTTTCATCCTCCCAAATTGAAACTCTGTGCCCCTCAATCTCTCCCTGTTCCCTCTTCCCTAATGAATTATGTGAGTAATAGAGAAATGCATTATAAGAAATAAAATAATGCGGGACACCTGGGTGGCTCAGTCATTAAGTGTCTGCCTTTGGCTTGGGTCATGATCCCAGAGTCCTGGGATCAAGCCCTGATCGGGCTCCCTGCTCAGCAGGAAGCCTGCTTCTGCCTCTCTCACCCGCCCCTGCTTGTGTTTCCGCTCTCCCTGTCTCTCTCTTTTTCTCTCTGTCAAATAAAGAAAGAATGAAAGAAAGAAAGAAAGAAAAGAAAAAAAAGAAAAAACACAATAATAAAAATAAAGTTCTCTTTGTCATACCTCCTTTAGACTGTATATGCATATATATATGTGTATATATATACACATATATATATATATAAAATACAGTTTTGCATGCAGTGTTTACCAAATGCTACATAAATACATTTTTTAAAATGTCATCATAAACTGTATTTACAATGACATCACATCATCGCACTGATGGTTGCTATTTTTATTCAACCGTATGTCTTGGAGAACATTCTGTGTCAGTACTCAGAAATATACCTTGTTCTCCTTCTGTGCTATATAGTATTCATAATTACACCATAATTAGCTAGTCTGCTACTTCCGAGTTTCCAGATATCTTTCATTACCTACCGCTGCAGGGAGCATGAGAAGGAAACAAATATCCTTATTTCTGAGGAGTGAGGACTCAGAAACCACTGTAGGTCACGGGATCTGCCTATCGTTCCGTTTCTACAGAAGCCACTAGGCTGGGTTACCTTCCAAAGTGTGTACTAATTTACACTCCAACCAACTTTGGGCAAGGGTGTCTGCTTCCCCACGTTTCTCAGCACTGGGCGCCAGTGCCAGATAACTTTATCAAGTGCTTAGTTTCTGCCAGGCACGGTTCTAAAGGCTTTATGTGTATGAAATTATTTAATGCTTGCAATAACCTAGCAAGGTAGGTATTAATATATTACCTGTTTACAGACCCGGGGAAGTTAAGAGTCTTATGCAAACAGTGGAGCTAGCGTATGCCCCAAGTCAGCCTGACTTCAGAGCCCTTCCCCTCCCTGCCATTGTACCCAGTTGTGGCCCATCTGGAGGGTTGAACATGGTGTCTCCTGGGTGCTTTAATTTGTATTTCCATGATTGCTAGTGAGGTGGGAGCATCTTTTCCTATGTTTGTTGGCCAACTGCATTTTCTTTTTTTGTGTATTGACTGTTAACTCCTTTTTTTTTTTCCCCCTATTGGGTGGTTGTTGATTTATAGTTTAAAAATGGTTCTCTGGGGCACCTGGGTGGTTTAGTTGGTTAAGCATCTGCCTTCGGCTCAGGTCATGATCTTGGTGTCCTGAGATCAAGCCCTGCTTTGGGGGGGCGGGGGGGGTCCCTGCTCAGCAGGGAGTCTGCTTCTCCCTCTCCCCTTCACTCGTTCTTTCAAAAAAATAAGTAAAATCTTAAAACAAAATTGTTCTGTGCTGATTCCTTGGTGAAGTATCATAATTAAAATGATCAGTACAGCCGAGGGTTAACTGAGTCTAGATCCTACCCCAGCTGTGAAAGGCAGGGTATATGAGATTCAAATATTTCTGTAGCCAGTCATGACATTTTCATATAAATATGAGCATTCATTTATTCATTTATTGAATAATTTTAAAAAATTGAATGATACCTGCGAACCAAGCACCATGCAAAGTAAAATCACAGACCACAGAAGGGTTAGGAGAGATCTTCTTCAAAACAAAGAGCCATTAACCTTTACAGTAAACTGATCCATAATGAAATCATTACTAATTGTTTCCACCTGCTTTTGCCAGCAGCCCTCTACTAAAAATATGAAGACCATCAATTAACCAATTTAAGAATCTGCCAATGTAGATATTTTTAAAGTTTATCTATTATTAGCCTCCCAGAGAGGAAACTACCCTTAGACGATATTTTAATCCCCCTCCGCTCCCTCCTTCCTTTCCTTCTTTCTTTCTTTCCTTCCTTTTTTCATTTAAAAAACTTCCCTAGAACTTCAATTTATGGCGCTCTATGGAGAGCAGATGCGAAGCATTACGGATGGATATTTTGGATTACTACACTGAGCAGAAAACTGTCTGTGGTAGCAAACTGAAAACTTCAGGAATAATTGTGCTTTTTAAATGAAAGCAGATCCAAAGGATTTTACGTGTTTCCAGCACATTTTTGCCCTGAGCAGAAAGAAGAAATCTACATCCTCATTTGGTATTGATCCAGAACAGCCCTGAATTGTACAACATTTCTTGGCCCCAGATGTTTATCTTTGTGTGGGGGGCAGGTGCATCCAAATCAAAACTAACATCTCATGGAAATGTGGTGCAGACACCACCATTCAGAGAGAAACAATTTCTTCCTCCAGGCTCATTGTGAGTAACCTGTCTGCAGGCACACACACCTGCTGGGCCCTGGGGTAAGACTTGAGAGTACATTTCTGACCTTTTACCTCATTTCAGCATGAGATAACCCGACGACCCCTGGGTCCCTATAAGTTTCCCCACCCTCAGCTACCAAGGGGCTCAGTGCAGGTCTCCTGATTTCTCTCTCTCTTTTTTAAAGATTTTATTTATTTGACAGAGAAAGACACAGCAAGAGAGGGAACACAAGCAGGGGGAGAGGGAGAGGGAGAAGCAGGCTTCCCGATGAGCAGGGAGCCTGATGAGGGGCTCAATCTCAGGACCCTGGGATTATGACCTGAGCTGAAGGCAGATGTTTAACCGACTGAGCCACCCAGGCGCCCCAGGTCTCCTGATCTCTTGCCAAGGATGCCTTTCTTCCTGTCTGTGGGTCTGGAGGAAGGAAGGTGTCCCTGGACCCAAAAATCAATGTTTTGAGAGATTCTCATTCTTTACATTACAAAGAGTGACGGCTGGGTGACCACCTCGAGGTGGTGGTGGCGTATCAGTCTAAGAATAGCTTGGGGTACCCCGCTGGTGTCTCAGGGGGTGGGGTGAAGTGGAGGAGAGGTCCGTAATGCACCGCTGTTTGTCTGTGTCTCACCGAATCTGCCCTCATGAATAGAGTGCCACAAAGGGTGGGGTCCGGGTGTGTGGCCCCGTGGCACATGTGGAACCTGCTGTAGTCACCAGATGTCCCTCGGAGTCCCCTTCAGAGTATCCTCCTTTGAAAATATCCCTGGAAAATGATTAACTTAACTTGCCACTTATGGAAGACAAAGATAATGAAGGGACAGGACTGTTTAATCAGGCTGTCAGTAAAGAAAATTGATTTAGCCACCGTCGTGCGACAGAAAGCTCTCTGCTCTCCACTACGAACTGCCCGCAAAAGATCACGTTCAGGAGCCTCTAATCTGGACAAGGACTGGGGGGTTGTGGCTGACGGGCTCTGGATTGGTGTTTGTGACCAGTTAATGCGTGGAGGAGTCACCCATGGAAACCCGGATGGTGACCAAGTAGGTGTAGATGGGGTCAGGCTCTGTGTTTCCACCGAGCCCCGGGCAGCTGCTCCCCCACCAGCATGCAGATGTGGTAGAGAACCATGGCCTCACCCTGTGCTGGGATTTCTTCTTCAGTGGAAACACTGTCGATGATATGCGGTTGAAAAGAGGTTGGATTGACAGTCACTCTACCTGGTTTCTAGCTGTGCTCCCATTGAGGAATGACCTTGAGGAAACTCCCTGTTTCATCTTTGTTTCAGAATTGATTGCAACTCCAGGTCTGACCCAACCTCTAAAATCCTGCCTCTTGGGGCTGCATCAAGTGGGGTGCGTCAGCGGGCCAGCTAGGGGGCTGGGTGGGCAGGACTGGTCAAACGGAGATGGTGCTCTGAACGACCCCACTATTGGAAGGAGAATTTTGTTCTGTTTCCATCTTAAGGGAAGATAGATTTGAGTCCTAGGCCTTGGGGCCTTGCCGAGGGCCAGGGGGAGGAGTAGTGGGGGTGGGGCACGTGGGTCCAAGAGGTCTGCTTTGAGGAGGAAGAGGGGAGTGTGCAGATGGGGGTCGTGAGAGGAGGTGAGAAGGCAGGAAGGAGGAAGAGGATGGACGGTAGAAAGCAATGGATTGTATTATCTGAGGAGGACACTTGGAGCATCAGCCAATGGTTGGCAGAGTCCCAGAGGAGCAGGGACAGACCTGAGAGCACCCGGTGACACATCAAGAGTCATTGAGGAACATAGAGGAAAAGGAACTGTGGAGGGAAAGAAAAATCCAAGGTGCGTTTTACAGGGAAGGTGCAAACTGCCAGGGGCTGGAGATGGCATCCATTTTGTGGAGAGGCCTGAGGTGGCCTGAGGTGGCCTGAGGTGGGTGCATGGGTGCAAGCAAAGTCTTGAGGTGAAGCTTGGGTTGGCTGAGCTTCCAGGTGTCAGAGAGCGGGAAATATGGGGCAGAGAAATGGGCAGGACATGAGGAATGCCAAACAGATAGAAGGAAGCAGCTCTCTGTGCAGATGGGGAGGCCACAGCTGTCAGCTGAGGAGTGGCAAAGGGGCTCAAGGAGGCCCCGGCTCTGCCCTGTGTCTGTTTGCCCTGATGCTCTCTGAGTCCAGCTCTGGCTAAGCCCATTTTAATGGGGACTTGGCAGGCAGCACACACAGGGCAGCCTCCTCAAGGGCCCAGAAATGTCTCTGAGGTGAGGAGCGTGTGGGGAGGGCGGCTGTGTGTGGAGGGCACCAAGCAGCCGCACTTTGCTGACAGGCTTCTCTCGTGCAAGCTGTCCCCAGGGATTAGCAAGAAGCTAGAGGGGATAGGATGGGGAGTTTAAAAGCTGTGCCATACTCCTGAGCTTGGTCCTGAGCTAGAGTGGTGTGACGTCCTCAACAACACGCCTCAGGAACCCCCACGTGGGCAGAATAGTTTTCCAAGGGCCCCAGCTGCTGTGCTCTGAAATCCGCTGTCGTGCTAGCTCGAGCCCTTGCATTGACGGGCCTGCTCCCCATCAGTGACTGTGCCAGGGGTGCTAAGGCCGACCCCTGCCTAGGGGACAGGGTCTCTAACAGACACCAGCAGGAGAGGATGTCCTGCCATCTTGTTCAGTTGCATAGCTCTCTAGATGCTTCCAACCAGCCTCCCCTCTCTCCCTCCCTTCGATCTCTCCATCTCTCTCTGTCTGTCTGACTCTCCTTCACCTGGGGTCAGGATGGCATGGGGGTCCACGGCTCTCCCAGCCTTGCCCAGCGCCTTCTCCATTTCCTCTCACAGACATTTACCTTAATAAAATTCTTGGGTCTTTCATCCCATGACTTCTGCTTCTCAGATGACCCAGACTAACACAACCAGGGACCAACAGGACAGGGGGAAGGAGCTGGATGTGTATCAGTTAATGACATAAATAGCGGAAAGGGTAAGGATTCTGGGAAAATCAAGTAGAAAGGCAGGAAGGGAGCCCAAGATGGGGCAGATGTCGGGGAAGCCCGTCCTGGGGCCATTCCCCCCCATTCCCCCACCCGCTGCGGCCGACTCCCACGCCCGTGCGGTCTCATCAGCACCTCCTGACTTCCTGGCCCCCCTCCTCTGTCAGCTCCACTACCTGTCCAGGATGCACCAGCCTTTGATCCTGCTTGCCCATGCCCCCCTGTCCTTGGCCTTCTTGCTTGTTCCCCTTCTGTTTGGCTCAGGTAGTCCTGACCTTCTTTATCATCCCTCCCTTGCGTAAGCTCAGGGACCCCGCGTCTGGGCTCCGGTGTGCTGGCCTCGGGTCCCCAGCCTTGGTTAGATCCCACCCCCCGCCTTACTCCACACCTGTACTAATGCAGCTCGCCACAGCTCGCGAAAACAAACAAAATGTTTGGTTTTTTTACGTTCAAGGCCACAAACCTTGACAGAGCCCTCAGCTCTGCAGGGCAATCCTACCGCGTTTCCCTACTCCGTTGTCTGCCTTCGCTCCTGAGTGACGCTCCCGCCTTCTCTTTTCTCAAACCTGCCCCTCTAGTCTCACCCGACTCTCTTCCTCTCTCGGTAACAGCAACTCCATCTTCTTGTTGCTCCAGCCCAAACTTCGAAGTCAGCCTTGATTCCTCTCTGTCTCGCGTCCTGCATCCAAGCAGATAGCAGCTCTGCTGGCTTCACCTTCTAGATACCTCCAGACCCTAACCACACTCCTCACTTTCAGTCGCTGCCAGTTCGCACCCCCATGACTGCCGATGTCCCTCATAGGTCTTCCTGTGACTGACCTTGCCTCTCTGCCTTGGTCTGCTCTTAACACAGCAACCAGAGTGATCAAGGAAAAACCAAAGCTGGAACAGCCGAGAAGGCCTTCATGCTCTGTTCGCTGTGTCACCGACCTCATCTCTTACTCCGGGCCCACTTTGGTCTTCCACTCTGCTCTTACCTATTCTGCCCCCTTGACCGTTCCCCTTGGCCGCATGGCGTCTTGGCTGTTCCTCAGGCACACTGAGGACTCCAGCAACTTTGTCTACCCTATTCCTCTACCCAAACCAAACCCCTCCTTCCCTTTGGGTCTGCAGGCACCACCTTTCACGTGGCCTCCCTGACTTCCCCACAGAGAAGGGCAAGAAGCCCCCTACCCACCCCAGGTCACTCCCGTTCGTGGCTGCCTGGTCTGTCCTCTTGCCCAGCTCTTGCCCCATGTGAACTCGGGATACACCTGCTTGCTTGCTGCCTGTCTCCTATAACTAGAACGGAAGCTCCACGGGAGGAGTTCCAGATTTCGCACAGAAGGTGCTCAAGAAGTTGTTGCTGAATTAAGGAGTTAATGTAAGCTCAAAGACGCCATGGGACATAGCTGATTGGGGAAACACAGCAGGGGGAGATCAGGCACAAAGGAATGTTCTCTGGGGAGAACACTTGGACACAGAATGTCAAGAGCCTGGGAGAGCTTCCTGTGGTGGAGAGGCAGGGCTGACTCTCAAGCCAGGGCTCCTTCCAAGGGCAGGAAGCCGTCTCTAGGAGACTCAGTGGGCTTATCTAGGAGGTGAAGGTGGGAGGAACCGACCTCCTGGGGGCCTCTGAGGCTTAAGTGAGATGTGGCTGGAGGGAGGCCTGGCCCTCGGCAAGGGCTCACAGGGGTCAGCAGGCCCAGGTGCCCCTGTGTTGCCCCAAGTGGGACTGAGGCTGAATGTCAGCCGCCATCTGCTGCTTGCACAGTTAATTAAATCACGACACCACCCCAGGTGAGGGGAGGCGGAGGCAGGATTTGAAGTCACTGGCCCGCTGGGAAGGGGGCGGGGGGCGTTGCGGGGCTCAGCTCTCGCCTGCGTCTGTAGCCAGAGGAAGAAGTAACCTCGAGGGGAAAGAAATGGTGATGTATTTCTGTATTCAGAACACTGACACTGCTCCAGAAAGAAATGAGAGGAGATTATGCAGGAAGGGAATTGAGCCTGTCAGGATCTTCAAAAAAGAAAGGGAAAAAAAAAGGTGCAGAAAGGAACCGTTTGTTGCTCTTTGTTCAGGTTTTTATCTTGAGAGTCTGTTTATAAAAACGCTCTCTCTTTCGCCCAGACTCTTTTTCACTCCTGCTTGGACACGCTCCCCCGCCCCGCGCGCCCTCCCTGGCTCTTGTTTGAGTTAAAGCTCTTTCCTTGATTAAATAATGAATAAAAGCTCTTCCCAAGTCTGGCCTTCTTGGTCGCAGGGAGAAATTACAGATATATGTACATACATATACATGCAAAACAGCCTGAGATAAAGAGGCCCAGGATAAACAGCCTTCTGGTGTTTTTTTTTCTTTTTCTTTTAAAGAATTGTCATTCATAAACTACACTTACAGACGACACAATTTCAAAGTAGGGCAGACCAGGCTAAGTGCAGCTAAATAGTTTGATTTAATAAAGCTCTTGGATTTAAAAGCATCTATTTTTTATTTAAAATTATGATAGTTATCTTAAAACATGGGTTGGGGCTCTGTCCTCCAGGATCGCCCTGTCTGTCCGGGGCTGAGCCACGCAGGCTACTTCTCTACAGGGAAGGACGATCCAATTCATAAGCCATGTTTCTCTTCGGCCTTCTTTCCTCAAGGCTCATCAATTAAGGCAAAGCTCTTTCCAGTGTACCATCTGCAGATCTGCTGCATCCTCACCCCAGAAGCACTGCCCTTGCACACGCCTCCCTCCCACCAAACCCCTCCAATCCCGTCCCACCGCTGCGAGGAGGAGGAGGGGCAACCTTCCCAGCTGCCCCGCCCATCCACCTGCGGGAGCTTTACCCTTCCACCTGTTCCAGACTTCTCTCCTCCCCGCCTAAACAGGGCCATACCTAATGGAATTTCGAAAGGGAATTTTTACGAAGATACGAAAGGAAGACGAAATAATTTTTAATGGCACAAAATGTATGAGCAAACCGTGCAGATTTCTGAGCCCTCATTAACTCATGTTTGGCTACAGATTGGTTAATAGTGTTTGTAGGTTTACAGATGACCCTGTAACTAGGGACCCAACAGAAGGATATTTCTGAAATGCAAGGCTTGTTCCTCAAGAGCAAGGATTGGCGGGTTTTGGATAAAATCCATTCATTGATCCAGCCGTCCAATAATTATTTATTGACTGGCTGAATTGTGTAGGTAGGTACTGGGGACATAGAGTGGAGAGCAAAGCCAGCACCATCTCTGGCCGCATGTAACTTGTAGTCTAGTGGAAACGAGAGACATCAATTCAATAATCACCCTAAAAAACAAATAATGAGCTGAAGAAAGACTTCTAAGGGAAAGGAACATGGTTTAATGAGAGCATATTACTAGGCTAGGGGTCAGGAAAGATTTCCCAAAGAGTTAGTGCTTGAAATACAATCAAAGCATGAGTAAGATGCCATTAAAAATGTAGGGGTGCACTTTTTTATGGGCGTGCGGAATGTGGGGAGTTTGAGGTCTGGAAGAAAGCCAGTGGGGCTGGAGCTCAGAGGAAGAGAGTAGAAAGAGGCAAGCCTAGGAGAGGAGTTCGAGTTGAGCTGCGCCATTTATCTACTGTTGCGGAACAAATTGCCCCCAAAATTAGCAGCTTAAAACAACAAGCATTTATTATCCCATAATTTCCATGGGTACAGAATTCAACAGGAGCTTAGTGGAGTGGTTCTGGCCCAGAGTCTTTCATGAAGTCACAAATCAAGACACTGGGGAGAGTTGCAGTCCTCTGGAGGCCTGTCAGGGCCTATTGGGTCTGCTTACAAGATAGCTTGCTCATGTGGCCTCAGTCCTTAACATACAACCCCTCCATGGAGCTCCTTAAGAGTCCTCATGATATAGTAGTTCATTCCCCCAGAGAAATGATCCAGAATAAAGAGAACAAGAACAGAAAGAAGCCATATACCTTTTAAAAATCCTGATCTGGTAAGCCACAACCTGTCGCTTCTACCACATTCTATGCATTAGAGGCGAGCCACTAGCCCAAGCTCAAGGGGAAGAGAATTAGGCTCTACCTTTTGAAGGGAGAAGTGCCAAAGATTTGTGTACATATTTTAAAGCCACCCAATGCCATGGTTGACTTGGTAGCCCTATTAAGATGTGTCCAATTTCTAAGGCTGCCGTAAGAAAGCACCACAGACTGTATGGCTTAAATAATTGAAATTTATCCTCTCACAATTTTGAAGGTCAGAAGTCAAGATCAAGGTATTGGCAGGGTTTGCTTCTTCTGGGGTCTAGCTTTGGCTTGTGGATGGCCATCTTCTCTCTGAATTATCACAGGGTCTTCTCTCTGCCTGGGTCCAAATTCCTTCTTATGAAAATACCAGTCATGGGGCGCCGGGGTGGCTCAGTGGGTTAAGGCTCTGCCTTTGGCTCATGTCATGATCTCAGGGTCCTGGGATCCAGCCCCACATAGGACTCTCTGCTCAACAGGGACCCTGCTTCCCCCTCACTCTCTGCCTGCCTCTTTGCCTACTGTGATCTCTCTCTGTCAAATATATCAATAAAATCTTAAAAAAAAAAACAGTCATGTTGGATTAGGACCCTAATGACCCCATTTTAACTGAATTACCACTTTAAAGACACTAAGTACAAATAGAGTGACATTCTGAGCTACTGGGTGGGGTATAACTTTGACATTTCAGGGGTACACAGTACAGATTGTATCATAAGAATTTTGGTTATTCATTCTTAGAGCAACAGGAAACCACTGAAGTAAATGGAAACATAGGTGGTAGGTAGCACTCTCAGATTTGCATTTAGAAATTCCTCAGGTTGTAATGTGGGGATCTGATTAGAGAGGGAGCCAAGTGAAAATTGACTGGAGGTCTGCAGCGCTCCCAATGAGATGGGATGGGTGTTGGGATGAAGATGGTGGCCACAGAGACAACAGGATTTGGTAGTTTCAGGAGACATTTAAGACACATGCTTGTTTGGTAGATGGAATATTAGGGTAAGAACAAGGGAGAGTCAATGATGATGCTTGCATTTCCTGCTTGTACCCTGGGTGGTGGTGAAACTCTTGCTGGAGGTGGAAGAGGTCCAGGCTTGGAGGTGGTGGTAGGAGGCTTTTGAGTTGGTAATGGTTGTATGGTGGTGAGAAGCCTGGTAGTGACCAAATAGGGACACCCCTTGGGATGCTGTGAGATACTCAGTTGTAAGGCACAGAGAGGACTGGATTACAAATGGAGGTCTGTGAGTCATCACCAGGAGAATACACGTGTAAGACTGGACTGGAACCAGGTATGAGTGAGAAGAGAAAGGGGCTGGGGGCCAACCTTCAAAGACCTCTGGCCAAATACGCTCTATTTTTGAGCCTACTCTTCTACTTACCACATACACTGAATTTGAAAGTATGGCTTAAATGTGTCTTTACAGAACTTGATATAATACATATGAGAATAAGTGATGGGCCAGGAGAGCAGTCCAAGGGCACTTCAGCATGGTTCATGAGCTTATCAGCTGAGAGTGTTTCTGCCCATCGCCCCAGTGCTGGGCACGGGTAGGGATGTTGGTTTCTCCATCTCATGCATGTGTGCGCAGGGGCTGGCGGGGAGATGAAATCAGAGCATACTAAGATCTTTTATATGGTAAATTCTAGAACAGTCACTCATGGGGGGACACAGGTAAGGATGCAGTTTTTGCCTCACCCCCCATCTCTCTTTCTGGGTCAGGAATGAAGAACTAAGAGAAGGAGTCTCTGTGGGTGAGGGGTAGAGATGGGGCTCCTGGGAGACCCAAGCAGAAGAGGAGTGGAAAGCAGTCATAATAGGAACGTGATTTTTTTCTTTTCTTTCCGAGTTAGACCGACCCTCCTTGGATAACCACATTCACCACAAGTGTCACAGAAGACACAAGGTCTGTGGAAAAGGGACTCTAAGGTAAACAGATAATCTCTAAAGAGGATTTCTGTCAGGGAACAGAATTTGTGCTCCCAAACTAGGATGGCTAATTCAATGTCACACTTGTGATTGAGCACCTTCTCCAGGGCTGATACGTGCACAGTACAAGTTATGGGCGGAGGGAGGTGCTTGGTGGGATAAGAGAGAAGTGGGCAGTGTGGCAACTCCTGATAACAGAGAACAAAGTGAGATTGTAGTGACAATGCAGGATTTAGGAGGCATATTTAGGGAAAAAGCATCTCCTTTAGAGACTCTGCTCTCAATACCTCTAATGTCCCACATACTTCACTGTTGATCATGTTTGTAGCTTGTCTGAGACTTATTACTTGAATGTTAGCACCCCGAGTTCAGGGGTCTGTGTGTGTTTTGTTCCATGACTTACTGTGAGCACGTAGAACGGGGTCTGCATGTAACAGATGTTCAGTACATACTTGTTGAGGGAATGAGTGAAAAGTCTTCAAAATTCCATGAAGCAGGATGGATGTGAGTCTCCCCACATGTGGTGACGGTCCTGCAGGGCCTCACAAGTGCACAGAGCAGTGCAAACGAATAAATCTCTCTTTACCCTGCTCATCTGTACACATTCAGAGTAAGGAGGGCCTAACCTGGGGGTTTGTGGAGTTCATGGCACTTCTCCCCATGCCTCCTGCTGCCCCTTTAATGAGACCACTCCCTCCGCCACTTAGGAGTCCATTCAGAGCACAATCTCATCTGGCCACATCCATACCCCTTACACCTGCTGACCTCTTGGCGTGACTCGCCTCCCCCGGCATCCCCTTCCCGGGCTCCCTCAATTGTGGTTATGGTAATGAAACCACTTGTTTATAGTTGCAAAATTGAAAGCTCCATTCTTCAAGTATACAAATTTCCTACTCTAAGAAGATGGGAAGATTGGTGAAGGGAACTTGGAGCACTCTTAAATTATATTACCATTGCTGGGGGAGGTTCCACGTGCAGATGTCTGTGGTCTGTTTCAGACTGATGTGACGAGAACAGGTCTGAAGGGATGCTGCAGTCGGGCTCACTTCCCAGATGGCACCTGCTCCTCTTGGGAGGGCCAGCCAAGGCCATGGCTAGCTGCACAAGATCAGGTTCCAAGCACTGCTGATGGTAGAGAGCCAGGGTCTTTTCCAGGACCCGGAGTGTCTCACCCTAGCCATTATGCCCTTGCTCCTTCATCCCGGGGCTTCCTGATGCCCCCCTGCTCTCACATGTCTCTTCCCCAAGGTCAATTGGCATCTAAGATAATTCTTTTCTCTTGTAGCCCCTTTTCTGACACCCAGGGACACATTTCTCTCCTTTCATTATTGCTTTCACCTCTGGTAATGACGTTTTTGACTGTGAAGTATGTCACGGGAACCCAACTACTTTGCCAAAATGAAGCACAAAATTGAACCTAATTAGGAATGAAAATTAATTATATATGGAATAATTTCTGAGGGACTGTAGTGATGAATACAGGTAGGTGTCTCATGGAAACCCCCTCAGAGGAGGTGAGAATTGGTGAGGTCTTGAGGAAGGGTGTGGAGCAGTTTTGGGTAGCAAGGGGCAGCTGACTACCAAACGCTGTGTTTAGCCTCCAGTGAGAGACTGAGGCCGGAGAAAGGTCTGTGTTGGAGAAGAGAGCAAAATAGGAAACCTGATTGCCCTCCGCAGCTGCAGACTGCTTGTCTGTCGGCTAAGCTAGCAGATTTTCCCTGATCTGAGCATTGAAACCGACAAAGAGATTAATAAACCAAGTTCGGGGCTGAAAAAGGACAGGACCTCTGGAGAACTCAGTCAGGACTTGTTTGAGGCACAGAAGCTGATTTGTAGGGCACAGAAAGAAGGAACTGGGCATTGCTTATTCAATGAACACAAGGGGAAAAAAGAGCAGCTATTTCACTTTTAAGTACTTTCTCTGAACCTGACCTGTTTCACTGTAAAATGGGGAGATTCCTTCCCCCTCTATCATCATCACCACCACCACGGTCATCATCCCATCACATCATCATCTTCACCATCATCATCACCACCACCACCATCACCACCATCACCACCACCACCATCACCACCATCACCACCACCATCATCATCCCATCACATCATTATCATCAACATCAACATCAACATTATCACCACCACCATTATCATCCCATCACCATCATCATCATCACCACCATGATCATCATCACCATCACCACCACCAGCATCATCACACCACCATCATCACTATCCCCAACACCATCATCATCACTTTGAAATATTTTAATATATCTACTTCCCAGAAACCACATTCCCCAGGTTTTCTTCCCACTCTACTGGCTTCTCTTTCTCAGCCTTCTCTTCCTCGGCTCTTCCTCTGAATGTTGTGGCAGAGACAGAACTGGATACCTTCCCATCTATAGTTGTACATTCTCCATGGTGATAGCCAACAATACACATGTTTAATTAACATTTAGACCTGAAAATGGCTCAAACTAAACTCTTGATTCCTCATCCAACCCTCCCTCCAGGTTCTAACAAAGGTCACCGTGATTCACCCAGTTGCTCCATTTCAAATCCTGAGAGATTTTCTCCATTCTTTTCTCTCTCTTACACCTCATCTCCAACCTGGCAGCCAGTCAATTTACCCTACTTCCTAAACCTATCTGACCCATGTTCATTTCTCTCCCTTCAGGGACTCAACCCTTCCCTAAGTGACTATCATAACAACCTTCTAAGTCCACCTGGTTCTCCTTTTGTTCCCTTGTAACACTTCCCTGCACAGAGCCAGAAGGAACTTTAAGAAATTATATCAGATTGCATCCAAGGACTTCTTATCACAATGAAAGTAAAACACAATGGCTTCCTCTGGCACACAAGCCAAGAGGCTCTGGCTCTGCACCCCTCTCCTCTCTCATGTCTTCCAACTCTCACCCCCTACCTGCTAGGTTTCAGCCATTCTGGTCTTCCCTCCTTTCCTCATACCCCCCACTAGGACTAGCAACTGCACCTCCTGAGGGTCATGTGGCAGCTCCTCCTTGCTCTTCGTGGCTTAGTATGAAGGTCACCCCCTCAAGAGGACCTTCTTGTCACTTCATCTAAAAGTGCTTCTCAGTCAATCCCTTTTAAATCTTTGCTCATACTTATTGCTGGGTAAGATTTTCCTGTGGATGTGTTTCTTGTACTACAATGTCCTGGTTTGTTACGTTAGTATCCTCCACCTACGGTGGCACCTGGGACATACTAGGTACTCAATAAATATTCATTGCATTTTTTTTTTTAATTTAAAGAACACAAAGCAGTATAATTGAGTAGAAGTATATAGTTTCTGGGTCTAGACATTAACTAAAACCCTGGTTCTTCTTGTGTGATCTTGTTACCCTTCCCGTAACCCTGGTTGTAACTGTGCAACCTTGAGCTTACCTTTCAACTACTCTGAGCTTTGATTTATTCATTCATTAAATAGCAATACTACTTATCTTGCTGAAATTTGAGATGATTGCATGAGATAATGAATGCATATGAAATAGTATCCCTTGCCCATATGGACCCCCAACAGATATTATTATTTTAATTAATATTGAACCTCTGGGTGGCAAAGGCCCCTGAGGCCTCAGGCAAGGGAGATAAGGGCTTGGGCAAAGAGGAGTCTTCTGCCTCTGGACTGAATGAAAGCAGGGTGAGGAGGGAGAACACTGTCTGCAGCTTTCCCCCGCTCCTCCTGGCCAGCTACCCTATTGCAATGCTGCTGTTGGCAGCGGTGTTCCAATGTACATAAATATTGGCTCATTCTAATGGGACCAGATCGAGGCTGATAAAGGCAATGAGAGTCAAGGTTATTGATGTCTGTCTGAGGGCCTCCATGGGACCTAAGCCAGGACTGTAACAAGGATCCAGAAGCTGCATCGGGCCCATTGATTCTCTATCACCCCAGGAAGACACGCATTCAGGGGAGCTGGCAGCTTGGCTAGCAAGAGTCTGTTTTAATGAAAGCATGCAAATGGCCCTACTCCCAGTGTGCTTTCCCTCCCTGGCAGCCTACAGGCCTTCCGTCTAAGAGGTATTTGGCGCCTTGGAATTATATTGATGAAAACAATGGAAGAAAACCAAGGTAGGCAAAGAAGGCATTTGGCCTGCTCTCTGGCGTTCCTGTGGAGACAGGAGTTCTTTGTGGCACGTTTTAGATAGTGGGGAGGGGTAACACAGAGGGAGGGGTGCACTGCTTGGGGGTCACCCTGGGTGGCCAAGGGGCTGCAGAGCCTGGTGGAGTGCAAAGGGCCCCAGGCAGGAGCCAGGAGTAGGTCCCTGAGAAGCTGTGGGTCTGGATCTGGATCATAGCGGATCGCACTATGTGGTGGCAGGTCCTTTGATGTGGCACCACGGAGACCTCAGGCTATGAGGGCGGCAGGTTGCCCGGATGGATAATTATCTGTTTGTTGGTCATGTCCCTCCTAGACTGTGAGCTCCTTGAGCTCAGTAGCTGTGTGTCATCCACCTCAGGCTGCCCAGAGCCCAGCACAGCGGCACCCAGAGGTTACTGGCTATGTTTGTTGAGTGAATTTACAGACTTTGACAACATTGTCTCTGACCGCTGTCACAGAAGGCACAGCTGTAGCCTGTAGTGTGGAAACAACTCTCTCTGAGGGACAGAGAGGAGAGAACACCAGCGACTCAGAGCTAGTGTGTGGATGGAGAGTTACTGGAAAACACTGATGGAAACTCAGGGCCCAGTCCCCACGCTGCTCTGACTTCACCACACGACAGCCAACCCGCAGTCCTGCCTCCTGGATTCTGCTCGCCTCAGCCAGCTTTAAGCATTGCTTGTGGCAAAGGCAAGGCCTCTGGGTCCCAGTGGAGCTGCCATTTCCCCCCACCTCCCCTCTGCTCCGTGAGCAAAACCAAACAAACCTGGCGTCAGCAAAAAGAAGAGGCATTTGGAGCCTCCAACGAGGTCACTCATTCTCGCACTCATTCCTCCATGCCTTCATCTGTGCATCTAATGTGCCCTTAGCTTCCGCTTTGCTCCCGGGTCCCTCTTGAGCAGTCTCACGGAAGGGGATGGCAAGCCTTGTCAGAGTTCATGAGAAAGCTCGCCATCATTTTCCTCCAGGGCCCTCAAAGGCAGGGCTGGTTCTGAGGCTCATTCTGCAAGGCGGCAGCCCCTGTGGAAGGCATGGTGCGTTGAGGGTATGCCTGCCCTCTCTGGGCCGCCGCCGGGAGGAGGGCTCCTCCCTGCCTCCACCCGGAACGCCCTGGGAGCCCAGCAGAGAGCCAAGCGGAGGGCTGATGTGGCCCAAAGCATCCAGGGCCTAGTTACTCCAATACCAAAGGTGCCCGCAGGAGTCCGTTTCCTCCCTCTAAGATGCCTCTCTTTGTTCTACCATCATGCTCAGGGTGGAAGCTGGGAGAGGAGTCGAGCTCAGCGCTCTGGCCCATCTAATTTAATGTATAACTCATGTCACCGCAGCAATTAGTATGGATTGTTTGCATTTCTTCCTAACACTTTCCCCAAGTCACTGGGTGTTTGAGATGGCTGGTGTGTTCACGCCTGACTGGTGGGAAAATTGGAGGGTGTTCTAGGGGAGGGGAGGTTGTGGGGGGGGGGCTGGCCTCAGAAGATGGGGGTAGGGCCAGGGAGTCTTCAGCCTGAGCCATATGGGCTGCCTCTTGCCTGGCGCGCGGGATCCTGACCAGAGCGTCTGTCTCTCGCTGCCTGTGGCTCCTGCCTTCTCCACGCAGGGGAGGAGGGGGCGCTGTCGGGACTTCAGTCCCCGCAGTTGTCTCCCAAGAGGAAGAAAGCATTCTATACATCCCGTGGGAGAGAGGCCTGGGGTGAGGGATCTCAGCAGCTCAGGGCTCTGGGTCACCGGGAAGCTAAGCACGACGGGTCTATGTCTAGAAGGGTTCTGAGTTGGGGGATGAGGCACGCTGGAGGTTGCCTGGGAGAAAGGGAGGGCGGGAAAGAATATGTTCCTTTATTTCCAACGCTGTGCTCTGTCTACGATGGCATAAAGCTCTACAGCCTAGAGCGTTCCAGCTTCCTTTCTATTGGGTAAGAGTTGCCAACACTAAGGCCGACTGGGCTTTCAGAAAAAGAGGAGTTTATAAGAAGCCTGTGATGCCGGGAGGAAGGAAGGGTGGTGGGGCCTGGAGGGGGCAGAGGGGTTCTTGAGGGACTCAAGGTCCAAAGGGGGCCGTAGGAGACAAGGAGGGCTGTGGGGGAGAGGAGAGGGAGCCACACACTCTGAGATTTCTCCGACCCACGCAGGGGTGACCCAGAGTTCTGGGAGCGCGTGTGCCCACGAAGGCTTTGTTGGGACTCTGAGTTGTATACAGTCTTTGAAATGAATGGTTGGTATACATTCTGGTAGTGTTTTCTGTGACACTTCTTAATGACTCTGAGGTAAGTGTTATTTGTCCTCTAGTTAGATGCCCCCCACCCCCGCCCAGGTGTATCGGGAGAGCAGGAGTAGTAAGCAACGTTCCATGAAGTTAATTCTCCAAAGGATTCAAGAAAACGTAGGCAGATGATAGAAATCAACTTCTGGGGATTGTCTTCCTATGGAAGAACTCCCTCTGTGAGTGTGGTGGGGGGTGAGGGGGCTGGGGAGGGACAGAGAGGGGGAGAGAGAGAAAGAGAGAAGCATTCAGACATAGTCACACATCTGGTGGGCAGTCAGTTTCTTGCAAAAGGAGCCATATTACTGATAACCCTACTGCTGAACAGGACACATTTTTAAGGCCATTTCTCTCATTTCTTCAGGTCCAAATGAAATTTCTGAGCAACACTTACGAAGCGCAGTGCCAGAGGGAATAAAGAAATAGACAGTGAATAGCAAAAAGAATAGGTTTGTTTGAGTAAAAAGAAATAAAAGACAAATGTTAGCTGTTTCCTGATGAGATAATTACAGAATTTTGCAGAGGGAGACGCTTTAAGAGATGGTTGGGGATCTGGGAGAGCAGGTAGATGGTCGATGTGGACAGGAGCCAACTGTCATTGGCCATACCGAATGGGAGGGACATTGCCTCCAACCCCAGGGAATGGCCTTTGAGTGTTTTTTTTTTTCCTTTAAAGGTCACATATCAGAACAAGTCAGCCACATTCCCTTATTCTGTCCCCTTCATGCTTAATGGCACACATTTTGAGAGACTATTGGCCAGGATTCAAGGTCACAGGCAGAATGAAACTCAGGGGCCCACAAGAGGCCCAACCCATGAACTTAACCTTATTCCCACGGTTCTCCAACCAGTGGAATTAACTAGGCAGAGATTGCTGGGAAAGTGGCCTTTAGTGTGACCCGCACATCAGTGTTCAATAAGTATTGTTCACGTAGATGAATGAACTGTTAGCTGGGGAAGCAAATTGCGGTGAGAAAGGTCACAGGTCAGTTATTGGGTTTGTGATTTATGCATACGCAGATGACTGGTGAAGGTTTGAGTCCCTTCCTTGGCCACCTCGGGAAAAGCAAGCTTGAAGTAAATTGAAGATCAATTACTGAGGGACAGAACAAAATGAGAAGTCCACAGACACGATTCGGAGAGAGCAGAGTGAAGAAAATCAAGAGGAGAGGGGACCCCAGAATCTCAGGGGAAAGGCTGAGAGAATAGAGTCAGATCTGGTGTAACCTAGAGGGGAGGAACCAAAACTCCTTGAAAAGCAAACAGGAAAAAGGCAGCAAGGGATGGTCCAAGGGCTAAAATTCACAGAACTTGAACTGATGGTGGATTTTCCAGAGTTCTGAGGAGAGTCAGCCTGTGGTGTTAGGATGTGTCATGTAAAGGGCCCTCCGTGGACCACTCAGTCTTGGCAACACGGCGCTAGACCATGATGAACAGAGATCCTTCTCACAGACCTCCTAGTCCGGAGTGCGGTCACGCATACTGTCAGCTTCCATAAGGAAGACCCAGTGCTGGCATTTTCCCAACCAAGCTGACAATAGAACCTTCTTTCGTGGACTATTTGACAGAGCAGGGATTCCAAGAACACATCTCAGGGAAGGTTGAATGTGCCTCATTCCTGCTGGGTCTCTCTGGACTGGGGCAGGGTGGAGCGGCTGGAAAAGTGTGAAGAAGGAAGGGAAGTTGCAACCCTTGCCCTGGGCGCCCTCTTCCTGTGTGACTTTGGACAGCCTCTGAACTTCAGTGTCCTCATACGACCCATGAGGGTGGGCTAGATGAACTTGAAGCCTTATCCTGCACTGGGTTTTATCGCTCTAACTGGCTCCCTTCGAGTGTTTGGAATCGTGTGCCTGTTATGGGATGGACAGGTGAAATGCACTCATCACTTAATTTTCTGTGTCCCTCACTCAGCTCTAAGTTCTGGAAGGGTGGGCTCTACAGTTAGTTTACCTGGGCTGTTGTAAACAGAGCACCTAACCCAGAGTCTGAAACACAGCCGAAGCACAACGCATCTTGTGGAAAGAATGAATGAGCGGCTTCATCTCTGATGAGCCTTCGTGTCATGCCTGCCAGGACAGGAGGTGGAGGGCTGGCCCTGGACCTTCAGCCTGCCCCCAGCGGCGCAGTCAGTCTCACGCACATCCGCCAGGCATCCGTGTCCACGGGAGCCCAGGCACCTCTGGGTCCCCGAGTCCCCCCCACCTCCCCAATGTGGAAGGCAGGCTCTGGTGAGGGTTAGCGTCCCCCTGTCCAAGAGCCGGGCAGCTACATCCCCCAGGAAGGTGCGGGGACGGATTCCCACAATCGCGGGTCTGTTGGTGCAGGAGCATGGAGCTCACAAATTGCCTTCTCACAGGACCGGCACTGCCCGGTCGCAGAGCTGACTGCTTCATTGTCAGCTTCGGCAGGCTTGGTGGCTGGCAGTGAGAATCTATTTTCTGTCACTAAATTAACCACTGTTGGAAGCCCATCTCCTGGGGCTTTCCCAGACCCATACCAGCACATGCTCTCACGTGCCTTCCCCCTTCCTCTGGTGCCACTTGCCTCCCTTAGTCTGTTCCCTTCCTTGCTCCTTCCTCCCTTGCCTCCATCCTTCTAGCTCTCCAGGCCAAGGCTCTCAAGGCAGGGATCTGGGCTGAGGTGGGAGCCAGCCAGACAGGCGCTGTCGCAGAAGTGGCCCCGGCTCAGGCGGGAAGTCAGGGCACGGATGCCTGCCTCATGTTGGAGGCGGACAGACAGGCGCTGTCGCAGAGGTGACCCCGGCTCAGGCGGGAAGCCAGATGCCTGCCTCATGTTGGAGGGGAACAGACAGCAGACACAGCTCACCTGCCAGCTCCCCCTGGGCCCCATGAGGTGCTTTGCTTGCAGGGTCTTTTCTGGAAGAACAAGTCCTTGAGGAAAACTGTTGCAGCAAAAGCAGCTCTGGCTTGGAGATACTGTGGGGTTGGTCACATCCCGACTAAAGCCAATCAGTATTGGTAACACATTGCCATGTGCCGCCGGTAAGGAGCTGGGCATTCACCTGATTTTTCTAGGACAAGATTTCATTATCTTTCTTGATTAGACCTCTGTGGGTTCCTTACTCTCGTAAAGGAATAAGCTGTGTGTGTGTGCACTTGTGTGTGCACATGTGTGAGTGTGTGTTACAGACCAAACACTTATGGCTCCCCAATCTGTATATTCAGTCTTAACACTGAGTGTGACGGTCCTAGAAGGTGAGGCATTTGGGAGGAGATTAGGTCACAAGAGACGAGCCCTCCTGAACAGCACTGGCGGCCTTAAGAAGGAGCTCCCACACCCCATGTAAGAGCACAGCAAGAAGACGGCATCTCTGGCCCAGGAAGTAGGCCCTCATCAGACACTACACCTGCCAGAGCCTTAATTTTGGTCTTCCCAACCTCCAGAACAGTGAGGAATGCATTTCCATGGTTTATGAGCCCCCCCAGTCTATGGGATTCTGTTAGAGCAACCCGAATGAACAAAGACACCTATTTTAGGATCCTTTGAGCCCTGGATGAAGCTGCTCATGTCCCTAGAGGAAAAAGGAGCAGGAGCAGCTGTCACCGGGGTACAGATCGCTGTGCAGCTAGGGCTAACCCCTGGCTCCGGAACTCATTCAGTCTTCCTGGGAGCAGGAGTTTGGACTAGTTTGAGTCTTGCTGCAGGCAGAGAAGTGGGGGCCCTACCACTTGGTGGGCTTTCTCTGTGGCTCTAGCTACACATAAAATGCTTCCTGGTGCAGGAAGATCTTAAACTTTGGGACAATGAGAATCTCACTTCTCATAGCCATGCCCCTCCATCGCTCTGTGTGTGGAGTGTGTGGAGGTTTCTGGGGAGAAGGGTGCCAGGCACCTGGATGACTGCTGGGTATCACCCTGTCCTGCTCCCCACAAAGGCCCAGTGGCTCATGAGGAAGGGAAGGAAGGAAGCAGGAGACCTGGCCTGTGCCTCTGTGTCTCTGTGTCTCTGGGCAGGCACTACCACAAGGCAATTCCTCTGGGCCAGAGTTCCAGGATCATGTCTGATTCATAAGGACAGTTTCAGCAGAGCCCATCATTCCATCCTACCAGGGGAGAAGGTGGCAGGGGTGGATGGGCAGGTATGGTCTTTGGGAGAAACGGAAGTTAAAGTAGAATCTGACATGAGTGGAAACCCATGCTCCCTAAGGAAACTCGGAGGAGATTTAGACATGGAAACGGTAGGGGCTCTGGATCCGCTCAAGTGTAAGCATGACTCACCTCTCTGAGCCCCTGTCTCGTCTAGAACACGGGAATCCCAGTTCCCACTCTGTAGGGTGGGGGAGGATTCAGGAGTTTATGGTAGAACCACCTGGGCCCTGGACAGTCTTGCAGTCAGTGATAGCTCTGATCATCATATTCATAACCACAAGTGAGCACTGGCAGTAATTAATACGTTTTAACTTTTTCAAGGTGTCCTTAATGTTTGTTGCTCCAGGCTCTGTTCTGGCATCAAGAGCTTGGGTTAACAAACTGGGGACAAATGATACTGGGATTCTTGTGTTTTTCTTAGGATTAAAATGAATCTTAGCTGGTGGTAGGGGGGTGTGTGTCTCACCTGATTCAGGAAATATCCCTGGTGACAAACCACTGTTTAGCAAGCAACACCTGCTCGGTGTGAGGTCTGTGCTCAGGCTTTGCTGAGTCTGTTGCAGTAGCTGTACTCTGCTCAGGGAAGGTGCATGGAGACTAGTGTCAGCCTCATCTTCCTACCCTTGACCCACCCTGAGATCACGGGAGGCTGCCTGGCAGGGTGATGGGAGGCCTGCAACAGAATGAGCTTCCAGTGCCTTCCCTCCTTCTCCTCATATCCCTCCCTCACTTCCCACTCCTGCCCCTGCCTTTTTTCCAGAAAAAGTCATTCAAGTCGGTAATTCTGCCCCCATTACATTTCTGCACCTGGCTTAGCAGAGTGTGTCATCTTTCCCCCAGGTGTGCAGGTGGATGCCTGAGTTGCATAGGAAGTCATTTCTAAAGTCTCATATCCGTTCGGGTAGGATAATCCCGTCCCCTGGATGGCAGGAGAGAGGAGAATGCGGTGTGAAAGATGGCACACTCAGCCTCCTCTGGGTCCTGCTGGCAGCCCCGCCACGTCAGCCTCCTCGACGTCTCCTCAAAGGCTAGGATGACACTGACCCGAGCCTCCTTTCTTCTCCGTCTTGGCTTCAGGCTTACCGTCGGCCAGCTGGGCTGGTCCACTTCTGGGGGCTCCTAGTCCTCCTCACACTGCATGCAACAAAAAGTGTGTCCCCTCAAGATAATGAATGTGAAATAAGAAGAGGCCTTGCCCTTTCCCCCATGGTCCTGTCCATGCCTGTAGCCCCTAGGTCTTCCTACGTCCAGGATACTGCTCTAGGTGCTTCCATACTCTGTAATAAACAACTCTTCAGGCTCCGTGACATCCCTCGGGGGTAGAACTCACATTATGTTCATTTGCAGAGAGGGGAAATGGGTCAGATTGGTTCCTTAACTGGCCGGAGATCATGCCACTAGAAATCGGTGGCACCGGGGTTCAAACCCAGATGGTCTTCCTCCAGGGCCCATGCATTCTTTACCCCAGGATGCTGGCAAGACAGACAGGCTGCTCTTTGGTCTTTAGACACACGTAGGCATTTAGTGCTCACGCTCAAGACCCATGTCCTTGTGCTCACAGCGTCCCTTTATTTCCTCGAACCACCCTGCCCCTTGCCAGTCCCCCTCCTCTGCACCTCTCCTGCCTAGGCTTGCTCTCTGACTCCCTGGGGGCTCTGTCCTGCCTGTCCTGCATCTCTATAGACCCAGTGCTTTGCCTGGCGCTCTGTGTCTGTGCTTCCTCCAGCCTGACTTCCCCGTCTCCCTGGCCACTGCCCTGGCTGGATGTTTCAGCTGTCCTTCTGCCAGCGTCTCTTCTCTGTCTCCATCAGTATCTCTTTCTCTCCCTGCCTCTTTTCCTTCTCAACACCCTCTGCCTTCTCGCTCCCTCCCTGCCACGCTTCTCTTTTGTCTCCCTCTCTTGTTCATTTAGTGGCCCCATTGATTACTTCAGGGCACAACCAAGAGCATCTTTGTCTCTGTCCTTGCTCCCTGCTCCCCCCTCTGCCTTCGTTGGGACTCTCAGCTGGAGATGGGAACCAGGTTCAATCCACGCTCTGTTCCTCGCCAAAGAATAACAATGAACTCAGGAACCACAGAAGAACCAGACAGAGCATCTCTGTATTTCAAGAGACATCCCGATCTCTTGTGACAGAATGACTTCTCTTGGGTTATTTATCAACTCTGGGGCTGGGGAGTGCCCTGCATACAGATGGGGCAGCTGGCTGGTGACTGGGTTCAGCTGGGGGCCTACCGGTTCTCAGCGAGGACCTCCTGTCAGAGCTCAGGTCAAGTTGTGTGTAGGTGGAAGCTCCCCCCGCCCCTGGGGTAGCTCCGGCAGACAGAGGGGAGGAGCCTCTGATTTCATGGAAGGCAGTGACCCTAGACACCATGTCACTGGTGCCCACAGCACCCTGGAAGCAAGACATGCCTTTGGGCTCCCTCTGCAGGGTCCTGTGTCTCCACATGGCCCTCATCTCCAGGGCTGAGCTGTCAGGGATCCCTACTCACTCTTGCGGGCTTGGGCCTCGCCACTTCCAAGAAACCTTTGCATCTTCTGACTTTACTCCAATCCTTTCCTCTGTAGGCCCTCATGCAGTGCTTGTTTCTAGTCTATGCCTTGTTGATTACGGTCTGTGACATCATCTTCCCAGCTGGTAGGCAGCACTTCACGATGGAGTGAACCTGCAACGGGGCTTCTGGTCTACCCCATTGAACTGTAGGTATTTTGATGATGGGGATCCTGTCTTCTATTGATGTTGTCCCTCCTCTTCTCCAGCAGCTAGACTAGCATTGAGCACCTGGTAGGTGTTCAGTAAATACGGCTGATGGTCCAGTGCCCTAGCTGCCAGGTCTGGCCTCCTGTTCCACGGCTCAGGAAGGGAGCATAGCATCTGGCAAGATCAGACAGGGAGAGTCCAGCCTCAAAAGAGCTGCAGCTTTGTTCCCAGACACCAGTAGTGTAGGCTGGGGTCATCCAAGCAAAACTGCAAAAAGCCCTCCCTCATTTTACCCTGACCTTTAAGGGTCTATTTTATCAGTAGCAAAATACACAGAATTTGCTCTTTTGAGTTCTTTTTCCTCAGTTCCTCCCTCATTTCCACTCCTCTCCTCCTTAGTACTGCCCTTTCTAGCCTGGCAGAGGGTAGGAAAAGAGCAGGATTTGTGTCCCAGACTGGGGCTGGGGGAGTAATGGAAGGAACCACCATGATATCTACCAATCACAGGTGCCACGAGCTGACTCTTGAGTCTTATAATTGATGCCCATTAGGAATAGATTCTCTTTTATGATCTTCTAGAAAAAAAAATGAACCTTTGAAGGTGCCTAATGCATTTCTCTGTGGGGAAGCATTCATTTCTGCTGGCACTGACTCCTAACCCTCTGGTTCTTCCCTCCTCTTTCTCTGCCACTCTTGATCTTCCTCATCGGACTTAATAAAAATACCTTTGTTTACCTTTTATTTCTGCAGCCCTTTGCAGCTTTCAAACCTCTTTCCTATGTATGACTTCTTCCCAGCAAGAATGTAGGGAGGTGTGCAGAGATTCTTAATTCCTAGTTAATGGATGAGGTTCGAAAGGGGGATGATGGCTGGATTAAGGTACTTTAGCAGCAGGTAGGAAATACACATTTTGTTGGTCTCACCTGAGACTCTGCCCCCGGCCACCGCTCTGCCTGGGACGCCTCTCCCTGCCACCTTGGCTTTTCCTCCCTGGATCAAGTTGTCAGACTAGCCACTGTTCAGAGGTTTTCTGCTGCAGTGGAAGGCCTGGGCCATGGTTGGGGGAGGGCCTGACCCCAGGGGCCACAAGCCCAGAGAGGGTGATGTGCTCTGACCACCTGCCTCAGCAAGGGCACGAGTTTTCCTTTTTGCTGCTGCTGCAAGAGAGAGAAAGAAAAACCACAATTTCGAAGAGGGTCCCTTTCTCTACCGCCTGGAAGCAGGCAACGGAGGGAAATCAAAGAGAGGCATCTAAGATGCCAAGGGGAAGGGAGAAGAAAACACACTAGAAGGCCTTGCCGGATGGACTCCGGCCACACTTCCGAAACCCTCAGCAGCTTTGCTTGCCGGTTCCATGTGGCTTCGGGCAGCTGACGGATCGGTGCGGTTACACTCCTGCCCACATTCCTAGCCTCCTTCCTGGGGATCCCCTCAGACTCTGTGCCAGTGAGAACGGCCCGACGTGGGGAAGTGGGAAGGCACCCCAAAGGGAGTCCACAGGCGGCACCCCAAGTCCTGGTCCTGAGCCTTGTGACCTGAGTGGCCTTGGCCGCAGCTGGTCACGTACCCGCTGAGCCTCGGCTCCTCATGGGTATAACGGGCACTGTGGGCGTCTCCTCCCTGTGCTGAGGTGGGTTTCAGTGAGAGGCTGTGCAGAGCAGCTAGTGCTTGGTGGAGATCCAGGAGATCTGGGTCGTCTGAGCAGCCCTGTGTGGAGGAAAGCCCTGGGTTTTTTTCTGACATGAGTATGTAACAGTTGCACATATGTGCGAGGTCCTGGGAAGGACAAGTGCCCCCAAGATGTAAGGGACGATTCACATGCATGGCAGGATAGACAAGCAAAGGAGGGAGGGAGGGGTCCTTCCTCCTCTGCTTGCTTTTCCTCCTTTCCAGCTCTTTTGTTCGTTGCTAAAGTGGCTTCTGGCCCTTCCAACTATGATGTTTACCATTAGTCTCTTCTGGGTCCTATCAGGAGACCTGTCCCTTCTTTCAGTCCCAAAGAGAGAGGCCCTGCCAGCTGTCCTGACCCCTGCACACAGCCAGGTCTGCACGGCCGGCTCCCTTTGCCGCTGCTGCTGCTCCCAGGTTCGCTAGGAGCTGTCCCCGCTTCTCCATCAGTGGCCAGGGCACCACTCAGTGGAAGCCGCCAGGGCTGCGTCCTGCCCGCCAGGAGCTGATGTTCCAGAGATGACCTTCCCTTCCTTTTCCCCAGAGAGAGGGCAGCTCAGTCCCACCCACCCACCTCCGGTTTGCCCCGTGGGATTAATGCAGACCAATGGTGGCCGAGACCTGGGTGAGATATCAAGTAGCTCTGAAGTGCTAAATCATAGCTTTCTGGCCCTAATCTTATCACCTGCCATTAAAGATCAGAATATGAAAGCCCCGTATTAGTAAAGCTCCCACAGGCCCCGCCACACGCTGCCACAGAGACACACTCAGAATAGCTCCCCTTGCTGGCAGTTACTATGGTACCCTGCGGATCAGGGATTAATATTCCCCCCACTCCACCCCCTTTGAAAGTTACCCCTGACACTGAGCCCTCCCTCTTGCCTCCGCCCACAACAAATGCCTTGTCAACTGCACCTGATTTTCCAGGCACCTTTCCTTCCCCATGGTTGACACTACTCACCCCAGAATCCAGCCCCGGGGGCAGAGGGGGCTGCCTCAGACCCCTCCCTCCACTCCCATGCGTGGGGCCACTCCCAGAGAGAAGGTGACAGCTGACTAACAGCTAGGGCCCCATCCTATCAGGGAAGAAAGGTGCTTAGATCTCAGGAGGCTGGTGGGATATCCCTGCTCAGACATCAGCAGTGCTGGGCAGGGGCCAAGCCTCTGTTGCAGACAGGAGGGAGCCCACTGACCAGTCGTGCTCGGCACCCTGCACCCACCCCCATTCCCTCTTGTGTTCCTCAGTGCACTGTATTTGCATATTGGTGCTGGTGATTTCCTCTCTGTGTGCCTCTCCTGTGCATGGGTGTGACCTTCTGCTGGGTGGACTCACAGGGACCCCTGCGTGCTCCGGGGCTGTGGGGGGGGAACAGTGTGCATGTGGGAGCGCGTGCACACTGCACATTCACATGATACTTCTGGCCGTGTGCCTGTGTGGTCCCTGGGTGTGATGAATGTGATTTTGGGGTTCCAACTCCTCTCTGCAGGACTCTGGGAGTCCAGAAGGGTGAAGGGTCCCTAGCTCGAATGGGGCTACCCTTGGTGAGGCAGGTTCAGTAAGCGGGCTTGGAACACTTGGCGGTTACCTCTACAGCTTTTCCTGATCCGCACGGGCATTGCTAACAAGCCTGCGGCGACAAGCCGATGAACACAATGGGACTGATGGAGAGGCTGAGAAGCGAGGTCCTTGTCCCCTGGCTGCTCTGCGACTTGCCGACACTCTACTCCTCCCTCTGGAGCTTGATGCAGTCTCCCTGTGTCATATGTCTGGGATCCCCTCACCCCGGAAGAAGAAAGCAAACAAGCCCGATAGTCCTTTCTGCAGCTCCAACCATCCCATCTCCCCAAACTCCACTCCCTGCTTGAAGCTTTCCCCACTTTCTCTCTTTTGGAGCTGCCACCGAATTAGATTAGTCACATTCTTAATTAACTATGCTGGGAAGAGCTCTATTAGGTATTAAATGTTGTCACAATCCAATTAAAAAATCCATCACAGCAGGACAGGTTCTCCGAGGCTCTGCAGCTGGATCGGTGGTGCTGGGGCTTTCCTCTCCGCTAGGGGACAGGAAAGAGGAGCAGAGCCCAGGAGGCCAGCGTGGCAGGCGGCCTCAGAAGGCAGGAGCTACTCGGCCAGGAGCAGGGACAGCACAGTCTGAGCATCGCTAATGCGTGGAACAGTCAGACTACCGTGGGGTGACCAGCTGTCCCAGATTGTCCAGGATGGTCTCAAAGGGGGTGGTTGGCCACTAGCCTATGGCATCACAGCTTCCCCTGGCCCCACAGGGCAGGGAGGTAAGGCTAGTGCGTGTGTGTGTGTGTGTGTGTGTGTGTGTTTGCGTGGACACACTGGGGTTGGGCTGTGTGAGGATAGGGAGGGAGGGGCAAGACTGAAGCTTAAGTCTGGGGGGAAGCTTTTTGGCTCAGGGATAAAGAATGAGATTTGATGGAGTTGGGCTGTGGTTTCCCGGGGTCCAGCTCTAGGCCAGAGCTGCCATTCAGAGCCATGTCTATTTCATTTTAAAGAGACTTACTCGGAGGGGAGTGATCTCTGGTAAAAGGAAAAGAAAATGTGCATTCATCCCCAGATCCCCGAGTTTCCTTCCTGCAGTTCCTTGGCCCTTTCTCCTTTCCCTTGAACCTTTTCCAGGGGGTGAGCCCTCCCTGCCTCTCCTCCCTGGCCAGGATGGACACATACAGGGTTCCTTGCTGCCGGCCGGTTCTAGACTCCCCCAGTTCCCGGCTCACCACACCATATTCCCCCTGCCTCTTGGCACCAGGTTGGAGAAGAGAGGGGGCTCTCAGCCTTGTTACTGCAGAGGTGGGCCCCAGGGCGAGACAGGGAAAGGGGGAGCTTGGGCCTCAGTGTGGGCCAGGAAATGAGGTACGCACCCCAGCATTCCCCAGGTTAAGTCAGGTCTTGTGCTTTGCCCAGTGTCCTGATGTGTTTTCCGAGTATCTTAGTCTCTAGACCCATCTTTTGTGGCTCTGTTAACTGGTGATAACCATATCATTATTGCTTCTTTTTATGACTGTCCTGCCAAAAATATCTTTTCCCTCTCAAATCTTTCTAATTCTACGCTCCCATACTAGCAGATCTTAAAGTTCAACCTTCTAAAAAGGCCGTCTGGATTTATCTTGCTCACTTGGTTGTGAGGTAAGGGGCAGGGAGGGGGTTGTCTCCTCCATCTGAGCACACTCAGCACACAGCCCAGAGCTGACACCCACAGGTGGCTCTGTAGAGCATTTGTTGATCGACTAAATGAACAAGTTCATGTTCACAGTTCTAGTTTTTACTCTTCCAGGGCCCCAAATACGCGTGCTTCTTTGCTTCTACATAAAGCAGACGTTTAACTATTGATCAACACCTTTGCGGTCTCTGAACACTCCTGCCATCTCTAGTAGACACTTTGTCTGACTGAGCTTGTAAATTCCAGAAGGGGTCCGACCTGTCTGTTTGCTTGTCTCCCCACAAACCTTGAAGCCATGCTAGTTCTCTGGACAGATGACAGTCCTTGGTACTAACCCTTCCTTCCCTCATTTGGCCTCTAACCACCTATCAAGAGCTTTCTCGTAGGCTAGGATGAGCCCAGGCTTGAGGGGGACAGGAAAGAAATGTCACATTCCTCTTTCCCTTCCAAGAGCTTGCAATCCGGTCCAGGCGACAAGACATTCGGAGGAAATAGTGAAGTTGTCAATCAAGGCAGATTTGAATTAAGGGCCCCAGAGAATGATGTGGACACCCATGCTTTAGGAACCCAGAGACGGGTTGAGGGCCTGTGGGTCCAGTGGTCAGAGGACACTTCCCAGCCTGAGCTGGAGCTTGGAAGGCGGGAGGCCCTGGGCAGTGCTGGGCAGGGTGTTAGTTCCAGGCTGAGGGAACAGCATGAGATGTGCAGACTTGGAATCAGAAATAAGTGTGCTGATTATGGGGAAAGAATGGAGACTAGCCTAGTGGGAAGCAGCATTTCAGAGGGCATTTCAGAAACGAAAGGGGAATATGAATGGAAGCTGATAACAATGGAAAATCAGACCCAAGCCCTTGCAGGACACATCTGTTTCATACTTCTTTGCAAACCAGAGCTCACTGGGAGCCCAGGGTTTGGGGATGGCATGGGGAAAGGTTTGGAAGGTTCTCAAGTCTTGCAGGATAAAGGAATTATGTGGTAACTTGTGACCTGGTTAGAATTCAGCTCTCTGAATTCATGGGGTTTGGGCCCGGGCACAGGCCGGCCTCCCTGAGAAGGCGCGCAGAAACTGTGTTTGGAGGGGCAGTGACAGGCTGTCGGCCAATGGATATTAAATGACAGACGATTTATCCCCACTCAGGCGGAAGGGCAACACTTAGAATTGCCCTACGTGCTACTCACTGCATGGAAAAAATAAAACCAAGTGATTGAAGTCAGTGCATCTCTTCCCTTGTGACCGCAGCAGTTCCTGGATTGTCCTAGCTCACAGGGCGAAGGCAGGCAGGTTGCAAATAAGGACCTCAGACCCATGAGCGTCTCCCTCCCATCCGCCCTGGCCAGAGGATAAGGCTGGGAGATGGGAACTGGCAGAGCAGCTGGTCCGGGCAGGCAAGGAGCCCCGACACTTGACCTGAGTTATTTCATTGGCTCTTCTCAACAGGTCTGCAGGAAGGTTTTATCATCTCCACATTACTAATGAGGGAATCGAAGCTGCAAGATAGGTAACTTGCCCAAAGTCACTCTGTTTCTGGAGCAGGAGTCCCAATCTTTCCATCCGCTTCTAGTCAAATATTTATTGAGGGTCTCTTAGGAGCCATCCACTGTGCTAGGCCACTGCGTTAATGCCCCTTAGCAGAAGATCAATATTCCCTGTCGCACACAAACATATAGTTCTCAGGCTTCTTTGGGTAAGGAGCGTCCATGATGAGGCCAACAGATCTGGCCAGGACCGCTCCGAGTACTTACTTGGCTACCGGTGGAAGTATACGTTTCTGGGTCTAGTAGTATCAGGATCTGGAAGTGGGTCCTGTTTAACCCCCTTATAGGATTGCCAGATTTAGCAAATAAGAACACAAATGTGAAGTTCAGAAAAATGACTAATTTGGGGGGCGTATAAGTATATCCCATGTAGTATTTGGGATATCCTTACACTAAAAATTGTGTTGTTTATCTGAAATTCAAATTTAATGGGGTGTCTTCCCCCCGCCCCAGGCTATACTAAAAACAGGACTTTAAAGTAATCATATTCAAATATAACAATTCCTATTTAAGATAAACATTGCCCTCCCAAAAGAGTGAATAGGCCATGAAGAAGTATCAGGGAGATGAGGCCAGGGTACCTCGAGTACCCCAGCTGTGTCCCTGTTGCTGAGAAAAGGTTCCACAGCCACTGGACACTCAATCACCCCTGAGGTGGATGATGGTCAGTTCTTCTTGTTTTTTTTTTTTTAAGTTTTTTTTTTTATTTTTTTATTTTAAGTCCCATATTGTTAACCTACAGTGTAATACTGGTTTCAGCTGTAAAACATAGTTATTCAACACTTCCATACTTCACCAGCTGCTTATTGTGCTACGTTTCTGCTTAATCCTAACAGGGTGTCTTTCTATCTGGCAACCTTACATTTCTGTCACCTGTCACTGCCATAATGCGGAGTGCAGGACAGCATCTCCCTGTCTACACAGGAGTCCAGGTCAGGTGGTGGAAATGCCAGGGGGACTGAAGAGCTTCTGCCAACTGAAGAGTCAAGGGGGCCCCCCCATACTCCCTCACGCTTGAGTAATCAGTGCCTCTCAGTGTGGCCAGCGTTGCCACAAGACAACAAATCTGCCCGGTCCTGCAGTGTTGGCTCCTGGATGGGGTCCTGCTCCTGCTTCTCCCGGCTCCTGAGAACTGGGTGGGGGCTGCTGGGAGAGCTCGGGGGACTGTCCATGTGGAGGGCCAGAGACTCCTCAGCTGGTAAGCTCAGCATGTCCAAACCGACCCATCATCGTTTCCTCAAACTCCCACTGTTTTCCTCATTTCTTATATTAGTGGATGGGTTCGTGCACACTAGGCTTTGGCCACTCTCTCTTTCTAGAAGCTCCCCCGACATTCAGAAACCACGTCCCTCTTTCCCTCTCCATCCTGTCCTTTGCTGCTCATGTGCAGGCTGAGCCTGTGCTCCCACTGCCACCATCCTTCACCTGAATGATTGGAATAGCTTCTAAGCTTCTAACTTACGTTCCTTCTCATCCAGCTCTCAGGGGGGATTTTCCAGGATGTGAAGCTCATGTCTCCACTTGTCTGGATCTAGATTGTTGCTGGCTCCCCCATTAAAAGAGAACCAAGATCCTTAGCATGGCATACAAACCTCGATGACTTGTACCCCCCTTACCGCTTTAGACCCATCCCAAAGTTCCTCCAAGCCCCTCTCTCCATTCGCCTGAAACCGCTGCACATTCCCAAACACGTCACGCTCTGTCCTTCAAAATTCAGCTCAGTTGTCTCTCCCAGGAAACCTTCTGTGGCTCAGAGGTGATGTAGAAATTCCTCTGGGTTCCCCAGCACTCTGGGCTAATCGCTCATCACACTGTTGACTGAATAAGTACATGGCAAATAACTATAAGATTGAAAACTTACTTATTTACCAACTCTCTGAATTCGCAAAATGCCAGCCTAAGCTGAAACTGCTTCCCTTTCCCTCTGTCTACTCAGATGCAAACTCCCTCCCCTTCTTTCTTGACTGCCTTTTTAAAAAAAAAAAAGATTTATTTATTTATGAGAGAGAGAGAGAGAAAAAACGAGATGAGAGAGGGGAAGAAGGAGAGAGAATCTCGAGCAGACAGCACGCTGAGCACAGAGCTCAATGCGGGGCTCGATCCCACAACCCCCTAGATCATGACCTGAGCTGAAATCAAGAGTCAGACACTTAACCGAGCCACCCAGGAGCCCCTTGACTGCCTCTAGCAGGGGGCAGCGAGACCCACAGGTCATCAGATTTCTCACACCAGGTTTCCTGTTTTGGATTTGAGACTTTCAGACCCCGAATGGCTAGATCCTAATGTTATTGAAATCCCCAAATGGGCTGGGATAGCTCTCAGGGGTTAATGACGGAACCAGCTTTGCGCCTCTAGAGACAGGAAATACTGCTGGGGCAGAGGTCTCAGTATACGTGAAATGGATTTCATGACCTCAATCTGGTGCTTATGCAGACATTTCCCTATACTCCCCAAACTCTGAGTGGTCTGTTAGTGTTGGCTGACTGTGCCCAGGAGAAAGGAGAAGATTGCTGGCGGACGCCGGCTGTAGCGTGGACTGGAAGGACCAGGAGGCACTGTGCTGAAGATCAAGGGCCAGTCCTGTCCCTGACATCGTATCCTGTCCGAGTGATGGAAGTCAGATGCTGGGAGAGACTGTGCCCCGAGCAGGCGATGCCCAGATGTAGGGAAGGCGAGAGGCGATAGGTCATTCTTTCCGAGACCATTGGGCCAGTGATTCAGATTGCTGTGTCCTGAGGGAACCAGCCCATCTTCCTCTCTTTTTGCCCATCCCAAAGCTTTGTCTCCACAGCCAACTGCAAGCCTCCACATTTAGGAGGGAGGGCAGGGTGGGGGCAGGGGTGCTCTCCTCTCCCCTCCCTCCGGAGCCGAGCTCTGCTGGTAGCTGTTAACATGAGCACTTCCGGAAAGCACTTTGAAAGCCTCTTTTCAAAACTTTAACTCAGGTTTCTAGCAGGAAAAAATCCAACTGGGGAGTTCCATACCCTGTGACTGGAGCAGCTAATAGTTTTACTGAAAAAATGATTACTTGTTTGACCCCTGAACGGGATGCAGGGTGCTCTGTGGGAGGGTGTGGAAGTGGGGCACAAGGGGCCCCCACAGTGTTGATGACTGCACGGCCATCCTATTTTATGTGGGGGAAGGAGTGTGGGTTTGGAGGGCAACCAGGAGCGGGATTAGACAAGCTCTGGGATTTTCAGTCAGCAACCACACTGAGGGCCAGGCACTGTGCTTGGCAACAGACCTTTCCAGAGAACATTCCTACTCTCAGTTACAGGTGGAGGGGGTTCCAGCCAAAGCAATAATTACAGTGGTTATTCCATTTGATCTTTCAAGTGTTTTACTGTCATTATCTCTTCAGCACTCACAACCCCTACTGAGATAACGATCACTCGCGGCTACCCGCTGCGAAAATGTGGGGAAACTGAGGTAGAAGCTGGTGTGCTGGCTTCTCATTAAGGTGTAGGGCCGTGGGAGTGGCTGGGCAAGCTCTTGGGAGGTGCCGGCCTCCGTGCAGGAGTCCCCAGCCCTGGGAGCCCCCCTGTGGCAGAGGCTCAATGCTTTGGGACAACATGTGGACCTACCACATGAGAGAGGCTCTGGGCACCAGAGAGGCTGGGGCAGTGCAAGGAGTGCAGTCTTCGGGGTAAACAGATCCAAGTTCCAAATTTTCACCCTATTTCTTGCCATCTGCATGAGCCTGCTGAAGTCCCTTGATTCTTTTAACCTCAGATGTTCACTCTTAAGAAGGAGGTAGTGTTACTTTCTTCACGGAACTGTTCAGACCATTAGCGAGAATATGTGTAATATTAGCACAGTGCCGGTCATGGTAGGTGTTCAATAAATGCAATTATGACGCTGATTACAGCTGTGTCCAGTGTAGATCCCTGACTCTCTGAGAGGCCAGGTGGCAGCAGCTAGGACAGCAAGACGTGTCTCCCCCTTTGCCCTGTCCCCAGGCAAAGAAGTCACTTGGCCAAGGCGTAAAGCATGCCAGGACCCAGCGGGCGAGTCTCAGAACAGCCGGGGTCGGGGGAAGGGAGCCCCCCCCCCCCCGGTGTAGGGGTGCTGCATAGCACGCTCTTGGCGGCGCAGCGCTGGTGCCAAAACACCATGGTTAGCAGGAAGCACACACAGCCTGATGGTGACAAAACACATCTCTCCTTAAATGACCAACCTGTAAGTCACCTGATCATTTAAACTGAAGTCCAGCAAAGGGTGGGGCTTCCCATGGTCCTGTGCACCTCCTTGTGCTTCTTTTCTCTAGTAAGATGCCTCGTGTGTTAATTTCATTCCTACCAACCTCTTTGCGTTGCTGTCCCCAGCAAGACGTGCCTCCAGCCCCGGTTCCTATGAAGGAGAACCCTGAATCTGCTCCGGGGAAGGCAGCTGCCAAGGCCTGGATCAGAACAGTGTTCTTCTGCTGACCGGTGCTCTGTCCCCAAGGTCCTCCAGTTTGTCTTTCCGTTCCCACAGCTTGGGTGGCCAGATCTCTCTGCAATGTACAAGACAGACCAATCTGACTGAGAGCGTGTGGGCAGGCAGGCAGGCAGAGGGTATGCAGGGACAGTCAGGCCGGGGTGTAGAACCCAGGGAAGTAGGGAAGTAGAACCCAGAGCTCTCTTTGGGGAACATGCAACCATCATCTGCTGCCGGCAGCTTCCTCGGCAATGCTCTCTTCTCTCTCTGCCTCACCTCCCTGTGTGAGCTAGGGCTGCCTTCTTGGCACTTCTGTACGGGAATTCCTTGTTTACTCAAGTGTCTTGCCAATGAGGCTGAGAACCTCTCAGCGAAGGACTTTATTCAGCGTTGTGTTCCCAGTATGTGGTATAATGCTCGGGGCATAGTAGGTGCTTAAGAAATGTGCATGTACCAATCGGGAGGGCTCACTCACAGGCTGGATGGGTGTCACTTCCTGGCTCTTTATTCATCTATAGTCTGTGAATGTTCATGAAGCATGAGAGGGGGGCTGAGATCCATCACAGAGACCAGACACATCATTGTTGTCACAGGGTTTCCCGGCCATGGGGAGACTTTCGGTCCGTGGCCAACTGTACATGAAGCAGACAGCTAAGCGTTGTGTCATGGGGGTCTCAACCTGGGAAAGCACAGAGGATGGAGACACAAGGTCTAGCTTGAAGAGTGCAAGAAGAGGTCATGGTCCAGGCCTTGAAAGATGGGCAGATTTTCAAAAGGTGAAGAAAGATGGGGAGAGTTAATCAGGGAGAAGGAACGGTGCAGTGCAAAGCATGGAGCTGGGTCAATTTTGTTTCAAAAGCAAAGGTTTGAGGCAAGCTCAGGATCGGCCAGCCAGACCCTCCTTTGCCAGGAGCAAGGAAGCAGGCCTTCCTGATGACGTGCTTGACAACATGGAGCTCAGTTTCCCGATTTCCCAGCTAACTAGGTTAGGGACGCCAGGCAGCCACGAGGGGCTCTCTGGAGCCATTAGGATCCAAGATGAGGACGAAGAGATTGAGGAGAAAAGCCAGCCTCACTCTGTGGGGTCAGCTGCCTCCTCCAGACACCCAGAGATGTCCTAGAGCGAGGGGTTTTGAAAGCTGGGCTTCTAAGAGGAGTCAGGGAGAGACAGGAGGCTGTAGTTCCATGAGCACATCTGTGTGTTTTACACACACCAGGAAAGCAGCTACCCGATACCCGGGGTTTGGGTCATGCAACTAGAATATCAGGACTTGAAGAAGACTATAGAAGTCAAGGAGCCTCCTGCGACATGCTATGTTAAAAGAAGCCACAGAGGCTAATGTGATCTTCCCAGCATCATGAGGAAAGAAATCAGTGCTATAGTTATGGCTTAATTTCAAAGCAACGTCCCAGACTCAGAAGACCAAACTTGAAGTTAACATTAACATCAAGCCATTGATGCTTCTGTTCAGGTGACTGTTAGCTATGTCCTTCTCGCTGTTAGGTGCACAGAAAGTTCTACCCACCTGCTTCAAATTCACCCCCTTGTCAGTTCCGTAGTTCTGTCTGGAAGTTTTGTTCACCTGCACGAACCAGACTCACTCAAGTATGCTATCTTCGGCCCATCCCTGCAAAGCTTCCTCTTTCCTGTTGTATTTTCTTGTTTTTGATCTTTCAGGGTGCACAACCTGTCAGCGCCACACTCTTAGTTTCTCTGCGTTTTGGTGGTTTGTGCCAATCACATTTACAAAATTCTATTCCGAATGCTGTGAACAGAGGACATAGGCTTGGTCTAGCCTGAATCTTCCCTTGATTGTTCATCTAAACGTTGAAACCCTGTCCCCGTGCTCCTTAGAAGAGACAGTTTGTTTGGGAGAGGTTCGCACAATCTTAGGGAACCTTGTTAATTGCAGAAAATGGGAGACTCAAAGAGGCTCTAGATGGTCTAAGAAACTCTGAACGCCCTGATTTCTTCAGCATAGCGTGCTAGACCTCAAAGAAGCCGCCCGAGCACCCCACCTTCGCTTCTCGCTCCTATTTTCTCTTAGAAAGGCTCCAGTCAGCTGTTAAACCCACTACACCTGCTGCTTGGTCCTTCCACCCTGACACCCCACCCATGAAGTCCTCCCTGATGCAGTGGGTGTTTGGCAAAGAGCCCCTTCCAGTGTCTTCCCAGACTCTATGCCTCCCCCTCCTTGCCTCTATTTGATGGGGGTTAACTCCATCCAGGGCAGGTAACCTGGCCATCCCACACATGGAGGAAGTCTAGGTCCATATTGTTGCCCAGAGGCAGGCTGGCTAAAGCTGGTCAAAGAAGAAAGCAGTTTGAAGAATTAACTACGATACAGACAACCACTGAGGGTTAGGATGGACCGCTCAGGCTGTGCAGTCAAGCCTCTGGACTCAGGACCCATCTCTGTCTTCACCCTAGCGAGGTCTGGCATCTGAGCACATGCCACGCACGAGGGACAACTACCTTCCCCAGAGCCCCAAGCTTAGGGATGGTTCTAAATACTGTCACATGCATCTTTATTTTGGACAGGGGTCCATCTCCATTTAGACACCCACCATACCAAATTGATTTATTGTCTGAGATCCCACAGAAGAGTGAGACCCTCTCCCAGGGCACCCGTTCAATGATGTAACATGCATGCCCTTAGACTCTTCAGGTCCTCAGCCTGGAAGGGTTTCATTCCTCGGGCTGGCCCTGTGAGTCTTAGTTCCTAGTCCCCTACCATGATGGGTGCTCTCTTCTGAGCAGATTCTTGTCCCCTCTGCCATTTAAAGGGTGGGAATCAGGCTTGAGAAAAGACAATCTAACACTACTGTCACCTCCTTTCTCCTGGACACTATATGACATCCAGTCTAGAACCTGCCAAGCCGTTCCTCATCCGCAGGTTATTTTGTACGGTATCTGTATCTAGGTCTGTATCTGTCCATGCATTTGCCATCACATCACATCACTGGCTCACAGTGAACTTACAGGCAATGAAACCCTCGTGTCCCTTCTGTATGTGCTGCGGAGAAGCCTTCATCGCTCACTTGAACACTTTGCCTCATCTTTCTTGCACTGCTAGTAAATTAGCGGTCCGGGAAAGCTGCCCGGGGACTGCACGAGGCTTCATCAGCAGATTGCCACCCCCTCCTCTTAAAGTACAATGTTCACGTCTCCTTCATCATCCTCGTGGTGCGAAGCCTAGTTGTGAACGAGGCTGAGTGGTGTTAAAGGTCACTTGCGATTCTCCGAGAGGTAATCGCACCTCTCTGAGGGGTGGGGAGAACATCCCCTGCCAGGGTAGCTGCTTGCTGAGCAGAAGGAGGCCCCTCCAGCTCCTGGATTCCAGTATCTCCTTCACAGCAAGGGCAGGAAGCAAGGAGCCTTGTGAAGAAGCCTGGAAGAGCAAATGTCCGTCACTTTTCCGACCACTTGACAAGAGGCAGTTACTGTGCTCGTGGCATTATATAAACTGCATCATTGAATCCTTTTAACAAACCGTGAGGGAGAAATTAAACCCACTTCACAGATGATAAAAGTGGGGACTGAAGATATTTCGAGTCCAGCTGGGATTTGAATGTATTTCTGTCTGAAGCCCAACCTCAAACCTCACTCATTTGACTTAGGACACTGTTTAAGGGATCGTTCTGTAACACGACCTCAGTTCCAAGCAGCTGAGCAAGGTGAGCCCCTGGGGGGTACAGGCACACTGGAGGAAACCTGTCCTAGGCCCTCTGGGCTCCCCTGCCCTGCCCCCTACACCCAGACTATGGCAAGTCTTACAGGGTTAATGGAGTAGGTGCCTTCCTTGGACCCAGAGGACAGGTGACAGATACCCTCCACCCCCTTGCTATTTAACCTCAGAGCAATAGAAGGTTCTTCACCCCTGTCTGCCCCATGGTTTGCACGAGACTTATCGTCGATTGATTAATCCTATACTACTGACCCGCGACGAGATGCTCAGTGTTAAGTTAGACCTTGAACCAGTTATGGAAAGTACTAGGCCTGGTCTGGGCCCTGCGAGAGCCCTACAGCCTCACAAGACTTAGACACCGGAAACAGCAGGAAAGGGAGATAATATAGGTAATTAACAGGAGCCAAACTGTGACAGGTGGATGCTCGGTGCTGTAGGAATTAGTTCATTAGATTTTGTGGAAGGGCTGGGACTCACAGTGGGTCCGCCTGGTGGGTGGGCTATGATATGGGGACCGGACAACTGGGGGGAGATCCTACAGGAACAGGGAAACAGGACAGGCAGGAGCAGTTTGAAACACTGAAAGAGTAATGGAGTAAGCACAAAATGTTATTAAATGTCCTGTAGGAACAGGGTTAATCTTGTCCAAATCTGCGTCTCTGACAACTGCACCAGTAATCCTGAGCCGGATCCGTCTTCCATCCTCGCTCACTCATGGTTTTCGGTTCTAATGCCTCAGTCCTGGTCTCTTCTTCCGAAAACTTGGAACGGACATGTCTCAGGAGACCAAGTTCTTCTAGACATTTGCCTGTAGGGCTGGGTGGTCTCAGGGGCTGGGCGTGGAAGCAGGAATGTCTCCCTGTGGGCTTGTCAAAAAGTCATTTCACCGGGTCCCAAACTTATAAACAGGGAAAGCACCCCCTTCCAGGCCAGAGAGCTGCTGGGGAGAAAAAAGCCCCTGCAGGTGGGATGTGGGAGGGGACATAGGCTGGCAGGAGCCCTGGAGGCGGGACAAAGAGAACAGTGAGCAGAGAGACAGGACAGGGAGAGGTGCCTGGAGGGAAGAGGGGAGGAGGGAGGGAGGACCCGTGGCTGTAGAGGGGAGGGAATAGAGAGAGAAAAGTAAAGTCAGAGGAAAGAAATGTCCAGCGGGGGGAGGAAAGGGGAGACGTGTGTGGCACAGCAGCTACCTTAATCTCTTTAAATTTCTCCTCATTGATTAGGGATTTGCTGCAAAATCCCTCACTATGGGAAGACATTTGCTTTCCGTAAAGCTCTGCTGTCAGATGGAGGGACGCCTCTCTCTGCGCGCGGCCGTGCAGCGGGGAGAGAAGGCCTCGGAACCCTTCTCCTGTCTCCAGGCCTGACCCAAATCCCCTTTGTCAGTGAGGATTTCCTGATGTCCCCCAAATAAAATGTCCCGCACCGCCCCACCAGCTCGCTGCTCTGAGCGCCTCTGTCCTTACCCGTTACACCAGAATGTGGTAGCTTAGAGGAGGCACCGCTTCACCATTTCTCACGAGTCCCACGGTCAGGAGTTCAGACAGGGATGGATCACGTGGTGTCCACCGGGGCTGGAAGCCCAAGGTGCTTCTGCTCCTGGTGCCTCCAGGACGATGGCCTCACCAGGTCACAGTGGGGACAGCCATCCCTATGGCCGGCTGCTTCCCTGTTCTCCATGAAGCCTGGCGGCAGCTTCCAGGAGCACCAGGAGTACAAGTTGGAGGAATGACCCTGCGACTAAGGACTGGAAGGAAAGAGCGCTGCCTGTTCTGAGGTACCCACCCCCCCCCCCAAATCCAGGAGCTCTGAGTGCTGTGAAAATGTCCACACACACCCTGACTCAGAGCTGTTTCAGCCACGAAGGGAAATGGCTTGGTGTCTTGTGGACGAGCTGCGGGCTGAGTGACCTCGATGCCCTTCCAAAGAACACACCCCTCACATCCGGGGTCGGAGCCACCTG
Organism: Mustela nivalis; assembly: GCF_964662115.1. Lineage (NCBI taxonomy): Eukaryota > Metazoa > Chordata > Mammalia > Carnivora > Mustelidae > Mustela > Mustela nivalis. Next base: position 26,506,376 of record NC_139035.1, read on the forward strand.
CAGCCTCCTCCCCTTTCCCTGCCACTGGTGCTGCTTCTTCTGGAAGGCTCTGCTGCTAAGGCAGCCAAGAAGGCAGTCCCCTCCCCTCCACCCCTGTGAGCTCGCTGTGGGCTCGGCCGCTCCCTCCCCTAACCTAACAGGAGCCCTAGGAACCCATGGCGCTGTGTTCTCTGGGTTCTTTCTCCCCCTCCTCCAATTCCCTTCCCAGTGTCAGGGATAGCACAGAGCCTGCTGAGAGTCCCATAAATACCGAATGGACAGACCCCTTTTGAAGGCTCTCCTAACCATTTTCACCTGACCTCCCTTCAGTGCAAGTCTGCGTGGTCGGCAGGCATTGCCCCCACAGACACTGAGGAGCACGGAAAGGGGAAAGGACTTGCTCAAGGTCACATGACCTTCCTGTGACCTTCAGAGGATCAATCCCTAGTAGAATTCTCTCCAGGCTGGTTGGGGGTGGGGTGCCCTTCCCACAAGGCCCAGGGCGATCGAAGTCCCCGGGGACTGGCCCTGGAGCCGTGCCCAGTGCATGGGGCTGGTGGGAGGAACCAACTGTGATCAAGTGGCCGTGACTGATGGGTTTCACTGTGTCTCTGACTCTAGTGGTTCCTCACAACCCTTGTCTGTCAAGAGGCCTGAGGTCGCGGCTCTCGTCATTAGAGCCTCCTGCTAGTGCAACCTCCTCATCCTAAAGATGTGGAAACCGAATCCAGAGAGGAGACAAACCTGGTTCACAGTCACTCAGGTTGTTAGAATTGGTGTCGAGAGGTGAAGGCACGTCTCTTGCACACACTGTGTGCACCAATTTTCTAGCACCCTCTTACAATAGGAAGGGACCCCAGACCTTCCTCTGATATTAAATTCTGAAAAACAAGGTGAAAGAAAAATTAAGAATTACAGTGAAGAAAAAAAATTGACCAAAAGATCCTATATATAAGTCCAGCTTATTTTTTCTAACCCAACCCCCGTCAGCCGCCTCATTACCCAGAGGTCTGAACCTCAGCTGTGCGGCATCTGGGTCTTTCTGATAAACAGAATCCCTTGCCCACAAGCATGTCCATTCCGTCCTCACATGGCTGCCGTGAGAGAGGCAGGTTAAGGACAACTCCCACGTGATGGACAGGGAGAGGGAAGAAGCAGGGCTTGACTTTTGGAGGCCTCCTAATCTGGCTTTCCTTGGAGGGATCAGCCTGGGGATGGGGACGCAGGGGTTGGTGAGTGGACACGAAGCAGTGGGAGCATAGCACAGTCTGGGGAGCAGTCTGCCTGGGGAACCTGAGCGCCTTGCCCGGAAGAGGGTCTCCTCCCAGGTTCCCTGTCCTCACTGGCACACGGGGGCTCTGAGGCGTCTTTCTCTGATGGATTCACTCCCCCTTGGCAGAGCTCTTGGTCTTACCCACCATCTGCAGTGAGTTGGAGAGGATCTGTTGCCATAGGGGTCTGACCGGTCCTTCTGTCCCCAGCACCTAGCCCCTTCCATCCATCTGCACGAGCCACAGCCCCAGGCTTCATAGGAAGCCCCACTCCTTGGCCAGTCTGACTCCCCCAGTATAAGGGGCTGACCTCAGATTCTAACCAGCTCTGCCCCACTGAGGCCAGAACCGGGGGTCTGGTCTTCTGACGGGCTGGGGCTTCTGGGGCCGTGCCTGGCATCTTTGGAAGTGGAATGGGAGGAGGGCAGAGGCAGAGACGGCTTCTGCCCCCTCCCCCTCCTTTGTCCTCCCCCTCTCCCAACATGGCTCAGGTTGAGAACCCCTCAGTGAACATTACCAGCTTCCTCTGGTCGTGCTCGGCTCAGAAGCACCTGGAAAAACTTCCTGAAAGCAGGCAACGCAACATGTCGTATATGGTCCGTGCTTCAGACTTGCCGGGTTTCTTCCCTCTCTCCCTCCAGTCTGGGCTCTTTGCTGAAATGGTCTCCGAGGATTGGCAGGAGAGTGAAGGAGAAATTCTATCTCCTCACACCAATTTTGGAGAAAAGAGAGTCCTCTACTTGTGAGCTTCTGCTTTCAAAGAATCAATGGAAATGTGTTTAGCAGAAAGTCGCCCTGATCCACACAGGGTTTGAATGAAGTAAACCAGCGGAGGAGGAGGTACAGGAGGGGGATGGGCTCCGAAGAAGTTCCAGGCACCGACACCCCCTGAGAAGGGTCTGTTAATTTGGCAGAAGTTTCCGCAAGTTGCTCGGCACCTCCCACACGAACATCCTGCTCCCGGCCAAGAGTGTGCAGAGCACACCTGATTCAGCAGGTGCATCACGGGTGGGGTGGACGGGGATGGGGCTTTACTCCATCCTCAGCACAAGCTCCCCTGGGCCTCTGGCATTGCCCACGGAGCACACAGAGCAGCCTTGCCGACCCCGGGGCTGGCTTCCTTACCCAGAACCTGCGATCCCAGGCCTCTGTCCCCTCCTGCACGCAGGGACAAGGGAGGAGCGAAGGGCTTCTGCTGAGCCTGCTTACCTGGTCTGCACCTTAGTTCCTCTCTGTGTCGGGGCAGTGGGGAGCAGCATCTCCGGGCTGCGCTGTGCTGCGCTGGCGTTGTGACAGCTGAGACCCCAGACTGGAGGGACAGAGTCAAGCTGTTGGGAGCTGAGTCCCTCCACCTGAGGGGCTCTTGACCTGACCGTTCGGCTGAGAGCCCAGGAGCTGGGGCTTGTAGCTCAGTCCATGAGGGTCCACGGTCTGCATGGTGCTGGGGGCAGCTAAGGGGAGGCCATGGCTTTACTGTTGCTTTTGCTTCCTTCCAACCCCTCATTAACCTGGGATCTTAATGAGGACCTCAGACTGTCCATCTGGGAAAGAACATTCCAGCCCTTTGCTTCGGAGAAACAGCTGCCCCCAACGGACAGCCTCTTCTCCCCAATCCCTCCGTCCCTTCCACCGGCTTCCTTTCTTCTTCCTTCCCTGCACCTTCTTGCCTTCTGCATCCTCCTCTTTCCCTCTTCCTCACATGTTCTCTCTCTCTCTGTGTCTCGTACCGCTCTCAGCAAGCGCAGCCTCCTACAACAAACGTACAACAAAAACACAACCACACATACGTTCTCACTTACAATCATATCGATATGTAACCTCTTCACACCCGTTTACACACAACCACATGCACGTGCTACACACACACTCCAGGCTCTCGTAAATCCAGCCACATACCCCTCCATGTGCGGACGTCTCCTGCTCGTGGAGTCCTCCTCTCCTGGCCTCTGCCATCTCCAGCCCAAGGATGACAGGACCAACAGATCTGCTCTGATAAGCTGTCACAGTATGGGGACAAGTCACACCTCCTCCAGTGATCCTGCCACCCCCAGCCTGAGCTCAATGGGACAAGAAGGGAGGGCAGGCAGCAGAGTGAGTCAGCTCTGAGCCCGTTCAGGTATATGCCGGAGCAGAGCACCTCAGTGAACATAGGATCCCAAGCAGTGGCTCTGATTTCTGGACTTAACCCTAATCAAGGGCTGGGCCCTTGGGTGCCTGAGTTAATGGAGCTAGGAGATTTTTACCGAGATCACTGGTTTAGACCCAGCTTCAGCCAGCAGGAACTGAAAAATATTTTTATCTGACAGCTGATGGCCACCATTAGCAGGCACAAGGTCTCCTGCCTGTCCCACCATTCAGGCAAGGTCATCGCTGGTCTGTGTGGTATGTCAGGGTTGGTGTAAGGCTGGCATAAGGTTTGGCAAGCTGCAGGGAGGCCTGGGACAAATTAGAAAAAGATACACATACACGCACACGCACACACATGCACACAGCCTAACCCTCCTCCTCCCTTCCCCCCTGTAAGGACAGATTTTTAAAAAACATCCCTTGTCTGGGCAGGTAGACTGATGTCTCAGTGTTTTAGGGTGATTCTCTCTCTTTTCCTGGGAGGTGACCGCCCTGCACAGGACACGTGGCTTAGTGAACAGAGCACTGGCTGGGCTCCAGCACCCTTGACCCTTGTGGCCTGAACAAAAATGGGCACCCTCCCCCCACGGCAGCCCCGAGCAGGCATCCCATACCATTTCCCCAGCCAGCTCTAATGAGCTTCCTCATTGTGCTTTCTAGTGACAGCTCAGAGCCAAAGGTGACAGATGTCTCCTATACCTCCCCATCCCTTTGCCCCCATTGGCGAGGGCCCTGGTGGTGTGGAAGGCCTGAGCTGCCCCTGCTCGGCAAGTAACCAGAGTAGTTTACTCATGAAAGGTCGCTAACAGTGGCGAGAGAAGCAGAGACAGTACTCATTATAATAGTTAAATTGCAAGTAATTCTTCACAGTTTCCAAAGCACGTGTGCACGCGTGTCTCGTCCTCTTTGAGACGAACTGTGATAATGAGGCTTTCCTCCACTCGTGGGTTCATTCTATTATGAGGGCAGCCCAACGTGGAAGCGAGACAAAGGAGTTAAGAATCAGGCTGATCTGAATTTGATTCCCAGTTCTTATCTATTACTGTCTGAGTGACAGTTTTATAGACCCCTGAGCCTCAGTTTATTTGCAAAATGGGATAATATAATATAATATACCTGCCCTAGAGGCTTTTTGGGAAAATTAAAGGAAATATATATATTTTTTGTCTTGGAGTTGGACATAGGGTGAGTTGATAAAAATTATGGATCCCAAATAAAGAATTAATTTCCTGGAAGTAGCAGAGATAGAATAGGGCAGGTCTAGAAGATGGTGCATTGTGCTTCTGACCTACCTCCTAGGACATTTGTGGGGCATAGGTTGCCCATCAGTTGCTATGCCGTGCATGGACTGTAGCAGTAGGCAAGCCATCACCTTATACCATAGGGTCTTAGAATTGATAATCCCAGTGTACCCTAACTCCAAGTCAGTCGTCTGCATCAACACAGAGGCAGAGGAGAGATCATATCCCCTCAGTGGAAGAAGAAATAGTTTACTGGAGATGGTGGAAGAGATTTATTGAGATCAATCTTCAAAATGTCAGCAAATGGAGGCTGGGTGAGAGGAAGGAGGTAGCAATACCAGAATGTGGAGGATGGAAATAGTCCACTTTTTCAAGACCTTGCGATACGTAGAGGATGTCATGGTCCTCACTGCAGTGACTGGAAACTTGTGGTCCTCATAAAGAGACTGAAAAGGAGAGAGCAGAGTGAGCCCTCTAGTCAGCATCAGAGTGCAGCATCCTGGTCTAGTTTATATAGGGACATTTAACCCCTTTTCTCCAAGATAGAGCAGTGTTCACCTTTTTTTCTGCATTCATGCATTCTTTATATTATTCCTGGCAAATCCACTCTGAGAGGCTTTCCAAACAGCAAGGACTTTCTGTAGCTAAAATCAACATCTTGCTCTTGAAGAATCTCCTTTGAAAACATGTCTTACGTGTGTACACCAAAGGGGAGTTGGGGGCCTCAGGGCTGTGGAAAGGAATAGGTAAGGAGGATTTGGGGGAATTCACAGAAATGCTCTAAAATAGTTAGGGAAGGAGCAAAAAAAATATATAGGTGTGTTGGGGCACCAAACTGTCATGTCTTCAGATAAGACTCAAGTCTTTTGAGGTGTTGAAGAGGCATACCCATCCAGTGGTACTTCCCATACTGGAGGAAAAAGAAAAATATTCTCTTGTAGAGAAAAATATTCTCAAGGACTCTAATGTCAAATTACTTTTATTTCAATGGTACTTAAATTTAAATTTATGTAAACATCAAACTGAATATACATTCTCAACCCTTGGAAATCTTAGGTTAATTGTAAAATCAAAATAAATTTGGAAGTTAAATTACAAAAATTTAAAAACTCGGGGCGCCTGGGTAGCTCAGTGGGTTAAAGCCTCTGCCTTCGGCTCGGGTCGTGATCTCAGTGTCCTGGGATCGAGCCCCGCATGGGGCTCTCTGCTCGGGGGGGAGCCTGCTTCCCCCTCTCTCTGCCTGACTCTCTGTCTACTTGTGATCTCTCTCTCTCAAATAAATAAACAAAATCTTTAAAAAAAAATTTAAAAACTCACCTTCAAGTGAATCGCATCAGTTTCATACGGTATGTTGTTGTTTTGCTTAGAACAACTGTCTGCTTACAAAGCGAATACCAGGTCTGACTACCGAGTCATACTGCCGATCCTGCTGACTTTAAGGTATCTCTAAACATTATAAAATAACCCAGTGTTTCCGCCACTTACCTTTTTTCTCCTGGAAACCCAAAATACAGAAAGCTGAATTAATTACCTTATTGCAGTCATGGCAAACTATCGTAATTTGTCAGGAGGAGGCCCCTTTCTTGAACTGTTCCATTTTATTATTTTTATTTTATTTTATTCACTCCTTGGCTTCCCCGGGCCTCTCCCATCCCTCTAAGCCCCCACGAGAGTGTGTGTGTGATATGTGTCCCTGGGCGTCTGTCTTTTCGTTTGTAGAATGTGCAGTGTTGTTTTGTGGTTTGGTTTTAATTTATGTAAATGATGTTGAGCAATATATTTCATCTTGTTTCTTACCTTTGTCATTTGTTGCTATGTTTTTAATGAACAACCCATGTTGCTGAGCGGATTTTTAAGTATTGCGTCTAAATGCAGAATGTTGAGCCGTGCATTGGCTGTGTTTTCCTCGGCTCCTTTCCAGGTGCTGAACACACCTAGATTGCCTCCCGTTTCCAGCTGCCACAAATAAAACTGAGCAAATCTCCTTATCCATTCCCGTCAAAGTTTCTCTAGAGTGTGTCTTCGGGCGTGGGACTGCTGGTTACAGTATACGGATACATAGATACCTCTGGTAAGGTTGTTCTCCACAGTCGGGAGGACAGGCCCACCAAGAGGACACTGTTTTCCTCTTCTCACTCTCTCACCAAGGCCTGATAGTGTCTGTCTTTAACATGTTTGCCTCTTGGATAGGTGTAACATATTATACAATTTTTAAAAAAGATTTTATCTGTTTGAGACAGAAAGAGAAAGAGAAAGAGAGAGAGAGAGAGAGAGAGGGAGAGGGAGGGAGAAGGAGAAGCAGGCACCCTGCTGACGAGAGAGCTCAATGTGGGGCTCGATCCCAGGACCCTGGGATCACGATCTGAGCTGAAGGCAGATGCTTAACTGACTGAACCATGCAGTTGCCCTTATACCTTGTTTTAATTTGCATTTTTTTCTATTAGTAAGTAAGTTGACCATCTCTTTAATATTTATTAACCAGTTTGCTTTTCTCTGCTATGAATTTTCTACCCATAATTTTTGCCCACTTTTCTATGAGGTTTCCTTTCTTGTGGATTTGTAGGATCCTTTTATATTGTATTATCAATTTCTAAATTTTTTTTAATACATTGAGACATCATCTCCAAGTTTGTGACCTATCCATTAACTTTGTGAGTTTTGTCTATGTGGTCACCACTGAATAGAAATCTTTCATTTTATGGTAGTTAAAGCTATTAATTTTTACTTTGTTGCTTGTGCTTTTTAAATCTTATTTTTTTTTAAAAAAAATGTGTTCCCGGGTGCCTGGTTGGCTCAGTGGGTTAAGTCTCTGCCTTCAGCTCAGGTCATGATCTCAGGGTCCTTGGATAGAGCTCCTCATCGGCTCTCTGCTTAGCGGGGAGCCTGCTTCCTTCTCCATTTCTCTGCCTGCCTCCCTACCTACTTGTGATCTCTGTCTGTCAAATAAATAAATAAAAGTCTTTGAAAAATAAAAATTAAATTAAAATAAAAAATGTGTTCCCAAATCAAAGTGACAATTATATTCTCATGTTTTTTAATCTATTAGCTTAAAGGTATGAGGTTTGTTCTGGGTTTTTAGAATATCATCTTTATCAGGTGAAGAAAGTTCTGTTCTCAGATTTTGAAATTATTTCTACATAGGTTTGTACTTCATTAAAGTACCTTTTCTGAATATAGTGAAACAATAATATAATCACCCTATGAATATAGTATTTAGAATAAATTTCGGATGTTAAACTACCCTTTCTTTCCTGGCATTGATCTTATTTGGCTGTAATCTTTTAATTGTTTCAATTCACTACTGTTTCAGTGAGCTAATATTTTAACTACAATTTTTTTGTTTCCATGAGCAGAAGTGAGAGGAACCTGTGATTTTTGTTCTTGCCTTATCCGTATCCAGACTTATTAGAAACGAGGTGAGGAAGGGGCAGTAATGAGATGAGGGATGGGTTAGTAATGGGGTAGGAGAGGGGTTAGTAATGAGATGGGGGAGGGGAAGTAAGGAGGTGGGTAAGGGTTAATAACAAGTGGGGGAGGGGCAGGGTAGTTGCTGTGTTGTTCTTGCTGTTAGTTTCTTACTAGGCTTTGTCCATTAATCCAGCTCAACTTGTTGCCAAGGTTATTGTAAACAAGAATACAAACACAGACGCTGCGGTGCCATCAAAGTACTCCCTTATGAGGGGGCCGATTCCATAATCCAGATTTTATGATTTCCTCGATTAGCATGTGTTAAGATTATAAAAAGTTCGTATTGAAAAGAAATAGAGCAAAGCATATAAGCAAGCAGAGAAATCCTTCAAAACAGTGCTTCTCAAACTGAGATCAACGGACCTTTAGGGACTTTGAAAATTTTGTGCTTTCATTTTGATATCAATCTTTATTTTTCTTTCTTTTTCTTGTGGTTGAAGTCTAGCTAATACACGACGTGGTATCAGCTTCAGGTGCACAATGTGGGGACGGGACAACTCTGTATGTCACACTGTGCCCCCCCCCCACCAAGAGTAGCTGCCATCTGTCACCATACAGTGCTCTCACAGTACCACTGACTGTATTTCTCATTTATTTGGATACCAATCTTTAAGAAGTAGTTAATAGAAACATAATCTGGATTAAGCTGACCTGAAGGCAGAGAGAAAGCATGAGAAAGAGCTTCTCGGGTGCCAGAAACAGCAAGGAAAAAAACCTTGAGAAGGAACGATGATGGACTCACTCAAGGGAAAGCCAGAGGGAAGGAAGTGAACCGGAGAACAGGTGGGAACTGACCAGGGGGACACTGGGTTTCTCCTGGGGTGACCAGGAACCCTTGGAGGGCGTCTGGCAGGGAGGAAAATGGCCCAAGCATGCTTTATCATCCCCTGGCGATGGGATGGGCTGTTGGTCATGGGGTGAGAGTAGCCGTTCCTGCATTGCTCCAGGCAGGAGACGAGGAAGAGAAAGGTGACAAGGTGACAGACAGAGCTGACAAGAACGGCCACACATGGGACTTGCACCAGGCGTGAAGGAAAGGGAGAAGGCAAGGATGAACCTGAGGTTTTTGGCCAAGTGACTAGATGATGATATGTCTACTGAGATGAGAGGACCAAGGGTGGCTCAGGTTCCACAGGCGGGCGGAGGAGCCCTGCTAGTGGCAAAAAGCAGCCTTAAGAAAGGGAAAGACTGTGGTTTTAAGGAAGGGGAAGATTGATTTGCTGTGGACCAAGACTGATTTCACTGACCTTAAAGGAGAAGGGCCACTGGGCAGGGAGAGTTGAACAGGCAAGTGGGAAAAGGAGCAGCTGATGGGTGATAGGGAGATAGGACCGAGGAGAGAGCTGTCCAAGACAGGAGTACTCCCTGCTCAGAGATGGAGAAAGAAAGGAGGACAACTTGCAATGGTGGGAACTGAAATTGGGCCATCTCTGTCTTCTTAAGTTGCCAAGCCATCTGCAGCCATCAGGGGCTGGTGTGTGGGTGAGAGGGTCCTTTGGGTTGTGGGAAACTGACTCAGTTTCTGAGACTGTTCCTATGACTGACTCACATCCTGCCTTTGCTCTGCTCAGCAAAGCAGCTAATTTCTTTAACAAGAGGAGCCCTAAATTCATTAGACATCTATTGAGGCCTGACTATGGTCAAAAAATCTGAAAGTTGGAAGGTACAAACGTAGCTAAGTCACTATTCCAGAAGCTGAACATTCACACCGTCTGCACTGCACACAGTTGGGGAGGGGGTCTGCCGGGGACAGAAGTAGAAAAGGTTGGAAAACCAGGAGTTCTGCCTTGGAAAAGATCCAGCTTATTGGCATAGAAGAAAAGGACTGGCCAGGGTGGTACTTTCTCTTGGGGGCTACCCTGGGGCTCCTCATTCCTGATCTCTGCACTTGGGATCACTGAGATGCCAGGTACAGAACGTCTCCCAAGAACACCAGAGCACAGGAGGAGTCCTGTTTGCTTAGGACCTGAGGCTTTCCAAAGCACAGTCAGGACTGCTTTAGGACCATTTTCATTATTGTTACCATCATAATTGGCATTTCATACAATGTCTGTTATCTCCTTCTGGTGTTTAGCAGCTTGGAAATGTTCTGCCTGTGATTTTTTTTTTTTTCATCCCTGCAAAACCATTTACTCTAACATATCCCTCTTCCTTTACTTTGCTTCTTTCTCCTAAAAGAGAGCTCTAGACCATGAACTTTTTTTTTAAAACACAAAATAGTGACAAGCATATTTTCGAATATTATAACAAAGAAAGGCATTATGTGCCTGAAAGAAAGGCTCTTACAGAATTAGATAAAAACTTACATTCCTAAATTTTAAATCTATCTCTCTCCCAAGGAAATGCACTTGAGCAATTTTTTTTTTTTTAATGTCTGCAGTGAACAATTCCGCTTGTTCATAGGTTAGGAAGAGCTCTAAAGAAAACACAATGCTCCCTTTTTTGCATATGCCAAACATTTTCACCCAGGGCAAAATCAGTTGCTATTTTAAACAAATTGATTTTTCTGGAGGATGTTGTAAAAATATTATTGCAGGCAGAGCCAGCCTGGGGCAAAACAGTGTGAACTGAGCAAAGCTTATCTTTGGTGATTTCCTGACTCCTCTTCCCTGATCAGGGGCTGACCTCCACTGGCCCCCAGCTCATCCTGCCTGCTGAGGGCTTAGATCTTCAGTGCGGAGAACAGGGAGCTGAGGAAGTTGGGGTCCCGTCTGGCTCAGACGCTAACCAGATGTGCAACCTTGAGGAAGTCCCTTCCCCTCTTTGGGACGTAAATTGAAGGTATTCAGTCCTGAGGGATTAAAAACCCAGAAGACCCCAGGAAAAAGCAGGTCATGCAAATGGGTGAGACAGCTCGGGCAGCAGACAAGAGGGAGTGGAGGGGACTGGAAAGAAATGGGTAAAACCTGCTGTGGAGACTATTTCGTTCCAGCTGATTGCTGCCACAGGTAGTGTGAGCCTGATATTGCCAGAACTTCCAGTTTTTAACCAAAATATCTGAGTTTCATGTGAAAATTTCATTTTTAAAACCACTTTTCAAACCACCCAAACCTAACCGCAGGCTGAATTTGGCCTGCAAGATAGTAAGCTTGTGATCCCTGGGCCAGGTGATACCTCCCCATATATTTGGATCTATCAGTGTTTGCTCAAGGATTAAAGTTCTACTGTCTGTTTTGTGCATCTCAGTCACAACCTCTTCAACACGAGAAGCCTGAAAAGTGAGTCTCTAATGGTGGAGCCGAGGCTTTATGATGTGTGATGATGCTTGGAGAAGTTACTTGCAACAAGAATTTTACCTGGTTCTGCACCTGTTCCCTGAGCCCATTATGCTGCCTTGGCAGCTTGGAGCTCTGCCTACACATAATGCTAGCACTATTTATGTGATTTCTTTCTCATTAAAAGTGACCCAGTCAGTGCCGTCAAACCCACATGCAAAGTTGGCCGTCTGTCTCAAGTAGCATTTTGCCAGAAAAACTACCAGAGTCGGATGGGAGCCCCCTTTAGTGGCTGTGGGGTCTACAGAGAGACCTGAGTTTGGAGGCAGAGGGAGCAACTGAGATCTTGTCATTGTCTAGAACATCTTTATTTTACCTCGCTGCCCCAAACACATTCACCATTTAATGTACTGCTAAAATTCACTTTCTTGCTTTGGCATCCAGGAATTAGAAAAAAATTGACCCGGTCCAAAGCCCTTCTTGTAGCCTCTAGTCCAGGCAAGAATGATCAGACTTCTTAACTCTCATAACAAAATTATGAGCTTTGTTGTGTTCATAGATCTCATATCTAAAGCATCCGATTCTCTCTACATTCAACATTTTAGCATTTGCCAGCATTCAGCAGTAAAGCAACTGCTTTTTAGTTTCAGACAAAAGCTTACTTGGAATAACTATAAATCTTAAATTAGACCAATGTATATGCCACTCATTCATTGCTTACTGTTTATTAAGTTCTCTCCCTGACTCTTGTTGGGTTGTTCAGAAAACTATATCCTTGGACCACATTAACATCATTCCCTGCAGGAATATCTTCACTGAGTCGTGTTGGTTATCATGCCCATGACTTTTATGGAAGGCCATTTTAAGAATCAGCCAAACGAGGAACATTTCTACATTTCTTCTAAAAACTGTTGTGGAAGATATGTCCATTATGTTGTTCAATGTTCCTGAGACAATGATCCACATTATAAATTCCTCTTAGAATTTAATACCAGGAAAATGTTTGCTTCTCTTGGCTCAAGAGAATATTTCCTCTTACGGCATCACAAAGATTCCAGAATTCATAATGCTCCCTTTCCATTTTTGCCTTGGCTACTGGGAGTCTTAAAAGCCTGCCTTTTAGGGGGCACCTGGGTGGCTCAGATGGTTAAGCATCTGCCTTTGGCTCAGGTCATGATCCCAGGGTCCTGGGATTGAGCCCCAGTCGAGCCCCACATCAGGTTCCTGTCTCTGCAGGGAGTCTGCTTCTCCCTGTCCCTTTGCCTCTCCCCCTGCTCATGTTTTCTCTCTCTGTATCTGTCTCAAGTAAGTAAATTCTTTAAAAAAAAAAAAAATCCTGCCTTTGTGATTGTGGCAATGTTTCAAAACTGGGAGCAAGATTATCTCTCTGTTTCATTTTCTTGATGTTGACCTGTTTTTAATTGTTTTCTGCATATATGTGTTACATTGTATGTTGATTAAAATAGTTTTGAAAGTAAGCAGTAAGTAAGTAAGTACATAAATTATACATAAATTTTATGCTCATTCAAAAACACATGCCATTTTATTATTGTTTCCAAATTACTTCATTTGTACTTCTTTAACCTTCCAGCTGGAATTGTGATTTTTGAAAAACTGTTCAGTTGTACTTAACACAGAGCTTTACACCCATTTATCACTCAATAAATACTCGCTAATTTTTTCACTTCACCATTGACTAATAGCTCATCCCTAAGACACTGAAAGAAGCAAAAGAGCATAAATCATATAAAGAATAGAAGTTTATTCATAAAGTAAAGTGAGCGAATAGACAGGTTTCACATTCTCTCTTCCTTCTCTGTAAATGAATAGGGCATCTGACACAGAAAGGAGAAGTGTAACTTACTCAGTGATTCCTGGATTTCAGTAAAAAATCCTAATGAGCAAGGACACTTGAATGCCAGAAAATGGCTTCTCCTTGTCTAAAGATTTCCTGTATTTGGCAACCATGCATTGACTATTTACCACGTGCCTGGACCTATGACAGGTGGGGGAAGACAGAGATGATGGAGAGTCGTCCAGTTTCAGGGTTACATAGAAAAGCAGACACATCTCAGGGCCACAATTCACAAGGTGGCTCTAGGACATTGCCATTAGGGTCATCTTTCTGTTGGAATTGCCCAGTTTTGTGGAACAGGGTGAAGGGTTTAGAGGAACCATAATAGTGACTACTGGTCTACACAATATATATTTTCACAGTCTGTCCTCCTTCATCTTCCATTTGTTGGACCAATAAATCCACCGCTGCCATGTTCTTGATCCTTCCGCCCACAGCCATGATTGGGCTGGATTGAGGTGTAATATAGCTCACACCAAAATTAGACAATGCATATTTGCTTGCATTTGAGGTTTATGATGAGGTAGCCCTGATTGCATCTGTTATAAACTGGGACCAAATTTACCTCGGAGCTAAACATCTCATATTGTCAAGGGAGGAATGGCATGTTGTTGGGCAATGTGTCTATTTCTATCAGTGCACGTTCAAGTAAATAGCTTCTTGGCCCTGGAGAGTAATGTGACTACTTTGTTGCTAACACACCCCCCCAATTTGTGGTAACCATTTCTTATAACATGCATACTATTAATTCACTAGGCAATACATATTTCTGTACTTTGACTTTTTTAGTAATAACATTCTTGGGAAAATATCAAATGATGGTCACAATTCATTTCAAAAAGTGTTTAGTAATTAGCATGCATCTGTGAAATGTTACTTAATCCTGGGTGGTCTGTGTGCATAATTATGTTTTAATTTGCACATGATTGCTGACTCTCATATCATTTAAACAATCAGGATGCATCAAATGACTGGCTGTTGTCTTATAACATTTTGTTTTCCCCTTTGGAACTATTGGAAAGAGACCATCACATCCCACAACCATCTGCAATATTGCATGTGGATTGCTGAATATTGAATAGATATTATGAGTATTGAATTTGGCAGCACTTCTGTGGCCATATTTGTATGTATTTTTCATTGTGTACTGAAAAGAAAATGAAAAGGAGGGAAATGATTAAAAAGTTCTCTGGGCTCTGCAGAACTGCTGTTGCATTTCTAGATCCCTTTCTTACCAACCTTTGTTTAGTTTTCCCTCCTATATTAATAACAACAGTAACTTACCTTTGCATCTTACACATATTCTAAAAACATTGTCCAATAAAGCACAGTTGACCCTTGGACATCAGGGTTTTGAACAGTGCAGGTCCACTTATGCTTGGATTTTAAAAATAAATGCAGTACAGTACTGTAAATGCATTTCTTCCTTATAATTTTCTTAATAGCATTTCCCCCTCTACCTTATGTTATTATAATACAGTATTAATAGATATACCATACAAAATACATATTAATCAATGATTTATGTTATCAGTAAAGCTTCTGATCAATAGTAGACTTTTAGTAGATAGATTTTTAGGGAGTCAAAAGTTACACATGGATTTTCATTTGCACAAGGGGTTGCTTCTAACCCCTGTGTATTCAAGGGCCAACTGAACTATGTTTAGTTTTTACACTGACTGTGAGATGGTAGATATCTTTTGTCAAACATCTTTTGTACATATGAGAAAACTGAGGCACAGAGAGCTGGTGACCAACATCACTGTTACTTGGCAATAACTTAGGTGAGGCCATGAACTCCTGATACTTCTCTCCAAACATCTCCCACACATAATGCCACCTTTTAACTAGAGGCTAATGTAGCATGAGATAATTCTTATCACAACCTAGAGCATATCTTCAGGATGTTGAGAGTGATTATGGAATCAGAGCATGAGGGGTTAATATCTACCTAAAGAGTGGCCCATTTATGGGTGAAGGGTTAGTAATATGCATAGGCATCTCTTTCTGGCTCTCCTTGATGCATCAATACCCTTTAGAAATAGGAGGACTATCTTGGACTTTTACCCCTCACCCAATAAATTACTAAGTTCTGTTAATGTTTCCTTCATGGATTCTCAAAACCATCCCTTTCCCCTCTTCCCAAATGTCACTGCCTTATTTCAGGTCTCTGTCCTTTCTCATAGTTCCCTGCAACAGCCTAGCGAGTTTCCAGGTCTTCACTCTTCCCTTCCCCCTGGCTGCCATCACTAATCCTTCCTCCATAGCACTTCAAGGGTAATAGAGAATGCAACTGTGGTCATGTCTACCTCAACAAATCCTATTGCATACAGAAAAAACCTAAGCTTCTTTCATGATTTGGCCTCTAGGTGCTTCTACAAATGAAGCTCCTGCACTTCCTGTCCAAACCATAGGTTTCAGCAATATACCAATTTTCTTGCAGTTTCACGCTTGCCTGCTTTTTCATATGCTGTTCCCTGGGTTTGCAACATCATCTCCCTCCAACATGTACTCTGCAGACACTTAAATGTCACCCATATATACACACTCATACATTTTCTCCATACTACCTCTTGTGGATTGGGGTCAGGGAAAATGGAAATATTCTCCAAGATTCAGCTCTTAGATTTCCTCCTTTGGTTGGCTCTTCCTGATTTCTCTGGGCTGGGTTAGAGACCTCTTCACTTTGCTGCCAGTGTATCCTTTAGAGTTGGCTGGCCCTGGGTAGTGAGTGAGTCTACCTCTCTGCCTACTCTGCTTATGACCTATTTGATAGTAGGGACAAGGTTTTATTAGTCTTCATGGCATTAGCTTAATAGTTCTTAACACATATTAGGTTTTCAATAAGAGTCTCTTAAATGGAAGTGAAGAGAATGGGGCACAAAAATTCCATTTTGTTCCTATAGTGATAGACTTCAGCACCTTGGATAGCTCATTTCTTTAACCTGTGTTGTGAGGCTTTCCTGGCCAATAATTCACACATTCTCCCTTCTGTTTAATACAAAGGATTCTCAGCACAATCCTGGAGCCTAGAGCAAAACTATTTGTAACCTAGCTTCATGAACAAAGGTCTACATTAGTAAAAAGCAGTTTTTTATTCCAGTGTCAGACTTGGGGAAGATTTTTTTTTTTTTTTTTTTTTTTAATCCTAGCTGGAAGACAAAAATAGATAAGGAGGATCACTGCACTGCTGAGCATTCTCCTTTTCTTACCCTTCTTACCCAAGTAAAAGCTCCTTGCCCTATGGGTCATTTCATCCCATTGTAACCCTCCCTACAGTGAGTAATGGAGAATGCTGTTGAGTACGTTAAACCTTGTATCACTTTGTTCTACCTAAGAGTACGCTTAGGAGCATTTATTCAGTATTGTCACCTAAATACTTCTCCTGGATAACTCATTTATTTTTACCTTATGGACAAGGCAAACCATAAAACTGGTTGTGTCTCTATCTCAAACTATGGGAAGCTTGAAATCAAACCTGTGGTTGTTCTCTTGCTAGTATGTAAGAGTTCAAAATGTGAATTTTGTCTATGATCCTTATTTCTAGACACATCTTTTTCCCTACTTTATTTTCCTTTGACCCATTTCCCCACATTTTATGTATTTTATTTTGCTTTATAGTATGTCTCTTTATCAGCTATTTTGGATTCTTTTGTTACCAACAGTATCAATAAATAAAGATATAAATAAATGCCATTAATTAGAATGAGAAATATACCATTTAGAAAACAGCATGATGTGGAAGTTGTACATCAAACTGGGTCAACCTTTTTTCAACTCCACCTGGGCCAGTTATGTGATCTTATGCAAAGCTCCTGTACTTGGTAGATCAGTGGATCACATGTTTAATTCTGTAAAGGCTAATTAGCTTATTTTTTGCTCCTGGTGTTTTATTTTAATTTCAACCCTTGTCATTCCACTTACAAATATGCATATTCCATTGGTTACAACAGACTGTTGATAGGTGAAGTATGTGAACAATTAATATCCAGCTCTGGAATGTTAGGGTATGGCTGAGAGCATTATCTTGCAAAGGAGATAGTTATGTATACAATTTGAGAGCCTCCTTCCCCACACCCCTCCCGTGAGCTCAAGGGAAATCAAAGGGGATGTCAGAAACGTGATTGTGTGTTCTTCCATGTAGCAAAGAACCACTAAATACAGGTCCTTAATGAAGTCTTCTGAAGAATATAGGGCACAGTAAGCTTTAAGAATGAGGGTTCTCAATTAGATGAACAGTCAAACTTTGAAGCAAGTACCTGTCAAGAATCTTGGTGACATTGGTGCTAAGGATATGGTGTCAGCATCTGCCTTAACAACCAAGTCCCTCTGAATTTTCTCTCCCATGCAGCTGCCCAAGTACTTAAGAGGCTCATTGCCCATATAACCCACAGGGAGAGTTCCAGAAGGGTATGTTCAGAGTTTGCCTGAAACACATAGACCACATACAGGAAAGAGAAATAAGAAGTTTGAGGACTAGAGGATTCTTTTCCAATGGCCCCAGACATTCACCACTATCTAAGCTGAATAAAAGGCATTCAGGGATAAAATCTTCATGTTCTCCCTTTAAAAAAAAATGTCTATCTCTGAAAGTTTGTAGTTATTCCTATCATCTTCCAAATATGTAAGATCTTTTATTTCACTGATTTTATTCTTTTATTCTACATATATTTATTGAGTGTATACTACCTACCAGGCATTGTTCTAGCCTCTGGGGATACAGCAGGGAAGTAAACCATAAAAAATTCTTGCACTACTGAGGTTACATTCTTGTGGAGGTGTCAGCTTCTATTGCAGGAAAATCAGCAAGGTGAGGGGAACAGGGAGTTAAATCAAATAGTTATGAAAAGCTTCTCTGATAAAGGACATTTGAACGGAGACCAAAATTAAGTGAGAAAAGGAACTGAGTGAATGGTAGGAGAAGAGCATTCCTGACCAAAGGAACAGGTTCAATTTCCCAAGTTGGGAGTGAACCTGGAAGTCAGTGTGGCTGGTGTGGAATAAGCCAGGCATTCTGGGTGAGGTTGGAAAGTCAGCTCAGATGAGGTCACAAAATGTCACAATGAGGTCCTTGCCTTTTACTTTGTATGAGTTAGAAAGCTAATAGAGAGGTGATATGATATGATGTGAGCTTATGTGCAGAATATAATGAGGCAAGGAAGGATACAGGGATATTAGCTTCCTGGGAGAGGACTTTGCAGTTTAGACCATGGTCTGTGCAGTAGAGGTAAAGGTGCAATCAGATTCTGCATATATTTTGGAGGTAAAGCTGGTAGAATTTACTGATGGATTAGATGAGGCATTGAGGGAATTAGGGGGAGTAAAAACACATTTCATTTAATAAAACTGTTCTCATAGAAAGAGTAAATTGAGGGACAGCTGGGTGGCTCAGTCATTAAGCGTCTGCCTTTGTCTGAGGTCATGATCCAGGGTCCTGGGATCGAGCCCCACATCGGTCTCCATGCTCAGTGGGAAGCTTGCTTCTTCCTCTCCTGCTCCCCCTGCTCTGTTCCTTCTCTCGCTGTGTCTCTCTCTGTCAAAAAGGTAAATAAAATCTTAAAGAAAAAAAAAAAAGAAGAAACCTCTTAGATGTTAAAAAAAAAAAAAGAAAGAACGAAAGAAAAAGTAAATTGAGAAACAAAAATAAGGAAAAGTGATACTTCTGTTCGGAAAGATAGTATTCTAGATGCAAACAAGTAGGAATTGTAGGCTAATGTAGACCTGTGGGTGAGTGACTTGCTAAAAGACGGACTTGGCTTTCCAATCAATGAGGGGAAGAATCCTGCTAAAATGTGGAAGAAGGTTTGGTGGCATTGTAATACCAGCTGGAGGTCTTTAATAACTTTCCCTTCCCCCAACATTCCAATATACTAGGCTTTGCAACCTGCAACCGATGAGGTTCTTTACAAATCTCGCCCCTTTTCTTGGCCCTGGGGTTGAGGTCCAGGGGCAGCATTTTGCTAGGTGGTCCTTTCTGGCTAAGACCTAACTTGAGGCCAGTCACTATGAAGCCACCTGAAGAAGTGTTGGTCCAAGTGGGTTTTGGGGTCTTACTACAAGAATGAGAGGAAAAAAAAAAAAAAAGAATGAGAGAGAGAGCCCATCATTTCACCAGGAAAGAGAATACTGGAAGTCATTGAGGAGTATCTCTGTGCAAGGATGTCACCACTGGATATTGTTAGTAACTGAGAAGCCTCATGTAATTCATTCTCCTGTTCAGTTGAACAAAATTAGATTTGTGAGACATTTTCTCCATCAGGACTTCCTTAAAAAGAAGTTTATTCTTGCTGTCTCAACCCCATCCAGAGGAGATCTCAGCATGAGGGTCTTAGGGACATTACGAGAAGATCTGCCCTCCCTACTCCAGAAGAATTCTACTGACAGTGACCCAGCTTCATGAGTTATGCTTCCACAGAGAAGAGAAATTAGATGCTTATAAGCAGCCTGAAAAGTAATGGAAGAACCCTGGAAATTCAGGAGTCTCTCCTAAGCTTCCCTAAAGATGGGGATGGAGAGAAGGAGCTTGTCACCTCTGTGTGAGGATGCTCATTTTGCCCTCATTATATTCAGAATCGCCTTGTCTACAGAGCAATGTTTGATGGTGATCATGAGGCCACATGTACAGATAAGAAGCCTCAGCAAAGGGAGCTAATCCAAAGTCACAGCTGAGACAAGCTGTAGATGATGAGAAGTTGTCCAGATGACATTAGATTTGACATTTCCCCCTTAGTGGAAGATTTCTTCTTGGAGACACACAGAAGTTCATCCAACACTTAATTATCCAGGCACTGATTAACTCATACCTCTTCTGGCCCCTAAGGATGAACCTATCATGAAAATATAAATGTATTACCTCTCACTCATTGTCACCCAGGCATGATTAATCAGGTTGCGGATTACTGAGGGCTTCTCTATTTTTTTCGTTTGCTGTTCTGTCTTTGGAGGATTCTATAAATTGGCCCTGCGTCCCTCCATCATGAGGCGGGTATGAGTAGAAAGAAGAGGTACAGCTCAATGTCGTCTAAATAGCCGTGGGTTAGGAGAAAAGATTTGGCATGAGAGACACTAAATGGCTTAAAAATGATATTGGCTTCTCTTTAAGTTTTAATTATCCATGTTATCTCTGCTTCCATTATTATGGATCCCTGAACGTCAGTAGTAATGGCTGCACAGTTGACAACTGCACCGTGTAATAACAGTGTCTGCTCCGTAATCATATTCTGGCGTGCTATTTATCAGGGACCATTAGAACTCATGATGCTGGAAAGCAAGGGAAATAAGCAGAAGACAAGTCCAGAGTGCTGTCTTGAACGACCCAGTCATTTTTCATTATCACCCACTTCCTTAAACATCAGATTTATATGGATGAAGTCTGTTCTTTCTTATCCGTCTTCAGAATTGAGTCTGGAAGACCCATGATGGAACTGTACTGTCATTGTTTTCATTAGTGGTATAAATTGGTTTAAAGTCATACTCAATGCATGTTAGTTACAGAGGTTCCAAAATGAACTCATTGTTGGAGTCTTGCCATCTGTAATTGTTTTTCCAGACTCTGACCTGAAGCTTTAGGTAAAGACTTGACATGGACCTGCCCCTACCAAGCATGGGTTTGCCAGGGCTGATAAGGTTCAGTGTCTAAATGGAGAGGCCATCTTGGCGAGGAATCACACAGCAGAAAGCACTGCAGTTTCAAGGACAGGGGGCAGGCCTCCAGCAAGTCCTCCCAGAGGAGTTTTAGAAATCAGGCAGAACACAAGACTATCATCATCTGGAAGCTCTGTGCATGGGAGACTGGTCCTGGCCCTCAAATTAGGGTTCAAGGGCAAACCTTTAGTCCTAGAAGTGGTACTAGGAATAACTAGAGAATTGGGTAGTCAGCAAAGAATCATGGGGGCCTGGGAAAGTGGGCAGTGGGCTCTTGGGGGTGGACCATAACTCAGCTGTTAGTGCAGGAGCTTCAATGCACTTCTAAGGGTAGAGCGCTTAAAACACTGCCTAGACCATATAAGTCATTTTTAAGTGTTATTATCATCATCATCAACACCATTATTATTTTCCTGTAACTATTCCAGGAATGCTATGTCCTGATTCTAATAACAGAGGGGGCAGTGGTCAATGCTGAGGACCCGGATCTCAGTTCAGCAAGGGGATGGATGCTAACCCCAACTGTTGTAGGTGAGGCTCTCTAGATGCTATCTTTGTAGCCTAAGTAGGTGACTCCCAGGCAGTAACATGTACTAAATAGCCCTCAAAAACTGAGCATGCCTGATATCTGTGTGGAGAAACATAAATCTGCTTGGACTGAAATTGACTTTTTGTATTTCTAAAATAAACATTCAGGAATCCAAATGTGGATAATGCTAACTCTCTTCTCATTAATCTATAAGCCTCTGTGGACTGTCATAGCCCAAGATAAATAAGCTCTATTATTTGATTGAGGGTCTTCTGCAGCCGAGAGGAGCACAGCATCCCACAGGAGGTGAACAATGGGATGATTGCTGAGGACTCCCGTCATTGATTCAGCCTCTACAGAGTTAACTCAGTCTGAAGCACACACAACCAATTCCATCCATATCAGGGCAACTGGATTTGGGGGTGTTTTTATTAAAAATTCTCAAATCAGTCCAATGCAAGAGAATTAGCTCCTTGCTACACCATATCTCCTACCAAGTACTTGATAAAATGTGTTCTACAAATGTAGATATGAAGTCCTGATAAGAAAACTCCCTCTTGCTGAATATTGGAATTATCAAGCTGATGTGGCAGCAAACTTTAAAACCAGGACAAATCCCCGCTGGAGAAATTTCCAGACTGCTAGAGATCATCCATCGCCCTGGGGCAACGTTGGAAGGGGAAAATGAGAAACTCTTCGGTTTATCCACATGTTGGTGAACCATATTCAAAATGGAACTTTCCAGGCTGCTCAAAGTCAAACAACTTCCAGATATGTCAGGTCTAATCAAGGCTTCTAAGTCAGGGCTGACCTCTGGGTCAGGCCCATCATGAGCTAGGATCAGCTTCTTGCAGAAAAGCTCTCTGACATGGCTTTCACTGCAGGTTGTGTGTGGGGATGCAGCAGACCTCTTGCATCCCAGGGATACATCTTGTTATCTGCCTAAGGAAGCAGACCTCCCTCTCCCGAGTGCCCATGGCTGGCCTTACCAGCAGCTACAAAGGGCTGGAAGGGGTGCCGAGCAGGGAGCAGTGACAACAGGAGGAGAATGCCATGGAGAGAATGGGGATGACCTAGAATGGCCATGGGAACCTCTTTTTGAGTTCTTGTTTGTTTGTTGTGGGGGGCAAGAGTTGGTAATAAGCAGTACTGTATAAATTATAATTTGTCATAAAAAAGCAGTGGTTTATCCCAAAAAGAGCATCAGATTAGAATGGGAAACGTAGGACTGAGTTCTGATGCTGGATGAGCATAAGCTGGACAATTTCCATTTCTGTGCCTTGGTTTCTACACTTGTACCTTAGGACGGTGGAGATAGGGAGCCCTCTGGACAGGCTGGGACCTTTTTTGACTCTAATATTTCAAGTCCGTGAGTCTTGTTTCTTGCCTCGATATACTAAGTCCCAAACAACACCCACAGTTCCACTCCACTGAACACTTCGATTTCCACTCCTCACACATACTTGGGCTATTGAGATAAAACACTTACCTGAGATGGACAGACCATCATTTAAGCCAAGAAAACAAAATGTGAAAGAAGATGAAGCCCCATCAGCAGAACAGATGGCTCGGCACTCACAGCAGAGCTGGGACTCGCAGGTGAGACAGAGGGCAGGGCTGATGGAGATGTTGGGTAAGAGGGGTCAGGCGGCTGGGCGCACGGGCTGGAGGAAGGAGACAAGGCAGTGACCAGTGATGGGGGAAACAAGCCTCTCATCAGCCCCGACTTTGTCCAATGTCCCACATGGAAAGCTGATCATGCAGGGCAATCTGAAATGCAGGGCATCCTGCTACGCTCCCCACTAACTTCTTCCCTGTCCCCGCCAACCCCAAAGAGCAAGCGGTCCCCAAATCACAGAAGGGACTTGGCAATCACTGCGTGTACCCTGGGCTGTTCCCTGTGTCAAGTGGTTTACATTTACTAGTTTATTTCATCCGCACGGTGACCTCAGGGGTTGGCCTTATTTTTATTATGAATGATTCCAGCTCAGGGAATGAAAATAACCAGGTCAGGAAGGTCGCTCGCTGGTAACGGCTGGTGGCGGGCTGAACTAGGTAAGCCTACATCCTTTTTCCTGTCCCCTGCTGCACTCAGAACCCGTTCGGGCCCATTTCCCTAATTAGCACCTCTTCTCCCTGCCCCCTTCATGAGATACAGACCCCAGCAACCTGGAGCATCAGGAGGCCTTTGCTTCTTTCTCTCCTCCTCCTTTCCTCTGGCTTCTGGCCGAGAGTTCCATTTATAACATGGAAGGTACTAAAAGGCCATCCATTTACTACTTCCCTCATTTTTATGGCATTTGTGATTAAATCCACTCCGAGGTTGTGGGAAGCTTTGGTAATTAAATAATTTGGGTAACAGAATATTTAATTAATTGTAATTACACATGCCATCGTGAACGCCATTTCTATTTTAATTTTAGCACAAGCTAGATTGTTCAAAACATGTTTTTTCTTTGCCAGCAAAAGCTCCTGTCACATTCTTTCCTCCTTTCCCACCATCCTGCTAGCCTGGAATCTTTACTTCCTTCTTCCCTTGTATTTGAAGGCCCTGGCAGACAAAGGGTACCAGCTATATGTTGGGTCCATGTGTGATGGGTAGGAGAAACACAAAAGGTACCTAAGACAAAGTCTTGGCTTACAAGACACAGATGGTCTCATTGCAAAGACATTTCGTAAACACATAAAAACATGAATAATACAAAGAGCCCCACAGAGGATAGTCCCCTGGCCAGCACAGAGGCATGTTTGAAGGCCTCAAGATATGGGTAGCATTTTTATTGACAGAAACAGGAACAAGTTGCTGGGAGCCTAAAAAAATGACCTTTCTCTTCTTTCTTTTCTCTTTATATTCTTCATGTACTCACACATACATTCACAAAGATTTTTGAGTCCTACGATGCCAGGCAGTGACCACTGGAATGTCTATTCTGGACCCAAGGAAAGTCCCTGCCACACTCCGCATCTCCCCATCAGAGCTTGGTGAGGACAGCAGAGCTATACTCTGGCTTTCCCGGTATTTTGGGCTGGTCCAGGACCGTCGAGCCCAGCTCCTCATCATTGGCGAGCTGAGTGTGTCTGCTTTCTGGGACTGTCCTGGCTGTGCCCTCACCTGACCCGCTCAGGACCCTGCCTAAAGGACTAGGGCTTAAATCACAACTGTATGGGGGACATGGGAGGGGAAGTCCCCCCAGCGGATCTCCAGAGCTTTTGCTCTTTCTCCCCAGTCAGCATCCCTCTGGGGCTCTAATGTTCCAAGACCCCATGAAATACCTTTCCCTGGAATGCTAGAAACTTGACCTCATATCTTGGCTGGCATGAGATTCATTTCAGAACTGGACTCTTAATCTGCTCTGGGGGCTCTGTATTTTCTGACTTCCACAGTACTGGGTCTCTTAAGTCCTCCAGTAGAGAAGAATTCTGATTTTACTCTAATCGGGGATGTGAGAGTTGTCGTTATTCATTCATTTGTGGTTCATATTCATTCATTTGTTCATCAAGTATGCATCAGGCAGCTCCTACATGTCAGGCACTGTGTTAGGTTTTGTGGAATATAAATAAATACATAATTCTATTCTCAAAACCCTTGGCGACAAATGGAGTTTGCCAGATGCAAAAAAAAAAAAAAATTATAATCAAGCTAAATTTAATTCTTAATTCTTCCTCTCAACGTAGGAAGATGGAAGATTTGTCTAACTCCATTTGGGAAGTTGAGACAAGTCTTGAGATGAGAAATAATTGACGATAAAACAGAGGAAAGGAGGTGGGCATAGAAATAAGGGACAGCTTATGATTGGGAATGGTGTGAGTTTCTTCCCTATAAGGAGTTATAGGGCTGAGAACTATACCCAGGACTATTTGTTCTTCTGAGGGAAAGGGTCACATGGTCTTATATGGAAAGGCAGCACAGTCTAGTCAATGTCCCAGTTTAGTCTTAGAAGTTCTGAGTTTGTGTCACAGACACCAGATGTTCTGGGTTTGAATTCTAGCTTCACCACATACTGTTTGTATGGTCAAGGCGAGTCACAAATTTCCCATCTTGTTGCCCTCTGCACCACAAACACAGGAAGACCCTGCAGAGCTCTTCTTGGGACTAAATGGGATAAGATGAATGATCCTAAATAGGCCCGAAACAGAGGTTAAAATTTATATTGTTTTTATTTTTCATTCAAAAACTTTTAAAACCTGTTATTTCACAAATATAAAGATTCATATGGCCTCTGTAGGGTCCAGCAAAACGTCAGCCCTCCATTCGTGGTTACCAGTGATCTCGGTAAGAGATCTTGGTTCTGTGGTTTAGCCTCCTCTCAAACTTCTAGCCCCAACTTCCCAAGTAAAATCAAACAATCTGTTGTTGAAATAAGATGACGTTGACAGTCATGTAGTACGAGACTGGAAGTCCCGCTCTTTCCGTCTGTGCGGATGGACGTCACCAGAATCCTCGGTTCTTCATGGGGAACTGGTGAGCCTCGGAAACTGAGAAACCGGCTCTGTTCACACCACCTTTGGTTAGCAGCTTCGCTCTGCGCTTTTGCCAGAGCTGCTTGCCTTGTCATTAAAGCTGCTTTTTTGGGTTTATATGCAAAGTGTATCAAGTGGAGTGGCTCTGTGGACAATGAAGCTGCCTGAGTGTGCCCACTGCGCAGGAAGCGTGTTGTCCAAGCCGAGATGCCTCCTGACGGGACCAGGGTCCCTTGAGGCAACTTGGTTAGTCATTTACTTCGTCCCACCTTGTCTCCCCCAGGGCAAAATTGTGTTAGTGAGGATCCCATATTGCTGTCATTAGCAATGATGGGCAGCAATGGCCATACACGTGTCCTTGTTTTTCTAAATCGTGTTAAATATAATTTTATTTTTTACAATTTTTGATCGAAAGCATCCTATGCTTTTTATAACATGGAAAACAATGTATAGGTGTATAAAGAAAGTGCTAATAACCTTCTGAACCTTCTAATTCCACACAACTGAGATGACCAAAATTCACAGCTTACTGCAAGCATTCTTCCACTGTTTTCCCGATGTTTGCACTTACACACACACATACATACACACACACACACACACACACACATGCACACTCATGCACATTTTCTTGTTTCTTTGGCAAATGGGATCATTCAGTTCATACTACCCTATAATTGGCTCCCAATCTACAGACATATAGATATAACTGACCAACATCTATACATACATAGTTCTGTAATAAAGACTCATGATCAGGGATTGCCGATCAGACCAGTGCAATTTTAATTTCATTTATTTATTTGTCTTTTAAAAATTTTATTTATTTATTTGACAGACAGAGAGCACAAGTAGGCATAGTGGCAGGCAGAGGGAGAGGGAGGGGGAGAAGCAGGTTCTCCGCAGAGCCTGGAGCCCGATCCGGGACTCAATCCCAGGACCCTAGGATCATGACCTGAGCAGAAGGCAGCCACTTAACTGACGGAGCCACCCAGGTGCCACCAATTTTAATTTTAATGGGACTTTGCAGGTCAGATCCTATAAAAATTGCATCGTCAACATTCGAGAGCACCCACTGCCCCACATTTTTCCCAGCCCTGGAGAGCATCAGTCTTAGTAATTGTTGCCAATCCAAAGAACTAGAAATTGATGAAATTAAGCTCCTGGCCCCATCCCTTTCCTCCAGAGGAGCCATCTGACTGCTGTCTGGGAGCCAGTGTCCTGACCCTCTTGCTGGACGATCCTTCAGCCCGTTATTCACAAGCTATTTGACTTGCCTTTGTTTTGTCCGCAGAGCTCCACTGAGTTCTCAGGTGGAGTGAGGGGCGCAAGCAAATTTAGTGTGAAATAGCCCTGACAGCTCTAAAAGGTTGTGTTTTATTCATTAAAAGGAGGCCTAACAGGGAAGCTAAATACCGTGGTAGGAGAGGGAGTCCCTGAACACCCGGGGAGGTGTATTTGGAACAAAGGCCCAAACCCTCTTTTCTGCCAAACCTTCCTATCTGCAAAAGATGAAAGACGAAGACAGAGACAGAGGGAAGGAAAGACAGAGAGCTCGTCTTGAACCCTTGTAGGATAGTCATACGGTTAGCAAGGCAGCACACAGAGCACTAACCCTGCTGACCCTGCTGTTTGGTGAATGCCTCATCTGTTCTGACGGCTGCTTTTATCATCAACTAACAAAAGCAACACAATTTTTTTCAACTCTGATTTACTAGTGATAAACTCTTCCTTGATAAACTATGATTTCAGCAAAGTTTCCACTAAAAGACTCGGGGTACCTGGGTGGCTCATTCAGTTAAGCATCTGCCTTTAGCTCAGGTCATGATCCCGGAATCCTGGGATCGAGCCCCACATCGGGCTCCCTGATCAGCAGAGAGCCTGCTTCTCCCTTTCCCTCTGCCCCTCTCCCCCTACTCATGCTCAGGCCTGTGCTCTCTCTCTCTCTAGCTCAAATAAATAAACAAACAAAAATCTTTAAAAAAATAAATAAATGAAAGACTTTACCAGGTTGCAGTTTTTCGGGATAGGAAGGGGTCCCTCTTTTCAGGCCGGCCTGAATCCAAGTCTCTCTTCCCCGTAAGCAGAAGGAGACCTTGCTACTCTTGAGACCTGTCCTAGGAGTCCAGGGTAATTCTTCACTCTGGGTATTTTTTTGAGCCACGGAGCCCTTCGAGGCTTTCAGCTCAGAGATGCTGTCCCCCACCTTGGGCAGGGAGTTCCGCAGCTGTGGCAGCGTGGCGGCCGGCTCTAGGCTCTCAGAGAGGACCTCTGGGTAGAGGCTCTACCAGGAAGTCTCTCCTCCTCAGGACTTAGTATGTATCGGAAGCATCTGAAGCTCCTTCCAAAGAGCTGGTAACTTACCCCAGGAACCCTGTGCTCCACTACTGTCACTTTCATTCTCTATGTTATTCTGTATTTCTAGTCACTCACATAACTGCTCATTACCCCTGCTTCACTCTAGCTCTTTAAGGATCTCGTAGCAGCAAAGGGCAGCTTCCCATACTCCAAGACTCCAAGGCCTTTTTTTTTTTTTTTTTTTGCAATCACCTGGCTTTTGCTTCTAACCTTATTAACAACCTATACAATTCTTATCTTCCAAATCTCATCTCAGTTTTGGCTCTTAACCTGGGGTTGGCTTTGGTCTCTTAGTTGTTGACACACGGGCTCTTCTGGCCCCTCAGCCCCTGGCTTCACTCTTCCGACACTCAGTGCCTGACCCCCACCTTATGGCTTCGGTGTCCATGGCCAAGCAGTTCCCCCTTTCCCCACCCTTTCTCACTTCTATTTCTCGATAGCAAGGAAAATTGTTCTCGTGAGAACATGCGTTGCGCATTTTGTTGCCTTTTCATTTCGGTAGCCCTTCCTCCGTGTTTGTGCATTTCTCGTGTTCATAGGTTGCTTGCCACCGTCCTTTACCATGTACCATCTCAGCTCCATGTTCCCGTCTGCTCTGGGAAGCCTGGGATGAGGGCTGAGAGCCTGGCATCATTTCCGGTGGTTAGAAACTTTAAAACAAACCACTTGCCCCTGGGAACCCATAATAGAAACAGTGTCTCAGTCCTGCTGACCATATGTTAAAGCCAAGGGACGACAAGATCCATTGTCAGAGCTGGAGAAGGGACAACCCCTCCCCTTTCAGAGCCCCTGAGCTCTGCCGAGAGCTGGGGCCGGATGTGCCTGCCACACGGGAGCTCGGGGCTCTATCGGAATCCAATCTGATCCCTCCAACCGGGCTATTACACTCCAGCCCTGATAGGATCACACTCTCAGAATACAGGGTAAAATTAAATTTGAGAGAAAATGAGATTTCTTTTGTTTTCTGCAGAGTCCTGTAGATAAGCATTCTCTACGACTTGACCTTGATAGCCATAGACGGCCTGTTGTGGGCCCAGAGGAATCTGATAGACAAACTGAATGAATGGGCACTTTCTTTGCTTTCCTGCTTAGCACTCCCCTCGGGGATGGTGGATTCCTCTTTCCATCTCCCTCTAGGACAGCACAAGCCAAACTGCAAAGCACTAGAGAGGAAGCTTATCCCCAAGCCCCCTCCATCTTGCCTCTGCGGCTCCTCTTCCCTCCCTAATCCCTGCTCTTGTGACCAAATGACAGCTACAAGCTCCCAACCGTAGCTCTCAGCGAGAATCCACCTGATCTGTTCACTTGAGCGGAAATGTCAACTGTGGCACAAAAAAAATGGTTAACTCTTTACCTCTTCCCCTTAAGCCCTTTCAGGTAGCCTTCCAACGAAGACACATCAAAGCCGCAGATTTCAGAGCTTCTGAAAAGGCTGTGGGAGATGGTCCCCCTACCCCAAATCACAACACTTGGACTCACTCCCCTAGGGAGAAAGAAGCCCTGAGAATGTGCTCTCCTTGCTGGCTGGTGCCAGCATTTCTGAGTGTGGGCTGTGAAGACGCTGCATCAGAATCACCTGGGATGTGTGTACTTTCAGTCCCCTGCCCAGAATTACTAAGTCAGACTCTCTTCCGTGGCTTCTAGGGAAATAGCCTTTTTAATGTGTCTGCCATGAGAATCTCAGACAGTGTTTGAGAGCCACTGGCTACAGGCTTGGAGGCATTTCTCCCAGGGGACCTGGTTCCTTCAGACCATCACCTGTGTAATGGGTGATCTCTAGAGTGACACAGATGGCCCTGCCGTTCCCTCCGGTGGCTGTGATGGTCAGGGACAGGGGCTTCTTAGTTCCCTCAGGCTCTCTAACAAGAAAAGCTGAGTTTTTCCAAAGAACATGTCTGGACATGTAAAAATGTTAGGAGAGCCTCAGGTTAATCTGAAGGTGGGACCGATCTTACTTACAGGTGGGCAGTGATGATGGTAATTACAATTTCAACCACTACCTACTGCAGGCCTGTCAAGTTCTAGATCAGGTTCAGATTATTCATAGCTATAATTTTATTCAATCCTCTCAATGTTCTTATATAGTATTATCGTGCTCTTTTTACAGATAAGGACACTATGGCACAATGTCATGAAACTGATGACAGGTGCAGTAGTACAATCTGAACTTGAACTTGAGCTTGAACTCAGCTCCGTTTGAACCTATTAACTCCTTCCAGGTCAACGAAAATGTATAGAGCCAAAGCCCTTTCCCATCCACTATTCTGTTCTGAGTTCTACACCAACCCTGTGAGGCAGAGAGAGCCTCTACGGATGGGAAAGCAGGGACCGGAGGCTTTCCTCATGCCAGGCCAGGTGCTGGGAAGAAACGCAGCTGGGATTTGAATTCAGCATTTCACTCCCAGTTCAGAGCTTTTCTTTCTTGATACTCTGCTCTGACCTCCTGCCTCACGCATCTCAGGTTATGCACACGAGGCTCCAAGACTGTTGCCTTGGACTAAGACGTGTGTGAGTTTCCGAGGGCTGTCATAACAAATTACCACGCGCTTCGTGGCTTAAAACAAGAGAAGGTAATTTTCTGAAGGCCGGAAGTCCAAAATCGAAGTGTTGGCAGGACCTAGCTTCTTCTGCAGACTCTGGGGACGAATCCTGCCTTGCCTCCTCCCGCTTCTGGTGGCTTCAGACGTTCATTCCTTGGCTTGTGGCCATATCACCCCTGGTATCTGTCTCCATCACGTGGCCTCCTTCTCCTCTGCGTCCCCACACTCCAGGAGTATAAATAAACTGATCAGAAAGTATGCACAGTTCTTCATTCTGATTGATATCCTGGTTGTTTCCTTCCCAAGTCCTCACCAAGGGCTGACGTAGGGAATGATTTTTGATGAGGGCCAGGAGCAGGAAGGGATTCTCTTGGAGCAAAAAAGTCTCCAGGTTAGAGCAACCGGGGTAGGTGTCTCTGCAAGGTCAGAGCCCAGCCAGAAGGCAGAGGAGAGAGGACGCCATCTGATCTCTGAGGGACCGGTGGAACGGGAGCTGCAGGGGGACAGAATGGTTTTGGAAGCTGCTAGTCCAGAGCCATGGCCTGTTGTGGAGGCAAGGGTGGGGGGTATCTAGGGGGTTTTCATGCAGCTTTAGGTATTGAAGTCTGTTTTTGGCCTGGGAGAGGATGGAGGGAGAGAGGATAAGTATCACCATCTGAGTCCATTTTCAGATCACTTCCTCCTGTGGGGAGATGAATGAGTGTCGAGGAGGGGGCAAAGGGCTTAGAAGCCCCAGGAATCCCAGAAGCCAGAGCTGAGCACAGAACCAGGACCTCCACAGGGGCTGAGAGCTGCTCAGGTGGGGAGACCAGAAGCAGTGCGCAGCCCTCTAAGAGCAGCAGAGACATTCTCGAGGAGGAGAGCAGGGTTACGACTCCTTTGGGGAGGCTCCATTCAGGTCGGTGTTGCTCCCATGCCGAATGGCGAGGAGGCCTCTGGGATTCCCCTACCCCTGGGCGTCCCCAAGGAACAGGTGGTCTTCAGGCCAAGAAAACAGTTTTCCTCAATGTTGCTGGCAGACCCAGCGTCAACCTGTGCCCGAGAACATTCC
The DNA here is from genome assembly GCF_964662115.1 of Mustela nivalis. Lineage (NCBI taxonomy): Eukaryota > Metazoa > Chordata > Mammalia > Carnivora > Mustelidae > Mustela > Mustela nivalis. The sequence goes on from NC_139035.1 coordinate 26,538,115, forward strand.
CCAGCCCAGCCCAGCCCAGCCCAGCCCAGGTCTCCCTTCATGAGCACTTACACGTCCCTACACATTCCCTTTCATGGTCCCAGCTTCTAATTTGGATACAATTTTTGCATCCATGGTATTTCCTTTTTCCTGACACATGGGAGGGATGTTTTACAGACTGACAGAATGGGCAGAAAAAAATCCCCTTGTTGTTTTTCCTGGTTGTGGGTTATTTGAGAAGAAATAAAAAGCCGTCAGAAAAGGATTACCAGGGCTGACGTGGGAATGGTGGGAGCCAGGTGGGCTGCTACTGGAGGCTCCTGGGAGCTCTCCCAGGTAGACAGGGGTCTCTTCCCCTCCAGAGCTCTAAAGCTGCAGAGGGTGGTTAACTCCTTCGTGTCTGAGCATCGAGCTGAGGGTGAGACCCCCTGAATTCATGCCCACCTGATACTTGCACAGAAAGCTGGGGACCACCAAGAGCTCAACAGCAGGCGGCTCCCCTCTCCCGGCTAGAGAACAGGCACTGCGGCTGTGCAGTAGAACACGGGGGGGGGGGGGTGCTCCAAACTCCATTTCCTTTGCACTCCTCTCTGTGAGCCTCTTGGTTGTTCCCCTCCCCTGCACGCCCCCCCCCCAACTCCTCCCAGGAACTACTGTTCCCTTTAGCTTCCTGGAATGACAATCTGGCCTCTGATCCTCCACTCCCCACAGCCACATTCTTGTTTATATAGTTCTTCTAAACAGGAATGAGTGCTGGGGACGCCACCTGTCCCAGCTGGGCCACGCACCTGCAAGTGCCCGACTTCCTGCCACGCAGCAGCGTTTAGCAGGAAAACGAGAGCAAGTAAGACTGTTCTGCTCCTTCTGTTCTGTTCACATGCTCCTTCCTGATTCTATGTTTCTAAGACTCATTTATCCTCCAAATATTTATCTAGTGTTCCAAGTTCTACACTAGGTATGTGAGACACAGAAATGTATAATTACAATAACACTTAACATTTACCCAGCCCGTATTATGTACAAAGCACGATGCTTGAGTGCTTTGCATGGATCTCTCTCAGTGCTCTGCATGGCCTCCTGCGTCGAACAACATCATCATCCCTATTTGACAAGCCTAAAGAGCCGAAATGGCTGGCTCAAAGTGTTTTGGCCAAGAAGTTGTGGGACGGGGATTTGAACCGGGGTGCACACTCAATCCGGAGCCATACTCTTAACTTCTGGACAATACAAACCTGTGCCTCCAAGGTGCTTATAATCTAGCAGGAAAGATTGGACAACCACCACTCAGCAGATGCTCAGCGTTTCTAAATGCTTATAGAAAGGATAACGTGACCTGGATGGAAGTGTGGGGAACACCAGGAAAGTTTTCAATGAGGTCAAATTTGAGGAAGACATTGAAGAGCAGGTAGTAATATTAATAAGATCTTCTCAGGCACATGCTACGTATCCAATGTTGGACCCATGATTTATTCAACAAGCTTACGATGTAGGACTGTGGCGAGCTCACATAATGGCTTAGGAAATTGAAAGCACAGAAGAGTTGAGTGTAATGTGGATAGATGCATCTTGGAGTGGGGGCAGCGGGGGTGGGGGTGGGGGGGAGAAAGAAGGTTCCCTAAGTGCACAGAGCTGGGAACCTCAAGGGTGAATTTGAGGGCAGTCTGGAGCTGAGTTTGGTGGGGACATCAGCCCCATAAAGGGAAGCAGGAAAGGTCAGATGAGGATTCAGACTAAGGGTTTGGACTTAATTCAGTGGGCAGCGAGGAGGCATTAGAAGATTTTAATCAGGAAGATGAATCTGGCAGCAGGATGCAGGCTGGAGCGAAGACAGATGGAGACGGGGAGTGCAGCAAGGGGCCTGTTACCGTAGATCATGTCCGTCCTTTGGTCCACAATTGATATGACTTCCGTGTGCCAGAATAGGGTGGCCAGCCAGGACGAAGGGTTCTTGCCTTTCTCACAGTTGACAGTGGAGGACAATGGCAGCGAAGGCCTGAATCGAGGCAGTGACAGCAGAGGGAAGCAGGCTGGATGGCAATAGTATTTCATATTTAGAACCAGCTCTCAGCAGGTGGAACACGGAATGCGCCTGGGGGTTAGGGGCCAAACCACTCAAAATGTAAGTATGAGATTGAAAACGACAAGTCAACTTACTAAGCGAGTTAGAGTTTAGAGGAGTTTTTTTTTTTTTTTTTTTTTTTTCTTTCTCACATAAACTCGTTTGAGGTTGAGCTTATGTGAAACAGGATTTCATACCCCGGCCAGCCCTGACAAGGGTCTCTGAGCCCAGACCGTGGGAACCTGAGACACCAGAGGCCAGCCCCGGGCAGAGCATGACCCATGGGACTGAATCCCATGAACATATCTGGGGGCCTTGGTCTATGACACCTGCTCGCCATTCCTCCACCCGACTATGCAGGTCTGCCCTCTCTCCCCCGTCAATCTTTGGGCTGAGCTTCTGCTTGTTAGCAGCTCTGCTGGATGGGTGGGCAAAGGGATAGGGAAAGCTCCAGAATTCAGACTCGTTTCTCTGGCGCATCTTTACAGCTCCGATGAATGCCGGGTTGCAGGAGCGGGCGGTGTGGGGCGAGCTTGCTGGGTCAAGTCTAGCAGTTACAGAGCCTCTGTCCAGTTCTCTCTGCCTGTCTTAATTCTGCCAGACTTCCGGCAGCCCAGTCCACACCCAGTAAGGTTCTATAACGGGTTGGTGGTGAAGTTTGAGAGCCATCCTCCCGCTGGAAGTCCACACTCATGGCTCTGAATGCCCCAGGCTCTTTAACGACATTACTTACCACTCTCTTACAAGCCAGGGGGAGAGGGTTCTATGCCAGATACCCTCTGGGCCCCTGAAGTCACTTTTTGGACTTTACTGCCTGTACAGTCAAAGAGAGAGTTATTTGCAAGAACGATTCTGTTGATATGAAATTGCCCACTGTGACAATTACACGGCACTTTACTTTCCATTTAATCCCCCCATTTCATTTCATTGGTGAGGTAGCTTGTATTAGTCCCATTTTATAGATGGGTAAATTTCAGCCTGAGGATTTACACAAGACACTGGGCTACCTCAGGAAGAAATAAATTGGAATGAATATCTTCTTCATCTGAAGCCACCGTGGTTTCCAACCCAACACACAACCTGTGTGTTTGCGCTGTTTTAGTGCTGATTGGCTCTGTTTGTTATATTTTTTTCTCAAAGGGTAGAGCAGGGACATATGCATCTGATTCCCATCAGTTCCCTGAGCACCACAAACCTGGCTACTCTCTTGGTTCAGCCCTCGCCAATGTTGGGTCTTGAGAACAAGTCCCAGAATATGCCCGGGGCCTTACTTCCTCATCTGTAAGATGGTGGGTTAGGGTTGGATGATTTTCTAAGACTCTTCAAGTTCTGAGTGCTATGCTTTCATGGCTAGTATTAGGTCACTCCCTTCTTAGATCCAAAGCTAGCTGTAGTGGGTCCTTGCTATCTCCCCAACCAGTCAAGTCCTCGATAGAGTGGTGAGCCTACTTAGCTTCTGTCAATATGTTAGCTTAGTTATCCCTGTGACTTTTCTGGGCTCTCCAAACTAAAGTACACTTTAGTTTCACTACAGTGAAATGTACTTGTTGCTCTGGGGAAAGTCCTGGAGGGGGCCAGTCCTGGGCTGGGACTCCGCACAGAGCTTTGTGTGCCTCAAGCTGGGAAATGTATAAATGTGAAATTCTCCCTTTGGACAGCAGTACACACTGGTCTCGAGAGCAGTGGGGAGGCTCTCATGGTTGGGTATGGTGTCTGTCTTCCGTTAGGAAGCCCGACAGCCTGAGATGGCCCAGGAGAGATGTGGAGTAGACTGCTATGGAGGAGGGGATGGAAGGGAATGGGTCCTTGGTCACTAGGAGACCCTTCCACCATCCCCGTGTAGCAGAGTCTTCTTTTCAGGGAAGCCACTTCTCTCTAGTTGCAGAAGAAGCTGCCCTTCCAGCCTAACCCGGCTGGCCCATGAGGCCAGCGAGGGACAGCTGTGCGCTAATGAACAGCCAGATGGAAAACTGAGTGCCTGATGATGGAACCCTTGGCTCTCTAAGATGAATTCCAGCCTATACACTGGGTACTCCTGGGAAGAAGGCGAGGTCAGCATTGGATAGATGGTATTGCCTGAAGGGGACTTTCAAAGAGTTCCCACACCCAGGTCAGCAGCTCGTCCAGGCGATATGTTCCTGGAGGCAACAAGCAGTTCTGGGCTCCTCGATGGGCTACACTGCAGGTGTATTGGGGCCAGCCAGGCTGGAGGGTCTCCCTTCCAGCCATAAGCAATGACTCCATGGCTTTGTGAGACGGCTTTCCTGAAGCAGCGCTCGTGGGCTGGGGAAGGGCACCTGCCTGCAAGGTGGGCAAAAGCGAACAAATGATCTCCCCTTAGCCAGCTGGGCTAAGCTCTGTTTCACTCCCCTTGTGAAACCGAGCTCCCGTTTAATGGCAGAGAACAAAAGCAGCCAAGTGGAGGCCAATATGCATCCAGCCGGCATCCGCATCCGGCATCCAGTTGAGTCTCAGAACCGCAGTAAAAACAAAGGGGAGAAGGGAAAATAGCCCACCCCGCCTGGTTGATTTGTGGAGTCTGCAGTGACACTGCATTTGTATTTGCCGTTTCTCTGAAGAGGAGGTGGGCTCCAAAGATATCACTTTCAATCTCAAGGCCAGACATGTAATCGCCTGCCATTACTCCTTAATTACATGGTAACTACTACACCATTACTTTCTAACTCCAGTCTAATTGCAACTCACTCCTGATTAGTGGGCAATAAACACCCACAAACAGGGTCTAAGATCTATTTCCATACGGCTTACTGGCAGCCCAAGACAAGGAATGCAAACATGCAAATTGGGTGACTGCAGGGAGCCTGCCCCAATGAACATTGGTTGAGCTTGAACTATCTTCCCACTTAAGGAACGGAGCAATTTGGGGGCAGGGCAGAGGTGTGGGGACCTGTATCATATCGCAGCAGGCAGAGTGCCGAAGGTGGATGTGGGGCTTTGGAGCCCAGGGTCAGGATCAACTTCTAACTCTCTTATTTATGGTGGTGACGTCTTTGCTAAGCACTACACCTTCCTCATCTAAAATGAGTAAAATACATAAGCACTACTTAACGAAAGTAAAGATGGAAAAAGATCCTACTTGTGAAAAAGCTTTGTGAAATAAAAGATGTTGGGTTGTTAATGGTTACTATTATTTTTAGGGTGAGGAACACCCTTTGATAGTGAAAGGACATTCGAGGCCCCCAGTCAGTTCTTCTCAGACTTTAATGCATGTGTAAATTCCCCAGGGATCTCAGATTCTGATTCGGTAGGTCTGGGTGGTGCTGAGAGTCTTCATTTCTAATGGGCTTCCTGGTGACATTGATGCCACTGGTCCGGAGACCACATGAGGAGTAGAAGGGTCTAGGCCATTCTGACTCAAGGAGCAGCTGTGGTCCGTGACAGGAAGTAGGGCAGAATGAGCACATGGTCCTGATGAGAGCCAGTACTCATGGCAGCTTTGCCTCCTGGTGCAGACGGCAGCACTGTCTGGGGATACAAACACACCAACACAATACCCCAGGCACAGACACTCGACCCAGTTCAGGTCCTCAGTGCAAGTGCTCCGTATCCTACGGGATAAATCCTCATGGGGAGAGGACACCAGGAAGGTTCTGAAGAAAAGGGAGGTTTTGTTTGATGATTGGCAAAGGTGTTCCTATATCAGAAAGAGTGTAGTGATCCTGGTCAGGGGCTCCAGATGGACCTCTCCCTCTTCAGAATCTGACCACAGAAGGGGCTCAGGTTACTATCTGATGGAAGGAAGAGGTAAAAGGAGGAAAAAAGGATGGAGGAAAAAGGAAGGAGGGAGGGAAGGAGGAAGAGAATGGATTCTGTTGGGGGTCGTGGGAAGAGTAGACGTTGCCTCCTTCACATTTTTGTTAATGGCTGACACTGAAAAGAATGCCAGAATTATAGATGGTTGAAGCTGGAAGGCATCTATAAAGTCATCTTTCTCAACTTCTCATTTCACCGCATAGAAAACAGAGACAAAGTGCCTTTCCTGCTCTCCTACAGGGACTTGGTGGCAAAGCCGGGACTAGATCCCAGCTTCCCCAGTTCTCCTTGCTGTCTGATTTCCCACGCTCCTCATCCCAGATAAATGAAACTTGCTTCATGGAGTGCCCTTACATGCCAGGTGCCCAGAAAGAAAGGAGGCATGGCAGCTGGAGCCCAGCCAGAACCAGCGCGGACCGAACCCCTCCTTAACTCTTCGCTGAGCCTCTTGGCACTCTGAGCTCTGAATACCAGCTATTTGACTTCTGAGAAAAGGCACTGTGTTCCTCCTGTTCCCATCCAATAACTGGGAGAAGCCAGTTACTTTAGCATGCCAAACCCTCAAGGTTCTGAGTCAGAGTGATGGCCTCTTTGACGTGCCTGGACCCCAATGCACACTTGGCATCGCCTGACAGTATCTGGGAGGTATGCGCTCCTGGGGAGGGACAAAGTATAGTGCCACTCTCTCAAGGAGACATCTGGTATCCCTAAGTACCATAGTACATGTCAAGCAATGCGGCCATGCCAAGTGGGGCGGGGGGGCGGGGGACACAGAGGCAGGGCCCAGAGGAGGAAAGCTTTGGCAGTGGACACAGGGCATGGAGTAAAGGGCAAAGTGACCTGATAAGACTGCCCTTCTCAGAGGACACTGCTGAGAAGAACCCTTAGAATCCAGAAATACCTTTCAGGGTGCATGGGGACAGGTCGCAGGCCTGGAAGCCAGCTGGCCTGTGGCATGCTTCCCGGCAGGCTCTCCACTCCAGATACAAAGTCAGGAGCCCGGAGTGGAGCAGGGAATATCCACCCGCCAGTCGTCAAGTCATTTTTTTAAAAATAACCTTAATCTACGACCTATACTATGTACATTAGGTGAACAAATTTAATATAAACTCATATTACAACATTACTAGTGAAAGTCCTAGCAGTGAGCATGGGAAATTATTAAATACCCTTTTAGCAAAGACTCCAGTGAGAGTCCTAACAATTATGTAGAATAAAATCTAAATCTACATGAATGTGGGGTGTTTTAGAAGCCTAATTGAAGGGTTTGGGCTATGTCTGTGATACAGGGCATAAATAAGTGTTTGAGGTTCCGATTTGTTTTTTATCTCTGTTTAGTACTGCTAAACACATCATTATTGGCAAAGCTGGCTTTATCTCCACACTCATCTTTACACACCATCTCCACAGTCAGCTCCTCGCCGGGGAGGAAGCCGCAGTTCAGAGACGTCAGGAGACTGCCCAGCGTGACTCAGTGAAGCAGGGTTGCCCTGACCCGGGGCTCTCACATGCCTGAGTTTATACTCGGACATAGACCAGCTGAAAATAGAAGTCAATGGCAGTCTATTTAGGCTCTGGGTCACACCAGCCTCATCGAAAGATGAAAGGTTCCCAATTCTATTAGCAACACTCAGAGCCCTCATTGACCTCTGCTGTCCTTTCTCTGTCTCCACTAATGTAAGCAAGCTATTTCCCTCCTGCTTCCCTTCCTCTCCTGTAGCCCGAGGTCCGAGGCTGCTTTTACTGACTTCTCACCAGCCTCCCAGTCTTGCGGTGGGTTCTCCCAATGGGTCCAGAGGGTCCCACCACAGTTACACTCCAGGCTGCCCGCTGGAGGATGGGAGCCCATCGTCCTTTTTTCCTCAATATTTTTGTCCGTGGCCCCATTGTTCAGCGTACACCACATAACCTGCAGCTGTGCAAGAAAATCTGCGTGCGGAGTGTGCCTGTGTGTGCACGCACTGTCCAGGTCGGGGCAGGGTGAGGCGGGATTTATCCTGAAGAGCTCCCGTGATAAGGTCTCCTTTCTAAGTGGCAGAAAATGCTGAGGAGGGGTATTTAGACAGGAACCTGGAAGGGGGAGGCCTGGAGGACACATGGTTACCAAGGCAACTGCCCCAGGTCCCTGCCGGAAGCAGTGACGATAGTGTGGGCTGGGAAGAGTCAGGATTCAGGCTCTGGCAGCAGAAGAATGCAGGGAGAATGACGGGAAGTGCTCCGACTTCTCAACCAACCAGAGCTAATGATGGTGATGTTAACGAATTCCTGGAGAAGTTGGAAGAAACAATTGAGAAAGAAAATCATAAAGAGAAACAAGACTCCCAAGAGGTAGCAGGAAATCACAACCTCTGCCAAGATGGGGAGGGGGGAACATGGCTGGGAGAGGAGGGGAGACAGCACCAGCTCCCTCTGGCCAGCGTGTGGGGCTCACCCAGCCCAACGTCAACATCAGTTCCGCTTTACTGCCCCACCGCCACCCACCAGGCTTGCCCCGACCACACTGGGGCATGACGTTCTTTTCCCCACGGTCCCCCCCCGCCACCATCTTGTAACTGACAACAAAAGGATTTGGGTACAGTATACCCAGTTCTTTAGTGAGACAAATTATGAAATGAACATGTATGGGAGATGTAGTCATTAACACTCGCTGAGTGCCTGCTGAGTACGTCAGCTCTCATAGTAACCGTAGTCATGCACGGTGAGGTTTGGAAAGGTTAAGCAACTTGCCCAACACCACATAGCTAGTAATTGACAGGGCTACGGTTTGACTGGCTTCATGTTTCTCTGGAACACCTGCTTTCTTGTACCATAAAAATCTCTCCGATGGAGGCGGTGGGAATTCCATCTGGGCACAGACAGCCATGTTCATCTTTGTAGGAGGCATTTTAATAAGGACTGAATAGAGACTAAATATCCAAGATGCCTAGTGTTCGTCCAGTCTCCCTTGACTTTGCTGATATGTTTTCTCCAGGAAGGGAGGGGACACTGGTCAGTTTGAAGCTACCAATGTGATGTTAACAGGCTCACAAAATTCCCCCCCAGTTTGGCTTTTTACCACTGGACCCAGGAAATGCTACACGAAGGACTTAAACCCTGGGCAGCAAAACCCAGCTACAGAGACTCAGAAGTCTGGACAGTATCATGGGAATTTGGAGGGATCATGTTTCTCTATTGGAACACCATTCTAGAAAGTTAGTTCCACTTAAACAGTACCCAGGGGAGATCCTGGCCAAGTCTCTTTCACAGGCAACCCTTCAACTGATTTCCAACTCCTATAAACATATATACGGCTCTAGGTAACCGAACTGAATGCCTCTGGTCAGAATTTACTGATTAATCCGTTCTCTTATCAAATATTTTTAAAGATTTCCCAAGTGCCAGTCACTGTATTCGACGCATAAACCCTCAGTCCCTCTCGACTATACACACCCTGAGGGGGGGCCACGTTCACACCCCAGCACACAGCACAGTGCCAGAGACCTAAGAAACATTTGTATATTTGTTGAGCAAATGATTGGAATGAAGGTCATTAATGGGGAAAAATAATTTCGAGAAAAACAACATATCTTTAGGGAACTAAGGAGAGTTTATTTTCCCCCACACTATCTGTTCTTCTTCTCTTTCTCAGCCTTGTCTCATCTCATAAGTGGTTTGGGATTTTAAAGACATCACAGAAAGATTAAGTGTACATTTGTCAAGGTTAGAAGGTCCTTCATTCATTCGTAAAACAGCTGCATTATTGTATATGTTAAGAAAGGTAGGCTTTTATTTTTTTTTTTTTCCTAATTGAAAAAAAAAAAAATCTATCCATACCAGCAGTGGAGTGCTTGGGGGGATGGAGAATCCTAGGTTTTGGCACTGTCTGTGGGTCTGGCTTTTGAATAAAAGAGCAGAGGCCTGACCCATTGACTGATGCCTGTCCCTGCAAGGAATTTTTTTTTTTTTAAAGATTTTTATTTATTTATTTGACAGACAGATCACAAGCAGGCAGAGAGGAAGGCAGAGAGAGAGAGAGGAGGAAGCAGGCTCCCCGCTGAGCAGAGAGCCCGATGCGGGACCCGATCCCAGGACCCTGAGACCATGACCTGAGCCAAAGGCAGAGGCTTTAACCCACTGAGCCACCCAGGTGCCCCCTTGCAAGGAATTTTTGAAAAAGAAGGCCATTGCCAGCAATCCGAATTTCCTCTGCAATACAGTGCAGTGCCTAAAATGTCACGAGATATGGCAATAAGAAAGAGACTCAGATCTCCTGAGCAAAACTACAGGGTCCTTTAAAGCCTTAGGACCACCTATGGACGCTGGAGCATCCTTTAGTCCAAGTCAGTGTAGAAGAAACCAAAGGAGAAGGCGAGGTGTGGTAGGGACCAAAGGTGAGCCCCGCCGACCAGTATCTCTTGGGCACTGACAGAAGACAAGGGTGGATAGTGAGGAAATCCAGACTAGAGCTCCCCCTGCCTCCCCCATCCCCTCAAACCCAGCCTGGAGGCTCCGTCTCCAAAATCGAGATTGGGTTTATCACGCTCCTTCCCCGGAAGAACTCAGTAGCTGGTGCCTAACAGATGAAGAACTACATTATCTTGTCCGTGACCTCTAAGGAAGGAATTATCTCCAGGCTCCAAGGAAGGTTGGGTATTAGATATAAAACATGAAACATTGTCTGCTCTTTGTCCTCATCTCCCCCCGCCCCCGCACACATTGATTTAAACTCAATCTACAGCACTATTATTTTCCGCATATCTCTATTACAGGATTAATCGTGTTGTCCTATATTACTTTGTGTGTCTGTCTCCACTGCTGTCTGCGAGCTACTCCGTGGCGGGAACTGTGTGTCTACATGTTTCCGGTGCCTGGAACAATCCCCCGAACACAGGCAGTGTTCCAAATATGCTTCTGTAGTGAACCAATTAATGCATTGGTTAATGGGTCAGCATGAGAAGAAGAAGGAGGTCAAGAGCAGAGGGAAGGACGTGCAGACCAGGCGAGAGGCTGGAGGAGTCAAAATGCACCTGACACAAGGGGCTTGCATGGACTCCACACTGATGTGACAGAACGGGGAACGATCCTCAGGTGACCATAAGCCTCGGGGGTCAAAAGCAGTGATGCTTTCTTCCCAAACGGTGGGCCAGGTCAAGTCACTCCACGGGTTTTTAAGTTTAAACAAATAAATGCATCAGTGAAGAACCAAGTAAAGGGCAAGGAAGAGGGGATTTCAACAGAAACATCAAAGGGTGACCTTTAAAGTAGAAGCTGGGCAAGAGCATCTGGGTCTCCCTGCCAACAGGGAGTAGGGAGCAGTCTCGGTGATGAAGGGATAGAACCATTCCCATAGGAAGGGAAAACACCACCAAGGCACCCAGCACCCAAGAGTCCTGTCCTTCCTCCTTCTCTCCTTCCCTGACATTCTTAGGTGTCCAGATGGGAGCATCTCCTCCAGGGCCCTCAGAGAAGCTGGAGGGGAGGGTCTCTGAGGCATGCCAAATTTTTAAAAATCCCAAACTGTTGAGGAGCTGCTACCAGAAAGGATTATTTCAAGAGAAAAGAAAGGAGCTCTTGCAACAGGAGGCCTCTGCAACACAGATCCGCAAGTGTCCCACAGAGGCAAAGGTGTGTTCTTGCACAGGAAGGAGCAGACCAGGCTGCAGAGAACCAGGGCTGGGGGCTTGGGCTGGAAGGGGGACAGGAATAGGTTGGTAGATTGGGGGATGACCCTGAGGTCAGCTTGTTCTCAGGAGGGGCTTTACAGAGTTGAAGGCTGACCAAAGTGCAGGGATACAGGGGAGCGAGAGAAGCTTAACCAAAGTTTGGTAACCGGCATCTTGTTCCAATTGATCAGTGGGGAGAAAGGGTTCAGCTACACATAGATGAGGAATGTCGAGGACCCGTGTACAACCTCGACACAGGAAAGCAAGGGGGCATCGGGGAGTCTCAGCTTAGTCATCTGAAGAAGGATGGGTCTTTCCCGAAACAGAAAAGGATGGGACGTTTCTTACCTTCCCTGTTTCCCAGGATCACAGGGCTCCGGTAAAATTCAGCACGGCTGCGTACAATACGACTTCTTTACATGTGTCCCCATCTGCAGAAACCAGGGTGGTTTTGTTCTCAGCGATGTTTTTTCCTAAAGTGGCTGGTTATGTTATTTGCCTGGAATCAAGCTTCTGCTGATGATCAAGACTGCTCAGGTCCCCATCCTCAGCCTATCTCTCTTTTTCTTGAGTGCACTGGATTAGGTGTTCTGTATGTATCCAGATTTCTGCATGGACATGACCCCAGTGTTACATTCTCATTAGCAAGGTGACTCCTGTCAAGTGACAATCCCTTAAGCTCTGTCCACTGAGTGACTTTTCCTAAGAATTCTTTTGGCTTTATCTCTATCCCCGTTAAAGAAGACTTCTGACCATGATTTGGCTTCTCCTGTAAGTTGGACTACAGGGAGACCATGCGCTGATCATGGAGCATTTAGCGTTCTGCTTGTGTGTTAATGGCTCCTCATTGTAACTTAATCAGTTGGCCTTGACATGAACCTCTGTCTCCCGGGGACCTCAGTTAGCACAAGTTGGCCCAGTGTCACCTGGTCAAAGACAGGAATTGTCTCTATGCCTGCCAAGGGAAAGCCAAGTCCCAAGAGTGTGGGGGGACATCTGCAGGTGCCCTTGAGATGACCCCACTACTAAGTCCAGCTCCTATTTCTAAAACCCTCAAGTCTCTGTAGCCAACACCTGTGGGAAAGTCTAGCTACCTGTCCCTCAGATCACCTCAACCTTAGCAGCTCTTGTAAAAAGACAAGAAACATGGACCCCATTCCTGGTGTTTACTTTTTCCCCCTCCTTTTAATTGATTTATTTCTCATTCCCCTCTTCCAGCCTCTTACCTCCATAGGCAATGATTCTATTGTGTTTGCTGTATGTGTACGTTCTTACAAACCATGCCTATTATCAATCCAATATTTATGTAAGTCGAATTGAGTAATAAATTTAACTCAAGTTTTTTCTTTCTCTACTTCATCCTATGGCTGAAGGCTCCATCTGCGTTACGATATGCATGTTTAGTTCATACCTTCCTCCTGCTGCAAAGTTCTCCGTGATGTGCCCGGACTTTGTGTGACTCATCCATTCCCCAGGATCGGAACTGGGAGAATCCCCACCACCCTGCCCGGCAGACAGTGCCGTGAGCAGGGGTCTAGCACATGCCTTTTGTGGATTCCAGGAGAGTTCTTTGGAATGTATGTGCCCGGCAGACTGGCTCCGTTTGGCTGAGGGCTACTAGACTGTTCTCTAGAATGGCTGTAGCAGACTTCCCTCCCACCCCCGGGGCTTGAGGGTTTCTGTAACCCACATCCATGCCGACACCTGGTGTCATCTAGCTTTAGAATTTTTGTCACTCCCCCAGCTTTAAAGTGGTGTCTCATCATTTTGTCTTGCACAGTTCTGATCGCTAATGTGTTTGAGCAGCTCCTCTTTTCCTTATTATGCTCGGGTGTGCCATCTTTTTATTTCCTACTCTTTTTTAAAATTTTTAATTTTTTTATTAATATATAACGTATTACTAGCCCCAGGGTACAGGTCTGTGAATCGCCAGGTTTACACACTTCACAGCACTCACCATAGCACATACCCTCCCCAATGTCCATAACCCAGCCACCCTCTCCCTAACCCCCTCCCGCCAGCAACCCTCAGTTTGTTTTGTGAGATTAAGAGTCTCATGGTTTGTCTCCTACCTGGTCACATCTTGTTTCATTTATTCCTTTTTATTTCCTATTCTTATCTTCTGCCCATTTTTCTGTTAGATTTTCTGTCTTTTCATTATGGATTTACAGGAGCCCCTTATATATTTTATATATCAGTTCTTTAATTTTCAGACATTACAATATTTCCTCCCAATATCATTGGTCAATTTTATCCACGTCATTCATAAATCCTTTTTTTTTTCCCCCCAATGAAATTCAACTTTTTCCCCTCTTATGCCTGATGTTTTAAAAATTTTGTTTAGGAAGTTCTTCCTCTACCCCAAGATCACAAAGCAATTCTCTTACATTTTCTCCCACCAACCTTTTACTAAGCATTGCCTTTAGTTCTTGGATCTGCATGTTCTACTTCGTGTGATGCTCATTTAAAGGGATCGTGTTGCTTTTCTCCGGAAAGATACCTGCATCAAATGGTTAAGTAAACTAAGTCCACAAAATGACACCACCTTGTAGACAATCTGTCTTCTCCCATGTTCATTTTTAGTGCCACCTTTATTCTATACCACATTTCCACAACAATGCGTACTATCAGGAGTTTTCCTGATTAGATCCGCTTGCATCAGAAGATCTCTTTAAAGAAGAAACAACAAATCCCGTGGTGCTTCCAGGTGCACTTTCCTTACTATTTCCTTACTGTTGTCTTACTACTTCCTAGCAAGGCACAGTGGCTTCAGATCTGAGAACCTCTGCTGTCCTTCCTCTGAATATAGAGCCGACGGGCCTCAGCAGGAGCTAGTATTAGTCCGTTGGCTGCAGTGTGGTTGAAACTTTCATAAACCCTCTAAGGATAATAGCTTCCACGCCTTGGGAAGCCCTCATCAAGTACTTAGTATCATCTCAATTTTACAGTGGAGGAAGTGGAGAGAGGGAAGGGCTAAGATAACTCACACCAGTCTGTCCGGGGCTCAATTTGACCCTAGTGTGCTTAACTCCACTACTGAGGACCCTTCTACTCCATCATTCTGCTCTTTGTATCTCTTTTAATTCTTTCAATGTTCACTGAGTTCTAACTGCTATAGAACATTGTGCTTTGTGGGCTAGGTGCTTGGTGATTCATTAAATAAGAATTCTGTCCGTAAGGGACTTCCAGTCTAGTTTGGAAGATAAGATGTATCTATAAGTACAATATAGCTTAGAAAAGCAGAGGTTCCTTAGAGGACCAGTAAGTTCTATAGTTGCTCAGAATTGGGTAGAATGTTTCCAACCTACCTCCTTCTGAGAAGTACCCATCCCACTCAATTTTCATGTATGTTGTAGTCACAAGTTTGAATGTTGACTCTTGGATTGCATAAAGGCTTAGCAAAAACGTAGTCCTTCCAGGCTTTTAGGAATTAAAGGAGAGAGCGTCCATCATGCCTGAAATGTTTCTCTCAAGCCACTTGTAAGGCTGACATTTTGCCTACAATCCCAAGGGCATTCAGTCTCAATAATTTTCCAGCACTCATGAGAAGAAAGTTTACGTGGAGGCCAGAAATGCTGGAGACATAGAAAAGAAGGAACAGGAAGAAAAGTGATAGGCAGATATTTTATTAATAGAATGAAATCTACATTAACTTTTCAGATTTGAAAGGTGCCATAGATTGGGACATCCAGAGGCTGATGCCAGGACAAGGATTCATGTGAAAGTGGCCCAGGAGAAACTAGTATGAGAGAGGGAAGCAGGACAGGAAGGGGGAGGAAGCAAAGCAAGGTGATATTTCAAACCAGTCTCAGCCTGGTTCTTCCTGGGAGCTCTAGAGTGCCAGCATCTCAAGAGTTTGTTCAGACTTGAAACAATGTTGCTTTCATGCTCCTGAATACATCTGGCATTGGTTAAGGGCCAGGGGGAGATGAGGTTGTGGAAGGTAAGCTCCAAGGCAGCCCCCTTGGTTGGTGGGCTGTCCTCAAATCGGAGTCAAGCATGCAGAAGTAGAGGCACGTGGAAGCTGAGGGAGGGATGGAGCCTGAGCAGAGCATCAACAGTGCTCCTGTGAACAAGGGTCTGCCCTACATCTGTAAGTCAAGTTCAGGAATTCTGTCAGCTTGTAACCATTCCTAGGGAACCTAGGAGTCCCTCCTCAGTTTACAGGAGAGGAAACTGAGGCACGGATTGGCTAATGCATTTGCCCAGAGCTATGTAAACTAATTTGTAACAGAATTATAATTTGAGGTTCCTAGATTCAAGTCCAGGACTCTTTCAACTACATCTCACCATCTTGCTTCTTTACCCTTAAAGTTCGGAGGAGTGCTTGCCAACACAACAGGTCATATGTTTTTTAATGCAGGTACATCACTCTCTGCTAGAATTTGGCTTCTTTTAAGCCCAGCATCCATCCTTGTGGCCCCTCCTGGTCTATAGAGCAGCCCAATAGAAAACAGACTGATTCCCTTGACAGCGGACCCAGCCGTCATCTGGAAGACTTATCTGGGTAGTTAAGGAGACCTTGGCGCCTGAAGAAGGCACTCAGAAGATGACAGGTCTGAATAGCCTGACAAATTTTTATTGCCCCCAAATCTCCAGTCCCGTAAGTCATGAAATAAATCTCAGCCCACATCAAATAAATGATCGTCTGTTTAAGAACGAATGGGTGGATGAAGCGAAGAGTGTACAATGTGCTCTCCCTTCCCTGGGCTGCATATCAGGGACTTTCCCAACCAGGGCTTCGCTTAACCCTTCCCAACCCCATATCTCTCCTGCCAACTCCCCCGATAGGTCGCCAGCCAAGAGAGCAGAGAACAATCAGGGGTTAAGCTTGCTTTTGAAGAATTGTAAGGACAACCTGGCAGGAGGAAAGAAACTCCGAAAGATGAGAAAGCTGTCATCTTGCTGCTGGTTGGGCAGACGAAGTGACCAGCAATTCCTTAGAGCACTAAAGATTTATCAGCAAAGGGGGGGCGGGAATCAATTGGCCAGATAATCTTAAAAGAAGGAAGGAGGAAAAAAATGATGCAAGTGACTAAGGGGATGGGAAAGGAAATTTGAAGATGTCTTCCGTGGTCTGCCATGGCACAATCTTCCTTCGTCCTTGCATTTAACAGACAGTAGTTTTCCATTTGTTTATCTGTTTCCCTGGCCACAAATGACATGTTCTTGGTGAAGAGGACTCTGTCTTTTTCGTTCACCCTGGATACGTGCCAGGCCTAGCATAATGCCTAGGACATAGCAGATCCTCATTATATGTTTGTTGAATGACAAAGAACAAAAATAAATGAAATGGCGTTTTTCAAGGGCCGATGTTGACCAAGGCACAATGCTGGACACTTGACCCCCTTGAGTCATATCAATCTCTCAACAATGAGACTGATTTTATCGTGGTCATTTTGCAGATAAGAAAATGGAAATCCAGAGAGGTTAAACAACTTTCTTGGGGCCAGACAGCAAATAAATGGAAGATTTGGGATTCAGAGTCTTAAAAAAAAAAAAAAAGTAAGGTCTATTCTGACTCTAAAGTCCACGGTTTACATTGGATTTACTATTTATTTCCAGACAATTCTTTATGATGTGGGGTCTGACTGCCCAACCGGAGGATGAGCTATTATCCTCCCTCCCTGGGTTGCCCGCCATTTTGTCATTCCACTCTTTGCCTCCACTTCCTCCATGTGGCACACTGGAGAAAGAAAAAAGACGAAATCCATGCCAACCCATTAATTATACCTTGTCAAGCTCTTCTCTCTGGGTTTTTCATTCGTGTATGCTTTCTCCACCACAATAGGCTGTAAACTCCTTGGGGGCGAAAGCCACATTTTGTGCATCTCTGACCACTCCTCCCTCAGGCACTTATAGGCATGATTTGGGTCATAGGCGGTCGTGTCACCATGGTTGGCGTCACAGTGGAGGGTGACAGAATGAGGGCACCAGGAACTCAGGGGGCTGTGGCGCATACATGGGAGGTACCCAGCAACTGCCTTTGAAGGCCCCACCCCCAAAAGAGTCACTCCATCAGTTGAACACAAAACAGACTCGTTCTCAAAGGGCAAGTGGGATGGATATAGAGGGAGAGAGGAGAGGGGAGCATGGCATAAACATAGAACATAGATTCCCAAAAAACTGGAGCACAGTGGAGTCAGCCAGTCTGTCTCTAACTCCCTCTCCTGTCTGGGCAACCAGATAGCATCGGCACAGAAGAGTCCTGCCTTCCTCCTATAATCTCGGGTGACCTTTCCCAGCCCGAGACTTCCCAACTGCAAAAGGAGTGCTGAGGTCAGCCCAATTTTCTAACCCAGAGCTCCTGGGAACCCCATGCCAGTCTTTGATGCACCTGTTACCTCACGGGGTTGGTCAGGTGCTGGGGTCCGGGGCTCCTGTGAAGATCGAGAAGGGCTGAATGAAGCTTATTAGCAGCATTGCACCCAAACACCGGCCTGCTGAAGGGCCATCCATCTCGCTGGGCTGAAGGGCCAGAGCATGATTAAAGCAGCTGCTTAGAGGGCTGGTCTGCCTCTGCCCATCTCCTCCTCTGGATACAGTTTGAAGAATTCATTAGGAGAGGGGCAGCAGGGAAGGAGGGGGGGCTGAGCCCTCCTAACCCAAACCCTCCCTCACTCCTCTACTTCCTCCAAGATGGTCAAGGCTGCTCAGGGTCCGATAGGTCCCCGCGGTGGGCACAAGTGATAATCAGCCCTGGTGTACCACTCCCAAACCACTTAGCAAGGTTGAAAACTTTTCAATGCTCCTTTAATCTATTCACTTGAAAATAAAATAATGAAAATAAAAAGGGGCTTGGTCCTCTGCATTGACCCTGCTGGAATAACCTCCTAGGCTGTCCCATTAGCGAGTCTGCCGTCTAGCCACATGGACACTGGAGCAGGGAGCTTTTCAGTGCGGTGTGCTGAGTGCAGGGCCCAAAGCATGCTGGGAAGCCAGAGGAAGGGTTTACCTGCCCTGCCCAGGCCTCCTGGAAGGAGCAAACAGGTGCTGGGCTGCTTGGAGGGTGCCCCACCCCTCACCACTCCCAGGTACTAAATCTAGAGTGGTCCATGAAGGCTGCCAAGCCTCTCCCGCCCCCTGATTTAACCCCCGGGATGTGAGCTCTGTGAACAGTGACTGTTATGTAACCGTTGGAATCACTCTTCGTTGTTACCCTGGGATTTTTGTTGTTGTTGTTTGAATTCTTTGAAGCATCATCTTAGAATTCTGTAGAATTCTAACCCTTCTCGCCCCTGCTGGTGTCAGTTTATTAATTGCTACAGTGATTGCCAAGAAGTGGGAGGAATTAGAAACCATCTCCCAACTCAAAAAAAAAAAAAAAAATCTTTTGTTAATGATTAGGCTGTCTTTTCAAGTTTTTATAAATTTGTACTGACCCCTTCGTATTTCCTTTGGGAGAAGGAGTGTCTGGGCTCGAAGCAAACTCATTTTATTGATTTCTCAGGTTAGATAACTTGACACCGAACACCAAGGCAGGAGCCCGGTTATCTCGATGCTTTATGTACAGGAAGCAGGAAAGACTAGAAAAAAGGTCTCTGTCGCCGCAGCAAGAGATTTATACTTGTAGTGCCAGGTCTCAGCAAAGAGTTGGTGGATCCTGGGTAAATCATTCTGGTTACCTACCGCACTAAAACAGACAAACAACACCAGTTTACTGACACCAACTTCTATTACTGCGCTATTTCTTGTCTTCTCGGGGCTAGGGCACATAATTTTCACCATTTCTTTATTTCATTATTTTATGTATTCGTTTATCCTTCCCTCATTCCAGGAAGGCTTTGAGAAAGCTGACAAAAGGAAAAAAAAACACACACACAGAAAAAGGAAGAAGAGGTTGAATGAAAAATATATGACAGGGAAGATTGGTCCCTTAAACTATATGCTATAAGGTTCTTTTTATTAGAAATAGGTTGTGTGTTAGTCGCAGAACTTTCCAGTGGCCAAATGAAGTCATGTGACCTGGAAGGGGAAAAACAACCCAATCATTCTGAAAAAAACTGTTTTGGTTTTTTTTTTTTTTTTTTTTTTTTTTCTGCTTCTGAGAAGTAACAGAGATTTCTTTCTTGGGTCCTAATAAAAGAGCACTGGGAGATGCAGCTGCTGACACCCTCCACATCTACAGAAGTGAGAAGATACCAGCACTTTATTCAGACTGTGACTTGTATTATTTCTCATTGCAGCAGGAGGACATGGGGTCAGCAGGGGTAGCCTAGCAAGGGCTCAGGGAAAGATGCCCTTAGGTCAAAAGTCAAAACAATGTGCCAGGAGTGTGTATTGCTCTGCTTTAGGCTAGACTTGATGAACTTGACATTCTTTTTTTTAAATTATTTTTTTATTATGTTATGTTAGTCACCATACAGTACATCATTAGTTTTTTGATGTAGTGTTCCAAGTTTCATTGTTTGCGTGTAACACCCACTGTTCCATGCCATCCGTGCCCGCCTTAATACCTATCACCTGACGTTCTTGATACGAGTCCTTCTCAAAGTAGCTCTGAGCCTACAGCATCAGTCTCACCTGGGAACTTACTAGAAATGCAAAGAAATCCTTTTAAAGATTTTATTTATTTGACAGAGATCACAAGCAGGCAGAGAGGCAGGTAGAGAGAGAGGACTGAGCAGAGAGCCCAATGCAGGGCTCGATCCCAGGACCCAGGATCATGACCTGAGCGGAAGATAGAGGCTTTAACCCACTGAGACACCCAGACACCCCTAGAAATGCAAATTTTTGAGCTCCACCCAGAATCAGAAACTGAAGCAGAAACTGGGGGTGTGGCCAGATAATCTAAGGTTTTGGGTTTTTTTTTTTTTCAAAGATGTATGTATTTATTTGATGGGGAGGAGGAGGAAGAAGGGGGAGGGGTTAGAGGGAGAGGGAGCGAGAGCCGAAGCGGACTCCGTGCTGAGTGTGCTGTCCGTGGTGGGGCTCCATCTCATGGCCCTGAAATTACAACCCTGAGACCAAACCAAGAGCCATCAGCGGCTTAACTGACTGGGCCACCCAGGTGCCCCCGGAAATCTGGGTTTTAAAAACATTGCTGTAGTGCCAGGATTAGTGACGCGGGGGGAGGGGGCGGACTAGACTGCATGTCCTTTCAACAGTTACCCTCCTTTTTGCCTCTGATCCTTTGATTAGAATTAGGCAGCATGTAGTTTGAGGATTTTATTTTATTTTATTTTTGTGGCAAGAGCCTGAAGAGCAATTAACTAGGTTGTTACTTAAAAGCAAATCCATAAACTTTCAGAACCACTCAGAGGAAAGTCGGCTTGACCTCCTCCCCCTCCTACTCCCTGTGTCTCCCCAGAGGCCCTCAGACCTCCCTGCTTCGTGCAGAAGGATGCCCCGGGAAGGCCAGCAGGAGGCTGAGTGTCTCCTCCCAAGACAGCTTCCCTCGGCCTTCTGTGCTTCTCCCTCGTTCCTTCCAAACTCTTCTCATGTGTTTTAGATGTGCATTTGTTCTTTCTTTCCCACTGCCCCACCCCAGCTCTAAAAGCTTATCATTATTCTATTTTATAGGAATAGAGTGAGAAAGAGCCCTAAAGCTAAAAGGGACTATTAAGATAACGTGTAACAACCTCCCCATTTGACAGATCACAAGCGAGTTGATGGCAGGAACAATTTCCGTGTGTATCGCTTAGCTCACGACGAGGCACACCACAAGTTCTTGGTGACTCGCAGCTAGGTCTGCTTGTCTGCTACGTCGAGCTTCATAGTTTCCACGTGTTTTATAACACTGGATCCCCACAAACGCTCAGGAAGTATTACTATCCCCATTTTCAGACGAAGAAACTCAAGTTTGAGTTGCTGGATGTTTACTGAGGCTTCACAGCTTTTAATATTCCAGATCCAAACTGGAGTCCAAGCCTCTTGACTTCCGGTCCTCTTACCTTTCCCCTGTGCCATGTGGCATCTCCCCATCATGGCTAGACCCAGGCTGGGGACACGCTCTCTCCACTCCCCCACAAGACACATAAGCACGCATCCAACTGAATGTGAACAGCGGTCAGCTCTGGCCAACTCCAGGAGACAAACGCAAGGGCCTCAGTGTCTTCAGTGACTCCAGATTGCCTGTACAACCTTGCCACCGCTCAGCTTTCTGCAGAGTGAATTTGGGAACGGGTGGTTTTTACCAGACTCCCCTGAGAGCTGTAGCTACTGGACTATCCAAGTCAGCTGAACACAAATTGAAGATAAAGGGGAGAAAGGCCTTTCTGCATGTTCATGGTTCACATCTGCAGACATATTTCTGCACACACACAAATATGGATAAATATGTAGAGACTGCGTGTCATTTCTAATACAGGCCTAGTGATTTGATCTGATCAGCAGAATTAACCTAAACGAGCACTGCATAAGGTAGAAGAAAGAGGACAACGAAATGTCAGATTAAGAAAATGCAAGAAATTGTTTCAATCAAGATCACAGCACAGATTCAGAAGCTCCCTTGTTATGTAAGTTTTTGAGCCAGTAGCTGCATCTGAGTGAAATGAAATGTCTTGTCTCCCAACACCCACCCCCTGACCATTTTTGGCACAGGTTAGCACTTTCTGTGACCTTCTCAAAGTTTCATAAGGCTGCTGGCAGCCCATAGGGTGCTTCTGTAAAAATTAAGAAAAGACACTCCTTTCTCCAGGCAGATCAGCCCCAACTGGGGAGCATACCTGAGAGAGTGCAGCATGAGCTGAATTTCAACTCCTATTCACCTGTCCGGTGGCCAGTCTTATATAGGACACGACCGACTTGGTCCTAAATGGCAGCCATATCTTTATGGGCGAGCCCTGTGTGGACTACAGCTGTGGAGCTGTCCAGTCCAAGAAGGTCAGCATCTGGGAGTGCAGCTCAGATCTGGGCACAAATAGAAGCCTTCCTCTCTGCTAAGCCAAATTGCCTTTAAATCAGATAGATAGTGGTAAGCCAAGGACGACATGTAAGACTGTTTACAGAACTATCCCACATTCAGTGGAAGATCACTTTTTTGCAGCCCTTTTATTTTATAAGATATCTCATTAGGCAAGTCCAGATTGCTACTAATAATACTAATGATTCTACTAGTAATAGCTAACATTTAATGCTTACTATATATGCCAATCATGATTCTAAATACCACATGTATTAATTCATGTAGTTGTCACAACATCTCTAGAAGGTAGTGGGTATTATTATTCCTATTGTACAGAAGCAGGAGTTCTCTGAAACACAGAAAAAGTAAGTCACCTGCTCAAGGTCACAGCAAGTAAGTGGCAAGGCTGGGATTACAACCGGAGTCTGGCTCCAGAGTCTGGGCTCATGAGCACTAGGGTACTGCTGTAAAATGCGGAAACATGAAAGATGCCAGGATGGGTAGGCATGTAGTCAAACGAAAGTCCTACAGGGGATTCTGTATTGCCTGGCCCAGCCCTCCACCCTCCTGGCGAAGCAGCCTCCCCGCACGAGCCTGGGTCGCCCTATCCTGGCTAAGGGGTTGCTTCCTTTCTGAATGGTAGCAGCCTCTTGCCATGAATCCAAACTGCCCTTGCTATCTGGGAAGCGTGTTTTCTGGTTTCAAATAGGACAGACAACAGTTGTGAGAATGGCCCCAGGTGGCAGGGACCCCGCCCATCGGGACTTAGAAAAAGGCTGGGCTGTCCGCAGACCCCATTTCCCCAGCTGGATGGCACCCTGGTCCCTGGAGGAGGGGGTGGGGGAAGGAAGAGTAGCAGCATGTATTCCTGCCGGCACAAGGGTGGGCCAGCCCCATACCACCCATGTGCAGCAGGTGCACAGCCACGAGCTGGCTGAGACCCCATTAATCCAGAGAGCCCCTCAGCCACATGCGCACGGGGAACTACAGACCCCCAAGTCCTCACGTTTTCCTGTAAAGCTCTAATGGCCTGCTTCCGTTGCCATGGCAACGCCAACAGCTCCTCGGAGCCCTCTAAGTACTTGAGGTGAAAGCAAAAGGGGCATGTTTGCCTCCGAGGGTCATTGTGCGATCAGGCCCAGGGGTGTTGTTGTGACGTCTCTGCCAGGCAAAGCTCAGAGCGCCTCGAACAGGAGGAGAAATGATCCTGGCCCCGATTGGAGTTCAGGAAAACTCTGCCTGAGCCTCTGAGCCAGACCCGCAACGTGGCCAGTGCAGGCTCCTCCTCCCTTTTGCAGCACAAATCCTCAGACCAGCCTCACATCACTCCTGGAGCTGCAGCTCTCCCTTCAGGGTTCCCTCTGGGTAAAGGAGAGGCCACTGGGGTAGAGTCGGAGACGGCTCTGCAGTTACTGGAGGTATGACCTCGGGGAAGACCTTTAGCTCCTGTAAGGTTGGAGACATTAAAGAGCTCAGAGCACATCTGGTTTCAGGGCTCATCTCCTTTCTGTCCAACAACATTTACCATGCTGGTTGTCTGCCCACCTGGAGCTTACAGTCCCTCAGAACATTCTAGAAAATGTGAAGATTTGTCCCAGGGTGACAAACTGAGTCACACATGCCAATGAGTGGTTGGCTGCCTGGATTAAAGTCTTATTCAGAACTTGGCTATTCCAGTGTCTTCTCTTAGGGTGGACAACACTTTACTAAAATCTTGGGACTGATGTCATACGGGAACCCATAATCTGCTCTTGTATGACAGACTTGGGAACTAAATGCAGAGTCCGTACTTCTTAAAAAATGGATCTCTATTCATTTTGACCTAGAGTTTTTGACCCTCACAATCTTTTAACATTTCATTTCGAGTGGTCACCACGCCCTGGTTCGTATCTGCCTGCCGTCTGTACGGTGCCTCTCTGTTTGATAAGCACACATTCTATGCTCATGCCTAAGGCGTTTAAGGCTCACTAAAAACCACAACTGTAATTCATTAGCACAAATTCATGTGGTGCTTAATATAACCTTTATTTGCCTCCCATGAAAAATAGAAACAGTAATTCCCATGAGTTGATTTGTTCTTATTTTTTCAGTGGTGCAGCAAATGAAATGGTCTTGACCAAATCATGTAACCCTGCTTGGCATTTAGTTTTGATGGATACTCTATGAATAATAGCTTAATTGAACTGAGGTAAGGAATTGCGCTAACTGAGGTAAGGAATTGCAGTAAGAGAATGCCTTGCCTTTGCATGGTGTCACTTTCTGAGAAGCCTTCCTACACGTGGCCTCCGGAAACTGTTACTGTTGTCCCTAACTACTTGTCCTGTTCATCCCAAGCAAGGATGTCCATACCGCCTTCTATTGTGCCCGGGTGAAAGAGACCTGTCAGAACTACTGGATGATGATAAACATGAGGGCCAGAAGGGATGACCAGAGATGATCTGTTTTCTTGAGAACACCTCAAAAAGTTAGATGTAAAGACCCTAGCCAGCCCAATGGTCTGCTCAGTTTTTACTGACTTTTCTATCTGTCCTTTCGGGAGGACACTTATTCTAGAAATGAGAATTCTGAGCCTTAGAGGAATACTGTTACTGAGAAAGTCAGTAGTTGCCATTCTTATCAAAATTCATCATCCCCCGCCCCCCCCTGCCCTGCCCCGGCCATTCCCCACCCCCCGGACGTTCCCCCTACACACACATACACACATACTCCGTCTACTTTCCTTTGGGGTCGGCCCATTCTGGAGGTCATTTTATTGGAGATCCGTTTTATCTGGAGGTTATTCAGTTTACATTACTGGTCTGGTTAGTGACCCCCTTTCCCGTAGAGACCCTCCCAACACACCCCTCAGTAAGATTTTGACCTTGGTGTCCTAAACAAGGCTCTGCCCCCACCAAAACCAGCACCAAATAGAAAGATTCTGTCACCACATTGGAAAATGAGCTCCAGTATCTTAAAAGGAAAGGACAGCCTCTGAAAATTCAGCTCTTGGGTATAATTGAAACGTTAGCACAGCCAAGGGCAGCTGGCTGTCTGGAGACTGAAGTAGCATTCACGCATTCAGTAGTACTCAGAATGCCTCCTCTGTCCACACTACCCCCAAATACGTTCCAGATGGGAGGACCTAGACATGGTTTCCCTTTGCATGAGCCTCTGGAAGCCATGCAAGGACACGTGGGGAACAAAGTCGCTGCTGACATCCCCCTGGAAACATTGTTCCTCACATACAGCTCCATCCAGTGTTTTAGAGACCAGAGCTCCATTTCCAGCCTGGTGGGGACTCAGCCTGGGGTTTGTGGGCAGCTTGGCTCATCCCTGCCCTGCCCAAGGGAACCTTGTACCTCAGGGATAATCTCTCTTGTCATTACCTGCCTCACACAGAGGTTGAGAGGATTTAATGAGATAATGTTTGTAAAGCTTTTTGAGCTCCTCGGAAGAATAAATGGTACAATAGAAATGCAAAACATCATTATTATAGTGATCACAGAAGCATTTACTCTAGTTCCAGACGAAGAAGAGAAACCCTGATTCCGTATAATCTCCTCTTTCCGAGAGCTGATAACATTCTGAAATGTGCTTCCCTTTTCTAACTGAAATTCTCCACCTTTATAATCCGCTCAGAGGTAAAAATGTTTGGGGGAAAATTTTAGAAATTTCTCTTTAGTCTCCTTTGAGAAGGAAGAACATTAAGTAAGCACACTTTGCCTGCTTACAAAAGAGCTGTTTTGACCAAAATCATTCAAAAAGCCTGAGCTTTATGACTTCAAATTTAGCTGGTCTTTAGTCCCCTCTGAGATAAATGGAGCAGTGTTAAATCTGAAAGGGGAAAATTGGTTTGGCAAGGTTCAAATGTTCGAAGCTGCCATTCCCGGGTTGCTGAACAGAAGCCGATTTTTCCATATAACGAAATTGTTTCTTTCTAGAGAAATTATTCCAGCAGTTTTTCCCACATTGGAAAATGAGGTTTGTTATTTTGACAATAATTCATCCTTCCAATTTACAGAGATCTTTGATTTTCAGGAGACTTTTAAAGTCCTTTGTCTCATGTAGAATCAGTTCTCGAGTAGCAGAGAAGATGCTAGAACTCACTGTAGGTAAACACTGTAGGTATCTCAAACTGAAACGATTCTGGGGCCGAGGCAGGCAATATAACAGGGGGAAGCAAACCCGGCATCAAAACAACCACATGTGGCCTCCAAAGGGGAGGAACGTCTTTTTCCTTATACTCTTTAATGTTCTTGACTGGGCCCTTGCAAACTAAACTGACAGAAGACAGGTTAACGAGAAAAACCAGCCAAAGTTTACTAATACATCCAGGACACATGTACGTGGGAGGATTTGGTGAGGAAGAGCTCACAGGGGTGCTTCGAACTGGGGGCTTCAACAGCATCTTAAAGAAGAACAATGATTTTTTAGGGACGTGACAAGACAAAAGAAAAGGGGTTTTGGCTTTTAGGGGTGGCACACTGTAAGGAGGTGAGTATATGGGGGAAGCTAATGGAAAGGAAGGGTTGGTTAGTAAGGTGTGTTTGGGTAGACCATTTCCTGGTGTCAGCTTGTCTCTGGACATAAGGCTCTTCTCCCTTTCCTTCTACGGGAAGTGTGCAAGGGGACACCTTCTCAAGGGGAATTTATATTCTGCTTTTAAGCAGCTGGAGGGAGAGCAGAGAGCTCAGCCCTTGCCTGCTTTCTTCCTCTTAGCTGCATTCAGTTTAAAATAATCCTTGTGGCATACTTTGGTATGGGATATTCTGAAGCTCTTCACCTCCATGCTGGGGGGAGGGAGAAAGTGGAGGGCATTCTGGGGAACTTGAGAACCCGCCTGAAGCACCTGCCACTCCTCAGCTCCAGTGGCCTCTCGCAGCGCCAAAACGTAGTTGCAGATTTCTACCAGTTTTGCAAGGGAAACCAAAAATCAATAACTCTATAAACCATCTTCCAATTTTAAATGTTGTTCACAAATTTCTTTTTTTTTCTTCTTTTTAACACTGTGTAGCCAAACCAAACATCTCGCCCATGGGATGTTATTTTCAACCTCTAATTTAAACTCGTGTGAATTTTCCAACTACAGTCGATGGGGGTGGAGGGTGGGTAGGGTTCTGTATAAGACCCATAGATTCTTAGGATAACAGAAGAATCAGAGAATCCTGATCATATCCCTGTCTTCATCTTAAAGGTGTTTCCCTTCCTCCTCTGTGGGCTGTTTAATTTCTCTCTCTGTGCCTCAGTCTCCTTGTTTATAAAATCAGTGTAATAAGAACACTTGCCTCATAGGGATGTTGTAAGTAATAAAGGAGAGAATATATATAAATTCTCAGACCCCCCGCCATGCCCTGGGCACTCAATTAACTCTTTCCTTTATTATTGTTTCACTTTTTGTTTTTATTTTTTTAGACTTATTTATTTGAGACAGGAGGGGCAGTGGGAGAGGGAGAGAGAGAATCTCAAGCAGGCTCCCCGCTGAGCACAGAGCCTGATTCGGGGCTTGTTCTCATGACCCTGAGATCATGACCTGAGCTGAAACCAAGCGTAGATACTTAACCCACTGAGCCACCTAGGTGCCCCTGTTGTTTCATTTTTTAACGAGAGAGACCAAACCCCCGGAATCAAGCTAACTGTCCTCCTTGTCTACAACACGGTTTCCACTGCTTAATTCACCTCAGTCCATTCCAGTCCGAAAACTCTGTGGGCTCACTACAGACTTGAGACAGAGAGGGTGGGACAGATTTCGGAAGGCCAGCCAGCCCGGGACCTGGAAGAGAGGACATAGGTGGAAATCCAGCTGTCAGGGCAAGAGTGTCTCAATTTCATGCTTACAGTCATCTTCTCAAAGGGACCCGAGACGTTCTTGCTTCTGTGCACATCTGTTTCCCAAAATGTAATCTTTGCTGCGGCGGGGATGGGCTAGGGAGAGAGCTCTGAGACGGGCTCCATCTGGGCTCCCATTTAGACATGCGCTTGGGTTTCTTTTGTGTTCACTTTTGCGGCTCGTTTAGAAAGTGAAGCTATCGGCATAGACAACGCTGAGTCTCATTCAGTCTTCTTGCTTTTTAAGTCGTGCATAAAAAAAAAAAAAAATCCCTGCCTTCAAGGAGCTGATATTTCTACTTTAATTTTCTGAGTTTGGCTTCTCTGGCTTCTGAGTCTTCCCTTCTTCCACGGGACCCGTTTCCTACCAGGGCTAAGGCAATCTAATACCCATTGTCAATAATCATTTCTATCCCCAAAGAGTTTGTGTCTTACTTGGAAGAGTAATATTCTATACCTAAAACAGACAGCAACACAAGAACCCAGCAGCTAACGAAGAAACGCTTGCGAAGGTAGAAAAGGAAACATGACTTAGAGCACTGGTTAAAAGGGGAAGGATGCTAATGGGCAGATTTCTGAAGGTCAGGACAAATGAGGAGTGGGGAGGGCATTCCAAGAGCAAAGCCAGGAGAGCATTTTAAATGTCTAGGAAGACTTTGCTTTTTCTCTATACACACTGCTGTACAAATGCAGAGGGGTGGAGGGGGAAAGGTCAAAGAGCCATAATTCCTACCGTCCCTGGGATAATATTTCCAATTCCCACCAAGGGGCTGGACCAGTGCAGGATACAACTGACATGCTCACGTCTCCCTGTTCATTGAGAATAGGTGTCATGGGGCTCAAGGAATTTGGGGAAGATAAAAAAAAAAAAAAAAGAATATTCACATCAAGAAACAGGAATCCCCCAAGAAAGAGACTAAAGTCATAAGGAGGTATATGAGAAAACCAGAGCCCCCTCTTCCGCCAGCGTCTCCCAAGATCACTGTGTCGCTTTAGGGGTGAACAGTTGCCACTGAAATTAAGTCTAATAAAAGAAATGCAGCTCTGCTGCCAGTCCCGAGTTCTGGAGTCATGAAAGTGAAATATTCTGCCTGTTTGGGAGGACACTTGGCGCTGCAGAGGGAAACTCAGGGAACATTTCTCTATCACAGAGGAAACAAATGATCCTGGGCCCTACCTGCCATGTAGGAGACGCCCACACTTCTCCTCTGTGTGGACGAAAGAGCAGAGGACAAAGGACAATGAAGACCCCGGGCTTGCCAGGGACAGGATCTGTGAGGGACTGACTCCTCTCAGATGCAATTTTACTGATTTCTGATCAACCAGGAAAGGGAGCCCTGTGATAAGGGGATTGACAGCAAATGAAGCAATATCAGTTCCGGAAACTTGCCTGGGCCGATGGAGGTGCGGAGTTTCCTTGGTTAGCGTCTCTTCTTGTTTGCAGGAGCAGATTGCCCATGACATTGCTTGGTGGACAAGGGGAGGAGGGGAGGACGCGATGTAGAAGGGTCTCTATGTTCTCATTGCAGTTTGAAGGCCAAACTGTTGGCGTGGGGTTGGGTTAGGTTGGTGGATACTGTCTGACTTGTCTGTCCTTTTCCTGCTTCAATATGGGGCTCGGTTGCCAAGGACAGCGTGCACAGTGTCCGTGAACAGTGTGAAGGGCTACGCGGAGGGTGGGCAGCTGACCCTAGCTCTGCTGTGACCTCTAGAAGCGCTGCCCCACTCCCAGCTGTCATAAACAGAGCCACTAAATGAAAGTAAAATGCTGGCTCAGGTGACTTATTTGGTTAAACACGTGGCTTTTGGTTTCGGCTCAGCTCATGATCTCAGGGTGGTGAGATAGAGCCCTGTGTCAGACTCTGTGCCCAGCAGGGAGTCTGC
The DNA here is from genome assembly GCF_964662115.1 of Mustela nivalis. Taxonomy (NCBI): domain Eukaryota; kingdom Metazoa; phylum Chordata; class Mammalia; order Carnivora; family Mustelidae; genus Mustela; species Mustela nivalis. The sequence continues at coordinate 26,568,104 of NC_139035.1, forward strand.
TTGGGATTCTCTCTCTCTCCCTCTGCCCCTCTCTCTGCCTCTGTTCTTCCTCTCTCTCTCTAAAAATAAAATAAATAAATAGAATCTGTAGAAAGTTAAAATATAAAATGCTTTCTCTGAAAATTTCTCCACAGATACTTTGAGCTTCAATATGAGATCCCACACCTGCTTTGGGATCACATTGCTATCTTTAATTCCTTCCCATAGAGAAATTCCGCCTCTCTCAGTGCTCTTTAACAGAAATTCAGCAGGTGGAGTCAAGGGAGAACCCTGGTAAGAAAGATACAAGGAATAGACGGGTCCTTCCCGCTGTAGTCAAGGACAACGTGGTCCCATCTCCCCGGAACTACGTATGCAGATGGCCACTAACTTCAGCCAGAAACTCCCAGAAGAGTAAATTCTCTCCCTGTTTGTTTGACCATTAATGAGGACCAGCAGGAGGGGAGGAAAAGGTGAGGGTTTGAAAATCACACCCCACCTGAAACTAACAGCATTGTTCCCCCTCACTCTGCAAGATGAAGCATGGACAGAGAGAGAGGCCGTGTGCTCTCCTTGGGCTCCAGCCCAGAGCTGGGACCTTGAGAGAGTCACTTAACCTCCGTGAACTTCAGCTGCCTCATCTGGAACACACACGAGGCTCTGCACTGAGTGATGGTTCACAGCAGAATGAAACAGTGAGGTAAAAGACAACAGTGATCAGCCCTCGGGAAAGGGCTGCCCAATGAGTGATGGGCAGAGAGGGAGCAGGAGGACCACCTCACGCTGACCCAGCCAGGAGAGTGGGAGCGCCACCCGCTCCTCCAGTCAGGTGTCCTCCGTCATGTTCCCCCAGGGGTGCCCTTCCCTATGGGGAGTGTCATCCAAGGGGGTCGATTAATAATCACCCCGATGATATACACACACTGCCCCCCCCCCCCAGACAGCCTGAGATATGGGAACTCCTTGGCTGTCTGTCACTGCAGACGGGTGAAGGGAAATACTGGCTTCCTTGAGTCAGGCAGGTGAGCGGAGCCTGGAGAGCAGTCGCACTGCAGCAGGTGTTTTGGAACAGAGGAGGGCCGAGAGCATCTCTGCAGGCAGAGGCCAGAGCTGGGGTGTAGACAGGCCTTGAGCACACCCAGGCCGAGGCACAGAGGGACCAGAGGCTCCACGGGGCTCCAGCCTGCTGCCTGAGCTCGTCATCCCTGCGGAAGCTAGAAAAGCCCCCAACCAAACAGACTCTCTCTCACTTTCTTGCCCATCTCCTCCTTCTCGGGAGACGAGGGAATTGTGCTTCTGAGGATTTTTCTCTCTCAACCAAATCTCGGGATTTATGATGGACAATGCACTGTGCTGGCACTGAGGGATGCAGAGGGAAGTACGAGTACAAAATCTGCCTTCATGCTATGGGCAGCTGCGGCCGGGAATGGGGAGATTGGAGTCGAGGGGCTTTGCCGCTGAAGGACTAGAGAATGTGAGATAGCTCCGTGCGATATTCTCACGCACTGTCCCCACAGTATGTGCTCAGGGCCATTACACACGCTTCAGCAGGGGAGCCGCCCATGAGCGCGGAGGGAGTGGTTGATGTGTCCCAGAGAAGGTGAGACTTCCACACTCTTTACCCATGGTGAGACCTGGGGCGGTGGAGAAGGCAGGCCAGGAGGGCACCCCAGACAGAGCAAAGGCCTGGCGATCAGCCACAGCTCCAGGGCCTTGCAGGGTCCGTGGGAAGAAAATGAAGGTGCACTTTCCTCTTCTTCTACCTTGTTGACTCAAACACATTTCCCATTTGTATACTTTAATGAGTTGAGGAAAATAGAATAAACAAAAGAAAAGTACTTCCTTGCACAGGTCTCTCTCTCTGCGGTTTGCCTTACTTTCTACTTTTTCTATTTTTTTTGTTTTACATTTAAAAAAAAAAAAGAAAAGTCTTCTCATGTAGTCTTTTCTTAGAAAATTACATTTACTCTTGGCCTTGGAGATCACGAAGGGATTTTATGCTGCTCGGGCATGGGGAATGTGGGGGCAGAATGTGGATTCTCTTTGTCTTCCCTGGGCTGGGCCAGTTGGGCCAGGCTCCTGGTTGTATGTACCAGTTTGGCTCTAAGGGGTTTATCTTGTTCTGGACTTTAAGAAAAGGTAACAGATTTAGAAGAGATGAGTTTCAGAATCTTTCCAAGCATTAAGGTCAATGACTCCAGGATATTCATTCATTCATTCATTCATTCATTCATTCATTCATCATTGGTGAATGTTTTCTGAGTATCTACTGTGTGCCACGCTTGGGAACCATGAGTAGGAACAAGTCATAGCTGTTTCAGATACTCTGGAAAAGTTAGTGGGTGACAGACACAGCTGCAGCCGCCGAAAGGAAAGCCACTCTGGGAAGCCAATCAAAGAGGCCCCAGCCACAGTTTGTCAAGAGGTCAGCCGCTGGGGTGCAGGGGGTCAGGGCACAGCCATAGACTGCCTGGGAGCATGACCACGAGGCCGGGAGCAGGATGGCAGGCCAGAAAGCAGCATGGCCCCAGTGGGCTTCAGGCCCAGGGTCCCCAGCTACAGGGATGGGACAGCATCACGTGAACTTAAGTGACGAGGAAGGTTGCCACGGCAGGTCCCGGACATGTAACATGTAAGATGAGAATCGAGTGATCATTTCAAAGGCACAGCATGGGTGAGGGCAGGGCGGGATTGAAGCACAGAAGCACAGCATCTGGACCGAAGCACAAAAGGACAGTTCTGTCGGGGAGGGGCCCCCCGAGACTGTCAAACCAGAGCAGCTTCAAACCTACTTCAGGTGGACGTGGTCTTAGCGTCTGAGAGCAGCGTGGAGGACAAGTGCCTCCATCTGGGAGAGAGAAGGGCGGCAGAACCTGGGGCAGGTAAAGCCTGAGAGGTGGTCCCAGCGAACGCAGCAATTCTATGGCAACAATAATCACCAGCATCGGAGCGAACAGTGAGTGAGTACTCCTAGTGGGTTGAGTACTTGCCGATGATTTTATGTGAATTATTTCTTTTCTTGTAAATCTCACAATAACTCCATAAGGAAGATATGATTACTTACCCCCATTTTGTAAATCAGGAAACGGAGCCTTTCACAATTTGAAAAACGTACTTTGCCTTGAACTAGCGGGGATCACCTGCGTTATGCTGCGTGCCAAAAATATCCCAAATGGCAGTAGCTTAGAAAAACAGAAGTTTGTTTATTAATCATGTTGAAGACAGGTCAGCAGGGATTTCTGGTTATCCTGGTCACTTGGAGTTCTAAGCTCAATCAAAATTGACACAAATGTCTTTAATTGTCATGGTGACCAGTGGGGGGCGGGTAGGGGAAAGTGGTGAATTTTGCAGGAGATTTTAAAGTCCTCTCTCCTACATCACTCCCCCTACTCGTAGCCAAAGCAAGCCACTTGTTCACACCGAACTCCAAAGGGGTTGGAGAAGTCCAGTTTTACCATGTGTCCAGTCCACACAGTAGCTGGGGAAACCAAGTTTAAAAACACAGGTTGATTGACTCCAGAGCTCATGTTCTATTCCCACACTATTCTAGAAGAGAAAGTTGGTCAGCGGGGACAATGCCCTGCCCCCCTTCATGCCCTACCCCTCATTGTCCTAGCTGCGCCTCCTCCCCTCCCTTCCCAGGCCTTGGGCGAAGGGACCGGCATGGGGTGATTGATGGCTCCCAGCAATAGTCTGGAGAGATTATCTAACAGCATGTGCTAAAGGAGCCGTGGCTGGGAGCCTGCTCATAATAGCAATTGAAGCACTAGCTTCTGCGGAGCTGGGAGTGCCTGGGTCTCAAGGGCTTATTAATCCCACAGCAGTCCTGGGAGGGGCTCATTGCTGCTGTTATTTATACCTTTCGCTGTGCTCATCCAACAAGGACAGTCAGCTGGGATTATGTTCCAGGGACACAGAGCCCTGGCTGCCTTCCAAGCTGGGGCTGCCGAGGGCTCTTCCTTCTAGGTCAGCGTCTCGGTTGTACTCACCAAGAAGAGTGAATGGAGGCCACTATGTCACAGAGATGCAGACACACGCATCCCATCAGAGAGGACAATGTGGAGTCTTGGGATTCTGATAACTCCCTGAGTGTGAAAACTAAGGGTTGCTTCCTCTTGGTCTCCCTTCCCAGTCCAGAGGGAGGGACTGACGACATCTTCCTCCACAGCACTGACCTCCTGAAGTCTGCCCCTGCACCCTTTGCCAGTTGTCTGGTGTTATTGTTTCTTTTTCCATAGGACATGCCCCGTCTGCTGCAATGAGGGTGAGTTTTTCTGAACACAGATTATGACTCATGCTTTGTGAAAACACTCAGAGCCCTGAGCACGTGTAAGGTATTCTGTCGGTGTTGGCAGCTCTGGCTCCTGCTCGCCTCTCTGAGCTCACCTGCCACCACGCTTCCTATGCTCTCCCACTGCGGGAGCATGAAGGGCTCATCTTGCCGTGGCATCCCTCCTTGTGTGAGCACACACTTTGCTGCAGCCTGCAGCGCCCTTCTCCTCCCCGCCGCCCACTACCCGGCCCAGCAAACTGGATCCATCCCTTATACCAACACTGTCCCTTGCACGTAGTTCCATTGCAGAAATCTTCCTATTTCTAGTAGTTGTTACCCGTCTGTCTTTTCCATGGGGCTGAGAACTACTTGGAAAAAGACACATGTTTTATTTATTTTTGGTACCCTTGTGCCTGTACCAACACCTGGACAGCATGAGTGGGAGACGAATGAAGGGCTTGCCTGGGGTGCGAAACTTAAGGTGCCAAAAAACTCAGTAATCAAAATAAATAATATTTAATGCAATACGTTTAAAAATCAAACTTTGTGCGAAAGAACCTGAGAGGAACAAAACATTTAAATTTTAAATAAAGGCGGGATCAATAACAGTGTCATGCCGAGTCATACTGGAGCCTAAGGGGAAAGGAAAAATCAAAAATACTGATTTGTCTTTATCTGAGGGAGTATGCAAGGGAATAGCTGGGAAAACTTGGCAGATTGAACCACCAATTACCTAAAGTTTCAGTATTTACTGTTAGAATTACCCTTGTGTCCTTACCAAGTCCTTTCTCATTCTGTTTTCTGCCTTTGGTGCAATGATAACCATTTCCCAAGTTTAGAGAAAAGGAAGACACACAAAACAATGCCTAACTCCAGTCAATTAAATGTATTTTGCTCAGGGTGTTGGAGCACCCAGCAGTGGGGCAGAGGCTCGAGCTCCATCTGTGTGGGCCAGGGTGATGGTCTGGGCGCAAAGACCACGAACCACCTCCATCCCCAACCCCAGCTGGTCACTTTGGAAACAGATGTCCTCGGTCACTGGGGACACTGAGTAAGAAACTGGATGTTAGAGCAAATCCATCTCTACCACCGGCCGCACAGAATGTATATCCCTGAGGGGAAGTTGACATTTTGGGTTGAAATTAATTTGGGGGGTCTTTTACATGACACTGTTGTCAACAGATAAATGCCTAAGAACTGGCCCTACGGCCATGTCTGGAACCACTCTTGTCCTCAGATAAAGGCATCAGGGTGGGGTTATTTTAAAAGGCACTGGGCCCAGGATGAAGAATTGGGTTTGGGCCAGGCTCTGCTCTCACTGGCTGTGTGGTCCTACCATGCTACATAGCCATTCTGAGCTTCAACTTATTCATGCACAAAAAGAGAGGGTTAATTTCCAAGATTACGGTTTTCAAACACTATACTATGGGTCCCTAGGGCTATGAGAAGCTCTCTTAGGGACCACGGATAGAATTGTAAAGCCCCTGCTTTATCCAGAGACCTCTTCTTGAGTCACTAGAGAGAGCCCAGGTAAGAATTGTTTAAGAAGAGCGGAGAGTTTCCACTGCTTACTAAAAAAATGATGTACATCGCTGGTCTAGATGATTTAATAATCCTACCAGGTACACTTTGTGATGAGTTATGACCTGTTGGCTGCAGCTTTGAAGGGTGCCAAGTGGGCTCTAGCTGTGTCCGAAGGATATGTTCACTTCAGCCTGTGGACTAGGAGGGCCCGAGATAGACGCACACAGAGAATGATGGCTTGAATTTTTTCATCCTTTCGCTTTACGAGTGTCTTTGTCCCAAGACTTGCTCAAAATTAATTACTCTGCTATTGCCACAAAGATTTGAGAGAGGCCATTAAGATCTAGGCCAGTGACTTATTCAATGCTTGAACCCCCCCCCCAACTTTCCAATCTCATCAAGTGGTTATGCACTGTCTTCCTGAATTCCTCCAGTGACTGCGAACTCGCCACCTTTGGTCATATCTGACTTGAACCCCTGATTCATAGAAATTGACATTTTCAGACCATGTAAAACAATCCTAATCCCTCTTCACAGAATAACCCTTCAAATAATTGAAGACACACCATCTTCATTGGTCAAGCTAATCATCCTGGCCCTTGAGCTCTTGTCTTTCTGGCATAGGTTTCACTGTGCAAGCAATCCTCACCCTTTCCTCTCTTACTGGAAATTCACCAGGATGGAGAGTCACCTCCCGTACGGCATCAGAGTAGAGTAGAGCAGAACAGGTTGCTCGTTCAAATTCAGTGCTTTTCAACCCTGCCGCACCATGGCAAACACCTGGCAGCTATTGAAAAAATACGGTTTTCCAGGCTCCATTCTGAACTATTAAGTCAGAAACTCTGGGGGTGGGTTTGGGCTCTGATATTTTTGAAAAAAGTATGCCTAAGGAATTCTTTTGTACTGCCAGAATAAAGAACCCCTGCTTTCAATATCAGGTACAAACATCCTTGATTCTTGCTCTGATTGGCCAATAATCTATTGGAGTGTATGGCTCACCTTGGTCGGTTGATGAATTTGAAGGAAGAAGGGAAGAGTACTATTGTTCGAGTACGTTTCATCCCTAAGTCTGGGATAGACATTTAGGTACATTATTCCATTTAATCTTCATCTATGAGTCAGGTGGTTTGGGCCCAGTTTTACAAAGAAGAAAAGTAACTCAATGAAATTCAGCAATTCACTCAAGTTCAACCACATAGACAAGTGGCCGAATTGGGACCCCAGCTCAAGTCCATTTGAGCCCAGAGACCGCTTTCTTGTTATCATGCTCTTCCTAATTCAATGAATTTAACAGTTACTTATGAAAAATCAGTACCTACCACATGCTAGACATGTTTTAGGCCAGCAACTTTTGTGAGCTGGGGTTCTCATGGTAATCTGCTCAGTGGTGCCAGGACATAGAACATTTTCTTTTTTCATTCAATGATTTGTTTATGGGTACGTTTTCTTGAAGGAAAAATCATGTCGGTGTAATGCAGGCTTTGTAGAGAAATAAGTCTTTGGTATTTGGTTGTAAAATAAATGTCAGAATAAAATGTTTGAGAAAATAAAGAGCTGTATATGAAATCACTTCCCACGGAGCTGTAGAATACTGATGGACTGTTGCTGGTGTTTCATTATTTAAGGCAAATTTGGTACATGAGGAAGAAGCTGCTGTATCCCAGCGGTTACTGATCCCCAGAGCTCTGGTCTCATTGCCAGCAGTGATTACAGAGCGGCTTCCCCCTGTCTTGGCCACAAAGTTTAAGACCAAACCGATCAGCAGAGTGACATGACCAGCAACCAGTGACTTTGTGACTGTTCTCACCAAAGCCTCTGGAACATTCCCTAATAAAGATGTTGACCACTGTTTCCATCTTAGCTTGACAGAGCAGGGCCATTTGTGGGGGGCTATTTACAGGCTAAAGGTACATCCAAGGAGGAATAACAAAGTAAGAAGAAGAAAAGTGGCGCAGACAAGAGAAGGAGATAGAAATAACAAAAGTGAGAGTGAAAGCTGTGTACGGAGCACCAATAACTCTAGATGGGTCTCCTCTGGACATAAATGTCCTCCTACCCAGAAGCCGTCTCTACCCCTGACTGAACTCAATCCACACTTCAGATGTTAAACTAGAATGTGCCTCTTCCTTAAGAGCTTCCCTGATCACCTAAGATTGGGTCAGTATCCCTCTCATGACCTCCCCGTCACTTCTCATTGAAGGACACACAATCTTCTTTTAACATTGACTCTTCACGTAGAAACCCCCTCTCCCTGACCAAGCCTCTTAACTATGGACTCCAAGGTGTGCCCAAGCTTCTGTACACCCCAGCACTTAGGTCACCCTCACTGTGGGAGCCTTGAGCAGCTTAGCCTGTCTGGCTATATGTGGCAGAACTATTTTTTATGTGCCATGATACAGAAAATATTAGGAGATGCTGTTCTAGACTTTTTCATGAATGGCAGGCTGAAAATTCACTAGCTTGGAGAGAGGAAGGGAAGGAGGAAGAGAGAAACAGGCTATCCAGGTGGGAACAGGTTTTTTAGCAACTGGAGATACTTGAGAAGCACCAGGTACCATGCTATTCTGCAGGCACTGTTTGTCTAGGGTGGTAGGAGGTTCTAGTAATGCGTGCTAGTTAAGATTTCCCCTGTCTTTTGAGCCAGGCTGAACTGGTGCGCAGGGCAAGGGCTTCTGATCCAGAAAGACAGAAGTTTGAATCCCAGCTCTGAGAGATGATCTGTAGGATCTCACTTACATTATTTAATTTTGCTATGCCTCAGCTTTCTCATCCATGAAATGGGGGGAATAACCATTTTGGTTTTAGGCTGTCATGAGAATTAACGAGATAATGTTGCACAACTTGGTGACATGGCCGCTCAATACTTTTCCTAACATTTAAGATATTCAGAACCACTTCAGGAACCACTTTTGCAATAAATGACAGCTACCGTGGCTTTGTGCTTCAATTGGGGGAGCTGAGTTCCCGCCCTGCTTCCATATTTACTAGTTTGTTGTATCTCAGCAAAATTACTTAACCCTCCCCCACTCCTGTGCCCCTGCGGTTTAGCCTCTAAAAGCAGACACCTGCACCAACTTTGTGAGTTTTTGTTCAGACGATGAAATGAGTTGCACGGGTCAAGTGCTCAGACCATGCCTGCACATGGCAAGCACGCATGTTTCTGTTTGCTCTTGGCCACGTTACCTGGTAGGAGGAGCAGACCGGAGCCCGCGAGCTGAGGACGTGTGCAGGCGCACTGCCATCCCGCGTGGGGCTGTGCGGTAACAAGGAGATTCCTAAGTATCCGCCGCTGGGGTCGTGTGCTAGTGGTTCAGTGGGAGAAGGAGGGAAGTTCATTTGCAACTAATATATATTCAGCTGTGCTAATTAGCACAAGCCCCAAAGCCTAAAATAAATGAAGCCAATCTTAAAAAAAAAAAAAAAAAGACCGTAGGCTAGAGAGGATGTTGGCAACTTGTTTTGGTTTCTCTTGCTGTAATCGTTTTAAGAGTGAGACCGAGGTGGTCTGTGAACCTGAAGACCCTGGGTCCCTCTGTCCAGGGTCATAAAGGGATCTGAGCATAAGAGAGTACATGTTTATTATTCTGTCAGGTTTTCAGAGTTGGCTGTGTGGCAATGTTCTCCACTTACCACACACTCAAACTTTGCAGAGCTGTCTGTCCTAGCTTCCTAGGGCTACCATAGCAAAGTACCAAAAGATGGATGGCTTGAAACAACAGAAACTATGGTTCTGGAAGCCAGAAGTTCAACATCAGAGTGTCTACACAGCCCCAGGCTCTCTGGGGGAGAATCCTTCTTTGCTTACTTTAGCTTCTGGTATTTCTTTCTCAGCAATCCCTGGCATACTTTGCTTGTGGGCAAATTTTCCCTTTTCACAAGGAGACCAGTCATATTGGACGGGGGTCCATCTGAAGGACCTTATTTTTTAGTTTGATTATCTCTATAAAGACCTTATTTCTAAATAAAGCCACATTCTAATATACTGGGGCCTAGGACTTCCATATAGCTTTGGGTGGGTGGGACACGATTTAACCCATACCATCACCTTCTAAGGTTTATATTATCATCTTGTTTTACAGCTAAGGTCATTGAGCCTCAAGGGGACAAGAAATGTGGTCAGGTCACACAGCTGGCATTTAGGGAAAGCCCATGTCTTCCAGAACCAGGCTAGTTGCCCCCCATCCTTCAGTCTCTGTGTGCTAGCTTTGTTGGCATGTCATGGTGCTGAAGGTTGAGCTGGAACTTCTTAAGATGCTGGTTGATCCCACATTTCCTTTGGGCATGTATTTGGTTGAATTTGCTTAATCAATTCTGTCATCTCTGCATGAACTCTCAACTGGAGATGTCCCTCTCCTTTTTTGGACCATGAGCAAGCAGTAGCTGATGCTCACTGTGGCAGCCCAGGTACAGCCAGAGCACACCCCGGAATGAAGCTGGAGTGAGTGGAGCCATAGATGAGGCGAGGGAACAAGGAAACAAAGAAACAAGCTGGTTCCTCCTGATCACTGAGCATCAGGTAGCTTCTTTGCTGTGCCTTCTGAGCTGACCAGCTGGTGCAGTCTCCTTGTGTTCTGACCCACACAGCCCCTCGGATCCACCCCTCATGCGGTGCTCTAGGGTCCTGGGTGTGGGCAGGGCTGAGAACCTCTTGGCATCAGGCATGGCATTTCTGATCTGCATTCTCTTGTCCACTTGGTGTCATGTCACACTGGTGATGGGTTTGTTACTGCTCTGGGCTGGCTTGGCAGGCTCCACCAGCTGCCTCCTGCTCTTGCAGGCGGTGTCACTGTCCCAGGCTCCCCTGCTGGCTCAGCCCCCCCGCTGGGCTTTCCTGCTTCTGGCTGCTCTGGCAGGCCTCCTGACTCTCCAGCTGCTGTCACCTCCTCTGTTCTACTCAGGTGCATGGGACCTCCTTGAGGAGTCACTACGGCCCCACTAGGAGGAGGGGAGGGTAGTGGGAGGGGCCTTCCCTCAGGACCGCTCCCTGCCCGCATCTCTCCTGCCCACTTCCATCTACACCACTCACTCCTGCAATGGTGTGGGCTGATGTGTCTCGTGGGCTCAGGCAGGAAGCATGGTATGCTTCTGCCCATACTGTGGGGATCTCCACCACCCCTCTCCCAGAGTTTCAACCTCAAAGTGAGGCCTAGAGCACAGTCCACACTCACTGAAACTGCATACCTCCCATCCCATCTTCAGCACCACCCCTCAACACCCAGAAGAGGTTCTTACCTCCTTTCTGTAGGAGAGGGAAACTGCCTGTACTGTCTTGGACATTCTCCCCTCCTCTGGATTGTCTCCCCTTCTCCGTGATCAGCTGTGCTGGAGTCCTCCAGGCTTGGCTCTTGATAGTCACAACTAGGCTGTTGGTATTAAAGCAACAATGCAACAGTAGCGACCATGAGCCCCAGCTCTTTTAGTAGCAACCTTGGCTTTCGGGAGCTCAAGGTCAAGAATTCAAATCTTGGCCGTCAAGAGGTTCTTTGGTGACCTGAGTAATTAGTGTGAGTGGACACTAAAGGGGAAAGAGCTGTAGGGTAAAAAGGAACATTTATGAGGTAATATTTTAGAATACTGCCCTAATTTTATTTTAGATTTGAGATTTTGCTGTCAAGAGGAGAAACATTCCTGGGTACTTGCCCCAAATTTGAAAGTTTAGTTGGTAAAACTTTCTTTTTCATGAGTTCTAGGTTCTGACCTGTAGGAATTGCTTTTCCTCTAGCCCAGGGCAGGAGAAGAGAGCTCGAATTCTGGTTCCTCACAGCCGAAACATGTGCTGTCAGTCGCCAAAATGTGAATACAGATAGATTAGCCTGGGACTGTCCAGAGCTAGACCATGATGGAATATAGTGAGTTGTCCCTGAGTTACTGGCTTCATTTTTCTTTATTAGCAGAAAATGTGCCACTTTCCTCCTGCCACCAACACCATTCCCTGATCACCACATCCAATCTCTGTCATTTTACACATGTAGAAATAGAACCCTAGAAAGGCAAGAAAAATTGCCCCAAAGATTCCAAATGTTCATCGCAGTGAAGCCAAGACGAGCAGCCCCGGGCACAGATGAGCCCCGTGGAGAGCGGCACTCCCACGTGGTCTTTCCAGCACCCCATGCCGCCGCGAGGATTCCTCACTCTTCCCAACCTACACATTGTTTTTCAACTATAAATATCCAGTTTGGAGGTGGAGATGGACAAGCGCAAATGCCTGACCCCAAGAAGCCCCAATCCATCTGCTCATGGCTGCCGAAGACAGCATTTCTGACGAGCTAGAACTTTGTGTCTTTGCCAAGATACTTTGCCTTCGGTCCACTTGCCAAGGAAAGATCCGTTCTCTGCTCAGATGAACCCCCGTCTGGGTCTGGGGTGTGGAAATGACAGCGGGAATGCTCTTGATGTGGCCACAGCACACCATCAGAAAGCCCTTGGTCCACAAGAGGAAGCCCCAAGCAGACACAGCCAGATGGCGAGGACGAGGGGCCCTGTCTCCAGTTCCAGGTAACACCACGGCGGCAGCAGCACACGCAACACAGCCTGGGTCAGCCACGACCCACGCGCACATTTCTGTGGATTTTTACAAAGCAGTTCTCAGCATGCACTTGCTCCGCTGAGTTTTCTACCCCGATGGCTCGACCGGCAGGCTTCTGACTTGGAAGCCTGGAAGGAGAACTTAACTTACCGTCAATCATGACTGTAAACCTTTTTGCTCAGTGTTTGTTTTCAAAGCAGAGACCTCCTGAAGACTTGAAACACACAGTCCTCTCTGTGACACTATACAGAAGCTTTCCACCTCGCCATGGAAAGACAGCGGCGAGAATTCAAAAAGAGATCGGGGCAAATAGATCCACATGCCGCAGGACAGTGAGGGGGCCAGAACAGTATGAGCTTTCTTTGTATTGGCCCCCCAAACACACAGACACCGACACACACACACACACACACACACGCACATACGCCGACACGCACACACACACACACACACATATACACACACTCACACGAGCGCGCTTCCCCTCCTCCCTTTATGCAAATAAGAACCAGTGAAAGTAAACGTCATAGACGATCTTGAAGGTCAAAAGATAATAACTGACAAAAAGGTCTCTTTGAAAGGGGGCAAAAAGAGTCTCCCTAGCTTTCCTTTGGCTGAAAGTTGCAGAAGAACGGAACGTTTATTCCATGTGCAAGGGGTTATTATAATGTAATAAGACGGCTATTCTTGGGTGGCTCGTTAGCTAGTCCTAAAGATAATTCTAAGAGAAGTTCAAAGGATATTTTGAGCTGTGGGAGAATCAGTGAAGGCATTACTTTGAATGACAGCCTTCCCTCGGATCTCTGTTAAAAGTTAATCTTGTTTCATATGCAAATAGATACCCTCCCCAGGTATCAGTGTTGGGCTTCATTCATTTATTCAAATGGCATTTCTGTGCTCTCACCTGTGTGCAGCAAGGTGCCAGGTGCTGAGGGGCAGACAGAAAAGGCAGGCCTGGTTCTCCAGCCTCTACTCTTTTGGGGAACAAGTTACATTGGGAAGATTAGAGCATTTAACCGACATGGCAAGACAGAAGTGTCAAAAGGATTGGCCACACCTCGTGTAAAAGCATTAAGCTTTCTTGGGTCAGCTGCTTAGAGCCACCTTCCCACTTCCCCCCACCCCAGAAGCTGTGTCCCTGAATCAGTGTCTAGATGTCAGGGTGGTGGGGTCCAGGGGTCACTCTACAAGTGAATGTCTTGATGCGGGGGTGGGGGGTGAGGGTGGGTTTTGTCTCAATTTTCCTTTCCTTTCCTTAGGTGGTGGGGACTTCAACAGCTTTGAAGAGGTCTTTGATGTGTCTGAGTTGCCAGGAGCACCAAAATACTCCTTAAAAACTGAAGCTGCCCCATGCAGGGGGAGTGGGAAGGGGAGGGAGAGGAATGGAAGGATAAAAGGCAGGGCCTGCAGGGGAGTAAGGAGACAATTTGGGCATCCCAAGGAGAAAGAACTGTTAGAAAGAAAAGGGCTTGGGGATGCTGTTGGCAAGAAGGAAGCATGAGCAGTGTTGCCCCTGATGCTCCTTGTTTCCTGGTAGGCCCCGCAGTGGCCTCCGTGTCCCCAAACCCCTGTCCTCCCCATCATTTTACCCATCACCACCCCAAACTCTGACTTTGTCTCTTCCCCCTCAAAAACCTCATTGTGCTATCACAGATGCTGGTAAAAGTTACATTCCTGACCTCGACACCGCATCAAGCCTAACCAGTCTCTACCACTCTTGTCCCTGAATGCTCTGCTCCTACCAGACGGGTCTACTCGGCGTTGCCCATATGCACCGTGTGTTTCCTCGGCTCAGGCCTTCACCTCTGCCCGGAACGCCTCTCATCCCACCCGCTTCCTGAACCTGCCCATCCGTCAAACCCCCTCGAAGCCCATCCTGTCCGCGTTTGAATTCCCATCATCCCTCCAGCCTGGAGCCTTCCCATAGCCCTGATAGAATGCCTCGTGTTACAGAATAATGGCTATAGGCCTCCTAAATCTTCGATGCAGGCAGGAAGGCAGGCAGGACTAGATGGAGGGAGGGAAGGAAGATTCTCTTCATCCCTTACTCTGAATAAACAGGACTTCCGCTAGGAAATGATGAAGGGCTCTGAGTCGCTTATTTTTGCTTGGCGGAGAGGGCGCTATGGATAAGGCTCAGCGGCGTGTGTTGGTCGGAGCGATTTCCCGACACTTGGTGCTGCCGCCATGATGAAGGCAAGCGGCACCTGCCCTCGGGGGGAACTGAGCCAGGGCCTCAGGTGAGAGCAGCAGTTCCTGGAGGAGAGGAGGGGGGATTCTCCCCAAGGAAGCCCAACTCTTTTGGGGGTGGACACAGCCCCGCCACCTGGCCTGGCATCAGAGTCCTCACAAGTCCTTTGTCCTCCCAGGATGACACTAATTGCCAGGCTGGCTCTCATTTAAATTCCTCTCAATGGCAAGTGCAAAAAGGTGACAAAATCCCGACAGGATTTCCATTTGTTTTAATTCTGGTTCAGCTCCAGGGATCTCCTCATTAAGCCACATTTCCAGAGCTGTGAGGGACCCGAGCGCAGAGCTGGAGGCGGCCAGGCGAGGTGGGGCAGGGGCAGGGTCTCCCCTCAGCCCCCCCAGCTCCTGCCTGGCCACCTTCCCCCTGTCCTCTCTGTTATCCCCGCCCACCTGCGGGGTGGCTCGCGAGGTCATGCTTCCCACCATCCCTTTGGGTCATTTTCATATTCTGTTCACCAGGCTCCCCTCACTGTTGATATTTTCTGTCTGTGCTGTTTTATGGCCACTTTCTACCCACAGATGCAGCCTGTTGATATTCTGATCTATTTTTATTCCTCACCCCACGCCCCCCCAACCTCCAATCTATTCTGTCCATCTTGTTCACCTTCCCCATTGCTATTCCTCTTGCTGTTAGCTGGACTTCTATCTAGTTTCAAGTTCAATGGTCTTGCCCCTCCCTCTGTCTCCCACTTTCGCCTGAATCTCCCCCACGTTCCCCTGGAGAGCCTGCGGGCCTCACTCCCATCCCCGCTTCCTGCGCCCCCTGCAAAAGAACACCCCTGTGGACAAAGCTCCCGCAGCAGGACCGGCTCCCCCCTAACTGCCGCCACCGCCACACACCCCTAGGTGCCCTTCCCGGACTTTCTAGCAGTAAGCGGAGCTAACACTGTCTGTGGTGCGTCTAGCATGAGTCGAGCCCTGAGCTGGGTCTTCATTTCCTGCTTACCGCAACTTTTCAAGGCAATTTCCCCATATATTAGAGGAGGAAGCGGCGGCTCGGGGAGGTGAAGTAACCGGCTCACACAGCCAGCACGTGGAATATTGACAACCCACTCTCAGTTATCTGCATGAGCAACAGCATGGATAATCTCCCCCTACAGAAAAATGTAGACCTCATTTCAAATATGCTCTGGAATATTGCATTTGGAGCCAGAGATTTCCCTCCCGGGGCTCTTCTGCTGTGGCTGATAGTTCAAGTGCGGTGCAGGGAGAGGTCACTCTGCGGACCGGTGCACCCCCGGAGATTCTTCACGGAAGAGATAACGTGCACAGAGCATTGGCCCCTGCCCTGGGGTGAGCCCATGTGACCTACGACTGCCAGCCCTGGTCTCAGACCCTCACTTCTAAACCTCCTCTCGGCCCCAGAAGCCATTTCTCTTCCCTGAGCAGCGGCAAGGGCCCAAGTTTGAGTGGGGTGGTGTCAGGTGCCAAATGAAAACCAAAGGAACTCCACCTGAGGATTCCAAAATGGCCTGAGTTCAGTAATGGTGGGTAACTGAGTGTCTCCCATGATTAGCAACAGGGGACCCCCTACAATGGTGTCACCATGGGATAGGAGGGACACAGAGTGAGTCCTTGGGCGTCTTGGTCAAGGAAAAAGAAAAAAAAGCTATACTCCCAGATGGAGAGAACGTGTAAACCTGGAAGCCCAAGGACAGAGAAAAGCAAAAAGGAAAGAGAGCCCCTTAGGCAAAATGTGGACAAAATTATTGAGCTCCCCGAAAGCAGTGGCCTCGAATTATTCCTGGGGTTCTCTTGCCACTGGAGCTGAACCAAAACTTCCAAGCATGTGTGCAAGGACCCCTATAACCTACCTCTGGCTCATTGTCAACCCTTCCTCCTTGTCCAGATCAGAGTAGCAGAGGATTTCCACGCACACCTTTGCCTGTGGGGAGATACCCCCCAGGGCGCAGGCGTGAGAAAAAATGGATGCCCTTTCTAAGGCTCACTATTAGGGGTTTATATTGGTCCTTCAGGATTTTAGAGGCCACCTGCCCCTCAGTTGCTACCTACACAGTAGGAGGTGATCAGCACTGACCAGGAGGGAGTCAATAGGAGTTGGGAAAAGAGAGGAAAAAGGCAAACATCCTAACATGGAAGGGTAACAAGGCTTCCTGGGAAAGGTGCATCTCAAGCAGGTCTTGAAACATAAGTAGAGTTTCTGCAGACATTTGACGGGGAAAATGATCATCAGCAAAGGACAGGAAAGTGCATGGAGTGTTTACATGTTTGGGGTGACCAGCTGGGAGTAGCGATGGGGGTAGAGAAAGATGGTGCCTCCCTGCGCGCGTCTGACTTCACTGTAAATTCCAGGGGCGCACGGCGGCCGAATCTTTGTAGCTGCTGTGTCTAGCATGGTCACGGCTGGTGCTCCAGGAGCGTTTCTAATCACCGGCAGTGTAATGACGCTGCCAGTGGCGTGTGTCATGGGGACACCGGTGCTGCGTTATGGGACTCCAGCCACTGCCACCTGCACCGCGAGACTGAGCTTCCAGAACCAGAGCCTGGGAAGCCGAGTGCTTTTCTCTCTGCACCTCCCTCTCTTCTTCTTCTTCCTCAAGTTCTCTCCACCTGACTTTAGGAAAAATCAGGTGGGTTGTGTAGCTGAGCTGCCTGGGACCCCCTGCCCAGCACGAGAGACCCTGTCACAGAAAAGTAATCTCTAAACTTCTGCAGGGTGAGATCGTGCTGCAGAACACAGCAGGCTGGCCGGGCCAGCCCTGCCTTCCCACCATCACCGCAGTGCCGGGGAATAAAGGGAAGTGGTTAGCATTACATTTCATGTAAATCAGACTTTATTTGCTTTGGTGACAGGTTATTACCATCTGCAGGGAATGAGGGGGAAAAGCGGCTGCTGGCTGGAGAGAAGGCTCCTGAAGCCAGGATGTCTCTCGTAGTGGCCTACAGCAGTGTGCAGACGGTCAGGCCGGCCCCTCCTTTGGCTCCCGGCCTGCGTCGCATTCCCCCAGTGCCCTCCATATAACAGCACCATCTGGGATGTCCAGTCTTCTCACTGCTTACATGGGGCATCTGATACAAGGATTGCCCCCAGCCATGCCATAGACACTGAGCACTGAGCACACAGGCTCTGGCTCCGGAAGCTCAGCCTGGCGTGCATGCCCTCTTCCGACCAGATGCTCTATGCACTTCCGTTCACATCGCTGAACTTCATCTAGCCCTAAAGACCAAGCCAAGTCCAAAACCTTCACGAAGTCTTTCCTTACCACTCAACCTGTGGCTCTCTCTCTCTCCTTTAAGTTTTGTTCAGTTGATTTACTCCTTTCATCAGCCAAAGTGATGGTCGCCTCCTACTATGGTTTCTAGCACATGCCAGGCCCAGTACTAGGCACTGGGGGTCGATGCCAACATGCACGGGGCAGAGTCTCTACTCTTTGGATGCTCCCCTCCTGCTTGGGCAGCTGAGCTATGCAGCTAAAGAAGCCAACTGTCACTTCGAGCACATAGTAGACCCTTAATAAATGCATTGGTAGCTGGTAGGAGGGTATCCGCCAGGAGAGGCTTGGTTAGGTTAAAGCAATAAATGACACCTGAGTCTCAGAGGCTTAACACAACCAGTATTCGTTTCTTGTTCATGCGACACATCCATTGTGGTCATCTAGCAGACTGCTCAGTGTAGACACCCCCAGACCCAGGCTGATGGAACGGCCACCGGCTTGAACATTGCAAGGGAGGACCTCCCACTGGCAATGAAATAAAGCTTTCTTCCAGCAGAACTCACTTCCACCCTCAAGCCACATGACCCACCAAACTAAAGGGCCAGAAGTGCAATCCTACCATGTCTCCAGAAGGCAGAGAGCGAGAATACTCAGTAAATGAAGTCTTAGTGACTGAATTGCAGGAGAAATGGGCTGTGTCTATTTTGCCACCATTGTACCCCTGGTGGCTGACACAGTGCCTAGTACATAACAAAGACTCAATGAATACTTAAGTGGATGGCCAGCTTTGGCTCTGACCTTGAATCTTGACGCAGAACTGAGCAATGTGTTCTTGAATCCGCCTTCTGGGCCTCTGCAGACCATAAGCCCCTGGTAGGAGGCAGCTGTGCCTTCACTGCCTTGTAGCCCTTCCCCACGATGATCAACGTCGCTTAGGCATATGGGCAGGAAAGGGGACATCATTATCTGTTGGGACTCTTTGTTATTATTGGGTAAACAGAGACTTTGAAAAGTATATATAAAAAGGTTTGTGGGTCCCTGAGTGTTTGTGTGTATAACAGGGAACATTGGAAGGAAGGCAGGCAGAAGGTAGCTCCCTGTTTTATGGCTGTGTACCTCCCGGTGGTAGTTAATCAGTGTTGTGTTTGATGTAGGACTTGGCTGTGGGGGTTGCGTGAAAAGATCTGGAGACTGTGGTGCAGTCTTCTTTTGGCAGCTTTTACAGCTTTCCCGCTGTGAGCGGCTCCTACTCCCATCTTTTCTTCCGTTCCATCCTGTCCTCTCTTCCTTCCTTTTTTTTCTCCCCCTTGTCCCTTTCTCTAAAATGACAACGGCAGATACACAGAGGGGATGGAGTGAAGGTATGCCCCGAGTCAGGAGCATGAGAACAGCACTGGGTCTGGCTGCAGATTGAGCAGATTTGAGGCCTCGGTCATGGCCTGAGTGCTCTGTCGTGGACACAGTTTTAGATCTACTCGACCCGATGAGAGGCCTGGCAGAGGAAGCTGGGAGCAGAAATCATTCCAGGTCCTCTCTCCAATGCTCCCCTCCATCCCTCATCTTCCTCTTCGATGCTTGGGTAAAACGTGACTGGGGCCTGATCCCACGACTCCGGTGCAGGGAGGGGCCTCCTTGGCCACTTCTGCCACAGCCAGGAAAGCGAGGACGGCTGGGGTCTTCCACCGGCCGTGTTCAAGCCCATTTGGGCTTTTCCAGCATCTCTGATGGAGGACTGCAGCTCTGAGAAGGCAGAGCGGGTCCAGCAGCTTCCAACCCTGGACGTCTGCCAAGCTCACCATCTGTACCCTCCGGCCCGTGGTGTGCATTGCCAGCTCCTGCATTAAACCCTCCCCCAGCCCGCTGCCCCCCACCCTGTGCTGGGGAACTGCCAGCACCCCAGACTGCATCGTGCAATCAGATAAGCTTTGCCAGGTTTATGGCTGGTAATTTATGGCCTCCTTTAACAACATCTATCACGCTGTACAGTCATTAATCCCAGAGTCTTCGCCCACTTTGTAGAAAATAGCTTTTGTAATTCCTTACAATGTAGCATTTGCTAACTCACCTGTCGGGCTGTCAGGCTGGGTGGGTGTGACAAGCCGCTCTCCAGTTACTTCTTTCCATCTTACTTTACGGGGGCCAAACTCCGGGGAGCCCGGCCCTCCTCCTCCAGAAAATCACAGCCAAGATCTTTATTATCCAGCTCCCTTTATAACCCGTTCTCCCCCGTTAATCCTGGAGGGGCAGCTCCATACCTAACCCCTGTGCTGATGATGGCGTGGGCTCACAGCTCTCCTAAGGGCAGATTCACGGCTACAAAGAGAGAGCAGCTCCCAGGCAACACAAACGTGCTGCTTCCTTGCTCAGTGTCAGAGGGAGAGGGGGTAGAGTGTGACGGGAAGGTGATTGGACACACTTGTACGCAAACACAAGTTGTGCGAAATGCTTTTGTGGTCCACCCTGGCTTGGGCGTGTTAATCACAGGATCAGCTTGGACCCTCGGAAAATTCCAGCAGAGGCAAACACAATGATACATAATTGCATTTGGCTCCAGGATGAATCCCAGCGTCTTTCACAGCCAAATAAACTTCACGTAAGCTATTCCAGCATTAAAATCAAGTCTCCCTCTCTTAAGGCATGTCTCCCTGGCTGCAAGAGGAGGCCAATGGGAAATTCTAAATTATGGTGAGGAAGGACAGACAGGTGGGCTGAAATGATCCGAACTGTGATCATATGACACCTATAGTCTATACTCATCAATTAAAAATTTTTAAAAATTCTGGGGAAAGATGAAGTGAAACACACTGGAAAGTTGTATAGCAAAATGATAAAAAGGTCAAATCCAAATTTGGGGACATATGTAATAAAAACATATATATATATTTATTACATAATATATATGTACATATATGTATCTCCCAATTTGTTATTCTTCTATGTTTTCTAACAACGAACATGCCTTTTAACACTTGGAATAGTGCTAATGCTCACTATGATTGTCCAATTTTGATGAATGTGACTGACATCAAAGTTGTTTGCCCCCCTGCTATACATTCCTAGGACAAGGGAATATCTAGAAGCATGTTATCTGCCCATTTCCTCTCCTTGGACCTATTTTCTCTCTCTCTTTTTTCAAAAATAATAGATAATATTAATTGAACACTTAGTTTATGCAAGCTTCTGTGCTAAGCACAGGGTAAGCATTATTTTATTCTAACTTTACAAGTTAGTGGTACCAGTCTTTAATACTGGTGTACTTTTCCTCCAGGCTTTTTTTTTTTTTTTTTACATGTACTTTGTTAGCACAGTTTTAAATTTACAGACAAATTGTGATGATAATACAGTTCTTGTGTAACTTGAAGCCAGCCTGCCCTCTTATTACCATCTTACACTACCATGATACCTTTTGCACAATTTTTTAAAATATTATATTTATTTATTTGACAGAGAGAGGGAGAGAGAGAAAGGGATCATGAGCAGGGGGAACAGCAGAGGGAGAGGGAGAAGCAGGCTCTCGACTGAGCAGGGAGCCCAATGTGGGGCTCGATCCCAAGACCCTGAGATCTTGACCTGAGCCAAAGGCAGACACCCAACCGACTGAGCCACCCAGGCCCTCCATGTTGTTACAATTAATGAAACAACACTGATACTTTATTAACTAAGACCCACAGTTTATTTAGATTTCTTTAGTTTTTAGTAATGTCCTTTTTCTGTTCCCCTGACACTACCACCTACTGAAAAGCCATCATGTCTTCCTTGAAGCTCCTCTTAGCTGCAATAGTTTCTCTGCCTTTCTTTGGTTTTGATGACCCTGACAACGTTAAGGGTGCTCCTCAGAAATTGTCTGAGGTTTTCTTCTTGATAAGACTGGAGTAACAATTGGTTTTTGTTTTGTTTTGTTTTTTAAAGATTTTATTTATTTATTTATTTATTTGACAAAGAGAGACACAGCGAAGAGGGAACACAAGCAGGGGGAGTGGGAGCGGAGAAGCAGGCTTCCTGCCAAGCAAGGAGCCCAATGTGGGGCTCAATCCCAGGACCCTGGGATCATGACCTGAGCCGAAGGCAGGCAGACACCTAATGACTGAGCCACCCAGGTGCCCCAAGAATTGTTTATTCTTCATTTAATTTTTTAAATTATTGCAGTATAGATGACATACAATGTCATGTTAGTTTCAGGTGTATGACATAGTGATTCGACAGTTCTACACAGCATGCCACACTCCTTGGATCCATTCTCTATCACAGAGTACCCAAATCTCTCTGGTTTCACGTTTGATTTTCTCGTAGTGAATACAGGAAGGAAGTCACCGTTCCTGAAGAGCTTAAATATTTCCCAATGCAAATGTCATATTCTTTGTAGCATCCTGATTGCTTCATGGAGGGCTCAGGAAATATTTGCTGAATGGGTGGATGGATGGATGGATGGACAGTGGCTGCTCTTCATTTCAAATAAGGCAACTGAGGTGCAAGCTAGTCTCATCTTGCTGTCCTTGCTGTGGACCCCTCGGCGTCAGTGCCGTGGGCAGCCACTGCCACAGTGCTTGTCCTTGTCCAGTCAGGGTGTGGATGGACGGTGCCAACACAACACTAACTGCGGGGGTGGGGCACTTTCTATATTAGGACTGCATGCATAGTCAGCTTTTCTACCGAATTCACCTTAGGGAGTTTGTTGTCTTGTTCGCATGTCACTGTTGGCGCTCTGTGGTGGGAGGCATGGATATGCCTGCAGGACAGACAAGCAGACACAATGTTGTCTCTTGGACTCCTTTGACATGGCAGGGTTGCCTTTTAGAGTCCATCTTCTGCTTGATATTCTGTTTGCAACTTGGCCTCGGAAGACACTCAGCTGAAGTGGTGTTGACATTAGACTCTCTGATTTGGGTGTGGGAGGAGGGATCGTTAATGAGTCTTTGTAACCCAGTCCTTTAGGGCATAGTCAGCTACAGCACAGAATAAAGTCTTAAACTCATGCATTTCCGTGTGCCACCCTCCCATGCACACACACACACGCACACGCACACACGCACATATTCATGCCTGCACACATGCAGACACACACCCTCTCCAAATGTCAATGAAAGCTCATCTTGGGCCTCTGGAGACCTTCACAAGATCATAAATCAGCAGCGTGGTCTTCCCCACACAAGAAGAGGGTCAGGGAAGAAAGAAGCTAGTAGACTGTATGTGCAGATTTATATGAAATTTATAAAGGGAATTCCTAAGGTTCCTATTCCTAGTACTTGCAAGAGATCCTTTCTATCCATTGCAGAAGGTGGGCATGGAGGCAGTGGGGGGCAGGAAAGTGGTCAGGACTGGTACCCTCACCCCTGGCAAACCACGTTAACTCATCAGTTTGAAGGATGGGCTGGCAGAGGGCCCGCAATGATACAGGAACAGCCTTGGGTCCCAGACCTAATAACCCAGGTGCTTTGGGGAAAATCTCTTGCCCTTTCTGAGCCTCACTGTTCATCTGCTATAAACCAGACTGCATCAAATAAGTCTGTGTTTGAGCCAGTGTTTTGCGAACTGTAAGGTTCTTTACAAACGCAAAACATGGCCAGAGGTAAGTGCATAATAAGCACCTGTTGAATGACTGAATAAATGGAACTCTGTGGGGGCATGCTATTAATTTTGATGACATATTGATATCACTAGCAAGCATTTTATCGATCGATGACAATCCTTTGAGTACCACTCAAAACAAAACTGCAAAAACCACAAATTTCATCACTGAGTGATATACGGCTTTATAGTGGTTTTCTTTGTTTCATTTGTCTCTGTCTTGTCTCCACAATTACGTCCTAAGATCTGGTCATACAGAGCTCGTCCATAATCAGCAAGCCACATGAGTTGACCTCAGTAAATATTTGAGGCTTGGATCTTGGATCTTCCATGGGTGGAACAGGGGTTGCTGGGAGTGTCACATATGCAGAGGACGGCCATCAGCTGGTTGCACTAGAGGGGTCTGGAGGAAGCAGGGCTAGTAGGAGGAAATTCTCACAAATATGCCTGTAGATCCGTTTATCGCTCATGTTTGACATAGTTTGCCTAGAATGAAAGAAGAGAAGAGTGAGACATATGAAGCAAGTTAAATTAAGCTGCACATTTCTTCTGAGCCTTTTAGGTGATGTTCTACCAACTCCTGAGAGGGTTAACCAGGGTTCTGGCTGTGATTTCTCTCATCAACCTTTTAAGAGCTGTGCTCCCTCTCCTTCTGACCAGCCAAGAGCCCTTCCTCAGCACTGCCTGGCTAGGAAGTAGCAGAAAAAGCAAGCGAAGGGAACATCCAAGGCAAGAGAAAGGGAACCTTTCAAAGGAACTTCTGTTTACTGCTAGCATCAAAATGAAGGCAAGCTCTTTCTTCTCCGCCAGGCCCACACCGAGGCAAGGGAAATTGCTCTCCCTCCATTTCATTACTGGGAAGCCTTTTCTGGTTTCCTCCGAAAGTCTCAATCCCCAAGAAGAGTGTTGCCGTGGTGAACCCCAGTGCCTGCACGTGGCTCTTCCCTGTGTTGTGGTGTGCAGTAGAGACTGGGAACAGAAACGAGGTAACTTAGAGGGGGCCCAGCCATTGATCCAGGACCGCACTGGCAGAGGACTGGACACAACCGGTAACTGGGTGCAGACCCTTAGTGAAATGAAAGCCAAGACGCTAATGGGAAGGAAGAGCGAGATGAGTACCACAAACAGGCAGAGATAAAGGGTAGAAACAAGGCTGATGGACAGAGGGAGACAGAGACCATTTCAAACTGGAGCACCTTTTGGAACACGAAGGGATCATCTCTGTGGGAAAAGCCAGAGCTATTAAAAGTGGGCATTGATGGCTGAGCAGTGCCCACCACGCTTGTTCCGTGGACCCGAAGCTCTTTAAATAATTACGCGAAACAGGTAGAAAGTAGCTATTAACAAGGAAAAGAAAACCCAGAGGTCAGGCTTGTTTGTTTAAAGAGAGAACAGCAGTGATTCATCATCATACTTCAGACGGCTAAGTAAATATTTACTGAGTGAGGGCATTAGTAGCCTTGAAGGGGAACCTGGGAGCGGTCTGAGAAGGGGCCTCTGTGCAGCGGGGGTTTTGTTGGATGTTTCTCTGGGACCACAGGGGCTCAGCCTTGAAAGGACATGTTGGGTGGAGGTGCGCAGGTCACCTTCAGCAAGTTCACAGGAGCAGCTTGAGAGTTTTTTGGCAGGCTCACGTTACTGCAAATATACCTGCTAACTTGTTAGTATTCCTGGTTTATGGAGATACAATTGAAATAAGGAAATACCCAAACTTACCTTTAAATCATGAATTTCTCCAGTCACTGTATTTCTTGATAGCATTCCTTGATTTTTTTTTTTTATATTTTATTTTTAGTTCAACTATAGGAATTTGGGGGACTGGAAGAAAGCCAACGAGAGCATTCATCTCAGTCCATTTAGATGAAAATATCAGAAGAGTTCTGGAATGCTCACTGGGAAGGACTTTGAAATCTCTTGTCCTGTCGCCATTTATGACAGAGGCAAACAAGTCCCAGAGTGGTGAGGGGCTCGTCCAAGACACACGGGGGTCTAGTCCCAGGACCCCGCTTACCACGGCCGTGCTCCCTTCACTAGATCACACTTTCTGTCCCCAAATAGAAGAGTTCATGACGTCCTTTAAATATCACATAGAGATTTTGCACATGGCTATATTAGACCCATATTGCACATGGAGGCCAACTACTGTTTGGCTTGGAGATGCTTTCAAAAGAGCCTGGGACCTGGCAGCTTTGAGGGCCAGCTCAGAGTCCCCTGTAAGCAAACTATAGGAGGAGCTCCTGGGCGGGTGCCACAGTCCAATGTGGCCTCCCCAGTGGCTAAGTGACCTTGGCTGTGCTCACACAAGCTTGCAAGCGTGGAGTGTGGTCACCACCCAGCTGCCTGCTCCATGGATCACAGAGTGACACGATTCCCCCAGGACACCTTCCCCTTTCTGGCCCACACATCTCAGTCTCTTCTTTCCTCTTAAGGAATTTAAGCTTAACTATTTTTCTAAACATAATTACATGCACCCACAATCTCTGGGTGAGCTGAGGTTTTAAGTTTTTCATGCTATTGCTTGAGTAGGAAGAGTAATGAGAGGTGAATAGCCAAGGGTCTTGAAGATCTTGAAAGATCTTGAGAAGAATGCAACTTTGGCTGAGGGAAATAGGACAAAAGATAAAAACTGATGTCACAGCTTTGTGGGAAAGAAAATAAGACCATTGGTTCTGATGGTGGGGAAGATGTACCACGTTTGAAATAAGGGCAGTAGGTTGCAAACACAATTTCATGATGTGATGGGTGATGTCTCTTTTCGTGTTTTTATTCTCTAAAGCACACCTAAGAAAATAACAGTTTAGAGACCACAGTTATCAGAGTCATTTTCTGCTTGTGGATCAAAAAAAAAAAAAAGGAGATTTATATTCAAATGCATAAAGGATGATGGAGAATGTAATAGATAGTAATTATAGTGATGACTGGGTCCGGGGAATGGGAACTTGAGTAGGGAGTACGAGTCCGGGAATCGGAACATGAGTAGGGAGCATGGGTCAGGCTCTCCAGCCTTATATCAGGTTATTTGTCTGTAGCCTTGGTGTCACTTAAAGACCCCCCAGGGACAGGGCGGGTCATGTTCCTGAAGCAAAGTCTGGAGTGGTCTCCAGTAGAGGAAGATCCCCTTCTGGCTGAATTTTCTTTCTTACTGGAAATCCCAGGAAATCTGCAGTGCAGCTTGGGGCTTGGGGGCCTACGGCTTTGGGGTCTAAGAGCAGATTCCCTCACTCAGGATGTACGCAGTGCTCATCACAGCAGGCCTACTATGTGTCAGACACTGTTTCTGGGACCTCCACTCCAAGCCACCCAACACCATGTTCGCTCCTCCCCGCCTCTACCCCCAGCCCCAGCCATCATTAACAAGTAGCAAAATTGATTCATTTGTATTTTATCTCCTTTTTATTTCCCCTACTCCCCCCATCTTAGGGTTGCTAATAAACTACATCATAGGGTAAAAGACTGGCAGCCGGGGGGAAAGAAGGAAAATGTAAGTGCTGAGCTAATGAATTAATTGGATTTTGATGCACTAAGAGTCCATAATGAGCTCTCGATTATTCAGGGATATGCTCCCAACCTAATGTAGTCTTCTTTATTTTCCTCTTGCTCTGCTTGAGGCTGAGTAATTTGGAACTTGTGTAAAACAACAAGGATTCTTGTGGAAACAAAACAAAATAACCGACCGTAGTCTAATTTTATTTTCTTTTCAAAGCCTTTTCAAGCTTCTGCTTGCCACCCATTCCCTATTAAAATGCAAGCATTTTTGAGGTCTGGGATCTAATTTATAATTCACATCCCTCCTGCCCCCACAACCTCACTCAACAACATTTATCACTATTTTTTCATGTTAACAAATACAATTCATTTTGAGTGGTTTTGTAGTGTTCCATTTTATGATGCTTCATAATTTATTTAAGCAGACTCATTAATGGACACTTAGACCACTGTTTATTTTTCAGGATCCCTACTGTACCTTAAAAATAAGCCTTGTGCTCTTTCTTAATAACTCCGTGAGGATAAAGTTCTAGAGAAAACGTCGGGGTCAAAGTGGATGCGTGTTTTTCAGGGTTTTGACTCATGTTGCCAACTATGCCTTAGAAGCATTTTGCCAAGAGTATATGAGAGTTCTCATATCTCCATACCCTCACTCGGTGTTTCCCAGGGGGAAATTTGCTGGCATGCAAGACCAGTGAGACGTCACTCCTTTACATGGCATTGCTCCTGGTGGGTAACATTATTATTCAATGCCTTTACCCTCAGCAACTGGCATCCTAGTTTAAGCCCTTTCAAATCCAATAGTGTATATTTACAAAGGTCAGTCTGTTGTTTTCACCCTCCACTGGTTTGTCTGACCTCATTTGTAGACTCACCATTTCCACCCCTGGGTGGGTTTGGGGGTTGAGGAGTGAGGAGGGTAAGACTAAAAAGACAATACTCCCAAAAGAAGAGTTGTGTCCTCGCTGTTCTTAGAAAGACAGCCCCCTCGGAAAGAAAACGGCCGGCTCCCCGGGATCCTCCTGTTTCTTCCTGTTTGTGAAATGGACAAGAAATGAACACTTGTGGGATTCTTTTAATCCAGAATTCTTTATGGGCTGAAGCATCTAAAACAATGGTTCTCAAAATAGAAAAGAGCTCAGCTTTTAGCCTGGGATCTTATATCATAATTCTGGTTTTATGGCAGTCCCCTGGGTCTTCCTGCCTTCAAGCCAGTCATTATGACAACAAGATAGAGGCAAGACCGATTTTGAAACAAAGGCAGTGATGAGGGAATAGGCAAAGGTAGAGAGGTGTACAGCTGAAGGGAAAAGCCCTCCATATAGGAGGCAGGAGACAGGGGTAGCTCAGGAGGTGGGGCGGGCGAGAGAAAAGTGGGGGGTGCAGTCACGAAGTCGTCTGGGTTTGTGGGGTCTGCTTCAGAGCAGCAAGAATGCAAGAGGGCTCAGAGCTCCGCCGAGTTGAAGAGCAGCCCCATCTCCTCCTGCCTCCCCTCTCCAAAGTCATCCCGAGTGGATTGAGATAATTAATCTTAATTATGTTCCTTGAGCCTTCTTCCTTCCAATCAAATTGCAGCCTTAAGCCCCTCCTCTATGGAAATTCTGTAGCCGTCACGGAGAGTTATCTAGAATCACCACCAAAACATGCAACCAATCCAAAATTCCTCTTCCATAGTCTAGGCCTCTAGGTACCATTTGATATATTAATTATGTAATTTACTGATTAAGTGGATTAATAAAGAACCACTACTCATGAGATTTTTCTAAGGCTCTTGATAGGACGTTTCTCTCCGGTCCTGTAAACCGCAGAAGGGCCCCAGAAAGCATAAGAGCGGAATGCTAACGAGCGAGACTGTGGGGCCCAGGTTTGAACCCGGTGGCCCACTTCCCAGCCTCCCACCCCTGCCTGCAGCGGGAAGGTGCCCTGAACAGAGAGAAGGGGCGGGAGGGAGGACAAAGAGCCTTTGATGGGAAAGACACAGGTATATCTCAAGTGCCATAAACTGCCGAGTGCCTTGGAGAAGTCAGAGCTGTGGAGAGCGGAGTCAGATTTCTATTTGGCTTGTTGTTTACAGGTCCCTTTGAGGGTACTTTTAATGGTAATAATTGTGCCTTTGCTAATCTCTGTCTAAATCAACCACTGTTTTTTGGGTTAGAAAGCCTCACTGTGACTCTCATCTAAGGCACAATTCGGTACACACCAGCCTCTGAAAGGACGGAGGAAAGTAAACAAGCCGAGTTCTTTGGGAGGGTTTTGAGAATTTTGCAAAAGGAGACACGAGCATTAGAGGAAGCACTTTGCCCAACACATGGGTATAAGAGAAAACCCTCTATCACTAGCCAAAATGTCAGACAGGGTACACTAGCTCATAGCTGATTAGAAAATAACAGCTCCCCTTCCTGTGACTCAGCAGGGGTACAACCAGCACTCGTGACTCTTCCTCATGCATTCAGACAGCAATGCATTTCCCCAGCAGAAGCCTCTATGTCGTTTCCTGCCAAAACTGAGCAATGAATTTGGAACTTGGGCCAAAAGAGCTCAGTATATATGTCAACACTGGATAGAGCTTTGTAAAGCTGCCCTCATTTAACTCATAGACGCTCTCTTCATTGGGGACTGGGGGCCCTCAAAGTAGGCTTTGAGGAGGTGAGCAAAGCAGAAACCATGCTCGTGTTGTCTCTTTTGTCCTTAAGACTAATAAATGATTTGTCTTTTAATACTCGTGGGTAGGCTACTGATGATCTTAAAATAGACAATCATGAGGTAAGGGCTGGAGGGCTCACATGGGGGGCTGCTGGACTGCTGTGTTGATGGATCTTGGCCAGAAAACCTGGCAGGTGATTTCTGTGTCCCAAGAAATGTGTTGGCTAATCAGAAAACTTGTTTAATCCCAGCTTATACTCACCCATGTTTTTTTTTACTGGCTTTCCCCATTCTGTCTTTCTTCTCTAGTGTGATCAGCCTAAATGAGAGTGAGTTCCTGTTCTTGTGTGAATTGCAGGAAAACAGACTTTAAAGGAAGGGAAAGCGGGAGCCATGTTGGATGTATTTGAGGTTCAAGCCAGTGTCCTGGGCTCTTTGCAAGGAAAATTCACAGGAGAGAGAGATTCCCAAGAGATCCCTTTACGCTTTAACATAATGCCTTATTTGGCTGAGGCTCTGTGGGACAATGGGACTGATCATGCTCCCTGACTGGCCCTGACCATTTGGTCAAATGAAGGCGTCTATCGATCTCTTGGTGGAAGTTGGCCAGACATTTGATTGAATTAACCCATGTGAGTGGCCGGTTTTTTCTAGTAGACACAATCAACGCCTCAGGTTATCATTAGACATTTTACTTCTGGTGTTTGGGACCTGGCAGAGAAAAAGCAATATTGACCCTTCCCAACAACAGCTAAAATCTGGCAGCTTCCCATCGCCAGGCAAATTCCCCCGTCCCTCGTCAGCCAGTCTGCTCCAGGAGGGAGACAGCCCAGCATCAGCCTCCACAGAGCCCAAGCAGCTCTCCTTTGACTGTGGTGTTCTGTAGCATCCATTCTCTCCACTGCGGGGTCCACCAGGGACTTGTATTTCTGCAAGAATTCCTTGGGTGTGTTGTGTGTTCTCCCCTGCTTAGTCATTCAGCCATAACCTTTCCATTTAGAATCCTGCCCTGCTGATGGTTCGGCTCCCTAGTTCAATATTTTACATTTATCTCTATTGAATTCCAGTTGCCTTCTGTTACAAGAGGCACTTAAATTATCTGAGCCTCGCTCCACAGGCTCAGGCTCCAAGTCCAGGACAAATCTGCTTAGCACTTAGGGATCATTGGCTGTGCGAGGGGCTTGGGCATATAAATGTATCTGAGCTGGGCACCTCTTAATGACGGCAAAGGCAGCAGACTTGGGTGGAAAGCCTAGGAGCTGCTGATATTATAAAACCTTAATCAGGTTTCCTCAGGACTGGGGGAAAATGGACCAGAAGTATTATATGGAGAGTGGGGAAATAAATAACAGTCTAGCCTTGTAGTGAAGATGCAGCTAGCAGATTGCAAGTGCCTGTAGATAGAAACATCCTAACGCACATCAGAAATGTGATATAGACTTTTCTCCATCAAGGACATTTATAATATATTACACTTTAGCTCTCTTGCTGTCCTCCCACTGATGATGGCGATCATGTGATTTTTCCCATATTTCAGGGTTGGAAGAGTGGCTCAGGAAGGGGAGAGAGCGTGTGGCACGCTGGGAGGAGTCCCCAGCTTAGCTCATCTATTCTAATGTTCTTGTTGATGGATTATGGTCCCTGAAGAAGAGAGAAGACAGACACTCAGGATGAGGGTCTACAGAGTGAAGGACTCTGGACTGTGCCACTCTGAATACCAAGCCCTTACAGAAAAATCCCAGCTCTAACGTGGGAGGAAATGGATAACGGGTAATTCCAACCAGCTTCTTTCCCTAGACACATCCCTAACACTTTGGAATCCAAATTTTATTAACTCTTTAAGGTCTCAATACAGCAGTTTGATGGCTTCTATGGTTTCTCCCTTTGGGATCCAGGGAGCACTACTAGTCCTATAAAATCCTACAAGCCAAAAGACCCAAAAGCTCAAGAAAGCTGAAAAGTCCCTTGCATTCATACATCCAAGGTTTCTTTCTGATTCTTTAAGAAAGTTTTGTCTCCATGAGGGTTAAAGGAATTGAAAAGAAGAAGAAAAAACCAACCATGGGGAATGGAACCGTATGGAAGGAGATATATGGAGGTAATGACCATGCTGTTTCCTAATGGCTTGTCTGTTGGTCCCCTTTTACCTCTTTAGAAACAGACAAGCAATAGCACCGTTTCTGAGGCAAGAGGGAGAGAATGAGGCAGTATCCTGAGCCCACAGTGAGGCTGCCTGGGAAGTTCCTGATTAACTCGTATTTTAAAAGGTCATGTATGAAAGGTGGAAAGAGAAATACATAACCAAGGACAAATACGGAAGAGTATCACAGGCCTGTAAGAATAATGCCAGCAAGACGAAAGCTCAGAATGAGCAGAGGTTTCAGAAAGATGCCAGGACAACACAAAAGCTTTTAGTAGCTATGTTCAGAATTAAGAGGCACAGGCTCACTACCTGGGGGACTGGAGCAAGGTTAAGGATGAGAAGAGAAAGAACGACTCAAACACTTTGTTACTTTACCAAAAGGCAAGGTCTTCCAGCAGAAGAGAATAGAATCAATATTGTTCAAATTATCTTGAAACTCAAGTTGGACAAACAAAAAGTAAGTGGTCACCTGGAGGCTTTGAAAGTTTCCACACCTGACATTATTTCCTGCCAGGATTTTGAAGAAACTTTTATAAATGTTTATAAAATTAAAGTTTGGAAATGACTGAGGGATGAGACCAGAAGTTTAGAGACGGGAAAAGTCTGGATTTTCATAGAAAGGACATGAGGTTCCAGATTGGTACAGCCTGGTGTCTTTGATACTGATCACCATAGACATTCTAAGATTAATTAATGTCCAGCTTGCCTGAATACTCTTAAAAGGGAAGTGGCGATCACTAGAAACTAGAATGGGTTCGCTGAGAACAAGGCATCTTAAGTGGACACCTATATTCATTTTATACCAGATTGCTGGTTATGTCAATAAGCTGAACATTCCAGGTATGCCAAGGTTCTCGTCAGAGTTTGCCTTGGTATTCTCATGGCTCGAACAGGAAATTGAGGTCTGCATAATACCATTGGCTGGCATCACAGGTGGCTGGCCAGTCATACTCAAGCATTGGATTCCATCAACAGACTGGGAACATCTTCTATATTCAAGGGCTACATCTTTGGCTCTGTTCTTTCTATTTTATCAAGGACTTAGATGGAAGATATAAGCAGAAAGCATGCTTATCAAATTTATTAATAGAATAGCAGGGCCAGGATTCAAAATAACTCTACAGACTATAGGAATGATTAAAACTACCGCGGTAAAATTCATTGGGGCTAGAATTAAGTTCTGCTCTTGAGCTTAGAACAATCAGTGATGCAGGTCCAGACTGGCAATACCTGGTTCAAGAATCATTCGTATGAGAAGATAACTTAGGGGTTATTACGTGACTAAAATGCAAGTAGCAGTTTCAGTATATAAGGCTCCTAAACCATTTCCCACAATCACAGACCACTGTAGAGATACTCTGTGTAGGACAAAGAAGGCAGCCATCTCATTGTCCTGGAGAAATGTCCCTGACAAATTAGAGCTGTTCAGGAAAGGCTAACACAACAGTGAGGCATCTCACAACCGTGTCAGAGTAACTTGGCAAAGCCTGTTGGAGCTTAAGATACTCGGGGATGTATTATAACCTAGAGAAGTTCTTGCCCCGTGCACAAGAGGAAACATGTCAGAATGTTTTTAGCAGCACCGATTGTGATAGTGAAGAACACAAGTAACCTAAATGTCCATCAACAGAAGAATGGCTACAGAAAGCCTCGTATATTCATGGACATAATTCGAATGGAAAAAGGAAATTGAATAAGAATACATAAGTTATGAGGGCATTTATTTACATTCTAAAATGTGCACAATAATACTATTTCCTGTAGAGTGATACATATGTATGAAGTAAACAGGAAAGAAATACAAGGGCGTGAGACTTACCAAAGCCAGGGTCGTGCCTACTTCTCAGTGGAAAGGGAGGGCAAGGCAAGAGGCAGTGGAAAAACAAGAGTTTTCTATTCCCAATGTTTCCTTTTCAAGTTGCGTGGATGGGTCTAGGCTGTTTTCATCTTTATACCATTTTCTCTGTTTAAAATATCCAAAATGCATTTTTTTAGACTCCAAAAGATGTACTGAGGTGAATCTTAAAATTAACCATTTTAAAGTGGACCGTCTGGTGGTGGTTAGTACATTCACAATATCGTCTACCACCACTTCTATCTAATTCCAAAATATTTCCGTCACTTCATGTAAAACTCTGTCCCCACTGAGTAGTTTCTCCCCAACCCCCTGTGAAAAAATTTTTTTTCCTTTGGATAGTGAGAACTTTTTTAAAAAAATTAAAAAGCAGTTGTAGGTTCACAGCAAAATTGAGAAGGTACAGAGATTTTTCATATATCCCTTCCCCTCATGCACACATAGCCTCCCTCATCAACATCCCCCACAAGAGTGATGCTTTGTGACCACTGATGAACCCATACTGACTCATCATTGTCACCCAGAGTCCATGGTTTACTTTAGGATTCATTCTTGGTGTGGTGCATTCTATGTGCAATGACGTGTATCTGCCATTATAATATCACACCGTATTTTCAAGCCACAAAAATCCTCTCAGTTCCATCTGTTTATCTCTCTCTATAATATGTTTTTAAGGAGTGTGCTTAAAAAAAAAAAAACTCATGAGAAAGAAGAAAAGGGGGATAATGATAACTGTCTTTAAACATTTAAGTTTATTTTTTCTGTGAAAGAGAATTCAATCTTGTAAAGCTCCCAAGGGATCCATGAGTGGATATTGGAAGAAGGAAGAGTTTGGTTTAACACGAGGAAGAGCTTTCTAACAAGATCGGAGCAGTATTTCACAGGTGTTCAGAACATGGGTTTCGAGTCAGAGTCAGGTTGAAATCTCCCTGCTGCTTTATTAGTCCTGGGAAAGTTGCCTGACTTCTCTGAACCTTCATATCATGTTTACGAAGTAGATGATAGTAGTATCAACCGAATAGGATTATTGTAAGGAATAATTTAAATGACGTATAGTGTCATGAATAGCACAGATTCAGTGTTACGTAAATATAAAAAATAAAGGAAGAGCTGCCCATAGATAGAATGACTATCTCATAAGACCCTGAGCTTCCCAGTGCTATCAAAATTCGAGGCTGGATGGAGGCTTGGACAGTTCCAAGGTGCTGGAGAGGGAGCGGTCTTTATTAAAGGGAGGCTACATTCCCTATTGTTCTCCTCACCCGTTGTTGAATCTAAAAAAGTCTTTCCTCGGGGCGCCTGGGTGGCTCAGTGGGTTAAAGCCTCTGCCTTCGGCTCAGGTCATGATGCCGGGGTCCTGGGATCGAGCCCCACGTTGGGTTCTCTGCTCCGCAGGGAGCCTGCTTCCTCCCCTCTCTCACTCTGCCTGCCTCTCTGCCTACTTGTGATCTCTCTCTCTCTCTCTCTTTCTCTGTCAAATAAATAAAATCTTTAAAAAAACAAATTAAAATAAAAAATAAATAAAATAAAAAAGTCTTTCCTTTGGGCATCTGGGTGGCTCAGTTGTTAAGCGTCTGCCTTCAGCCCAGGTGCTGATCCCAGAGTCCTGGGATCGAGCCCCGCATCTGGCTCCCTGCTTGGCAGGAAACCAGCTTCTCCCTCTTCCACTCCCCCTGCTTGTGTTCCTCCCCCTGATGCTGTGTCTCTCTCTGTTAAATAAACAAAATAAAATCTTTAGAAAATAAAAATAAATACAAGTCTTTGCTTCAAGCACTGAAGAAACACATTGTTGGGTGCATCTATGAACAAAATGTATTAGTTCTCTATTTCAGCAATATTACTACAAAATTAGGGGCTTAAAACAGCACACATTTATTATCTTAGTTTCTGAGGTCCAGGCTTCGTTGGACCGTTTGGCTCAGGATCTCACCAGAAAACTGCAAGCAACATGCTGACCATTTCTTTGGTCTCTTTCCAAGGCTCGCTCTGCTCCTGGGCCCACATGGCTGTTAGCAGAGTTCAGCCCCTTCTGGAGTATTGTGCTGGTGGCCTTCATTTTATTCTAGTTGTCTGCTGGAAACTGCCTCAATTCCAGTGACTGCCTGCATCGTGCTCTCTGCTCAGTGGAGAATCTGCTTCCTCCTCTCTCTCTCTCTGCCTACTTGTGATCTCTGTCAAATAAATAAGCAAAATCTTCTAAAAATTTTCAAAAAAAAAAAAGAGATGGATTTGGGTACAAGATGGATTTAGAAAAAGAGAAAAGACGTGTGCAAAGATCTAGCTTGGTTTCGTACCAAACTCTGAGTTTCTTGTCCCATGAGCCTTTACAACATGGCTGCCGGCTCCATCAAAACCAGCAAGGGAGGGAGTCCGCCAACAAGAAGATATTACAGTCTATGAATGTAATCATGGAAGTGACACCCCCTCGTTTTGGCCACATTCTGTGGGTTAGAAGCAAGTCACAGACCCTGCCCATATCAAGAGGAGGGGATTACACAAGGGTGTGACTTTGGGAGGCAAGAGTAATGGGGATCATTTTCAAATCTCTCTGCTACAGGCAGGAAGCTGCTTGAGGAAGCAGAAGCACAGGTGCCCCCCTCATCCTGGGGCAGGGGCGAGAATGGGTCGGACACAGGTATGTAAGGAACCAGGGGAGGAGAATGAGGGAAGCTGCCAGGCTGACTAACCATCACAGCAGAGCTCGAGGAAGGCAAGTGGTGTGATGGGGACCCCAGGCTGACTCAACAGCCATTATGGCTAATGGGGACTTGCCTAGTGGGAAGGCAAGCTGTGCCTAGAAGTCTTGCCAAACATTCCCTGTTTCCATAAAGCATGGAGAGACCTTTTGTCAAGATGCATTTGGGGGGCGCCTGGGTGGCTCAGTGGTTAAGCCTCTGCCTTCAGCTCAGGTCATGATCTCAGGGTCCTGGGATCAAGTCCCGCGTCAGACTCTCTGCTCAGCAGAGAATCTGCTTCTTTCTCTCTCTCTCTCTCTCTCTGACTATTTGTGATCTCTGTCAAATAAATAAAATCTTCTAAAAATTTTCAAAAAAAAAAAAAAAGATGGATTTGGGTACAAGACGGATTTAGAAAAAGAGAAAAGACGTGTGCAAAGATCTAGCTTGGTTTCGTACCAAGCATATGCCAGTCCTTCTGCCCATTTGCATCTACTGCTTTCTCCTTGGGACTTACTTTGCATTGGATGTGGCGACGTCTGCCTGCCACTGACCTGGGTGTGTCCAGCTTGATGTCACAGATCTTTGGCCTTCTGGTGGGGAAGGGAAAAGAATCAAATCAACACATTCTAGATACATGCAAAGCCAGCAGCGTGGTGACTGGGAGGGTCTCAGAGCCACACTTTCTCAGGGCTGGAAGAAACCTTCTGGTTGAATCCCACCATGCACAGCTGAAATCATGGATGACTTGGCTCAGCTACTTCAGATTCTTCATGATTTCATGTCTCTGGTTTTTGGGTGAGAATAAATCAAGGAGAATTTTAAAACTCTGGAAAGAGACGAGTCCTAGTATGAGTTTGGGAAATGGGTACAGAAGCCCGAGTTCCAGGTCAAGTCGCTTTGACAGTTTGTCCCCCAGACAGTCAGCCCACAGTGGGTCTCAAGGATTCTTTCCTCGGTAGAGCTGATGTCCGCATCTTGTGTCTGCATCTCCGGCCAAGACCCGAGGAGGTGGCTTTTTCTGCGGTGTAGGTGTCCATGAGTCAGCACTAATGCGTCTATGAGTCAGACCAGTGTGGGTGAGCCGAGCGTTCGTCCAATACCCTGGAATAGAGGGACAGCAAGAGGCAGCGGATATCTTCACAGAATACGGGGGATTCTCCTAGGCTTGCACCTGGCCTTGAAGGTGTTATTCTAGAACTAGAAAACGGGATTTTGAAGAAGTGACAGGAGTTACTGTTGTTCAGCTCCCTCCTGACTACTACTGTTATTTGCCCCTTAGTTCCTCTCCTGACACCTGCAAGAACTTAACCAATTCAGGTATCTGAGCTGTTTCCCCCTTCTGATATATTAGTGGGGGAAGGAGAGGGCGGAGGCAATGAGAGCAGGGCCGGTGGATGCCTCCCCGGGCGCTGTTTAAGGTTCCTCCCACATGGGTTCCTTTGACATCTACTGTGCCCTCTGCTTTGTGGCTCCTTTGAACTTGCAGCACTTAGCAGAATGCTTAATGCACACAAAGAATTCAGTAATAGTTGCTGAATTTAAAAAAGTTATTAACACAAGGAGGAGGATGGAGCCCTGACTCGCAAGTAGAGAGGACTGTGTGTTAGCCCGAGCTGTGTCCGGCTGCCAGACGACCTTGGGATAACTATCCACTCCAAGCCTCAGAGCCTTTATTCATAAAAGGAGAATGTTGAATAAGATGATCCCAAAGGCCCAACCAACTCTGATCGCGCCCCCTACCCCAGCTTTATGATTTGTCAGGCACAGGAATGGGAAAATCCTGGACTTCCCTGTGAAAGGAAAATAGCCCATACAGTTAGAGGCATGTGCACAGCAGCTCAGCCTTCCCAAAAATGAACGTGTTTGGGGTGGGAACCGGAGGTGTCATGGAGCCAGGCGCCTGTCCTCAGTAGGGTCAGGAGCCCCCAAGGACATGCGCACAGCCTTAGTTGTCAAAGCACGCACAGCTCTGTTTCTTAGCAAACTCAGTTCTGCTTGAAGAGGCATAGAGTAACTCGTCACGGGAAAAATAATTACCAAATTGCCTGAAATAATTATAGTTTCCAAACAAATAAAGCCCTATGCTATGTGTCAGTTCCTTGAAATACACACACACACACACACACACACACACACACACAAAATTACAAGAGATCTTGGCCTGAACTCTGAGGAGCGCCAGCCTCAAAATACGCCTTGTTTTTAAAAAATCATAAGTGCAGACAGGATATCTTCATTACTATTTTTTTTTGAGACATTGAACACCTTTTTTGTTAATCCCTTGGGAGTACACATAAGTGTGTGTGTGCACAGACAGTCACACACCCAGAGTTTCGAGACTGGAGTACCATCTCTAAAATGGAAATCACAGCTCTACCAACCCCCTGGGCTCAGCCTACAGCATGAGATTTTGTTGGGGAATGTGGAGCTTTGACTGGCCGACCACGCGGGAGCGAAAGCTGATGCAGGGTGAGCATCTGCAGGAGGCCTTTGAAGAGCCTTTAAAATGCCAGATCCCTGGGTGTTTGGCCCGAGGGGAAATGTGCCCGTCTCTCTGGCCATCCAGGGAGAGGAAGGAGGTAGTCGCTCCCCGGGCGTCTTTCATCGGCACTCAGCTTACTGAGACCTTTCACTGTGTGGGATGCCCAGGGTTTAAGATGACGCATCTGTTCTGCTCACAGGATGACAATATTTTCATTCGTTCGTGTATTTTGGGTCTCGTTTCTTTCAGAAATGGGTGACTGTTCTGGTGTGTGTGTGTGTGCATGCATGAGTGTGCACGTGTGCACAAGAAATGCACCGTACGTGTGTGCACAAGCATGTGCGGGCACGTGTATAGCAGACGTGTGTGTGTGTGCCCTGAAGTGCTGAGATTATTTAAACCCTGCCCAGCCAGCCGACAGAGTCTATCTTAGACCCAATTCACGTGATTGTTGTCTTTTTCTTTCTCTCTGAATCAAAAATGTTGCAGAACTGTGGAGCTGCTCTCGTCTTAATTACCACGGAAATATTACTAATTAGAAACAAGGGAGGCAGTGTTAGGGATTTGCCTCCGAATCAAAGACGGCATTATTTTCCAATGGATATTAAAAGACTCGAAAAGAGGGGAAGATGGTGCGGTAGATAGGGTTGTGAAGTGTGCTTAGGGCCCCAGTGGTAAAACGGCTAGAAGGGGAAATTAAATATGTGGGAGGAAAATGTTCTCAGATGTTGGAATTATGCCTGCGGCCATAACACTGGATGTTGTGATCCTATCTGCCTCAAACACAAAATGGGATCAAGAGATCTCCAAGGAAACTGAGGGTGAGAAAAGTATTGGGGGCTTGGTTGGGGGCCTGTCAAACCATCTCAGCCCAGCAGACACGATGGAGGACGCGCCTGCAGATATTCTAAATGTCCCATCTTCTTCCTGCCTGGCTTTCCCCAGCTCCTTGTTTTCCCACCAGTTCTTTAGACCCAAATCGAGTGTGTGCTTGAGGAATGAGTCCAAAGATTACAATGCAAGGAGAATCCCCCGCGATTCCACATGGCAAGGCCCCTGTGTTTCTGGAAGTCTGAACTTCTAGATGAGCAGAGAGCTCGTGGCTTTGTTTGCGTGGCCTCCAAGGCGTGATCCAGATTCCAAGGCTGAGACACAAGTCAGTGCTTTCCTTAACCACAGCACCGTGATCACGGCTGATCGGATCACTCTCAGCGTTTCAAAGGCTTCAACTCTCCAATGAAGTCTGGAGGCATGAGAAAAGAGGCAGGGAGGAGAGTCCCAGGAGAGTCATTTAGAAATGCAGAAGAAAAAGGTAGGCAGCGGCACGGTGGAAAGACAAGGGAGGTGAATAAAATGACTCAAGTCCTCAAATGAGGCCTCCCCAAATAGACAATGTGCCAGAGATAGAGAAATGACTTGTTCCAAACGTAGGCCTTATTTCCCTTTGCTTTACACAGATGGCTTCCGTTGGTTCGTCAAGCAGCGCTGGGAGTCAAGGCTGGGTTGGGAGTCGAGGTTGTGTGACCATGGATAGAACCTTTCGGAATTCCAGGTTCCTGGTCTGTATGTTATTCCCCGTCCTGACCGCTTCACAAGGTTGCTACGAGGATCCAAGAAGGGACTGTGCGTGCAGGGGCTTTGTAAACTGAACAGCACTGATGCTGATCGTGGAAGGCACCCTCATACTTGTGCCGCGGCGCTAGACAGATGGGCTTTGCCACCCCAGACTCAGGATTAGTAGAGAGAACCAGGGGCATATGTTCGCATGCGAAAACTTGGCTTTCAAGCCATGGTAAAGTGATCAGAAATCATCTTTTTCCACCAGCCACCCCAACCATGGGATAAGAGAAGAGCATTCTTATTGTCGACGTGCTATGTAAATTGCAGATAGCTTTCTATGGCCTCTTGATGGCTGACAAAGAGTTTAAAAAGCCAAACAATACTATAAGGCTCATCATGGAAAAAAAAAAAAAAAAAAAAAACAGTTCCCTGGCTCATCTCTTCCAGCTCTGAGGGCTGTTCTTTACAGGCAACCACTTTTAGCCATTTATTTTAGTATTTGCCTAAATAAATGTAGATGATATATTTAGACTACTATTTCTTGAGGTTATTTTTTTTTCTTCCAAATTTTAGAAATCCTATGTCGATTTACTCCTGTGGAAGGTACAGATTTAGTTCTCTTACAACCCCGGCTTCACGCCACCTACCACACACACACACAATGAATGCTCACAC
Organism: Mustela nivalis; assembly: GCF_964662115.1. Taxonomy (NCBI): domain Eukaryota; kingdom Metazoa; phylum Chordata; class Mammalia; order Carnivora; family Mustelidae; genus Mustela; species Mustela nivalis. The sequence continues at coordinate 26,608,919 of NC_139035.1, forward strand.
ACACACAGACACACAGACACACACACACAGATATTTTCCCTACCCATCCTTCAGTATAGTTGATCACAATCATTGTTTAAGTCAATATTTAGGATTTATATTCTTTGGACTTTATAAATATTTTTCACAGCAAAGTTGGGTGGGGTACAATGGCCAGGACTGATCTCGCGTGTAACTTCTATAATCGTCCCTAGAGTTCACCTTTACCCCTCTTCCTCCCCCTCCTCCGCCTCCTCCTCCACCTTCTTTGTGACTCATCACAATTCTTAGCAGACTCTTTGACAGACCCGCAAAACCTAAGAACAGTGAGGCCCATCAAGCCAAGTGTCACTTCTGTGTTTTCCTGGGAGATCACTCCTGAGGCTTTAGTCTTCCTACTCCCCGGGGGCTGCTGGTCCTCTGGGAGCTTCCTCACTTGCGTCTCAGGAATATCCTTTCCTTCTCTCCTTGATAAAACCCTGTCTCCTGCACCCCATGCGCTCCTCCCGCGTGGCACACTCCTTCATTTGGTGGTAGACATCCTTTTCCAGCTTCCTGAGAAGGGATGTCTCAGAGGTACATTTTTTTTAGGCTGAGAATCTAGACATCTGGAGATGAAATTATTTTTCCCTCACTCCTAAATGGTAATGTGGGTACAAAATTGTAGATGGAAAATTCCTTTCACTCAGAACCTGGAAAGAATGGCTCCATGTCTTTTGGAATCCTGTGTTGCCCTAACAAAGCTGATGCCATTCTGATTTCTGATATTCTGCGTCCTACCTGCCTTTTCCCTCCGGTAGCTTTTCAAAGGGATCATAAAACCTCTCTATCACTGATCTGAGATTTTATGATGGCATGCCTTGATGTGATTCTTATTTTCATTTATTTTGCTGGGCCTTTACGAAGCCCATTCATTCTGGAAACTCACGTCTTTCAATAGAAGAAAAAGTTATTATATCTTTCTTTAATAATTTTTGCTCCTTGATTTTCTTTGTTCTCTCTGACTCTTATTAGTTGAAAGTTGGACCTCCAGGGATGAATCACCTAATTTTCTTATCTCTTCGTTCCTATTTTCTATCTCTGTATACTATTTCCTGGGAGATTGCCTCACTTTTATCTTCTACACATTCTGTCGATTTTTACATTTTTTTTCTGCTATCTTAATCTTTACTATCCGAGAGATTTTTCTTGTTTTCTGAATGTTCCTTTGTAAAGAGAATCCTATTTTGTTGTTTCATGGATGAAATATGGCTTTGTCCGTTTTTTTCTGTTCCCCAAATTTTCTGTTCTATCTGAATCTCCTTCCCTTCTTCGTCTTTATCCTTTCTATGCTAGAGACTTTCCTCAAATGCCTGGTAATTCTTTTCTGTCTATGCATATCTTAAATACAAACGAGCCACTAAGAAAGCTAATTAGAATCTGTGTGCATACACATACACGTGGACACACACACTGTCAGGGTGGGGTGCTCGGACGACTGCGGAGTCATTAGTAGGGTAATCACTTGCAGTCCGAGTCACTTAATTAGGAGATATTTCATTTCTTCAGAGACGTTTCTCCAGGCTCCTTCCCCAGGGGTATGAGTAATACACACCTAACTGAGAGGGGAAAAGAAGGGGTAGAGCCTGCTACTACCCTAGGATCTACATGGCCAGGATCGACACCTCATTCAGCATCTCTGCTTTTCTCTGCTTTCAGTTGTGACTGGTGTCAAGTCCACAGCCTATCTGACTCAGTGTCTCTAGAGAGCAAACTTGCCTTCTGTAGAGGTGAGGGTAGGACACCCCTGGATTCCTGGATTCCCCACTGAGTGGGGAAAGGTGGGAATCCAGGGGTGTCTAGCAGATCCTCGGGTGGATCTTCACCTAGTCTTCCTGTTTGTGTGGCCAGCGGCACCCCAGTCTTCTGAAGTACCCGGGTATCTAGTTCCTCAGTCTTTCCTGCACTCCAGGGCAGATCACTACTTTTTTAAAAAAGATTTTATTTATTTGGGATAGAGAAAGAGAGAGAACCTGCATGAGTGGGGGGTAGGGAGGGTAGAGGGAGAGGGAAGAAGCGGGCTCTCCACTGAGCTGGAAGCCCAATGTGGGGCTGGATCCCAGGACCCTGAGATCATGACCTGAGCTGAAGGCAGAGGCTTAACCGACTGAGCGACCCAGGCACCCCCAGATTACTACTTTTGGACTTCTCCTTCCGCAGGTACCTTCTCTGCTCTTCTAAATTGGTGACCCATGTCCATTTGCTTCCCAACTTTCAAAATTTTGTTGCCACTCCTCCTCTGCTGTAAGTGCCTTCTTTGTGGATTTAAATCTTGACTCCTTTTAAAGAGTATATTAGTTTTCTATTGCTGCATTAAAAATCACCACACATACAGTAGCTAAAAACAACACAAAGTTATTATCTCACATTTTTGTGGGTCAGGAGTATGGCATGTTTTAGTTGGGTCCTTGGCTCAGGATCCCTGAAATAGTGATGTTGGCCAGATACACCCTCATCTGGAGACTTAATGAGGGAAAAGCCCACTTGCAAGCAACTTCCGGTTCATTTCCTTGCAAAGTGGTCCCCATTATCTTCCTGGCTCTTTTCCCGTCTCGGGACCTGGCCACAGCTCTCCTCTACCTCAGCAACAGAAAATCTCATGCATGTTGAATCCTTCTCAGGCCTCAGAGATCTCTAGGACTTGCCTTTCTACAATCAGCCAAAACAAAGCTCTACTTTTTTTTTTTTTTTAGGATTTTATTTATTTGATAGACAAAGATCACAAGTAGGCAGAGAAGCAGGCAAAGAGAGGGGGGAAGCAGGCTCCCCACTGAGCAGAGAGCCCGATGAGGGGCTCGATCCCAAGACCCTGGGATCACGACCCGAGCCGAAGGCAGAGGCTTAACCCACTAAGTCACCCAGGCGCCCCACAAATATTTACTTTTAATGGGATCACGTGACTAGGACAAGCTCACCTGGATAATTTCTCCATCTTAAGGTCAAATGTGCCATATCACAGACCTTGTTATAGGAGTGAAATCTCATGTTCACATCCCAGGGATTAGGTAGGGCATGTATACCCAGGGGTAAGAAATCTTTGGGGCCATCTTAGAATTCTGCCTACCGTGGTGAGATTGTTTAGGACGGAGCAGAAATAACCGACATGTTAATTAGAAGTCTCTCATGCCCTCATTAACACATGTTACTGTTATAGGGCATTGTAGTTAACATCAGTGCTGTAGACATAACAGCACACTTGACCTTCAACTCTTTATATGTGAATGCCGCTCTCTTTAGTTATGGCTCGGGAAGAAAGCGCTTTTCACCTCTCATCTCAATGAATGAGCCTTATATGCCAAAGAATCCAAAGAAGAGTCTGTGTGGGGACTCCTACATCCTCTCTGGACCATGAGCCTCTTAGGAGCCTGCAGGCCTGTCTGAAGAGCTGTGGTTCTGGTCTATCTTAGTGGTCCAGACACACCATTGTGTAAGGTTGCCGTTCTACCCGTGCATGGGTGCATGTACCCGTGCATGGGTGTGTGGGCCTGTTCCCAGCTGTAGGAAGACCGTACCCGACGAGAGATAACACGCCCAAAGGGATGTGCTGATTTTTCCTGGCTTGGCAGATCCCAATGGTGGTTGTTGTATCCAGTGATAAATCACTAATTTCTAGAAACCTTGACTGGAACCTGAAGGGGGAGATAAATGGGAGTGGGGTGTTGCTCAGAGCATTCCAGCAGACAAATGACCAGTCATGACTAAAAGATGGTTTTACATTTTCTGAGTGTAATCAAGTGAGATGTAACCAATATTCCCTAGTTCATTAGCCTCATGTCTCCTAACCTTCACTGTCAGGCGCTCCCTGGTGGAGAAGCTCTCCGTCCTTGATCTCACATTTGCTGTTGGCTGTTGTTAAATTTTAGCTTAGACTAAAACTGGTGGGAGGTTCACGGGGCAGGCAACCAGCAGAAGGAGGGCGCTAAAGGGAGGAAAAGTTTGCACAAGATGTGGTCTTAGACTAACAGGTAGAGAAGAGAGAAAGCAGAGAGGCAGGAGTCCGGAGAAAGATTGACAAGGGGGAAAACAGACTGATTTCAGTATCTTTCTGGTGTGGGCGCATTTCTCATTAGAGCCAACCGGGTATCAGCAAACCAATACGATGTGCGCGATATTGGAAGAAATTCACAGAGGAGCCGCATCTTAAGGTTGGCGTGGTGGAGTCATCTACCTTACTCTGTACATGTGCGGCCATCATTCCTAGCAAGGGTCTCTGGGCTTATTTTTCAGAAAATCAACTTTATCCTGCGAAAAAAGAGGTGGAGAGGCAGGATTTTGAGACAATCCCCCAGGAGGACACGAGAATCTTCTCTACGGCAGGGCTGAGAGCCTCTGGGTGAAAGCCTGCCTTACCTGTGCCTATTCCATAGCCTGCCTGGTCCACGGGGGAAAGCAATGCAAAGAGCCTGGCTCTTGCCTCGGTGGGATTTCAATGGCTTCTCTGCCTCGGGTCTTTGCCCACCAGCTCAACTTTCACGCAGCCACATTTAGATTTCTAAAACCCAAATCATCTTACAAACTCTTCATGGACCTCAGTTGTCTAGAGGGCCACGCCTAAGGCTAAATTTCTAATCATGATATTCAGTGCTCTTCACATGACTTCAGGGGTCGCATTTGTCAATACATAGGTGTAAGATTTAACCCCATAAAACTGTACCTTTCCCTTAATTCACTCTGTCCTGTCACACCTCAGTGCCTTTGCCTATGCTGTTCTTCTGCCTAGAGCACTCTTCCTTTCTTTGTCTATATGTCAGAAAGGATGACCCATCCTCCAAGTACCAGTCCCAATTTCACTTTTTCTGAAGTTCTTTCCTTACCACTAACTTCTGCTTCATCTTTTCCACTTTAAGGGATCAGCGCAGCGGGCTAGCTGCTAATTAAGGAGAAGGCTATGTAGGCTCAAGGTGCAGGGAAGGCATTGACATTGTTATGGAATTTCCCGAAGAGGATGGCTACAGTCAAGTGCAAAATAAATCCAGGGACACATGACTTTAATGTGCTACAGGTGGGAAATGTCAGTCTGATGAGGGGGGCACTGGGGTAGGAGGTGGTGGGATCAGAGATGCTCACAAGAACTATACCCAGTACTCTGGGGTCAGGATACCACAAAGCAGATTTGCAGGAGGTAGGCCAGGCTACCTGGGAGAGAGTGGTCCCCTGGCACACATAAGCCAGTTAATATTTGTGGTGTGTTTATTTGGACAATTATTGCTCTTAAAAAGAGAGTCAGAAGATGAATTGGGAAGACAAAGTAAAGTGCAGAGGAAGGGAGAGAGAGAGAGAGAGAGAGAAGCACTTCGCAGAGCAGTCCCAATTGTTCATTTCACTCTAGCTCAGCAACAAGCCTTATCCGGGAGGAAAACAGACGGGCCGACTTGAAGCAAGCCTTGGACCGTCCATCCTTGGGGCCATCTTGGGAAATCCCCTTCTTCAGGTGTGTCCATATCTTTTCCTACAATAGAGGGAAGTCTTCAGACCTCCCCAGAGTCCAAGAGGAATGCTTTCCAGTTCAGAGTGTCCGCCACACACGGAGGTGACACGGGAAGACCTGACAAGTCACAACGCGTCCTGCAGACTCGGTAATGATGAAAGGCCACTCACACTTTGAAATGCCTCCTGAAAGGCACACCGAGCTTGGGGACTTAGATGTGTGGTATCAGTTTAGTTTCCTAAAACTTTGAACTCTGAAGAGCAACTCTGCCCTCATGGTCTTTCTGCCTTTAGTCAGGTTGGAGGGGAGTTCCACATCCCATTGGCTGTGTGTCCTGATCTTCACAAAGAGAGTGGAAGAAGGGGCATCCGTAACATGAGACATGCGGATGATCTGTTTCTTGCTTGGTGGACTCTGCCCTGGCAGGTTCTCTCACTGGGCTTCCTTTCCACTAGCCTTTCGTGCACACCACGTGTACCCCAGACTCAAAGCAGCCTCTTGTGCTTGTCTTCCTGTTATCCTGGGGATCTCCTCCAAGAGATGGCTGGGTCTTCCTCATGGAAGCTGTAATCCCCCCCACCGCGTTAGGCACCCAGTGAGTAGTGAGGGCACCCCAGAAATGGCTTCTTCCCCTTCTCCTCCCCTTGGATTATCCTGCCTATTTTCCACTCCTTATCCTTCTCATCTTTTTCACCTCCCAGTCCCAGTCAGATTGCCAAAAGCTGAAGGGAGACTAAAACAAATGTTGGGTCCGTTATCAAAGGAATGAGACTGAGACAAAGTGAAAGTTATGCAAAGCCCCTTATTCTATGCCAAGCATTGGAAGTTAGACTGACTGGCCAGGGGAACGAGGCTGAGACAAAGGGAAAGTTATGTAAAGCTTTATTCTATGCCAAGCATTAGAAGTCAGACTGACCGGCCAGGGCCGCTTCCGAAGAGAGCGACCCCCACTTTGGTCTTACAGGCTAGTTTTATAGGGCACAACCGCAGACCTCTACATATGTGGCTTTGGTTGATTGGATATCTCCTACCTGTGTGTTTTAGTAACCGATACCCGAAACTGATACAACAAAATGGCCTTGTTTTAGGTATGAGTTTTAGCAACAGTTACCTGGAACTGATATCAGTAACTGCTGAGGCATTTATTAAGCAACAAAATGTCTACCTAGGCAACATGGAGTCACTATGGCTAAGTAGGCCCAGGCAGGCCCTAGGGGTTTAACAGATTTTAACGTGGAATTGGCCCCAACACAATCAGGCAGGTACCCCAAATGGAAGGCTCAGTGTTCATAGCTTTCCAATTCCACTCTCGAAGCAACCAGAACTTTGTCCTCCGTGGACACTCCCTTTCTGCTTACCTGCCACACCCCTCGCTCATCGTGCATATGACCCTCTCCAGCACATCAGCTTCCCAGGCAGTCGTTTATGGCTCAAAAATCTTTCTGTACCTCCAGGAGAGGCCATAAGTTGTGGTTGTTAAGGTCCTACTCCCTGGGGCTTCCTGGAGCTGGCCTTAGTTTGAATTCTGACTCTGCCACTTATTAGCTGTGTGACCTTAGATGAGCTAATTAAACTCCCTATGCCTCAGTTTACTCATCTGTATAATGGGAATGATGATAATGATGCTTACCTCACAGGTCTGCTTTGAAGATTGAATTAATACACACAAGGCAATCGAAGTCAAGCTAGGTGCTTTTGAACACTCTAGAAGTGTTTGCTATTGTTTTTGTTAATACTATGTGGGAATCACAGATCCACGTATTTTCAAGCATTTAACCTCAATACTTTACACTTCAACCTCTCCATTTCCAGCAAATCTTCCTCCCCAGTCTGCATAGAGCTGTAAGTCTCTTCTCTCCTAAATAAATTTCCCTCCTACTCTATCTCCACCTTAAGCTGTTTCACTCTCTCTCTTTCCTTGTTTGCAGTCAACACCATTAACTGAGAAATCTAAACTCATAATCTCCACCTCCTCACCTCCCATTTGCGTCACCCACCATAGCAATCTGGCTTTAACTTCCATCAGGCCACAAAGCTATTCCCTCTCAGATCACCAATAACCTCCCTAAGGCCCCATCTAATTACCTCACTGTGCCTTTGTTATAACATTGTATCCCACGATCACTCACATGCCTTTCTCTTCTTTGGAGATGAGGAGTACCCCAGACCAGAGACTGAATTATTGTCATCTTTGAAATTGCTCACGAACTACAGAGTACATACCCATTGGATACTCAGTAAGCCTTGATTAAAGGAATAAGTAACAGCCTGTTCCAGTCTGTGTCACATTAACACAACGGTTAGATTTTTCCAGTTACTGGTTTTACTCTCCGGCTGCTTGTTGGCTCTAGAAGACACAGTCTCCTTCCTAGGGAGGGAAGAAGTTGGACAACTAAGTGCTTGCCTTCGTGTTCAAGTGATCTCTGGAGCCCTGAGAGCCCGATAGTTCTAGCCTCGCAAGATTCCTTAGCAAACCTCCCTTTTCTAGAGTCCTTCTCTCACCCAGCAACGCTCTTCTGAGGTTGTGCTCCCTACTCTCAGCTTTCCTAGGAGATACTCTGCTGACCTGCGTAGCCCTCCTCAGACCCTCCCCTGAAGCCCTCTGCTCCTGGATTACACTCTCCATCTCTGCCGACCCTGGCAGCTCTGTGCTTTGCAGGGCCCAGTGCAAAATGAAAACGTGGGGTCCTTTGTCCAAACATTACTATGAATTTCAAGATGGCCACAGCAATGTTAAACGTGGTTCCCCATGGAAAGCATTTACTGTGTGAGCACATGCTTCTGTGCTCATGAAGCTGGCCCTCTGCTCTGTCTCCCAGTTCCAAGACAAAGACATAGTGCCGGGGATGGGGAGAAGGGGGGAGCAGTGTTGGGAGGGAAGGTGTGGGGAGTAGGGGTGAGGTTAAACTAAGCTCTTCAGGAAAATGAGTTAGCTAGGTTGAAGAGAGGATGCATTTTTGCCTAATGAGGACAAAAGCACTGAAGAGAATTTGGTAAAATAAGTTAAATCTCAATAAGGTCTTTAATGCGGACAGAAAGGGAGCTTAAAAAATTATGTGTGTGTTACATAGATGGTTCATATATATATATATAGGAGTATTTGGTAAGCAAAGGGTTTGGACTAATGCCATGTAGAAGTTATTTTAAAAGTAAGAATAAGCGGTCTCATTAGAAGCATTTTGTGATTATGAGGAAATTGCTTGCCATCATTTGCATCAAATCAGGAGATGTAGAGAGATGCTAATTTCATGACTTGGGGGTGTGGGCATAGAAGACCTTTATCCTCTATCTGGGCTCTGTTGGATGACAAAGGGACAGGCTACAGACTGAGCAGGCTTTGAGAGCTCATTCGTCCCATCTTCCATTTATTCCACTAAACACATTTACCGAGCACTCATTTTCATGCTAGTACTCAGACACCGAGGTTTTTGCACAGCAAGGGGAGTGAGAGATCAGATTTGGGGCTGGCCCCAGAGCCAGAGATGGGCTGAGCCTATCTGATATCAGACAGTCTCCCTCGCCCCCAAATTGACTATAAATTCAAAGTGAAATAGCCTCATTTATAGTTCTTAAAAAAATTCACAGTGACATAAAGCTCACACCTATAAATAAAATGCTCGCAGGGGTGTGCAAAGTGTTCTAGGTGGAGAAAGGGCTGAGAAAGGGAAGACCCGGCCTCCAAGTCGGAAGAATTCTTTTACCTCTTCTGGTCTTTCTCTTTTATCCTTCCTCTCGCCTAACATTAATTCATGCAAACGAGGAAGTCTCTTATTTCCAGGGACTGGCCCCAAGCTGAGCACCAAGCTCTTGCTCTAATGCTGGGAGAGACTCCCCGCTAGCCTTGCGCTTACAGAGCATCTTCCAAGTTACGATCATTATCTCATTTTTATTCCCACGGTAGCCTTTTTTAGTCACATTCTGTAGAACCCTATGAAATTGCCATTTCTGTAGGTCAAATACAGCCAAATGTTGGCGATTTCTTAGACTGTTCAATCTAACGGTGGTGATGCTCTTCCCCCCATTATTATTTTCTCAGAGATAGGTAGGGAAGGTTAGAGAAGCATTCGCAATCTCACAGAGCCAAGCCCAGGGTCTGGACCCCAAGCCGAACTTGCACTCTGATTCATGCCGTTCCCGCTGTCGGACACCCCAGTGGTGGAAAATGGCATATCTGTGTGGCCCCTTGTGCATAGGATGGAAATCTCATGTTAATGTGTTTCAACTGTCTTTTTTTCCCCCAGCCCTAGATTCAGCAACGTTTCTCTCTACAAACTCATTCATTTTTAATCAGTTGACTGTAATGATTTGTTACAAATGATCTTTAATTCTCAGCTGCAGTTAATCAGTACCGAAAGGCACTTTTCCTGTTATTTTATTTGGATAGGACACTTAGTGAAATACTTGCCTGCCATTACTTAATCACTTGTTTGCTTTGCTTCTGCACATGGTTTCGAGCAGCACACAGGAGTATAGAATGTGGGCATTTTTGCTTGACCGACGGAGTTGAGTTCTCCAAGCCACAGTGGGGACCACAGAAGGTCGTGTCTTGCTGGCGTTTGAGGCTAACCAACCTTCTGCAGGTCAAGCAGGTCAAGCACAGAGCCGGTTGCTGAGGACATGTCATTTATATGTAGGCAACAGTAGCCCCGCTCGGAAGGTTATTATGAGGATGGAAGGGAGAGACAGTGGAGAGGGTGGCACTTAGCCCATCATCCCTGGAGTGTCGGGATCAGCCCATCATTCCCGGAGAAGCCGGATCCTGGACAATCAATCTTGAGCGGGGACAAGTTTTTAGGCAGATGGAACAGCAGATGCAAGGACCCGGATAGCAAGAGAAAGGGAATGGGGATGGAGCAAGGCTGGAGGGCAGAGAGGAGGCAGCGGAGGCTGGAACAGTGTGGGTTCAGGGCAGTGAGAGCAAACAGATCACGAAGAACCTGGGTCACATCTTAAGCCTTGAGAGGTTTCAGAAGGGAAAAAAACTCGAGTAGATTTACTTTAGAACCAGCCTTCTGGAGGCCGTGTGGAGAATGCCTGGAAAGGGCTGAGAGGGAGGCAGGAAACCCAGGGAGGAGGAGGAAGAAGCAGTGATGGAACAGGCAGGAAGAGCCCAGTGAGAACGAGTGGCTGCGGGTGCGGAGGAGGGGATGGTGGGACGTGAAGGCTGGCCTGGACCCAGGCTGCTGGAGGAAGGGCGCAGAAGAGGAATTTCTAGTCTCACTCTTTGTGGGCCAGAAGGGGACACTTGTTTTCTGTCTTAGAGACCAAAGTTTCCAGGTCCAGGCCAGGGCGACTTGTCGGCGGGAGTGGACAGCCACCGCAGGCGGAGGAGAGTGACCTTGTTGCTGAGCCCCCAGCTCTCTTGGGGCAATGAGGTCCGCCTTGTGTCATCTCACGGTGAGATGAACCCTCAGGTTCTGGTGTTTCTGGACCTCCTGGGAGTCCGGCATGACCATTCAAAGATTCGAGTCAAAACCTGGAGAGGAATGATCTAGAATGATCTAGTTACCTTTCAGATTCTTTTTGTCTGGAGATGTGATCAGTGATACCTCCAGAAGGGGAGTCCCATGCTCAGCTGAAGAAGAGGGGAAGCCTGCCTGCGACTTCTTCCACAGCCTGTCTGCGGAAGGGTCCACAGCTCCTGAGTGCGTTGTCTCCCATGGAGCTTCTGTTATCAGAACGGTGCTCGATAGGGGGGCAACGGAAGGGCTAGATGATGCTGGGGTCACCGTGGTACTACTGTGATCTGAGTACAAAAGCAAAAAACACAAACCAAAGACAGTACCAGCTCCCTCCCTCTTCTACATGTAAGACCCATTTGCCAGCAGGCACCTCCTTAGCTCTTATTTATCAAGGCACAGAAAGTATGAGACAGGTTTAATTTGTCTTAACTCATTTTTGATGGCCTTGTCATACTCCCTTTTTCCTTTTGATGTTCATTATGGTGGTCATTAAGTACCCCTTTCCTCTTGGTGTCCCAGACCAATAACTGAGGAGACTAATTCATACTATGGTGTGAGTGACTTTATGTTTTGTTTTAAAATACAAATCTCAGGGCAGCTGGTGGCTCATTCGGTTAAGCGTCAGGCTCTCTGCTCAGCAGAGAGTCTGCTTCTCCCTCTCCTTCTGTCTCTCTGTCAGTCGCTCTCTCTCTAATAAATAAATTTTAAAATCTTTATAAAAATAAATAAAATGCAAATCTCTCTGGAAAGGGCAAATAGTAAGACAAAGGTATAAATCTAATAGTAGAAATTCAAGTTTTGGAGCAGGGACTTGGAGGGTATATGAATACCTTCCAATCATACTATGTAAGCAACTCCCTGGCCTAAAGATGAGGCTTCTTGGTTCTGACCCATCCCCAGAAGGTTTCTTTAGAATGTCAATGATGCAAATCAGAAAGGATCTCACTCACAACCTCACCTCAAGGAAATAGATTATGGACATTGGGGAGGGTATGTGCTTTGGTGAGTGCTGTGAAGTGTGTAAACCTGGTGATTCACAGACCTGTACCCCGGGGGATAAAAATATATGTTTATAAAAAATTGAAAATAAAAAAGATAAAAATCCTTATCAACACACACACACACACAAAAAAAGGAAATGGATTTCAAATAAGGATTCAGGATTTGCCAGGTCTCTGTTCAACTGGCCCTCTCAGCCTTGAATGTTCTCTCCCATTTCTGAGCCTTGGCACTTCTCCATTCATCCAATTGCTCTCTGCTGTGAGCCCTCCCAGGGCTCATACCTTCATTAAACTCTTGACACAGAAGCCCCACGAGTAGAGCTTTCCATACACATGACTGTGTCTTCCCTAAGGACTGTGATCTTTCTCGAGAGCCAGAATCATTTCTTATTTATCTCTTTATCTTCAGTGATTTTCAGTTCTGGCAGAAAATAAGGGATCAGTAAGTGGTTTTTGTTTCTGTTGTTCCTTTTGGGTTTGTTCTCCTTGTCTTTTCCCTGGGGAGGGCTGAGGTTGGATGATTGCGACTCGGAAAATGGGGTGGGATTTTGTTTGGGAGCCTCCTCCCAGAATTTCTCAAGGCCATACTTGTCTATAGTGACCAGGCCCTCCCTGGGGAGATGAAATGAAAAAGTCACAATTTGTGCCTTTGAGGAGCTCACCATGTTAGTTCAAACGTAGATATGAGAGAGTGAGAAAGTTGAAAGCGTGGTTTTCCTCCTAGCCCATGCTAAGATCACTAACTTCCCTGGAGGCCCAGAGAAGCTGCGTGCATCAGAAGTGGCCCTGACTTCCCTCCTCCCTCTGACCCCGGGAGTATTTGGAAATGTGTGTGCGGTGGGCCAAATGCCAACATAGGGTGAACTGAGGCGAGTCATGGAGATTGCCCAGCAATCCCCTGGATAGTATCTCCCCAAAAGAATCAACCCCACCCCAATCTCTAAAACAGAAGGCTAGATAACCTTGGCTCATACCGGGACAGGTTTTAGATCAAATTTTACTTTTTGAACATTTAGAACAATTAAAGAAAGTAAACCTTAATTTTCTAGGGCCTACTTCATGCTAAACTACCATCCATACTCCCCTGCACTAGCGTGAACTCCCCCACCTCCTCAGGTCACGCTGAGACTGAGCTTCTACTCAAGCCACTGTAGCCCCAGGGACAGTGGCCTGGTCGTCACACTGCCAGGGGCACACTGCTCCAATCCTGTACTTCCTTTTCCCATTTCCCCCAAGTCCTGCATCTGAGCAGAGTAAGTTTGGACACTCCAGCCCTGATTGTCCCGATTGCCTTGTTCTGGCCTTATACCCAACTTCCTGGTCTACTCCTACATGCACGAAGCTCTTGACCTCTGGCTTTGCCTATCCTATTTTGCCCTGGTTCAGATATGTTAGATATTTGCTACTTCTCCAGATTTTGATCTTGGACAATGTCACCAAAAAAGAGTCATCCCACTCAAGATGATAACAGTGCTCTCACTGGATTTAGACCATTGGTTTAATCCATTTCGTGTTTGACTAGGTGACTTCCCATGTGCTGCCTCAGGCCACAGGCCCCAAGAGCAGGCCCTGGCCCACAGAAGTACCTGGCCTGCCCCTGATGAAAGAGAAGGACTCAGGTGCTGTGTCTTCTGCTCAGAGTTCAAGTCCTGTGTCCTCCCTGCTCATGTTGACCAAGGGGGAAGCCATGGAGCTTTGGCTCACAACCCAACTGAAACCAGAGAAGAGCTCATCCTCAAATGCCTGGGAGGTTGACCTTGTGCCACTCTAGCAATCGATCCTCCTTAAATTGTGGATCCAAGGGACACAATGATATGTAACAAATTAAAACAGAACTTGTTCCAAGGAGACAAGACACCCTGGGCCAGTCCTATAGTTGTGGGTCAGGGCCTTTGAGGAGAAATTGGCTATCACTGAGGAAGACCAGAGAGCTGCCATCAGAGAAAACATACTCAGCCTCTGGCCCTGAAGGTGACCCCTTTGCCAGCCAAGTCCTGGCTTAGCCGATCAGCTGCTCGCAGGAGCCAGTTAAGGGAAAGAAGACATACTCCCGTCCCTCCACATGAGCACGGTGGGGGTTGTTTATCAGATGAAGAGAAGGCCAGGGCTCACCCTAAATCCAAAGCTTTCTCTTTCCCTTTTTTGGACTCATTTTCAGCTCCTTCCACTGAGGCGAGCACACCTCCTCAGGCAGGAAATTACCCTGGTGATAGATGTCTGGCAAATGCAATGCAGCCCAGCTTAGTGCTCTCCAAGGGGTGCCCTTTAGGGTGGTATGGAGTTTTGTGATCACTTAAGCCCAGTGCACCCGAGGCCTCCTGGTAATGAAGCATCCATCTGTGTTGGGCTTTGGTCCGCAGAACTTTCCATTCCCTTTAGATGCCGGGAGGCCATGGGCAAAGACGTAGGAAAGGCTGATGGGGCAGGGAAAGAGCAGAGTGGGTGCCGGGAATAGGGACATTCTAAATAAGAACAGCCAGTTGGCCAAAGAGACATGCTGCCCCCCCAGGTGAGGCTGGAAGATAACAAGTTGGGGGGCAGGGAGGACTTCAATGGCTGAAATGCTATAATATTTACCAGTCAACTTTGTGCTGGAAATATAATCCCTTAATTCTACTACCTTGGGCACCCCAGAGGGATAAATAAAGAAAAATGGCCCAGACCCTGTCCTTGCGGTATTTGCATTCCAGTTGGAAAGGTCAAGCACATGCCATCAAACTTCCAGGCAACGCACTTCTATCCAGCATGGCCACACACAAGCAAATGAAGTAGCACATGCAGTATTGACCCATCTGGGGAACCAAGGGAAGGACAAAGGAGGCCATCTGCATTCCACCTGCCTGAGCTCTTAATCAGCTCTGCCACTTAGAGGCTGAATGACCTTGGGTGAGTTACTTAGCTTCTTTATGTCTCCATCTCCTGACTCTAAAATGGGGAGAGTAGCAGCACTTTTCTCGTAGGCTTTTAGGAAGGATTCAGCAGGGCAAAGCACAGAAAGCCCAGGGCCTGGATCGGGGCTGTGTCAACACATCCAGTGCCCCCCCCACCCCCCTTAAGCCAGGACCACTGAACCCTTGTCACGTCATGGACCTTTTAACCTACTGAGGTCTCTGAACCCCTTCTCAGAATAACTGTATAAATGCATAAAATAAAATATACAGGAATAGGAATTCTAGAGGAAACTGCAATTTTATTGATATGCAGTTATCAAAATACTAAAAAACCAATTTTGCTGTATTATATGTGTAATATATGTGCTTCTTTATTGACACAGTAAATAACCAGATTTGCTGGCAGCTCTAATAAGTACTATAATTTTAAAATAGTAATAAGCTTAAACAATATTTCAACCTATCTGCAACAAATGTAATGAGACATAAAAAAAATCTGTGATTTCTATTGGAGACAAAATTACAGCTACTGCTAAGACTATTGTGACTTGTTGTCTACATTTAAAATTAAAGGGACTTTTAAATTTTTGTTAGAGGTTGGTAAAAAGACAGGTATGATTTTCTTTTTCTCCATCTAAATTCAAGGACTCTCTGTGAACTCCCTGCTAAGCACCATTGCTATAAGACTTGATAAAATAAGTCACAACCGTACTCCCTAAATTTTTAAAAATCACACTTACTTTCGCACTATTAAAGCAAAATAGAAACCTAATAGGAAAGTTAAGAAATTTAGATTAAGTGGGGAAAGACAAAGGAAATTAAAACAAACAAACAAACAAACAAACAAAACAACAACATGACCTGGCGAGAACCGCAGCTAGCAGTTTGATTTGTAAGACACGGAGCTCATTGTTAATCCTTGTTCATGCCCTGAATCGCCTCTTCCTCCAGTTATTAAACTGCAGTGCTGCTCAGAAGGATGTCAAGGAACGGTGAATGCTCAGTAAAGAGCCAGCTCAAAGCACCATGAATGTAGGCCAGAAACTATAGGCAGCCTCATCCTAGAAAAGGAGCCTTGCCCTGTACAGCCCAGCCCCCCAGAAGGCAGAGCCAAGTGTCAAGAAAGAGAGCCAGGGGGACACGCCAGGATCTTCCAGCCCCACACGTAGGAGCTATCCCACTGATCTCAAAGCTCGCATTAGACCTGATGAATGATCTCACGTTGGAGCTATGAATTGTGAATAATGAAAATTACCCACTTGGTGAGGGATACTGACTAGACTCCAAACTTGCCAGATGCTCAGATCAGATCCCTGATACATGTAGGCAAAGCAGGAGGGCTTTCATCTGAAAAATCCAGTTGGGCATAATGATAATGAGGTAGCCGAGCACCTAGAAGGTATTGCATGATCTATACAGACACCAGGCATGTGGGGACAGAGAAGGACCCTTGTGTCGCCCTGCATGATCCCCTGTGGCCACAGTGTGCCGCTGTCTCTGGGGTGAAAAGCTCTTCTGACATAGATTCGGCTGCCGAAGGTCACCTCTGGAAGACTGAAGGTTTGGAGCGGCTTGTGGGGGTCCCTGCGAGCACCTGCAGAGGACCCCCGTGTGTAAGCTCAGAACAGGGTGGAGGCCAAGCCCCAGCCTCCTTCCCCTGAGTCATGTGAGCAGTAGTCTGGATCCGTGCTCTTGACTTTCCTGGCTTCCTATGGCAACGCAAGGTTGTGAAGCTGCCGATCACCAACTTAAGGCCTTTCTGCCCCTCCCAGAAGGAACTTGCGTGAGACCGGGGCCACCCTCACTGGAACAAGGTTGAAAAGCTCCTCCCTTCCCTTCTCCAGCTCAGGTCTTGGAGTGATGTCCCTTTCTGACCTCCAAACAGAGACCTTCCGTGAGGAGAGGGGGAGCAGAAGCGTGTTCATGAAATGCTGTCCCCACAGTCCTCACAATATGGGCGTGAGCTTTCCTGGAAGGACCGGCCATCCCAAGGGGACGCACCCGCTTCGTCCATCCTTAGCTAAATATCACAGCCCAGGATAACAGGCTGGCAAAACTCCTGAGTGCAAGACACCGCCAAATTTCAAAATGTTTTTAATAAAACAATGTGGAAAGGGCAGACTGCTCATTTTGATTCTCCACCGGGTTGTTCAATTAAAGCTGAAATTCTGGGGAATCTTGAACCACCCTGACCATATTTTCCATTAGTAATAATGATAAAAGATAATTATTGAGCCTGTCTGTCAGATACCTAGACACCCGCACCTCGACTTAATTAATTGCTAATTAAGATATGAAAGAACTGCAGTGTCTCTCACACATCCTGACTTTATTAAGCCTCAGCCAATCTTCCTCAGGGAAACGAACTTAAACTGCCAAGGCTGAATCCCTTCCTTGGATTTGGAAACTATGGCGGGAGTGCGGGGGAGGGGAGGCAGAACGGAAGGTCCACTCCCAGCTGGGGTCATTTAACTGTCATTCAGAGGGTGTCTCATTACCCTGAAGGGAAAGAAAGAGGGAGAACAAAAGAGCCCCTTAAAAGTTTCGAGTTCCTACCTTCTGCCACACACTGAGCTAAGCCTTTTCTCTTTATTGTCTAAATTAATCCTCATAGCAAAATTCCATCCTCTTCCCTTTCTTTTTCCATGGAGATATAAGACACAGAGATGCTTTCTTTCTTTTTTTCTTTTTTCTTTTTTTTCCCTCTCAGGTCTTTATCATTCCTGATAAAGGCAAAAAGGCATCATGGTAGCCAGCTTTGAAGATGATCCCCAATTTTGCCTTACGTTCTGGTGTTTACAACCTTGTGTTATCTCTTCCCACATTAAGTAGCGCTAAGCTATGTAACCATTAGGGTGTTGCAGAAATGATAAGGTGGGTCGTACAAGACGTGCTAGCTCCCCCCCCCGCCCCCGCTCTCTCTTGGATCCCTCACTCTGGACGGAGCCAGCCATGCTGGGAGGAACACACAAAAAGCCATACGGAGGCCCACATGGGGACACCTCCGGCGGCAACCAGCATCATCCGAGTGAGTCCCCGCGGAACCAGGGCCTCTCCCTAGCAAGTCTTCACAGGACTACAGCCTTCACTGACATCTCACCTGAGACTTCATGAGACCGTGAGCTTGAACCACCCAGATAAAGCGCTTCAGAATTCCTGACCCACAGAAACCACGAGATAATAAATGTTTATTGTCTTAAGCCAGTGAGTTTGGGAGTAATCTTTATACGGCGATGGATAATGCATTCATGAACTTTTCACATCCTTCTGAATTGTCATGTCTTGCCAATACCAATGGGTAGGAGAAATCCTTCTAAGAAACCTTCCAGTGTGTAGGCCTGAGACTAGGACCCTCAACTAGTCGTCATTCAAGGTTCCTTCTTATGTGAGTTTAGGAGTGGAGAATGGGTCAGATCACCCATAGTTGCCTCAACTTCCCATTTGCTCATTAGGAGGACTAAGTACAATTTGTTGGCCATTGTTCCGAAAATCTGATCCATTTTCAGCAACTGACCACTGTAAGAGAAAAAGTATGAATTAGTGATACTTTAGCCTATTGGATGGTCTTGTCTAGAACTGACTGGCATCCTTGCAATCCCATGGCTATTTCTGGGACATCTTCAGCAATTTGCAGTAAACAAATCCATACCACCCAAGTGCCA
Organism: Mustela nivalis; assembly: GCF_964662115.1. Taxonomy (NCBI): domain Eukaryota; kingdom Metazoa; phylum Chordata; class Mammalia; order Carnivora; family Mustelidae; genus Mustela; species Mustela nivalis. The sequence continues at coordinate 26,627,381 of NC_139035.1, forward strand.
AGGGTTATGCTGAGTTCAAAACAAACTGTTTTTATGAAATCTGAAACCCTGGCAAGTTTTTGTTGCTCTGTCCATCTGGCCTGGCAGTGCTGTTCTTCTACCCATGACTTGCCTAGGCCAAAGGGCAAGAAGACACAGGACTTTGGAGGAAAACCATGCATGGGGTCAACCAGGCATCATGGGTGGCACTGTCCAGAAGACCCATGTCCCCAGATCCTGCCTGGGCAGTTACAGGCAGGGAGCCTAAGCAACAAAGTCCGGGCCCAGACTCTCCAGTTGCTGGACTCACATTCAGAATAAGAGGGGTCAGCTCTTGATGCGGAGAGAAAATATAGTGCACATTTTCTGGACGTATTTCATAGGAAAACTATTTTTTTCAAAGATGAGCTCTTACAAGCTGGCCCCAGTAAATGGCTATCCAGGCAATGTTGTGCATAAAGGACAGAAGGGCAGGTATTTGAGTGGGTTGAGAGAATGAACAAAAGAACACATCGATTTGCTCAATTTGCTGGGGAGTCGATCGCCGTGCTCCTTGGCTGTGTGTGTGTCTCCTGTGGTCCCTCGGTCCTCCACAACGTGTGTAGGCTGAACGGACCTACCTGCACTACGTATTTACCCAACAGCTTTGCCTCGGAACTCCTTACAGGGAGCCACTGCTCCTGTCATGACCCACCAGCGTCCATTTCCGTTATAACAATCATTCACCTCGTTGCCAGTTATATGACAATCTACTCCAAGACGGTGCCTCCGTGTGGTCTCTCCAGGGCTGTCTGGCTTGCTCATCGCATCCAGTGGGTCTGTCTGTGAGGTTATGAATGTTGTATCTGCAAGGCTGGTGTATCAGGTTCAATATGAGCTAGAACACAGCAAGTATGGTCACGTCTTCAAGAAGACCAGCACACACTTGCTCAGATTTAATGTGGCCAGGGCTCAGCCTACAGGATAAATTTGAAACCTGTTTAAAAAAAAAAACTAGTTAAAAAATAAAATAAATAAGTAAATAAGTAAAAGCTAGTTACATGGGAAGACCTAGAATGCAGGGGCCCTCACTTTCTAGTATCAATTCCCCAAATAACTGTGTTAGCACCTGTCCCCATGAGGGAAGCCCACTGTGGTAACTCCCGTCTAGGCTCTCCCTGCCTCACGGGCAGGAGCTCTTTGAGGGCAGAGATTGTGTCCCCTTCTTGTGTCCGCAGCGCCTGCCACAGACCCGGCTATTCAGAAGGTCTTAACAAATGGTTGCTGCTAATGACCAAAACACCAAACCAGAGCATCCACCCAGAGTCACAGAGGAATACATGTGGTTAGATGAGCGTGAAGGAAAGGACGGAAGCCTACACCCCATGCTGTCAACCTGGGAGCTGAGGGGAATGCGGGCGGTGCGGGAGGGGGAGTAGGTGGAGAGAGGCAAGTGATAGAGGAAAAAAAATAAGAACATGGCACAAAAAAAGCCTCGATGGCTGATACTGTCCTTTTTTGTGAAAGTATGTGTGTGTATGCACAAGCAAATGAGCGAAAAAAGGATGAAGCTCATACGTTAAGTCAAAACAAGTTGCAGAGAATTTGGATTAAACACATAAACAAAAACATCCTATATCTGTGTACCTATGCCTGATTGGGTTTCGATGACTAGGTTCCTGGGAGGGCGTGTGTTGTGGGTGCCGTAGGGTACTAGCCCACAGGATGCTCACCCGCCTGGTGCTGGGAGTGTGGGCAGCTCACAGGCTGGGTTCCGGTCCACGAGTTGCCCTCAGCCACAGGAAGCTGCTTTGCCCAACATTGTGCCTGCTGTCCCCATGGGGGCAGCCAAAGGCAGATGGGGTCCAAAGGTCTGTCCCTCATCCACGCAGGACAGCTCCCCAGCTCCCTCTGGCCGATTCTGCTTCCTGTACTCCCCCGCAAGAGTGTGCCCTGTGACTCTTTAGTGCACGCAATCTATTCCAGTCTGTTTCCAGGGAACTTGACTCATGACAATGTGGAAAAATACAGGCTGGTCTATTAAAATGTGACAGTGAGGGGCGGAGGTTGCTGGGGAATGATTAGCTTTTTCCATGTACATTTTCGTATTGTTTTACTTGGTACTGTGAGCACCTATCACTTTTATAATTCTGAGACTATCAAACAAAGGTGTTTAAAATGTGGTAAATGAATATACATTACTTAAAAGAGTGAGTGAGTAGGCTTACACCTAGTTGGAAAAAGTAGATAATAAACCAGCACATGGAAGGAATCGATTTTTAATCAAGGACATTCAAGGGGATTTTGCTGACTCGTTTGGTGACTTTTGACTTAATTGGTTCAAAGGAGATTGAACCAGCTTTCCGAGAGTGAAGTCATCACCTCTTAGGGTAAGAAATTAAAGGGTCAATGGGTAGAAGCAAAAAGGAGAGGGAGTTTTCATTCCACGGAAGAAGGAAATTTCTAATATCCGAGTTCTCTGCCAGAAAAATGGGCTGTAAATTTGTGCAGCCACTGTGCAAATCACACTGACCAGAGGAAGTGCAATTATTCCATTTGGTGAGCAGTTGGATTAGAACAGGAGGAAAAAAACCCCCAGCATTTATGTTACTTCCAATGCTTCCCCTTCCTGGGCACTGAGCAGTTCTCCAATAAACACTCCCCTTCCCGATGATGCAACCTCAAAATCTTTCTGAACCACATTCTCCAAGAAGCCCCTACTATTAGACTGATGAAATCTATTTGCCCTTCCAGAACTGGATGATCTTTCCACTTCTTCCAATCCTCAGGTTCCAGGAGGGTCTTCCCTGGGAAGGTTAATTTATTTAGGAAGAACTTAGATGAGCAAGCCTACACTGTCGCCAAAGCCTTGTTCTTTCCTCCCCCCAGAGCTAACTGATTTTTACAATTACATAGGAGATCCCTAAGGCTCGGTGTCCCCTTTGGAGAAGGCTCTGAGGATTTGTGGGAAGAAACTTAAGAGGGCATAATCACATCGTAATGAATGGTGTCCATGGTCCCTGGGAATTGTGCAGGGGGAGCCCTGGTCCAAGTTCTGCATGGGAGCCATGCTTGGACATATTGGCAATGGGCTGACACAGACGTTCCCCACTCACAGTAGATGCCACTGCTTCCGTAAGGGGTGGTTCTAGCATGACAGGATCGCCCTCTGCCCCCGCCCCCCTACATCCATTTCCTCAATGAGTATTTGGTGAACTTCTCTGTGCTGCATCATTCACGGGAGGAGATCCAAAGCAGGCAGCAGGACAGAGGGTCCAGAGAGAGAACAGCTCAGATGAGGAGGCTAATAGTAAGTGGTAACTTCTATGACCCAGGAACGCATGAGTGATGCGGACATTAGGCACAGAAGAGGGGCCCCGGTTTGGGGGCAATGGGCAGCTTCCTGTCGGAAATGCCCGGCATCCGTCATCATCAGATCGCCGAGGCATGTTACCATAGACACCTGTAAAGATCTCAGAACAGTTTTATCACATAAAACACATTTCTGGATTTATACTTATTCTGTAGAACTTTTTCCTTAAATACTTAACAGCTTTATGGCAAAGCCATGAGAATGAATGAAAGAAAATTAGCAAAATAATAGAACTCTCTGGAAAGGAAACAAAATAACTTTATATACCAGTTTTCTTCGTTTTCGACATCCACACGTGTACCTCCAAGTTTACTGAAAGGGAGATATGGTGGCTGGGATGAAAGGGAAACAGAGGGAAACTGAGGCTCCTTATTCTGCAAACATCAACATCATTCTTCCCTCCCTATTCCCTTTTCAGGTGGACCTGGCATCACACCTGCACAGAGGCCAGGTCTCTTGGAGTCAGGAGTGAAGAGCGTGTGGGCAACAGAAGACATCGCAGACCACGTTGCTAAAGGTAGTAATTCCTGTGAAACTTTCACCGTCCATCCCTGCAGTGGCCAGTTCAAGGTTTTCGCTTGTGACCAGGGACTAAGCCTTTTTGTCACTGCAACAACAGCCTGGGGGACAGCCTCTGTGAAACGAGGTGCTCAAATATATTAGCTCCCCTGGGCTTCATGGCATCTCAGAAAAAGCTAGGGAAACTGGGCATCAAGGTTTTGGCTTTTCATAAAATATTTCTGAAATGCATTTCATGATGGGGTCAGTAATAAAAATGTATTACTACTCTCTGTCCCTCCAAGAGACTAGGCTTTATTCCCAGCCCAACTGCACCTGCCCTGGGCCTGCAGGAATCATTGCTAAATTATTCACCAGCCCGACTCAAATTTCTGGAGTTCCAAAACCTCTAATAAAGTATTATGAAAAAATATCCATCGCTTTATCTCTATCCATAACCATTTATATGGCTAGAGGAAAAACCTGTCGTTTTATTTCTTTTAATTTAAAAGCTTTCTTAATTCCTTTTCCACACCACATATATATGTCTAAAGAATTTTCAGGTTGAAATAATAACCTTCTGAAAAATGGTCCATGGGAGAAGGCTTTCAGGATTCAGAGTTGACAGGCACAGTGAATATTGTGCTCTCTTAATAACTTTCCCAGGCACTCGAATTTGACACACAGAATTGGGAACTTTTCAAATAGGTGTGGCCCTTTTTTATTGCACAAAACAATGATAATAGACCCACCAGCTTCTCTCTGTTTATACAGTTGCTAAAATGTGTTCAGGAAAAACTCATTTCCAACCTCGAACTCGTAATGTGCTCATTATCCGTCTCAGCACTCAGCAGCAAGAGACGAGTCAAGAGACAAGTCTATGCGGAACCCCCCATCTGAAGGAGTTCAGGCCACTCCCAACCCACACTCTGCCTCACTTGGCGACATTTGGCTACAAAGTACCCCAGGCTGTTTAAGACAACTTTGAGCCTAGAAACTCACAAGAGACTTCAGCACATTAAGTTGGCTATCAGCCATTCACATTTTAGAGTAATTTGGTTAATTTGGTGCTTTTAGGCGAGCAGCTGGTTGAGATCAAATCCTCTGCATCCAAGTGGAGCTGGAACAGGGTGGACCATCTGGGTGGCAACTGAGGGTAGCTGTCAGGACAGCATCCCTGGAAATGTGTTGAGATGAAGACATTTGTACTTACTAGGGCTCTGCTGAGAGAAAGTACTTTGTAGCAAAGGAATATTCAACCAGCCTCTTGCATTACAAGATTAACATCTCCCCGCTTCCCCAGACCCCTCACTCGGGCCAAAGAAACTTGCTCAAATAAACATGGTTGGTTTCTAAGCTGAGTTCTGAATGTGGTAGGTTCGACAGGCTGCCTGATGACCTCATGATCTGTAATTTATAATAAGAAATACATATTTGGTCTTCACAGTTTCTGGCACAGAGTTCCTAAAACCCTCCGAATGTCCTAAGTGATGATGGTGTAGTTTGGAATGGAGGTGAGGTTCGGTGGGGTGAGGTCTGGAGCTGATGGCCAAGAAAGAATTCTTGAGATGTCTTTATAGTACAAAGTGATGGTTTTATTACAGAATGGGGACAGGACCGGTGGGCGGAAAGACAGCCAGCTGGCCGTACTTGGGCATGGGGGGTGAATGACTTTGTACTTGGGTGTTGGAAAAGGGAGGTTTTCAAAAGAGCTTTCATTTGCTAAAGACCACCAGTAAGATAATGGAGGCCTTGCCACTGTCAAGTTAATAAGGTGGTTTTTCCCTTTAGCAAAGCATTATAAGACAGTTTGGAGCTTTCCTGGAGGGACGTTATATTCTGCCTATCTCAGGTCCTTGTCTATGGGCTGCAGGTTATAAGGAAATTTTATCTTATTTATATGCCCTCCTACCTTTGTTTCCCACATCTCTGTGGTTGGGTGGGTGATGTTAGGGCTCCAGGAAATAGAGTCTGTGGGTCTCCAGAAGTTAGGCTGTTAATAAGAATGCTTTTTTCTTGTGAATCACTAAGATATTTGTAAACTGAGGGAGACCACTGTCTTTCTGGACTCTGATCTCTATCAGTTAACCATTTGTTTTTCTCTTCCCTTGGCTTTAGGACAGCTAGGAGTGTCTGAGCAGTGTCACACACATCCCATCTGGGAGTGTGTGTGTGGGGTAGGAGGGCTGGGAGGGTCATCTTATGCTTTGTCCTCAGCTTGGCTTCTACTCCCTCATCAGTAAGAGCTATAAAGGCATCTTGATATTCATAACAAACCCCTTTCGGCCACACCCCAGTTATGTCAATGTGGGGACTTTGGGAACGCACCTGAGAATGCGCGCTGGAAATCAACGTTCAGACTGGGGTGTTGGAACTTTCACTTCTCTGGAGAGGGGAGGGGGTTTGGAGACTGAGTTCAATAACCAAAGGCTAATGATTTAACACATCACACCTGTGTAGTGAAGCCTCCGCAAACCCCAGAAGGACTGGGTTCAGAAAGCTTCTGGGCGGGGGCACCAGAATGCTGCCAGGAGCTGCCATGCTGGGCCCACAAACTCTGTACAGCATGAAGAGCCTTTGTTCAGGACCTCGCCCTTGTGTGTCTCGTCATCTGGCTGCTGATTTGAGCCCTTTAATATCCTTGGTAATAAACGGACAATCTAGCGAGTAAACTGTTTCTCTGAGTTGCGTGAGCTGGTCTAGCAAATTAATTGAACCCAAGCAGGGGCACGTGTGACCCCCTGATTAAGAGCCAGTTGGATGCCCATGGGAAGGGGACTTGCAGTAGGCATCTGACGTGCGGGCTGTCCTGCGGGTCCGAGGCCTCAGCCTGGGGACTCTGACACTGTCTCCAGGTAGGAGGTGTCAGAACGGAGTTGAATCGCAGCACACACAGCTGGTATCAGAAAATTGCTCCGTGGGGTGGAGGAGGGGGGAGGGGCGCGGCACACATTGGAATTGGTTTCAGAATTCCAAACCACATCGGAGCTGTAAACACATCAGGCTTAAGCTCCATTTCAGGAGAGGACTGACAAAAGGTTTTGGGGCCAGGGATAGTTGAACCGCTGCTGGACACGAGGGGCCTATCTCAAAGCCAGGGAACAACTCTACAGGTGGGGGTGTGCGATCCTGCTGGCCCTCCCCACAGTGGAAACTCTCACAAGTCACCAAGATGCCTATTCAGAAGGAGTTCTCAGAAGTATCAGCTGCACTGTTGATTAAATCCCAAAGCCACCTCCTGACCCCAAAGCCAGTCCATCTTTCCCTGCCAAGACTTGTCACATGTGTACAATTGACCTCGCAGGAGAGCATTGGATGGTCCAGATTAGCCCTCTGCCCCGGTGGACGGACAAGGAGCTCTTCACCCGCTTGGGCTGGTGTTAAACCGCAGACGTCCCACCGTCCCGCCTGCAGGTCGCCTCATAGCTCCTTGGCAGGTCAGAGCAGGGCTCACCAGGCTGGTCTGAAGGGCCTCGCTTGGCCTGCTTCTATCCTACCTTCATTCCCCGTGCATTTGAAAGCAGCTTATTTTAAAAGCTGATTAGATGAGCCTTTAATAACATTAGAATTTAAATGGCCCCAGATAGGCTTTCAGCCTCTTGCCAAATTGAGATAAATGTGATATTTGGGGAGCTGAGCTCCCAGCTTCATGGCTGCTCTGGACGGCAGACAGCTTCTGAAGCACGACTGCTCCCATGCTTTTCTGCGGCCTGAAACCAGGCTTGCGTGCACCTGCCAGGTCCCTTTTATCTCCAAAGGTCTGGGAGCCTGCGTAAGATGCATCTCCGTGATGATGCTTTATTAAGGAAAGGTCAGGTAGGGACAGGGGCACAGGACAAAGGTATAATCTGTGTGTGATACTCTGTAGGGAAACTTCTGTCTGTGATCCCACACCGACAACTTTCGGTTCCAGGCAACAAACGCTGATTGAACCACTAGCTGCTATGTAGTCATTTAATTCAGTATTACTGTTTCTAATACCCGACTTGGGCCGAGAATAGTATAAAATGGTCAGAAGGTTTCATCTTGGCGAATACGGTCAGCTCCCCTCTGTGACTCCTGCAGGTGCCTTCAATGCCGGGAAGGGGACACGTACTTTGGAATCCATCTAGGTGTGACTGCCTCCCAGTGTAATACTCTTCTGCACATTTTAGAAAAAGTCCAAAACGGAACGTGGGGTGGGGTGGGAACCCAACCAAAGGTGAACATGAACTGATAGTTAAACGTTGAGGTCGTGTTTTCCCTTCACATCTCGCAGTTTACGTGGCAAAGATGTGCTCACACTGGGTATCCGTCTCTCCCTGTGCAAAGGCCAGGACCAGAGGAATTGCTCCTCCTCTCAGAATGCCCCTGCAAGGTCATCCTCCCCAGGTTGCTGTATTGACCTTGTCTCTCTGGAGAGAAAGCGTCCCTCCTCCTTCTATGGCTCATTCCTCCCCCGCGCTCTCAGTCCCTTCCCCGCCCCTTTCTCCAGGGTGACAGCCAGCATGTCCCTTTCCTCACTCACCTCTCCTCTCACTTCCGTTACTTCCTCCCCTTCTGCTTGCGAACAAATCCTTGGTCTCCATTAAAGCAAGCAGACAACAACAGCTTTGCCTTGATTTTGTGACTCTCTCCCCTTATCTGGAATTCTGTGAAGGAGTAGCCTGGATTCACTTTTCACTAGATAGCCACTCCTCCATGTATCACGGTACATCCCACCCGCCCAAGCCACAGGCTCAACTTAATTCTGCAAATGTGCAAGGAGTCCGTACTACTGCCGGGCGCAGTCTGGATCCCGACCTCAAGGACGACGCTCTTTTAGGGCAGACAAGCCTGCGGCTCCCTCCCCAAATTACAGAGCGATGGGCTAGTGAGCTGATGGGGTCACATACCGTAGAGAAGCAGAATGGGAGTCATCAGCCCTGTCTTGGGGGCAGGGGCAGGGGGCAGCAAGGAAAGTGTTCTAGTTCTCCATGAGAATGGAGAACCCAGGAAGGGAGAATAGTAAGGGAGGGGCACAGTCTAGGTAGAAGGAGCAGAATGGCCAAGGTCACCGAGGCACCACAACGTGTAGACGGCACTATGTACATGACAAGAGGAGGGGCGTGGAGGCCACAGAGGGTGACAGACAGTCTTCAAGAATGAGATCCCAAAAAACTTCAACTCTTTCTTGCAGACACTGGAGAGGTCCAAGCCAGGGAGGGACGTAATCAGATTTCCTTTTACAAAGTCCTGGGAAGCATCGTTTAGAGGGGGGCGCTCTGCTAAGCAGCTACTCTCATCGTCCAGATAAGAGGTGACAAGAGGCCTGAGCTAAGAGGAGCCTGGGATGAGGACAGGGGATGCCGGATGCTCCCGCAATCTCCCCTCTTCCGCGCGTATCTCGTGCGTCCACCTGGACAGAAGCTCTCTCCCTGCTTGAAACCTGGAGCATCTGTGATGCTTTTCATTTTGTTCTTGCTCCCCTTACATTACAGTCGTTTCTGTATTTCTCTGATTTTCCTCATCAAATTGTATTTCGTCTGTCCTTCCTCAAATTACAGCACCTTGTTCCTAGTAAGAGCTGAAGAAAAGGTTATTTAGTTGAACTGAATTTTCAAGAGCTTCAAACCATGAATAATTGAGGAATCAGCCATGTATAAGTGCTTATCATTTACATAATTGTGTAAACAAGCTGATAAGAATTTTTTCCTCCATTATTTTGATCATCGCAGAATGCCCCATTGTCTTCTCAGTTCTCCAGATTTCAAGGAAATAGTAAGCAAGTATTCTGTAACCCACGGAGGTGGCAGAGGCAGGCCATGTCTGCCTCTTACCTCCAGGGCAAGGGGAGCAAGGAACAGATGATCGCATTGATTGGAAATGAAAGCCATGTATAAATATTGAGAAATACGCTGTCCGCAGAGACAGAAAATTGTGGAGCACACGGCGTGATGGGGCCCGTGCGCCGAGTCCCGAAGGTCAATGTGCAGATACAAATTGATTAAGCTAAGTACTTACTGAAATTGCTTTCCAACACACTGATGAGAATTGATCATAAGCAGGGCCCATATTTACAGCGAAAATGCTTATGTAAAGGTACCCTTTGGTATGTCACCAAAACAAATTTAAATGGTCCAGGTTTTTTTCCCCAAAGCGAAAGAACTTGCAGCGTAGTTAATGAATGCATTGTAAGGAGTCCGCCAGCATTTAGTTTCGTGATTATCTTGTCGTGTGGGGCTGATCGGCCCCGGAACAGCTTTACAGTGGCCTCTTTTCATAACCCTGAGCTTGGCCTCCCTCTCCTCCTCTTTAATTCCAAACCAAAGGACCCTGATGGGCCAGGATCAGTCCTCCCTGATGTAGTACCCGAGCGGCCACTGTTCAACACGACGCCCAGCTCCTAGAAACCGGGAGGCAGAAATCCCCCACCGAGACTGCATCTAACATACTTAAGCGGGACTGTGAGTGCTGCTAGCCACAGGCGCTTGAGCAGCAGGGAGGAGAAGGAAGTAGAGCAGGTGGTCAGAAGGGAAGACCAGGCCGCGCGGAGGAAATGAGAGCAGGGTGCAGAAGACGTAGTTAGCGAGGCTTTACGGAGTAATTTTTATGTGTCAAATTCAAAAGTAATGAGCCATGGGCCACACAAAACAATACATATTGTGGTCCCTGAACCCAAGGAGCTTAGGATTTAGTCAAGAGGGCAATTGTACACCCAGAAAACAAATAATTACCAGTGCATGACAATATAATGATGTACTAAAATGTATAAATATAAATATATATTATGTGTGTGTGTGTGTGTGTGTGTGTGTGTGTGTGTACGTATATATAATGACATACTAATAATCCATCCCGGCATTGGCCGTGCTGTTACTGAGAACCGAGATAGAGTGAGTGTCACTAGTTCCAGGAAGTGGAGAAGAACAGGGCAGATGTCATGGCAGAGGCCATGGGCATCGAGCCTGAGCCTGGAAAGGAGAGATGGTCCAAAGCTAGCAAGACAAAAGGAGCATGACATCTCAGACTTATGGAAAACAGTAAGAATAAAGGGAGTAAAAAACAGAGAGCTAGAGAAGGAAAAAGTTGCTGATGATGGTGAAGTTAGACGGGCCTCAAGTCTTTTGGGCACCTGTGCCAATACTTGGATTGCCTTGGCCAAAGACCAATAATTCAGAGGCAGAAAGTACTTCCGTGGTCCCAGCAGTCTCTTGTAGACTTGGACCAGTGCCAGCCAATTTTTGTTGTCTCTGCAATCACAAAGTGAAGCATATTTTTCCTCGTGTTTACTCGAGAGGAATGTTGTTTACACTGAAAGCCTCACACACTTCAGGCTGATCTTTGACAACTGAATTCTCTTATTACTAACAATTGAGTGTAAAGAACCCACAGAAACTCCACAACAGATGAGATGGCTTCATTAGCTCAAGGTTCCAGTGGCCTCTGAGAAATGGAGAGATTGGTAAATTAAGGATAATTTATTAGATGCATTTCAAGTGGATTTTGTAAAGAGAGAGGGATCTTGTCCACAAAACATATTTTGACAAGCACGGGGAAAGCTTCCTGCATCCACAATTACTCCCACACCCCACCCTCACTCCCTTTTAAATTTTAAGAAAATAAAATTAAGCACCATACCTGGTTCTGCCACATTGTCTAAACTTCTGTCATTGGAGACACATTCTTGTTGGGGTGTTGTCTCTCCTGGATGTCCTTTTGAAAAGGCAGGTGTCCCCAGAGAGACCTGTGTATCCACTTGTGATTTTATTATATGATTTTCTGTCTAAAGGCCATGGGAGGAGGAAAATGCTTAGAAGAGGAGGAGAAATGATGGTTTTTTAGAACATGGCACCCTGCTAGGTTAGACAAGATTGAGGGGGGTATCTAATGCAAGTGATGGATGGTCTGGATAGCTAAAGAACAGAAGGAGGGGTAAAAAATAGAACCAGAAGTGGGGAAGCAAAGGAGAGAGAGAGAGAGAGAGAATGAATCATGATGGAACAAAGCTAGAATCAAACTTTTTCCCCTCTGTAGAGTAGCCTGGAGCAGCCCTGACTGTTGGGACGGATAGGTCTCACATCAAACCTGGGTATCTTCACGTGCTGCCTGTGAACTCAGCACTGCCTAAGATAGCAGAAGGAGGAAGGACAAGACAGCAGTGGGGGCTACTTGGGAGGCTTTACCAGGTACAGAATCTAGATATCGGTCCACAGCTAAGTCAAGTCCAGCTGCAGCAAAACCACAACGCGTCTTTCATGAGGTGCAGAGAAGAAATACCTAGCGCTCACCCCAGTGCTGAACAATGGTGGCTGTGGGCCAAGGGAGCTCCATGATTCCCAGCTGAGTCAGCAGATGTTGGGGAATGATTTAAGAACTTTGGTGAGGAAACTGTGAGAACTCCGATAATCTGATACCAGAAACACACACACACCAAGTGTTCAGTCTAGGACTTTAGGGTTTAGTCTAGTCCAACCCTCATCTTCTAGCTGGGGGATGGGGAGCCCAGAAGAATCGGCATTTGTTAAGTGCTTTCTATCTGTGAGGCGCTGTTTCAATTGTTTTTATGTATCAACTCCTCCCAACAACCAATAACAATCAGTATTGTTATTATCTCCGTTCTATAGAGAAGGAAATTGAGGTAGAGAAAAACCAAACAACCCCCCCCCCATCAAACCACATGGTAAGTGGCAGAGGATGGATTTGAACCCACACAGTGTGAGTCCAGAAGTCCTCCACACAAGCCATGCCCTGAAAGATTTGTCAGAGAGCACAGTCAGACACCAGCAAGGAAAAGCTGCTTCCTGTAACATGAGGCCTGGCCGAGTGAGGTCAGAATGTAAGAATCACTTGTGGGACAGTGATGGCCTGTCCGGGAGAGGTTGTAAGCCACCTGGCGATTCCATGTGGGAGCTGAAGCCCATTCTGGAGGGGAAGCAGGCATGGCAGTAAGTCAGCTATCTCCCCAATAAGGAGAGGTGATTGATTGGTAATGGAGCCACTGTAATAGAAGCTGATAATTATTGAGAAAATTGCCAAGAAATGGAGGAGTAGATGTCCCTTTCCTAGAAGAGGAGGAGCTTGAGGCAATGAAATTGTGATTAGAGTATTGATGAGGTTTTTTTTTTTAAGATTATTTTTTTATTTGACAGAGAGAGATCACAAATAGGCAGAGAGGCAGGCAGAGAGAGAGAAGAGGAAGCAGGCTCCCCGCCGAGCAGAGAGCCCGAGGACGCGGGGCTTGATCCCAGGACCCCGAGATACCGACCTGAGCCAAAGGCAGAGTCCCAACAGACTAAGCCAGGCACCCCTTGATGAGGTTTTGATACTGATCAATGCCACAGCAATAGGCTGGGAGGCTGAAGCTAAAGGGAGAGCCATGATCCATCAAGTCACTCACTCAAGCTCACCTCCTGAACGCTGACCTGGGCCAACTGCTGAAGGCGCTGGAAAGGGAATGAGGTCTAGTCCACCATGAGATTCCCACCGGTTGGATAAAACAGAGCGATAGTAAACAACTCACCTCCCAGAAATATGAGAAATACACGTATGCGTTGCCAGTTATGTGAATATGGTCTCAAATTGCATTTGAGTTTGGACTCCTAGAGTCAGGGAGACAACCATAACAGAGAGCCGTGCAGATGAGACATTGGCGTCTTCAGATGAGGATTATCACTGCCTGGTCTTCATGGGGCAAGACCCAAGGATGGAGCGGTGAGATGTAAATAGGTGATGATGGCTGTAGAGAGGTCACCTTGGCAAGAGGCTGAGTTTTTGCAGTCCCCTTGAATATGGGCAGTTTGATAGAGGAGGAGGAAGGGGAACCCTAACATTAATGGAGATGTTGAGTACATGCCTACTGTGGCACAGGGACGCCTGTAGCTTTATCAAAGCCGAGCAGGGTCTTGTAGCGTAGAGGGGTGGATAAAGACGCTGAAATTGTTATGGGAACAATTATGACTATAACAGAGGTAATGACAAAGATAATGGGTCTGTAATGAAAAGCCGGTGGCTGTAAAGGGGAAGGTGAGGGCAACTGGAATGTGGAGGGGCTGATAAGGGAGGTAATGGTGGTGATGCCAAAGCTAATGGACTTATAATGTAGATGATGTGGAAGGTAATGGAGTTATAATGAGGTGATGCCTACAGAGTGGGGCGGGGGGAGATGATCACCTTAATGGAAGCAAAAGGGACTCTGTGATACAGGTTGAGAATTGTATGCAGAGCATGCGTCAGGATGGCCGCAGCTGTGGGTGACCGGGAACGTGATGAACAGCTACCCCCAAAGTTCTCATTACAGCAGGAGTTCTAATGGACCCTGGAATACGATAATGATGTTAATGGAAAAGATGATGACCTCTATGAAAACCAGGAGCCTTGTGATGGTATTTAGAAGTGCCTGTTTAGTGGGAGAGATGAGAGGAGAAATGGGAGTGGGATGGAGGGTGGACCGGTGTGGACATATTTGTAAATTTCATGGTGGAGTTTCGTGAGGGCTGTTCCCTAGACTCGTCCCTGTGGGTTACTTGTCTTAGTGCAGCTGCTCCTGCTTGTACGAGGCATTTGTCATGCAAGTCTGAGATGAGCAGACATGGCTGCGGCAACAATTCAAGCTTACAATCTAAATTTTGTTCCTAAATTAGGCATGACAACACACTAGCTCAGACAGAGCACTTCTGTGCGCAGATATGTAAACAAAATGTCTGGGAAATGCATGAGTTGCAGCAGAAATAAATGTATATAAAGGTTTTATATATATATACCTAACCATTAGTGCCTCTTCCAAATGAGAAAGTAGGAACTAAATCCTCCATGGTTCTCTGATTAAATTCTAAGACCTTAAAAGGTGGCAAAAGTGTTGGTGGCAGCCTGTGCTCCTGGTCTGGCCAGGAAGACCCTGATGTGGGCTCTGTAAAGGGATATGGGGAACTGGCATTCACAAGGGTCCCTAGTGCTACTGTGTTTCTGCGTCAAGCAACATAGAGGTGTGCGCAGAGTATAGACCATAGACCCAAGAACAAAGAGATAATCCCAGACGCACATCAGGCATCCAGGAAACACAGGCAAAATGTATAGCCTATGATGGGAGCAGAGACGGCCAAATAGACTCATTGTCTGTACAAGGAATTCTTGAGCATGGGACACAGGTGTTCTCTGCCTCCATCCTGTACCTGGATGCCACCTTTCAGGCCAACTCTATTCAAATCACTGGAAAAACTTCTATAAAAATGCAGATTCCTGGGTCTCTCCTCATGGACAATCTGATTCTGTTGATTAGGAGCACAACATGTGAATCTGTATTTTCAAAACTCCCCTGGAAATGTTCCCAGGTATCTACAGTGGGAACTACTGTCTAAGTGTCAACTTGTGTCTCTTAGAAGGAGCGTGTTAGGCAGGATGTGTGGAAAGCACATTTCATAGGCATAAGCCAAACCAGCGTTTTGAGTAGATTTGAGTACCACTCAGAAGCCTCTCCTTCTCAATAGAAAATTACCTTCCCCCTACCTACCCCTCCACTGTACATGAAGTCTACCTTTCCCTTGATGAAGACAAGCACAATTGACTGAAGCCATCTCCCAGCAAGGGACTCCAGAATGCCACTATGGCAATAGGTAGCATTGGGTAACTGGACCCCATTTCCTCTAGAATAGAAGGAATGAAGCAGTGTAGGAACTGAAATGTGTGTGTGGGGGGGGGCAGTGGTGGTAGGGGAGGAAATGGAGTGGCAAGGAGGGAGGGAAAAGGCCAGAAAAGATGTTTCAAGTACCTTTAGTTATGGAAACAGGTATGGATATAGAGGTGAGAGTTGGCACCACCATGTTGTCTTTTGAAGATCTCTCCTGTCCAGCCCTCAGAGGTACCAGAGGAGTTCTAATGGACCCTAGAATACGATAATGATGTTAATGGAAAAGATGATGACCTCCATGAAAACCAGGAGCCTCGTGATGGTATTTAGAAGTGCCTGTTTAGTGGGAGAGATGAGAGGAGAAATGGGAGTGGGATGGAGGGTGGACCGGTGTGGACATATTTGTAAATTTCATGGTGGAGTTTCGTGAGGGCTGTTCCCTAGACTCGTCCCTATATATTGTTCTTTAGGATTTCCAGGGATTAAAAAATGTTAATATTGGGAAATATTCAATTTATGCTTTGGGAAGTACAAATTGCTTCTGTCCTTATATGGTATATAAGTCATGCACATGTACCTATGTCTACACCTGAATTAACCAAATTAGAAAATTGGTATGGGGTGCCTGGATGGCTCTGTCAGATAAGGGTCTGATGACTCTTGGTTTTGACTCAGGTCATGATCTCAGGGCCATGAGATTCAGCTCAGAACTGGGCTCTGCCCTAAGTGTGTAGCCTGCTTAGGATTCTCTCTTTCCCTCTTCCTCTACCACTCACCACCCACCACATACCACTCAGGCATGTGCTCACTCCCAGAAAGAAAGAAAGAAAGAAAGAAAGAAAGAAAGAAAGAAAGAAAGAGAAAGAAAGAAAGAATACTAAACAGTTGTTACAAAGAAAATGCATTCTTTCAATTGCTGAACAAAATGATAGAATATTCCTCAATACCCTGTGTCTTAATACTTCAACTTCAACTTTAATTGAGTTGAATACTTCAACTCAAACTCTTAGAGAGACCAGGAATGTCCTGAAAGATTGCAGTACAAAGCCACAGTCATGGTTTCTTTTCTTCAGAAGAAAAACTTAGGTCCGTTAGCACCAGCTTGCCCAGATCTGTCTCAGGGACAGAAACCCAGAGCATTTACTCATGTTCCCTTATAGGAATAGTGAAGTTCAAGCCCTACTTGATCCACTTAGGACTAATTAACAAGCAATCCGATTGAGGCTGTGATGGAAAGTGAGCTCGTGGGCACAGTGTAGGTCTTCTCCTCATCTGGTCACTTCTCTCACCCTTCCTGGTCACCACTGTTTTGAGAAAAGGCACCCCCACAGTCCTTTCAGAACTATGCCTCATGACAGGGATACTGACCTACCACTTGAGAAATGCCACCTTCCTCCTGAGCCATGTTGTCATTTGTTAGCTGCTAATCATTCATTAACCTCCCAGATACCTCCTGAAAGCCAGGACCTCACCTTCATTTGCAAAGGTGGCTCACTGGGTCCCCCTCTAATAAAATTACAACTTCAGGAAACAGATCATTTGTATCAAATACAACCCCATGGCTTCCTCTTATGTTAATCATTTCAGGCAGGTGCTATTAGGTAATTCAATCACTGGGCTACAGAAAGCAGCCACTGAATTAATGAGGAATGAACTCAAATTCTGAATAAGAGATTTTCTGAATAAATGGCTCTGAATGAAAAACCAGGAGCCAAGCCTATAATCACAGCAGATGACAACAATACAAAATTGCATATTAAACACAGTCCCCACTTCCATCTATTCTCAGTCCACAAACTCTTTTGGAGCCAAAAGAACATATTGCAACTGCCACCAGCAGCCTTCCATATTTGCCGCTTTTCTAATATTTCCTTAACGCTTTTTCAGGTGAACAGAATAAATTCTGTAGCTCTCATCCCAATTTAAAATAAGCCGTAGTTTCCCCCCAAGCCTAACCTTTCATTCAAAAGAGCATCTTTCTCCACAGACCCATTCAGAGTTGAAATCTCTCTGGCCTCCCATTGGCTTGCCTGAATTCAGCCTCCCTCCCCTCTCGGTGCTCTCCCACAGCACCGGGATGATCTTTCCCAAACTCAGATCTCCCCACTTCACATCTCTGCTTAACACCCTCCATTCACTTTCACTGTCTTCATCGTTTTAACATGTCACACAAAATTCTTGGTGGTGGGGTCCCAGCTTGTCTGTCTAGCCCATCTCTGGTTTTTGCCCTTACGGAGTACATCCTGAATCCTAGCTGTGCCCAGGCTCTTGACATCTGTTCACCTTCTGTGCTTTTCAAATTGCCACATTTTTTCCCCGTAGAGTACCTAAGCCAACCTCATTCTCATCTTTTAAAATTCCTCTTGAATGATGCCTACCCTGATCCCCTCCATACCTCCATTCCTCCACTGAGCCAGGGGCCTTTTCTCCTTGCTTTCTTAGCACCTGCAGGCAGAGCTCAATTCCTGAACCTAACTTTCAATACTACAATGTCTGGAGCATCAGTTTCTCTCTTTAATTGGACTGCCATCAACCTGAGAATAAGACTAGATAGTGTTTAACCTGGTATTTTCAATGCTGGACATATGGTAGATACATCATAAGTATTTGATGAATGAATGGACCAGTAGTAGAATAAATGAAATCATGGTTGAATAAATGAATGAACCCAATGACACGGTTTATGCCAATTCTTGCAGCCACCCTTCCATTTCCTAACTCTGAGCAGCAGCATTTGAAAAGTTTACTTTCATACTCTAAAATTTGGTCAATGAAGACCTGGTACAGAATGAGTAAATTTCCCTGTAGTTCATGATGTCGCCACCATGTCTTCATTCTCCCACTCCTCAGTAAATACCTAACAAACTAGACTCTGCAGCAGGGACAGGGTGTTCCCCTGTGGCTGGTAACCACTGATGGGACAAACTGCCCAGTGACACTGTTGCCTTCCTGGGGCCCAGGCTTCCAGCTCCACGAGAAATCTCCCCAGCTCTGCACACGGCATTTGGTTCTCACAGAGCTGTGGTCGCCTGGCATTCATCATGCTGTGCTTCATCAGTGATTTAATCAGGTTTGAGTTTTTAACAACGTGCTCGTCATGCTCACTTAACTTAAAATCAAGCCCGTTCGGGCATTAGTTGGTACTATTCACTCAGTCTGGTAGTTTTGGCATTTAAAACTCTAGAATATTTCATCAAGGGGCACTGTACATTTTTACAAAGAACCCCTTATACATGAATCTCGTAGACTGGCTCCCTGGTGGAAATATCCTGGCCTTAGGGATCATAGTGCTATGAAAGAAGTGTTTGCATAGCAGTTTCCTATTGACACCATAACAAATGACCACAAACTTAGTGTCTTAAAACAATACATTTTTAATATCTCAGAGTTCTGTAGGTCAGAAGGATGACATGGATCTCATGGGGCTAAAATCAAGATAGGGAGGGCTGCATTCCTTCTAAAGTTTCTATGGGAGAATCCATTTTCTCACCTTTTCTACACTCTCTGGAAGTCACCCACATTCCTTGTTTGTGCCCCCTTCCTCCAGTTGCAAAGCCTGCAGTGGCTGTTAGAGTCCTTCTTATGTCTTATTGCTCTGGCCTCCACTTCTCTCTCCCTCTTGCACTACTAAAGACCCTTGTGACTATATCGGGCCCATCTGGGTAATCCAAGATAATCTCCCTATTTTAAAGTCATCAAATTAGCAACCTTCACTCCATCTGCAATCTGAATTTCCACTTTCCATGTAACAAAACACGTTCACAGGATCCGGGGATTAAGACATGGACATCTTTGGGGGTTTATTATATATCTTACCATACTTGTGTGTCTGTGGACCTCTGGAAGGCATCCTTTGCATAGCCTTGTGGGTCCAGCCATCAACAGCATTGGTGTCACCTGTAAGCTTGATAGAAATGCAGACCTACAGGCCCCAGCCCAGACCTTTAGAATTAAAATCTATATTTTCACCAACTTTCAGGGGATTAAGTGACCACATAATGAGTATGAGAAGCACCATTCCAGAGGCTCCTCACTTGGCAGAGGAAAGAGCTGGCACTTAGTGCTGGACAGACAGTAGTAGTATCTGGGAACATATTAAAATGGATGGATCTTGAGGAACTCAATCAACAGATTGAGTAACTATTAGAGGCTGCTGTCTCATGTCTATATTTCAAAAATTGCTTTCCCCCAATAATAATAATAAATTAAAAGGAAAACCTTGTAACTTTGAGTGTCTGACAAAACTTTGTTAAACATTTCTAATTTATATTTAGAATCAATGTCACTAAAATATCAGTTCTAGTGAAATCTTCAAGGTGCCTCCTCAGACTGGAAGCAGAGAACTCAATTCCTTTGGAGAGGATGCTCCTACTTCTAAGTGAGGTCACTTTCCCAGATCGTTCAGGGACCTTCTACAAGCTTATTCCTGGTGTGAAGAGGGTTCTCTTCCATGAAGACATTTTCTAAGAGTGACTGCCAAATCCACTTACATGGTAACTATTTTTTGTGGATGTGTCCACCTACCAGGAAATAGGATCTTCCAAGGTCAAGATCTCACTCATTTATCTACAGTGCCTATCACAGTAGCTGGCTTTAGAGTGGCTACTCAATGTGGGTTTACGGCTTTGGGGATGAATGAGTCATTGTCCCTCAGAAAGTGATGTAATAATGTCATGCTTAGTGAGACATCTACATGTACCAGGAAGTGATACCACAAAAAAGTTCCCAAATTCAAATTTTCTGTGTCATTCTAAGAGGAGAGTCCATGATCACCCCCCTGGGTGTCTAGGGAAGGCAAGGGGAGCTTCCAGAGATCTGGCTGTGTGAGAAGTAGTTAGTTTAAATCCCTATCCTTCACACCAAGGTGTGCTAAAAACAAGAAGTTTTATTTTTCAGAGATGTCAGATGGCAGCTGTCATAGGTCAGCATGGGGAGAGAGGGTGGAGATATTCTTTATGAATGTTTAATTACAAGAAAAAAACCCTTAGACTTCATAATCCATCATTCTGCTATAAAATCAATATGACAGGGCTCAAATATCTTTATCATGACAGTGTTTTATTCTAAAAATGTATTTTTCTACATGTTATAACTTACAAAATAATAAAAAAATAGCTTTAACATGACATAAATGAAAACACAATTTAATGGAATGGCATTTTGTGAATTTACACCGAAGCAAATATTTGACATGCTTTATTTAAATTAATTTGCTCTGCATACTCTGCCATTTTGCTGGCAGGCGAGCTCTGTGTTATCATGCATTGGCTGCACCGGGCTTTGAGACTCATAGTGAAGAATAGAAGCTGAGGGACCCAAGGGGACCCAATTCTGAGGTTCCCCCAGGTCCACACTCAGGTTCAACTGGCAGTAAAAATTGGCTAGATGTGGGCAGGAAGTTGTTTAACAAAATGATTATGTCTACTCAAAGTGTGATATTCACTTCCATGTTGGTAACATTTTTGCCATATAAATATTAAATTGCTTTTAGTAATCCTAAACCAGTCCTAATGAGCATTCTATGTAAATTATAAGCAAAACAATTTTGTGTGTGTGCATTATAAACACAAGGCTTTCGTAAACTTTCTAAGAAAACAATCTGCTAGTGCTAGAATGCTCATTCTATCGGTTAAGGGGAGAAACTAAGGCATATGTTTAGTAAGTTACTTCTGGCCCTTTATGAAAAAATGTGCTAACCCCTGCATTTATAGAATAAACTTGATTTGCAAAGACTGAATAATACTTGTTTTGATTTGGAATCCAAGATACTAATCCAATTTTCCCCAGCCTCCCAGTGGATCTGATTAAGAGTTTTCCAATAGTTTATAGTTATAGAAACTGTATTTGATTATGGTTATTATTTGCTTTCCATAACCACTAACCTGGCACAAAGACTTCTATCCCAAAAGGGGTTCTGAAACAACAATAATGGTGCTGGTGAGCACCAAGGACAGATCACGACCTTCACAGGATGGATGCTATGAACTGGCATGGGTCACGACAAAAATAACATAATTTTCATACATGTGGATAGCAAATTGTGGTGTCTTCTTTACTTATGTGCAAATGTCTTCACAGCTATTAGGATCAGGTACATTTTGAAGATGAAGGTTATAATACACAGGCCAAATAACGATTTCAGACTTATGGGAGGAAACTAAAATACATTTTCAAAAGGAATTTCACACACACACATAGACAGACACACACCATAGAACCTGTCTCCGCCATTTGGAAAAGTTATGCTCCATTTTTTCATTCACAAGAAAATTTTTAAAATGCAGGACAAGATGGCCCTGATTAAAAAATCTCTACATTTAACAAAGCATCCATTCTTCACTGGTAGAAAGAGTTTGCACACAGCCCTTTCAAACCAAAATCAAACAGGGTGCACTTTTAACTCTTCAGGGTTAGTGTTGGGCCACACCCTTGAGCGAACTGGAAAAGATCCCCTTCTAAAATCCTGTCCTCTGTGTCCACTGTTACCCCGCTCCCAGAGTCAGTCATTAGACGCCGGGCAGTTTGGAGTCGCCATGAAGAGACTCTTGAAAATGGGAGCGCAGAGAGGAGTTCTTCAGGTGCCCGGGCAACTGTGAAATGACAAAAAGAAGATAAGAGCCAACAAAATCAAGAGGCAGGAGAAAAACTGGAAGCAGCAGCATACAGTGGATTACACTTTTTTTCAAAGATAACCCAAAAACAGGTTTTATCATCCAAAAGGCTATTTTCTCTCTCATCTAGGAATTAAAAAAAAAAAAAAAGAGTGAAAAGGAACAGTTCTACAGCAAAGTTTGGTTTAAGTAACCTCAGCAGGTAAAGCTTTCAGGTGTGTTTGTTTTTAATTTTAATTTTTTTTTTCAGATAAAAATTCAACTGGTAAGAGAAACCATCATTCCTAGGCAGGCTCAGGTAAAAAAAAAAAAAAAAAGATGCTGTTGAACAGAAACAATTACCCCAGCCCAATAATAAACCAAACCAACAACAAAAAAAAACCTATCTTTTCAGTTAATGCAGAAAATACTCAGTGACAAATATGTTTACTTTATGAGGTATAATCCCTGTATCTTCATTCAAAGAATCTACAGTCTACTTCTGGAGAGAGAACTGACCCACGTCATTAGAGAATGGCATGAGATGGTGTCTGTTCTAATAGTGCTGTAGAAATGGAGAGATACGAGGGAGGAGTCTGGGGACACAAAACTGTATTAATCATCTAGTCTCTCAGTTTCTGTGAGGAGAGACGCTGGATGCAACTTAGTTGTTTGGTTCAGGTTCAGGGTCACTTGGGAGGTTGCAATCCAGCGGTCAGCCGCAGCTGCAGTCATCACAAGGGTTGATTGGACGGGGCTGTGCTTCCAAGCCTACTCACATGGTTATTGGAAGTTCCCAGCCCCTCATCCTGTAGGCCCTTCCACAGGGTGCGTAACAAATCGACAGTTGACTTCTGCCAGAGCCGGCAATTGGAGAGAGGAAGAGAGAGAAAGGGAGAGTGCCCCCCAAAGAAACCACAATCTTCTTATAACCTAACCTTGGAAGTGACTTCCCATTATTTCTGCCATATTCCATTTGTTAAAAGTGAGTCAAGAAATCCAGTGCACATTTCAGCAGAGGGAATTACACAAGGGTGTGAGTACCAGGAGGTGGGGTCATGGGGGGCCACCCTAAAGGCTTTCCATTATAGTAGCCAAAGGTGTTACTCAAGGAGGATGGTCAGCAAACTATAGGTATGGGACCTGACACAGGACTTTTGTGAATAAAGTTATATTGGCCCAGAACTACACCCATTTGCTTGTCATCTGTGGCTGCTTATGCACTAGCAACTGCAGAGTTAAATAGCTGTGCCAAAGACCCTATGGTCCTCAGAGCTTAAAGTATTTACTACCGGAAATGTTACAGGAACGTTTTGCTGAGCCCTGCTCTAGAGCAGTACTCAAAATTTATATGCATATGAGTCGCCTGGAGCTCTTTAAAATGTGGGTTCTGATTCAGTAGGTCTGAATGAGGACTGAAACTCTGCATTTCTAATAAGCTCTCAGGTGACACTGATGTTGCTGGACCGCAGAGCACACTTTGAGGGGCAAAGTTTGTAGACCTTGAGGGATGAGAGGGTCTTGGGAAGGGAGGAGAGGGCCTCCCAAGTAGGGAGAAATGGCATGGCTTTGGGGGAGAAAATAAGAAGATCAGGCTGTCTGGAACAGAACAGAAGACATGAACCTAATCTCCCCAAGAAGAACAATTGCAAAGAGCAACACTAAGCTCCGAGGCAGTTGAGAAGACAATGGAGAAACAATATATAGTTTTGGTCCTTTGTATTTCAAGATACACAGTCTTTAAAAAAAAAAAAGTGATCAGAATATGGTCGATTGTTTAATCAAACAAATCACCAGAATTGAAAAAGAAAAAAAAGTAAAAGAAGAAAGGTTGGAAGGAAGGAAAGAAAGGGAAAGAAGGAATGAGAGAAAGGAAGGAAGGATCTACACAGACATTTGTTTAGTTTCCACTTGATGTTGATGTGTTGTTGATGTGTTAGATCCTGCAGACAAAGATAGACAGTTCCTTCTCACCACTCAGGCTGGTGGTGGACAGAAACATATTTATACACTGGAGGCCTTGCATTGTGATAGGTATTTTAATAGAATTATCTGCCTGGTACTGGAGGAAGACAATGGGAAGGAAAATGGTCTTGAAAGATGGGTAGGAGTTTGTTTTGCTGGACAGGTGAAGAAAACATTGGAGGCTGAGGAATATTATAGAGACACAAGAGGGCAGGAACTGGGTAGAGGTTGTACAGGCCTGAGGTATGAGATATCTGTCAGGTAGGGGAACACGAGGGCTCAGGAAGGGAAGAAAGTGGGGGCCAGACATGAGATGGACAGACAAGAAGACAAAGGCTGCCATTGGCCTCAGATACTGCAGGAAGACTTTCACACTCCGTCGGGTGACGGTATCCGGTATCAGGTAACTCACATCACGTTCCTGGCACAGAGGAATGCTCAGTTACCACTGGCTCTGGTTCTAGTTTAGAAACTGAAGGCCATATGAAGGATTTCATACCTGGGAAAGCAGAAGAGGGAGAAGCATCATTCATTTGGCCTGCAGGTGAACTAATTTTCAGAATCCTTGAGATCAAGATTTCCAAGCAACCACTGGAGTTCTTGTGACATATGGGTTGTGTCATAGTATATCCACCCTCATTGGCTTGTATCTCCACACACTGGCCCTGCTCACTTCCAGGGGAGGACCAAGGAGGAGGCAGCTGCTCAGAGAGCTTGGCTCTCCCTAGCCATGGAGCAAAGGCAAGGTCTTTGCTTACAAAGGAGGAGTGGACCTACGTGGAGACCTTCCATGTATCCCATTCAGACTTGGCTCCATTACCCTTGGCATCACCGTGGTCCTGCAGAGCCCATGTTCCCCACCATGACAAACAACGCTGCTGCACTGTTATTGTCAATTGGGTGGTCTGTCTCTGTCACAGACAAGTCCTCCTGTCTTTAAGCTCTGCAAACTCGGAGGCTGTATCTAGTTCACCACTATATCCTTGGCACTTAACCCAGTCCTGGGCTTGGAGTAGGCACCTAGCAAATCTATATCAGAAGAGCAGTGGGGCTAGTAATATTTCCCACCTCACTGTTCATTGTGAGCACTGTTAATTAGTTTGTTAGGGCTTCTGTAACAAATGACTGCACCCTGGGTAGTTGAAACAACAGGTACTATTTCCTCTCCATCCTGCAGGCTGGAAGTCCAAGGTCAAGATGTTGGCAGCATGAATTTCCCAAGGCCTCTCTCCTTGGCTTGCAGAGGCCCAGCTAGTGTCTCATTGTGTCTTCACATGCTCTTTTGTCTGTGCCTGTGTACTCCTGGGGTCTCTGTGTGTGTCCTAATCTCCTTTTCTCCTAAGGACAGGCAGATTGGATTACAACGCATACTAATAGCCATTTTTAACTTAATTACCTCTTTACAGATTTTACCTTCAGATATAGTCAGGCACATGCTGAGGTAATAGGGGTTAGAATTTCAATATAAATGTTTGGGGGACACAATTCAGCCCATAACAAGGATTAAATGAGCTACTGTAAGTATCTAGAATGTTGCCTGGGGTATAGTGCCACAACAGGGCCCACGATTACCACAAGCAATTTGGAAGGAACACAGAGAACACCTTGGACAGAGGGACCCTCTAGACTCAGCTATTTTTTAAAGAGTGTTTGGAGTTTTAAGATTTATTCTGAAAGCCAGAAAAGTTCTATAACTCTGTATACCCTCCTAGGCTCATCCTCACGGGGTGGCGTGGCCCCAGTAAGGATGGCTTCCGGTCCCTCTCCTCTCCCCACCGTCCCTCATGAACCATTGCTATACCCATCATAGCCATTGTTTACAGGCTATAATCCATGTCCTGTTTCTTACATACTCTTCCCAACAATCCTGTTAGGCAGGAATTATAACTTTACAGATGGGAAAAACTGAGTCCAGAGAGGTTAAGGGACCTTAACCTGCCAAGACCAGCTTTCTCTAGGACCAGCCTCGTTATGGGCGAAGCAGTGTGGAATGTGTAAAGCGTTTCAGACGTGGCCCCTCTGGGGACACCCTACTGTCGAGACCCTCACAGCATCCACTGTTAGGGCTTGTGATAAGCCTTTTGAGACTAGAAGCCGGTGTTAATACGGAAGCCTGCCGTCCCATCCAGAAGGGCATTCCACATGGGCATGGTTTCCTGGTTCTGATTCCCGGCACACTTTTCATCAGGCTACAGACTACAGAAAAAAAAGAAAAAAAAAAAAGGCTAAAAATTCTTGCCTGCCTCCTCCGTCTTCCTCCTCATCTCTTCCCTCCTCCCAGAATCTGTTACAGGAATTTTATTCCCCTTAATTTACTCTGCAAATTGCTCAGCTTGAATACTGTTATTCCACAGCTCTGTGAATGGAGCATTGTGAGATTTTTAGCCTACTCGCGCTGCGTGCAGTGCTTGCTCTGCTGGGAGGGAGCTGCCCTGGCAGGATGGGAGCCAGGACCTGCCTGTCCCAGGCTTTGGGTAGCTTGTGAAATCCCTAATCAAGCAGCTTCTCATATGTGCAGGGATTTATACTTTCCAGAACTCAGTTATCCCCATCAGGTCATTTACATAAATACCATAGAACAAGACATAATACCTTTTATCTATACAGCTCTTTTTCCATTGACCAAGTCCTCTCATCTACATTACCTGATTTACAGATAACATATAATAATATAATACTCTAAAGATGTATTGATTCCTTCCATATGAACAGCGCTATTATAACCCGTTACAGGAGAAGAGCACAGGCTGTCAGGTTTTGGAGCAGCAGGATGTAAGCCCTGATCTGCATTAGTGCTTATACTGCTGGAATACAGCCTCCTAGAAGACACTTGAGTTTGGCTTTCCCGTCTCAGAGAGCCTTTCCTTCCTTCAGCCATGGCCCAGGGTCTCTGTCCAAGGTTCTGGTCTCCCAGCCATTCTGAGCAATGCCACTGAGCCTGTCCTAAGGACACGGAGTGCACCCACACACAGTGTGACAGGGCATCGTCTCTCTCACCATCCAGTGTGGCCATGCCCGGGAGCTGCCTGAGCAGGTGTTGGTTGCATTTCAAGACTCTGTGACTGACACTTAAGCCATGGTCTAATATTTAAGGAATGGTTGTAGGACTCCTCAAAAATATTGGAGAATAGCCTTGATTTGTCCAATAGATCCACTCCATCCTGCAGTCTTGGTAATCTTTATCAAGGGCATATCTGATTGTGCCGTCCACGCCACCCTCAAACCCTCCACATCTTCACCGGCACGTGTTATGTCTTATCTTTTCAATGAGAGTTGGCAGCTCTAAGGTGAGCTCTCAGTGTGGTTTGGAAGTGCAATGCCCAGATGATCCGTGATGTTGAGCTCCTATCTTGATAACTGTTATTCATTGCTTTAGATTGGTTTTTCTAGAAACAAACTTTGAGCCAGAGAGTTCCATGCACAAGGTTTATCAGGGAGAATTCTTGGCGGGAGTGGGGGTAGATCTTTACAGAGGTGAGGAAGGCAGGACTGAATGGGAAGAAGAGGTGACAATGAGGTTTTCAGTGAAACTTCAGTCAATCCTATAGGGCACCATGGAGTTGGGATGACCCACTGAGTTGCCCCAAATTGAGGTGAGAGGACAGGCATTTGTATCCCTGCAAAGGGCTGGAAAGTAGAGCCTAGGCAGGGAGACGCCCTGTGGCCCAGGGCGATGGTCAGGGAAGGACAGAGCTGTGAGCCTTCAGTGGCCGATATTCTAGCATGGGGGCTGGATGTGTCTGAGCAGAGCAGCCCTAGCATTCACTCCACCAGAGTTCCAAATTTCGCTGCACCAGGAAATAGGAATATTGGAGGCCATCTTGGAATCCCGGTTAACCCTGGACACAAGCGTGTTGTTCTTCTGCCTGGCCCTGCTTTTCTTCCTTGCCCATCAGGACAGGATGAATATATCTTTGCCAAGATCCCATTTAGCTGGCAGCTCTAGCTAAAAGGGGAAAGCCAGGCAAGGGTGAGACAGCCTTCTGCTCCACACCTCTTCTGTCCAGACTCTTTGAATTGGCCAACTCCCCTTCTGTGCCGTGGTCTTAATCAGGCTTTTCTAGGGCATGCTGCATTCCTTACCCCGCTGCCTCCCTGCACGGAACCTTCTTTTCCTAATTTATTTTCAGCCCTGAAGCTGATCTCAGAGGCAGCATCTGGTTCTGCTTTTAAAACAAAGCTGTGGCTGAGTCGGGCAGAGAGGCACAGAAGTCAAAAGCACGCTTGTCCCCAAGGTCACCCAGCAACAGCACAGCGCTCGTTCTTCTCTGCCCACAGTGTCTCCTCCCAGCATCCTTTGTTGTCAACATGCAACTTTTATTCACCTGGGCTTATTACAGGGTCCTGGGGTTATGGAATCCGCAGCGAGGTCAGAGCCACCGGGCTTCGGAGGCCCTCCCAAGCGCCAAGGCACTCAGAAATTCTACATCCATATGAGGAAAATAGAAGGGAGGAGGACTGAGCTTCAAGTTTTAGCTTTCCCTTTGGCAAGCAAAGAGCCTGCCTGCAGCTCTCTGGGTTCAACGTTCAATATCCCGAAACCAAAGTGACTGGTCTGTCACAGAAGCTAAACCAGCCCACCCCCAGGGCCCCACGGGAGGTCCTGACTCATTCATGACGCACGGTAGATGTGAAGACAGCCTTTGAGCTCCACTGGAGCTGCTGTTCCCATTTCGGTTCAAGTCTTAGCAAGACTGAGGCTGTCACACAATGGGTGTCGTCACCGTGTTGGGGGCAGGAGAGACATGTGGCCCGTTTCTTGGGCCGTCAGAACTGCTTTTTGTGGTAGAAATGGCTGCCAGTGCCTGCACGTTGACCCCAACCATGGGCATAGGATTTTGGGGGGCGCTTTCTCTCTCAACTCTTCTGTTGTGTTATGTCATAATCAGTACTTTTCAAGCTAGTTCAGTTGTATTTCTAAAATATATGGTCACAGTGGCTGTGTAGTGGATTGCCTGGGAGCAGGGGTGGAGACAGAAGAATAGACAGGTGGGCTTCTTGCTAGGACATCGCTAAAAAATTGAGGCTCTTCCTTCACCCAGCTGCGCATCTATATCCCTGTGCCACTCCAAAAGGTCTTGGAGGGCACCTACACCAGGACACTGGAGCCTGTGAGGGGGAACTGCTTGATTAATTACCAGCGATAACCAAGTGGGTTAGCTCATTTCTCCCTGGAAGGGTCTGTCATGGAGGAAGAACCTGGCACAGAGGAACACCCTTGGCCCATGGAGGGTAGAGTCGTAAAGGCAGCCTATTACACCTGCAGAGACCGGGGCACAGAGCCTGGGCTCCGGGGCGAGGATGGGCAGGGAATTGAACAGGGCAGCAAATACAAAACATCCCCAGCTTTTAATTTCAGCTGCGGGTACAGAGAAAACAAAGGTGGCTGGTCGAGCGTCAGGGAGAAGAGGGGTCAGCACCCCCGCCCCGGCCACTGTCATCTCTGCCTGGAGATCCCGGCCCCACCATCCCTCATCCGACAAGTGTAGCTCTTAGAGCTCTGCTAGGCTCATATTAAATTCTCAGAAATGTCAGTTATTGTTACTTTAATTATTATTATTACCCATAAGGCATGTTTTCCTTTGTTATTTTTAATTGGAGGGGAGGACGGTGCCATTCCCAATTTCTACTCCGAAGAAATATTTTCCTGCTTCTTCTTATATATTTGGAAAAGGAAAACCAGCAACAAACACAAACAAATAACTCCCCCAACCCCCTACACACATGAAACGCGATAGAATTGGAGAGGTCCTGTAAGATTTCAACCTCAGGGGAGCCAGAACGCAAGGCCCACGCCCTGTGGAGTGTTGGCCTGTGTAGGTCTTGCTTCTGGTTTACGTTTCCTCTGTTGTTGTTGTTTTTCTTTTTAATTATGATCAGGTGACCTTGTTCCATAAAGTGTGGCTCAAATACCAGCAACAGAAGGTTGAGCAAACAGAGTTTAATGCTATAATCAAATGCAACCTACAACCTCGTTCTTATGGTACATATTAGTGATAGATGATGATACTAACAGTCATTTGGGCTGCGTGGTAATTGGCCACACCAGACAGGGAGTTCGCTTAAATTACTACTCAGAGTCTGACTTCTGTATGGTCGGGTTTTAAATCCCCTGCTCCCTGCGCTCTCGGAGCGAGCTCCCTGGCTTCCCCACCTCCCCTGGTGGCGGAGACTTCTTCCCTATCACATCCCTTCTCCACTGAGATTCAGAGTAGGACCCAGAGCTTCCCTGGCTTAATGAGGGGGAAAAACAAGAATAGAAGGATTGGAGCGGATGTCTCAGGGTGATAGAAGAGACCGACACAAAGAGACACCCCATAATAGAAGTCGATTGCACCCTGTCCCAGCAGCCCAGGGTGGGGGTTCCTCATGGACCCAGAGTCTCTGTCGGTTCCTCCGTCTGTAGCTCCTTGGAGTTCCCGGCACCCCATGGCACATGGAGGACAGAGGGGGACAGACAGAGCTACCTATCCTCCCCAGCCTGGCAGGGACCCTCATTCCACAGGCTCAAGTGCCCGCAGTGAGGACTTGCTGGGTATAAGGGGTTGCAGACTGTCCCAGCAGCGCCAGCAATGTTCACACGGGTTTTGGGGTGAGCAGTCAGCCATCTCTGCTACAAAGCATTTTGCAAGACCCTAGCGGCACCTGTCTGGCTTAAACACTAGTGATTATTACCTAACACAAGCACTGAAGATACCGGGAGACCTGCTAATGGTACTGATGCGGCACTCGGGCGGAGAACACATATTGAGCCCCGGGGATCCCCAGAAGCATGTATTCTTACAGAAAGCGGAAGCCAATTTTCCCCCAGGACTCCTCCACCCCACCCCACAGGCAGTTGCCCCTGGCATTGGGATCCAGGCCTGGAGCCTCCGCAAAACACAAAGACCTGTTTGATCACCCTTTATAGCAAAACTTGTTAAGCAGATATTGGTTTATCCAAGAGAATGCACACGTGGAAGCAATTGTTGTTCCCAAGCTAACTGGACACCCTGTCATGCTCCAGTAAAAATATCAGATTATTGGAACTAGTTAATTCAAAATCCATTCTTCCTGGTCCCTTGCCTTCCAAATTAATGACATTTGCTGATATTGACAGTGAGAGAGGGGGTGGTCGAACAGGTGGAGGAACACACGACTCCCCGGGCTTTGGTGGCTTCTGTTCCCACGGGCCTGATACGGAGGTACCATGGGGGATGTGGGGAGGTGGGAGGCAGCAACAGTGTGCGTACTAGAAAATCAGATTTTAAGTACTATTTTTCCCCCCAAAAGACTCTTGAAAGGAGCCAAGGAGGAAAAGAATGCCCAGAGCAATTAGTGTCATAATTAAGAAGTTCTGAGAAGGGGGGTGCTTCTGGTAAGCTTTGTTCCATGGGAGTCATCCCTCCCTAGGCAAGCAAGACTTGAGGCCCAGGAGCTCTGAGAGGCCACTGAGTGTGCAGCTGTACCATCTACCAGCAGGCTAAATGTGGGTGAGTCGCTTCACTGTGCCTCAGTTTCCCTGTTAGCGTCAGTACCTACCCTGAAGTAGAATTATGAGGATTAGATGCATTAGTATTTGTAGCATGTTTTGAGGGCACCTAGACCATAGTAGTTCCTTTAGAAATGTGTATAAAATGGGGTGAAAAAAGCTGGATTAAAACCCCTGTTTTCCCTTTGAACAGCTAGGAGAACGCGATCCAGTTTATTTCAATGCCGAGCCTCAGTTTCTTGTTGGCAAAATGCAGATCCTTTTCTAGACGCCCAGAATACTCTCACGGGTGGTGAGCTGGGCGAGACGGGGAGCAGGGGCGTGCTCGCCCAGTGGCTGGCACAGAACTGGCAGTTAATAAATGCTAAGTGCTACCTCGAGCCGAATGTTTAAAGTATTCCCAGATCCCAGCAAGACAGAAAATGAGGGATGTCGGTAAACAGTGCCAGGGAAGCGCCATGCGTGTGGCAGCCCCAAGTCACCGAGAGGAGCCCGTGCCAGCCAACACTTCCATTTGTACTTATTTCACAGAATAAGGAGCCACGCGTGTGCCGAGTTCCCACCCAGGCTATTAGAGAGACGTATGTAGCTCATCCACGCAGACTGGCGGGGGCGGGGAGGGGGGACAAGGAGAAGGCAGGGAATACCTGGTGAAAGGTATTTAAATAAGGAAGATGGATTTACTCCCACAGACTTCAGGCACCTATAGACGGGAGTCTAAAAATAGCACAGAGACTCAGAATCCGGGAGAGTCAGGCACTCAGAAAGAACGAGCTGGGAGCCTTTCTATTTTAATAACAGGAAAACGCACCAGTACGTGAACTCCTCTACGTGGAAAAACAATGCAAAGACTTCCAAAAATTAATTCCAGAATGCCTCAAGGAGGGTGGGGTGTTAAACATCTGCCAGGAGGAATCTGCCCGCTTGCTCCCCCGGAGTACAGTCCAGGGTCCCCCGTGGCTCCAGGACGGGACTGACGGGACCTGGGGAAGCCACACCACGGAGTACTCCAGGACTGCAGCGAGATTTCTTAATTCTGTTCCTTTCCCTGAGCGAGTTCAGGGAAGACACGGTTTGGGTGCGTGAGGATTAAGGGACTGTCCGTGTCAAATGCCTGATGCAGGTCCGAGGTCCCAGCAGGCATGAAGGGCACTTATGACGTCATGATCATCACAGCGTCTCCAGGGACGAGGGCAGTCAGCCAGCCTGCAGCGACCGTGGAGAGCATCATGGGATGGCGACAGGCTGCCCTGTTCCCAGGGCTTGGTCCTCAGTCTAGCTGGGGAACATTGTCGCTAGTGACGTCAAGTATATTTTGTTCCCTGGATTCCATTCCCAGTACAACAAAGGGATCATCTTTTTCCTCCTGTCCTTAGACCATCTTGATTCAGTCACTCAATAAGCATTCCATCAGCGCTTACTGTGAGCCGCAGGCACCAGAGTTAAAACTTCAGGTGTACTGGGCTCCTCACCCTTGAGGAGCTCCTGGCCCAGCCACAGAAGCAGACAGTGGGCAAACATGGAGAACTGTTTTGTGGGTGCTGCGGGGTACACATAGAGGGGGTCCGGATGACCTCCATGAGGAGGTTACCTTGACTTGCATGAGGAATGTGAGTGGCTGCGTCTGTATGATTATTTACTTAAAATCAAAAGTGTTTATCTGTGTGTGAGAAAGGGAGGGAGGGAGGGCAGAGAGGAGAGGAGGAGGAGGGGGAAAGGGAGGGAGAGGGGAAGAGGGGGAGGGGGAGGAGGAGGGGGAGGAGGGAGGCATGATAAGCTGGGAAATTTCAGCCCATTTGAGGGTCTGCCTGCTCTTGCTTCCACATCTTGGGGCTTTTCCTCAACTAGATGGGGCAGGTAATGGGTCTAGGTCCTCCACAGGTATAACAGACTGAATATTTGTCTTCCCAAGATGCATATGGAGGCCCTATCCCCCAGTGTGTTGGTATTTGGAGACAGGGCCTTTGGGAGGTAATCAGGGTTAGATGAGGTCATGAGGGTGGCGTCCCCATGATGAGATTAGTGCCATCATAAGAAGAGACAGCAGAGAGCTTGCTCCCCCCTCCCCCATGCTCCCATTCCCAACCCCACAACCCCATCCCCGCGGATATACAAAAAGAGAAGTCCTATGAGCACACAGCAAGAAGGCAGCTGTCTACAACAGCTCTCATCAGAAGGCAACCTGGCTGGCACCTTCCTCTTGGACATCCAGCCTCCAGAACTGTGAGAAAATAAATTCTGGTGGTTTAAGCCAGCCAACCTGTGGTATTTTGTTACAGTGGCCCAAGCAGACAACTACAGAGATGAGTGCCATTCTTGGGTACCTCAAAAAGAGCAGACTCAGCAGCAGCTAGAAGAATCCCCCCTTGGGTCAGCACCGTCTAGAGCCCTTCTCCAGAGAATGTGCATGGAGGCCTTCCCCAGGAAGGATATCCAAAGTCTGGAGAGGAGTTGGCCAAGAGCCACTGAGGGGTAACCAGTAAGAACTATGCTGAGTTGGGAGGGACCAGGGTTCTTTAGCAGAAGGTAATTGCCATTGGCCCTGTTTTCTGTAGGATGAGAACTAATCACAGGAGGCCCTTCACGATCTGGCCCAACTCTGCAAGTCTAGCTTGAAAACCATTCCTCATGCATATGACCCACATGCCGCAGCCTCACCGCTCTTCACAGGCTCCCCAAACACCCTGTGCTCATCTAAAGGCAATGCAGGCAAACAGTGAAGAGCCAGCCTGCCCAGGTTCCAATCCAAGCCTTGGTGATCCTTCACCAAGTCCTTGACCCCTACCATGCTTCCGTTTTCTCCTTTATAAAATGGAGGTAATAATACCTCACAGACTTGCCTTGCAGGGTAAATACACAGTAAAGTCTGGGGAGTGTTTAGAAGTAGTCCATTGTACTCAGTAAGTGTTAGATAAAGTATTTGGTTCTATGACTTCTCTCTGCCTAGGAAGTTCTATTTCCACTAAGTATGACTCCAAAGGTCTTCTGTTCTGTGTGGTGTCATCACTCCCTCCTGGGGGTTCCCATAGCTCTTTGACCTGACTCATTAGCCCAGCACACGGTATATTTATCTCTGTCTGCCCTGGATTCGGAATTCTCAAGGGCAGGCAGGAAAGCACCGCCTGGTAAGACCTCTAGGCAAGCACTTCCTGACACTGAAACGTTTTGGATGCCGAGAACAGTGTGTCCCCTTCCTCCAATGATCTCTCCTTGAGAAAGAAGCTGGATAGTCCTCTGTCTTGCTATCGCTGAGGCCCTATCCAGACTCCATCAGGATTTGTAGGTTTCAATGGCAAAGATCAAACAGCTACAAGGCATGGAGTCTGTAACAGCACAGAGCAAATGGATCACTGGCTGGTGTCTGAAGAGCCACAGGACTTTTTAGCATTCAGGACACAGCTGGACCTATAAATACAAAGGTGATAAACAGGCAGCCAGGAGCCCTGCGTCTGATTCTGGCTTGTTCTACAGGTCCCCCGGCTCAGCAGCAGCCATGCCCTAAAGATGCCGTCGTCCCCGGGTAGATACGCTGTCTCTCTGGCCAGAAAGCCCCACAGTCTCTCCCCCAGCTCACCCCCACAAAGAAGCAAATGCACAATCGATGATGCCTTTGCGCTTAGGCTGACCTTTCCTGACCGCGCGGCTGCTGCGGTGACAGTGGCACTGTGCGCTCCGCCAGGGACGAGGAATCAGCTCCCACCCCAGATTAACATTCAGGCAGAGGCCCCGGTGATGAATATTTTAATATAATGTTTACTGTTTACCCACATGAATGGAAAGAACTTGCATCTGCCGGGGCCACCTGTGCCCACAGAACTACAGCCCAAGCAGCCACGTCCCCGGAGAGGCCAGCTGTGCGAGGGCTGTGGGGGGTGGCGGGGGGGGGGGATGCTGCAGGGAGGGATGAGGGGCAAGGGACCGCTGGGGCCAGGCACAGGGAGGAGTAGGGAGGGGCGGCTCAGACCTAGCCACTGAAAGGGCACAAGACAAAGCGGGGTGCAGCGCTCAGAACAAAGGGAAGCTGAAGTTATCAGGGCCAGCCGGCCCCAGAAAAGAAGTTGTGCCCGCCCCCTCCCCCGCCCAGGCTACAGAGCTGTGAGCACCTCCTGCAAATCGCCGTTGCTAGCTGCGGGCCCCACAGACATATGCTCCCCCGGCAGCACAGCAAATGCTCTCCCCTCCTTTCCGAGCCCTCACCACGAGCAGGTCTTCTGTAGGAAAGAAGGGGGCTCACCCTGGAACCCAGGTGGCCGCAGGGAATGGAAAGGGTCATTCACAAGCTTAGTTCAGAGTGCTGGTGGTTTTGGAAATGTCTGGAAAGGAGCCTCGCGAAGGCTGCCATCGCTTCTCCCACTGGAGATAGAGCAAACCAGAGGGGGCCTTTGCTTGCTGGGCCAGGCTAAGGCCAGTCGCTCCCAGACAGGCATTGGCCAGATGCCAGAGAAGGGGCCGGGCGTGTTCCAAGTTCCACCTCGTCTCGGCATAAGTAAGTCAGTGGCCTGTGTAAGCCTCTCCCCTGAAGCTGGGTGCTTCCCCCAAAACCACCTTGCTTTTTGTTTCCTTGGTCACCTTCCCTCTTTGGCTATTCTCTTTCTTGGTCACCCCCTGGCTTAGGGCTGGAACACTGAGAGAATGTGGCTTTAGCGCACATTGATTTCTACCAGCCGCTTTTCTGGGCATATTTCATGAAACCGCAAGCTCCCTTTCCCGGGAGTGACTGCCAAGTGTTTGGGGAAGGAACGTGTGGACAGACGTGGGCACGAGAAAAAGGCACCTGCTTTCCAACGGGTACAGGAGAGAATAACGGGCCACAGGGGAAGGGAGAGTGCCAAGTCCATTCTCTCCTGCTTTGCTTTATCTTCCCCTTCTCTCAACCTCCCTCTTGTCCTGCTTTCCACCCCTGCTCTGAGAGCGAGCTTCCACTCATCTCTTGCTCTGCCCACGGCCTGTGTCCGTGCCTGCACGCCTACAGCCATCCGCTACCTGGAATTAATAAAAGGCCTAAAAATACGAACTGTCCTTCTGCGTGCCCATATGTAGGAACAGATTTTGTTTTTTAACTTATTATAGAAAATTATTTCGATTCATAAAAGTAGAGTTGTCGATTGGTACAACCCCATGACCAATCCCTCAGCTATAAAAATCATCAGTTCTGTACCTTTCTTTTCCATCCCTAACCCCCACTCCCCACAGCCCCACACACAGATACGCTCACACAGGGTTTTTTTGGTTTTTTAAAAATAAATTCCTATTGGCTATCCAATTTCAACCATGAACATTCATGGGAGCAGTTTGACTAACCCAGACTGTCCCAGGCCCCCAAAACCGCCTCAGGCCTTGGCACACACCTGCCTTTGAGGATGGGAATTGTGTGACCCCGTCCTGTCTCCACACGTGTAGCTCCTCGTCTTGCCCAACTGTTCTCAGAGAATTTTTGTCAGAAACAAATCAGTACCCCAGCTCATGGACAGCTTTGTCTCAGGCCTTCGGCAACTTCTTGCCTTCGTTCCCAGAAGAGATCATTCCGTAAGCAAGTTGGCCTATCAGAAAACACCTGCGTGCCAGATGTGCACAGCTGTATGCAAGCAACTGTCGATCCATCTGCAAAACTCTCTAAACATGGGAGACAAGCAATCTGATCACCAAGTAACTCTTGGCAATGATACCATCACAGGCAATATTCAAAAACAACAGACAAAACAAACTCGGGCTTTCTCCAGAAAGAAAAACGGAAAAATGAGTGCTTTTGCAAGGCTACTCCGCACCCCACCCCCGAAAAAAATGTGATGCAGTTTGTTTGTTCATTGAGCAGAAAAACAATTTTAGTTCTGCAAGTGGTTACTGGGAGGCCCCTCATGGGGTTGTCGTCAATGAGTGACCTTCCTTTATGCAACTTTTAAATAATTCGTGGAACCAACTATCAGAAACCACGTAGTTTAGAAGTCTGGGTCTGGAAGTTTCGACATAATTACATGGATGCTCGTGCCATGGTAGGATGTGCCGTATTTAAACTCAGGCAGTCTGGATGTGTCTGCTACGTGTGTGATCCTGAGGCATTTTCGTTCCTGCTCTGGGGTTCTAGTTTGCCAGATGGGAATGGGAGGAAATCCCCACAGTTCAGTCCCCCGCCCCCCGCCCCAGCGGTAAGCAGGCAAAGTCAGGAGATGACATGCTGGAAGGATTTTGTGACAAAATAGGAAATGAATTATTATTTGAATTTATGATAAGAAACCCATATATTGTGGATTGAAAGTGTGCGGTCCTTTGGGTTGAAGTTAGAAAAATGTATAGATACACCATGTCAACTTTCTGAAAAACGCAAGTGATGGTAGATATAAAGTTCTTTAACAAGGACCAGATTCTGGATGGTGAATGTTAGTAAAAACTAAGCATGGTCAAGGCACTCAATTTGCCATCAGCCGGCCCTCATTCATGTCAAACATCAATTAATTAGCCAGTTCCCTTGAGCATCATGCCTTCGGGTCTTGCAGGATGACGAGAACACGGGGTTGGGGGGAAGCTTACCCAGTCTCCCCAGGAAGGCACCATCTCCGCTGCCATCCTAGTCCCTCCTCAATGAATGGTAGCGCACAGTTCAGCTTGGCTCAGCAACCACGCTTTACTTAGGGGTTGGGACAAGCACATTGTTTGCACAAACCCTGAAGATGACTATAGGAGTCCCCAGCTTTTTCCCAGCAAGGACTGCAGCTCTGACCCTGCGAACCTCCATCCATGGGGTGCAATAGTCATCCTTTGCGTGGGATGGCACATGAATTACTCAGACATGGACCTGGCAAGGTGGGAGGGAAGGGCACTGTGCTGCCGTTCGGGAACTTCCGGCTTGTCTCTGGCTCATCCAGGTGACCTGGGCTGTTCTGTCTTTCTGAAATAGCTGCACTTGCCCACGTATTCAGTGGAGATAATCATCTCACCTCCTTGCACCCTCAGAGTGTTGACAGGGGTCTACAGTATGGATGAAGACACTGACACATGGGGGAACCTGGGTGGCTCAGTGGGTTAAAGCCTCTGCCTTTGGCTCGGGTCATGATCTCAGGGTCCTGGGATCGAGCTCCGCATTGGGCTCTCTGCTCAGCAGGGAGCCTGCTTTCCCCACTCTCTCTGCCTGCCTCTCTGCCTATGTGATCTCTATCAAATAAATAAATAAAATCTTAAAAAAATAAAAGACACTGACACATGAACTACTAAGGTCCTCCATGAATTGAAGTCCTAGGTCCACAACACATTGACCTCTACATCGGGTGGCTTTGATTCCCCTTCCCTGCGGTGACTTCACATTCACTTAGAGCTTCAAATCTCATGAACTCCAAACACCCCTTAGGATTCTTGTTCCTTTATCCTAAATGTTCCATCTTCTCTGGCCTTTCCTTGAAGTGCTGGCACCCTTCCCTCCCCACCTGACCCATCCATCCTTCTGGGGACTAGCAGACCCATTCCCTTCTCACTCCCTGTCCCGCATGTCATCCGCCAGCTTTCCATGGTGACAAGGGATTCTGGGAGTTTCTTCTTCTTGCGTTTCCTTGACTGCCATGAGCACTGGCCCGTGCTGGAATGTGGGGAGTAGCTGGGGATCAATAATCTGTGCCCCAACCCAAGTGACTTTCTTGAAAAATGATGCCCAGGAAGCATAGGAAGCTGCGCCCGGTAACAAATCTGTCCCACTTTCCAGCAAAAACTGTGCAGGGTCTCTGAGGATCCCCTGCCCAGCTCCCGCTAAATCAATTTCCCAGCCCAGCAGAAAAACGGGGCAGGGTTGTATTGAATCTATTCCCCTCCATCGCCCCTCACTGCATTTCCAAATCACATCTGGCTTCTAGTGCTTTCTTCCAACCGGCATTTAATCCTCAGTGGTGATCCTTTTAAGAAATTTAATTTCATTCTCCACCCTTCTCTTCCCACCCAACTTGGCCCATAAAAAACAGTTCTGGGAGTTTTCAAATTCTGACATCACATAAAAACTTCTTTGTTCTGCAAAGTACTTGTTCTCAATACTTAATCCATCTCCCGGCACCGTCCGTCGTGATGCACTGTGTGTTCCCAGGGTTTATAGATCTCTCATTTGCTGGCTGCTTCTTACAACAGCCTGGAAGTTCAGCCTTTTAAAAACCAATCTGGCTCTCCGCGTTCCCGCACCCCACCTCACAGTTTGCACAGAGTGGCCGTCTGTTCGCGGAAGTCTCTCAAAGATATTATTAGCTCTTATTTCTGAAATACCCCAGGCCTGCAATGAAACACCAGCTCCATGCCCTCAGCCAAACTGCACATGGATACCTCCTTCATGGCCATCCACACACTCAACTCTGCCCTCTCCCCCAGGAACATTTCCAGAAATGTGGGTAGAAAGCTTCAAATCCCAGGTACCACCGGAGAGCTTTAACTAGAACCCTGTGATTCTACAACTGATCAGGAGAAAAGAATATTAATGATCATAACAAAAGTGGCAATCAAAATTAGTATTAGAAATAAGGAATACTTTGGAGGGGGGAAATCAGCCTGTACCAGGCACAGAACTAAGTACTTGACCTGAGTTGTGACCCCCAGAAAAACCTACAGCAGTGGGTACTGTTATTATCCCCATTGTTGAGATGAACTTGGGGCATAAGGCAGGGAATGACCTGCTTGAGATCACAAAAGCATGGGCTAGTGGAGTCCGGATTAGGCTTAGTCTGTCTGGCTCCAAAGCCTGGGCACATATCTGCTACAAGGCACTTGCTTTCCTGGGACCCATTTAAGGAACTAAAGCAAAGGAGAATCTTCATCGTGAAAGCCCTGGAGTGGCTGGTGGAGGCCAGGAGAAGGACTTGGACCTCAGGAGTAACTAATTGGGCACTTCAAGGCCTCCAGTATGCTCTGGCCTGTGTCATTCTTTCGACTTTCCTCCTGCTGAGTCATGTGCCAGAAAATGTGGCCAGTATCAGACTCCAGGTATCATGGTAGGGCTTCAGACTGAGCTTTCTCTCTCTTTCAGGATTCAAAAATGCCCTGGGGTGGCCACCATCAGCTGGGGCAAGTCACAAAAATCCAGGGCCATTCCCACAGTAGCCATGTGGGTAGGGTGGAGGAAAGGAGGAAGAGCTGTCCCCAAAAGGAAGGCAGTCCATTCCCCAAGGAAAAGGATGCTGGGAAGATCATCAAACAAGGGCGCCTTAGAGTGACCTTGGGGAGGTTATAGCCCCTGCGATGGTGATGACAGCACGTTTCCTCTTTATACAACTGTTGTGAGGATGAAATGAGATATTATATATAAAATGCTTGGTGTGGTGCCCGGCACATGGTAAATAGCCAATTAATGTTAGCTATTACTATTATTAAGTCTGAGCCCTTGCAAGCTCACCGTGCCTAGCTCAATTTTATTCTTTATAAATAAACATTATTATACTAAATCCCTTGGTGCACAAGATTCTGGTCGCTGGTTCTTGTTCCATCTTGGAAAAGTGGGGAAAGAGGAAAGGAAAGAGCTTTGATGTCCCCAGAAGAATCTGCTCTAGGACGATCACGGATCCAGCAGGTGTTATGGGAAGGCAGGGAATGGAAAGTTTTAAATGTGTCTTTTCTGAGAACACACCTCTTGTGTATTTCATAGCCAGCCAGAGATTTGAGGGCTCTGAAGTTGGAGGGGGATCTCCCATTCCTGACTGCCCTTCCTCCGTGCCAAAGTCCCGGTTCCCAGAACATTGCCCAGCCTCCCTGAGGCCCTGAAACAGACAAGGCCAGGGAGAGCTGGGGGACCCCAGCCAGTGAGGAAAGAAAACAGATTCCTTGTTCCTTCCATCTTAGTCCACAAAATCCTTTATGCTTCGGAAAACTTCCAGTGGTGCTAAGACCTCACAGGCTTGCTCTCCATCCCTTCTCCAGCCTCAGTGAGCCAAGCACTCAAGACTATTCTTCGGTTGGCAGATTAGGGCTGAAGGAGGGAATCAGACACTTGGAGGCCTAAATGCCAAATGCATCAGTCTCATTTATTCAGATAAGTTTTCATCTGGGTAGCTCCATACTATCAAACTCTGTATCCTTCAGTGAAGACATTTGTCTTAGCTGAATAAAATCTCTTAATGGTTTAATAAAAAGCACTTAACTCAGTTTTTCCAGTTTTATGAGTGCCTTGAGGTCCTTTAGAAGAGCAAACATCTTTG
Organism: Mustela nivalis; assembly: GCF_964662115.1. Taxonomy (NCBI): domain Eukaryota; kingdom Metazoa; phylum Chordata; class Mammalia; order Carnivora; family Mustelidae; genus Mustela; species Mustela nivalis. The sequence goes on from NC_139035.1 coordinate 26,668,971, forward strand.
CTGGGATCATTGAGGGAAACATAATTATTTTTCTGCCTTCTGATATATTATTTTCTGGAAGGAACTGTTCCAGATGCTCATCATATGCGTGTAAATCCTCCAAAGCTCTGTGGAAGGACAGAGTACTCTCAGTGATGATCTCCGTGGTGTCCGTCCTTCCTTCCACAGCTGACCTGCTGGTCCCTTCAAAGACATCTTCTACTTCTTTATTCCTTTCTTTGCTGAAATAGCATCTGTGTTATTATCATTGCCAATTTGTTCCGTTCAGAGTAAATGGAGAGAAGAGTCTGGAGGTCAGTTAGAACCAAGTGCCAGGAGCAAAAGCCAAGCAGGAAATTAGGTTAGTAGAAATTTCATGAGGACAAAAGCAATCGTGAAAGGAAAGCAGGACCACATGGGAAGAAGCAGGGGGAGTCAAAGGGAGAACCAGGTTGTGAGGAAAGGGTAAAGGAGTGTGGCCCGCAGAGGGAGAGAATGCAGAGGTGAGGGGAGGGAATGCTTGTAACAGGAAAGCCAGGAAAGTCTATGCTTGTAACATAGGAGCAGGAGTCTAGCAAGGGAGAGAGGAGACAGTGGGAGCACAGGGAAGAGAGGAAGAGGAGGCTCAGAGAGGTTAAGTGACCTTCCATCCATCCTTCTGTCCATTTATTCCCTTCTTTAGTCATTGAAAGAAAATTTGTTGGGCACCCTCTACATGCCCTGCCCTGTGCTACATACTAGGGATGTCATGTTGAACAAGGCAGAAAGGTCCTTGTCCTTTGGGAGCTCGTGGTCCAGTGGGGGCACATGGACAAGGAAACTGGCAAGGACAGCACCATGAGATGAGAGTCAGGGGGGTGTACAGGCTGTGGGACCTGTAGAAGATGCCCCTATAGCTGATGGTATCAGGCAGGGTGTCTGCAGGCACAAAGGTGAGCCACCAAGAACTCTCCAGCCTCAGAGGAGCTCAGGGACGGAGCCTGAACTGGAAGGCCAGTCTCATGGTTGCCAGTCCCCTACATTCAGCTGCCTCTGGGGTCTGGCTTTTTCCCCTCCAAAATCCAGCATCCTGACAACTCATCTCTTAACTGATGGCAGAGGATCAAATCCAGTAACCACCCCCTCTTCTGGCCATTAGGAAGCCCTTCAATGGCTCACGGTTCCTTTCAAGGTCAAACCTAAACCCTTAGCATCCAGGCCCTCCCTCCTTCAGTTGGCCTGTGTTTACCCTTTGCCCATCTTCTCACCCCTTCCACCATCCTCCCATTGTGTTCTTGCCGCTCCTCCTCTTACAGGTGCAGGCACAGGCCTCCACTGTTTTACCGGTAAAGACCTCTTTGCTGTATCTGCCCCCTTCTATTGTCCCAAAGCCCTGGACATAATCTCTGAACTCATCCCAGACTCAGCCCACGCTCCACCTCCTCTCAAGGAGCCCTTTCCCTCCACTCCCTCACTCTGAGCAGGTGTGATCAGGTGTCTCCTCCTCTAGGTCCCCACCGCATCTGCGGCATAGCAGTTACCACACAGGACATCTTACTCATCTCTTGATTTGTCTATCACCCCAGTAGATGGGGAGGACTTCGAAGGCAGGGATGGTAGCCTGTTCATTTGTTGTTTGCCACCAGCACTGGGCATAACTCCTTGCTTACACACAGTATTTAATAAATCCTTGGTGAGCTGACTTAAAATGAGTGCCCAGTGAATTAATTTGCAGACACCAACTAGCTCAGTTTGGAACAACTGGTCAACTTCTCTTTCCATATGAGACAAAACAAGTTTTGATGTGCAAAACAGAATTTTGCACTTCCCTGTGAAAGACCACCAGATGAGGTCTCCATCTGATGAGGTCTGCGAGCACACACAGCCTAGGGAGAATGGCACACTTGGATTTGGGCTCTCTTGGTGATGGCTCCACAGTTCACAGAACGTCAGAGAAGTTTCAGTGAGTTCAACTCCGATAATCTATTAAGAAGGGAACAGAGGGATCTTAGCATCTTCATGTATTGCATTGTTCCTAGCCAGTTAATTAATTCATACATTCAACTAATAGTTGTAGAGTATCAGGCCAGACACTCCCCTTCCTAGTGTATCCCCTCAGTGTACATTTATTTTGCTCTGCTTGGGGTACACGGTGTTACTCTTCTTTGCTGAGTAAACTTTAATCAGCATTTCCCTCATTAGCCTATGGTAGCATATAAGCTTATGGTTCATGCAATTCGTTTCATCTTTTTAAATTTAATAAGACACAAGTTGGATGGTCATTAAGGGTCTCCTGTTGTGCGTGAAGAAATGAAAATAAACACGGATAAAATTAACTCTGGTTCATTATGTTCAGCAAGAAAAGTTTTATCCTCTCCAGTCATCATAGTGAGGGCCAAAGGCGAAGTGGGGAAAGTACTGTTCTCATTTCCTCCCCTTTCCTGTATCCACGTAACATAAACAATAGGACAGTAGCTGAATTTGGTCGTCCGAGGAGCTGATATGGACCATCATGGTGCAGCCTAGTGAACTTCAATCACGAATTCTTCTCTCACCTAAAGATTAAAAAAAAAGAAAGAAAGAAAAAAGAAAAACTCTCTCTGCCCTTGAAGAATGCTCAGTGACGTACCCAGAAAATGTCAATGAACTGACCGTTCAGAACGTGACAACACCTTGGGCAGGTGTGTGGTTGGGGAGGCACAGGCTATCAGGGAGGCCTCGCAGATGGGATAACACCTAGACCCTATTCAAATGGCTCTGGTATGGAGGAATGCCAAGCAGAACAGCTATTATCCCCACTCCCAGTAGGACTCATGGGACAGAGCTTTCTGGGCAAAAGACTACACTTATTCTTAGAGAAAAGTTCTGGGTCCTATCTGGTTCCTATCTGAGTTACCATGGTGAAGGTTTGAATTGGGAGACTATCTAGAACACTGCCTTCTGATAGTACTCTAATCAGAAAGTTATACCAAAAAGCAGAGACCAGCATTCAGCCACTGCTCACTCCCTGCAGTCACCACCCTGTACCCCAGAGCCACCCCAAGTGCAGAGTCTATTAGGGGAGGTTTTTGCTGTCATCGTTCTTTGAAGACTGTGTCTCAAATGGACTCCCCAACTGCATCAGTCATTCTAGGGAAGGGAAGGTCCTGCCTTCTCTCCATGCAACAGAGAGAACTATGCCTCGTCCGTCCTTCTGATGAAGGGCTTAGTGAGAGGAGACAGCACATTGAAATTCATCTCAGAATTTTATCCCCACAATCAACCTTTAGGATAACAAAATTTTCCATGCCCCAGGCTTTCCCTGCAATGATTAGGACTGGCACAGATGTTGGAAAATGTTAACAGTGGCCTCTACTGTCCAGATGTAGTACTGCCACACACTTAAATCTTGTCTAGATATTTTCATATTCATTCATGTGTTCGTTCACTCCTTCATTCATCCATCCATTTTTTCAATAAACATTTATTGAGCATTTACTACATGTCAAGCTAAGAAGATAGGTGATTCAAAGGGTTCAAAGATGGATGGCCCACTCCCCTTTCCCAAACCTCAAATTTTCTCCCTGGTCTAGACAAAAAGCCTGGGATTTACAAATTTCTCTCTCCTTGATGTTAAGACACAGTAACCCACTGCAACAATGCAGAGAATCTTGTGTTTAAGATAACATATCACTCCTCGGTAGTCATTGACACTTTAGCAGAAATTAGTTTATTCTACCAAAAAGAAGCATCCCTAGGTGAATAAACACAGAATCATATAAGTGTGAATTAATAAAAGGTTAAGAAGTAGTCCAAGATATGCCCCTGGAAAAGATAGTGCAATGAGACCCAAAAGGCTAAAAGAAGAACTGGAGACATTCATCACCTGGAGTAAAGAGGGAGGCCAGAGAAAAGGCAGTATAATTAGTGGCTTTGAGGGAAAATGAGTCTGCAGGAGGCAGTGTGGACGAACCACTGCTCACAGTGTCCATGAAATCCACCCCCCTCTCTGCTTATCACATTCTCCAGGCCAGCTGTTTGTGTTGCTTTCTTAATTTTTCACACCAACCTCTTTCAAAGGGCACAGCCCTGGGGCATGTCCAAGCTCCTGACCTTGCAGCTGGAGAATGGAGCCAAGAATCAGTCCAGAGACCTGTGGGAGGAGTCCAGGGGTCCCAGTCACTCCCAGGGCTGCTATTAGGAAACTAAGGGAAAGCCTCTGAGGAGACTGCCAGAACTGAGCACATGAGGGCACATCATTCCCCATGGCCATCATGACCTCTCCTCCCTCTGCACCTGTTCCTATTGGTTCGTCCTTGTTCTTCAGAGGAACATGAAGACAAGAGCTACTTCTGGTGGTCTCAAATACTTTAACATTTATCTAGAATCTCACCAGAATCCTATTTCTGGAGATCTAAAGTAGATTTGTCGATGGTTATGCATCTTCCAAAATTAGCATGCCTCATTAGCTTGGCTCAGAAATAAGTGGAAAATGCAGTTACGCACAGCAGCTGGGAGGGTTTTCAAAGGAACCGGCCAGCCACAAAGCATATCAAAGGGATGCCATGAGATCCTTAGAAATCCGCATCTCGTGCTCAGAGCTCAGCGAGTCAATAATCAATGAGTAGTCAAGTTGTACTGCTACTTTAGTGTGGTGTCAAGAATGGTATGTGAGGCTAATCTTAATACCAACCTCAGGAACTCTGGTTGCCGAGTCCAGTCTCCTGGCTGGACCTATGTGCCATAGTAGCTGACAGGCTCATGGAGAGCTTAGAGAAATCAGGGGGCCAAGTTTGGGGTATTGGGTCACTGGGATTAAAATTCTTAGGGAGAGGAGGAAGATAAAGACTATGTTGCCCACTTAGAGACTCCCTAGATGAGTAGCATAATCACCATAACGTAGAGGGCTTGAAGCAAGAAGGACTTTTCTGGGGGATATTGACTTGTTGGTTGGGGTCTTTTTTAGGGAGACCTTTAGGAAGACCCCAGGTGAGGCCTTCTGAATGTATTCCAATCCAGTGCTAGGAAAACAGGTACCCTGATTTTTTTCAAGGAAACCAAAAAATTTACACCATGGGTGGAGAGCAAAGAAGGGCAGCTGGACTTCCTCTTGACAGCCCCTTTAAAGTCATCATGAAACAAAGTCTTGCCAATGGTAGAGAAAAAGTTATCTGGACTTTGTATCCTAGCTCTCCCTGAGTGTACTCTTTAAAAAAAAAAAAAAGATTTTATTTATTTATTTGACAGAGAGAGATTACAAGTAGGCAGAGAGGCAGGTGGAGAGAGAGGAGGAAGCAGGCTCCCTGCTAAGCAGTGAGTCCGATGCGGGGCTTGATCTCAGGACTCTGAGACCATGAGCCGAGCTGAAGGCAGAGGCTCAACCCACTGAGCCACCCAGGAGCCCCAACCTGAGTGTATTCTTAAACAGGCTTCTTAATTCTTATGAACTTTAATTTTTTTCCACCTGTCAAATGGGGGTAATTGTTTCAAACTGCTACAGTGAAGATGAAATCATGTACAGAAGAAGCTTGGCATCAAATAATGCTCACAGTATACAGGCTAATATAATCCATACGCCCCAGAGCCTATTAGCTTATAACCGTAAGATGAAGTCCTAATTTCTTTTACTGGCTGCATTTGTACCATATGAACCCTAGTGGCCTAATTGCCAATGGTCATAAGTAGAACCTAATAGAGGATGTTGACAGTTGAAGCACCACTCCCAGTGAAGCAAGAGCAGGTCCTATCAAAGGGAGGCAGCCAAATCATCTTGTACCAACAAAGCCCCTTGACATCCTCTTCCACAGCAGTGGGGAACTTTGAGCTCGGTATCAATCTCCTCCCGTCCTTTCTTATAACTTTCAACCTGGTAGATGCTTGAAGGAGAGCGCAGATGGTAGACTTTTAACAGAGGGTGGATAACGGTCGCCCAAGGATGCTGGGCTAGACAGAATTCATTCCCAGACACAGAGTTGAATCCAAGGGTTGGATCTACTCTACCTCTTGAGCTACACCAGAAAGGTAATTGAATGTTCACAAACTACATAACTAGTTGGAGAAACGGAAGCACAAAGAGGTTAAGTGACCTGCACAGGTCAGATCCCGAGTCAGTTTTCACACTGACTTCTTTGAGAAGCCCCCTTTGAGAGCCCACTTCTGCTCTCCAGGCACTTTGCTTTTTTTCAAATTCATGCAACCGAGTCCTGCCCGCGTCATTCCCTTTCTTTCTCTCCTTCTCCTCCACGTGTGTGAATGTCACTCCATGTGGACAATGTATGCATACATATTGAAAGTTGGTGCAAGTTTTCTCACCAAAAGCTGTGTTGGGCTGTGTGTATAAATTAAACTGGGAATTTCCAATGATCCACTCTAAAGAGAATTGTCAGTGAAGTAAAGGATCCAAGAGAGCATCTACATATAACCCCGAATGGTTTATTTTTAATGTGAGGATGAACGACATGCTCCCCTATGTGCAGCACATTTAATTCCTCCATCGCACCGTGTGATCACTAATACGCAAGTGTATTTGCATCCTTTGAGTACCCACCATCACCAAGGTCGGCAGTGAGCCATCCAGAAACATCCTGGATGGCAGAGGAAGCCAGCGGGAGAAGAAACCCTTGCTCTACAAAGATCTGCACTTAAATGGCTGTCCCCACCATTGGGGATGGTCAAGGCTGGGGGACATGGCGGGAGGGGAGAGAATAACATACTGGGAGATGAGGTGAACACACGACTTCTACAGGTTCCTTCCAACTCTGCGTGTGTGTCTAAGAACGTACTCCGTGTGCCTCAATTTTAGAACATCCTTTCCCTCCGAACTCTTCCCTGCTGCTCTCCAGATCCTCTAATCCCCGACTGGCTTTCCCCTAGTCCCAGCCAGCAGCATCTTTCATTTTGCTTTTGTATGTTTTCCAGTGTGCTGGGCTTGTCTATTTTCATTAGATGGTGCGCTCCACAGGCCAGGGAGCCGGGTCCGCTCGCATCAGCGAAGCACCGTGTGTGTCCAGCACTTTATAAACAACACAAACAGACAAGAAATTGCCTAATGCCTGAGATAAGCAGTTGACACAAAAATCCACGTGTACGTGGCATCGCAATGAGAGGTAAAAGCACGGACCTCCACACAGGATTCTAGGAAGCGAGCCCTTCAAAGAGATGCATGTTACAACCCAGAAAATTTCATCATCAAAAAAAATATTCCAAGCAGGTTCCTCTGAGTATGTGTGGAACTTATGAAAATGGCATATCTCCTTTTACGCCGAAGCTAGGAAAGAAAATGTTATTAGTAGGAATGACATATGTGAGCTTCGCTGTGAATAAATATACAATGACTCTCTATATATTAGATGCATAATAATAACACCTCCAATCTATATGGTGCTGTGCTTCCCAGGAACTAAAAATGATCTGTGGTGATCATCATCTCATGCATCCTTACGGATTTTTTCACTTATCTTTTGCTAATGTGTTGCCAAAATACAGAAACACTTAAAAGCCATTCTTCTAGCACTTTCTTTTCATGCAGTCCCACCTTTCCATTATCCTCTTCTTAAAATGCTGTTAGGGGAAGGAGCTATAACCCCATGATAGGGCCCTGCAGTTTCTCCATGGGCTTGCATGGTGGGGGCCTCCCTTGTGCTCTTACAGCAGTCCCAAATGTGTTTCCCCAACCCTCATCCTGAGCTTCCACAGAGTTTGAATTCCCAAAGGGCCAGCATTTGGGGGTTGGAGTAATCTGTCAGATGGTATGTCTCTACTGCTTTATAGAGGCAGGGTTGCACACAAAGCTATGATTACTTGCTAATGCTTTTTCCAAAAAATTAAATATATTTTTAATATATATTTTTCTGCATATTTTCTGTATACACACATATATATATGCAGAACAATTCGTCTACCTCCCGGTAAGCCCTGAAGTCGACTAGGGGTTCTTAGATTGGGAGATGTGACTTTGGGGAGCCGGGGTGGGAGCGTGGAATGTGAGTTGTTTCCCATGTCTCCAAAGAGGAGAAGCCCAGAGGGTACAAGCTGGAAGCAGGCCTTGGGAAGTCACTGAGCAGCAGGACACTGGGGACTACGCATTCGGTGCTCAAAGGAGCCATCAGGGCAGCAAAGTGGAGTGATGAGCACTAAAACCTCTTACAGAGTAGTTCTGCTCCCCAAGAAAAGCCTGAATCTGCAGTGTTCTGAGTTAGAAAAGCCCTTTTGCCATTCTTTGCTTACTTCATCCTCTGGGTAATCTTATAAATCAGACCATTTTATAGATGTGTAAACGGATGTTCAGAGAGACAGTAGTTTTCCTGAGATCTCCCTGTCCTGTGACTGGGAAACATGCTAGCTTGCTTCTCGGCTTTGGGACACCGGGATGTGGTCACCAAGCGCTCTTGCCTGTTGCCCCAGATGTGCAAAGATGGAATGGAGTAAGAAAGAGATGGCAGACTAGCCTGCACAGGAAAGTTGATGGCTTTAAGGCCCGCGGGCTAAACCCAACATGGCCCTCCTTCGATTCTGCCATCTGGGCTGAGAGTGGTCTTCCTGTGCCACTCTTTTGTACCACAGAGCTCTTTACTCTGTTGGCCCAAATGCCCCCCTTGGGGGCTAGCTTGCTACTTCAAATATCATTTTATTATAGCACTTGTTGAAGTTTTAGTCCTTCAATGATTTCAAATTCCTACTGATTCTCTGGATTCTCCTTCTTTATTTATTGATAGCGAGTAAGCTGGATACGAACAAGTTTTGTTTTCTTAGCCTGGGTACGAACAGAATGATTTGGGAGCTCTGAATCCTATTTGTACAGGCCTCAGGGAGGCCTTCTGGACTTTGGAAAGTGAACACAAATCCATCAGATCAAGAATAAAAAGGACAAGAGTGTTCCCAGGGCCCAGAGAATGCACACAAAGGCAAGGTAGCATCGACCCAGAACTACGTGTTCCCATAACTGTATGCGTTCTGCATTTGTGTGTCATAAACTGAGTCATAGAAATAAAGCCAGGGAAGTATACACAGGATCAGATTATTAAAGACCCTTTTTGTGCTGAAGAGCTTGATTTTAATCCTTCCACTCCTAAAAAGCTAGCATACCTACAACACTTAGCATATTGTTTCATGCGATTTCTTAACCAACTCACCGGCAACCCCCTGGCCGCGATCCTCAAGCCCTTAGGTTGTGGCGTAATCAGCAGAAATATGGCATGACCTTTTGACTATTATGTTGGCAGAATGGTGGAAGAAATCGGGGAGAAGATGCTGAGGGCAAAGAGATCATATGGGAGACGCTGGGGAGAGTCTAGATGAGAGTCCATGAGAACCTGAGGGACAGCAGCGCTGGGGAGCAGAGGGACACCGACACAGCACACAAGACTCGGGATTTGGGCCATGGAGGGCTTGCTGCCTCCGGTGTTCTGCCCTGCTTTTGCATGGGCAGCTGCTGCTCTGAACTTCCTCGTGTTGAACCCAAGCCACTCGCTTTCTTGGACATAGCACATTCTCATGCACCAAGCGTCGCTCAAAGCGTGTTAAAAACTAACACTACCTTATTCTCACAGCAGCCCGTGAGGGAGGTACTCCTGTGGCTCCCCCATCACAGGTGGTAAAAGTTGAGGCACAAAGGGGTCATGTAGCTGGTAGGTGGTGGCGTCGGGGTCCTGTTGCCTATGCTTCTAGCAACTTTGCTATGCTGTCTCTCAGTTCACTCAGTGACATTCAACAAATAGTGATGGAGTGACTGTGTACCTACTTATCTATGAAAACTCTTTGCCAGCTCTTTCAAACACAATTCTCTCATGCGGCCTGTTCTAAGTATAGTCTTTCTTACAAGGGTCGGCATTTCAGGTTTCCAAAGGCAGTGGTTGCCACGGATATCAACACCCTCACTCTCTGTTTTCCAGAAGTTTCCAGATACCCCCACTGGCCTCCAGGGCATACATGGTGATGGGCTGTCCTCTTGTGCCCTTAGATCACTTGCTTCTCTCAAAGAGTGAGCTCAGATCCCACTGCTCCGGTCTCGAGCTTTGGGTCTTCGATTAGTCCGCTAGAGCTGCCACAACAAAACACCACAGACTGGGTGGCTCAAATAGCAGAAATCTATTTTCTTCCAGTTCTGGAGGCTGGAAGTCCAAGATCAAGGTACTGGCAGGGTTGCTTTCTTCTGAGGCCTCTCTCCTGGTCTTGCAAATAGCCATCCTCCTGCTGCTTCTTCATGTGGTCTTTTCTGTGTGCTTACATCCTCCTGAGGTCTCTCCATGCATCCGATCTCCTCTTTTTCTTTCTTTATTTCTTTTTTTTTTATTAAAGATTTCATTTATTTATTCAATTGACAGAGAGAGTGTGAGAGAAGGAACACAAGCAGGGGGAGTGGGAGAGGGAGAAGCAGGCTTCCCACCCAAGCAGGGAGCCGGATGTGGCTGGGGCTTGATCTCAGAACCCCAGGATCATGACCTGAGCAGAAGGCAGATGTTTACCAACTGAGCCACCCAGGTGCCCCCCAATCTCCTCTTCTTGTAAGGACACCAGTCAGACAAAATTAGGGCCGTTGCAACAGATTCATTTTAATTTAATCACCTCTTCAAAGACCTTATCTCCCAATGTGGTCACCACATTGTGAAATACTGAGGGTTAGAACTTCAGCATATAAATTCGGGGGGACAAAATTCAGCCCATAGCAGGACTCACCTCCCACCCCTCCACCACCTAGCTCCTAGCTCAACTTTCTCCCAAATGCATGTCTTCGGAAAGATAACATATTATGGAAATACAGTGAATTAAACTGAAACATATGCATCAATAAAATGGATCTTTCCAGATATGGGGAATTTGCATGTACACAATCCCTAAAATGACATTCTTCTGCTTCCCTCCTAAGGAGCGGCTTGTGCTCTGACAGTTCAGGGGGAGGCAGTAGTGATAAAAGCACACAGGCTAGCCATGAATCTTCTCATTTTAATGCACTTCATTAAAACCAGCATTTTTATTACAAAGACCTGCCAAAGTGAATATTAGACAGAAATGCATGTTAAGCTGCCATTGATCTTTCCAGCTGGATTGTACATTAAAGAGTGTACTTTTTCACTCTGTTAGCCGTTCACACATAAAAGGGAAGTAAGAATCAAAGGTAAAGTGCCTCAGCCTTATGCCTCCAACGTCACTATGGCTACCCAGTGGGGCTGAGCGGGCAGGATCAGGCAAAGGGGCAGGAGACACCCAATCTTGTTTCCAAAGTTTTTTGGGTACATGGACCTTGGCTCTCTCCTCCGCCCACCCACCTGGCCTTCCTCCACAACTAGCAGGTCACTGCTGGTTAACCAGATGGTGTTTCCAAACTCCCTCTCCCAGGAAAGGGTTTAACTTAGTCCATGTCCTAGGAATGACAGCTCAGCTAGAAGTCTGTATGGGGTGATGTTTCTCCTCAGGTATTTCTGCCTCAAGGGGGCAGGGTTAATTCAAGATGAGGGCTGGGAATATCTTTGGAGGTCTCCCGGTGCTTACCATGTGCACGTGCCTGACTGTGTGTTACCATACTGACAACAATAGAAGCCAAGCGTTGAACAGAGAGGAAAGCAAGAAGCATTTGGAAGCTGGGGAAGAAGTGGTACAAAGAAATTTTTTGTCTGGGGTTTACTAGAACCTGAGGTAGAGACAGGGCTTGTCTGAAGATAGTTGGACAATGCTCACTAGGATCCCTGTCTGCTGAAATACAGCAATTCAAGCGGAGTGAGTGGAGTTTAAGCGCTAACAGCTAATCCTGCCAGAAAAATACTTTCTTTAAGGACCAGCACTTATTTTAAAACAGTCACCTCTCCTATCACTGCTATGTTCCCTACCGCTGCTCCAAATCCTCCTGTCCCTATAGCCCACTTTAACCTGTACCTCAGTGTAACCTTCCAAAGCTAGAGATCCCTGAACCCCAGCACAAATAAGGGCTGCAAGACAGCCCCCATGGGGACCCTTCCCCCCAGTGTTGGTTTGGAAGGGCAGATGGGAGGCCTGACTCACCATCAAAGCCAATGGGGTCAATATTAGAAATCAGAGATTCAAGCACCCAGAAGAGACCTTGAAAACAAGATATCAGCCTTTCCCAACATAATGGCTCCCCAATCATGGCGAGTCAGCATCAGCAGAAATCATCATTCCAACAAGTACAGCCTGACATGACCACTGGTCTGTCAAGGACCTCCAAGAAATGTACAAACTGGGTCTACAAGCACAGAGCTGGACGGGAAAGGACAGCAGCGAGTTCGTCGCTCACGCCGATGCGTTTGCTTCCGTCTGTCCTGCCTCATGAGACGGTTCTCCTGTTTCACTAATTGCTGTGTGTTTACTGCTCTTCACCCTCCACTGCCCAGTTCAGACGTGCCAAACAAAAGCGACAGACTACCCGTTCCTGACAGCACAGACTCGCGTCTTCCTTCCACCCCCTAGGGGTCCAACCAGCCCAGCACCATCACACAGAAATCCCAAAGTTTCTAGTGTATCCAGTTACTCCCATCTCTTCCTTTTACCTGATTTCCCACCACGTTTGGCAGCACTGACTCTGCATTCAATTATTTGGCAAACACGCATAGAGTTCCCGCCTTGCGCCCAGCCCCGCGCCAGCCCTGTGCCAGGTTCTCAGCCAACAGTGATGGGGGAGAAGGGATGCTGGAGTTCAGGAACCCAGAGGCTGATGAATAAGCAAGTGAATGAACAGTTACAAAGCACAAGATACACCCTGTGTCAGAGTGAGACTGAAGGAGGCACACTGGTGTCTCCTCTCCGACTTCCCGGATATTTCTTTCGGCTGGTTGTCTTACGAGTCCTACTCACCACGGCTCTCCTCTTTCTACCGACCGCCCTCCTTTGGCCAGCCCTTTGCAAGCCAGTGCTCCCCTGATCTTTCTTCCTTTTTGTTTCATTCTATACATTCCCTTTGGATGATCTGATCCATTCTCAAGGATGTACACTGGTGGCTCCTAAATCTGAACCTCTCTCCTTGCCTCCAGATCCACATTACTTCTGCCCAGCAGATTTTTCCTCCAACCCCTCAAGGGTGGCATATCCAGACCTAAACCTACTCTCTACACCCCCACCCCCACCTCTTCTCAGTTTGCTCCTTCTCTCAGTGCAGATGAGAAGCTTCCCAAGCATCCCTGCCTCTCGCCTGGGGTCCCACCACCCAGTGCCTGCTGCTGCATGTTTTCCTTCCAAGGGGTTCTTGCCTTGCCCTTTCCATCCTGCTCGCTTGCCCTAAAGGAGCAGACACCCTCTGCCTCTCCAACCTAGATCAGTACAGTTGTCCTCAGCTTGTCTCCACAGGTGCAAACTCAGTCTCTCTTCACTCCATATGTGTCCCAAACCCAGTCTTCCCATTTCTGAGACAGTTAGGCTCCACTTCTGCGGGTACTGTGCTGGAGTTCCTTAGCCAGCTTTCCGAGTACCTCAAATCTCCTGCTCTTCCAGGTATCAGGGCAGTCCTCAGTCCAGCCACAAGAAGCCATTCAATGCTCCCAAAGCCTGACCTTCGAATGTCCTGTGGCTTTGCATGTCTTTCCCAGCTGCAGGAAAGCACAACCCCACGCACCAAACCCCATGCACCAAACCCCATGCACCAAACTCAGCCCTGGCTTGGTGAGTTTCTAGGCATCCGTTACGATCCAGTTCCAAACCCCTTTGCTCTCTGAACCTTCTCTGAACAACACACATAATCAATCACCCTTTGAGTTGTGTTCTTCTGGCAGCAAGGCCTCTATCTGCCTCCTGGGAAGACCATGAACTATTCAAGGGCCAAGGCCATGGCTGTTTATGGTTGAAGCCCCAGCACACCTAACAGAAAGCTAGAGACACATTTCCAGTCCTGCTCTTTATATGGCCCCACTCTCGCTGGTCACCCCAGTTAGCAGCCCTGTAGGTCCATCAGACGTGACAAGCCCAAAGCTGAGCTCTGTCACTTCCTCATCAAATGCTCCTCTTCCTGGATTTGCTGTCAGTTGGTGTCACTCTTCAAAAGTAAGGCCATTTTGACTCCTCCCTCAGACTTATTCTCTGTCCACTTCACTATCTAAAACTGTCTTGAAGCTCTGCCCAACTCTTTGACCCCATCCCCACTCTGACCTTCTGACCCCATCCCCACTCTGACCTTCTTCCATTGTCACCTGGACTAGTCCAGCAGGAGCCTCCCAACCAGCTGCTCTGCCCTAGCCTCCCCAGACCAGTCTCAACAAACTCTGAGATCCACTGCCACCTTCCTGGTGAGAGCCATACCATGATTCCTTTTACTGTCCAAAATACTCAGAAAAAGTTCACCCCGCTCAGCATGAACACTCCTTAGTTTAACTGCTGATGGCTGCTTGGCCTCATCTGTTCCCACCCCCAGACCCCACCTCCTGCTCTGGCTCTAAACACACCAGGCAGACTCTCACTGGGGCTCCTTCTCTCCCCTCTGCCCTCCCTTGGCTCCTCCTACTCATACTTAACACTAACAGTGGGTAACTTTCTCAGATTTGCCCCCTCTTCCTCAGATGGGATGAATTCCTCTTCCTCTGCATTTTCATGATTTCCTCTGCACTTACCCCAGTATCCTATCTCCATGGGATCAGGAACCATGTTGTACATGATCGAAGCTTGAACATTGTGGAATAAATGAACACATTTTGTTAAAGGAAAGTCTAGGGGTGCCTGGGTGGCTCAGTGGGTTAAAGCCTCTGCTTTCGGCTCAGGTCATGATCTCAGGGTCCTGGGATCGAGCCCCACATTAGGCTTTCTGCTCAGCAGGGAGCCTGCATCCCCCCCCCCCAGCCTGCCTCTCTGCCTACTTGTGATCTGTCAAATAAATAAATAAAATCTTAAAAAGAAAAAGGAAGGTCTAAAGGTAAAGAGAATGAGCTACTATACATGCTGCAAGCTTATTATGTAGTATCTCAGTTAAACCTCACATGAACTCCACGGATAAGTATTGCCTCCATCTCTGTATGACTTAGGAAGCCAAGACTCAGAGAGAGTAAGAAACTAGCCCAGACCAGGAGGGACCCAAACCCATGTCTACACCTCTGTACCCATGCCCTTCCCTCCATAGTGTGCAACCTCCTTTATTAGGCCAGTGGTGGCAAGCTCTCACCCCCTCGGAAGGTCTTCAACAAGGAAGCCAAGCAGCCCAGGTTCCCAGGGATAGGACTCCCCACCCCAGCACAGCAGCTCCTACAACTCTGCAAGCCTCCTCTTCCAGCTCGGCGTGTCCTCGGGCGCAGGGCTGAGCGGGAGCTTTCTCTGCTGCCATATCGTATTGCAAACTTCCATCTAATTTGCCGTTCCCTCTCTCCCTAAGGACACATTTGCGTTAGTACTTTAAAGGCAAGCTTCTCTCTATGAAGCAGGCACGAATCCATTTTTCACTGGCATTCACATTATGGGAAATGCAGTGCTTTATATATTAACGAGTAATTTTCTTTGCCCAATGCAGTTCAAAATTCAATAAATGTCGTTTAAGCCCAATTTTCCCACTTGTAGGTCAGAGAGCAGCCCTGAGGGGTGGGGGGAAAATTTCCACCGACCTCCTTGTCCTCTTCCCTGTCCTGGCCACCACCATGCCCTTCGACACTGTCCCACTCGGTATGATCACACTCACAGCAGGGCGGTGGTGACCTCAGCCCCGTTCGTTAAGGGCCTCAAGACTCACCATGTCACTTCACATCCCCCTCCAAAACTTCCAGAGGTTTCTGGATGCCTGTCTATGGACCCCTCAAGCATCTCCCCAGTGGGTTGAAATCCCAAGTCAGAAATGTCATTCCTCTGAGTTAAGCATTGCCTAAATTCTTCTGTTCTCTTTTAGGATGGAAATACTCCATTAAGTCATTTACCCCTTAGATTCGTTGCTGCGTCTCTCAAACCAGGCCAACCTGCGGTCTGAACTTGAGTTTGAAAGGGTTAAGGAAAACCAGGGGCAGAAGGCAAACTGCTCTGTGTTTGCTGTTCTTGCAATGCTGACCCTCTCTGGCCCAGAGCAGGAGAGCCAGGGTGGGGAGGGGGGTCAGGCAGAGCAAGGGGCTGCCTCTGGCCTCGTGCTGGGAGAGAGTGGACATCGTGCTCAGGCAGGACGTATCCCCTCAGCTCTGAGCACAGGACTCCAGGGACACTTAAGAATATGGGTCCAGGTCTGCTCTCTGTGTTGAATAATAATTCAGTAAAATCTCAATTAAAACCAAGTCATAAATCACATTTAATGTTGCCCTGACGGGTCGAATCTAATATGCCAGACCTATTAATCATCCACCAGGCCCTGGGATCTCAGCCTCCCTCTTTTGAGGATTCAGAGGTTAGGGACTATTTCTCCTACCTCTGCCACCACTCAATTAGACCCCAGAGAGCAAGAGCCAGAGAGCTCTGGGACTGAGCCTTACCCTGAATGTGGGGCTCTGCAGCCTGCATATGGCTGGGGAGCCCTAGATGGGAGAAGGGCCCCAGATTCCTGAACAGGCTATTTGTCTGCTGGGTGTGGACTATTCAGGTGGCTATGGTGACATCCAGACACAGCCCCAGGAGCTAGACATGCAACCTGCCAAGTCAAATGAGCTCCCCACTGTCTCTAGACAATGCCAGGTGGTCATTCCAACAGAGAGTGGGCATCAGAGATCTGGGGGAAGAAATGGGGTTTCCTGACATCAGCAGATCAATGATGGGGAGCCCCACATGGACGTTGGTCGGCACCCTGGCTGGCCCAGGAAAATAGAGGCATGGCATGATGAGCCATGAATGAGCAGTGAATAGAGCCATGATGGCAGGACCCAGTGACCAGGCAGAAACTCAGGGCAGGATTCACTCCCTCGGAGGGTGTGGTTCAAATCCAAAGCAATAGGGACTGTAGCATACAGATCTCCTGGGAGCTACATGGTGTCTAGCTGAGACAGCAGCCAAGTGACTAACTGGGGAAACCAGCTTTCCTAGATCTAAAATTGGGAGGGAGTGGGTTTTGCCTGAGGCTGCGGAGAGCTCTGAGAGGCAAGTGGAGGGCCACTAAAGAAGCCAAGGCTGAAGAACGACTAAAACATGAGATTTGAAACCAAATACTGGCATTTGATTCCTAGCTATGTGGCCCTGAGCCAGACACTACACCTCTGAGCCTCAGTTTCCCCATCTATAATACGATGTTCACAAAGTTTAATTCCCAGGGTTGTTTGGGGGGTTAAAGGATACACTAATGTCCAGTGCGATGCCCACATGTGACAACTAGGGGCTTAAATAAGGAAAACTCTCTTGTTATTGCAACTGTGGAAAGGCTCCTTCCACACAGCAAGTTCAAGAGACCAGTCACAGAACTGAGGTCAATGTTGCAGAGCTGGGGTCCAGATCAGTAAAGCAGGGCTGGTGTATGAAAAGGTGGGGACCAAGTGAGAGCTGCCTTAAGCCTCTGCAAAGCACCTTGGAACCCCACCAATTGTAGGTCAAAAATCAGGTTGCGGTGGTGGCGGGGGAGGGTGGCACGCCTAAGGGACCAAGGCCGGTGGATGTGGGCACCTTGCCATACTGGACATCCGGTTTAGGGGGGTCAGTGCTGGTTTCAGAGGGCAGACTAGGCCATGGGCAAGCCTGCACCAGAGTAAGTGTGAAGCAGACCCCTTGGATCCTTCTTTACTCCCTCTATCCCTTCCTCTACCTTTTCTTCCTACTTTCCTTCAACATATATTCTAGGTCCCTTACAATGTGCCAGGCATTGGAGGCTTGACCTTAAGAACATGGACAGAAAAAGGAAGGAAAGCAGAGAGTGGGAAGCAGGTTGCATTGTCTCCAAGGGGGGAAAGCAAGCACCTTCTTACTTTTGAAAGAGCTCGTAAGAAAAAAAATAAAATCAAAAGCACATAAGGGCACTTAGCTGCTTTACGATCGATATGCTTTGAAATCTACTTAAGCATTTGTCATCAAGTCTCATTTAATGCCACTAACTGACACAAAATAATAGTTAGCACTTATTGAACTCTTAGAACATGAGCTAGCAAGTTTGCCTGGATTAGCCATTTTAACCCTCCCATCCAGGAGCATCAGTAATGTTACCACCCCCAGTTTCTAAGTCAGGAAGCTAAAGCTGGAAGAGGGAAAGGGATTATTTCCTGAGGGGTTATAATGAGTAAGCAACAGAGCCAGCATGCAGTCATGGCCGGCAGGCTTTGAACAGCCATGTGTTACAGGACCTCCATCTCTGGATGGAGGTCCTGAGGGACTCCCGCTTCTTCCTCCAGGATGCTGGGCCACCACGTAGCACGGGGCCCTGAAGTACATCAATGTTTGTCCTACCGGTCTGTGAGAGCTCAGGAACGGATGGCCTCATCTGCGTACTTGCTTTCCAGCCCCCAGCCTCAGTGCCCGTGTCAGTGTCGGTGTCAGTAGAAGCAGGTGTCAGTAGAAGTGTCAGTAGAAGCAGGGCAGGATGGGTGTGGGTCAAGGCTAAACAGCCCTCTGCCCTCTGCCTTCTGCCCTCCTGAAAAGACAAAGCCCCCAGGTGGCAAAGCCCACTCTCCAGAAGCAACCTGGTGGTGGATTTCTCAAGCCTTGCACTGGAGTAATTGTGTTCATTTTTAGGGCCCTTTCCATGCCATTGAAACGGGGGGGTGGGGGAGGAAATCAAGTCAACCGATAGGGTAGAAGAGAATGAAAAATAAATGTTATCTATTATAATGAGCATTTTCTAGTGATCTTTAAGGCAATTTGACAAGCCAAGGTTCCAAAAGGGCTGCTTTTCTGCTCTAGAACATGACCTCAGTTTACACAAACTGTTGATCACGTACACCTTTGTGTTTGTGACATTTATTTGCTCGGCCTATTGCTAAGGGACGGTTCCACGTACAATCCAGAAACCAGCCAGGCACTTGCCTGTCTGTGTTCCAGGTGTGATTTTCCAGCAGCTCCTGACCTCGTTGCCAATCCCTGCTCCTTCACTCAGAATCCTTTGGCCACCTTCTCACCCTCCCTGGAGCTGGCAGTGTCTTCCAGCTGTGAGCCCTCCACAGGCTTTATCACTCTTCTTCAGGAACGTTCACATTTTACTCCATACTATGATTCTGGATATTGGATTTCTGACGCCCTGGGGCTCCTGAGACAAAGGTTAACCCATGTCTATTTAACCTAGTGGACAAAATGGATTTGCCCCTCATTCAGAAAGTCCTGAGTTCAGTACATTTGAGATCTGCCTTATTATCAAATAATTCTTTTCTTTGATTATGCCTCTTTGAGTTCAAAGCTTTCCATCAAGTGTTGGGGAGAAGAGATTTGTGGTTTGGATTAAGGGAAGTGATTAGTCATGTGAGGATCAAGGGACCAATTATTCAGAATTAACAAGCCTATTGTGATAATTGCACAATGTTTCTGGCAGCACCCGTGCTTCACATTAAAGAACCCTGAGACAGGTCAGAGCAGAGAGGAGAAGACTATTACTCCTTGGAAGCCTTCTGTGTTACATGCTCCTGATTATGTTACCAGCTCTGCCAGAAATATGTATCCTACAGGTGTCTACCCAACAGCCTTCTTTCACTTCTGCTCTGTAGCGGAATTCGAATGTAGCTTAAGCGTCTGATGGTGATCAGTTTAGGAAAAGGCTGGGTCCCACTCCAGCCTGTGATGGGAAGAGGGATCTTCTGATCAATCTAAACCAGTGGTGGTAACTCTGTTCTCCCTTGCGAGGAATTGTCATGGGAATGGGTACATGCACAATTATGGCCAGTCACTTTTAAAAATGCTATAAAGAAGGGAAAGCTCCTCTTACTCCAATTCCAAACTTTGGACATGGCTGAGTAAGAATGCGTTCGCCGGGGCTATGGTAACTATTTTGAGACCAAGAGGATTCTACCCTGAGAACAAAAGCCAATGCAATGAGAATGTCAGTGTAAGAAGACAGAAATAACTTAATTTCTTGAAGATGCATGAAGCTGCTAGATAAACTGGCTTTGCCCATGCTTTAAATTTTGACAAGTGTAAACATTTAAAAGGATGGTTAAAAAGAGAAAGACTGAGGGTGCTGACAAGAGCTTATTAAAGGAGTTTATGAAATTAAACCAGAAAAGGGCTGAAATCGATGGAAAACGTGGAGGAATTAGGAGCTCCTGTTGAAACCGTTTCGGTGAATCTAATGAAGTCCTACCCACAGGTCATGCTCTGTCTCTAGGACTCTTCCTTCCCACTCTAAGATCCCTAGGGATGAAAAAACAGAAAAATGGTCTTTTAAGGCAGAGCTTCTCCAATGTGACTTGGAGAAAATTGCCCTTTTGCTATGGACCCTGACTTCTAGGATGTTACTATTGGTCTGTTTCCTCTTCTACTAGATGTATTTTAACGCAACTCTACATTCTACAGAAGCAATTTATCAACATGGTCTATCACTATATCAAAAGAATAAAAAGTCTTGTTGGCAACGCTCATTATTAGCCAAAAAAACAAACAAACAAACAAAAAAAACCTTCTACTGCTACAGGGTGCTAATTTTGCCCCTCCCCTATAGCCCTCTCAACCACCGCTCATGTTCTCCAACAAGATGTCTTTGTCTTGCTGCTGTTGTTACAATTTTTGAGGGGGCTGGGTGGGTATTGGTATAGTGGCTGGGGATGGAATTATTGGCAAAGCATCAAGATTACCCTGTCAGCATGAATTAACTAAGTCTTAAGGCAACAGGGACGCTCCCCTACTTAATCATCATTACAATTTCAGAAATGGTTCCCAGTGAACCCAAATATTGAGACTGCTTATTTTCCTGCAGAATCCAAATACACAAAATTAGCAAGATCAGCTCTTGGAGTGTCGGCCGTTGCCAAATAAGAACTTGGGAGAATGCCTGTGTATTTTATTAAATTGTGCATAATGATGGTGTGTGTCTGGAAGCTGACTTCCCTGGACGAGTACATCTTTATCTTGCAGGCCATGACAGCTCGTTTGAACGAAGGAGCACATTTTTATTTTTCTTCTTTCCCATTTATCAAAATGTTTTCAGTACACACGCACAGTGTGAGGGGACTGAGCTGCCGGCACGTTTCAGACTCATCATTTCTTCCCTTGCTTAAGTTGTTTCTGTGTTTTTATTTGAGTTGGCATCAAATCAGACCTGTCTTGTCTGGGATCCTCCAAATTAAGGATATGTCTACTTTTATGCAGCCTGATTTACCCATGCGACTTCAACGGGGTTAAGTTGATGGCTCAAGAAAGGACTAGAACTGGATACATTTCCTGATCAAAAGAGAAGGCAGGGGCGTCTGGGTGCCTCAGTGGGTTAAGCCTCTGCCTTCGGCTCAGGTCATGATCTAAGGGTCCTGGGATCAAGCCCCACATCGGGCTCTCTGCTCAGCAGGGAGCCTGCTTCCCCCTCTCTTTGCCGGCCTCTCTGCCTACTTATGATCTCTCTCTCTCTGTGACAAATAAATAAATAAAATCTTTAAAAAGAGAGAGAGAGAGAAAGCAATGAGGGCAGCTGGACATTCTGTGGGCACCTGCTATGTGTCCTCGGTTCTCATTGAACTCTCAGGACAGCTCTACATACTAGATATGACTACCCTATATTTTGAATCTAGAAACCAAGTCTCCGAGAGCAGAAGTGGTTTTCCAAGGTCATGTTGCTACTGAAGTGGTAGAGTCTAGAGTCAAGTCTATGTCCACCCTAACCCCAAAGCCCTCACTCTGCCTAGGACACCACCCTGCACAGGATGGAGGGCCAACACAAGAGCAAAGAGGAGGAAAAGCTCAAGCCCAAGGAAAGAGAAAGCAAAAGAACTGAAAGAAATAAGGGACTATCTGAAGGAAACCATTAGGAATTCGTGGGGGTGGAAGGAAAAGGTCTCATTGAGAAGAAAACTAAAAATTGACAGGGGAAAAAAAAAAGGATGAGCAAAAACAGTAAACATTTGAAAATAAGAAGTAAGATTTCCCAGGAGATGTTGCAGAAAGAAATCCGAGTAAAAGATGGGAATAAACAGGAGTTTGGGGAGGAAAATATTCGATGTAGAGAATTCATTTTCTATGATTTCATGGAAAGTTCCTTGTAGGTTATTTGAGTGGAGAATCAAGAAAAGAACCTTTGAGAAAAACACAATTCAGCTCTGACATTAATGTTATCTAATCTTTGGGGAAGTGAATCTAATATTTTAAATTTTAGACACTTTCACCTCTCTGAGTGATTCCTTAAATCTAAAGGTGAGCCAGGGGAGGAAAACATTTTCTTGGGAGTAAAAGTTGTCCCTCCTGTGAGGTAAATTACATCTTCCTGGACACTGAGTACTACAAATCTCAGTCCCAGCAAATTGTGGCCACCGACTGCTATGAACCCCAATTGGAGGTCAGTGGCTAAAAGAGGCCTTGGATCATGATTCTCCAGAATTGCAGACCCCTGCAGGGTAGAAATCATTTCCTGGGGCTCGTAGGCTGCTCCCCACCATCCACCTGGGGCCAGGAGGAGTGATTCTTGAGGCTTGGAGTGATTTTTTACTGAAGTAAAGGAAAACAAAGTCAGTAGTGGAAGCCCTTCCCTACTGGGAAGCTCCTGTGGCTTCAGCTGCCCGGATATCTACGCCTGTGTGTGCCCCTGCCTGCATGGGTGGGTGTGTGTGTACACACGTGTGCCCTCCTGCACGGGCGTGCATGTGTGTGCACCTGTGTCAGCAAGCATCCATGTGTACACACGTGCAAGTGTGTGTATCCGTGTGTGCATGTGAGTGTATTCCCCCCAACAAAGTGTACATGTACAAAAGTATTTCTAGATGTCTCTGCAACCTTGAGTAGTAAATGCACTGAACTTAGAGTCAGAAGCCCTACCTCGGTGCATATTGGAGTAAATTCTTCCTCTTAGCCACCTTGTCACCATGGACAAGTTACTAAACCATTCTTAACCTCAGGTCCCTCTTCTAGAAAATGGGAATAACAACTCCTGCCCATTGTCCTGAGGATCAAATGAGGTATCATTTGGGAGGACACTTTGTAAGCCAAAGCACATCGTAAAAGTCCCTTGTTTAGGGGCAAAACAGAAGGTAGCAGGTGATCAAATTATTAATTCCTCACCACAAGTTCAGCATCTGCCTCCTTGACACACGGGGGCTGGAAGAATCTGGAAAGTTTCCCCGTATCCTGGTGATTCTTCCTTCTGGGTAGGAGCAAGGCGCCCTCCTCTGGCCCCTGGGCAGTCCACTAGGAAAGCTTGGGTACATTCCTCTGCACTCTTTCCAGCACCCAGTGGATGCCTTGGACTTGCTGTGATCTCAGTAGAAGAGAAGCTCCCAGAAGGCAGCAGAGCAAGGCTCTCAAGACTCACATTTCCCCGCCTGCCCATACCTTGGTCTCTCTGCCCTGGTGGTGTATGGCATCTTCTTGCCACCCCTTCCTATGATCCCAAGGCGCAGCAAGTTCTTCATCTGTCCCCTGCCTCCCTTCGCACATCTGCACCGCAAGGCAAAGGCGCCCTGCCCCCAGCTCAAGGGAAAATCCAGATTAACCTTTCTGACACTACAGCAAATGTTAACAGTCTGCCCTGCCTTTCATAATGCCAATGCAGACACCAGTCATTCACCGTCTGTTAGAAATACAGAGAATATATGTCAAAACTCACCCGCACATGCTGAATCGGAAAAGAGCAGTTATTACTGCAAACTCTATATACATTATTTATCAAATGAACTCTCTGCAGCAGGAATACAATTCATTTCTACTCTCTGCTTCTCTTGTTCTTTCATTTCAATAGGAGATGAAAGAAACCATATATAGAATCTTTCTGGGCATTACTCATGCAGCAGTGTCCCTGGCTAGGGTTTGAAGTCAGAGCTGTCTATTGCCTGAAGGGAGTGGGCTGCTTCGAGTGGGAGAGAAACAGCCCCTGTCTGCCAGGTTTTCTTGGGCTCCTTTCCCCATGGCCGCCGCCACCACCCCACCTCCTGGAACTGTGAAGAACTGAATCTCTCTTCAGCTCGCCAGGCACACTTGAAGGAGGTGGGAACATTGGCTCAGAGTAAGGCAAGTAACTTTGAAGTGCATTCTCTTTGCATCAATAGCATGAACAGATTAACACAAAGAGGGGAAGATGTTCCCAGTAGGTCTACTTGGGATCAAGACCAGCTCCTCCCAGTTGGCCTCAGAGTAGAGAACAACAGAAATAAATCTCTCACTCAGATTAGGGTGGTGTAGGCCTTAAAGTGAGGCCCGCTCATTCTCAGAGTCACCTTGGCTCAGGGTTAGGAGTTTTGCTTGCTGGGGATGGGGGTGGTCATGGTGACGGTAGTGACGTTGGAGGTGATGATGTTGTAGATGATGGTACTCATAGTGGAGGTGTTAGTGGTGATGGCGGAGGGGATGATGGTGCTGGTTTATGGTAATAGGAGCGTTGGAGGTGCTGATAACAGTGTTGATGGAAGGGGGTGGAGGAAGGTGATGACGGTGGTGGGGAGATGGTGGGGGTGGTGATGATGATGATTGTGACGATCGCCATGGTGGTGATGGTCTGTGCATGATGGTGGAGTGTTACAATATAACCTTCATATTCAGGAGAATCTTTATAAGGAATAAGCTACTTCTTTTGCTTCTATGTCAAGTTAGACCTCCATAAAACTCCTCCAAAATTGACTCATGTCCAATTTTGTCTATCTCACAGTAGGGGCTACAAAATGGAAGTTCCATGTCTGAGGGACAGACTGCCTGCTGGTGCCCAAAGTACTTTCTTGACTTCGGGACTAGGTGTCCTAACCATCTTCCCTCCCCAAAGCCAAATAGTTCTTGTTTTTGGAGTCCAGCTCAAGTTCACCTCCACAGCTCTGGCCCATGGTGACTGCACTCCTCCACCATTGTTTATTTGGCTTGGTTCATTTATTGCCTTCATTATTTTATCTTTTTTATTTTAAAAAAGATGTTATTTACTTATTTTAGACAGAGAGAGAATGTGAGCAGGGGGAGAGGCTGAGGGAGAGGGAGACAAAGAAAGAAGCCAACTCCCTGCTGGGCACAGAGCCAGATATGGGGCTTGATCTCAGATCTCATGATCCTGAGATCATGACCAGAGTGGGAATCAAGAGTTGGACACTTAACTGACCGAGCCACCCAGATGTCCCCTTCATTACTTTATCCTATATGTGTTAGGTTACAACCAGATTGTAAACTCCTTGAAGACGAGGTACATTTGTTGTCTTCCTTAATTCCCATACTCTTTAGCTAAATATGTATTGAAAAAATGAATGAAGGGATTAATGAATGAATGTATGGTGTTACCATTTTCTCCCCAAAATACATAGCATAATGATGCCTACAATAGTCAAGAAATTAATTTGAGGGGCACCTGGGTGGCTCAGTGGGTTAAAGCCTCTGCCTTCAGCTCAGATCATGATCTCAGGGTCCTGGGATCGAGTCCTGCATTGGGCTCTCTGATCAGTGGGGAGCTTGCTTCCTCCTCTCTCCCTCTCTGCCTCTCTGCCTACTTGTGATCCATGTCTGTCAAATAAATTAAAAACAAAAAGATTCTATTAAAAAAAGGAAATTAATTTGAGTATAAAGATCTTCTTGGCATTGCAAGAAAGGAGGAATTTAATTATTGCTAGTATTGCTGTTGCTGCTCTTCCAGCTAACATTTATCAAGCTCTGGGCCAGGCTCTGTGCTCAGCACTGCACACACATCTCCTGTCGTCTTTTTTTTTTTTTTTTTAAGATTTTATTTATTTATTATTTATTTGTTTGACAGAGAGAGAGAGATCACAAGAAGGCAGAGAGGCAGGCAGAGGGGGAGGGGGAAGCAGGCTCCCTGCTGAGCAGAGAGCCTAATGTTGTCTCCATCCCAGGACCCTGAGATCATGATCTGAGCCAAAGGCAGAGGCCTAACCCACTGAGCCACCCAGGCGCCCCTCCTGTAGTCTTCCTAACACAAGCTTATGAAGTGTGCACTAGTTCCCCATTCTGCAGGCGGAAAACCAAGGATGAGAGTTTCAATAGTTTATACTAAAGCTTTGTGGTTAGAAGTACTAACTGGACTCAGATGGACCCAAGCTCAAATACAAACTCCGTCATGTACCAGTCGCATGACTTTTCTTAAGTTAATTGTGATCCCTGGACCTTGGTTTCTTCATCTGTAAAGTGGGAAAAATAGCACTTAATTGTACAAGGGAGAACTGAAGAAGGAGAATCATTTATATATAAATATGTATACATATATATAAACTTTATACACACACACACACGCACTTTTGCCCAGTGTCCAAAACGAAATAAGTTTTCAATAAGTAGTTGCTCTTTTTCTTTCCTTCTCTATTTTTCTGCTCAAGGACGTATAGCTGTTAAGCGACAAAAACAGAGCTTTGCCAATCTATCTGGTTGTAAAGCCCATGGTCTTCCATACCATATGTTCAGCCTCAAAAATAAGCTATTTCCCTGAGGGCTGAGGCTGAGTCACAAGACATTTCCAGGAGTGATGATGTCACATGACCATTTCTCCGAAAAATCAGGCCTGTTCGGTGGACCATCCCAGTGGTCTCACACCAACGGTCGTCTAGAAATCCAGTGTCTTCTCAGCAACCACCTGCACATATGTGATCCATCCCCATAGCCTGGGGTCCCACCATCATCTATTATAGTGCCGGGAGCACTGCCTGTGGAAACGCAGACCCTCCAACACATCCAAATGGGGTTGTGGGGCAGCCTCTGTGGGAGTCAGCTGGCCCAGTCCTCCTTGATGGCCCACGGCCCACGTGGGGCAGCTCTGGGGGCACATTTCTCTTCTGCTGCTTTACCCAAGTTTTAAAAATTAATTTAACTCTAATCATACTAACAGGGGAAAAGTTAATAGAAGTTTTATTTTTAATATATGAGGAACCTTAACAGGATTTAAAGTTAATGCCTCAAAAATGGGAAGGACTGCTGACAATTTATCTACCAGAATCTGCAGACTTTAGTGGAAAGCAAAAGAAATGGAAGAAGTATTACTCCAGCAGCTGGAGGCAGATTTGAAATACCCCCCACAGCAATTGGGAGAAATCCCGGTCATCTGCCAACCCAAGAAATTGACTCATAAATTGCCCAAATCCTCAGTTTCCCCTTATTACCTGACCTCCAGTTTTCTTTACTATCCAGAAAAAATATCATTTCAATTTTTTAAGACATAATAGAGCTTTTCACTTAGAATCATAGAATTTTAGAGCTGATTTCTTCCAGCCATAATAATTTATGATACTAAGAGATGTGGAGGCAAAGTTTATAACAGAAAATGGTGCTGAGCGTGGGCCATACATTTTGTTTTAGACATGGCTCTTGGCTATTTCCAAAAGCTACTAACGTAAAAAAAAATCTCTCATGCAAAACACCCTCCAGAACTCTTAGACCAAGCTGCCTGATCTCTTCGTTGTCAGACTCTATTCCATTTCAGAGACCAGCCAACCACTTTCACTTGGGAATTCTTCCACGAGATGTTTCTTGTGGACCTACTAAGTGTCAGTGTTGTTCTGGATATTTAGATGTACAGGAGCAAATTAAACAGAAATTCTTGCCTTTATGGAACTTGTGTTCTAGTGAAGAGAGATGAAAATAGTAACAAAATAAATATTGATTACATTTTTATGGATCATTTTAGAAAGGGATGAGTGCCAGGAAGAAAAACAAAGAATGGAGGAAGGAAGATAATTAAGAGAGTCCATTTTCAATCCCGTAGGCAGGAAAGACCTTACAAAGAAAGAGGTTTGAGTGAAGACTTGAAGAGCATTGGCAGGGGCCAGAGGTACAAGGAGACTGGGGCAGGTACTTGGCCCGTGAGTTAAGAATCATCAGGAAAGCTGGCATGGCTGGCCCGGGGTAAGCAAGGAGGCAGAGATGTAGGCGATGTGGCCAGGGGCCTTGGAGGTAGTGGGTAGGGTTAGGATTCAGAAAGCTGTACGGGTGGTGACTGTATATCCCAATTGCCTAGAACAATCTTGAATTATATCTGTTGTCCTGGAAGAATTGTCAATAGTGTCACTGCTCATTCTTGAAATGCCCCAGTTTGGATGATAAATTTTCGTGGAAGAAGGTCATCAAGAAGATGTGACTGCTGGTTGACCAATGAGCTGGATCGGGGTAATAAGAGGCTCCGCCCACTGCCTTGTCCTTGGAGGTTATACTCTGACCACTGGTCCCAGACTAGGAATCACCTCAAGGACACACCTTTGAGAGACAGTCAAGTGTTACTGAAGTATATGTAAGTGAACCTCGTTAAGATCTCCATATAAACTTTTAAGATGAGGGAGGAAGATGTAAAGATCTTTGCTTGTGGCCACCCAAGACAAGCCTCATGTGTAAGTTCCCATTTATTAAAGCTGTCACCTACCCATCCAGAGTCACCTGTCTTTCTTCGTTCCCTCCGTGCCCACTGTGTCCAGGAGCCAGTTTCAGACTTCACCTAGGGAACTCTCTACTCATGGACTACCATTAGGACACCAGCTTTTACTCTGAGCACAATGGGAGTTGAAACAGAAGGTCAGGACCTGATTTACATCATCAAGGACTCACTGGCCACTCTGTTTAGAAGAGCCTGACCTGAGTAGGGAAGCAACCAGAGGGTTTACCAAACGCAGGTTGCTGCCTCTCTCCCTAGAAGGCCCTCCCTCCTACTTTGTGTGCCAGTCTTTCAAGGCCAGATGTAAATGTTTCCTGAAATCTCCCTGATGGTCTCACGTCCCCCAATACTCACAAAATTAAATTGCTCCTTGATTGATTTTTTGCACTTTATTTTCACATCGATTATAATGTTTGCACATTGTATTTAGTTATTAGTTGGTACGTCTGCTTCTACTGATAGGGAAGATCTTTTGTCTGGAACGGGAAACACCAGTTTATTGGGTTTCTACTGCTATGATCTAAAGGTTTGTGTCCCCTCGATATTTCTGTGTTGAATTCTAGCCCCCGAAGATATGTGGAGGTGGGGCCTTTGGGAGGTGATTAGGTCATGAGCTTGGAGTCTCCCTAAATGGAATTAGTACCCTTATAAAAGAGACCCCAACAGAGCTCCCTGCCTTTTTCTGCCACGTGAGGATACAATGAGAAGTCCGCTACCCAGAAGAGAGCCCTCACCTGACCATGCTGGCATCCTGATCTCGGACCCCCAGCCCCCAGACCTGTGAGAAATAAATTCCTGTTCTTTCTAAGTCACCTAGTGGGTGGTATTTTGTTATAACAGCTCAGACTAGGATAATAGTATAATTGAGATGCTTTATATACTTTTTCAGTTTTTATTTAAAATGCACAGTAATCTAGGGCACCTGGGTGGCTCAGTCAGTGGGACATCTGCCTTTAGCTCTGGTCATGATCCCAGGGTCCTGGGATGGAGCCCCACATCGGGTTCCTTTCTCGGTGGAGAGCCTGCTTCTTCCTCTCCCTCTGCTTGCTGCCTTCCCTGTTTGTGCTCCTCTCTCCGTGTCAAATAAATGAATAAAATCTTTAAAAAATAAAATAGATAAAATAAAATAAAATGCATAGGAATCCTAAAGGATGTAATATTGGCCATGTTGCAGTTAACCTATGCAACAAACTACCCCAAAACCCAGTGTTATAAAATATCAGCCATTTCATGAATGCCATGGATTCTTACAACCCTAAAGAATGATTCTATCCCTGGGCCAGGAATTTGCACAAAGCACAGTGAGCACAGCTGGTCCCTGGTGAAAGACAAACAGCCAGAGGCTAGAAGAATCCAGGTGGGGGCATTCAGTGCCAAGATGGCTCCACTGGCATGTCTGGCCCAGGCTCTGGGATGACGAGTGGGTGGGTGTGTGTGCCTCCCTGTGGCCCCTCCAGGATAGTGGCTTATGTGGAGGCTCAGAGAGTGTAGGTTCCTTGTCCAACATCATTGAACATGAGGGAACTGGTGGTCAAAGTGCTCCGTCTGACTGCGAAGCATATGTTCTTTTCAAAATACCAGATGCCCATTGTGGGGAAGAGATAATGTCTGAGTTCGATCACCCTGTGCTTAGCATAGTTCAGTGCATTATGGATGACAGACTAACTGAATGAACGTAACACGACCAGCTGCTTTCCAGCATTTTCTGCTTGCAACCCTAAAGAATGATCCCATCACTGGGATTTCAATCAACGTGGCAAGAGATAGGGGAGCCATTTGGGGGTATGGGGAGGCATTTCAGGTGAGTTCTGCTGGCTAAAACCCTCTTAACTGAAAGACATGTTCTTACCGCCATTACGGGCCCCAAAGACAGATTGCTGGACTCATTTAGAAGATGGAGAAATTGAGCAACTTCCTGGTGGCTTCCACAAGTAACAGGCCCAAGTCTGTCTTCCTTTCCCCACAAGGATATTAGGAGCTGGAGAACAGCGAGATACGATCCATCTTTTTTTTTTTTTTTTAAATGATTTTATTTATTTATTTGACAGACAGAGATCACAAGTAGGCAGAGAGGCAGGCAGAGAGAGAGAGAGAGAGAGAGAGAGAAGCAGGCTTTCTGCGGAGCAGAGAGCCCGATGCGGGGCTCGATCCCAGGACCCTGAGATCATGACCCGAGCCGAAGGCAGCAGCCCAAACCACTGAGCCACCCAGGCGCCCCGATACGATCCATCTTTGAGAAAACCACCCGGCCCACCTCTCCCTCACTAACAACCTGACCTTTCCATAAAGGTGGAAAATGGCTAAAATGCATTGCCTTCTTTTTTTTTTTTTAAGATTTTATTTATTTATTTGACAGACAGAGATCACAAGGAGACAGAAAGGCAGGCAGAGAGAGTGTGGGGGAGCAGGCTCCCCACTGAGCAGAGAGCCTGCTGCGGGGCTCAATCCTAGGATTCTGAGATCATGACCTGAGCCAAAGGCAGATAGATGCTTAACCCACTGAACCACCCAGACACTCCTAAAATGTGTTACCTTTGATAAGGTTTTACCTTTGATCAAAAACTGCAAATCTGTTGAGCTCACGTTCTGGCCCAATCATGAAATCATTATGCATCCCAGGGGAGCTTGCCTCACCTCTCTGGGCCCAGCTTTGCTGGCTGGTACTCTATGGTCGGAGACTTAATGGCTGCCCTTCCACAGCCAGCTTCCCGTGTTTCGGGGGGAGGGACTCCAAGTTTCTTCGTCCCTCAGCCCTCATGCCTGAACCACCATGAAGTCAGGCTCCACTTTATTTCTGAAATATTTCACCAATTCCTTGGGTAAAGGGTGACAGGGAGTTTTTGCGTATTCTTGCCACTTTTCTCTAAGTTTGAAAACGATTTCCATCCTTCCCTTTCTTTCTCATTCCTCTCAGCTGGTCCAAACCAGGGCTATGACAGTTGTCTCTTAACTCTTAATTTTTTTCTCCCTCCACATGCTCTTCTACCATCACTTGTCCACACAGAAGCCAAGATGGTTGGTCTCTGGTTTCTATTGATTTTTGTCTGCGTTTTTCTTCTCTTCTCTCTTTTTTTTTTTTTCTCTTAAGAGAGGGAGGGAGAGAATCTTAAGTAGGCTCCACACCCAGCTCATGGCCCAACACACCCCTGAGATCATGACCTGAGCTGAAACCAAGAGTTAGACGCTCAAATGATCTACCCAGCAGCTCCCATGTTTGTGTTTTGCTTAACTGTGGTAAAGGATACATAATACCAGATTTACCACATTAACCACTTTTAAGTCACAATTCACTGACATTAAGCACGTTCACACTGTTGTACAAGCATCACCACCATCCATCTCCAGAGCTTTTCACCATCTCTTCCTGAAACTGTGCCCATTGAACATTTCTTCCCCATCCTCCCCTCCCTATAGCCCCTGGTGACTACCATTCTGCCTTCCATCTGCCTGAATCTGACTGGTCTGGGCACGGAGGTCCCCCTTCCCAAGTACCTCGTAGAAGTGATATCATATATGATTTGTCCTTCTATAGCTGGCTTATTTCCCACAGTTCTTCAAGGTTCGCTCGTGTTGTAGCACATGTCAAAATTTCCTTCTTTGTAACACCGAATAATATTATGATGTACTTTGTTTCTCCATTCATCAGTTGATGGACATTTGGGATGTTTCCATCTTTTGGCTATTATGAATAATGCTGCTCTGAACATTGGCTTATGGGATCATTTTCTTGAAAATACAAATCAGTTCCTGCCACTCTCTGCTCCCTTAAAGCGCTCCAAAGCTTCACACTAAGAATTCAATCCAAACTCCTTTCTCTTGTCCATTGGGCCCTATGAGTCCTTCTGTCTGTTTCCTTTCTCTCCCAAACTTTTCAAGTTCTAGCCATGTGAGCCTTCTGTCCATGTCTCAAACACATCAATCACGGCCTCACGAGAGTCTTTGCCTGTGCCTAGGATGCGTTCCCCCAGACCCAAGCATGGCCAGCTCCAGTCCTCATCCAGTCTCTGCTCAAATATGTCCTCCTTAGGGAGGATTTCTCCGTGCACCCGAGCTATAGTGGTCCATGTGCCACTATCTCTGGGTCCTGTCTCTGGGTGTGTTTACGGCACAATGGTTGTAGTCCTGGTGTTGCATAACACCCCTTGAGTGCTGTATTCTTACCTCACCAGACAGTAGAGTAAGCTGCCTTGTTCCCTTCTGGATCCCAGAGCCTCAGCAGGGCCTGGTGTACATGGGACACTCAGTGTTCACGGGATGAATGAAATCTGACAACGTGATGTGACTGTCCACAGTAGTCGCAGGACCCCAAAATGAGTTGATAGAAGGGAGGTGCAGGGCACATGATGTTGGTTCCCATTACACCGTTGTCTTAGCTGGGAACTGTTCCTTCGGCGGGTGCTCCAACTGCCTCCAAGTGGGGACAAGGGCAGAAAAACATAAGCACGACAGGGTACGCTTGAGACATTAATACCCAAGCCACATCCCCACTCCCAACTATGTCAGGCTTTGTGTTCCAGAAAGCTCAGAGATGACAAGGGAGACCAGGCTGGGTCCAGTCAGAGCAATTCTTTACAGACTTGCCCCTAAGTCACATAATATATATAAGGAGAGAACCCATTAGTCTGTGTCTCTCCAACATTCAAAATGCTAAGTCATTTTTCAGGCTTGGCTTGATATCTCTTTCATCAATAAGAGCTACAATCCTGCCAGGCTGGGAACAGATCACTCTACCTGCTGTTGAGATAGGTGGTCGGCTAAAAGGCGAAGGGAAGGCCAGTCTTATGCTCAGTGGGTTCCAGACGTCTGCTCGCAGGGGCTATCAGAGGTTCTCTTCCTCGGGGGCAGGGGGCGTGACAAGATAGCCTATCTTAGTGCCACAGGGATGAAATCCCCCACTGGAGAGACACAACCAAGACTTCTCCTGCTTGAAGTAATGCAGCCTGGTGGACAGGGGAGCGGATTCCCACCCCTGAGGCCAGGCATCCAGATGCATGCCTTTTGCTAACTACACGGCAACAAGAAGTCTTTCAACTCATTGAGCCTCAGTTTTCCCCCAGTGCAAAAGCAAGGAATTGGGCCAGATGGTCCATAAGATCTCTTCAAGCATGAAAATTCTTTGTCACTAAGAGGGGAAGAGGGGAAACAAACACGGCTTAAATCCCTTCATGCTTTCCCTTGCATCAGCTTATCATTGGCTGTATGTGTCAGGACTCCAAGCCAACGATGAATTGGTCTTTGTGGAAGGGAAGAACAGGAGAGGAAATGGCTTCCCCTCCTTCCAAAACGAGCAGTTAAAAATCTGTAGAATGCCAGTTGACGTGAACAGCTTTCTCATTGTTATAAGGATGTAACTAGCTGTGTGTCTAGACCACCATGCTCCAGATGGATTCTCCTGTGTCCCTTTAGAGAGACCCTCCTCCGCCCCCGGCACTGACCACTGTGTGCCATACAGGGCACCTGGTCAGGGTTCCCGTGTCCATGAAGAATAAGCTCCTTCATTCATTCATCAAACACAAATGTGGGAGTACTTACTCTGCGTTGATCACTCTAGATTTTGAGATAAGTCATAGTCATTGTTCTCTAGGCACTCCCCACCCAGACTGAGTCATAGGCTCAGGTAGAAAGAAACATGTGCTGCTGTGGGAGCAGAGAACGTAACCTAGAATTGGGAGGGGTGCTCTGCAGGTGACAACTGAGCTATGTCTTAGAGGATTCTACCTAAATACTTCTATTTTTATCATTGGTAAAGGTGAAGATCAGCTCACAGCTGCAAGGGTGTATGGAGACATAGTGGTACCAGGGCTTGGAGAGAGGAGAGAAGGTCTGATGGAGGGGCAGAGAGGAGGGTTATGAAGCCCTACTTGTGCCATCTTCTACTGGAGGCCATGAATCTTTAATGGGAGAGATGAAAAGGCTGGGAATAGGCTTTTCCCCTAGCACCCCAGAAGGTGGAAGGATACCTGAATGGAGTGTGGCAGACTGTCCTGGGACAGGCAGGAGAGGGACATGAGAGGGAGAGAGTTGGTCCTCCAGAGAGAAGAGTGGTTTACAGGACACATCATGGGTCTAAGCCAGGTGGGGAGAAGGAAGGGTAACCAGGAGGGAGTGGGCCCAGGGCAAAAACGGAAACGTGGAGGGACCAGTGAGCCAGTGTTGGTGGGCAAGCAAGTGTTGCAAAAGCAAAACAAAACATGCCGAAGGTCATTGATAAGTTTGTAGAGGAAGCTGACCCTGTCCTGTAGAAACATGGAGACTCTCTGGGCTACAGAGAAGGAAGCTTCAGTAAGGGAGGCTCTGCCCCCCAGATCTCAAGTGCAAGGATTCTTCTGGTCCTCTGGACTTGGCGGCTTCTCCTATGTCCTACATGAGCAGGTGAGAGAGGATCATCCCCCCAATTCAGCCCATGTCAGTGGGGACTCAGCCACCGAGATGCCCTCCTTCTTCAGCCACTTTTAGTGATGACTTAGCATTCCTTATAACTCCATCTTCTCTGTCACCCCTTCACTTTAACCTTCACAAATGCCTTCTCAGGACAGATGGCAGCCCCAAGTATCTAGTCTCCAGGGCTACTCATTTAGCAAGTAACCCAGCACAAATGCAAATGTCTCCTAGCCGGCCTGCACAGCTCAGTGTTCTCAAGAATCTAGCATTTGCTACATTTGCTAGAGCAAGGGAAAGAAGAGGGGAGAGGCTAGGGAGGCCCTTAAGTCCCACTGCAGGATCAGTGCACCCCTGGAGTATGCAGGGTGTGCAGGTGACCTGAACATTGCTGTGGGTGTGAGTGTGTGTGTGTGTGTGTGTGTGTGTACATGCACATATATTCATGTGCACATGTGTGTCCACATGCCTGTGCATGTGTTTGGGCCCACATATGTATGTGTGCTTGTGTGCGGAGTGAAGGAGCAACAGAAGTCCCTGGGAAAATGGAGGTTTTGCCACCCATTTCACAGAGGATCTGTAGATGCCATGCTATGGGGCTGTTAGATAATTAGCTCTTTCCACACGGTGTTTCTACAACTCCAAGTGGTCTCTATTTGAGATGAAAAATAGCTCAATGTCTGTGCAGAACTTCCCAAGATTTGCTACCACTGAACTATGTCAGGATGTGGCAGCACCAGCAGGCGGATCACGGGGTCAGATGCTAGAACTCTACAGAAAAGTAATCCTCTTGGGGCCAGCCCCAAGGAAGGACTAATGCATGCCCAAGCAGCTTCAACATTTCCTAGACCATTCTTTGTGTGGTGTGCAGTGACCCTCTTGGCATCGAGGAGAGCAGGACAGCTCAAAGCCACAGCCCACTCCCTCTCTGGCCTCCCCTACCTGCCTTAGGGGTTGCAACAGAACCAGGCCCAGTCCTAGACTACAGGCTTGCCAGTAGACTTCAAGGGGTCACCAGTGAGAACAGGAACCTTGAACCTGGTAGTACTTGCTCCCCACCAGGGAGAATGTATGATTGGTCAGTCTCCTCTAGTGGCTTTTAATTGCCTCTGCTGCTCCCAAGCTAAGCAGTTCAGCTGGGTCTCTGTGTGTCCTGTGTGACCATACACACCTTAACCTGGTCAGAGGTGGACGAGGAAGCACCATGGGCCACTGATCACCAGACTGGGGAGCCAGCAGAACCCCTGAACATTCCTGAGAGAAAGATGTGCTGGGGAGGCAAAGCTTGAGTGACCATGCCAGGGCTCAGGAGCCCACCAGGGTAAGGAAACCAAGTATGGGGAGAAGAGCACCTGGGCAGGTCACTGGAGCTCTGATGTGGCTTCAAACCACTTCTGTTCATACCTGGGGAAGATGAATCCAGTTCTCTGTTGTCCTCTCCCAGTAGAAAGTAATGGTTGGCATGATAATAATAGTAATAATGTCAGATAATACTTACTGAGCCCTCAGTAGGCACCAGGCAGTGTGTTAAAGGTCCTCATGGATCAGCTCATTAAATCCTTATAGCAACCTTAGAAGACAGGAGCTTAACTGGTCCCATCTTACGTGTGCTGGAATAAAATCTGATGATAACAACTGAGGAATGCTCCCTTGTCGACCGCCACACACCTCCCTCCCCACATGGAACCGAGGCCCTCATTGCCTCAGAAGCCACTCCTTGTGCCCAAGTGGGGAGAATACAAAATAAAGAACAAAAGCCACCAACTGACAGAAAAACAGAAAAACACAGAAATCGATTGTGTCTCCAAATAGGCATTGAAAAAGTCTCAGCAGAGATGACTGTCGTGAAGTCCCAGTGGTTTTGATCGGCGAAAACACTGGAGCTTTCGGATTTGATGTTTTATAGAGAAAATATTTTCTATGTCCCAGAAGTTTGACTTTGATTATTAAGAGTCAGAAGTGGGAGAGACTGAGTGTGGAAAGTGTCTGCCATAAACAGGGACGGGGAAGAAGACAGCGTGATCGATGGTTCAGGAGCTGTGCCCTCCCCTTCGAACAAGCAACAGGAGTCGGAATAAAATAAAAAGAGAAGGGGCGGGGGCAAGAGAAAGGGAGGGAGGACCCGGAGGAGGACCGGGAGGTGGGAGTGGGACGGAGGATGGGGAAGAAGTGAACAACCCATGGAAACGCAGGGGAAGAACAGGAAAGGAGAGGAGGCAAATTCGCGGCCGGCGTCGGTCTCCGACAAGGAGACTCCCCACCCCTTCAGCGACCGCCCCTCACGCCCTCCACGCCGCCACTACTTCCAGAAGATGATAGAAACCCAAGGGAATTGTTTCCTGTGTTTCTGTCACAGGCAGCAACACACGGAGGTTTGGAGCCCCTGGAACACACACACACACACACACACACACACACACACACGTACACACACTCAGAATGGCACAGACACACAGCCAATGTCTGGGACACCCACACCCCCCGAGTTCCACGGTTCCACGGGGGCTGGCTGGTCCCGAAGGCCATCCTAAGGGCTATCACTCCCCTCCTCCCCTTCCCAGCTCATTGTGACTGCCAGTCCCCCTCCTCTGGGCACCAAGAGTGAATGTTTTTTTTTTTTTCTTTGCTTTGTTTTTTTATTATATAAATAATTCAAGTTAACACAAACCAAATAACCTCTCCATGACAAAAAAAAAAATACAGATAAATAAAAGGAGAAATAATTAAAATCCCACCATCCAGAGCTGGCCATGATTAATAATTTGTATATCTGTGCATATCTATAGATCACATATTATGTATCTTTATAGCAGCATAGTTTCTAATTGGTTTTACAATAAGTTAGAGAAGGACTAGAGCCATAACTTAGACTATGTCTCCAATAATTACAAAGCAGCTCTTAGTTCAGGAATCTCTATCTAAGCCCAGAAAAATAAGATAAAGGAAAAAAATCGTTGCCATGTGTGGCTGGAAGAACGTACCTTGAGGGAAAAAAGGGACAGAGCCGAGCTCCCGACTCAAGATTTGGGGCGGACTGGGGTAGAGTCTGAGCTCCAGTCCTGGTGCAGGGGTTCCTTGTGTGCTGCTGTCAGGGTCAGAGGGCCCAAGATGTCACTCTCCCCCTGCTGGTCATGGGGCTATGCTCAGTCCGAGTAAAAGCCGTGCCTTCCTGCACCATGGCCCGAGTGAAAAGGCCTCCTCTCAGGATCAGAGAGGCTGTGCTCCGGAGCAGAGGGCCCAACGGACCCATAAGAAAGTGAGAGCCACAACTCCTCAGACCTAGACCAGGTTGAGATGCACCTCTGACCACAGTCTTAGAGATCAGCACGGAAAGATTTTAAAAAGCCAAACTCTCAGGAACCATGTGTTCCCCCATAATGATTCAGATGAAATTATATTGTCCAGAACATTTTAAAAGCAAGCAGCTTATTTCAAACTGGGACGCACACACAGGCGACTGATGTGCACAGTGGAAACTCAATAAAGGAGCACATCTAATGAAAACAGATAAAACGTACAAACGCAATCGCAGGTCATGCATGAATTATTAACCTCGGGGAGTTTTCTATCAGTTCTGGGAACTATGGATCGTGTCTCTGGTATATAATTTGGGAGGTATTGGTTCTCCGTTTCATAAGACAGAACTTGAAGCAGGAAATGTAGTTATTTCTCCTTTAAATATATACTGTAATTACCAGTCGGCAATGACTAAATGTTATTATCCATCTGTTGGCTGTTCAGGGACCTGTAATGAGTAAACCTTAGCAGTGTTGTACCGTTTTCTGTAGCATAGTGGCTGGGCCATGTACACACCTGTATATATTTAGAATTTGTTTATTGAAAATTTTTCTAGAGACCAAGAAATGAAAAAATCCTTGAACACTTTTAAGGCTTCAACTCAAAATCTCTTGATAAATGCTCATGGCCATGAGAATCAAACCTAAACTCCTTCATTTGGTGTATGAGGCCTTATGTGATCTGACCCAACTCACCCCCCAATTTTGCATCATGCCTCTTGTCTCCTTATTAACTATGCATCAGTCTTGGTCTTCAGGAATCTTCAGAAGTGTCAAGTTCTTTCCCAACACAGGACCTTTGCACATGCCTTCCCCTCTCCACCTCCACCCTCTCTGCCTGACTTTCTCTTTCCCATTCTTTGGGCCCCAATGTAAATATCACCTCTTTGGTGAGGTCTTCCCTGAATACCTTTTCTTACATAGCTTCTGCCTGCCCGGCCATGTTCTCTGTCTTAGCATCCTGCTGGTTACCAATTGTAATTTAGGGTTGTTGGGGTATGGATTTATATGCTAGGCCTCGCCCCTCCCAGAGGACAGAACAGCAGAAACTGTGTATTACTTACCACTGTAATTCTAGCAATAAGAATGCTACCCGCCATCTCCTTGTTGAATGGATGAATGAATACATTATGTTATTCATTACTTCTTGGATGTGACATGTAAAGGACTGATTTGAGTCAGAACCTATGACACATTCACAGGATTGGGCTCCAGGAAGTTCTGCCCATAGACCAATGGGTAAGGCATCCAGAGATGGGTTAGCTGCAAATCACTTCGCCTACATCACACCTGTTCTTGGGGGCTTCTCTTATACCATGCACCCACATTCCCCTCAGCCCATTCAAATCCTTAGATCTTCTGAAGCTCCCATCAGGTCTCACTTCCTCCATTAAAAAGGTCTTAGAGTCCTTGGTCAGAAAATGAAGAGGCTCCTTAAAACCCTTCTTCATATTACAGGGTTCCTTCCTCGCCCTCTGACAACCACAGTCTTAGCTTTCAGTTTACTACTTTACTATATCAGACAACTTGGCTTTGTATGCTGGTTTTGATTTTCCTAACAGACTGTATTTTGATTAGAGTCTCTGTTTCTGGTTCCTCCCTATGTTGAAAGATCTAGACTACATGGACTCAGATGTCCAAGTCCATGACCAGAGGAAGACCAAAGCTCCCCTATGGGTTTACGCTTTGCCTCAAGTTCATAGCAACGAGAAATTTAGTCCTCTATTAGGTTCATCTGGAGAGGCCCTCCTCCCACCCAGACACACAAAATCAACTCTCAGATAGATCATCTGTAGGGACAGTAAGGTTTCCTGAAGGTTTTGGGAGCTGCAGAGAAGAATATCACACACCTCAGGTCATGGAGCAATCAATCTCAGAATCCATCTTTTTGCATTCTTCCTTCTCAAGTCCCTCCCAGCAACCCCATCCAGACTCCATTGTCCTTTCCCATGATCCTCTCTTTCATCAGTTTCCATCCCTCCCCTTCCTCCTCTTTCTTGGGGACAAAACAGTGCTCCTTGGCTCAAATGTGGTTATCATCCATGGAAGTTGAAGCACGCATTCACGACATCACTCTTCCCTCCAGGCTCACTAGAGCAAAGCTTGTTTTAAACTTCTTACCCCAGATTACAATCTTGCTCCAATATCCCCCACAGTTCCTACCACAGGGCCAAGCACATAGTAGGTGATCAGCGAACACCTGCTCACTTGTGTTGACTGAAGAAGCTAGTAGACCTGAGAGTCACAAACACTTGGCAGTGACAGGATGGCCTAAGCCAACGTTCATGTCCCTGATCCTTCTGGTGTAAGAATAAGAGTTCCCTTCTCCAAAACGGTAAGGGCAGTGCCATCCAGAGACAGGAAATCCATAGTTCAAATTAAAATAAAATGGCAATAAAGTGACACACAAATATCTAGTTGTAAACGCTGAAAGGACTTAACTTAATCAAGCAAAAGGGCACAGCTTTTCTACGGCCGCATAATGTAAAGGCATTTTATTACTCTGGCAATCGGCAAAAAAGTCAAATGACTTTATGGGGCTTTTTCTAAATTACCTTTATTAATGCATGTAATATTATTGAAAAATTATGCTACGGACTAAATGTGCCATTGAGCTACAAGTTGCCTGCAGGAACACGTTGTAAATATACATGGCGAGTATGTTACTATCTTTACAATGAATTTCGCACCTTTTACAGCCTCCTGAAACCAGACTAGCACAGAGTACTTGGAAAGGTATGGCTAATTTTACGACACAGTATACAGCGTGGATAAATTTGCAGAGCCTAGAAATACACCAGTTGTCTGAGAGTGTGATACCCCGTGTGTGAGTTATTTCAAGGCTCCATTTCCCTAGATGCCTTGCATCTTTCTGGTATGTTGGCATTTACTTTGAGAAACCTGTTCTGACTGATTTGAATAAGGACAGGCTTGGGCAGTGGACAGGACTTTGCATATTTATTGTGGTATACTGCTTGGGAACAGAAGGACTAGAGGCTGAGGTACACCAGGACAGCTGCGGGTGAAGGCTTCCACCTCTTCCTTCCGTGTTTGCATCGATCTCAACAGACAAAGCTTGTGGTTATGGTTCAGAGATTGCAGACGCATTTGCTCTTCATCTCTCCTGGCAGCTCTGAGACCATCCTCTCCCTCTCCACGTTCCAGTAATCCAGCCAGTGTTAACTTCAGAGCCCTGACATTTAACATCAGTGTCTCAACCCAGCTCTCCACCAGCCCTACAGCCTCCCCTCAGGCGGGACCCCAGGCTGCTCTGTCTTCATTCACTCTCATCTGGTTTCTGATTTATTCTCTCACCACTTTCATGCTTCCAGGTCAAACGGATGGGAGTCGTCTTGTCCTAATTTAGGGAGGCTGGTTTACTTGTCCTGCTGCCTGCTAGTCACAGTGAATTCTGTGAACTGGTTGAAGGAGAAGCAGGGGGAGGGGGAGTGTGTGGAAGCCAAGAGAAAAATAAGAGGTTAAAAAAAAAAAAAAGGTAGGTCAGTGAGACAAACTAAAATTTACTGTATTGTTTACCTCACAGTTTCCTCCAGAACACCCATCTTGGAGAAATGTGCCATTCCTCTGCAGGCTGAAGCCACGGCACTCCCTGAGAGCACATCACTTCCCAACAGATGTCAGGCTCTGCCCCCTCAGTTCCACTGCAGTCACTTCCGGGCTGGGAAGGCTTCCAAATGCAAGCCATGTCACACACACATGTGACTTTTAAGTCCTAGCTTTTGGTAGCTCACACTCCCTTTCCTTGCTTACCTAATTTTATTGTTGTTTAGAGCCCATTTTTACCTTTTTCTCTTGGTGATCCCCAGTATCAAGACTAGGTACATGGAGTAAAGTGATTTCTCTAACGCAGCTGAAGGGACTGTCCTAGAGACCTAGAGACCCTCTCCCTCCACCATAGCTTTCTCTGGCCTCCCATGGACCCGACCCCACACAGTCTTTTGGAAGTGTGTGTATTTCTATAGTTGGCCAAGTATTGCCCATGTCAATAACAAGGAAGAACAATAATCAAAGATGGGTTAATCTAGTACAAAGCATTTGTTAATGTCTATAAACTAGTTTAATTTTTAAGTATATATATGTAATAGATATGCATCTATGTATATATATTTTATATATGTCATTTATAATATGCACACACATTTTTTTAAATTGAATCAGCATTGTGTTTCTACTATGGTATCCCATCTTCTCTTCTTGTACAATTCCAAGTGTTCCAAACAGATAAGGAGCACAAACTAGCATAGCATTACATTCCCCAAACAACCAGAAAATGCCCAGTCATTAGGGAGAGCTTCAAATCATCCACCACGTGTTAATGCCAACCATGTGCCAGGCACCATGTTCATTGCTGGGGAGCCAGAGATTCATAAGACCTGTGCCCTCCCCTTCATTTCAGCTGATGATCTGGCTTCTTACTTTGAGAAATGGAAATAATCAGAAGAGAAATATATCTACTCCCACTTGCCCACCTGACAACCCACTTGCTTTTACACTGCCTCCCTTCCAAGGATGAGACTCTTCTCTGAAGCCACTCTTTCCATTTGATTATCGGATCCTACCCACTCTTGCCTACTCAAGGACATCGTTTCACCAAACATCTTCTTTATTCTGCATCATCTGTTTTCTTCTGCTTTCAGTCAGTTATTACTTCCGCTGCCAAATCCCATGATCAATTCTCAATCCTCATTGTACTGGATCAATTCATAACTCTTACCACAGTTGAATCCTCCCTACCCTGTGAAATACTGTCTTTACTTGTCATAAATCTACTGTCTCCTGGTTCTCCTCGAGCCTCAGTAGGTGTCTTTCTCATTCATCTGAGCTTGTTCCTCATTGTCATGGAGTCTCCACATGTTAGGACACCAGAGGGACCAGCCCTTAGAATCCTTCTGTGTTTCTGCACTTGCTCCACTTACTTCCACAGACTTTCAATGGCAACTTTCAAAATTATATCTCTAGCCCAACTTCTTCCTTGAATTCCAGACTCATAATCCAATGTCCTCCTCACTATGATTTTTGGGGGTTCTAACAGCTATCTCGGACTTTATACACCCCTAGTGGAGGCTCTGGTACTTCATGCTCTAAACCAGATTTGCACAGACCAAAAATCTCGAGGCTATGCATCCATTCTTTTCTCTTCTCTTCTCTTCTCTTCTCTTCTCTTCTCTTCTCTTCTCTTCTTCTTTTCTTTTCTTCTCTGATCTATCATATTCAGTCCACCAGCAAACCCCATTAGTTTCTCCTCTAAGACATTATGGAAGTCATACTCCTTCGCTCACAACCCTGCAATGGTTCCCCATCTTACTCAAAGAAAAACTCTTATTTCTTGCTGTGGCTTCTAAGGCTCTGCTCTCAGACACCCCTCTGACTTTTCTTTATGTCACTCTCCCTCTAGCTCATTTGCCTTCTTCTTGGACTATCTCAAACATAACCCGACCTCAGGACTTGGTGCTTACCGGTGTCTCTGACTAAAATGCCTTCTAGTTATCTGCATGGCTTATTCCCTCACTTCCTTTAAGTAGCTGCTTAAATGTTTTCTCATCAAAGGTGTCCTTAGACCTCCTAGCACTGCTTTACTTCCCTGTTTTCTATTCGAACTTTCTTTATAGCACTTATCATTACTTGGTGTCTTTGTGTCTCTTTTCTCTCTTTCACTGCTTGGGTATAAATTCCCTGGGAGTTATTTTGTTCATTGAAGTGTCCGCATGCCTAAAACGTACTCAAAAAATATGATTGTGAATGGAATTAAAAGCTCAGTCCTTGCCTTTAAAGAACTCATAATCTACAAGGGAAAACAGAAATACAAAAATACAGTCACAAGGCAATGCAGAAAGTTCAATGTAGAAAGCTGTGGGAGTGAAGAAGAGACATAATTATTAGCCCAACCTGGGGAGGATCACAGCTTGCCAGAAGTGGTGAGAGTCAGTATGAAAGTTGAGGAGGCATTAGCGAGGCACAGTGCATGGGTGGGGAGGGAGAGGCAAAGAAGAAAGGAATAGAAAAGAACTAGCAGGAGCATATTCAGCAGAGGGACAGTAGGAGCAAATTCAGTGAGTTCACAAAGCCCCATGGTGCATGCTGAACATGGTGGGAGTTGCATAGGTAGACACGTGTTCCTAGGCACAAAGCAAGAGGTGAGCAGTGGTGAGAGGTGAAGTTGGAGACCTAAACAGAATCATGTCATGAAGGAGCTGCAATGCCAAGTTAATGAACTTAGAAGATAGATGGCAGGGAGACATTGAAAGAGTGTAAGCAGGGACTCGAGGGTATTACTCAGAAACTCAATAAACTTCTTCTGAACTAATGTAGGCAATATGCCAACTATTGGGTAAATGGCACTGAGGTCATAGAGTTACAATTCAGCAGGGGACGTCAGTGATAGGCCTAGCTCAGGGAGGAACGGATTCTGGTCTGAGCCAGCTCAGCTCCCTGGCAGTGCATAGGATAGCAGGGGAGGAGACACACAGGAAGCAGTGAAAGATCCGTTGGAGGACTTATATTTCAATCCAGGCAAAAGATGATAAATTATCAAGCCCAGGGAAAGAACAGTGTTCCTGGAGATAGTCAGCATCCCATGTGTTGTCATCATAAAAGGTAGAGCTTATCTAGATTCTCTACTCTTCTTCCAGGCCTCCACCTCACACCTGCTCTCTGGAAACAAGTGTGTGTTCCCTCACAGGCTGCCAGAACCTTCCTGGGAAATCAGCATGTGGATGCATCTTGAAAATTCAATCTGGCTGCATCCTGAGAGTTTCACATGCTGGTTCTCTGGGACCACACACTGAGACACTTTGCAAGAAAATTGAACAGAAAACAGATGGTGAATGTCATGGGGC
This sequence comes from Mustela nivalis, assembly GCF_964662115.1. Taxonomy (NCBI): domain Eukaryota; kingdom Metazoa; phylum Chordata; class Mammalia; order Carnivora; family Mustelidae; genus Mustela; species Mustela nivalis. Next base: position 26,713,706 of record NC_139035.1, read on the forward strand.
CTCACATAACTGAGAAGGCAGAGGAGTAAACCAAAAAACAAAGTGCTAAGACCAGAGTTCTTAGAATAGGCAGAGAAGTGGCCACCTCCCATCTGCTCCTTGACTGGGAGGACTGGGAAGGAGTGTTGACCTCCTGCAGGAGCAACTATGGTCTCCGTGACCTGGTAGATGGGTTTGGTTGTTAGATTGAATGGTCCCACATCTCATCCCTCTGTTCCTTCACTCTGAATATTCTTTGGGTTTATTACAACAGCTCAGAATGCACACTCTAAATTTAGACCCTAACTATTTCATGTTTCCAAGGGAACTGTAAATTACTTTGTGAATGTACATACAACACAGCCAGCGAAATCCGCTTGATGAAGCCCTCTCTTACACTCGGTCTCTGAAGGCGCCTCGTAAATTGTTGCTTTGTCCAGGCTCCTGGACAGCTGACAGCCTCAGACAGATTGCCTTTGCTTCCCCATCTGACATTCAGTAGGAGACTCTGCTGTGAGTACTCAAACCTACAAAAGCTACAACTCCAAACTCCCACCAAAGTCCCGTGTTGTGCCTGTGAAGGATTTACTGGATGGAGAACCAAGTCAGGGTTTCTCCCTTGTGTCTGGACCAGCCATGTATTGTGAGAGTGCCTAGGTTACTTGCTGCGATAGGGAGTTCTGCCTAACAATGAAGGTAGAAAAGTCAATGACCTGAGAGGGAATAATGGAGCATGGGAAACTATTTTGATGAAGTTAGTCAATTTCTTAGAACTGAGTTCGGCTACAGGAGCAGAGAATGGAATTAACTAGGGCTTAGACAATGTAGAAATTTATTTTTCTCTCATATATAGGAAGTCCAGAGACATCCCGTCCAAAGGCTGGTAGGACAGATGCATAGGGACACCACAAACCCAGCCTCTTCTTACCTAACCTTCTAGTCAGGCAGTTGCCATTTTTAAGTTCACTGCATGGTCCAAGATGCCTTCCAGAGCTCCAGCCCCTATGTCCATGCTCTTGCCAGCAGGAAAGAAGAAGGTAGAAGAGGAAGAAGTCTGCAATTATCAGCCGGTCAGCTTCCTGTATGTGTCTTTCCTAGAGTCCCACACAATATTCTGCTTACATCTCCCTGGACCTACCTTGATTGTTGAGCCACACCAAGCAAGAGAGACTGAGAAATGTAGGTTTTTTTTTTAATTGGATGCAATATGGCCCCAAATAATATTTATGTGTTTTCCACCAACAGAGAAGAAGAAAAGGAGTATTGGATGGAGTTTAGTAGTCTCAGCTATGGGGAGGTTGTAATCACATGAGGAGCAGAAGACCCTGTTTCCCTTTTGATTTGATACCATGGAACTTAAATAACAGCAAATACTCAGCAGAAGGAACAAATCCTAAAAGGATGGAAGGACTGAGAGGAGAGACAGAAAAGGGCCAGCCTTCCTTTCCCTGAGGGAGGAAGGAAAAACAAACGGAAGGATGGAGAGAAGAAAGGAGAATTGAAAAGAGGAGGCAATAAGGAAAAAGGAGAAATCAAGAGTAGGCTAAAGATAGAAAGGAAAGGAGAATGCAACTGGAGTGTTTCAAGACGCTTCCTATCTGGAGAAGTTTGGGTTTCCAATCTCTAGCATGGGGTCGTCTTCTGTGCCTTCCTAGGAGCAGGGCTCCCTGCCTCTGCTTGTAACCACAGTTGTTCCAACCCCTCTCCTGCAATGTCTGGAAAATGGAACAAGCCATGTCCCTTTACCTCTGGGCTGACCTTGACCATGAGTTTTCACCAGACTAAGCACTCCAGAAAATAATGTACATACTCAGAATCCTTTACTGTAGGATCAGGCACACCTTCAATGCAGAAGCTGCTGCTAACTGAGATGACCCTTCCAGACCTGCCCCTGCAACATGGCATTCGCTGTGATTGCCTTCCCCAACTGAGACAGGCAGTCCCTGTGTCAAGACCCATGGTTAGCCATGGCCCTTTCCAAGACTCCCTCCCCCAGAGGAGAAACCTCATTCCTCCTAGTACCTAGCCAGTTGGGGCAACAATATCTCAAGCTTTGACAGAAGGCAGGAGCTCTCGCCTCCATCAGTAGCCTGCAGAGAGAGAGAGAAACTGTGGTCCAGAAACAAGGGAAAGTGGGGGATTCCCAGTGAGAGCTGAAGACTGCCTATTCTCCTTCCTCAGTTACCTATGAAGTAATCACTATTCACAGAAGCAGGCTTTGGCTTTTCCCAGGTTTTGACCTGCTCTGTAGGAACCAGAAGACCACCACCATGGTCCTCACCCCCTCTCTATGATTGTGTGCGAGGCATTGGTTCTTTCCTGCTCTGCTGAGGCCTGCCCCCAACCCAAGAGAAATGTCACTGTCAGCAGAAGTTCTCCTGGCCACCTAGGAGGAAAGTTGCCCACATTGATTAAATAATTTTTATTCCAGACCTTCCTAGGAACTAAAGCATTGGGTGGCTGCTGGTTCACCCCCCTAATGGAAGAGAGGGAAAGGGTTATTAGGGAGGGGTTCGCCCATGGTATACCTCTGTTAGAGTTTAAGTTTCTGTAGAACAGAGAGTGTCATCTTACATCTATTCTATATGACCTTTAATACCCAACATAGGACTTTCCATATGGTAGATATTTGATAATACGTGTTAGATAAATATGTGAGAAGACATCTATTGGTTTCAGCTCCACACAGCAGAGACAACAGCCTTAAATAACAGAGTAATATGAAAAACGTCCAAGAAAAAAGTTCATGTTCTGCTTTCTCTCCCAATTGATTCATTTCTCCCTAAACGTCCATTTGGTACAGTCCCCAAACGAAAAGGCAGTCTCGAGGATGTCCGATGCTGAATGTCAGGCACATGATTATGCGAAAGGCAGGCTGCTTCCTGGGCTCCATGGAGAGCTATGAACAACTCAGTTCCTGGAATCAGTACTTTTCTGAGAAAAAGCAGATGGAGTCAAACAGCTTCCCTGGTCCATTTATCTACAGGTGCAAAATAAGGGTATCCTAACTGGGCCCCAGAGAAACTCCACAACACCGGGAGTGGTGCTGAAACAAAATTTTCCTCCTTTTTGAGGAAAACCACATTTTTTTTTTCACTCCAAAATATGAAAGAATGCATCATTGCAGTAATAATTTCCTTTTAAATAATGATGTTGGCTGGGCCCTCTTCCCCATACGGTAAGTAGAAAGAATTTTTACTCGAAGACCGTGAAAGGGAAGTAGAGAAGAAACGAAGAAACCTGAAGGATGCCAAGCACAAACACGGCCCAGTGTGAGGAGAGAGGAAAACGCTGAGTCACCATCAAAGAGTAGGTCAGTACAGTGTGCATAGAGCAGGGAGCTAGGAGTTGGGAGACCCGCGCTCTAATCTCAGGTCTACCACTGAGAACCGGGGCTGCTTCTGCCCCTGCCAGATACCAAAGCTTAAGGTGAGCCTTAAATCTGTGTGTACATCATCTGACGTGTGTACCCCCTGGAAGTACTCAGAGATGAGAGGGAAGACCGGAAACTATCCTCGGACATGACGTGACCTCACCTACAAAAATCATCCTCCAAGCCTGAGATATGAAGGAACACGCATTCTCACTAAGACTTCTGTTGAATTCTCACTTCAAGAACCATTCCTCAAGAACTCTTAACTCCTTCCGCAGAAGCGAATCCCTAAAAGTCCTCTGAGCTGCCATTCAGCCACCTCCCCACCAATGTCTTTCCCCCATTGACTATTACTAACTGCCACAGATTTTTGTTGTTGTTTAACTTCCTCGGAGGCTAAACAATGCTAGTTGAAATGTGGTGATTTGGTAGATGAGCTGTCCAAGTCTCACCCTGGGGTTTCAGCAACCAGTTGGGGTGGAAGGCTGCTGCTTTCTTCATCACCTAGTGATGACCGACTCAGGGTTATGAAGTAGTTTTACCTCACAGTAGATTCTATCCTTCAGGCAGGGTTGCATGACATGCTGTGTTGAGAAGGTCAGTGGGAGAGAGCATCATGACCAGTTAGTAGTATCCATCATAAGGGAAGAAAGCAGAAGTGATGACAGCCATGCCACTTACTTTCTATTCCTTGGCGCATGCTCTTGGGCTATCAACCTGTGCTGACAACAACAGTGAGGACCCAGTTCCTCCAGTGATGCATCTTTCCTCAGTGACTTCTGCAGCACTCTTCTCCCATCTAGATCCTACCCTGTTCTAACCTGTGCTCTAAGTCCCTGAGAAGCATCTTAGAAAGAGTATCCCATTGTAATATGAATCCCATAAGATGCTATTAAAAGTCTTTCGATCCTACATCTGGGAAATCCTACATGCTAAACGTAGCTAACAATTTCATCTACTAGTTATTGAGCATTTATCACACTGCAGTTTCTAATATATGCTTTATATATATTAGGTAGGTTAATCCTCATAATAGCCTTAATGTAATGTCCATTTTACAGAGGAAGAAACTAAGGCAAGAGAGATTGGCAACTAGCGGCTATTGGTTCAATCTGCAAATCCAAATTTAAAATCTGTTCTTTTAACCACTAGCTGATGGTGCTTGCTTTGGCAGCACATATACTAAACACTAGCTGATGCTGCCTTTCATTGCTATATCATCTATTCTTACCTATCTATCTAAATCTAGTTAGCGTTGTAATCTGTGTCTTTACCTTCATATCTACACTAAATCTGTACTTACATCTATGTCTACATCTATCTTGATGGTTCAAAAATCACGTTAGCATGTTAAAGTCTCTGAAAATTTCTTCTGTAAAGAAATCTATTTAACTCTGTTTAATTAGGTCATTTCTAAATTTATTTGACACAAGAAACCCTCTACAGACCATTTTTTCTCCTCTTTGCTTAGCTTCCCCTAACAATTCATGCCATAGAATGTTCTAAGCCACTATGAAAATGTGCTTTTGAGGATTTTCTGAAGGAAGAATGAAAATCTTGAATCCCAGATTCGGCTTTCTGCTTTATTTAGACCAATGTTAGTATAATCAGATGACTTGAGATCCACATGAGAGTTATCCAGATCTGCGGGTCCTAAATGAGTTTAAAGGGAATTGGCAAATGTAGAAAATAGAATGGACTCTATCCTTGAATATTTGATTAATTGTTTAAGTAACGTGATAGATTGGTGAGAGACAGAGGAGTCAAGTCAAGCCAAGAATAAACCAATAGTAGATGTTGAGCACTTACACTAGCAAAAAATGAGAAAAATGCAGAATGGCATGAAAATCTTGAAATCTGGACTAAAGATTTTCGCATTAGAACCCAAATTCAACCAATAGTTGGAAATTTATTCCCTATTATACTGTATATATATATATGTGTGTGTGTGTGTGTGTGTGTGTGTATACACATATATATATATATACATATATTATGTTGTATATATTACATTGTGCCTGATAGATGATCAGAGAAAAATGTTGGTCTAAATGAATGTTTGATCCAGAAGAATTTGCTTCCCCTCCCTGGGTCTTACAAAATGAAGACAATAATAGGGATTTCTATTTCCAGGTTGCTAGGAATATTAAATCAGATGATGTATTTGAGAGCAAGTTTACATTTTAAAGCCTGATTTAAATATCATCATCAGTAATAAACTTAGTTGGATTGGAAACACAGCCATATTCATTCAAATCAGTTGTTTTAGCCATGGTTCTACCAAAGTTACAATCTGAATGGGGCACTGGTCAGTGGTCAGTACCCAGGGAGAAGCAAGCCCCTCACACTGGAAGAGTCATAAGAAAGCCCCTTCGTGACAAAGTAGGGATGACCCCTAACTCACCTAGCCTCTAACTCTGAATAAAGATTCCCCCCCCACCACCACCACTACCAAATTCTGGAGCATTCCTTTACCATTCAGTGTACTACATACACTGAACTGTATATACTGCTGAATTGTAGCTGCTTAGTGTTTGCTGAATTCAGCTTGAGTCTCTGAAAGTTCATTTAGGAGGTAGAATGGTGTTGCCATTAACCTTCTCCTCAACCATTCCCCAAAGTTACAAAAACGGTAAGGCTTCTAATAATAAATCTAGATCCCAACCCCAGGTTGATTCTGCTATACTGTGTTTCTTGGTGCTAGAGCAGAGGAATCTGGGAAATGTGGCTTCAAACAAACAAGCAAACAAACAGAAACAATGTTGTCAGTACCTCACATCCTTGTAAATTCTGCTTCCCTGAATTAGCCTCTAGTTATCCTGGCCAAAGGGGGAGTTAACAGCCCTACGTGACTACCGTAACTACGGAGACTTTGATATGTGGCTAGTCCAAGCTGAGATGCACTGCGAGTGTACATTTCAAAGACTTAGGGTTAAAAAAAAAAAAAAAAAAAAAAAAACCTCAGCAACAGTTTTTGATATTGATGGCATGTTGAAATGATACTATTAGAGTTACATAAAAAGATACTATTAAAATTAATTCCACCTGTTTATTTTTACCTTTTTAGTGCATCTACTAGAAAATTTTAAATTACATATGAGGCTCCCAATGGTGGCTTTCATTGTACTTTTATTAGACAGTGCTGCTCTAAGGCAGTGATTTTCAAATTGTAGCCTGTGACGTATTAGTGGAGCATGAAACCAGTTTAATGGGTTACAACCTGTACGGCTTCTTAATGAAGGAGAAGAGAACACACTATAGTAGAACGGATTAGAGCACATTCGAAACAGCAAGTGCTGTTCTGTAGAGTCTTGGTTTCCATTTTACATTTATATAGGATTTATATATCACATACTGGGTTTCTGAGTAAAAAATGTGTTTACTGTCAATAGAGTATAAAGTGTTTGAACACCCTTTTCTAAATTTTCCATGATGAGACAGTACTTCCTTGAGTCAGAATGTTCGGGCATAAGCAACAAAGACTGTAGGATTTGTGCCCGACTGGGGAGATTCAGAGTTGAGTCAGGTGAATGCTGTAACTTTTAAGCTCTGCCCAGGGAAGGTTCATGGCCTCTCCTGATGTCGGGCTGAAGTAGGAGAGAGGGGCAATGGCCCTGCCTACTTATTGCATCTGTGAGTCACACAAGGATGGAAGCTGGAGCAGAAGGCAGCCAGGCACCAACCACTCCGAGACCTCCCCAGGAGCCTCTGGGGCCCTGGTGGATGAAGACAGGGAGCAAAGAGCAACCCAGTGGCACGAGGAGCCCGAAGCAATGTCCCCTAACAGGCAAATTAGACCCCGTGTTACTAATTTTATGCTGAGATCTGCTTCTTCCTTCCACACATCCCTGGGAAAGTTTCTTCTCCAGACTAGTCAGGGAATCCACGGCTCCAAAGATGTCTTCCCTCGAGATCATTAAATTAGAAAATGCAACCACTGCACTTTCTGGAGGCTGAGCCTCAGTGATCTCAGCAGGCTCCCGATGCAGTGTTTCCTGGGAGTCAAAGGCTGGCTCCAGGTTGATTTAAGACCCCACAAAAGCATCGTGGTGAGCGGCCCCTGGAACAGGCCTTGCCTTACAGGTGGCAGAGGCTGAGGCCCAGCCAGGCGGGGGTTCTGCTGTTCCCCAGGGTGCAAGGGAGTGGAAGCCACGGCCCCTGGGCTCCCCGCAGCTGCCTACTGCCAGTGCCCCCTGGGAGTCCTAGCCCTGGGAGGGAGGGCCACAGGAGTTCTACGTTCCCAGGATCCGGGGGTGCTGAGAAACACTAGCCTCTGCAAATCCAAGTACGGTGGTTGTGGAAATGTATACAGACGAAGGATGCAAACACGGCTGCCGCTGCCTTTCCGCACTGCCCAGTTGCGTCCCCGAAGTCGTTTTCATGACCAATCATCGCTTCAGGAGGTGATGTCACAGGTTTTGATAAAAACCAGTTCTGGTCGCTGCCCATGAGTTACTCAAGGTCCTTAGAGCAAAATGCCTTGGATGCTAAGAACTCACTCAAACTCCTCCAGCTTGAGTCCCACCCGGCACCTCAGGAAGCACAGTCGGCAGACTAACATTTTTTCATGCCAGGCCCCGTGTCAAACGCTTCATACCTACTGAGTATGAAATACTTCAAATAACCTGTGAGACAGAAAGCATCGTTACTTCCATTTTACAGAGGAGGAAACTGAAGCTGGAACTCGCCCACGATCGCATGACTAGTATGTGTCAGACCGACTTCGGGCCCTTGGATTCCCAAGCCCCACACCTATGACGCCCTCTTACCTTGCACTTCAAGTATCCTTAACTCAAGAACCCAGGAAATGACTTGATCAGTAACATCCTCAGACCTGAGCCCGGAGGTGTGCTTATAACACTTGGGCTAGAATTGCTCTCAGTCTCTTCAAGGGAGTGAGACTCCATCCTCCCCAGACCCACAGGGATGTTGGCACTTGCCGCACGCTCAGAACACTCTGGCATGAATCACCCTCCGGGGTCTTTGAATGGGTCTTCCTTGCATGGTCTTGGTCCCCAAAGCTCTTCCTGAGCCTTCCATCTCAGCCAGCAGCTTCCACCTTCCACTCAAACGTGGCCGCTTCCCAGCTCCCTCTGATGGAAGCCAGCTGGTGCAGCATGGCACATGGAAACCCAGGGGCTTCCATCCCCCACCGGTCCTGTCTGTCTGTCTCCTGCTCCAGGCATCCCCACCCCTGCTGAAACTTTTCTTCTCCAGAGTTTCCCCTCATCCCTGCCTGAGGGTCAGCTGTTCAGACTGGTCAGAAATCACAGGGTCAGGAGAAGGGCAGACCCTTCTCTCCCCAGGACTCTCTCTAGCGGACCTGGTCCATGATTCCGATCGGGATCAAGACACAATGTTCCCGCCACCGCGACACGTTCAGACTCGATTCTGCACACACGTTAATGAGCAGAGGCGCGCAGAGGAAGCCAGTCAGCCTGTCAACACTTGCCTGGGCTCCCCGCCGGCAGAGAAGTGTGCGTGGTGCCGGGGGGAGAGGGAAAAACACAGAAGCTGCTCCCTCGTGGGGACCGGCCCCACGCCCCACCACGGCCTTACCAGGCCTGGCATCTGCCTCACCAGCAGGGCCGTGCGGCCCCAGCTGATGTGGACCCGGGATGGCCCTAGACAGGCCTTCCAGGCTTTCCCTGGGCGGCACTTCCCCTAAAGTAGCAAACAAAGGAATTGTGTTGGTCTGAAGTGTCTATTTCACTAGACTTTAAAGGGTACGGTCTCAATTACATAAATAAACACAGAGAAAAAAATGTTTTAAATGCACCAAAATCACTACTGACTTTTACTGGGTCAGAGTATTAATAATACCACCTTTCTGGCTCATTTGTAATAAATATGTATTATTTTTCTAATGAGAAAAAAAGAATATTTTAAAAATATAGACTTGTTGGTTTAGCTTTAGGCCTCTGGTGTGGGTATTCCAACTCCCAAGGCATATAGTGTTTGGCTGGTACATACACCCACCTTTACCCCTGGGACAGGTGGCATTTGTATCTCCGTTCTCTTGATGGGTCTCCTCTCCTTTTGATTTTGACCCTAGTGGCTTTAAACAAGCTCTATGAATTTCAGCAGACCCTGGCTGTGCCCTGGGCATGTCACATGACCCACCTCAATCTTGCCCAGAATCATGCTCCAGACCAGCTCAGGATAGCACCCCCGCCCTTGGCCTTGGACCTGACATTGGCCTCCTATGCCTCATGTGCAGCTTCTATGGCCAACTAGATAGCTTTGTCTCTAGTGTCCCTCCCGTTATTTAGGGTCCAGTTTCAAGGATGCAACACAGGCCAGGAACAATCCAGGAATAATTTAGGAATCCCTGTGATTCCCAGGGAGCTACATGCTGCTCTTTCACACCCAGGAAAGTAGACCCTTCCCTCAGTTACTGGTTGTCTGTGTGAAATGACAGTCCCTCTCAATGTGGTGGGTCGAGACGATGCACCACAAAGTCACCATAGCATCTGTCACTTGTTAACGCCTGTACATCCTCCATTGTGTTTCTCTCATTTCCACAATGACTAACTTATCTCCCAATGATGACTGACCCTCCAGCCTGTGCGCCCTCTAAACTGCTGGGGCCGACACAAGATGGGGGAGGGAAAATGCCGCCACAGCGGGCTGTCCCGCAACAAACCTCCAGCCCATACAGAAATGGAACCACACGTTAGTGATACTGATGCTGTCCCATCGATGACGTGACGTGTCAGGGTTTATACAGTATTTTCACATACACTTGATTCTTACTATCAATAATTCCCACTTCACAGGTAAGAAAACTGAGATCCGGAGTCATCCCATGACTTGCTCGGTTTCGTAAAACCAGTGACTAGAAGTGGCAGGAGACACAGAGAGATGTGTTCTTTGAGGCAGGTGCCCTGCCCACCATGCAACGACCCTTCTCCCTGAGGAGACGACCCTTCTCCCTGAGGAGACGACCCTTCTCCCTGAGGAGGCCCCACGGGGGACCATCGATGACCCAGCTCACAGCCAACAACCTCTTTGCCAGATCCAAGGGCAAAGAAGGCCCCAAATCACTCCTTCACTCCTGAGAGGAATCAAATAAATCCATGAGGTAACAGGGCCTGTGTAATCAGAGAAACCAGGTTTCAGCAAAGATGGACAAGCAGCAGGCAAAGACAATTAGGGAGTGTGAGTGGTCTGACAGGTACCAAGGTCAGTAATAAGAAACAATGTGACAGGCAGCAGTGATCCAAGGGAAGAGACGGGGGGAGACGCACAGTCCTGAAACTATCAGTGAGGGAGTCTGGAAAGGGACAGGCAGGATGTTCACGAGCCTAACAATAAACTGTGTTGTTAGCCAGCAGGACAGCCTGTCCCCAGTCCCCAGGGTCACGTCACACACTCCCAGCAGTGGTTCTCGGGAATACCATGGCACAGAGGGCAACTTCAGAAACTTTGGAAACAGGAGAAACCAATGTGTGGGGGAAAACGTGGACACCTACGTAGGTAAGGCTGGCCGGAGCCCCATCATGTGTGCGTGTACATATGTACTTAGATAAAGGGCCCCCGAGACTTCAGGGTCCGTATTATAAGCTGGGACAAAAGATAGCTAGATGACAGACCTGCCCTCTAGGGACTCTCTGACTAGGGACGGACACAGGGAGGACACAACTCTGCAGATAACTATCCCGTTAAGTGTAGTAACAAGTTCTACACGAGCTCAGAGAGAGAGGTCATCGTCACAAATTCTTCGTGGTGTGAAGGCTTCCTAGTCTACTGGTGACAGCCTTTGGCATTCAAAAACTTTGAATCTTGGCACCCTCGCTTTAAGGCTTTGTGATTTTTAGACAAGTCACTTAACATCTCTGCCACTCCATTTCCTTATCTATAAAATGGGGACAATTGTAGTCGCTTGTATGGTTGCTTTGAGGATTAAATGAGTTAATATGCAAAAGCCTTTGACAAGTGCCTGGCAGGTGCCTGGCATAGGTATGCATTGGTTGGAGAAAGCTCTCCCTTTCCCCCCAGAATGCAGTCCCGCATACGGATCCCAGCGGGACACCATGTCCCAACTCTGGGTCGTGTAGCTACATGTGACCAGCTTTGTTGAAGCTGGTGGGAGCTTCCCTTCCTAATCAAATGAGGCTGGTTCAGACAAACCCAGCCACGGCTTCAACCTTCTATGCAAAACCCAGAAATCTTGCTATTTTAGAGAAAAACAATAAATACTATTGTTAATTTATTACTGTGGACTCATTTTGCAGATGAAAAGTTCGGGCCATTCTAGACACATATTTGCAGGTCTAGACTAATAAAGGTATAATATCTTAGACCAGGAACGAGGGTATGTCATAGCCTACCTCAGAATTATCTTCCGACATTGCTGCTGATGGATAAGGCATGGAAAATTCTCAGCACTGGCTCAGGAAAGAGCTCACCTGCTTAGGCTTCCATTTCATTGAATCAGCTGGTGCCTTGCTCGGCAGGGGGAGCCTCATCATGACTCCTCCCACCCCCGGGAATCCTGTTTGATAATGAAACTAGGATCAAAGGGATAGTTTTCCTAATACAAACTCCAAAGAAAGGATCCAGTTTTGATTTGTTCTTAGGGAAATCTGAGAGTTTCTTGGGGGGTATAGTCCTCCAGCCCTAGAGAAGAGGGCTGTTCATGTAAACAGAGAGAAACAGAGAAAGTGCCCTATGCCCTGGCTATAGCTTGGGCTTCTCCACTCCCTCTGGCCCTTGGCTGCCAGACTCCCTCCCCCTGTCTAGCCCTGCAGCTGACCTTCGGTGTCCGTGAGTCCCTTGCCCTTACCTGCCCAGCCAACTGCGTATTAAAGCCCCTGTAAGTGGCCAAAGTGTCGATAAAGTAGAAGGTTGAAATTTCTCTTTTTAACTTGTAGAACATACTTTTTGCTGAGAAATAAATTAACCTGTGCCTTCATTATTATTATTTCTAATTTCATTATATTTCCCCCGTTTCCCTATAAGGAAAACAAACTCAGGGAGATGTGAACCAAGTTCCATTCAACTCCGTAAAGGGAGCAGAGGTTACCCTCAGAACACTCAATTTCTTTGATATCAGCTTCACAGCATGTCACTCCCAGGAATAAGCCTCAGTTTACTCCTCTGTAAAATGGGGCAATATACCTACCTTACGTACTCTACAAAACTCACGAAAGGACGAACCAAGATTATGTTTATGAAAGCATTTTGTAATCTATATTGAGCTCTGCAAATGCCAGGGGTTCTGGTCCTCTGGCTCCTTTTAGTGCTTTTCAACAGGAGAAAGGTAGAAAGATCAATGTGAGAAAAGATGCTGAAACCTTTCACAGGCGATGAATCTTATTCCCTGTGACTGCATCAAACCACACTGAACCGTGTCCACCGTTAGGTTAGATGAGGCTGTTGTTCAAATGAAAATGTCACTGTTATTTATGGTCTAAGGTCTACCTGTCTCCAATAGGTTTTCAGAAGGTGTTAATTTATTGCTAATACTGTATCTTGTATTACTTTGACATTTGACTACTAAAGGAATGCGGCACAGAGGACAGGTGAATGTTAAGCAGAACTGGGGAAGGGAGGAAATGCCTGAGGTAAACGACTCTCCCCAGGAATCCAGGTCTCTGTGGGATCTCGCGGGCATGAGCCCTGACAGGAGGCTCGGTCAGTGAGGACACTGCCTCTGCCCACTAGGGTGAGTAGAAGCGGAGCTGTTAACCACCCTTAAAGCCCAGTGGAGGTGACAGGAGTTTGCAGAGAGCTAACCAGAACCTAGAAAGAGAGTCAGTGGTGTAGAGGAGGTCGCCTTGAAAGGGACACTGCTGGCCTGAGCGACGTCCCAGGAGGAAGCCAGGACCCTGCTCTCCTCCCGACTCCGCTGTAGCTATCCTGCTGGGCCTCCCCCTTCCGCTGGAAGTGACGACCCACGCCAAGGATGAGGGAGCCTCCAGGGAGAGAGATGAGGGAGGAGAAAGGCGGAGAGAGGGTCTGGAAGGGCCCTTGGAAGAGTTCAGGGGCTGCTGCGTGTGCCTGGAGAGGGACTCAGTCCCTTGGAGCTGTGCACCGACGCTCCCTCCCCTGTCTAGGGAGGAAGGAGAGGGTCCGCCGAAGGGAACAGGACACCGAGCTCCAGTTCTTACAGGGATAAACCCAAGCTCACCAGAGACATTCTGCACCCTCCATGGGCTCTGTTGTACATCTCTGTACCCTGTAGGGATCACGCACCAACTCCGGGAGCCCTCAAAACACGCTTCGCTCACCAAAGCCTCAGCAGCCCTGCCACGCTCGGCGCCGACTCCAAAAAGCAGCTACTTGTAGCTAAATGGTCAATTCTTTCCTTTATTCAGATCAAAAACATGGAAAAGTCCCATATTTTACAATACATATCCTGAATCGAGCAGTTAATCAAACAACATGGGCATTCCATGGGAGCCTCCTCTTAGCAATAATGAACAAAGATGATGCTGTATAACTTAATGGAGAACAAAATGCATTTTGTCAAGACCGAGTACGAGCAAAGGAATTTAAGAAATTATGTACCCTGAAAAACCACTCTCGAAAGTAATGAGGAAAGCTAATCTGAGCCTTACTGACTACATAACTGCAAAATAAGATAAACGATAAGCAAACAATCTTTTGAGTCTGGCCGATTAGTACTCATCTTTGGTGCAAACGCAGCGGCAGATGTCAAAGCGTCTCCGAATCATGTCACACCCTGCTTACAACACACGGAGGGCCCGACGGGCCACGGAGGACACAGCAAGTTTCTGCGGATGTCAAGGCTCTTGGACAACATGCTGCCCTCATCCCTGAACACCACGCACACATCCCCTGTGCCACAACCACGGTGGAGATGACCCCGCCTCCAGCACGATTCTCCTAGGTCTCTACTCCTCACCCCCCCACCCCCGCAGCTGCCTTTTCCTCTGCCTTTTCCCTTCTACAGCTTTCCGATTCTTCAAGACCCAGCTCAAAGGCCCCCTTCTTCCCCACTGGGTGTTCTCTAGAGAGTCTCGTGGTTGAAATGCTTCCTTCTGCTGGGCTCCCAGAAGCATTTCCCACAGACTCCTGATGTTGTCCTCCTCACGGTCTCCTGTTTCTTCTTGGTGTGCGAGTCCCTCCCTGCCAGGTACCCGGGGAGTGACCTGAGATTCCTCTAGCTCACCCCTGACATCTCGAATGGAACCTAGCCCCGTCTCTGGCGTGCAATCAGTGTGTAACTGAATTTAATTAAGCCAGTCGTACTCCACGTACTGGTACTCTCAGAACTCCCTCGAATGTCAGTGAGCAGATAGTGATCTTATTTCATGCTCTAGAATATATAACTCACCTGTGTGTCGTTTCTGGGTCAGGGTGGTACTATTTCACGCTCTAAAAGACATAATTTACACAATGAAGAAAATAACTCCTTTAGACCTCTAGAGCTGAACTTTTATAAGTTGCCACCTCCAATATATAAGCCATCTGAAGAAATTAATGGACATCCGATATGAAAGCAATTATTCGGATCCTGCTGGAAGGATCGACTCCAACATAGCTAGGTCATATAATTGGAAACCGCATGAATTGATATTTGAATCTGTCATTAGGCATTTTTAGAGTGGATGAATTATCTTGTATTCTGGATGTGGGTGAATGTGATTTTTGCAGGCGACTACCCCTAAGATTTGCCTGTTTCTAAAAGGTTTCAGTGTGCTAGGCTCAAGCAAACAGTTCCAACATTTACAGTTATAATTACTTCGAAGTTCAGAGCTCACATTTATAAATTGGCATGGCCCTGAGTTGGCCTCCAAGACCCACAGGCATATGGACATCAAGCCCCAGAATCAGTGCAAAGACATGGCCAGCTCCCCGATATCAGAGCACACACAGGGCACCTAAGTTTTCTTCTAATAATCCAGTTTTAATTAATTTTAAGTTTTTGAAAGACTGAGGATGGTCCCTCCAGAGGCAGAACCACCTAGTCTTTGGCCTTGGAGCTCCAATAAACTCTGTTATGCTACACCCTTTGACCCCTCTCCCCTCTCCCTACCTGCCCTCCACACCTCTGTCTACCTTTCCAACCACTCGCCTCCATCTGGACTGGGACCACCATGTACGGAAGACTTCTCTGGCCGCTGCTCCCGCAGTTAGCTTTGTTCGCCGTATGAGAGATACCTATTGAACTTGGCTTGAAGATCTCCAATGTAATAAGAAAAACAGACTGCCCTGCTTTGTCTTTTGGTATCATGGGTATGAATCTAGTCTTCTCAACCAGGTTGTAAGTCCCATGAGGGCAGAGACGACTCTCTCTCTCTCTCTCTCTCTCTTCTCAGGGTATCTTAGGTCGGAAATAAAAACCATTGATTTGGGATGCTTTTAGGTGGGTGGTTCCTCTTATAAGGCAATCTTCTTTCCATTTTTAAAAATTTGTTTATTTACAAGATGTATTAATTTTAGGGGAGAGAGAGTGTGAGCGGGAGGGAGGGGCAGAGGGAGAAGGAGAGAGAATCTCCAGCAGGCTCTGGGCTGAGTGTGGAGCCCGACAAGGGGCTCAATCCCACAACCCTGAGACCACGACCTGAGCCAGAACCAGGAGTCGGATGCTTAAGTGACTGAGCCACCGAGGCGCCCCTTCACTGCGTTTTTATTAAATGTAAAGAAAAGGAAGATAAAAGTAATGTGATGACTCTTCAAGAAGAATATGTATACAACAAATGGTGACATGGTGTTCTCTCAGCTCAGGAAACACCAATGAAAAATAGACATTAATGATAGCACAAAGGTCAGACTCTTGGAAGAATCTGTGACCCAAAGGGTAGAAATTTATGAAGAATTTATCACTTATATTCAACCTACTTCCAAAGGATAGAGGCAAGTGATATACGGAGGCTGTGGCATCTACGACTGAACTGAGTCTAGAAATATGACTCAAGATTTAGCGCGTCTCTAACTTGTTATATGTAATTGCGCAAATCATTTCCATACTTTAAGCTTCAACTATAAAATGGGAATAATCACATGGACCATTGTGAGAATTGAATAGGACTCTATCCAAAAATAAATATAAATATATATTTTATTATACTATATTATAGTATTATGTATTATTACCTTATATTAATATTGTTAATATATTACAATAATTAGTATATGTTAATCATGGTATATATTAACATATAATCTATTAGGTCATTATTAATATTTTAGATTATGTATTTTCAAATATTCTACAGATATTATGATGTGTTATTACTGTATTAACGTAATATATTACTACATTTAAATCTATTAACACATTATATACATTATTATTAATATATTTTACATATATATTCAAATACCCTATAGAATTATCTAGGGTCTACAAAAATTGGATACATTCTCAGTTAAATGGAATCTCCATTTACCAAAAATCCTGGGCCAACTTGGAAGACAGACTATCAGTCCTACCTGTCCCCAAAAGGGAATTAGTGCCCTCAGGGGGTAAGACATGCCCAGCCTTGCCAGCTGTACTGTAAAGTAGGAATTCAACCTGGAATGATCTCACACACCCCCCCTTCTGATCTTGAGATTTTATTACTCATTTGGTAAAGTTCCCATGACTGATATTCAAGACCTTATACTTCAGGTGACGAAGGCATAGCTGGGAGGCCAGGCCAGGGAGAAGTCTCAGAGGTAGAGCCAGATGGAGGCAGGAGGGGGACCAGAAGCCAGACTGCCCGCCCCAACCGCTGCGGTTTCTCTAATCCACACGGACACAAAGCTACCCACATCCTCTGACCATTTGTGCTGAGAAGCGAATGTGGGCCCGTGGGACTGGGAACCACACACCCTCTATGCTGATGTTCACACCGGGGCAGGGCAAGGCGAATGCCAGTCAGGAGTCGGGGATGGCCAGGCCCGGTGGGAGGTGATGCCCTGGCCTGGCCCCGTGCCTCCTCCCATACCACTCTGTGTCCTTGCTGACAGCTCAGGGCCAGCCACGGGCCCTGACTGCGGGGAGTTTTCTGCCCTCGGGTTCTTTTCAGAAATCTGACAGGCCCAATAAAGGCCCAGTGCTGAGGGAGACAGCGGGCTCTGAGCCCTCCCGGCAGCCCCCACTGGGCCTCCACTGACACAATGGGGCCGGCTGTAATCACATTACACCCGCGTCTTTCATAATTACCCTCTTTCTCCCAGTGGCAGAGCATCCCAACGGCAGGGAGGGAACTATTTTTAAACTAATTCTTACCAAAAAAAAAAAAAAAAAAATCACAAAAAAGAGTGTCATTTTTCCACAGATACAGTTCTGGTTTATAAATCACCCCAGGGACAGAGTGGGGACGAAGGCTGGCAGAAGCTGGGAAATCCAAAGAGAGCTCTGGCCGCCCACCCCTGGAGATCACCTCTGCTCACCAGTCCAACAACCTGCACGCTCATTTTTTTCTCTCCTGTTGTTTTCTTCCTGAGGTATTTCTGTCTGTCTTCATCTCTTGCATCTCCTCTCTGAGTCGTGGGAGTGGGAGGCAGGGAAGGAAAAAGAAAAACCCCAAAGGCATCGCTTCGGTGTGAGTGACCAGTGGCCCTTCCTGTTGGTCACCTCCCCACCTTACCCGCCCCACACCCCCAGCTTCTGGAGACCAGCTCTCCTCTCCCTTCTCTGTGCGTGTTTCTCCATAACCACCACCAAGCTCCTCACGGTGAAGAAAGCAAGCCAGGCGAGGGCCCGTGGAGGAGGCCAAGGGCAGGAAGAGGCCCGAAGACCGCTTCGGCTGGGGCAGGTGCTCCAGCGGGGCTCAGGGAGCCAGGCTCTGCCCACAGGCCTCGGGAGAGGAGCGAGCACTTCAGCCGCCGGGCACCAGCTCGCCTGGAGGACCGGCCTGCTCTGCACCTCATACAAATTACCCAGAGACTCCTCTTGGTGCTGGCCCCGATAATTGCACTGATAAGGAAGCGGGGGTAGGAAATGAATCAACGGCCCCACACAGGTTTCCTGAGTATCAGTCTATCGAATTACTGCGACTCTATTGCACTCTCTTTCCGAGGGTCATGAGCTATCTGTCTTGCTCACGAGTGCTGGTGTAGCTCTGAGGCCCGGGTGTATCACTGTCCCTCAGGTTTACATTTGCTCCCTCTGCCTCTAGAAATCTTGTCGGAGTCTCTCTCCAGCTTGGCTTGCTTCCCGCGTTCCCTCCTCCACCTCCTCAGCTTTCCCCTCTGGTCGCCCCGACACACACACACACACACACACACACACACACTCACACACACACACACTGCTGCTCTGACTGGCCCATCATGGCCCCAATCCTGG
Organism: Mustela nivalis; assembly: GCF_964662115.1. Taxonomy (NCBI): domain Eukaryota; kingdom Metazoa; phylum Chordata; class Mammalia; order Carnivora; family Mustelidae; genus Mustela; species Mustela nivalis. The sequence goes on from NC_139035.1 coordinate 26,732,308, forward strand.
AGTCTTATTAACTGTAGCCGGATGAGCCATCTGAGAGGTAGGAAGACCGTGAGGGGACACAAGGCTCTGCTGGTCCCCTCCAGCCTAGGTCACCTCTCATAACACGTGGCATCTAGCTTACAGGTGATGCTGTCACCTCGCACCAAAGCCGGGTGGTGGGTCTGAGAGCAGGTGGGGCCCCTCTACAGGTGACAAGCACATGGAATGCAGCCCTCAGGGGTATGTCACAAGAGGAGGCCAGGCCCCAGAGGAAGCTGCGGAGTTCTATCCACCAGCTTCGCTGAAGAGCGCCACAGAGAGAGACCACGTGCTGAACAGTCAACATTCCTCGTTGGAATGGGAGGTGGAGGTAGAGAATAAAGGCAGAAAGGGAGGTTTCAGGGATGCGAGAAAGAAAAGCCCCTTGGAAATAATGAAGTGACATGAGCTTAGCGCAGTGAAGGACGTATTTATTCAGTCAGAATTAAATAAATGTCCATTTCCTTCCCCTTCCCTTCAGCAACGTCAGACGAAGTGAGAAACATGAAGCCCTCCACGCCGTTCATTCTGCCTTCTGTCTCTACCTGTCCCCAGAGCAGCCACCTAAGCCACATGGAAGTATAGACACTAGAGAGAAGCAGAGGGGCCTGTGGTGTGGTCTGGGGTGGCTTGTGGATGAGCTGGGTGGACGCACACCAGCACGAACCTCTGCGGGTCCTGGTCTCCTTAATTACTGGGAAAGGACAAGTTTTTAAAGTGTCCCCCAACTCCTCCAAGATCAAGGTTTACTAGTTTAGAATTGTTCTTGATTCTTTGGGACCCAGTGGACACCGGGCACTTTTAAACAAAGAACCCACCAGACAAGCCTTCCCTCCCAGCGGGAGAGACTAACGCAGTTTCTAGGGTAGTTGCCTGCACTGGTGGAGAAAACATTAAGCTAAAAGTCATGGCTGTCAAGATGTCCTAAATCTGATCCCAGGAGAGGAGAGTGTTGATTTTTAAGAGCTCTGAGTCTTTTCATGAGAATGGTATGTGGCCACTAATTAAAGTTGGCTGAAAACAGCAGTTGGGAGTACAGACTATGGCAGCAAGATCTGGGTTCAGTCTTGGCTCCTCTGTTCATTAGCTGGGCAATCTTGGTCAAAGTCCTTGGCCTTTCCCAAAGTTCGTTTTCCTCGTCTCGAATAATGGAAAGAAAGAGGACCTAGCATGGTAGCAAAAACACCGCAGAGCCCTCCCTATTTACAAAGGGGCTGACTGACTGATGCCTCCTTCTGATTGGCTGTGGCCCAAGCCAAGCCAGTTGCTAAATATCTTGACTCCTAAACATCACTCCTAGTTTATAGAATCATTGTCAGAAGTGAATATAATTATATAAGAAAAACACTGAGCTTGGTGCCTGGTAAAGCTATTGATTTTGCTATCGGTTGAGTTTTGTCCTACAAAGAAAATGTAGTGAAGTTCTTATCCCCAGTATCTCAGAACGTGACATCATTTGGAAAGAGGGTCATTGCAGATGTAGTTAAGATGAGGTTATACTGGAATGATGGGCCCCAATCCAATGTGACTGATGACCATGTGAAGACACAGAGAAGACAATATGACAATGGGGGTGGGGTTTGGTGTGTCCCGTCTACAAACCAGGGACTGCCAGGACTGCCAGCTAGGAGAGAGGTATAGATCTTCCCTCAGAGCACTCAGAAGGAACCAACCTAATTGACCCCTTGATTTTGGATTTGTAGTCTCCAGAATTGTGAGACAAAAATTTCAGAGTTCATAGTTACTCAGTTGAGATTGGTGACAGCAGCCCTAGGAAGCCAATATGGTTTTATAGTGAGTAGACTCCTCAAAGCCACATGAGAGTATCAGGAAAAAGAAGACCATAAGGTCCATTCTAGCTCACCCTCTCACGTAATTCTTGGAAGCCCATCTTCAACGTCCTCATTAAGCAGACTTTCCACTTGTGCCTGAATACTTCCAGTGGCAGGGAGCTCACTACCCACCATGACAATTAAGTAGTTCTGATTGTTAGAAAAGCTATTCTCTAAATGGAGCCAAAATTGGTTTCCTTGTAGATTACCCCACTTGGTAGAAACTAGTTCCCTTGGACCTTTTGGCAAATAGAAGTCCAATCCTTCCTTCAGCTTTCCATGGCCTTTCAAATACTGACATTGATAGAGCAAGTACATGCTTGTACATGTCAGAGTTTTAGCAAACGCGATGTCTTCTTGGGTATGATGCACTTCTGCCAGCCACTACAGGAGGGAGAGCTCTGAAGGGCCTCTCATCAGCATTGAAGGTGCCAGCCTGGAAGGGACACACATCACTTCCTCAGAACTGATCAGCCAGTCCCAGTGGCATGGCCGCACCGAACCAAAAGGAGGCCAGAAAACATAGTCCTACCATGTGTCTGGAAAGCCAGGCCAGAAGTACGTGGCGAAGGGCACCGACAATTACACTATCCTATCAGTGCAGCTGTCCCCGAGTCATATTACGTGCAGCCCTCTCTGGGCATTCTGGGAATGTGTTGGTCATCGTAATGATCACATCGCACTGTTATCCTATTTATTGTGTCTTCATCGTCTCCACAAAACTGAGAGTTTCTCAGGAACAGGGACTGGGTAGGGGAGGGAGGGCACCTGGGTGGCTCAATCGGGCACCTGTCTTTGACTCAGGTCATGATCCCAGGGTCCTGGGAAGGAGTCCTGCATCAGGCTCCTTCCTCAGCTGGGAGTCTGCTTCTCCCTCTGCCTCTGCCTCTCCCCTCTGCTCATGCTCTATCTCTCTCAAATAAATAAATAAAATCTTAAAAAAGAAAAAAGAATAGGGACTAGGTCATATGAAGTGTTTGGTCTGGGATGAATTTTAGAAGAGTGACCATATAGCTAGAGTAAAAGGCAGAGTCCTTGTAGTGGTTTATAAGGCTGTATCTGAACTGGCTCTCTCTACCTCTCTGACATCTCCCCACATCTACTCCTTCATTCGCTTGGCCACAGTCTCACTGTCCCTCAAACTCACTAGTCCAGATCCTGCCTCTGAGCCCTCACATTGCTTTTCCCTATATCTAAAATGCTGTTCCACTGCTCTCTGCTTGGCTCACCAGTCCACTTCTCTGAGGTCTCTGCTCAGCTGTTACCTTATCAGAGAAGCCTTCCCTGACCATGCCTTGTAATATTAGCACGACTTTTCCTGCCCTGTTAGTGCCCCAACCCCTCATCTTTTAGTCTTCTCCACTTACATTTGCTGATACAAACACACACAAATGAATGTTGTATCATCATACACCAAATAACATATGCTATGCCTTATAGGATACATTATACATGGCACACAGGTTTCTCTGCTATCTGAAGGTAGAGTTTCCTATGAAAGCTTTCATAAGTTGAAATGGCATAAAGAGAAGAAACACGTACCATTAATTCATATGGAATAGTTTTTTAGCCTTGCCAAACCCAAAAAATTACCTCTCTTGGGCTTTTCTAACACCTTAGATCACATTTTGCTAATGGACACACAAAATAAATTGAGATAAAGTACAGATGCTCACAGACACAGTTCAAAGCTCCTGCGGCTCGAAGCTGAGATGCTGAGTGTCGTCCCTAGGGGAAGTGGGACAGCATCCATCCCTCTCACTGCTTGAGGTACGCACTGCCTCTATCACTGTGTACAGCAGAATCAATGCTGAATGCTGTTTTTGCTTTTTTTCCTAATTTCCTAAATGTAAAAACCCTTTTCAGAATTAATATAGGTCTCTCCCAAGTGAAGGTGGCATAATGCCAACTCTCAAAGAGCAAGAGATACTTGCACACGATTATTTTTACTATTTATTGTTTGCCCTCCCTCTGACACCCACATACACACCCAGGCCCAGACACATGTGCAAACACACCTGAAAGAGACTTCTAGGAATGAAGGGACCCACGTACGGTAGGTACTCAATAAATATCTGTCCAATGAAAAAGGAACCGATGTACCTCATGAGTCTTCATTTCTCTGGTCCAATGCCAAGTTCCTCCCTCTCATAGGATAAAACTGAGTCTCTTCAACAACCTGGTCCCCCAGAAGTGGTCAATGATTCGTGCGGTACAGAGCGAAACAGCCATTTCCTTCACCTTTGTTCTGTGTTTTAATTCATAAAGCCTAAATTTAAGTAAGATTTTGGAGGTTACAATATCACGCTGTCGATGGAATCATAGTTAAGTTTGTAATTGACTAGGGTCATAAATGCTATTCACACATAAAGTAAGACTTCTGCTCCATGGTTACTTCTGTAGTTGTCGCTTTGGATCTAAGTGTAGGACCTGACATTCTTCCCTCTTAATTTGCCTTTCACTTGTCTTCCTTTCCAGTTATAACATCATTTATTCTTTCACTTATTTATTGAGTGTCAACTATGTGCAAACAAATCTGCATTACATGCTATGGGTTTTATGGGATAATTTTACAGTTCCTGGGTTAAAAAAAAAAAAAGCTATTCAGCAATAGCAGTATGGATCAGACAAACCAATGTTAGTTTAATAAAAGAAATAGCTAAGGCTCCTCGGCCTTCGGTGTGAGAGCGAGGGTCAGTGACTGATAGCAGAGCCATTCTGGGGAGCTCTCAGTGATAGAAGGGGCAGAAGCAACCTTCCAAGGAGGCAATGGCTGGGGACCCGGAAACAGAAAGCCAACAGCACCCTACACTGAGGGCCTTGGAAAGAGCTGACAGCCATGAGGGTAATTTGGTTCAGACACATCACTCTATCTATCCCCAAGGCTGATTTACCTTATCTTGATGTGGCCAGTGGATCACCTCGTCCCAGATTAGCTCTAAGAACCTCTCCCTTGTTCAAACAAGGGTATGCTAAGTTTGTGCTTTCTTGGTATCCACTGATGGATGAGACTTCCCCTGTGTTCCAGCAATTTCAGGGCAGTCCTTGGAGAGGGGAAGAAGCAGAACAATTATTCTACATTATCTGTAAACAATATTTATTTATTTTAATTAATGCCAGGTACTAGGTAAGTACTGTACAGATAATAAACATCCCTACAATTCTGGAAGGTAGGTACCGTTATAATCCCCATTGTGTAGATGGGGAAATGGAGGCCTACAGCTAGAAAAGTGAAGGAGCTGGGTCTGAACCCAGACGGTCTGGCTCCGGTGTCCATGATCTTAACAGCTCTGCTCAGTTTCCTCTTCATACTGGAAACAGGGACAGACTATGGTTCAATATATAACATAAAGGCTGAGTAATGAGATGTGGTTTTTGTATGAGTCACTAATACAGATCATTTTTACCAAAACCAACCCTCAGACACTGTCCAGTTGAACTGAAAGGGACAAGAATAATGAATAACTTGAGGATAATGGAAGGAGATCAAATAAGTTGGAGAATGATTCAGCCCTTTGCTCACTGGGCAGTCACTCGTTAATTTATCTGTTTATTCGTCCTTCCAAGCGTCCACTCATTCATCCAACAGCCACGCACTGAGCACTTTTGCTGCCCGAGGCACACATCAAATGCTGCAGATAAGACGTGGTCTGACCAGAATCGATTTTGCAGTCCAGGTGGGGAGAACCAGGCAAAGGAGACGCAGGTCTAGCGTGAAACATGCTGTCAGCGGGGCTTAACTTCGCCTCACTGGGGAGAGCAGATGAAGGGACAGGAGGGAAATGGTGAAAGGAAGAAGCTTCACGGAGGAAGGAACATTGGATCTGACCCTAGCAAAAGTCTCTAACCTCAATATTCCCAGGAAGATCCTAGAATTACACAACTGCCATCAGAGACAACAGAAAATTGAACATGCTTTCAAGGAATGAGCTAGAGCACAGCAGTTAGGAAGACAGGCTTGGGGTCTATGAAAGTTCATCAGGCCTGAATTCAAATCTTAACCTCTCCAGGCAGAATTGCCTCGATCATGAGATGGGGATATCAGCCCCCCTAGGGCTATCCCCAGGGCCAGGAAGGTCACGTGCAAGGTACAGAGCCCAGTCTGGGCGCCAAGCCCCATCACTAGGCACCAGGCATCATTTGTGTCTTCTCTCAGTCCCAGCTAGCCTTACCCCATCCCTCCGTCTTTAATCTTCTTAGAAGCTGTAACACTACCTTTAGAACCAAAATTTGTAAGCCTCTTTCCTCTTTTACATCGGGGATAAAAAAGAAATATAATTTCTGCAAAACTGATTTGCATTACAGTAAATTTCTCATCCTCTGTGGGTTTTGGTGACTAGGTAATCAGCAGAGGAGCTAATTCATTATTTTAGCAATTTAAACAGGACCTCGGAAGAAAGGCACCCCGTGGTCACAAAGCACCGGGACTAAACTAATGAGAAGATTAAAAGAAAGTTCGGCTCACACAGTCTCCGATAATCACAAACGTACCCAAGGATTATTAACAACCACAATTACCTGGAACTACATTATCTGCCTGGTTGGTTATTCCAAAGTCAACTCGTATTGAATACATGGGCTTAGAGGAGTTCATAAGTTATTTTGAAGTGGCTGGCAGGGCCCCCTCGCTAACAAATATGTGGGAAAATATGAGGGTATGCCTGAGGCTCCCTGGTACCCTTCATCCTACTTCTCACCCAGACGTGAAAGTAAGCTCTGAGCTCTCCTTGAAGGAATAGCTTAACCACCAACCCCCAGTTGTCAGTCCTCACGGGTCCTCTGGGCTGGGCCTTACTTGCCCACCATGGGGCTCAGATGCGAGCATTCTAGATAAGCCTTTTGAGAAATCAAAATGTCCTTCTGCAGAAGCAGTGTCCATTTTCAGGAATCCATCCCTCTCCGGGACAAAGCTCTGGGCTTCTGTGATCCTGATAGCTACTGTCCCTTCCCAACCTACCCGTGGAAAATCCTAAGTGCCTCCTCTACAGCTTTGTAGGATTTCGCCCAGCCCTGGTGCTCCGCACAGGTCTCAGGGGTCATCTCCTTTCTCGGTCTTTCTTGCAGATTCCCACAACTCCCGGCTGTGCGCTGCAGGCTGGTCTTGAACCCGGAGCTCTGGCTGAGAGAATGGGGGTGGATGGGGAAACGGTGGTCCTGAAGAACATGCTCCTTGGCGTCAACCTGATCCTCCTGGGCTCCCTGCTCAAGCCCTCCGAATGTCAGCTGGAGGTCACCACGGAAGGGGTCCAGAGACAGGCGGCGGAGGAGGAAGGAAGTGTGGGCAACTACAGCGCTTCTGGCAAAGAGCAGCCTATGGTCTTCAACCACGTGTACAACATTAATGTGCCCCTGGACAACCTCTGCTCCTCTGGGCTGGAGGCCTCGGCGGAGCAGGAGGTGAGTGCCGAAGACGAGGCGCTGGCGGAGTACACGGGTCAGACCTCGGACCACGAGAGCCAGGTCACCTTCACCCACAGGATCAACCTCCCCAAAAAGGCCTGCCCCTGCGCCGGCTCAGCCCGGGTGCTGCAGGAGCTGCTGAGCCGCATCGAGATGCTGGAGAGGGAGGTGTCACTGCTCCGGGACCAGTGCACCAGCAACTGCTGCCCAGAAAGCGCGGCCACAGGTAGGCGCTGGGGGCGCAAGGGTCCCCCGCAAGGGCAGCCAAGGCCCGGGGGTGGGGGGTGGAGGACAGTGTGCCGGCGGGGCAGCCTCTCTCCGGGCATGCACACACGGAGGGAACAGTGCGCTGCTCTGCTCGCGGCTGCAGCTCTCTGCCACTGCGTCTCACGTCTACATGCGGTCCTTCCCCGGGGGAATCGGGGCAGCATTCTCTACACTGCTCAGTCTGAAATACATTAACCTGATTTGGAGGGGGGGATGAGTCAGGTAATGGTACATCGGTTCAGCGCAGCAACTTCTGTGGCGAGCAGGGAATTTGGTGTCTGTCTTCATTCATCTTTGGTTTTCACAGGCTGTTGAATTGATATCTCTCCATGTTAACCTCGGGGACTAGAGAACGCGGGCGCTCTGCTCGCTCAGCCACAGCCTCTCTCCCATCTGAGTAAATGATAGTCATTAAGGTCTCCGAGGACCTGGCCTCATCTCCCGCAGGATGCAGGCTTCAGCTCCCTCCGCAGACGCGCACGTGGGTGCGCTTGCACACACATGCACCTGCTCGCACGCGCACGCGCACTGAGTAATGCGCACTCGAAGGGCTGATTCCACACCCCCAAAGGCTGGGGGTCTAGATTCACCTCTCGACTCACCCACCCTGACTAGGAACACTTAGAAATTACTATCTTGACCTCTCTGGGAGGGGTCATTACACCTTCAGAGCCAGATTCCCTGAGTTCAAATCCTGGCTCTGCTACTTAGTAGCCGGTATTTAAGCAGGTTACATAACCCGTGCCTTCTTTCCCCACCTACAAATGCTGATAAACGACAATGACAGGGATGACTACATACAAAATTAGGACTAAACAGATGAAAGGCTGGCTTCTGGTAAGTCCCATGGCAGCAACAGGGATCCGCTGACCCTTAACCAATAAAGATTGTGTTAGTCCCCTTTTATGTCCAGTCCTCTCGCCCACAAGGCACCTTAGAGCCGCGCCATTCATTCTTTAATGAGAAAGGGATTCATCTAACTATCCTGGGTTCCGGTTTTCAGCTCTGTAGGTTCTGGTATCTGGAGGCTTTCCAGGGAAGAAGGTGGAGGTGGCAGGGATGACACGGAACAAGGCCAAGATAACACACCAAAATTAGGGGCAGATTCTGTGTGGTGAAATATTGCCCAAGTTTTCTCACCTCTTTGTTGGCCTCATAACCAAAACTATAAATAAACAACGTGAAGAAGACAAAGTCCAGTCATTCAGTCTCCTGTTCTTCCCGTTCTTTGGTGGGAACTTTCAGGCCATTTTGCCTTTTCAGTGGAGCTGAGGAATACAGGGAAGTCATAGGTGTCCATGGACATGAACTCTTCAGTGCCCAGCTGGGCAGCCTCTGAGTGGGTTTTCTCCCAGCTTCCTACTGGGCTCCGTGGCAGATGTGGAAAAATCCACAAGCAAGAACTATGTTAAAGCAATGTCTGTGGCATCCTTTCAGACCACAGGTCTAGGTAAAGTGGCAGAATTTAAAAAGGCTGTAACTTGCTTGATTTCATCTCCCCAGAGCCAAGCACAGAGAAGGATGCCAAGCAGGTACTAGGCTCGTGTTTGCTTAATTAGTTTATTTGACTCATGCTAGACAGATAAATTAACCCCTGTAGTTATGGTGTGGAAAGGGCCGGGGCAGAGATATGCATAGAATCCAAAAAGATCAGAGCAAACAGTAATGAAATGAGACTGAAGTTATGGGAAGCCTTAGAAGTGACCCTGGTGCTGAGTTGTGATAAATGAGCCAAGTGAGTTAGATGGCAGGAAGGAGAGGGAGCAAGATGTGTCTGTAACACAAATGACCTTGCCCTCCACAGCAGCCTCAGCACTCAGCCTACCTCCCCTTGGGTCGCCATCAGTACCCACAGCCCGCTCCTGGGTGTCTTTGTCAGGGACCTGCACTGTGGCCAGTGCATCCCGCAGGATTAAACCCGGGTTATCTTCTCTGGGACTGCCTGTTAATGCACCCTGGCTTAAGCTCCTCCCTCCCCTATATCCCCCTCTCTCTAATCAGTTTCTCCTGGGAGCACTTTCTGGTAAGTCCCTTGACCTGAGCCCTCATCCAAGATCTACTTCCAGGGGACCCAAGCTAAGACACACTGAAGGTTAACTCCTGGAAGACAAGTCACCAGATCTCATTTATCCTTGCCCCCAGCACCAAGCTAGGCACAGGCAACCCAGATTTGGTGAGAACTGTTTATGAAATTGGGTATGTACCAAACTAGGTTGAGCTTGACTGTCAGCTGCCCAAATCTAACCAGAGAGTGAGGAGAGAGGTGTGTGCCCACCCCTCCCCCTGCGCCATTTACAGGAGGAGCCACTGCTTCCCTTTGACCTCCTCCTTGACCCTTCCAGGACAACTGGACTACACGCCTCACTGCAGCGGCCACGGCAACTTTAGCCTCCAGTCCTGCGGCTGCATCTGCAATGAAGGCTGGTTCGGCAAGAACTGCTCCGAGCCCTACTGCCCGCTGGGCTGCTCCAGCCGGGGTGTGTGCGTGGATGGCCAGTGCGTCTGTGACAGCGAGTACAGCGGGGGCGACTGCTCCGAGCTCCGGTGCCCTACAGACTGCAGCTCCCGGGGGCTCTGCGTGGATGGAGAGTGTGTCTGTGAAGAGCCCTACACAGGCGAGGACTGTAGCGAGCTGAGATGCCCCGGGGACTGTTCGGGGAAGGGGAGATGTGCCAATGGCACCTGCTTCTGTCAGGAGGGCTACGTGGGGGACGACTGCAGTCAGCAGCGGTGTCTGAACGCCTGCAGTGGGCGAGGACACTGCCAGGAGGGGCTCTGCTTCTGCGAAGATGGCTACCAGGGCCCTGACTGCTCGGCAGGTAGGATGAGAGGTAGGAAGGGGGGCTGCAGAGGGCGTTCGGCGAACGAAGCGGGGGTGGAAAGAGAGATGGGAGGGAAGGTGTATTTCGTGCAAAGGAATTCCCATTTGGGTTGTGCTCATTTGCTTTCTAAGAGAGCCAGGTTCTTGCGTCGGTCACAATTGATGAGATGGAAAGGCAGACACCAGAAATGGTCACATTCAGTCGGAAAGTTCTGACTGAGACTAGAGCAAAAGCGATGCTACCAAAGGTGACAGCATTCCGCTGTCCTCGCAGTGGAGGAAAGGAAAGCAGAGAGTCCCGCCACGGGATCACCTTAGGCAAGGCCACTCTATAGCTCAAGGGGCTGCTGAGAGCTCCACCTGCCCCCAGGGGTCCCCCTTGCTGCTTGCCATATTCCATGAACATGATATTCCTTTTCCACGCAACTGCACAAAAGGGCGGTTCGTCCGCAACAAACAAGACTAGCCAGGCACACTGGTTATTTCATAACTCACATGTTGCCAGAGCTTCCTAATTGATGAAATGATCTAGTGTCCACACAGAAAAAAAAATATTTATAGGCGGGACGCCGGGGTGGCTCAGTTGGTTGGACGACTGCCTTCGGCTCAGGTCATGATTCTGGAGTCCCGGGATCGAGTCCCACATCAGGCTCCCAGCTCCACAGGGAGTCTGCTTCTCTCTCTGACCTTCTCCTCGTTCATGCTCTCTCTCACTGTCTCTCTCTCAAATAAATAAATTTATAAATAAATATTTATAGGCAAGAAATTAAATGTAAACAGGAATAAAGTCCTAAAGGCATCAAACAACAACTCACATTCTAACAATTAGTATAGAATATCAAAAGGCAATACAAAAATAAAAATTTATTTTAATTTTTAAATTTTTTTTAAAAATTAAAAAAAAAAAGAATATCAAAAGGCTGTGACTCACTTTGTTCCAGAGGACATTGAGCAAATTAGAACCAACCCCACACGTAGTCTAATGCTGTGGAAGCTGATACAAAGGTGATATCCTGAAATGAAGATCTAAATCCAGCAGAGGGGAAAATATTCATATCTCACTGGAGATTTTTTTATCTAAAATTAGATGATTTTCATCATTTCACTGTTATTGCTCATCCTTTTCTGACTGAATCAATGGCTCTTGCTGATACATTTTGTTTGTGTATCAGGTTACCTGATTGACCTTGATCCTTTCCATTTACGAGTGAATCTGTAACAGTGGGTTCAGAGGATGCACTGGGAGGATTTAAAATAAAAAATAACAGCAATCAAATATCTTTAAACCTTCTGATGGGTTGTCTGCTGGGAGGTCAGCTTCATTGATTTTCTGGTCTTCAGCATCACCAGTAGTTCCCCACCTGGATAAAGGGACCAGTCCGACAAGGTCCCTGCACCTGTGACTTCAACTTAATTTCTTTCACAAGATCCATGGCAATAATGGAAAAACAAAACAGTAACACACTGCTTAGAGAAAAAAAATCTTTTCACTTTCCTTCATTTTTTTCCACATTTTTATTTCATTTAGCCTCCCCATTTTGTTTACTGAGCTGAAATGTCTTTCTAAAAACACATGTAGTTGTTATAGCAATTGTTCCAAAGGAAAATTCAAGCTGAAGTTAAGCCTCGTCGCTACATGAAGCCTTGTTTGAATCCAAAGTCACGAGGGAGCTGCTGGCAAGGGGAGGCTGAGGGATGGCCCTGGATTCCAGCCACAGGATGAAGCTCCAGGAGGCCCCCGCAGAGGATGCTATGGGGTCAGCCTGAGCCATTGCCCTGGATGGCTATTCTGTAGCCCATCTGCTTCTTAACAGAATAGATCTTTGTTGGGCTGTACAACCCTGCCATTTCCTGCCATATTCCTGACCCTGCTTTTCTACAAGAGTGGGTCCATTTGCAGACAAAATCTTAACCTAATCCCGGATCCAGATGGAAGTGGAGATAAACCCACCTTGTCGCTCAGGGAAGACCCAGCAGCTGGATGGAGTCCAAATTGTGAACCTGTGTTACCTCCAACACTTTACCTCTGTGCTGTTTGAAGAAGACTTCGGGAGCCCCAGATGAATGACTTTACAGGTTCTAGAAGCATGTGAGGAAGGACAGGTGCATCACCTCTACCTGTTTCTATAGCAACCCCACAGCCACAGCTCATTGCAGGAGGTGCTGCTCTCAGCGCCCGCCTTTTAAACCGAGCACCACAGGTCTCTTCCAGAGAAGTATCTGGGTCATTATCTAAAGTGCTACTTCGCTTGCTCTTTGAGAGAAGGCTGTGGGAGAGGGGACTATTTACCCACTGTTTGACATTTCTGGCCAGATGTGCACACCACGGCGTCACTGCTTCCCTTTCCAGCAGGAGTGAGGACAGGAGCGAGAAGAAGGAAGTTGAAATCATGGAGATCCACAGATAAACCTCTGCACGGGTCCTTCTTTACTCTTTGGCAAGGCCACGGCACAAAGCTGCCCATTGTGTGGGCTTCCTTCTGAGCCCCCTAGACCACCAGAGCTTGGGTACAACTGACTTGCCTTGATGAGGCCACTAAATTTGACTCCAAGCCTTGATCTTTGCCCATAGCCTGCCCCAGGACAAAATCTCAGCCTTCCTGCCTCTGTTCTCTGGCCATGTAAAGATAATAGAATGAAAAAGTCATGAATATGAACCCTCAAAACAGGGCATAGAAAGGAGTTACACTGGGTTTCTCATTTTACAAATTCAAAAAGCAGCAGTCCAGAAAGACAGAAAGATTTTCCCGAAGCCAGACCGCTAATTAATGGCAGAGCAAGAATGAGAACCTTGGTCTCCTACCAACTTCTAGCACTCTTTAATCCTCTCTGGGATGCTAAGTAGAGCAGAATTGAAAAATGAAAATTATAAAAGCCACATACACAAAGAAATAGTCTTTTGATAGGAAAGCTGTACCCTGTCAAGTGATTTTTTTTTTTTTAAGGCATTGGAGGTGGTGGAGAGAAGCACGTTAAACTGTTTGTCCACATCTGTCCCCAGTGAAGGAGGTTAGCACAGCGTCTGTCCGGTGAACTGGCCGAAACTCCCCATGAGTCAGCAGGAGGAAAGAACCACCGGAGCAGGACTTGAAACGATCCAGATTGCTGTTCCCTGGACTTCAGTCAGACCTGCGGAGATCCATCAACATCAGCCTCTGTCTCTGCCCACACTGCAGCCAGCCTGACCTCTGGCACCTGAAATTACTCGCTCCTTGGAGCAAGACGCTTTATGCAATTGGTTCCAACTGCTCTCAGCTCCTGCGTGCACAACTGAGGCAGGATCTAGAAAGTAAACTGCATGGAATCTTTGCAGATAAAGCAACTCCAGTTCTTCAGGCCACCGTTTATTCCTTTTTAACTGCCTGCTCTTCCCCAAAGTTCAAAGTTGGAACCCCAAAGAAAGACTATGAGTACTTCGCTTCCATCCTCAATTCATTGAATCAAGGCATAGGGCTCTTCTACAGGTGCTTTTAATAGTTCAGTATCACTTCATCTGATGAGAATTACTGGTCCCCGATGTACACAGCTGCTACTAAGTTATAGGGCAAGTGCCGGTGGTCGTGACCTCTTCCACTGAGCCCATGGCCCCCAAGGTTACTCCCACCATAAAGAAAGCCATTGCTGCTCTATCATCACAAGTGAAGGCAGTGTTAACCACCAGGCTCAGGTCTCAAGATAAAAAATTTGCCAAGTTAAGCTGTCAAGATAAAAAATCCTTCTACACTACCTTCTTCTTTTAAAATCCCAAAGTTCTCCACATGGATCATTATTAACTTTATTTTCTGGAAGAAGGAACCAAAAAGAAATATGCCGACTTGTCCCTAGTGCCCTAAGAGTTGTTGACAACTTGAAATTTGGAATGGCCATTTCTGTGACTATGACAGGAGAAGTCCCACTTAGGAAACTTGGAGTTGGTTGTGTTGAATCACCAGAGGCAGGCAGTAAAGAATCCTTTTTAAAATAAGTTTCTTACCTCTAGGCTAAGCCCCAGTCTGAATCCGTGTCTTAAAGAACAGTCTGAACTCTCCTTCACGTAGTTACATTAGGTAGCTATGTATAAATGAAAAATAGCATTGGGCTCAATCCATAACCCATCCTACAAATTGTAGGGGAAAGAACACTAGTTGTAGAGGATCTGGGTTTGGGAGCAGATTCTCCTCCCAACTCCCCGACTTTTAGTAAGTCCCTTAACCTGGGTCTCAGTTTCTCCATTTATAAAATTGGGACAATCATATCTATCCAGTCTACCTCGTAGGGCTGCCATTAAAGGACTTCTTCACATTTCATTTATATGGTGTGTGTGAACATGATCTATAGGTTGTGAAATGCCGAGCAAATATAAAGTGGTATTGTTTACTGGCTAAAAGGTTCTAGAGCCATTCTGCCTGGTTGAAATCTTTGCTTCTGTGGTTGCTGATGGTGGTAGCCAGTTTTCTCATCTGTAAAACAGGCGTAATAATAATACCTATCTCATGGTGTTGGTAAGAGGACAAAACGAGATAGTCCACACAAGAGTGCTCGGCATTGTGCCGGGTGTACAATAAATGCTCAATAGAATCGTGCAAAGTACTAACTGATTCTATATATAAACTTAGCCCCCCTTGGTCCAGGGCCCAGGCTATCCCAAAGATCTTAGTGCAGTTTAGAGCATTAATAATGTCAGAATTAGAAAGGATATAAGCTTATAAATGATCATTTGAGGTTCAATTATTTAAATCTCATTTACATACATTTAGTTTCATAAATGAAAAAAAATTTAAAGTGAATGTTTAATTTTTTTGTTTGTTTCAGTCAGCATTTGCTATCTTTACTCACAGGGAGTTCTGCTTTCTAGACTGTTCTGTACAATGAATGGTTTGGGGCAATGGCAGTCAAAGCAAATGCTCAGCACTGCAAATATATGGTCCTAATTTCCATCCCATGAGTCTGAGTTAGAGGGCTTGTCATTTCTGCCTCTGCTGAGGATCTGAGGGCACAAGTGTGAGCAGAACAGAGCGGACAGGCATTCTCCCCTCACACAGTCTGTGAACAGCAGCTGGCTCAGTCCTGTGCTCTTGTGAAGGTGGAAGACTGAGGACATTCAGAAGAGACATTCAAAGCCAGTGATGGCTCTTAAATTAACACCTTCACCACACGTAAATTTATAAGTTAATTATAATTATTACAACATTGTCCCAATTTTTTATTTACTCTCTAGGCAGTTGCAATGACAAGCACCCTGGACTGAGTCTCCTAGTGGGTCTTAAAGGTTCAGTTACTTAATACTCACACTCCTGGTGAATCATCACTTCCTAAGGAAACCATACATGAAAGCCTATTTGAGTGAGACTTATTCTTGGGTGATACTTGGGGTGACATTGGGGATGTGAAACAAGAGGGAAAAATAAACCCTCAAGAATACTTCTTTATCATCATCCCCAAGATCAAGGCTAAGAAGAACTAGTCTAACAGAAGTCACATTTCTTTTAAAACCTAAACGGTCTCTTTTTAAAAGGGAGAATAATACAATAAAGGGATACTGTGTGTCTTCATCGGGCCATGACATCCAGAATTTACTGTTTTGGTTTCTTATATTTTGCAAGATAACCAAAAATAAGCCTTTATTCCCACTTACCAAGTCAAATACGGGTCCCTAAGGTAATCTGATGACATTTCACTTATTTAACTACTAAAAATGGTCAGTGGTGTGCTGTTAAATATGTAACAACTAGCCCTCTGAGCGAAAAAATTAAAAACCCTGCTTTATAGCATTTGCCAATTTCCATGGTGGAAACACTCCTTCCATGGCCGATTTCAGACTACCATCATGCCATATGGCACTCAACACAGGATCAGGAACAACTGTGCAGTAGAATCCAGTTCGACAGAGAGGTACGACACACGTGAATTACCTTGAGGGCATGGATCATAGTAAAATGTCATGAAATAATCTGAAAGTGATGAGTTTTGAGTATTTATTCCCTTTGTTTTCCATACAATTTGCTTGACTGTACGTTTTTACAATTTAATCTTCAGTGATAACTGCATTTAACAACGCTCTTGAAAAAGTCCTGAACATTTGACATCCAGCTTTCACCAGCTAGCAAGAGTTGGCTCGGGCACACCACTGGCTTGCTGCCTTAGGGAGAGAGGATTACTAAGCACCGAAAAGACAGGAACCTACCCGCAGAAGGAGTGACAGATCACTCCAAGCCAGTGAGAGGAGCAGGACACACAGCAAGGGTGCATGGGGTGAAATGTAAGGAAGAGGGTTGAGTCCAGGATGGGGAAAGGCAGTCCTCTGAGCTCACGCTGTCTGTGTATTGCCTCCCGGTAGTTGCCCCTCCAGAGGACTTGCGAGTGGCTGGTATCAGCGACAGGTCCATTGAGCTGGAATGGGACGGGCCGATGGCAGTGACGGAATATGTGGTCTCTTACCAGCCGACGGCCCTGGGGGGCCTCCAGCTCCAGCAGCGGGTACCTGGAGATTGGAGTGGCGTCACCATCACGGAGCTGGAGCCAGGTCTCACCTACAACATCAGCGTCTACGCTGTCATTAGCAACATCCTCAGCCTTCCCATCACTGCCAAGGTGGCCACCCGTACGTAACATTTCCCCATCCTACTTCATTTTTCTTTCCTCCTACATGAGATCATGGGCATTCATGATAGTAGTGTCTTTTCTTAATTCTTCAGGGATGCCTGCAATAGTCACAGCCCGGGAGGGGAAGGGCTTCTGATGCGACCCCACTTGGAAAAGGGTAAATCGTTAAAAAGGCACTTCCGATTAAGAGAATTTCCAAATCTAGTCAGCTCCTATCAATTATAGAACCAAAAGGACAAAAAGGCAATTATTGAGTTCTGACTTGGCGTAAGCTCGAGTCTGATTAGAAGTCAAAGAAACTATGATACTTCTACAGACTTTGCATCTAGTTAGGGATTCAAAACCAGAAGATATGAAATAGGATGTATAATAAGCAAGTGCTAAATGGTATGTTACAGATGGTAAGTGTATAGCAGAGTGGGGAAAAAAAAATCTTATTTAAAACCACACTGACGACACCCACTTCTCCTCAGAGAGAGGTGGCATAATTTCTTCATGGTCTTTTGTTTAGCAAAATATAGTCTATTTTGATTATAAAAGTTGAGGCTTGAGAGGATAGTTTAAGAAAGAGTCAGTGGAGAGAAAGAGAGGTTGAGACATAGACAGAGGCCAGCTAAACTGTTCTCCATAAGAAATAGGTTGTTGTGGGGATTTTTTCTTTAATTTAGGACAGGGGAAAATTCCTATAGGTGCATATCGGCATTTTACATATATTTTATTTAAGCACAGAAAAATTTTAAAAGATTGCCTACCAAGTATTAACATTGGCTACCTCAAAGAGTAGAGTAAGAAGCACATAGAAAGGAACTGTTATTTTTTTTTTCTCTTTATACACCTCTGGTTTCTTAGACCATCTTTTCCAATACAGCTCCTCCACCTCTCAGATGCTGGGAAGGTGACTTACAATTCAACTCGGACACTGTGTACCTGGAGTGAGTGTCAGGTCCCACAGGTTAGGTCCTGAGTCCCACAGGACTGTCTGCACCTCGGGCACCCCGTCATAGGTTCAAAGCTGTCACAGGCACTAATGACTGACCAGGTGTAAACTCCCACAACCCTTCCTTAGGTTTGATAATTCCTTAAAACAATTCACAGAACTCAGGAAAGTGCTTTACTCACTAGTACTGCCTTATTACCAAGGATACAGCTCGAGGACAGCCAAACAGGAGAGATGCTCAGGGCAAGGGATGGCGGACGGGGTGTGGAGTTTCCGTGTCCTCTGCAGATATCCCACAGCTCCCAGCACCTCCCTTCACCAGCCTGGAAACTCTCCAAACCATGTTGCTTGGAGAATTTTGTGGAGTTCCACTATGCAGCCCCGATTGAATAGGTTACTGGCTCTTGGTAAATATTCAGTCTCCAGCCCATCTCCCCTCCCTGGAGGCTGGAAGAGAGGCGGCAAGTTCCGATCTTTTAAATCATGCCGTGGTTTTTCTGGAAACTGGCTATCTAGTTATCTTGCAATCATACAACAGAGATTCTTATCACTCCAGAGATTCCGAAAGTTTTAGGAGTTGTATGCCAGGAGGCCATGGACAAAAACCAAATACTTGTTACTATATCACGGAGAGATTCGAGCAGTAGTGGTAACCATAAAACAGAAGCCCCCCCTGGTCAAGAGATGGGACTTCTCACCAAATAAGGGATAAGAAATTTCAGTCCATTCTGTGTAGGTCTCAAAGGACAAGATGGTATTTGGTGAACAAATGCCATGAAAGTTCAGAGAAGGGGGAGGTCAAGGTAGAAGAGCTGGCTTTGAAGGTTTCTTGGACTTGAACTGCACTTGGAAGGATAGGGACCCCACAGAGAGGAAAGGATTTAAATCATCCTGTCACAGAGATCCTGTTATGATACCGGATTCCCCCTCTGAATGCTGACTCTGTAAATATGCCTATAATTATCTCTGTTTATATTTGACCTTTTTTTCTAAATTCCTCTGGTGCCTGAGAACCAGTTTTAAATATCTTCAGTGATTGTGCAGAGAGGCAGGTCACCATCTGCTGCTTTTCCCACCTTGCTCCGGGATGAGTCACCACAGCAAGTGCCTGGCCCGACTCCCAGGCGTCTCCTCTCCCATCCACGTGCGCACACAGTGATGAGGTTTCCATCCCCCCCACCCCGTGGCATGCGTCATGCCAATTGAGGGCATCCCCTCAGGCAAGCTCCCAGGTGACAAGGACAAAATGATGTAAACTCACCTGATGTGCCTTCAAGTGGGTTCAGAATCAGACCTGCCTTTCAACCAAGAATCATAAGGAAGCTTCCAAACAGGACGGATGAGAATCTGTTGGTTTTCCAATGGAATATCCCATGAGAGGCAAAGCTAAAATGGGAGTGGTCTCCCTGGAGAACTGAGAATAAGTCATGCTGTCGTATCTCAGGGCTGGTAATTGGAACTCCATTAGGACAAGCATAACTCCACCTCACTGAACCCGTGCATGCCTCTGTCCGTGTGTGTATGTGTGTTTGTGTTGGGGGTTGGGAGATGGGGTCCGAGAAAGGGGAGATTAAGAAACGAGAAACAGGGTAAGTGAGGCAAAGAGAGAGGAGACAAATAATGAAGAACTGGAGGGAGACTGTGGAGTGAGAGCAAACATCCCAGGATCTGCCATTGTCCTTTGTGTGTGCCTTCAGCTGCTTCATGTACATGAAATGGACATCTTAGACCATCCTAGATATAGGCAATTTGAGTTAAACAAAATACTCCGACCGCACCTCAGATGATCAAGAAAGGCGTTCTAGTCTTTATTCTGAAGCTGGCTACCATCCTTAGCCAACTCTCTCTGTGCCTCCCTCCTCCTGGGTGTGAAATGGGAACATTTTATTGCCTCTCAGGAATCCTTAGAGTCTCCAAAGATAGTGTTCAATCCTTTGAGAAGGCATTGTACTAAATAGCAAGATTTGCCACATTAGTAAGGAAAGGAAAAGTTGTCTCTTTTGTATTTTAATATTAACCTCTGATGGGAGAGAAAACGTTAGAAAAGATTATGTTTGCTATGTTCACTTGGGTATCACCAGTACAGAGCAAGTGGGCCAGTCCTGCACCTGGGACCCGCCATGTTTCCAACAAGATCGGGATTGCCTACCGCACCCAAGGTGTGGAGGGAGGACACCCAGGCAAAGCCCTAGGTGATGCTCTATGTCCCTGCCAGGGATAGCCATGACATGGTCACCCACATTGCTGTGTTCCAGATCTCTCCACTCCTCAAGGGCTACACTTCAAGACCATCACAGAGACCACCGTGGAGGTGCAGTGGGAGCCCTTCACATTCTCCTTCGATGGGTGGGAGATCAGCTTCATTCCAAAGGTAATGTCCACACGTGACACTGCCAACAGTCTCTTCTGGAGTATTCATACTCTTCTCAACTTGGAATCAGGAGCTGCAAGGACAGTGCCACCCAATGTCTCTCTCTCCATGCAGCTAAGGACACAAAGGGACCACTGGTGGTGTCTGGGCTTTAGAACATCTCTTCCACAAAGGTGTGGTGGATTGACTAGCAAGAGTGGCCCCAAGCCTCACACCCTGGCTTTGGAAGACAGGATGAGGGGAGCAGCCACTGGGTCCAGCTCTCTGCTCAGAAAGCTCTAGGGTTTGGCAAGCTATGATTTCAGCAAGTCTAAAAACCAAACCTTCAAAAGGTTGGGGTTTCTCTTTAGGACATAAGGAAAGCCAGACTGAATCAGTCACGTGGCTTCATTCCCAGCAGAAGATGCACCAAAGTCAGCTTGCATGGCCAAGCTCTAACGGTCTGAGGCATAACACAAAATACCTTTTGTAAACTATTAATTGAGAAAATTCGTCCTTACACAAATTATGTTCTTAGTTTTTGAGTTAAAAAGTATCCTCATTCCATTCTAGTCTTTAAAGTAGCATTTTATTGTATTCATCTAGTACTGACTTTTCCAAGTTGCCAGAGGCACCAGCCGAGTTCTGGTTTCCCAGAATTTGTTGAGACTCCTGATACTCTCCCCAATTCTGCCACTCATGGGAGTGTAATGTTTAATCATAGGCCTTACCCCCATCTTCATCTTTCAATATCAAATAACATTTTCCCGTCATCAGACTTAATGACAGAGAACACATATTTGGCTAACCAGACAGTGATCTCACCATTATTTTACTTCTAAATTCTTTGAGGCATGGACTGTTGGAGCTACCAAGGACCTCCAAGTTCACAGAGTATGACCCTTCATTTTACATCGAGTTTGTTTACTTTAAAAAGACTAAGACTCAGCAAACTTAAATAACATTGGATAGCTAGTTGGTGGCAGGCTTAACATAGGAATCCAGGGCTCTAGGGTTCTGTCCACTAAAGCAAGACTTTCTTCTCTATGTGGATAGAGTCAGGTCACAACAAGCTAAACACATCTGAACAGGCATTCTGTACAAATACTTTTTTCAGGTATTATCTGCATTAAAATGGCCACTCCAGTACGGTAGACAGCTGGGTGTATAATAGGGCAGAGAGAATCCTATCAACCTGATGCTGAGGCAGAAGGAAACTATGCTAGGTTTGCCTATTTTACATCTAGTATATAAAAGGGCATGCCAAGGTCAAACACATGGCCACACAGAATACTGTGTGATCTGTAGGTTGCAGCCCCTGCCTGGGAGGTGGAGTGGGGGACAGGGGGTGTGGAGGGGCATGTGTCCCTGTGATTTATAGGTATGGCTATAAATTATACATAGGGCACCCTGGGTGACATAAAGAGACTCCAAATAATAGGGAAGTGACACAAAAAGAGTCTTTTTTGTCCTCTCCATTTCCAGGGACACACACAGAAAACATAAAATGACAGGCGAGAGGTGGGTAGGTAGATGATTCTGGACCCAACATCATCAAGTTAATGCTTGTCATTTCCTCTTCCACCAGTTTGTCTCTTCTTTTCTCCTTTGTGTTATTCCTTGTTCCATGCTTCCTTTTTCTCTTCTTTGTACTTCCTAGGTGGTTGTGTCACTGAGTCCTAACTCATCTGGGTGAAGGGAACACAAGACATTGACATATTTGCACCCAGCTGTAACAACATGGAACACTCCAGATAGAGCACAATAATAGCTCCAGTTCATTCAAAAACTGGACATGGTTTAGTCTGAAAAATGTTGTATGTATACATAAAGATATCCACAGGCATAGGCAGACACAATTCCACTCTCCTAAATAGCCAAGAGCATGCTCATCATAATAAAGGCCCCCAAATCTGGTGGATGCTAACCATAACCATCAAACATGGAAACTTTGGCAAGAGTCAATCCACATCGCCTCATGACCAATTTTTGTTGGCAAACTCAAAAGACTCAAGGAAGGCCAAAGAAATGTTCTTGAAAGTTGATTCTCCATTTGCCAAATCCTCATGGAGCAGTAAGATTCTTACTGAGACTGTTGGGAGATTTTCCTGGCTCCAGAAATTCAGCTGTCAGTGTCATGGGAACAGATGTGGGCCCCATTTTTAATGAACAATTCAAAATTGATGTTTCACACTTTTCTCTCCCAGTGACTTTTCTCTTTTGCCTTTTCTGCTCCTTCTTTCTTCCCACCCTCCAGAATAATGAAGGAGGGGTGATTGCTCAGCTCCCCAGTGACGTCACATCCTTCAATCAGACAGGACTAAAGCCTGGGGAGGAATACATTGTCAATGTGGTGGCTCTGAAAGAGCAAGCCCGGAGCCCCCCTACTTCAGCCAGCGTCTCCACTGGTGAGTGCTCCCAACCCTTCTTCCTACGTCTACCCATTAGGTCACACTGGAAAAAGGACACCAAGTTGCCCAAGAAGTAGAGAGACAAAGGGTGTTGGGTTTTCTTCTGGAGCTGAAAATGATTTGGATTCCTGGAGATGGAGCTACTCTACCAGTTGCATAGTTGAACGTCTTCCCTATTGCTAATCCTTGCAAGCACAGAAATCTGGGAGAGTATCATATGGGGAAAATTCTTTGTTAGGATTTCCAGTGTATTTCTTCTGATCTTCTTCATCAAGAGGCTTCATTTGTCATCCCTTAGTATCTTGAGCTTAAGAACCAGCAAGAAGGGGCACCTGGGTGGCTCAGTGGGTTAAAGCCTCTGCCTTTGGCTCAGGTCATGATTCCAGGGTCCTGGGTTCGAGGCCCGCATCAGGCTCTCTGCTCAGCAGGGAGCCTGCTTCCTCCTCTTTCTCTGCCTGCCTCTCTGCCTACTTGTGATCTCTCTCTGTCCAATAAATAAATAAATAAATCTTAAAAAAAAAAAAAAAAAAGAACCAGCAAGAAGAACTAAGTCTTATCTATTGGAAGATTTAGTGAAAGTCATCCAACCCTCCCCAAACTTGCCATCATTTTCCAGTGATGAACGAAAATACTTCCTTCTCTGAGTTGACGTGAGGACTAAGTTAGAAAAAGCACACAAAGTGACGAGCTCTATGTTGATAAGAGAGTGCTCCAGACCCAGTATATATACATATCCACAGAGAACACACTTAGAAGTGAGAGCAGCTGGAAATAAATAACTCAAAACAAGTATGGGTGAGTTGGGTCACTGTTCAAAGTGATGACTTAAGTTGATATTAGTTCATTCCCACAGTTAATCTTATGCAAGACTGTTGTTTCTAGATTCGATTCAGTAACTGCGTGATCTTTTGCCTTATTGTTTTCTTAGCTAACAAAGATGGCCAACTTCAATGCTGTAAATCAGTAATTGCGATGCATATGTGTACACCCTTCTCAAGAATTTCTCAAAGGTTGCAAATAGCATCTGGTATCATTTTTGGTCTCATTTTATTGACCAATGAGACATTGGTCTCATTTTATTGACATAGACTCAAGAGTTAAGCACTTTTCCCTTTTAGTTTACAGACACTGAGATAGGTTAATATCGGTACAACTTTATTTTTCGTAAACTGACATTGACACCTAAGAAAGCCAGTTATGGGTTTAGGACAAAGGCCAAGTTGGCCAGAAAAAAGAATGACAACACCATGTAATGAGACCGTGTTTATGGATTAGTGATTCATACTTTGCTAATTGGAACCAAACTAAATAACATCAGGTGCTGGGGCTTATGCTCAGCCTAGAAAATATTGGTTTTAAACTATTGTGGCATTAGATTATGTTCCATTAGGGCACTTGTGCTCCATGGCAGTGGCTCAAGGCAAGGATGGAGGCGAGATGCAGGCCTCTGATTACATCTGCACCTGTGCCCAACACAGCCTCCGACCAAGGCAACTCCACCTGTTTTGTATTTTGTACGGGCATTTCAGATTTTGTTGTTTAAAGGAAAAGAGTATTATTCCCCACTAAAAATGCTTAAAACTACTGTTCTTTTTTTTTTTTTAAGATTTTTTTTTACTTATTTGACAGAGAGAGAGATCACAAGTAGGCAGAGAGGCAGGCAGAGAGAGGGGGGGAAGCAGGCTCCTCTCTGAGCAAGGAGTCTGATGCGAGGCTCGATTCCAGGTCCCTGAGATCATGACCTGAGCCGAAGGCAGTGACTTAACCCACTGAACCACCCAGGAGCCCCTAGAACTACTGTTCTAATGCAAATATGTTTTAGAAGAAACACCATAGCCATGAAACTAAAAAGTTCTCTGTAGGAATTTCTGCAGACGCCAGTGACTAGAGTTTTCCAGTTTCATTCCCCAAAGTTGTGCTGGAACCCGACATTTCATGACATGTAGATGCTCTTCCTCTGGGATGGAACATTTCAATGACTCCATGTCATTCCTGTGAACTGATTTTAAGAAAAGTTGACTGGAAAACAAAAGCCTAGACAAAAAGGATGGTTCAGAAGAGGGCAGAGAAGGGCACTGATGGTGTAGAAAGCTTTTCCTCCAAATTTGGGGAAGATAGTCTAACCCTGTCTCAGTCTTCTACTCGAGGTACATTTTTATGAAATTTGCAGGGGGGTTTTTTTGTTTGCTTTTTTTCTTTTTTCTTTTGGTTTGAAAGGTCCTTAGGATTTAAATCCCAGATTTAAAAATCTGCGGTAAAGCTAGGCAGATTTTTTTCAATTAAGAAAAATGTCCTAGTTAATTCTTTGGCATTGTGTACAGAGCCATGAAGAAATGGAGAGAAAAATATTTATTCCAGTTGACTTTCCGAGTAGAACTTGTGTTTGTTTAGAAATTAGGACCTAAATTGAAAGCAAACTGACACCAACTTGACTGGAATGGGGACACCACTACTGAGAAGCCAACAGAAGAGCAGAATCCAAGGGTGGCTAAAGAAATGAAGGTTGTCTCCCAACCCTGTCTGCTGTTTTCAGGGAAGGGTTATTTAATTATTTCCTTCTGCTGAGGTCTGACAGCCCCCTCCTGCGAAGCTCTGAGTCCTCAGAAGCACTCAGACTTGCTTCTTCCAGGCAGGTCCTTTAAGGAATGCAAATTACTAGACCTCCTGCAACTGTGGCCTTGGCAGGAGGATTGTATTCTAATATGGACAATCCATTATGGTCAAGGTCTTGGGGATTTAAAGAGTTAAGGGACAACTACCTTCCAATGTATTTTGAGTTTCTATGACATCTTTTTTTTTTTTCTTCAAGAAGCTTCAGTTCTCTGAAATGCTTCCCCTTCTTTCTCATGAATACAGAGAACATTCATTCATTTCATTTACTCAATACCCATGCACTGAGAAACTATGTTTCAAGTTTATGTTTCTACAGAAGCTAGAAGACCACTTCTCCCATTTTGTTATTAAGTTAAATTAAATTTAAAAGGCCCAAATTACCTAAAACCATTAAATTCAGCATGCTGAAAACATCTGGATGTGTTCTGTTAAATCATATCATTACTTCAAATATGAAAAACAGAAGTTCATTTTAACTCCAAACCAGGTGGCACCAAAATGGCCTGGTGATTTTTATTTTGACTGGTAGTAAGCCAAAAATCCTAAGCTGCTTAACAGAGAACAAGATTGGACTAGACCCAGAAAGAGGATTGGGTGCCAAGGAAAAAGATCAACTCTGAAAGACTGAGAATCTCAAAGTCAGACTAAGTCCATCCGTGGAAGATGCTCCATTTTGGAGACCATAGGAGGTAGTCCAGAGTGGATTGGTTTAAAAAACTGGTCTTTGGTAACAAGGAAGAAAAACTTTCTTTAACTAGCTAAAGCAAACAAGAATTTACTGGAAGGACATAGAGTGTCTCCTGCAACCCTAGGACCAGAATGTATCTGGATGTCACGAAAAAACTGGGGAATGGAAAGCCAAGTTCAGGTTACTCTCTCTGTCTTTCTAGAAGCTCCCCAGAGTCATTCATTTCTCTTTCACCTCATATATTTGTTCCTAAAATTCTGCACCCAAATCCTGTGTGTGTGTGTGTGTGTGTGTGTGTGTGTGTGTGTGTGTTGAAGAGGGACGTCCCCCCACAAAGCAATTCTCTGGGCACCAGTTGGGTAGCCAACAATTCCACTCAATTCTGAAACTATCTACCCAGACACAGGAACAGATGCCACAGGCTGAAGGCTCAGTCCCACAAGACAGCCGTCCACATCAGATGCCAGTTGCACGCCCAGGTCACTACCTGTGTTTCTGACCAACTGGCTACGCAGCAGAGATTCCCACCGCCCCCTCCTCAGTTTTGATTAATTTGTTAGAACTGCTCCTAGAACTCAGGAAATCCATTTGCTCACAAGATTACTGGCTCACTACAAAGGATATTGTACTAACCAACAGCCAGATAAAAAGACACATTGGCCAAAGCCCTAACCAGCCCAGCATGGTGCCTGGTGGGAGCGTTCTAGTTCCCCAACCTGGAAGCTCTCTGTACCCAGTCCTTTAGGGTTTTTACAGAGGCTCCCTTACTGGCAGGACTGATGGTGACCAGAGGTCAGGAGTGGGACTGAAAGTTCCAACCCTCTAATCACAGAGCTCACTCCCCTGGTACCCAGCTCCAAGCCTCACCTCATTAACATCACAGAAGACATTAGTGCTCTCTTGGCTTAGGAAATTCCAAGGATTTTAGGAGCTTTGTGTCATGAAGGGACCAAGACCAAATATGTATTGATGAAAATCACTCTCCCTTCTTCCCTCCCTTCCCTCCTGTTTTCTCTCTCTTCAGATCAGATGTTTTCTATTTATGTGTGACTATGATAGAGAACGGTCATACCAGCCCTGGATCTCCATGTCCCAAACCATCTAAACAGAGAAGCTAAGCCTCTGGTTCCAATCCCAAATCCTTGAAGAACATTAATATTGATATTAATCAGCTCCAGCCAGAGAGGCACAGTCGTATTATAAATGCAGACAGGGAAGCTGGGCCCACTCTTTTAGAAGGTAATGAGTGATTCAGAGAAGGACACATTGGCCGTGCAGACCTGCCATGAGGAGTTGAGGACAGCACTTTCTATTTTCCTCGTGAAGTTCTTTCTTTTTCTATTTCCATTTGACATTCTCTCCCCTTCCTTGATCTCACCACTGTCTAAGTCACTAAGAACAGGACCCCAAGTGGGTGCTGGAACCACGGGTGGTGGGTCCCATGGGATGCCAAGCAGCTTTTCTAGGTCGTGCCACACCACAATGACATTCCCCTCAGCCACTCAGTGCCAGAGGCCAGGGCTCAGGAGGGAACATAGTGCCCTTATAGCTCAGGAATATGCAAGAGCAAGTGGGGAAAAAATAGCCCACAAGATGGTCTTCCTAAACTAAAGGCCTTTTTTTTTTTTTTTTGTCCCCAGAAGGAATGTTTTCCATTTTCCATCCACAATGCAAATGTCTGTTGGGTTGTGGTACTGTCTTAACAACTGGACTGACGGAGCTGTAGGTGTGGCTGAGCAGGGACATCTTTTGGACACTCATGATACCCTCTTTGGCAACTGAGTTGGAAGTCTCAGGTGTTTACATGGGGCTGATAATCTTGGAGATCTTTGGTCAGGGCTCAGAGAAGGTGAAAGAAAGGCAGAGCACACAGAGCACGAGCACATCTCTCCATTCTCTGGGCCATTACTTCCAGACAGAAGCAGGGCTCGCAAGCCAGTGGGTGCTCTTCCCCTGCCCAAATGGGGGAGCATCAAAGCTGGAACAGCAGAGCCTGGTGAGAGCAAGTCAGGGGAACCGACTTCCGGTGTTGCTACCCCTGTTGCCAAACTGTGTGTCCTCAGGAAAGCGATTTCGTCTTACTATGTCTCATTTTCCCCATCTGTAAATTGGGATAGTAATACCTACCTTTCTTTGACTGACCAAGCTAACCTAAGGAGGAAAGAAGAGAGCTGATTTCGAACACCCATTTCTAAACTCTTTTTTCTGCTTGATCCTTTTCATTCAGTCATTGATGGGCCCACACAGATCCTGGTTCGAGACGTCTCCGACACTGTGGCCTTCGTGGAATGGACCCCACCTCGAGCCAAAGTCGATTTCATTCTCTTGAAGTATGGCTTGGTGGGCGGGGAAGGCGGGAAGACCACTTTCCGGCTCCAGCCTCCCCTGAGCCAGTACTCAGTGCAGGCCCTGCGGCCCGGCTCCCGCTATGAGGTGTGGGTCAGCGCCGTCCGCGGGACCAACGAGAGCCAGTCCACGACTACCCAGTTCACAACAGGTAGGCTGGGGTGTTGGGGGAGCACAGGGAAGTCAAGAGAGTTGAGCCAGCTGGTGCCATGTCCTATCAAGAGGGGTACCAAGGGGGCGAGGTGATGTTGCTTGGGCGCCCACCTTACCACAGACCCAAGTTGCCGGACAGCATAGAAGCACACGCATGTTCGAGAGAGCTAGGTGCCCGTCCTGCCTCTGCTACAGCCAGATCTGTGACCTAAAGCTCTTCTCCACGGTTCTCAGGTGTCTCCTCAGTGAAATGAAAAGTTTGTCCATATTGCTAGCCCAAATGGAAATTTTCTCAGCGTTCAGGAAAGGTGCCCTGCCTCGAGGTGCTTTCCTACTCTTTGCGGGCACTTCTAATCATTCTGTAAGTTCATAATGACTGCACAGCATGGTGGCGCCCCAAGGAGTTGTGCAAAGCCCAGACTATGTGGCTGGCGGCAGCCCTTCCGCCTAAGACTTTGACATTCAGTCTGCCCTTTGCAAACACCGGCAAGAAGGCTCACGGGAGGCCTGCTCCCACACACGGTAGACTGGATGAGAAACACCAGCCTCACTGCAATGACCACTCACCCCCGCCTTCCCAGGGCTGTCAGGATGCAGAAAGAGCTTCTCCCACAGTAAGGAAAGGCCGGACCTCATGGCGACCTGCTCCCTGACTCTCTCAGAGCCCATCCAGCTGACCAGCAAGGGAGCAAATGGGACAGGTGCCATCTAAACAGAGGCTTCCCAGCACTCCCACTGGGTCAGCAGGGGCTGGGATCAGATAGTGAGTCTCCCCCTGACCCGAATTCTCAGTCCTGGTCTCTCTACCCTGGAGAGGTCGCACATCAAGGAGTGTCTCT
The DNA here is from genome assembly GCF_964662115.1 of Mustela nivalis. Classification (NCBI taxonomy): domain Eukaryota; kingdom Metazoa; phylum Chordata; class Mammalia; order Carnivora; family Mustelidae; genus Mustela; species Mustela nivalis. The sequence goes on from NC_139035.1 coordinate 26,761,565, forward strand.
GCCAACTCCAAGTTGTGCAGGGATCAAGGGAAACTGCTAGCCTCTGTAGGATCTGAGAACCAGCATCTTCTGATGTGGTAGAGTAGGAGAATTGCTAATTCAAGCATCCAACTTGCAGCGTGGCCCTAGAGCCCTTACAGGATGGGATAAATCAGCCAAGGGGCTTCAGGGTGCTTCCGTCGGCAGCACCATCATCCTCCACCTGTGTTTAAAATCAGTCAAAGCATAAGACAGATGGAAGCCAGAAGTACCCCCTGATTGGAGCCTGTAGCTTAATGTTAGAGACAGATGGGCTTGCAAGGTGATGGTCCCTGGGGACCTGGACCGGGCCTACCATGTGGCAGAAGTCGGGGGGCGACTCATGTTGGGATTTTCACCACAGAGGAACTCGCAGAAGCCAGATGCCTGGGGAGAGCTGGCTCCTATGAGACAGGCGAGCAGTAGAGCAGACCTAAGTGCCGAGGTCCTGCTGCAAAACTCACCATTGAGCGAAGTCCACCTTCCCCAGGGTAAGGAAGAGCCCAGAGTCTTATAACAGGGCTCCCTCTGCACAGAAAGACACATCGAGAGTGGGGAAAACGTCCCTGCTAAAAGGCAGCAAGCTTGGACACTGACTGCCAGGTTCGATCTGGAGAGAGAGGTTCTCTCCGACCAGGCGATCGCAGGTCAGACTGTGCACCCAACACATCTTGGGGTCGCCTGTGACTGAATATGCATCTAAAAAAAAAGAAAAGGGAACTAAATTCTTCCCCTTTCTCTTTCCTTCTCCTCCACTTAATCCCTTTGCTCAAGGCTGAGCACGACCTAATACAGTGTCCCTTGGTGGTGAGTTCAAGGTCAGCCCATTCCCCACCACCCCTCACACTCCACAACACCGCCCAGCTTAGGCCAGTTGTGGGGTCTCCTGGGGGCCCGCGAGTCCCCATTCTGTTCTGAATTTCAAGACAGTTTCTGTTTGAAAAGAGGTTTCTTTGTGCTTTGCCCAGATAAGGAGTTTGACGAGGCAGAAAAGGAGAAGGGTGCTCTGGAGCAGCACGACGAAAGGCAAATTCTTGATGTTTGGGTCGACAAGATGGAAGCGGCATTGGCTGGGGGCCCAGGAAAATTCCAATCAAGACAATTACATTCTGCCTCCTCGGAGCTCCCCCTGAGTTTCCGCTCGCTGCTGCGTGATTCTCTTTCCGGTCGCCTGGCAGATTGGCAGCTGTTCCGAGGCGGCCTCCTGGCCTGCACCTCCAACCTGCTCCCCTCCGCTCAGCAAGGGCGGGGAGATGCCAGCAGCTTTGCAGAGGAGCTGGGGGGGGGGGGGGAGGGGCAGAGCTGCCAGCGGAAGTAGGCGCTGGAGGGGTGGGGGCCAGACCCTCGCAGTAGGACCCTCAGTCATTTCAGAACTCCGCTTAAATTCAAATTAGCCAAAGTGCTTTTCCAGGTGATGTCTTCGGCACTAGGAGCGCACTAATTGCCCTGGCAATTAAAGCAGAGATTTGTTTCCTGCGTGGTGAGCGGGATATTTGCCTGGGTCCTGGAGCTGCTCCCAAAAAGGAAAGCACCGTGATGGGAGCACAGTAGTGAGAGAGACGCCAGCCCAAGCAACCCAGGAGGCCAATCTCGAGAACCTCCCTGCCCTCGGTGGTTCTGGCTTCAGGAACCTTCATGAAGGCAGTCCAGAGACACTTTCTCTCCACTGGAGGCCTTCTGTCCTCCCTCAGGGCACTAAACTCAACCTCCAGAGCATTTGGCTGAGCAAAGGCTGCTGCTCTAACCTGAATGCCCCAGAATGCTGTTATGGTTTGAATTGTGTCCCCTGAAAAGATGTTGGAGTCTTAAACCTCAGTCCCTGTAGATATGACCTTATTTGGAAATAAGGTCTCTGCCGATGACCAAATTAAAGGAGGTCATTAGGGTGGGCCCTAATTCAGTCTGACTGTGTGTCCTTAGAACAAGTCGAAATCTGGACACAGAGGCCAGTACACGGTGAGAACGCCATGTGAAGATAAAAAGTAGAGATTGGGGTGACTCTTCTATCAGCCAAGGAATGGCTAAGATCGCCAGTGAACCACCAGAGAGAGGCCTAGAACAGATTCTCCCCCATAGCCCTCAGAAGGAGGCCGCCCTGCCCTTGATCTCAAACTTCTAGTCTGTACAGACAACACATTTCTGTCGGCCAAGCTGCCCAGTCTATGGCAACCTGGGAAACTGAGACAAAGGCCCACATCCCAATGGTCGGAGCCCCCGCCTGCTCAGCAGCGATCCCACTCATGGATTCCCTCACACGTGCAGCCTGGCTGGCATGTACCACCCCAGCCAAGACCAGCTGCCCATAGCCACCTCGCCCCGAGCATCCTCAGATGCCCCCCTGCCAGCCGAACTATTGAACGAGACTTCTCTAAATAGGCTTTGAGGTGGCAGACAAGACCAAAACCTGACAATTTTCAACCAGGCACTTTGCATGTGTCTATTGAACACCTAGCAGGGGCCAGGCACTGTTCTAGGCACTGAGGCTCCAGCATAAACAAGATAGACGAGAGCCCCGTTCCTGTGAGTGACATTCCAGTGGAAAAAGAAGCAAAGAAACATACAGGATCCTTCCACCCTGAGTGCCGTGCCCAGAAGCGAAAGGGATGCTGTAAAGGAAGGGCCACGTGGGACTGAGTCATTCAGAAACACCTCACTGAGGAAATGTAGTGTTAACCAACACCTAAGTGACCTAAGCCACGTGAGGTTCCAGGGAAGAGCATGCCAAGCAAAAGTCGCAGCCCAAGCAAAGGTCCTGGGGTGGGAGTAAGTGTGATGTGTTTCACGAGTGGGGATAAAAGGGAGTACAACTGAAGCACAGTGAATGAGGGTAGAAGTCTTACGAGACGATGTCTGAGAAGCAGAGGGCCGTGCAGGAGGCAAGCAGGAGTTTGTAATAGGATGCAACAGGCAATCTTTAAGCAGGAGAAATGCTTGGTCTAAATTATGTTTTAAGGACTAGATGTGGCTATTACCAGAGTCCACAGCCCCGATCCTCTCTACGCCCCTCCCCACGAACATCAGTCTTTGCTTAGTGACATGTTGCAGAGACCAGACCAGCTCCTACCTACAGGGAGGGCTGCCCTTGAACCAGCCCTCTTACAGGTCAGGCTTCAAGACCCAGAGGAGGGGCCTGCATAGTTGGTGAAGCATCGGACTCCGGATTTCAGCTCAGGTCATGATCTCAGGGTCCTGGGATCGAGCCCCACATCCAGCTCCCTGCTCAGTGGGGAATCTGCTTGAGGGTTATTTCTCCCTCTCCCTCTGCCCCCCACTCATGCTCTCTCTTTCTCTAAAATAAATAAATCTTAAAAAAAATAATAATAAGACTCAGGGGAGCAAACAATTTCACTCCACCCCATTCCTAAGACCTCCCCACTGTTGCCAAGTGGACTGGGGAGACCCTGGCCCTGAGGCCATGACCCAGCCTGCCCCAAAATTGTCACTGGAAACTCTTGGTGTCACCATGAGAAAGAATCTAAGGACAGACACAACACAGTGATGAGCAGTAGAAGCAGGAAAGTTGATTCAAGTGAAAATACACTCTAGTGACATGAAAGCCGGCGAGCTCAAGGGAGAGGTGGTCCACTGGGGTTTGGGTCTCCATGTTTTATTGACAGTTGTTAATAAGGGAGTGGAATATTCATTACTGCGGGCAGGGATTTCTGAGAAGTAGGGTGGTTTCCTATCAGGGCACCCTTCCGGAGGAGATTTTAGTATGGTAATGTAATCTAATGAAGGAATAATGTGAACTTTCGCCTACTTTGTCAGCCATCTTGGGCCTGTCTGGTTCGATCCAGTTTCTTGTGGTTTTGATCAGGAGTGCTGTCAGGTCAGGTCAGGCCTCTAACTTTCTCATAGTGGGCCAGGACGTCCCCCTTTGCTGGCCTCCAGGGATCCTGTAAGAGCCTAACTACCTACTCTAACTCTCCCAAGCCCTCATTCCCGGCATTGACCTCTTCTGGCATCACTGGAAATCACTGGAAAGTGCCTGGTCCCTTCAAAGACAACACTGCCCCCTATCCACAGTGCATAGTTGCTAAGGCCAAAAAACTCGAGAAAACAAAAAACCATAGTCTCCAAGGTCTGGAATTTTTAGTTAGGAAGAGCAGTAGGTAGGTACAGGACTCAGCCAAACCCTAACCCTAACCCTAACCCTAACCCTAACCCTACTTTTTATTCCAATTCCATTCAGGCCACACACCCCACCCCCCGCACCCCGTACCCCATACCCCATACCTTATCTCTGCCCCTGCGTGAGATGAGTGGCATACAGCCCGTGCATGCGCATTCTTCCCACATGCCCCTGTATCCAAGCTTCTGTCTCCATCTGACTCTTCTCTCCATCCACAGCATGTCAAGAAAGTACAGAATCCAGCACGTTAAATCTACATTGAGTAAGGAAACATTTGTCAGAAAAACAAGCTGCAGAGACATAAATCTACTAAAAGATTCACCTAATTTACATCACTAAACAGAACACTTCTCACTCTGAAGCAGCTGCCCTCAGATTGATTCACAGCCTTCCCCTCTTCCCCAAGAACAGTGGGTGCATACTTGCCCATCATTTGCAAATTAGAAGTCTCCTGAAGGTTTTCTCAGAACAAATGGCTGGTCCACTCCAAAGTTAAATTCAAGTCTCAAAGACCAGACTTACTGAGAACACTTTAAGTAGCAGTTTTTCATGGCTGCACCTTCTTCCCCTGCACATTGTTTGTGTTGTTTCTGCCCAAAGAACCCTGAGGAGATTACCAGTCTGGGGAGAGAGAATCAGCCCCCTGCCCCCAGGACTGTGGGAGAGACCGTGTGCTGGTGTGCTCTCCTTCGCACGGGAATCTAGAGCTCCAGAGAGCAAACATTGGGGGGTGCCATGTTGTTGGAACTCGGGATGAGCTTCAGAGGCAACAGATGGTCCTCCCAGGGCTGGGCCCCTGTTTATGCACCAGGCATCACACCGCAAGCTTCACATGCATTGTCCTATCTGTACAATAACCTGAAATGTTGGTATTAGTAGGCCATTTTACAGATGCGGCCTTCAAGGCCCAGTGACACCTCACTTGACCAAAGACTTGATCATGGTCCCATGACTATAAGGGGCAGAGCTGGGGTTCAACTTTTCCACTACATCACATCCTCTATGTGTTTACTTAATTTTCTACAAACCTTGCAGCATTGTCTATGCAGGTAAATCCAGGAGGAGATGCTGATACTTCAAAATCTTGCAATCAACTGTCTTCTTTTAGCCTGGTGGCCAAATTTGATGTTACCGTTTTCCATCATAATCACTTGGAAGCTGTCTCTGATTTTTTTCTTGCTGAGGTTTCCCTCACTTAGTTTTAAGCTTATGGTAACTGGCTCATTCTAAAATTTCTAGAATATCCCCACGTCCGTTCAGGAAATATTCTAGAACATTCCCTGAATGGAAGTGGGGCAAGCATAACTCTAACTCCCATGTAAAAATCTCCAAACCACCCATGGAATCTGGTGGAACAAAAGCTCAAGGGCAGCCCTGGGGTTCAATCAAAATAGGAGCCAGAGGGTCAGGAGATGGGGGCTCTCACCCCCAAACTTATTAAACCTCAGCATACATGACAAAGGCACATGATCCCATGTGATTTTGGTGATGACTGACTCTTTTTAGAGATTGACGCCCCCAAGAACCTGCGGGTGGGCTCACACTCGGCAACCAGCATTGACCTCGAGTGGGACAACAGCGAAGCAGAGGTCCAGGAGTACAAGGTTGTGTATAGCACCCTGGCGGGTGAGCAGTACCACGAGCTACTGGTCCCCAAGAACTTCGGTCCAACCACCAGAGCCACCCTCACAGGTGAGTACGCCCCGGCTCCAGGGGCATGTTGGCCCCTGAGTCCACACCCTCACCACCCTCTCCCCAGCCCACCCATCCCCCATCCAGTCTTTCAAGTACCTGGCATGTCTACTGCTCTCCATTGTCTGCTGTCACCTGTCCGAAACGACTGCAGGTCTCCTCTTATCACTGTGAAGAGCCTCTGCATTCTCTCCTCGCCCAACCCTGTGCTCTTCACACCCTCAGTGATCTTGTCGACGATGCTGTCCCATCCCACACACGTTGTCAGGATTTCCCATTGCTCCTGGGATAACCCCCAGCCCTCGCGCGGCCCGTATCCTCTGGTCTCCCCTCCCCTTGCACCTCCCAGTTCTCCCCCTGCTCCAGGACCACAGGTCTGCATCGATGGTTCCTCAATCACCTTTTCCCTGCTGCCACGCGGCTTGGCACATGCCACTGCCACCACCTGTCAGGCTCTGTCACCACCCTCTTCGCCCAGTTATGCCTGCTTCCCTGGTTCCCTTGTCACTTCCTGGGGAGCCTGTGTCGTCCCCAGAGGAGGTCAGGTCATCCTGTCCTGCTGCCTCATCTCATTGGTGACCCCTGCCCTCATAGCACCATTCGAATTATCATTGTGTGCTTGCGGGTGTGACTGCCCCATCGTCCGTCTCCACCCTAGATCTAAAGCTCTGTGAATGGGACCATATTTAATTTTGCTCATTGTCTCCCCTGTGTCCAGAGAAGCATCTAACACTAGGTCCTAGACAAGTGGTGAGTGGATAGATGGGTGGATGGGTGAAGGAAAGTGCAAATATTCACTATGGGGCGTAGAATACAGAATGGGGTGAAAGCCTGCTCGTGCTTATGCACCCCATGGAGAGTCTGAGTTAGTCTTGAGGGCAATGGGGGGTCACTGAGAGATTTTTAAAGAAGGTGTGAAATGACTCCAAACGTGCAGCCGCAGCGTGAAGAGCTGGGGCAGGGGAGCAAGGTCAGGGGCAGAAAAGGGTCAGGTGGCCCTGCTGGAGTCAGAGGGCGAGCTGGTGATGGCACAGGCGAAGTCAACGCCCTAGGTCACCATGCCACTTGGCTGGGGAGCGCTCCCTGTCCCCATGGGGATGTGGGCCCCAACCAGTGCTCCTCCCGGGCCCTTAGACATGCCCATCCAGGAAAACCTGCCCCCTGGACTTCACTGAAAATGTGGGCCATGGTTTCCATGTCAAAGACCGTGCAAAGCAGCCACACAGGGGCCACTAGCGTGCTCCCGGAGATGCTGTTTAACTTGTGTCTTGGCTTCCTGCAAATCATTTGCCATCCTGGTAGACAAGGCATACATAGCACAGAGTGCATAGAGTAAACAAGGGCAGAATCAGCAAAGCTGTCTTCCTCCCAGACCTCCTTGCAAAATGAGGCCAGTGAAAGTAAATATAATAAATGCTTTTTCCAGACAGACGCACTCCTAGAAGCCCAGCAAGGAGATGGAAAGATATGCTGACCAAGCAGGTTAATGGGGGTGAATGAAACACAGCAGGAACACACCAGCTGGCGTCAAGGCCTCTACAGAGAGATGGAGACATTCGCAAAGATTAAACCAAACAGAAAAAAACAGAAATGATACAGGAGGGAACTGAGTCTAAGCACAGCCCATCCCTGCCTAGAGCCCCAGGCTGATTTGGCAATTAGCAGTTTACAAAAATGATGGCTAGTTGTTCAGATGGAGGCTATGCCATAAAATCAGGCATGATATAGAGAAGAATCCAGTCACATCCTCGTTCCTATGACCCATGGCCAGCAAAGAAGATTCTACATTCATTGATCATCTGCCTTATGTCAGTCCCTCTCACGTAATCATGGCTTCTTTCATCTTTACAACCATCTCATGACAGATGTTGCCATCCCCATTTTATGGATGAGGAAATCGAGGCTCAGAGAGTTTGGAGACCTGCCCAAGCTCACAAAGCCAGCAAGGGGCCCAGTCCCTCGGAGACTTGCCAAAAGCCTCCTATCGCATGGCTGCTCGTGTTAAGATCTAAAATGTAAGGGACGGTCAAGACCTAAATCGTGTAGACTTAATACGGAATGGACAAATTATTATTGAGGAGTGGGCTTAGCTTGGCCAATCATTGGGTTAGGGCCAGGCTTGTGAAATAAAACTATAAATATATATTATACATAATTATCCTGGGGAACTCACTGCCGGGGAGATTTATAAAGGCAAATCGCTTTATGTGATTTAGGAAGGAATTATAGGCATGTGAGGAAATCAAGGATGTCTCTGCTTGCCGAGACGCGAATTACAAGGGTTGTTGGCTCCCTTGCTGTGGTGTCTGGGGGAAGAGCAGGCCCACCCGTGACAGAGGGCAGGCAGTAGGAGGGAGACGCGTGATCCCCGCTCTAGAGAACTGGTGTTCTTTTCCCTCACTCCTCAGCTTGGACACAAAAGAGGAGAGGTTTTCAGCATCCGAGGCCTGTGTTGGGTGGTGTTTTGTTTTGTTTTCTGGCTCCAAACAAGTCATCTGTTTGCATGTATAAAGCGAGACCCGCGCTGTGGGCCGGAAGGGCATTTCAGGCTCACCTGGGGCAGTTTGTCCCTGGCCAGAAAGAGAAGGCAGAAACCTCCCGCTCTCGCCATGCCCACCTTTCCTATCTCCTTGTCAAGAACAACTAGGGAACCCACAATACAGAGAACGAGTTGGGGGCTGCAGGGGTAGGAGGTTGGGGGTGAGGTGGGAAAAATGGGTGAAGGCAATCAGAGGCACAAACTTCCAGTTATTAAATAAGTCTTGGGGATGTGGGGTACGGTGTGGGGCCGCAGTTAATAATATTCAACTGTATATATGGAAGCTGCTAAGAAAGTAGATCTTAAAAATTCTCATCACAAGAAAAAAATTAGAACTCTCTGTGGCAATAGATGTTAACTAGCCTTACTGTGGTGACCATTTCATAGCCTAATGTTGAATTATTATGTTATGTTGTACACCTGGAACTAGAGTTGTATGTCTGTTTTATCTCAATATTTTAAAAGGAGAAAGAAAAATAATAATAATCGAGGCTCCTAGCATCAAGTCACTTTGTGTCTTGCCCCAGTTTCATTTGAATGCTTTGTTCTGTGACACTTGTTAAGAGCCAGGACTTTGGACCCTGCATCAGGGCACAGCCACTTCCTGTGTGATTTGGGACAACCGACTTAACCTTTCTAAGCCTCTGTTTTGTCTTCTGTAAAATGGGTATAATAACCCTTAGCGGTTCATGTCACAATGAAGCTGATGAGGCTTTAATGAGTTCATGTCTTTAATGAGTGTGAAGTAGTGCTTCTCACAGAGCAAGCTTGATATGTGGCTGATCGGATGATGAGGAGGAGGAAGGAGGCAGAGGAGGTCTGTGAGCTAATGGCTAATTTCAGACTTCTTGTAATGGGTGTGGCACAGAGCGGAGAACATGACCTTCACAGTGGGGTGCAGGCAGCAAGTCATGGGAGGGTGCTAGAGAGAGAGGGTTTACAACCCTCTCCCCCGCCAATCCCAGACCCAGCAAATCAGAGTCTGCCTCCTAGAAGACTCCCAGGGAATTTGGGTGTCCATGAATGGGTGAGAAGTGCTCATTCTGAGAGCGTGGTTTCTGACGTTGCCCACAAGTTGCCCACTCAGGTTTGAGACCACCTTCAGAGATGTGCCCTTGGGGCAAATTTCTCCAATGCCCCATGCTCCCGTTGCCTGGCCCCAAGGACATTGCGTCTTTCCCCTGGGTTGTTGGGAGGATGAGATGAAGTCACGCATATCTACACATACCAACGCTGCATGGAGACTGGTTCCTAGAGAACATCCAACAGCCAGGAGACCCTCTCTGGTTTCGAATCCCCACAAAGCTCAGAGTGGTGCCGTGCGCGGCAGCCGGGCCTGTGCCGGGGACAAGCTCACACTCCCCGATCCTCTCTCGGCCGACTCAAAGCCCCGCCGTCCCGTGGCATCTGTACCGACACTCCCTGCAGTAGCCTCCATGTTCTCAGTCGCCCTTTACCCTCCACTGTGGGCCACCAGCCCTAGCTGTCTGCGCCTCTGAGTCAGGCAGAGGCAGCACACGGCCCCCTGGCAAAGCCTCCCTAAGCCCCAGTCCCTCCTCCTCAACAGCACAGAGGCCAGGCTGAGGCACAAAATGCCAAGCATTTCTTTTCCATTATTCTCTCCCATTGATGCCCAGCAAATTCCCTCGGGAGTATGAATTTGTTTCTGAACAACAGACTCAGTGTCTGCAATGATTTTTTTTTCCCCTCTGCTCTAGTGGCTTCTGTGTCCTTAATGATCACTTTTGGAGGCTCAGCCTCTCTGCCGGCATGATGTGTGCTTGGCCTGTGTGCCGGACCCGGAGTCCCAGAGGGATGCTGAGGTGTTAGCTATTTTATGGGTGCATCGAGGCACCTCGAGGTTAGAACGAGCAGCACTTACCAGAGACGGGCACCACCACTGCTTTCCAAGTGACAATGGAAAACAATAAACTCTGTAGAAAATTCCGAGTGGAAGGCGGGGGTTGGGGAGATGTGGGAGACAGTGAGGAAAGAAGGAGATTCTTGACTGGAATTTGGTCAGAAACCCTGCCTCGGACCCATGCAAATGAGAAACCCTGCTCTGTGTCTGAGGGGACCCCTCCCTCTCTGTGCCCAGAAAGGCCTGTGGCTGTGGTGCTTGGCCAAGAGGGAAAAGGGGTTTGTCCTCAGCCATCTATACATTCTTGCCTGGTGCTCCCCCATGAACGGGCACTCACACTTGAGGAGCCTTGCGGCCAAGGGAAAGGTCAAAAGAGCTGACCCCTGCGGCCACGTGAGCGTGTGCTCTTACCCAGCCCCCACAGCCAGTGCATCACATGCCTGAGCAACCCCTTGGGGGGGGGGTGTCCCTCTGCGAGCCTCCTGGTGGCACTTCCCACCCACCTGCCGCCGCTCTCTGCCTCGTGACTGACGCCATCCCCGGAACACAGGCTGCCAATTGGCTTAGGAACCCTTGATTCCCACAGGCATCACGGCACAACACAGGATTACAAGAAAACAAAGGCCCACAGCCAACCCCACAGGACACACTCACGCCCACAGGCACGCATTCACACACGCTCACACACACAGGGCTGACCCTGCAGGTCGCGCGTGTGAGCCACCATCTTCAAGGCCGCTGGTTTTGCTGGGGACTTGGAACAGAAGCCTCTCCACAAACCCACATTTCCTCCTGGGGACTTCCGGGGGTGTGGGGGTCTAGTGGTGAGAAGGTGGGTTCCTCAAGGTGCAAAGGTGGATGAGCTTGTCCACAAGAGGATTTTCCACGAAGAAATCTGAGCCTCCCAGGGAAGGCCAGCTGGCGAAGAGGGGCCGACCAGAGCACTTGATGTTCATTTCACCCTGTCTGCACTCCCTAATGTGCCTGGGCACAAACACCAGGCCGGGCGCCAGACCTCCAACTCCCTGCAGGCTCTTCTGAGGTCTAGGAGGAGTCGGGCAATGGGCCTGTGGCCGGGGCCAGGCTGTGCTCAGCCTCCTTCAGGTGAAGTCACAGCGACTCCAAGTGGCCACTTTGGGAAGGCGCCCTCTGAACAAGGCACCACCTTCCAGGGGCCAGACAGTGAGGAGTGGGCTGCAGAGACCCAAGAAGAAGAGAGGAAAGAAAGGGCAGGAGCCTCCGCACCCCTCCTCCTCACAGAGCCAGAGCACAAGGGCATCTGTTTCTTATTCGTGTTGAAGGACTGGGACGAGGGAACCAGGAGAAAAGCCAGGGGGGAAGTTTTCATCTCCTGCTTTGGCTTCTTCAGTGGGAAGGGCTTGTTTACAGAGAAGACCCAGAGAGGGGATGTTCCTATAGGACAGAACATGATGAGCCATGTTTCTCATTAATCTCATTGGCAACAAGAGAGTTGTATTGAAGAATATTCCTTAGTACTATTATTATTATTATTTTAATATAGGTTTGTGGCACCTGTCCTTAAAGTCAGTACACTCCAAAAGCAGGTAGATGTCCTCCAAAGCCCGATTCATTCAGGGAACCTTGGAGAAACATCTACCATGACCCAGGGGGAATCCTGGGAGCTTAAACCCCTATTATACTAAAAAATAAATTATTGCCCATATGGTGTGATTTCAGGGGTTCTCAGAAAATCCTCTGTCTGTCTCCAAATATTTCCCATCTTTGAAATTCCTAGTACCCAAATTCTGGACTTCCACTATGAGGGGTCCTATATTAGGGGCCTGGTTTTCATGAATTATTTTATCAGATCCCCCTTTGCATCTATTATTATTATTATTATTTACATCTTCTGCCTGTAATGTCCTTTCTCTACCTAAATAACTGATCCTTCAAACCCAGTACAGACATCCCCTTATAAGACTTCCCAACACTCCCATCACTCTGGCTATGCTACTTCCATGCATCTTATGTTCCTTTCACTATGCTATGGACTGAATTATATAAAAAATCAAACCCAAGACCCGAGTCTAGTAAGGAGACCAACATGAAAACTAAAGTAACAGTATAGTAACATTATTGCTGTAAAAACTGAGAGGTGGACTACAAACCCCTTGGGTACAGGGTCTTCGGATTGCTCCTCCCTTTGAGAGCAGGTGTCCTGTAATGCACTAGGGCCAACAAAACCCTCACCCTAGTTTGGAAGCCTGAAGGTTCAAAGTTCTCAGGAGACAAACCCAGGGATTTAGAGATGGAAATGGTCCCTATTTCTATGGGTCCACCTGAACCCAACCAAGCCTGCAGATCCTGAAGGGTCTTTTTCATGTTTTTTGCTGGCAAGAAGGAGCAGCTTCTTCCCCCACCACTTTCCTGCTAGCAGCAGGAAGCTGGAAGAACAAGTCTCCTAAACAGGGGGAAGTGAGTCATTCTACTTTCATCGCCCACGGTCCTTGCAGTGCAGGGACGAATTTGCTCATTCCCGTTGCTCTTCAGCCCTAACTCATCTCTTCCTGCTCCCATGCCCACCAGAGAATTCTGTATCTCCTGCCCTCTACCTTTCCTAACCTTGGCTAGCTTTCAACGTTCAACTCGAGTCCCTTCTCCAGAAATCTTCCCCTGGCCACTGCCACCCATGCTGGTCCCATTCCCCCCTCTGAAATGGTTTCTTTAGTTAGCAAGCCATGGTGTAGTGCCAAATGCCTCAAATTCCAATCTGCTACTCCACTCCCTTCCACTAGCCTCTAAGATTCTTAGGGGCAGAGACCATGCTGTAACAGATCAGAAAAAAACAAAGGACTTGAGTTCCAAAACCAGTTTTATTGTCCATTAGCCTCATGACCTCAGTCAAGGAATGGACTTCTCTAAGCCTCTATTTGCTCATCAGTAATGCCCTCCCAGCAGAGCTGCAAGGGAATTAAATGAGACACAAGGTACAATCTCTAAGGAACTATAGTAGTAGCAGGACTCTTGACCATCAGACACTCAAACAAAAATTACCTTCAGCTTCTAGATTACCTAATGCACGCAGCTCGGTGCTTGGTATATTGTGGGTGTTCAATAAATAATTTCCTCCTTCAGTACAGATTTCTTCTCATGTCCGTCAGGGAAGGGCAAGGGTGATGTCCATTCAGTTCACCCTGGCATCGCCTGGGCCAGGCACAAAGGAAGCCCTCAATAATGTTTGGTGAGTGAATGAACTCCGTGCTTTTGGGAGTTCAGAGAAGAATGGGCGTGCCATGAAAGAGTTGAGAAAAGGATCAGCCTCCAAGATGAACAAAGGAAGTTCTATAAGGCATGGAGAGTGATGGTTTCCTCTGGGATGGATGTTCTGAGCTATTGTGCAGCAAAGCAATGGAGCCATTCATAGGCCACTGCTTTCGGGAGGTGGATGGAGAGATAAAGGGAGCATTGATGGAGAGCGATGGGGTCTTTAGAAAGTGCGGAATCCCTGGGAGTCCACAGAGGGCTGATGTAGAAGAGTGCTGGGTGTGCCTCCGACGCACATTTTCTTTTCCAGCAGAACTGTATTTTACCTGCTGGCAAAGAGCAACAATTCACTTGTAGCACAGGAAGAAAGCTACAGGAAATCAAAGGGAAGCAGCAGGCAGGAACCTATAAGCGAGTCCCACTTTCCCATCCCCTAGACAGAAAGCCTGGGATAAGAGCACTTTAAATTCTGCTCTGCCGTTTTCTGGGAAAAGACGATTCCGTTGTAAATTATTGAACATTTCATTTAAGCTTCATAAATAAGAAACTCAGATGAAAACGTTACATGTTAGATCCGTTTGGCAACATATAATTTCTGTCTTACTCCCTCGATCTGTCACCCTTCGTCTACGTCAGAGAATTTCTACTTCGTTACAGGCAATTGAAGGTTTCAATCAGATGCCTAAGAAAAGTAGTTCATGTCCCAAAGGTAATCTAATTTCTCCAACCGAGGATGTACCTGGGGCTCGCCGAACATATTGACGGAGATAAATGTGTGCTTGGAACAGCTCTGGGGGCGTTGCTATCACGGACTCGATCTAGTGACAGGTACTTCCCCCCAGCCAGGGGGTGGGCTCCTCACTGATGGGGACTCCCTGAATCACTGGTTTCAGTGGAGCCAACAGGCATAAGCCTCAGCCACCTGATGACAGGTGTGCCAGGGACCAGCCTGAACGTGCCTGGGGCGCACAAAAAAGGACTCAAGATCCTGGAGTAGTCCTCTGAGCCAGATAATAACGCTATTGGCTACTATCAGGGTGGGACAGGCACCGTAGTTCATTTCTTCCTCAAGATGACCTTCCAAGATACACACCATTGCTCTTCCCAGTCTACAGAAACTGAAGCTCAAACATGCCAAGTACCAAAGTGAACACCTGGTAGAAAGTGGCAGAGTCTGAATGTCAATGTAAGCACGGCAGACCTCAAAGTCTGCCACACTTCAACCTTGACTTCCACTGGTGTTGACACTTTAGAGAAAGAAAGAATGAAGGATTGAGAAGTGGATGGAGCTGGTCTGAAATGGAAAAGAGGGCTGGTTTGAATGCATTCCTCCAAGAGAGCCTGGTCAGTAGACCTGGTGGTTCTGCCATACTCAAGCATGGGGGAGGGCGTTATTGCATCGCTGAACTAAAGCTATTCCGAGGAGAGGGTGTGGAACCCTCTGGGTACCATGCAGCATTCCCCTTCGTTAAACTGAGCCCTTTGTGGGATGCATTGGGGGGTGCTGTCGGTCAAGCATCCAACTCTTGGTTTTGGCTCAGGTTGTGATCTCACAGTCATGAGCTCAGGGTCCTGAGACTGAGCCCCACGTCATGCTCCACCCTTGGCAGGGAGTGTGCTGGGGATGCTCTCTCTCCCTCTTCCTCTGCCCACCCCCACTATCTCTCTCTCTAAAATAAATAGATAAGTATTTTTTTAAAAAGAAGCCATTCGTTAAGAAAGGTTGCCCAATGCATTTCCTGTCAAAATCATTCCTATTACTTTAGGGATCCGGGGGAAGTCACAGCTGCTCAGGGGAGTGGATGACATTAGGGGCATGATGGCACATTCCACTCTTAAAAGCCCTGAACCTTTGCCTTAGTTTCTTTTTATAACATGATGGTGTATTGGTTTGAATAGTGCCCTCCCCAAAATTCATGTCCGACTGGAATCTGTGAATGTGACCTTATTTGGAGATAGGGTCTTTATAGATGAAATCAAATTATAATGAGGTCAAAACAGATTAGGTGGGCCCCAAATGTGATGTGACCAGTGTCTTCATATGAAGGGAGAAGACAAGGACACACAGGGAGAATGCCCTCTTACAGACTGATGTTTGTGTTGCCCCAAAATCCATACGGTGCAAACATCATTCCCATTGTGATTTTGGTGATAAGGCCTTTGAGGGAGGATGATTAGGCCATGAGCAAGGAACCCTCATGAATGGGATTGACACCCTTATAAAAGAGAAACCCCAGAGGGTTCTCTTGTTCTTTCCACTGAGTGGGAATACAGCAAGAAGATGGCCATGTATGAACTAGGAGGTGAGGTTCACCCAATGTCAAATCTGTTGATGCCTTGATCTTGGACTTCTCAGTCTCCAGAACTGTAGGAAATAAATGTGGTTTAAATCACCCAGTGTATGGTCATTTGTGGTAGCAGCATGAGCTAAGATACCATGAGACAATAGAGGCAGAGCCTGGAGTGATGCAGCTACAAGTAAGGAAAGCCCAGGATGGCCGGCAACCACCAGAAGCTGGAAGAGGCAAGGAAAGACGCTCCCCCTTAGAGCCTTTGGAAGGAACCTGGCCCACCAACACATTGATTTGGGCCCTCTAGACTCCAGAACTGTGGTAGAATAAATTTCTGTTGTTGGAAGCCACCCTGTTGTCCTCATTTGTCATGGCAGCCACAAGAAACGAATGCAGATGGAGAAAAGACTCCCCATCCTACCTTTCACAGGTGGTGGTGAGGGTCAAAGCACATTCAGGTATTTTGAAAAGAACAAATGTACATAAACACAGAATAGCATGATCATCAAACTGGGGATCTTGTGGGCCCATACAGAGCCCCACCTCCCCCACACAAATGCCTACCAGAAGGACTCAGACTCATCACGGGGTCCCCACAGGTGATGATTTGATCTCGTATTTTTGTAAAATCCCACTTCTAGGGCAAATTTGATGCTGGTTTGATGCTAGAATAATGGCCCCCAAAGATGTCCACATTCTAATCCCAGGAACATGTGACTCTGTCACCGTACATGGGTGAAAAGGAATTTGTAGATATGATTAAGTTATCCAAGTGGGGCCAATGTAAGAACAAGTGTTCTTAGAAGAAGGACGCAGGGAGGACAACTGGGTGGCTCAGTCAGTTAAGTGTCTGCCTTTGGCTCAGGTCTTGATCGAGTCCCGGGATTGAGCCCCACATCCGGCTCTTTGCTCAGTGGAGATCCTGCTTCTCCCTCCGCCTGCTGCTCCCCCAGCTTGTGCTTGCTCTTGCTCACTCTCTCTCTTCCCCTCTTTTACTGATAAATAAATAAAATCTTAAAAAAAAAAAGAGGGATACAGGGAGAACACTCAGTAGAAGATGAGGCAGTGGACACAGAGGTCAGTGACAGAAACAGGCTTAAAAACGCTGTTCTGTCGGCTTTGAAGATGGATTAAGGAGCCACAAACCAAGGGATGCAGGCAGCCTCTAGAAGCCAGGAAAGGCAAAGAAATGATTTCTCCCCCAGAGCCTCTAGAGGCTGCAACCCTGTTGAACAATTTAGATTTCAGACCTGCTGAATGCTGAATTGTACAATAATAGATTTATGTTGTTCCGAGCCACTAAACTGTAATAATTTGTTACAGCAGCAATAGGAAATTAATATACCAGTCAGGCCACTTAGTCTGAAAATGAATGTGGGAGAGGATAAGGAAACACCCCCAGATAGTTGTAGATATCCTGGGAGGCTCCCAACAATTATTTGTATTAAACCCCTAAAGGATTTCCCCCAAAGAAGCTTACATCCTTTAGTTGGAGAGTTTTGCACCTTTTCCATCTCCAGAGTTCCCCCAGAAGTCATCCTGAGATTGGATCCATAGCTTCAAATACCCTGGGGTCTGAATTGCTGACCTTGGAAGGAGCCCACAGCAACGGGGCTTCTGCCTGCGCCTACGTGAAAGGCCTGACCTCCTGTGCTCAGAAAGTCCATCCAGTGTTGCTCCCTAGAAGGGATCCTAGAGTCTCCATATGGCTTCAGTCCCTGCCTATAAAAGGTGCAGTTGATGCTCACACACAATGTTCAAAAAAGGCTTTAAAGGCCCAAGTCCACACAATCCCTCTTGATGACACACTCCTCCGATTCTCAGCTTATACAAGGACTCCCTTCACCCGTGGTAACCAATCTGAAACTCTAAGTACCACGGGGAGACCTTCCACAGCAGAGCACATTTCTGAAGGTCACCAGCAAGGGCATCCTGGCTGCCTTCCTGAGATCAGCAGCAAGAAGGGAGTTCTGCACTGAACGCTTCATCCTGTTGACTTGGTATGGACTTTCTACAGTATAAAATTGGGATTTCGTCCTCAGTAAAATTAGGAGGAGATTCAGGAAGGACTAAATGTAAGATCTGAACAGGAATCTGAGCTCATTGGCTTCCCTCCTTTCTGCCTTTCCCACCACAGACACTCACATGGAATAATGGTTGTTTCTGCATCTATCAACAGATCTGGTGCCCGGCACTGAGTACGGAGTTGGAATTTCCGCTGTCATGGACTCACAGCAAAGTGTACCAGCCACCATGAATGCCAGGACTGGTGAGTAAGAGGATTGGTGCCCAAAAAACCAGGATAATCTCTGTTGGCCTGAAAAGCCATGGAGGCTTGTCCTGGCAAGGCTTGGTCAGAAGACAATGTCCCTTCATGAAAAGGTCCCTGGGTGACTGTTACCAACCTAGAAACATCTTCCTGCAGTGATCTCCATGCCTAACCTCTGACATCAGCATGCAGGAGAGTCTCCCTGTCTTCCCCACATCTCCCATGGACTGAAGGGCTGCCCACGGAGGTGGAAAATTCCAAATTTGTTGGTGTCATAGCAGGTCATATTTCTTTCTAGACCACCCCAGAACAGGCAGAATGTGATGTCCCTCATCATGCATGACAGAAGCCCTCAGAAAGGCCACAGGGATAAGGGTTGAGATCTGGAAACAGCCCATTAAATCTAAGGACAAAGGGAAAGTCCACCCCTGCTATGCTGGCTCCAGCAGGTTTGCTTCCAAATTCTGGGTAAATTTCAAAGTCACTCTAGTGCCTTTGGTACAGGCAGCCTGGACTGAGCTGGAGATTTTGAACCAATCCCTGTCCCAAGGCTCATTCTAGTGGAAACAACCTCTCTAGAGAACCAGAGGACATGAGTTCCCAGAAGTTCTCAGATTTGCACACACATGGCCAGGTCAGTCAAAATGGCCTCAGAAACAGGGGTATCTACTCTTGCCAGGAAAGTCATATCCTTACTTGACAGTGGCTCCTGTTTTACCCTGGCTGGCTTGCTGAGAAAGGCTGGGAGAAAATGAATATAGAGAACTTGACACCCAGCATCCAGCTTTGTCCCAGACGCGGATGTGTGGTGGTGTGGGAGCCCCTGATGCCTTTACCCAGATCGTCCGTCTATATTCCAAGCCCTTGGCCATCTTTCAAAGGGAAGGTGTTTCACAAAATGTGAGTTAATTGTCAGCCATCGCAAGCTAATCATTGTGGTCAGCAGGCCTGCTGATAGCTTAGAAAGCCACAGGGAGGTCCAATTCCAATAAATACTGCCAATCTCTGGAACTTGTGTAAATTAGGCCACTTGTGTTGATCCACAGAACTTGACAGTCCCCGAGACCTCATGGTGACAGCCTCCTCGGAAACTTCCATCTCCCTCATCTGGACCAAGGCCAGTGGCCCCATCGATCACTACCGAATTACCTTCACCCCATCCTCCGGCATCGCCTCAGAAGTCACTGTGCCCAAGGACAGGACCTCGTACACCCTGACAGATCTAGAGCCTGGAGCAGAGTACATCATTTCAATCACTGCTGAGAGGGGTCGGCAGCAAAGCTTTGAGTCCACGGTGGATGCCTTCACAGGTATGAAGGTAGCAGAAACCCCAGCTGGGTTCAGGGGTTAATGGATCTTAGTACATGAAGGTCATCTAGGCAACCCACTCTTTGAATGCCCCCATTTTGTTTAGAGAAGGAGGAATGTGGGTAGAGAAAGAAGAGGTAGAGGAGAAATGAATAAATATATCAAGATGGAATGGTTGGAAATAAGGGGGAGAGATGAACAAGGCTGCTACAGTGCCAGAAAATGTGTATCTGGTTTTCTACAGCCTGGACAAAGGGGTTGATTCTGTTCATCTTCCCCTGCCCTCACTAAATCAGTGGGCATTCAGAGGATCCTTGCAATCAGGTGAAATTTCTCCTAGGAGAAAGATGTTAAATCCTGGGTGAGTATTACAAATAACTCACAGAGGTTTTACCCTGCTGAGGGCATTCATTTTTCCATATATGGGATGGAGAAAGGATGGTGGACAAGCCTGGAGAGTAAGTTGCAAGCTCTGAGTCGGCATGTGAAGGGGGGTCCTAGTTTACAAGGCAAGCAGATTGCTTCAGTCAGTTGGCTCTTCAAAGCCACCACCACTTCCCATGTTTCAGAACCATGATCTCCTCTGCTTTACAGGCTTCCGCCCCATCTCGCATTTACACTTCTCTCACGTGACCTCCTCCAGTGTAAACATAACCTGGAGTGACCCATCCCCTCCAGCAGACAGACTCATTCTGAACTACAGCCCTCGGGATGAAGAGGAAGAGATGACAGAGGTCTCCCTGGATGCCACCAAGAGACATACAGTCCTGATGGGGCTGCAGCCAGCCACTGAGTACATTGTGAACCTGGTAGCGGTCCATGGCTCTGTGACCTCTGAGCCCATTGTGGGCTCCATCACCACAGGTGAGGGTGGAGGACTTGACAGCAGGTAGTGAAAGGAGTGCCTCCAGAGGTCTTTAACAAGTCAATGAACTTTACAAAGAGAAATACCCAAGGAGTAGGGGGCTGCGCCATTTGGCTAGAGAAGGCTTGTGAGCTGTTCTGAAAAAAACCACCTCTTCCAGGATTGCTCAGAATGTATAAGATGGGAACCTTCCTTTGGGAAGGTAGGATGGACTCAATGTCTTAAGGAAACCAGGTCCTGAATGTGCTGGTCCAGAGAACCAACTGGTTTACATGACCAGTCTGAAGAGAATTAGCCTCCAAGAGGAAACCCCATCTCTGACTGCTCAGTAACGTCACTCATATGAATGATGCTTCCTCAAAATTATATGGGACTGGCAGGCAACCATGTGGGAACCTGAGACTCAGAAAATGGGGTTGATTTGCATGTTGCCTGGAAAACACAGGCACTCTGAGATGAACTGGACCATGTTTGCCTCATAACTCTCAAATACAATCCCAGATAGGAGTGTGCATGTGGGTGAAGACACATGTATTTCGCTGGTTTCCTACATAATAACAAGAACTCACAAACTGGACAAGTGGATTAAGCACTGGCTGGTATTGACCCTGGGATCCTCCAGGAGTCAAAAAAATAAAGTATCCAGTACAGATGAAATACAATTTAGGAAAGTGGATTTGTTCTGGACTTGTGCTCTGAAATCCCTCTAGACTCGAGATGGTTTTTCCAAATTGAACCATAGGTGGCTGGTAAAAAATAAGACACAGCTGGGTTTGTCCAAGAGAAGTTTCTCCAGAGAAAATGACCATATTACTCTCAGTTCAAAACAAAACATATGAACTTAAAGTAAGTTTCCCAGTTGGTGTACACACAGGTAGTAGTTGCTGCCTAGCACAGTTTGCCAACTTGACTTCATGTTGTTAAAATATTCCCCATGAACATGGTTTTAGCCAATAGCTCTAAGGTTTCAGGTGAAATTTTGGCCTGACCATGGCTTTAAGGGGGTTCTGGTATAAAGATCTCGTCTGCCTCTGAAGCCCTATTAGCTCTTGGTCCCCATGAAACCAATGATAGGAATCATTTTTTCACACTGTGCTCTCTGTCTTTTCCCCATAACTACCCTGTTCCATGTAGGAATTGATCCCCCCAAAGACATCACAATTAGCAACGTGACCAAGGACTCAGTTATGGTCTCCTGGAGCCCTCCCATTGCATCTTTTGATTACTACCGAGTTTCCTATCGGCCAACACAAGGTAATAAAGTTATTTGATTTCTCACAAATGGATGGGATTTGGAGCTAAGTGAAGGTTGTGATGGGACAACTACATATCCCAGAGGATATCAGTCCCTTCCAGACACCGCCTGCATTCTCTTCCTCTCTGTGGCATGTTCCAGCACAAGAGTGGGCTGAGGAGGAACAGCCAAGAAACCCCGACCAACTCCTCTCACAAAAGTCTTGACTATATTCACCCAGAAAGCAGGCTCTCCACCAGCAGAATGAACCATGGTAATTGGTCACCTTATCTAAGCAGCGTAGTAAATGACAAAGAACCCTAAAGGATTCTGCCAAGAGCCAGAGTCACATTTACACTCCTAAGAGAGTGAAGTCTAAGACTAGAATCCTGGGGAATGCCTAAAGACTTGGCTGAACTAGATGGAGCCTTAAAAGGAATGACAGTGATGGAGGTTCTATTTCTACCACTCCAGCCAAGTTTTGAGTCAGAAAAAGTTGGTCCAGACCTCCCCTGCTTTCTGCTAGTTCCTGCTAGAGCATGCCACATTGTTAACAAAGTAGAGGGCATGCCCACTTCCAGCAGGCAGTGGGATTGTTTTCCAGACTCTCTCTGGGCTACGTGGACCACTCTTTGCAGCCATGACCTCTTGACTGTCTTAAGAAGACCAGCTTGTTAGAAAACCACCTAACCACTTTTTTTCTTTGTTCCAAGGAACCTATAAAATAAGGGGTTGGGACTAGCATGCCAGGCCTCTTCAAGCTCCAACATTCTCAATCTATGAACCATTTCTCCATCCTCCCCAGTGAGTGCTGGGCCTTGAACCCAACTGTGCTTCATGATGAAGTGCTGCCAGAAGCTTCAATGTAGACTATACCATTAGCTATGTTGGTGAAGCATCCATGAACTTTAACAGTGTCTTCTTCTCTTCCTTAGTGGGACGGTTGGACAGCTCAGTGGTGCCCAATACGGTGACGGAATTCACCATCACCAAGCTATATCCAGCTACTGAATACGAAATCAGTCTCAACAGCGTGCGGGGCAGGGAAGAGAGTGAGCGTATCTGTACCCTCATTCACACAGGTAGGCATGTCTCCCTGTCATGAACCAAGTCAGGACCCTGGTTGAGGACCTGCAACAGACGGAAGGGGCAAATATGGAGTTGTTCTGGCTAATACAGAAGACACTGCCTTTGGGCTTAGAAACTCCATTTCTGAGTGCTCCTGTGGCTCACTATGTCATGCAAAGCAATTTATGGTTTCTCTTCCCCCTGCTATTCCTCTCTAATACTGGGAATTTAGAGAGTAACACTCTTCTAAGAGTTTTATTGGTTTAGATCAGAAATTTTCAAGGAATTTTCAATAGAGGTGACCTTTCGAAGACCCATTATGGAAGAGAATTCCAGAGCAGACATCTGAATCATCTCATCTAATTTTTTAAAAGACTCAGTCATGTAAATTTTACCTCAGGGAAGGAAAGGGTTGTTATTTCACTAATAATCCTCAGATTCCTGAAGTTCTTCATCCTAGTCAGAAACAACCAAGTCACTGCATTGGCTATTGCTTTGTGCTCCAAAGGTGGAGGACTTTTTTTTTGGAAAATGAGCTCCTTGGATGGGCCTGAGGACAGGCTCCTGCACCAGCTCTATTTCTCCTCCTGCTCTGGCTCCAGAGTTCACCCACCATGCAGAACTAGGGAAGATTTGCTATAGAAGGCACCAGAGGGAACAGCCAAAGTTTTCTGTCCCCAGACCTAACCTCCCCTTTAAGCTATTTTTCCCATTGCACATGGGAAATATCCAGCTTGCCTCATTAGAATACCAGAATTTCTTGAGGCTGCTTCATTTCCTCAGAGAATGGCATTTCCTGAATGAGGAAAAGGTAACTTGGAATTTCTCACCGCTTTTGTAGATGCTCTCACAGGCCCAGAAACATCTGTAAAGTAATGGCCAAAGAAACATGCCCTCAGAATGTTTCAGAACCTAAAAAATTATTCTTCTAAAAAACACAACAGGATATTCTCATCTTCCCTAGTCTCCTTCCATATGTAAATACACATAATGCAGCCATGCTTTTGGTCCAGCCTTTCCTCTCCATCAAATTATCTGTGACCATTAAGGAATCAAGAAATGGTGACTCAAAGTGATGCCCAGTGAGTCCAAAGAAGCCTCCCACTCACCTTCCTGAAAGTCTTAGAAATTCATGCTAAAGAAAATAGACTTTTTCTCTTTGAGGACTATAAAATGGATTTCAAGAGCCTTCTAACCCCTAAGGTAAAAGAAAGCAGCAACTTGGGTCAAGTTGGGTTAACCCCATTCCTTGGGTTCTTGATCATAAGCAGCAAGTATCTGTGAAGTGGAGATACAGCCACGTACCAACCCAAACTACCCTCCTTCAGGTTCAGACAGAGCTACTGTGGCAATTCCTGATAAACAGATTGCCCACAGAAATGTCCTTTCCTGCTGTTGTTTTAATGTGAGAACTATGAATTTACAACTTCAGAAAATGAGACCTCTTTCAGGGTCTCATAGTTAATCTCAGTGAGATGAAGCTAACTGTAGTCTTCCAATACTTTTCTTCTTTGTCTCTTCTCATTAGGTTGCATTTGAAGAACTTGTTTTGACAATTCAGATATTAAAATTTAAAAAATATTTCACAGTTGTCACTTGCAAATAAGGAACATAGACAAGCAATGGAAACCTTTAGTTAGAGAATAGGGCCAGATCAACAACATATCTTGGTCCCCAAGAGTAAATTACATGACACTTAGGTTGAGTTGATACCTAAACTATTATAATAACATCCATTTATGGCATAAATCCCAAATTTATAGAAGGGAAGCACAGTAAGAAACAAAGGCATAGAGCATGGGCAAATAAGAATAGGAACCTGGTCCCGTGTTGAGCAAACTCTGTTCCCCGCAACAGACGCTAGTGGCCTTTAGCCTGAAAGACGCCCCATGACTCACTAGAACACAAAAGGGATACCCAAGATTCAATACAAAGGGAGCCTGTGAGTAGAAAAGCAAGAATTCACTCATCATATATGACTCTCAAGGCAACCTGAGTCCTATTCAGTCCTTCCACAAGTATTGGGAAACTTGCAAGTTCTAGGTGCTGTGGATACTCCTTGACTTCATGGAACTCTCACCATACTTTCTGAAGCTCATGAACAGAGATTGTCCCATAAGACATGTCCCTTATATGAAAGTGCAAATAGCCTAGAAAGCAAACTATCTCATTAACTAAAGAAATATAACAATTCCTCTATGCTCTTAGTTTCTCCATCTAAGTTTAAATGTGTAAAACACAACAGCCATACCTTGGAATCCCCTGTAGCCCCTGAGAGTGCTCTGTGCATAAGTTAATGGATCAACTAAAAGGAAGATCTGGGGCCCATCAGGAGGGAACTGCATACTCGTGAGAAAGAAGGGAAGGGAGAAGTTGGGATCAGAAAGGAAGGAAGGAAAGAGGTCTCCAGTCACTTCATTGTTTTGTATGGCACAGCAGCAAACAAGCATAATAGAGGAAACTATAAGAGATAGTTTGCTGCACTTCCATCCTTCCATATCTCCTATGTTTACCTGATCTTCCCGGCTCTGTTTCAGCCATGGACAACCCTGTGGATCTGACTGCTAGTAACATTACTCCAACAGAAGCACTGCTGCAGTGGAAGCCTCCAATGGGTCAAGTGGAAAACTATGTCATTATTCTCACACACTTTACAGGTGAATATTTACAGGTCTATGTACTGGGTAGGTAGGAATGTTGGGGATAGGTGCTGAAGGCTATTATGAAAGTTTAAAAAAAAAAAAAGGACATTTTATCAATGTGAGGGACATCTTAGAAATTTTCCTGCTTTACTTTCCTTGTAAAGCTCTAAAGATTGTCCCTAAACTCTACAACCTATATCAACTACAGGAATTCAGAAAGCTGAATTGGAAAGATAGAACAAGGGCATGTAAACAAAAGCAAATATAAAAACAGAGGAATAGCACTTGGAAGAGAAAATTCAGAACTGAGCTAGGACTTGCCCCCAAATGCTACAGGGAAGAAAGCACACTTTTCTAGATGTTTATAGAGCAAGAAAAACACTAAAGCACGATGCTTGTAGCAAAGAACACATGGAAACAAAGCATCCAGAGTTAGCAAACTCCTGTTGCTTTGGTCTTGTCTACCCACATCCAACGCCAAAGTTTGAGCTAAAATGAAGTCTGGAGGTTCATTGTCTTCTCACCATGCTTGTTCACCTTACACTATTTGAAGTTGAATAAAGAAGCCCAAAGCACAATAAATGTTGAGTAATTCAAGTATCTAAGCCTGGGAAAGTTATTTCCTTGCCTAAATTATACATGTGATCACAGAAATGTTGTGGGTTATATTCAGGAATCCAGAGAACAGAGATAACAGAAGACAAAAGATAATCAGATGTCTTAATTTTCAAAAAATGACAGAGAAAGCCAAGTTTGTAAGCTGTAAAGTAACTGATTATTAAAGCTTGGGAAAATAAAAACCAAAACAGACTATTAAATAAATAGGAAAAATATATCAGCACAGGGTCACCAAGAATAAGTTTTACCAAAGACATTTTATATCTTCTTTTTTTAATTGGAAAATCTGCTAGCACACTTGGATTTCAGCAAGGCATCAGAAAAACCTACTTGTCACTTAGATGGAAAAATAAATGATGGATCGTATTTGGAGTAACACAGACTGGTAGCCAATTGAATAGTGCCCCTCAAGGAATGAATATCATGACTACAGATACATCATAACCCATCTATGTGCATACACAATCAATTTCAACTCCTGCCCCCTCTCCTTGCATGTCACAGGTCGGCATTTCTTAACTCCTACCATGCCTTCCCAGACCACCATGCATTTGCATGCATTATTTCCTCTACCTGGAAATTCCCTCCCCATGTGTCTTCCTAGACAAACCCATCCTCTAAGTCTTAGTTTCAACACTATGTTCTCTGTCAAAACTTCCAATGTTCCCACCCACCTGCTCACAAGTGCAAAGTACATGGCTCCGTCATGGCAACTGACTTCCATTCATTCAACAAATGTTTTGGAATATCCTCCCATGAGCCATACGCTCAAATTCAGAGACAAAACTTGGATGCTTCTCCTCGTGGAACTCACTTCTGATGATGATGAGACGGGCACATGGTTAGAACCCAACGTGACCAGTGCTGTGATAGAGGCAATCCCAAATCAGCATGGGCCACATGAGATGGATCACTCCTTGGGGGTGAGGGTGTGGAGGGGAAGAAAGAAGGGAGATCTTAGATAAAGCTAGAGAAGGAGAAGAGAAGGCAGGGAATTCTAAGATAAAGAGCAGCCTGAGCACACCTGTAGAGATACAAGAGACCATGAGGACTTTGGAGCAACTGTCATGGTTTGATGTGGCCAGAGCAGAGGCCGCAGGCAGGATGCTGCAAATGACAGTCGTTATGTTTGTTCTTTCAAAGAGCTGGTTTGGATTTTTACTTCTTTGCATGACTTCTATGCCTTTAGACCCCAAGAAACTTGAAACCTCAGACCCTACCCAGTTTGAGGAAGTGCCTTTCTTAAATGCTGAGTGACTCGGGAGTATTCTAAAAACACCCTAAAGAGTTTGGCTCTGCTCTAACAAGCAGTTTTAGTGACAGCTAAATGAATACAGAGAAGACATGCGTACCACATTTGTATATAAAACGAAACCGTGTAAGTCAACGATGGTGTAAGAGCACCGTATGGTGAGAGATGGTCGCTGTGTTTGTGGTGAGCATAGCTGGAGAAGTTGAATCACTCTGTGATGCACCTGTGAATGGTACTTAAATAAATTTTTTTTTAAACTGTGATCAGTAGAATCTAAATTCAAATATACTTCAATAAACTGAACCAGTGGTCCAAAACTCAATCGACAAGGCAAAATGCAGTAGAAATAAACACAAAGAATCAGTGATTTCAGAATTGCCACATGCATGTAACAGTGGTTGGAGATAAATTTTTGCAGCTTAGAGGAGAGGACAGGATTAGGAGGAGTGGCAGAAAGAAGGAGCCACATAGACAAAAGATTCAGCGTACTCTTTGTATCTTTGTAACCCCAGTGGCCTGAGTAGAAGTCATGGAAAGACAATCTGGCCTCCAAATGAAGACTATCTTTCTCAACTAAGAGGCAAAACGAGATGAGAGGGGATGTTCCTGTGGAAAACAATGCTAAGCTAGATAACCTTAAGGAGATTCTTTCCAAAATTCTCTAATACAGAGTCTTTATGAAATGCCTTTGCATTTGGAAGGGCTTTCCTAGGTGGAATAGCCTTACTCAATGCTTACTCATCTTCACTGGATTTCAGTTGCTGGAGAGACCATCCTGGTTGACGGAGGCAGTGAGGAATTCCAGCTTTCTGGCCTGCTTCCTAGTACCCACTACACTGTTAATATGTATGCCACTAGTGGACCTCTCACCAGTGGCACCATCAGCACCAACTTCTCTACCCGTGAGTACCTGGCTGGCTATACATCCGGCATCCCTAGATGCCTTTTGTCCCGAGACTCGATGACAGACTTTGCACTTTGGACAGTGCAGCCAGGAGCTGTTTGTATTTCGGTGGACTGCTGCCCAAACGCCAGGGAAAGTGAGCTGTGGCTCTCAGGCAATAGACGCATGTCTGTTCCCCGCTCTCATTCTGGGTCTGGCTGACAGCTGTAGAACCAGGCCAAGAGAGGCCAATACTGGACATGCATCTGGCCCAGAAAAAATCTGCTGCCTGTTACAGGGCTTGATACTTGGGAACAGCTGCTGAGCACAATCACAGCCGGAACACTAGACAGAGGTATAAATGTGGGAATGGTGTAAGCCCAGGAGTGAGCTCAACAGCCATGCTGACTTAATAAGGTCATGATTTCCGACATAGGTCAGATCGGAAGATGTCCCACCTAGGCTCCGAGGCCCAGATGAGGGAAGGGGGAAGAGTTGCAGGGATGATCATGACACTGACTGATGCTTTTCTGACCCACAAGCACCCTTTCTGCTCCTGTCCAAGCTGGAACTAGGGTCAGCGTGTGAGCAGCCCAGAGACCACATAGGTGGGCAAAGAGATACACATGCCTGGGATGGAATCAAACAGAGAGGAGCTGAAGAGGCAGGCGCTCCTGGCATTTTCTCCCTTTTTTGTAGTCCTGGACCCTCCTGCGAACCTGACGGCCAGTGAAGTGACAAGACAAAGTGCCCTGATCTCCTGGCAGCCTCCCAGAGCAGAGATTGAGAACTACATCTTAACCTACAGATCCACTGATGGAAGCCGCAAGGTGAGATTTTTCTGTAAGGGAGATTTTTCTCTTAAGTAGTCCAAAGGGAGCAAATGGTGTTTGCCAGATGGATACATACACGCTGTTGAGGAAAGGGCCTGAGTCTGCCAGCCAGAGACGTTGGTGCTAGTCCGGGCTTCGCTGTTTCTCTCTTCATAAGTTGAAGCAAACCACAAAACCCCCCAAAGCCTTCATCTCTGGTCCAGATAACGGGGGTGTCTACCTCCACGGCTTCACTTGGTTGTGGTGGGGCTTTCAATATGGTGATGCAAAGAGCATTGGAAACTTCCAAGCCTACATAAGTACATAGTTTTGGGGGAAAAAAATTTCGATAGCAGGGCCAAGCACACATGAGCTGGAGACCAAATTCAACAATCTTTTATGCCTCTTAATAAGCATTATAAAGGCTACATCTGTATAGCCTGCAGTGACGAGATGACAAATTTCTGCGTTATATGATCAGATGAAACAGTATTTCTAGAACACGGGTTGTCAAACTTCTGTTCACAATGAAATCCTTTTTTTTTTAAGTGCAATCATAGTCAGAAGCCGAATATATACAGTAGATTTAAGCAGAGTTAGTCTGTTGGATATGGAGTAGGGAGGCCTAGGATTTCCCTCCCCAGGTCCTGAGGAACCTCGTACGGTCAGAAAACAACTGGATTCAATTCCCTTGCCTGTCTTTATGCCAAAGTGCATCTGAGAGGCAGGAGGTGCCTAGATCTCACACAGGAGCTGTTCTCTCTGCTTATGGGCTCAGTTCTCTCCTTGTTCTGGAATGGAGAGCACACAAGGGCCATGGCAATGTTGACCCAGCTGGCCGTGGGCTCTGGGCTTTCCCTTTCCATTCTCCTCTCAACAGAATGCTGGTCACTCCCTTCCACCTGCCTCCCTGGCTTGTTCCACAGGAGCTGATCGTGGATGCAGAGGACACGTGGATCCGACTGGAGGGTCTGTCTGAGAGCACAGACTACACAGTGCTCCTGCGGGCAGCCCAGGACACTGCCCGGAGCAGCCTCACCTCCACCACCTTCACCACAGGTGAGAGACACCACCCCTGTGACGCTGCCTTCTTCCCTGCATGATGTCTGGCTCTTCAGCAGCTTCTCAGGGGCTTGGTCAGGGAGGAGCCTCCCAGAGAAACTCTTCCTGTGAAGGACAGTAAGGGTTTCTTCCACTCCCCGCTTCCCCCTTCCAAGACCCTGCCAGGAAATTTCTACCTACCAAGGTAACCCTAGGATGAGCAGCACAAATTCCTTGTCCTCCTGGACCCACTAAATGCACCAACTGAAGACATCAGGTTCAGATTTTCTGCAAGTGTTTTCCCAGCAAAATTCATTCTTCCCTCCTTGATTCCTCTGCTGCCTGTAATCAGAGAAGCACTTAATAAAAGTACCAAGAGTAAACCCTCCATATTAAATCTAGGGTTCTTGTCCATACACAAAGTATTTTTGCATCCTATGGTCTCAACGAAGTCCCTATAACAACTGGTGAGGAGGGACTTATTACCCCCATTTCACAGATGATGAAACAGAGTGCATGGAAATCAAATGACTTGTGTGGTTGGTAAGTGGCTGGATCAAGCTACAACCAGGGCCTTCTGCTTCTGAATCCAGCTGCTCCTCTTGCCTTCCTCCAACTAAGTATGAGCAGAAATTACCTGAAAATGCCCATAAGGGATAAGAGTGTCCTAATTTGTATAAGAAAAAATAAGCTAACAATAGGTGCTGTCGTGACTGCATTACATGTATTACCTAATTCAGTCATCATGACAGCCTATGAAGTATGTTCTATTATCCCCATTTACAGATGAGGAAATTGAGCCACATGGGAGGTAACTCATCCAAGACCCCCATTGCTCTTACGTAAGAGAACTGGGATTTGATCTGGTTGTGGAGACTGTGTCTATTACCAATCTTTTCTGTCACTTCCCAGGGTCCCTATCTACAGTCTGTATTGTAGAACTGCCCAGTCCAGACTTTGAACTGTCTTCCTGCCCCACATCCTAGAGGTTTGTTTATGCACATTTGTGGGGCAAGTGTGAGCATATCCCTTATCCCTCGATGTGTGTCTGCCTGCCATCCCAGCATACCAGGATGACTGGAATCCTGCCTTGTCCCAGAGCCCATTCCCCCCAATCATGAAGAAGGTGACAGAAGATCCCCCATCTCTACCCAGGTGCCTCTCTCTGTAGACTTGCTCTAAATGACAAAGCAGGACAATGAATTAAATACACCAAAATGTTACCAGTAGACCTTTAGGGTAGTGAGGTTATGAATGAGTCCTCTTTTCCCTCCTTTTTTATATTTTCAATATCTTACAAAGTGTCTACAATGAGTAAATTATTCAGAAAAACAATTTTTTAATTAAAAAACAAAAATAAGCCTTAGTCACATCACCAGACATGAATCTAAGGTCTTGACCAAGTGGAACTTGGACAACACTGATCCCTCTATGGAGCTGACGTCAATTACACTCACCCTCCATGCTCTTTCATGGAGTGGCTTATCTCAGTGTCAAGGTGCTACCCTCCCATGTCCAAGCCCTTCCTTGCATATTCACAGGTTAAAGGGTCTTCCATGGTCCTCCTTTTCAAGCTATCACCCAAAAACCCATGGATTGGAGCTTTTCACTGAATTAAGAATTTCTTTCCCATAAAAAGGACACAGATGACAGAAACATAAACAGAGCTCCCAATTTGCATATTTATTAGGTCTAAATCATCCCCCTAATGCATTGATTTCAATGCTTGCTCAGTGTAGTATAAGTTTTAAATCCCACGCTAGCAATGCCGCAGCTAGTGGTTGTGTATGACAATATGCCTTAGGTTTCTGCAGTATCTGGCAACTGTGCCTTGCTCCAGAACTACCTGGGCTGTCCCACTCTACCAGCTTCTCTGTCCGCCACTGGCTGTTTCATAAAGACAAAGAAACAAACACCTAGCTAGATCCTAATGGTCTCTCTGCATTGTTCACCAAACAAAGCCACTACTACGCTGGCCTCCTCTCCAGATTTCCTTGAATTGTTAACCCTATGCTCATTGGATCTCACTGAGGCTCCAGCAGGATTTGGGATTCCAGACCCAAACTCTTGTATACCCCTGTGGCAGCTTTGTGTAAGAGAGGCCAGTGGAGCAAAGGTATATCCATGTTTGGAAGCTTTTGACAAGTTTGACTATAAAGCTCAAGTTTAAATTTAAGTCATTGATGCATACCACACTCTGCTGGTTTTGTCTTAGAGATTTATCAGAACCCACTGTAATGACCAGTTGCAGAACGAGAAGTTTGTGAACAGAAGTAAAGCACAGGAAAGTACCTTGCACAAAGCCTGACAAATAACGGACGTAATAAATGCTGGTTGAGTAGAATAGTTCCAGCTGTAAAGCATGGAAGAGGGGTTTCTGGTGGGAAAAAAAAAACAAAAAAGCTGTAAGAGATTTTCAACATCCATCACAGGTATGGGACAGGCAAAGAGGTTCTTCCTGCCCAAAGTCCCTCTAATTTCAGGTTCTTTCTCCCACCTCAAATGTAAATTTCTGGGAACAAATTACACTAAGCCTATACGTGTCAACATTAGTGAGTCTTCACTGCCTGTGCCATGCCCCTCCCCCACCTTTCCTAGCCCCTGCCCTCCAACTCCCCTGCCAAAAGCAAATGGAGGAAAAGAATACAAGAGTGCGAGCTTCCTAAATGTGGGAATCAGGATGTTCTCAAGAAGGCAAAGATTCGGGTTTGCCTGATGGGTGGCTTGATCCAGACGCCTTGAGGAGTCCAGGAGAAGGGGTCTCCAGGGTACAGGATGGGCGGCACTCACACCAGGACTCCCAGTCATCTTCAGAGATCACCTAAAGATCCCTCAAGATTAGGTATCCTCTGGGACGAGTGCTCACAGAGGCTGTGCCTTGAACCTGATTCTGCCTGCCCTGACACTAAACACATCCCAGGCCATCCTCTCCCTGCCTCTCTAATGGGACCCTCACTGCCACCCCCCACATGACACACACACAGGGGAGCCACCTTGTTCACCTGCACGCTCCATCTGTGGACCCCTCTTTGCCTAAAAAGAAGAAAGGGAGAATGGGAAGAGGGGAAAGGAGGAGGAGGTGGAGGAGGAGAAGAAGGAGAAGAAAAAGGAGGAGGAGGAGGAGGAGACAGAAACAAAAATGGAGAGCAGAGTCATTTCACTTCCTTGAAAGATTGGAGTGCTGCCAGTCTGAACCCCATGAATTATTCCTGCAGAGCAAGACGTCTGAAAAAAACACCAGAGCATCCTACGTGACAGCAAATCAGGGCTGATGGATTTAGAGGCTAATTTCATTCTAGTAACCAGCATCCTTTGTGACTTCATTGACAGTACCTGAGCTTTCCACTTAGCAGCATCCTATTCTTAGGATGGGCTGATCTCAGCTGATTGTTCTACGCATTTTTTATGCCCGGTCTTATGGAACAAAAGAGCCTAGAGCGGGGCCCCCGAGTGGCCTCCATCCACCGACAAAACCTCTTCTGGCCTTTGGTGGGCCAAAATAAGAGACACGTTTCAAGCAGATGTCTACTTAATGGTCTGGAAAAGAGTTTCGGTGTTTTTAAAAATAAGAGAGAAAGAAAGAGAGAACTAAAAGAACAGAACTCACTTCCACAAAACCTCAAAAACTTTTCTTTGATCAAGATATCTTCCCTTGTTGCCTTCCTGCCATATAGCATAAACCCATTTCATTCTTTCCATCATGTTAATAGCTTCCTGTCCTCTTGTCTTTGGTGTTTGCACAAGACTCTGGGGGGAATTAAATACAAGTAGTATGGAAGAGAAAAAATATGGATACATTATTTATAATTTACTGTCGCCTGAAATTTCATTCAAGGTCTACTTGTCTTTCAGAGACATGAATATAAATGAGGAAACAAATATTCCCCGTAGAGCAACAGAGACTTGGTGAAATGATCTTCTGAGAGGCAGGTTTCATTGTCTCTTTTAATACTATAAGAAGCAAACAAGAGCTCACTAAAGCTTGTCCTCAGAGACAGTGAACACTATAAAATAGGTTGTCTTGACCTTGAGGTTAAGCGAAGACAATCATTTGTGGAGGTGCCCAGAGATGAGTAATGAGAAGTTTTCTTTATTGCCTTTGCTCCAGTCCTATCCCACATCTAGGCTGAGCTGCTCTCTGGAGCTTTTCACAAAAACTCTGGGAGTCTACTCTAACACAAGCTACAGTTTTTGAAGCTGTAAAAGTTAGCAAAGATTGGCAAATCCTGGGTCCTGGGATGACAGATGTGGATAATGCAAATCCACATATTCACTTGGGAAGCCCAGTAACCACTGTCCACTGCTTTCTATTCTTACATATGCCACACTTCCGCCTCGACCAAAGTAGGGAAACAGAGGGCTTCTCTCTGCTCCACTACTTAGAAACATTTGGACTGCTGGCTTCATGGAAACAAGCAACGCCCCGCCCCCGAAGGAGAAGGTGGACTTCTTAATATCTGATTGGGTGGAAGGAGGCAGGACACTAAGCACTGCATCTGAACAAATCATTCCATAAGTCCAATGGGGATAGCTGGGTGGGTCTTAGAGGAACCATCTGAATCAACCATACCGTTCGGTTTATCTCCCATCACCAGTGTCAATCTCCAGCAAGATCTCTCTCTGTACCTGTACATTCATTTCCTCCTAGGCTCATCTCTTCTGCCTTCTACATGCAACCATTCTGAGGTGTTGAATCAGGGCCCTCTTATTCCTATGTGTTTTTGAAAAATGTGTTCTTGGAAAAGTTTTGAGTAGAAATATTTTAAAGGTATGTAAATGGTATTGGGCTAGATAACTCATCCCTTGTTCCCCTGTTTTCTACTCAGTGCTAGTTTTAAGAGCCACCCATGTTGTATGTGCATCCAGTCTTTTGCTTCCAATTGTTACAAAATACTGCATGCTGTTCACCCATCATTTTAACCTCCCAAGATGGACATCAGACTGTCTCGAACCTCCCACACTACAAATGGTGTTGCCGAGAGTACCTTGTATGTGTCCACTTGTGGGTCAGTGAGGCAATACCTTTGGGATATACACCCGGAAGAGGAATGACTGGGTCATGGGTATGTGTTTCCACTGTTTAATAGAGTATTGCTCTTTGAGATGGCTATTCTAGTCTACAACCCCTACAACAGGGCAGGAAAGCACCTGTTTCCTAATGACATGACATGACCCAACTTTGTAACTTCTGACAGTCTAATAGGCATAATTGATATTTCATTTTCTAGATGAATTTCTTTAAATAATACCAAGTTTGAGTTTATACATCTCATCTACGCTTGTTCGCCTTTCAGGTTGCCTTTTGCTGTAAATTGTCTGTTCACATTGTCTATCTTTCTATCAGACTTCCTGTGCTAAATAAGTAATAGCTATCATTATTGGAGCTTCTGAAGTCTTTATGGCTTTCCCTGCCTGTGGGACACAAAGATACTCTTCTATATATACCTTTATTAGCTTTCTAGCTTTTTCTTATATTTAGTCTATTTTCAATATTATAGTATTAAGTTAGGATGCAGTTTTCTTTGTCTTTGTATGTGAGCCAATTTCCTCAACATCATTTACTAAATAATCCATCTATTCTCCATTAATTTGTGGTGTTTTACTGTTTATTAAGCTCCCATATATACATGAATGTATCTCTGAACTCTGAACTCATATTGTAGTCCATGGTCTATTTATCTGTTCTTTTGCCAACACTACATTGTGTTTTCATATCTGTTACTTAATATCTTAACATTAATCTCTCCATAACTGATAAAACAAAGAATTGTTTTACCTCACTTTTCTTTTTTGAATTTGACATATCTCTTTGGTGACCTTTGTTTTTCATAGAACAAGTTTATCATGTTCCCCAAAAGAAATCTCAACTTGAATTTAGACTGGAATTGCAATAAATGTATAAAGTAATTTGGGGACAACTGACATCTTTAGAATACTAAGTCATCCCTTCTAAAAATGTATCTCTTCTTTTATTCAAATCATCTTTGTGTTCTTTCATAGGACTCTAAGTATTTCTCTATAATGTTATGCTCTTGGCTCATTTCTAAACATTTTATAATTTCTTATTGCTTGATGACTGGTATCGAACTTTAAAAATTATTTTCTAGTTGGTTATTGCTGATATGGGAAAATGCTATGGATTTTTGTATATTTTTGTATATTGATCCTATACCCAGCAATCCTGCTGAGCTCTTTTATTAACACAAATTATCTATTATTTTTAGGTAAATATTTTATATCATTTACAAATAATGATGGTTTTTATCTATGTATTTATAATCCTTATGCCTCTGATTTATTTAATTTTCTTTCCCTGTCACTTTAGCTGGGACCTCAAGAACTATGTTCAACTGAACAGTGGTACTAGGTAACTTTGACTCATTCTCATTCTTAAAAAGAATGCTTAGTGGCAGCTTCATGTTGCATACTTTTTGCTAAGTCCTCATTTTTAGACCTCCTTTTGATGGGGAAAAGAAACAGTTACTTAAGCTTTTTTAAAATAAAATAAATGTGTAATTGGCTAATCTTAAATAAACCAGGATAATATTCGCTTAGATTTGAAGTTTAAAACATTTAAGTCACAGAATTTTCTCCTATTTGAAGCTAAGAGTTTTTATGATAAACTTTGTTGCTAAACATTATCCAATGGCTTTTTTCTGCATTGGTTGAGTTAATTATATAATGTTTATCCTTTATCTTAATAATGAGATGAAGTACATTAATAGATTTTGTTTTATATACATTTCTTTACATTCCTAGGAGAAACTTCACTGAATGTGACTTTTTTTTAATGCATGGCTGGGTTTGATTAGCTAAAATTTCTTTTAGCCTATTTACATCTACAATCATAAGTGACATTGACCTATACATGTTTTCTTATGTATATACCTCCTTACTGAGTTTTTTGAAATTCGCGTTTCACTAGCTTCACCTAAAAGAAAAATCTGGGCAGTGTTCATGATTTTTTGTACTCTTTCTGGAATAACTTTCAGCAGAACTCATCACTAAAACGACCTGGGGATATTTGTTGTTGTTTTGGTTGTTTCTCTTTGTTTTAGGAGCATGAGATGTTTGACTGGTACTTCTACCAAGGTCTTGGCCAAGGTCTTGATTTCTAGCCAAGGTCTTGGTTTCTTCTTGCACCAGTTGTCACTCTTTCTAACCGTCTAGGAATTTATTTTGCCTGAGTCTTAAATTTTAATAGGATAAAATTCTTCAAGAGATTTTAATCTTTACTCTATCTGCAGCTCTTTTTCCTTTTTCATTTTATTTTTGTCAGTTTCTCTATTTCCTAATCAGTCTTATTAATACTAATATTTTCAAAGAACCAGCTTTTGGACTGAAGATCCATGTTCATGTTTCTTTGTCCCTACTGATTTCTTAAATAGATCAGTAGGTCTCCCTACAGCAATCCAGGTACTTGAGCATGTTCTCAAACCCCTCTGGGCTCCCCTCACCCCTTCACTCACCTTCCCCCCCACAAACCCAGCTAAGATTTGGGCTGTGGTTTGCTATAAATTGGCTTTCTTTTTTTTTTCCTCTTCTTTTATGGTAGTCTTTTATTTAAGGCAAAAATAAGACATTTTACTCAAGTATTTAATCACTCTTACTTTTTAGAACTTTAGCATTTGTTACTCTTCTGAATTGTGTTCTTATTCTAGATTTTCCATAAAGGATTTTGTAAGGCAAATCCTCACGAAATCTCATATGCCTAGAGCATTTTTTAATCATACTCTCACATTTGAACTGCAGTGTGATCAGAGGTATCAAATACTTGTTTCCTTTGTATTTTAAAGTATTCAATTGTCTTTTTATATTCAATGTTGCCCATGAGAATTCTGATGTCAGTCTGATCTGTGTTCCCCCTGGAGGTGGGCTACTCTTTCTAGAAGCTTTCAGAATGTTTTCTTTCTTTTTTACAGTCTTCCACTTCACTATATGTTTCGGGGTTTGTTTTTCTTTTTATCCTGAGTCTGACACTCTGAAAGCCCTGTAAATCAGAGGTGTTTTATCTTTAATTCTGAGACATTTATCTTCATTATTTCTTTAAACATTTCTTTGTTTTTATTTCCCCTTTTAGCACTTCTTTAGCTAGATGTTGGAATGTATATTCTCTCCTCCAAGTCTCTTAACTTTGTCTTTATGTTTTCTTTTCTTTATCTTGACTTTTAGTCTTTTCAGAAAGTTCCTCAGTCTGATCATCCAATTCACTTATTTGTGTTCAGCTGAATCTGAATCCCCCATTCATCTCATCCGTTGTGTTCTTACCTTCAACTATTACATTGTTCATGTCTAATAACTCTACTAACTATTCATAATTTTTGTTCTTTTTTCATATTGTTAATATCCTTCCTTACTTCCTTAAAAAAGTGACATATCAGGCTTAATTTAATCTTGGACCCTCTATTCTAATAATTCTGCGTCAGGTGATGGATGTCACGGTGCTTGTGGTCTTTCTTTCTTGTTAGTCTTACTCTCTAATGACGGATACTCTGGCCTGTGGGCTCATGTGCCTTTGGAGTTATCAACTGCTATGTCTAATATGGGTATATTAGAAAAGAACAAAGTACATATGAAAAGGTAGGTAATGATTAGTCCATGACAATATGGGGGAGAAGCAAAAACAGGTCTTCGAAACTCTTTTCTAACCTACTCTCTCTTTCTCTTTTTGTACTGTTTTTATCAGTTTTTTGTATCAGGAAAGGCTGGCCTTATTGAATAGGCTGGAAATATTCCCTCCACTTCCATTTTCTGGAAGAGATTGTGTAAAATTGGTGATATTCCTTTTTAAAGTGTTTGCTAGAATCAATAATGAAGCCATCCAGGCCTGAAGGTTCTTTTTCTAAGGGTCCTAACTACAGATCCAATGTCTTTAATAGTTATGATATTATTCAGGTTAACCATTCATCTTGAGTGACTTTTGGTAGATGGTGATTGTCAAGGAAATGGCCCAGTTCATCTAAGTTTTTAAATTTATTTACACATAATTGTTTATACTATTCAGGAGGACAGGGATATGTGATCACTTTATTGGATAGGGGCAGTAAATTTCACCAAACATCAAACTGTCTGCCATAGGTTGTAGGACAACATTGTGAATGTTATAGAAGGACTTTATATGTCACTATACACAGGATTCCATTTGGCCAGTTTTTAATTGCATTGTCCCAAATGTTTTCAGAAAATCTAATTTTAATTTCTCTTTTTATAATCATAGGGGTAGATATAGATCACATAGTATGGTACATTTAATAAATATTGATTGAGCATCTACCATGGGTCAAACACTGTTCTAAGTTCTGAGGATAAAATGCTGAATAAGATGAGCCAGATGCCCTCCCTCCTGAAACTTACAGTCAAAGGGATGAGGCAATTGGGAATAAACAAAGGAAGGAAATAGGGTAAATTCAAATAGTGATAATATTATTAAAAAAAAACAAACACTAATGGAAAAGGGATAGATACAAAGAGCTAACTTCTAGGACAATTTGTATGGGAGGAAGCATTTTCTGATTGTCACTTCCTTCCACTACCATAGACTCTGGCCTCAACTAGGATGATCAGGAAAGGCCTCCTTTTGAGCTGAGACATTTGAGCCAGGACTTGAATGATCAGAGTGAATCACACAAGAGGAGCATTCCAGACATAGTAGGAGTAATTACCATACCCCAAAGGAGGAATAAGTTTGACATGTTCAGCAGACTAGAAAAGAGCCATCCAGGGTGGGAAATACAAGGCATTGCCAGAGCATATAGGGCTTTGTAGGCCAAGGTAAGGCTTTCTGATTTTCTCTAATTGCAAGAAGTCATTGATATTGGAGCCATTGCATTGAAGAAGCCATTGGAGGGTTTTTGGCAAGGGAGAGATAGGATGAGATAGGATCACATCTACAGTATTAAAAAAAAAAAAATTCACTCTTCCAAAAAATGGATAGTGAATATAATTA
This sequence comes from Mustela nivalis, assembly GCF_964662115.1. NCBI lineage: Eukaryota > Metazoa > Chordata > Mammalia > Carnivora > Mustelidae > Mustela > Mustela nivalis. The sequence goes on from NC_139035.1 coordinate 26,801,261, forward strand.
GGGTCAGAATGGCAGGAAAAGACAAGGCAGGAAGTATTACCATGACCCAGCCCTCTCCCTGCCAGGTCCAATCAAGAGCCAGAGGGAGGGGCCAGGCGGACAGCTGCCAGTCTGATCAACTAATGCGCCTTAGAACTGGGTCTCCTGATATAAATGAATCCGAGAAATAAGGCAAATTATGTCAGAACATTTCTCTATCACCGTATCTTCAGTTGATCTTTGAAAGGAAGATTCAGAAGGTTATTGCGTTTACCCATGGTGGGCAGAAGGCAGGTGGTCTACAGAACTTGAGAACCTTCCTCAGAAATGCTTCAAATAAAACCATCCAAACTGTCTATTGTTCATCTGATTCTCCATTCCTATTATATCCTTAAAAGTTTTTGTCACCTCTCCACCCAGACTTTCTCATGAATGGGTCTTACCTCCAATCTTACCCCCATCGAATTCATTCTCCACCCCACAGGAAGAATAATCTTTCTAAAAACTTGAGCTTAAAGTCCATCAGTGACCTCTTCATTCTGTAGCTTGCCTGAGAAGGTTTAACTCCTTAAATGGAATGATGCCGACCCTGCTTACCTTCCTGAGGCTCTCCTTTACCCACACAACCCAGCTTCGGGCTCACTCTGCAGTTTCCCAAAATAGGCCATGCTTTTTGTGCTGACTTGGGACACCCTTCCCCCACCAGTCTGTAGCTAACTTCTACAGATTACTTCTAACTTCCTAAAATAAGAAGTGCTTTCTGATTAGTGCTTGCTAATCCTGTCCCATGCCAAGCTCTGCCGCTCCCCCTACCCTCATCAGCACCAAATTTCACCACATGCCCACCTCCACATTTTTAATAGTTCCCTCTGTTTCTCTCTTTACCAGAGCACTTAGAACTTGGGGTTATAATTGTCTGTTTCTCCCACCAGAGTGTGAGCAATCTGAAAGGTGGGACTGTATCCTTTCATTTTTTTATATTATCTCTTAGGCCAGTATTCAGAACCCAACAGATGCCCCCCATATGTTTGTTGAATAAATACATAAAAGAATAAACAGGTAAATGAATTAGAAGATGCTATTAAAGAGGCTAAAGTGAGGTTTTCACAGCCCATGTGGGTTGAACAAGTAACTTTGCCCTGTCCATGACCTCAAACTGCCCTCTACAAACCTGCAAGCAGAAACCCACTTCTAGGAAGAACAGCCTAAGCGCTGGTGACCAGAGGCAGTCAGTCACCTGTACTTCTGTGGAATAGCACACTTTGCTGAGTAGTTACACAGAGATGTGCACAGGCTGTCCTCAGAGGGAAATCCTGGCATCATGGCTTTGGTCCTGATGCTAAGGCCAGAAGAGAGGGCAGGAGGCAGATGCTCTCCAAATCCATCAACTCTGGCCATTTTAAAGACTACATACAAGAACACAAAACAAGTAAGAAACAGGGCAGGGACCGAAAAGTCTCTCCCTTCACTCCCAGCTGGCTGAGGGTAATCTGATTGTGCTGTGTGTCACGTAGCTCGCTTCACTCCACTCCACACTCAGCCTTCAGATGCCCAACACAAACCAATTTCTGAGCAATTCTTCCAGTGAGTGCCTCAGTCCTGTTGATCTCACAATTACATCTAGACACACTTAACCACGAGACACTTCAGTGTACTGATCACTAGGCATTGCTTTCCTCTTAACCTGGCAATCACCACAGCTTGTGTTTAAACAACAACAACAACAACAACAACAACAAAAACAACAACAACAAAGCCTCTTTGTCAGGCCAGGCCCCAGTTACTGTACAAAAGGAAACAAAAGCCTTCCAGTTTTGCTCTTGGTCCTAAAATTTCTGCCTTCAGAAAAATTACTGAAATGATCTATGTTAGGGTGAAAGGTGAGTTTCTGATGATATTAGATGGTATAACATCCAGAGAGCTAGGGATGCCTAAAATCTGTCCCGACAATGTCCTATGAATATATGAAATCACAGTATACGCACATTCTTTATTATTAGCTCAGCCAAGGTCTAAGAACTCTCAAAGCAGAATTTAATAGGAAAACTGGAACACAAGGTTTAAACTCAAGAATAAACAGAATCTCTTATTCCCTCACTTTACCGTGCCACCCTGTCTAAATCGTGGGACCAGTCTGCTCAAGACATGCCTACTGGGGGCACATGGGTGGCTCAGTCAGTTAAGTGTCTGACTCTTGATTTCAACTCAGGTCATGATCTCAGGGTTATGAGATGGAGCACCATGTTGGGCTTTTTTCTCCAGGGGAGTCTGCTTAAGGTGTTCTCCCTTCCCCCATGTTCCCTCATGGTCTCTCTCTCTCTTTTTCTCATAAATAAATAAATCTTTAAAATAAAAAATAAAAAGACATACCTATTGAGAAAGACAGAAAAGGAAAGAGAGAGAAGGAAATAAGGGAGGGCAGGAGAGACAGACAGACCAAGACATTCTGTCTAGAGTCACTAGAGCACAGGACCTAAGCAGAGAAAGCAGACCACCAGGCCCCTCAGGGACATAGTCTAGCTTACCAATTCCACCTCTTGGCCTCTCTGAGAAGAGGAAAATGTACCAGAGAAAGAGTGGGGTTCAAATCTAGCTGCTCTTCAGATTCATCTGGGGAGATCTGGTAAGACACTGATCCCCTGCTATCCCTCAACATTCTGACTTAGTTCATCTGCCACAGGACTCGGGAATCTGAATTTTAATAAAGTCCCCATTTGGGAATTAGTGAGCCTCTGCCTCCTCTCATCTGATGAAAAGGAATAATGATCTATCGAGGACTTGTAGTGGGAGGCAAAACTCTGGTAATACTGAGGGCCGGAGAGGGGTTGAGAAGAGTGGTTCTATGGTAGATGTGTCTTCTCCAAGTGCCCAGGAGGTAAAAATCCCAGTTGTTCCTCCTGATATTCTACGCAGGCAAAATGTTTATTGATTGATTTTCCAATAATGCCACAGATTAAATCAAATCAAGGAACAACCAGGTGGCCTCCCAACTTGTCAAAGGTAAGACCAGTGTACCCAGCAACCATGCACCAGACCTGAACACATCTGGTGAGCTCCTCCACCAACCAGCCCAGTGTGGGGGCCCAAAAAGATGAAAACACAGCCCTTCCTTTCCCAGGGTATAGTCTGGGAGCTTCATCTCTCCAAACTTTTGACACCACTTAAATCTACTTTTTTCTTAAGTTGATTTTATTCCCATTTTCTGACTTAAAAAAACATGAATTCCTTTTTTTATATGACATTCTTTCAGGTATCTTAAAAGGTCTCCAGGGCAGGCCATCTCAATTACTATATTTGTTTTTCATAGGTTTACCTTTAAGACAACTAAATGTGTTTGAACCTTTTGAAAATATCAATAACTTAAATATTAAATAATCATCAAGTTGAAGAAAATCGTAAAACATCATTTACTTACCTATTCTAAAGTTTGGTTTGGTTTGGTTTTATAGATGTATTTGATTTTTTGTTTTGCTTATTGTTTGTTTTTAAAGATTTTATTTATTTATTTGTCAGAGTGAGAGAAAGAGGCAGGCAGAGGGATAAGCAGGCTCCCTACCGAGCAAGGAACCCAATGTGAGACTTGATCCCAGGACCCTGAGATCATGACCTGAGCTAAAGTCAGAAGCTTAACTGACTGAGCCACCCAGGCATCCCTTATAGGTATATTTGTTATAATTTGAGGCTTGGGGGAAGATGTTCTGTTGGGAACATCCTGGATACTGGGGGGAAAAAATTGTGAGTTCTGGCCCCTTTAAGGAGTTAAATCAATTAAGAAAAAAAAAACAGACTATTTAAGAATGAGCTAAAGCACAACAAAATTTTGTGCTGATCTCATAAAATGAGAAAGTCAGCCAATTAGAGTGGCTAAAGGAACGCAGACAGGCAGGTTGCTGCAGAGACCAGGTGGAGAAAAAGGCTTGGGAGCCAGGACATCATCACGGTGCTCCCAATATAACAGGGAGAGAGAAGGAGCTCACTTCCACCTGTCCCCTGACACATAACTGTGACCACTAAGAATATGTGGGTTTAAGAATTCTGTCAGGCTCTAGGACGTGCTGCAGATGAAAGTTTAGAGCTTTCCTGCAGCTACTTTAGAAAACCAGTTTGGAGGATAAAGATGTGTAATTTGAACATAGAACTTTTTGAGGTAACTTTAACCTTTGGGATGCTTGTAAGAAAATACAGACATCAATTAATTCCCTGCTGTATGGATAGATATAACTCCTGTAAACTGTATACATGTTATTCCTTGTTGAGCCAAGTGCAGGGAGCACTTGACTTGGGGTCTCAAAACTTGAGTTCAACTGACCTGTGGAAGCTGTGCGATCTTGCTGAGGGCGGTTTCCTTTCATGCAAAAGAGTGATCTGTCTGATCTATAACAATCTGCCTTTCTCTTAAAGTTTCTTGCAAGAATTAAATAGAAATAAAACACACCCTCTCTAGTACAAGTTCTATAGAAATGTATTGTTACTCCCTGCTGCAACTGTGTCTGAAGTAGGCAGTGCCCTTGTTCTAAACTACCTTATGTGGGAGCAAACTTTGACCATCGTGTGGCAGCAAGCTGGACAGTCCCTGTGCTAGGAGTTCACAGATCTACTAAACCCTGACGACCTCGTCCTAAAACAGGATGCTTCGAAGATGATCTGTTGACCAGGGTGTTCAAGGAGGTCCACTTGCTCAGACCTCCCTCCCCCACAGCTGACTCCAAGCTGCCCTCCAGCGCACCTGTAGTGTGCCGGTATCGCCACTAGGGGCCACTGTAGTGACTAACACGTGAGGTCCCTACCAGCCTCCTTCTAATAGCTATAGTTCAAGGGTGCAAAACAGAATCAGCCTCATTTCATTGACCCTGAACATCACTGCATGCACACGTCACCCAAACCACTTCTCCTTACATGGAAAGCTCTCCCTTTTATTTTCCACTCCTGCGGTCCAGAAATCAGTTCCAGTGGGATCTCTGCTTCTTGGCTTGCTTGCTAAGCATTAAAATTTGCCCCGAAGCTAAGCTCTTCAAGATACATGATTTGAGCTTCTCTTTTAGCTAATTAGATATTGTTCTACAAATTGGGCTGTTCTCTCTGAAAGATGATCAGCAATTTATTTCCCCTGCCCTTTCCTTAAACTTAAACTGAACTGTAAAACATGACCATTTGATTATTTAGTCCAATCAGGAGATTGTTTTGGGCAAGGAATAGAGATCCATCTTCTTGCTAACTCCAAGCTTGTGTAGGCATTCCTTCATGCTGTTGTGAGGATGGTGGAAGGTTTTGCTTAATACCTGTCATCCCTTTGAAAGGTGGGCCCTACTGGGCTGCCTGGGTGCCTCAGTTAGGCATCCAACTCTTGATTTTGGTTCAGATCATGATCTTGGGGTCGTGATATGGAGCCCCATATTGGGTTCTGCACTCAGCATGGAGTCTGCTTGAGATTCTTTCTCCCTCTCCCTATTCCCTCTCCCCTGCTCCTGTGCACACTCTCTCCCTCTCCAAAATAAATAAAATCTTAAAAAAAAAAAAAAAGGAAGAAAAAGAAAGTTGGGCCCTACAGTGATCTGTTATGGCCCATGCATCTGTAATCATCACCTGAGTAACCCCACTAGCTACATTAACACATTTTCACCCTTCATGGAGCGGGGTAGGGGATTTTTTTATTAGCCCCGTTTTACTGACAAGAAAACTGATATCCAGGGAAGTCAGGCCATTTGCCTAAAACCAAAAAAATAGGTAAGGGAAGGAACCAGACTGTGAACCCAGATCCTTGGTCCTCAGATGCCCCAAAACTGTATATTGTTCGAGTAATCCAACATCAGTTAGAGGGGGGAACACAGGATGATGTGGGGTCCCCACACAAGGCTTGAGATCCAGTAAAGATTTCTTACAGCTCTTGATGAAGTACCACAAGGTACTTACAGCCTTGTCCAATCCAAGATGTCATTACACATTGTAGGTGAAAGGATCCTTTCTGGAAACTGCCTCTTTTCCTATGCAGGGGGTCGGGTGTTTCCTCATCCTCAAGACTGTGCCCAGCATTTGATGAATGGAGACACTCTGAGTGGGGTTTACACCATCTTCCTCAACGGAGAGCTAAGCCGGAAGTTACAGGTGTACTGCGACATGACCACCGATGGGGGTGGCTGGATTGTAAGTATCTGGGACTGTTCTCCACACTCACAAACATCCTCAGGGGCTGGTCCATCTGGCTTGGCATCTGTGGATCCAAATTTCACCATCCTCTGGCCAGTCTTCATCCATCCTTCACCTGTCCATGGCGGGGTTTGTCCTTACCTCTGGGCCCTTGCTTAGCAAGGCATTCACTGGCCAAGCACTGGAACGATTAAGCATATCGAGGCAGCAGTGGCCTGGCCCAGTGAAGGGGCCCCAGGAATACTGTTCCTTCTGTGACAATAGTTAATGCAGGAGGGTGCCAGGGAGAGGGACGAATGGCTCTGATAGGCCCAAGACTCTTGCCTGCTGAAGGCTGCAGCTGTAGTCAAGGAGCAGAGAGAGTGGGTCCTCTGCAGGAGGCGGTGAGCCTCGATGGGGAGCTCTATGAGATGACTCATATGGGGGAGCCGATGAGCACGAACAGCCATCTCTAGTTACCAAGCCTACACCTGTCACCATCTTCCCTGGCCTCCCTGGCTCTTCCCCAGAGCTGCCACAGCCTTCCAGTGCACCAGCAGTCAGGAAAATAAGAGCCTTTCTCCATAGCTAATAGGACAACACCAAAAGAAGAGAAAGAACAGTGTCCTAAATGACCCCAGCTAGCGGTGCAGCCCGCTGTGCGTACAGGAGAGTTCCCTCAGCCTGACCCTAAAGGAGCCCAGCATTCGCTCTGTCCCTGCATGCACACACAGCCCCCCGGCCCTCCCGCGGTTCCTCTCTAGCGCTATGAACACACAGCACTGGATTTTTCTTGGTGCAAAATGGATAGATTTTTAATGGAGTTAAATGGTGGCTGTGTTCGTAAGCTACTCTGGGGAGGCATTCTCTTTTATGTTTCTGACATATTTGTGCCTCCTTCTTAAAGCATAATTGGAAATTGAAACTGAGGCTGATGCATTGGAGGTTAAATCAAATTAGCACTTAAACAGCTCGGAAAAATGAATGATATGCAGTTGCTGTGCCTGCAATAGGATGGTGACAGCTACTAGCTGATGTGGGCCGGTCCTGTTCTTTTGGTGAGAAATGCTTTCTACTGCCCTTGGTGCTGCAAAAAGATTCTTTTGAGAGCCAAGCCTATTTCCCCTTGCCTAGTTGGGGGCTTGAGATGGATTCTGAATTCTTTCTGCATTGCAGGGGTGCAAATTAGTGTCAAAGGCACACCCTGTCCTATTCTTCAGGGACCTCTGCACTTCCGGAGGAGAGCTCTGAGCATCTCTTACTACGAAAACAGCCATGTGGATACCGAGCTCTGTACAGCAATGTTCCTGATCTGAGCATCTTTGTCCTGGCGGCTGGAAAACTCAGTTACAGCGATTTTACTCGTGGGGTTTATTTTCTTTAGCATCACGTTGTTTCCTCTCCTGTCTCCCCCACAGGTGTTCCAGAGACGGCAGAACGGCCAAACTGATTTTTTCCGCAAGTGGGCTGAGTACCGTGTAGGCTTCGGGAACCTAGAGGATGAGTTTTGGCTGGGTAATCCTCCTTCATGCTTTCCCTGGGAACCCTGCTCCGGGTCTTTGTCCACCTCCTTCCTTTCTGTGTCCATCCGGGATGACCCGAAACGCCGTGTCCGTTGAGAAGTTGACAGCTCGTGAATTGCTTTCAGTACCTCTTGCTCTGTTTGGCTCCGCTATTGATCTGTTTTTATCTTATTGTGGTGTTTTCCTCTTTGCTCTGTCTCTTCCCATCCTCATTAATAGTCTCTTATGCTGATGGGTCTTGACATGAGGCAACTACAGAGGAAGTGAGCTGCCTGGTGGGGGAGGGGGTGCAGGACACGGCCAGCTGGCCGGTCACCTCTCAGATGCTGAGCACCCGCCAGGCAGCCTGCAGGTCGGGAGAGAGAGGAGGCAGTCACCTTGCCCCAGCTCCCCGGAGGAATCTTATTGCCTGACTTGGCAAGGGAAGAGAAAAATGAAAACCGCCTTTGGGGTGTCCTGCCATCTCCCAGAGGTCTGACACAGGCAGGAGGTGCAGATTGAGAATGGAGCTGGTGTGAGAAGGTGACTATCCAGGTGGTGGCGGGAGGGCCAACCCCGGAAAGCAGTAAATGGATTACCTGTGTCTCGGCCTGGGTTAGATTTTCATAGTGAAACATACAGGGAGGCAGGGGGAAGGGCGCATGACTGACTTCCCTATTTGTGGTCTCCTCCCTCTATCCCCGTCCCTACGGCATCGGGGCCTCACTGTCTTTCTCCTGGACACTCACACGACAGCTCCCTACCTGACCTCCCTGACTCCGGGACTTCTCCATTGTCCACACGGCGGTCTTCCTCATGCCCGAATCTGAGCTGTGGTTAACCGCATTTGTAATCCCTTTCAGTGACACCTCACTGCCACCAGGAAAGCCAAACCCCTTCGCTGAGGTACAAGACGCTTCCTAATCTACTTCTGGAGCCTGCTCCCCACCACTAAGTCCCCCACACCTCCCACCTACACTCCCCCACACATGTCAGCACCCAGCTCCAAACATTCAGAATCATTAATGCTTCCTCTGCAAGGAATGCTCTCCCAGACCACCATCCCCCTACCCTGTACATCTCGTTGCCTGTCTGTATATTCAGAGACCCAGCTGCACTCCTCGTCCTCCACAGAACCTGTGCTGCCCAGTTTTCCCACCCTCTGCCTATGAGAGAATTGGCCACTCCCTCTTTTGTGGAGCCCAAAGCAGTGTCCATTTTTCTTTCTGTCCCTCTTGACTGTACCATGGAGACTTCTTTCAGGACTAGGACCACATCTTGGCCATCTTTTAGTCCCTTTGCCTGTTATGGTGCCTGCGATGGTAGGTGCTTAAAGCATAGGTACTGATAGGTCCATCAATGGTAAGAATTTATCAAGTACCTATGAGAGGCTCAGAACTGTGTTGGCTGACGTAGGTAATGAAACTATAAGATAAGAACATTGAGAGAGAAGTCAAATGCAGAGGAAGTACTTTTACCTTCTAGGAGTTGGCACACAGTTTGGGGGACAAGTATAATGCATGTAGATCAGGTGCCTGGCACACAGGGCTCGCATTCCCCAGCCCTCAGCCGCTGTGCACTGATTCCACGATTTTTGCCTTATCTGTGAAGTAGCTGATCTATCCTGCACTTACATTTTCTCTATATTGCTTGCTTTATTTAATTAAATCAACTGTTTTGTGAAAGAAACTTCATAGCATTTCCCAAAATGGAAAGCTAGTTATCATGTGCCAAAACAAAAAGGAGCCTTAAAAATTCATACAAGGAAAACAAAACAATATTAATATTATTAAATGACAGCTAACTACGTGGGCCCCAAGCCTGAGTTGCTGCCAGTGGTACAAATGAAGGTTAGCAAGCACTGGGTATTTTCACTGCCAAGTTCTGGAACCAAACTGAGACTGGGAGTTGAGGTTAGCATCTGAGTTAAGGTTTCTCCTTTAACTATTAAGAAAGAAATAGGATTTGGAAATAGCTTTCTCCCTATATGTTTAAGGTTATTTTGTCCTCATTCCCAGAGTATTTCTCCTATCATGAGAAATGCCATACTATGCTGAGAAACACTGTACCAACCAATGAACTATCTACGAGAAGGCACAGATACTCGGAGAGGGGAGGGGTCAGCTTTGTGGAGGAGGCTCTGGGCGATCCCTGACTAAGAAGAATGCAGGAGGGAAGGGGACAAGAAAAGAGGAAAGGCAGGGATTTTTCTGACATGTGCAAATGGGACAGGAAAGAAACCAGCCAACCAGAGCAAAGACGCAAGGCAGGGAAAGAAGAAAATGAGGTTAGGTGGGTTGAATAAAAGCACATTATGGTACCTAAAGCCAGGAAGGGAAGTCTTGACATAATGCCGTGGTAAGAGGGAGCCAGTGAGGGCTGCTGAATCGAGGCATGGCCTGGTGATCTATAGTTTGGCAGCAATACTCAGGTTCAGGGTAACTATGGCCTATAATTTATATCCCAAGTTGAGTTCCCCAGAAGCAGAGCCAGAGACATTCTTTTTCAAGGGATTTATTGAGGGAGTGGCCTCAGGAGTAGGGGAGTGGAGGAAGCGAGACGGAGCAGAAGACACTATGCAAAAATGCAGTTTTGGTGAGAGGTTATCTTTGGTCTGATTCTCAGGGGAGGTCTGGAGCATGAATTGCTCCTCAGAGTTGGTCCCCAGTAGGACAAGGGGATGGTCTTTCATACCCCCTACATCAGGCATTAATGTAGGTCTGCTTCAAGGCATGGGGGAGGAAGAACATAGCTGCTAAGGGGAAGTAAATCCTGTTTGGTGAAAGGCAATTATCCAAGAAGAAGGCAGCTGTGAGCTGTTAGCAGCCAACACATCCAGCAGCTGGGGGACATGCCCACCATTTACTAAGGGCATCCAGAGCAGGTACCCCCAGGATCTACTAGATCCACACAAACACAAGTCTAGGGCAGGTTGTGGCGAACAGCAAACAGCCCTCAGCCCTCAGTTTATACTCAAAATGAAGCTTTAAATCTCAAACAGGATAGGGAAGCAGAAGGATGCAGGTGGCCTTCAGCCAATAATTGCACCTGTGTGGATTTCAACCTCTTCTTCCACAATGAGATTAGCCTAAGTAATCTCTAAATTCCCTTCCATTGCCACAGTTCCTTTATTCTCATCATGGCTTCCTCCGATAAATATCAGATATGACAGCAAAGCAAGAGGACCCCGGTTCTGTATGCAGATAGAAATCAGGAAGACTCAGAGATCACCAGCAATGCAAGGTTCAAAGTCTGGACAGTTAGGTCAAAATCAGAAAGTCCCAGAGTCTAGCCAGCCAGAGCAAGTGGACGAGGGAATATATAGGAGAAATATAAGAGAAAACATCACCCAAGGAAGATGTGGGCTCACAGAGGCATTGCATGTTACAAGAATCTATTAAACCAAGGTCCACAAAGCTTAGAGCCTAAAGGGAAGCAGCTGGGTGAAAATAACCACCCAGGAGACCAGTGCAGAGGGGGCAAAGCAAACTGTAGTGGGTGGGTTAAACAGAAAGGAACCGAAGTTAGAGGGCAAATGGCAATATCCTCTGACCTGGCTGTGGGAGCCCCAGGAGGGCTGGAGGCTGAGAAAGGGCAAGGCAGTATAATGCAGGGTGAACAGAATCCCTTTTGCAGGCTGCTAGGCGATGATAGGAGGTCTGGTTCTCCCGGGCCCCTAGTGCCCATCCTGAATTCCCATCCTGAACTCCTCCGATCAGTGTTTCTACCTCTGGCTTCCGACGACTCTCACCAAACGATTCACATCCATGTAATACATCTTGTCATTTTCACCCAATGCCGCGGTTTGGAGTGGAAGGTGGTAGGGGACAGGACCAGGAATCCTGAGGCTCAGGGTTTGTGTGCTACAGAGTCAAGACAGGATGTTAGGACCCCTGAGCTGACCTGGGGCTAGGGAGGGGGACACCCATCAGCAGACCAGGTCTTGTCTTTTTGCGGGAGGAGATTCTGGGTCTGGCAGGGTCTGTCTGATAAATGACCTGAGAAGGGCTGAGGACAAAAGCAATCCGGGTCCCCCTGCCCCTCTGCAACATCCATTGTGAGGCCACAGTCCCATTCAGCCCCATTTCCCCCCATTTCCCAAGCCGCTGGGATGGGGCCCCCTGCATCCTCCGCTCTTCTCCACAGGGCTGGACAACATACACAAGATCACGTCCCAGGGTCGCTACGAGCTGCGCGTGGACATGCGGGACGGCCAGGAGGCCGCCTTCGCCTCCTACGACAAGTTCTCAGTGGAGGACGGACGAAACCTGTATAAGCTGCGTCTCGGGGGCTACAACGGCACTGCAGGTACCCTGGCCACCAACCCCTCACCAAGCCCCCAGCAGCACCCCCGGGGCGGTAAAGACCAGCGCCCCCGCGCGGTCAAGGCCTGAACTGCACCAGGCGGCGGCCACACCCGGAAACCTGTGAATTCCCTGTCAGCCAAAGAGCAGGGGCGGAGGAAAGGCTGGGAATCACTGGCGCTGGTCCCTTCTGTCCCCAACCACCCAGGTGACCTGAAAGCAATGCCTCAGGATTTCAGTTTCCTCATCTGGAAAATCATAATAAGGCTGCCAGCCCTACTTCACAGAGTAGTCAGAAAAAGATGCAATCAAAGCAGCAAAAGTACTTTAAAGTTAAAAAAAAAAAAAAGCACAGTGTCAGGGCAAAGCATTATTTTCCTTGTCTAGATTAATCAATATGGGCTCTTATCCAACGAGTGCATAATCATCTACTTTCTGGTGAGAAATTTCCTCCTGCAATGACATCCAGGAAAACCATCTTGCAACTAAGGGAAATAAAGCAGACCCCTCCATATTCTGAGGGGCCCCTCCCCTCAGCAGTCATCATAACGCCTTTGTCAGGTGCAAGCAAGAGCCCTGGAAAGATCCTCCTCGACCATGTTTCTTCTCATTCCTCCACGAGAACCAAATACATGCTCGCATTTCCTGTATAGATTTTTATGACATTTCGACTAAGCAGAACAAATGTGTCCATAAGCTCTGTTGCATTAATAGTTTGATTGGAATGTAATATCCCAACCTGTTTCTTAGGCTTTGCCAGTCTGTCTCCTAGGTTCTATTATAGCACATTTCATAAAAACCTGTTTTGCCAAACATTCTACTCTTTGGTAAATGGAGTTATTGGTCCTTTCATTAACTCCTGTGTAAGGGCTAAACGCTAGTCTGTAATTTTAGCAGCATTTTCATGACTCTTGGAATTAATAAGATCATCAAGGTGCTGCCCTTCTGATTACTGCACCTGTCCAAGTATTTCTCTTCTCACCCAGGTATCGTTACTCCGCAGGAAGACGTGCTTCATTCTTGTTCATTTGGAGATTGTTCCTGTCGGTGGTCAGTCAGGTCTGCCTGAGATGCCCCTTGTGGTGGCTCCAATTTACTACACTTTGGGCATAAAAGAGCCATTGAAATGGAGTGTATTAAACAAGATGTCAGACTAAATCATTTCAAAAAAAAAAAAAACCTGATACAATCAACTCCCTAAGATTAGAATTGTATAGAAAAGCAGTTCTTATTCTTCCCTCAGGAAGAAAACCAAGCTTTGCCCCTTGCTCCCCTGTTCCACCTTCCTCCCCCCTCTTCATCCACTCCAGTACTCTGCTTCTCCCTGCCCGCCCCCTTGCCCCATGGGCCCAGCCATGCTGCCTTTACCACAGCTCTGTCTTGCTACCAGGCCCATGGAGGGCAGGGCCATGGGACCGCATTCTACTCTCATGTCTCCTAGGCAAATCCTGCCAGCAAATTGACCAATCATCATGAATTAATTGCAGTCCGACCCCTCTCTTCAAATATTCAGTTCATCTTCCTCAAATGATGAAAACCTGGGCTTACATGGGCTGCCCCCTTCTCTGGGTAACTCCACTCAGTGGTTGCTCTTTCTAGACCAGAAGGTCTCCAGTGGGGAAGAGCCCATCCTCTCTTTCTGGCATTCGCCATTGCCCAATTCCCCTGGCCTTTATCTTGACTTGTTGCTCATTTTATTGGTCCTACTGACAACTATCCGTCCTATGGCTTCCAATTCATATTCATCCCTTTCTCCTGTCCCCATTTCTCAAGGCTACAAAAATCTAGGTCTCTCATCAAGACTCTGACCAGAGTAGAACTGAAAACTCCAAAACAAGTTATCAATAAAAGGTTGTTGAGCAGCCCCAAGAAGGTCATTGTGCAAGTTACAGGGACTCAAAACAAGCATAAGACATGGCCTCTGCAAGAATGAAACAGCTGTTTTTCAAAAAAGAACCATAAAAGAAATGATACTCACTTCTGGCTTACCAGGAGCTTATTGGCCTCGGAAGGAGTGACATCTGGCTTGGGTCGCAATAGCAAGGAAGGCAAACCCTGGAAGAGAAGTCACGGGAGGAGAAGTTACTGTGGAGGGAGGGCAGGCGTGGAGAGCCTGGCTCCCCAGGGCAGGGTGTGAGTTCAGAAGAAACAGAAAGAAGATTGGCAGAGTAAGGGCCCTAAAACCAAGGGAGCCCTGGTAGGTCCTGAGTCTTCTGGATTTGGGGGTTTTAGGAAGATCAATGTGACAGCCTTAAACTGGATAAAGTAAATCTGAGTAAAGAACAGAGACCTGCTGGCAGCTGCTGCATTAATCCTGGTAGGAGATAATAGGAGACTTGACTAATGTCAGGAATTAAGAGAAAGGTATAAATCTGAACAGTGGTTTGAGAGAGAAAAACCAAGACTTGGATGATGCACTGAATATATGAGGTGGTATGAGGCAGAAATGAGAAGGGAAGCCAGATTGGGGGAGGAGATAAGGACCAATGCTGGGATCTATCCAAGACTGCAGCAGGCAACATCAGAAATGAAGGTGGAGAGCACTGTTGTAGGGCAGTAGTGGAGAGCAAATTCTAGATTACAGAAGGACGAGCTGGAGATGAGAATATAGGAGGTGGGCAGAGCAACAGAGTGACTCATGGTAAAGAAAGGGTCACTAGAAAATAGGATTAATCCAAGAAGTTTTAAAGCTAAAGGATATGAATTTGATTTAGGATTAGAGGAGGTGACTATGCTAATAAATACATATTTTATGTATATATATATAAAGGTATATTATTATTTTTTTCTTTTTTCTTTTTCATGTACATATACATGATATATATATCAGATATATATATAAAAAAAGCTCTATTTTCTGCCTTCCTCTGGACCTGGAAGAAATGTGACTGAGTTTTATAGAGGCACCTGGGTGGCTCAGTCAGTTAAGTATCTGCCTTCAGCTCAGGTCATGGTTCTAGGATCCTGGGATCAAGCTCCACGTGGGGGTCTCCCCACTTGGTGAGGAGTCTGCTTCTCCTTCTGCCTCTGCCCCTCCCCCGTGCTCAAGCTCATTCTCGTTCTCTCTCTCTCTCTCAAATAAATAAATAAAATCTTTGGGGCTGCCTTGGTGGCTCAGTGGGTTAAGCCTCTGCCTTCAGCTCAGGTCATGGTCTCGGGGTCCTGGAATCAAGTCCCACATCCGGCTCTCTGCTCAGCAGGGAGCCTGCTTCCTCCTCTCTCTCTCTCTACTTGTGATCTCTCTCTGTCAAATAAATAAAATCTTTAATAAATAAATAAATAAAATCTTTTAAAAAATGAGTTTCAGGTAGTAAGATTAGCTATCAATGGACACAAAACTAGATTTCTTGGAGCCTGGGAAGAGCAGATGAAAGGATGGGACAGAAACATGATATATTCAGTTGGGGATCCAACTGACGTGAGGGAATCAGGCTTTCTCAGAGAATAAAGACCATCCCCTCAGAGTAAGCCATGGTGGGAAGCAGTGGAGGCATTCTTGGACATGATTAGGATTTTCTTATCATGCTTTCTCCTGTGGACAGGAACTTGAGCTTGCTGAGATCCCTCTTTACATGTGGCACCAAGTTCTGAATGTGGGGTTTTGGGTGAGGGTTGACCAAGCTTAAGAAACTGTGGAGAAGGCCAAGCTATGGATGCATGGTGGTAACCCAGACTGACTCAAGCCACCATGGCTCATCACTGGGTCCTCTGGGGATAAAGGAATCATGAATGTTGGTGCCCAGTGCAAGCCTAGAGGGAAAAGACAGGGGAGTGAAGTGGACTGAGTGGACAGAGCTCTCAGCATAAGGTCAGAGGAATGAGGAATTGAGAAGCAGAGAGCAGCAAAGAAGCAGCTGACCCAGGGGGTAAGGTGGAGTAGGAGTTTCCTACAGCCCAGCTGAGGAAATGCATGGGAACGAGATAAGTAATGGAAGGTCCCATAAGGGCAGGCTAGGTGTGTTGGGAGTGGGTCAGATGTCCAGATAGTCCTGAAAAAAAGAGGAACAAATGAGATGGCCTCATGAAAGCATCTTTTTCTTTATAGGGGACTCCCTCAGCTATCATCAGGGACGCCCTTTCTCCACAGAGGACAGAGACAATGATGTTGCCGTTACCAACTGTGCCATGTCCTACAAGGGGGCCTGGTGGTATAAGAACTGCCATCGCACCAACCTCAATGGGAAATACGGAGAGTCCAGGCACAGTCAGGTAGGTGAAGCTGGCCGCCATCTTGAATGACTCAGGGCTGTGGAACCCACCGTCCCTTGGCTTTATGTGTTCGGTGCACAAGTTGGTCTTACATTTCCCTCTGTTAAAAAAATAAATTTAGGTTGGGGTACCAGGTGGTGGGTATTATAGAGGGCACGGATTGCATGGAGCACTGGGTGTGGTGAAAAAATAGTGAATACTGTTATGTTGAAAATAAATAAAAAATTAAAATAAATAAATAAATAAATTTAAATTTATTTTAATTAATTAAATTAATTTTAAATTTATTTTTTAAAATAAATAAATAAAAGTCAGTCTTGAGAATGGACTATCATGAAGAGGAAAGGAAGGCAGGTCCTGAGATAAGAGTGAGACAAAGCAGAAGCCAGAGGAGAGAAAAAAAAGCATCTGGACTCAGAACTTAGAAGTCACGCAGAAAAGCCCTTGACTACCAGTACATTCCATTCATTTCATTTCCTCATCTTAGCCATTCCATGAAGAGCTTATCAAATTTAGGGACAGCTTCACAGGCTGGACCTCATCTAAAGAAGGGTCCCAGGAAAGGAGAGATCAGAAAACCAGTGTCAACTGGACTAGGTTTCCCCCTTAGAGACTACAAGTCCACAGGCTGGGCTGGGAGATAGAGCAACCACATGGGGCTTTCCCAGTTTTAGCACCCAAAGGCCAGCAGCCAGGGAAGCCCCTCCCTCCTGAGCCAACCAAGATGGCTGGTCACCACAGGCAGAAATTACCTGACTCTCCCCTCAGGAGTGAGCAGTCCAACACAATCATTCTCCACAAGATGCTCCTATACTATTGGGATTTTGAGATTCAGCACCAATAACCGGTGCATGCAAATCTTAAAAGCCAAAAACATAAAGCTGGCAGCAAAACATAACCTGATGAACACTCTGACCACAGCACACTTAAAAAGAAAAGCTGGAGAAAGTCCCAGCTCCTTCGACCCTATCAGGAGCTGGACCACAGAGCTTCCCATTAATGGAGAATGACTAATCCTCATCTTGGATTCCCCGCTCCTGGTGTTCTCCCTCTTTTCAAGCCTGGTGTTCTGCCTGGGGGGTGGCGGGGACCTGACGTGCCTGTCTTCCTCCTTCCCAGGGGATCAACTGGTACCACTGGAAAGGCCACGAGTTCTCCATCCCTTTCGTGGAGATGAAGATGCGCCCCTACAGCCACCGTCTCACGGCGGGGAGGAAACGGCGGTCCTTGCAGTTCTGAGCCTTGGGCGGCCGCGGGCCAACTGACCTTTTCTGTCATTTGTTTGTATTTTATAATATGAAACAAGGGGTGGGGGTAAGAGTACTGTGCTTGGCAACGTGGGAAGGGTGTTGGAGGAAGCAGGATATAGCTGTTCGTGGTGTCTGCTGTCCCGGGCCTGGGCCTCGGTCTCCGTGCTCCCTCCCACCCAGTCACCCTTAACCTTCCCCTCCTTTCTCACTGAGGAGGGAAAGTCTGGAATGTTTTAAAGAGACCAACTGAAAGGCAAGTCCTGGGGTCAGATAGCTACGGCACCAGGCCTTCTTTTTCTGGACACCTAGGAGCTGCCCTTCACTCCCAGGTAATCGTGCTCTGGTCACTGCCTTGGGTGGCCAGGTTCTCACAGCAGCCCCTAGGAGAAGCCTCGAGAAGAGCGCTCTGCCAACAATGCCCCTTCAGAGGAAATAGATTAACCTCGCCCCGTCCCAACAACCCAAGTCCTTTTTAATGGGCCAAAGATTTTCATCTTCTGACACTCTTACCAGCCAAGTGTCCTATGACCTTTTAAGAGCAGCGGTCTTCTTCCCAGCCCCAGTCAGCCCTGTGCCTCCATCCATCCTACCCTTAGAGCCCCATGGCCCCACAAGCCCAAGGCATTGTCCACTCCTGGCCCTGGGCTACACAGTGGCTGTGTTCCCTAAGGGTCATAAGTCATTGCCCCTTCTCTTAAGTCAGTCAGACAGAACTCCTCTGTGAGCAAAAGTGGGAGATGGTTGTAGGTTAAGCACTTTGGGGTCAGACATTGAGGAAAGGACAAAAGTAGAAATCAGGGCATCTGCCATTTGAGATTACAGGTCCCGTGGGAAACACAGATCGTACCTAGCTCTATTTTCTTATCTCTGGTCCTATTTGTCATGGATTTTTTTTTTTTTTCCCTGAATTGCGAATGGAAGGCCTCATTTCTGTGTTCAGCCAAGCTCTCCTTAATGTGGGTGGCTTAATAAGGGTCAGAAGAAGAAGTTATATGACCAGGCAGCCGTTCCCCTGACTGATAATTCCTGGAAAGAGGTGAAATTCAGGGGAGGGGGGAGGGGCTGTTTTTGTTTTTTGCTCTTTTTTGGTCCTGTGGGAAATAGGAATGACCTCTGTAATGAGTTGACATCATGAGAAGCCTTTCTCCATCTTCTTTTATTATTCTGCCTCTGAGAGGAAAAATGAAAAGTGCCAGAGGAAATTACATCTGGAAATCCAAAGGTGAATAGGGGACGATTGTGGGCCTACCTCCAATTTTATGAGATGTGCTCTCTTCACTACCATGATTTGATTTTTAAGCCCAAGAGAGCTCGAGGGTCCAGAAACTATGACCCTTTGGCTTCTCCAAACCCAATGTCAGCGGTAGCTATTCCTGCGGCATCTACCAAAAGCCACACCCAGCCCCGCAGCAGCCCCCCTCTGTTCCCCTTCCATTCCGCGAGGCCCCACTTCTGTTTTCTGTAATGCCCATGATTAGCCGAACCAGGACATCTTGCCCTGTCCCCAACCAGTTGCCGGAAGATCCTGAGAGTTGGCAGTTTCCTCATGGAAACAGCTACGTTCTAACCCAGCTCTGACTCCCAGGAGAGGACGGTCACTGGGGCTGCTGATCACACTTTATACAGATGACGTTGGCTGCCACTAGCCACAGGCACCCTGCCGCAGCGGGCCTCCAAGGCCTTGCCCACGCCTCTGTGAGGCTGTGACTGACAAACCCGGGATGAGACATGGAAGCCACGCTAAGGTCAGCATGGGCTTCCAAAGGAACTAGGAGAAGGAGGAAGAAAGAGAAACAGTCCTTTTAAGAAACATGTAAATTCCAGTGAGATTCGGCTAGGAGAGGGGGATACCAATGAAGAGTAGGGAGCACGCTTCGAGGAAGCTGGGGGCTAAGCTAGAGGCCGCCTCTGCCATGTTGTTCGCTCTGTGACCTCATCAGGGAGGTTGTTTTCTCTCTCCAGGCCTCAGTGTCCCCTGTTGAATAGAAGCTTGGACTAGAATGGCTACCATCTTCCTTTCCGGTTTTGATAGTCAGTGATGTTGGTTTCTGATCTGGAAATCTAAGTAGAAATTGGCATTGATGAGGAAGCATGATTGATAAGGAAAATTCCCCCTGAAGTTCTGCTTTGTGAGGGAGGGAAGAAGGGAGGAAGGAAGGAGAAAAGATTCAGAAGTCATAAATCACACACACACACACACACACACACACACACAGGAAAAAGCACTGCAGAAAAGGTAATGCCAAGTAAGAGGCCAAGTTCATTTTGCCTGTAAAAGCAGAGACTGAGGGCCTGAGTGATACCAGCACAGCCTGCCTCGTCAAGGGAACTGAAACGAACAGAGATTATGATTCCTTGTGTGGTCAATTCAGGTGAAAGCCAGGAAGTATCAGTTGAAACCAAAACCCGCCTTTCATGACAACCATTTTACCCTATGGAACATTTTTATAAATATTATCAGCAACATTGACTGAATTCATTTCAAAAACGTTTAAAGCAAGAAAAGGACTTTAAAGATTAGCTCACCCAACCTCCTATAAAAGGATGTATAGATTCCTTTTACTAAATTGAGTGTTTTTCTCATGAGCTTTTACCATCTTCAAGAGACACTGTGCCCCGTTCTCTCCCCAAAATCCACAATCAACTAAACTCAAAGCTTCTTAACTTTACTGATTCCTGCTTACCCTGTTCCTCCAAATTTGTGTTCTTCCCAAGGGTGGATCCAGCAAATGACATTCACAGAGCACTCGCCTACGCACACCTCTTTCCCTCAAGGGACTCCTGGAAATAGAAGTGGACCCTACCCAGAGGCAATTTAAGTGCAGGATTAGGATTTAATCCCAATCCTAATCATAGGCATTTATAAGCAAACAAAACCTACCAATGACTACAACAGATCCACTGCCTAGATCCAAGATCCAGACAGTTTTTCCTTTTCTCATTTCCCCATCAGATAAATATAGTTCCCAAATGAGTAACTCAGGGTCTCCAGGGTTCTTTCTGGAAGGTGGGGGAGGGTGAGGGAGGGTCGTTGGGGGTGGAGACCAGAAATCTGTGGAAAATTCCTTCAGGCCTTTAGACTGGATTTTACTGAAGGAGGGAGACTTGCTAGGTGTGGCCACAAGGTGGCGATCACTCCCCCCCAGTCGTCGCAGGTAACTATGAAACCGGGTGGGGATTGAGCGCAGCAAGCCCCTAAGGGTTTCCGGGAGAACTCACACCAAACCAAGTTTGGGGAAAACCAGCCAACTGATTTGCACAAGGGATTGAATTGTTAAAGAACAACAACAAAAATGGCAGCAAGGAAATGCAGAGCAAACTTCTATAAATAGTTAAATCCCCCCCTACCCCTCAGCTACCAGCTCCCCCATGGGCTGCCCCTCCCCCCGCAGGGGTAAACCACCACCCCACCCAGTGCCCTGGAAACCAGCCAGCTCCTTGCACACTGAAAACTGTTATTTTAAAGACAAACCTGAAGAACCGAAGTTGCCAATGAGCTCAATGCCAAGCCAAACAACCCTAATCACATTTATACTTTTAAAATCCGGTCCCAGCACAGAGCCGTAGATTAAGGGACACCAGTTCATTATGGAATCGTTTCAAAGAGCTCTTTTCAAAGCATCAGATGAGAAAAAGTGGAACCTGTGAGCAGTATAGATGCGCCAAGCGGAAGAGGCTGTAACAGACAAGCCCATGACCCAGACTTGCAAGAATTCTCGGGCAAGAAAACACTTTTTTTCTTTCTTCTTCCTTCCTTCCTCCCTTTCTTCCTTTCTTTCTTTCTTTCTTTCTTTCTTTCTTTCTTTCTTTCTTTCTTTCTTTCTTTCTTTCTTTCTTTCTTAATTTTAACCTCTGCCCAGAATTTCAGGAAAGGTAGAACCACTTACTCAAGGTCCATGCTTACTTTCAATCACCTGACTCCCATTCAATCTCATTCCTACTGCCTTTTCTTTCCCTCCAAAGCAGAGACTCTACTTGTCTCTCACTGTCTAGTCCTAAAACTTTGAAAAGGAAAATTCAAACTTCGGTTTAGTTCCAAGAATCCCATAGAAGTTGAAATAATTTGTTCATGTGCTTCAAACTTGCCAAGGCCTCAGGACCTCGGAGGCCGTGTGGGGGAGGTCTGTGAAGTTTGGGAGTCTGCCTCTTCCACAAAGCACCAGATGCCCATAGCTGCAGACTCGGCTCCACCCAACCTCCCTGGGTGGCCTGTCTTTCTCCAAATAGCAGTGACAGAGAGGTCCCACTCTCAGGAAAGTCGAGACCTGGTGCTGGCTTCTGGGTGATTCCTGTAGCCTCTCTCTGGCTAGACCTCCAGGTCCTTTGGCCACATTCCCAAACATCTTTGACTGAATGCTCCCCCATGCTTTTGTGACTTCCATAGCCCCGCCCTACCCCACACAAGTGTAACCAAGCTTCCCTCAACTGTACTCCAGCATTTTGGCACCATGGGGCCAAATGAGAATTCACAGTCCACATGAGACCTCCAAAAGCAAGGAGGGAAAAAGCTCTAGTACACTTTAAGTGGGCGTGTGGTGTAGCTACAGGTCCATTTGAAAAAATGGCCCTGGTCCATCCTGATGACAGCCCCATTTGATACCCTGATGTCTGTTCTGTGTTCCTCAAGCTTTGAGAAATAGCAGGGAAGAAGAAAACATAAAATATAAACCCTTAAAAAATTAAATAACAAAATAAAAGAAGGGAATGGATGCTTGGAGACTGAAAGCAAGCCCTCTACCAATGGCCCGTGGTAGAAGTACCGAGAACAAGGTCTAGGGACCTGCCTCAGTTCCTTGAGTTCTGGTCTCACCTCCCACCAGAGAGCTCCTGTCAGTTCACCCACTTCACCGGAGGAGAAACTAAGGCCCCACAGGCCTGTCACTGCAGAAAACAAGAAGCCGAAGGGCTGCCTTGGCTTGTTCAACCAGTCCTGCCTGGACCTTACTTATCCTTCACGGCACTTGCAAGTCTTATTTGTCATCTCCAGCATTTCTGATTAATTTTTCAAGGTCACCCCTTGCCTGAAGCATGACTTCATTGCACCTGCAGCACTTCATTGTCCAAATGTCCTTGGAAAACCTCACAGTCTTTGGACAGTGTTGCTGTTTTCTGCAGACCGGAAATCCTCCCTCCTTCCCAAGCTTAATAAGGCTACGGCAGAGCATCCAAATAACACAGGTCTTGTTCCTCAGACGAGCTCTGCCCCCTCTGTTAACTTGGCAAATCAGCTCTTCCTTGTCTGCTGCTGGGCTGATGCTAAATTTCCAGTTCAGAAATGTTTAACCCTTTTAGTCTCACTGAATCCGCCCTCCCAGGCATTGGCTCATTGGCAACATGGGCTCATGGAGGCAGAGCAAGATCCCAGGAGGCCTGGAACATCTAAGCCACAGAAAGGGTTTGGGCTCAGATGTGTGACCAGGAGGCAAGTGCACAGATGAGAACTATTGTTTTCTTCCCATTCCTGGTTGAGCCACTCCAGGGACACACTGTGTTGCTAACATCCTGCCATTGGACACTAATGTGTTCAAAAGACAAATACGGGGGACATACCTTCAGAGCAGAAGGGGATGGAAATCATCTAACCTGAGCCGCTCATGTCATACTTCTGGAAAGAGAAGCTCAAATATGTTAGGCAACTTGCCCAAGTTCACACAGCTCATTAGTAACAGAGCTGAGATCAGATCTGGCATAGGCCTTTTAATATTTCTATCCCCAACTGAAGACTAAGAGAAATGGTATTTACTATACTCCTACTACTTTTCAGATACTGTGCTAGGAGATTTACCTGTGTTACTTCATTAAATCCTCACCACAACCCTGACTCAAGTTTTACCATGTGGAAATGAAGGCACAGAAAGGTTTAATGACGTGCCCAAAGTCACACAGGTACTAAGGAGAACCGGGATCAGGATCCCTCTGTCTAATTCTAAAGCCCTTGTTTCTGCCCCTTCAGGAGGCTGCTGCCCCTTCTATTTGTATAGCCTAGTGGCCGCCATCTTGGATTTACAAAGGATTTGTACAAATGGGCTGCTGATGCTACATCCCTCTATCTCTTAAGAAAAAGGAGTTCTTATGTTGTTTTCTGCTACATACTCCGGAAATCCTCCAGAAACAGCCCATCAGATCTTTTTCTTTCTTTTCCCCTTTTTTTGTTTTTAATTGGGGAACCATAATCGGAATCTACAGCAGGTTGGTAGCAGATTAAAAAAGACTAGGACACAAACATTATGTCCCTAATCCTACTTCTTTGAGAATATAGTGGCCTCTTTCCCACCCAACATTAGAAGAGTAGGTAACTCCAGAGTCATTCTCAAACGGGTGGACAGGTTGGCAAGACTGGGGGGAAGGAACATGGCACAGGTTCCTAGAGCACTGGTTTTACTCCAGAATTTAAGAAGAAAGGAGTTTTATCACTAATATATTGAAGCCAATAGAGACAGTAACAAATGCAGAAATCGCATGAATTTTTAGGCTAAAACCAGCAGGCTGCACACTGATTGGACTCTTTCCTCCCAGACTTTCACGGGCTCCATGAGAGTATCCCTGTAGGGACACATCAGTGAGAAAATTGGGGAACGAAGCTAGAGGAAGGCAGGAGTCTAGTGTTACTTATTCCCCTCTTCCAACCTGTCCCTACCTCCTCCGTGGGGAAGTGTGTGTGTTGTCATGGGATCTCAGAGGACAGTTAGGTACAATCTCAGCTCTCTTTACCACAATGGAGGAATTTAGAAGGAAATTAGTCCTGGTAAATTGTATTTTTGGCTGCCAGGCCCAAACTCCAGAAATGAACCCCTTCCTCTTAATTGGCTGCTGTTTAGCCATAAAGGAAATACATTTCCCTAAGAGAGAACACTTCATGGTCCTCTTCCATGTGGAGGCTGCTGGGGGAGCTGAGATGCCTCTGTGTTAGATGCAGTGGACACCGTTGTTTTTACAAAAATGTCTCCCCAGTAAGTGCCCCCTTACCAAGCCCCTTTCCCTGCCCATGCCCTCTAGACTCACACCATGGTCCCACAGACTCAAGGTTCAGAATCTAGATGCGTTACTGGTAACACAGTCTCTGCCTTCCTATCCTGTGCACACACACGGGCATCCAGTCATTCTGACCTCAGAAATGCCCCCAGGCCCGCAGGAAGTCCCAGGTACCCTGAGAAAGTCCCTGGGACTTTAAGGAGCTGTTGTGTTGGGCCCAGGCCACTGAAACCCACCCTGGTGGTCTCTAGATTGTTGTTTTGAGAAATCATAAACACCGAATCCTCCAGTCCCCCCGAATTTGAGTTTGTCATTTTAACCTTTAACGGCCTTTTCAGGTAAAAAAAAAAATAACACCGACCAATGTACTGCCTTTGTAGCTACACTGTGCTTGGGAAAAGCATTTACTTTAAAAGAAAGACTGGAAAGAAGAAAAAGAAAAAAACAAGAAGAAAATGGAGTACACACTCCTTGGGCGATGTACACTTCCATGAACTGAAATAAAAGTAAAAGTAGAGGAAAGGAGAGGAGAAGCCAACGTTCCCTCTCCTTTCGTGGCACTGTAGCTCAAAGACAGGAATCTCCGCTTGTTAACCATTGTTAACTAGTATTTTTAGTCCTGATTGCTTTTAGCTTCTGTATAGTTCCTTTTTTAAACACATTTTCTATGCGTCAATAAAAGATCCGGAAGGAATGGTGTGCGCCCCTCGCCGTCCTCCATCCTGTTCTCATTACAGCCTCACTGCCCCGACCTTCCTCTTCCCACCATCTACTCTTTCTCTCTCTGCCTCTCTCTCTCTCTTTCTTCCTGCTCAACCTCCCACCCACTCTGAATTCTTCATCTCACCCATTGCTTTTACCCTTAGAAGAGGTCCGTGACGGGTGCCAGCCTCTGCTGGATGCCCCAACATCACCCAGACCAGTCTGGTCTATGGTGTGGAGCCCTTGATTAAGCCACAAAGATTGACTCACTGTCCTATTCCCTGGACCCTGGAGTGCCCAGTGGTAGCTGGATCGCCGAGGCTCTGGTGCCATCTATAGGCACTGGCAGAGAATATTTAATTGTCCTAACTTGCCCAGCCTGTCTATCCTCAGCTCAGACTCCAGCTCCTGGGACCCCCCCCCCCGCCCCTCTCCCACACACACCCCCCGCCCTGCCTCTCAGACTTGGTCACCTGGGAAAGTGTTCTCCTGTTCCCTCCCTTGAAAATGAGCCCCCATGCACAGTGTAGGATCAACTCTCGCCTCCAGATCATACAGGTAAGACCCGGCCAGGTAACAACCCAGAGAGCAGGGGAATGCGGGAGACTTCCATCCAGTTCATCTCCCCAAGTTCTCAAGGCAGAAGTTTAGAGGAAACAGTAACAGATCAGAATTGGGGACCTGAACCCAGACAAGTCCTGCCCCCCACCTTGTTGGAGGGGGAGGGGCATTCCAGGAGACTACCTGAAGTGGGGGGGTTCCACCTGTCTGAATCTTATGACAATAGGAATTACCCAAGTGGGAAGGTGAGGAGGGAACACTACAAATCAGAGTGAGAGGGCACAGAAGAGCAAAACCTATAGGAGCAGGGCTGGGAATGGCGGAGTCTTCCCGTGCACCCAGCTCCCCAGCGCCCCTGGAAGGAGTCTGATGACAGAGCTTCCCCACCATGGAGAAACATGTCCCCATGTTAAAAAGGAGATAGAGAGAATACCTTTAAAGGAGACCTAGAGAGTACTTTCAAAACTTGGAAATAAATTTGTTTTTAAGTTCCAGTCCCCCCAGTATTTTCGAGGCTCCAACCATCCTGTTCCCAAGCCTAGGCCATGTGGGCAACAGGGACAAAAACCCCAGCCTCCAGCCATGCGACAGGCTTGCACCCAAGTCCCCACCCTGTGCCGGCAGTTTTGGAGCCTGTTCCCTGTGGCTCATTTCCTCTTCCCCCACCATTTCCTAAAAAACATCTCTGTGGTGGCACCAAGAGAAGACCGTTAAGAACAGCCCCATTTCCTGGTCTTCTTTGAAATA
Organism: Mustela nivalis; assembly: GCF_964662115.1. NCBI lineage: Eukaryota > Metazoa > Chordata > Mammalia > Carnivora > Mustelidae > Mustela > Mustela nivalis. Next base: position 26,827,610 of record NC_139035.1, read on the forward strand.
AGCCACCCCAGAAACCCACACCTCAGGATGGCATTACCTGAGGAGGGACCGTTGTAGTATGTAGGCAACGCCCACGGCCTGAAGCTCATCCTGTGTGTTATCTGGAAAACAGAAAGGATGTATACAGTGGAACTTAAAGGAATTTCAGTAATTAGTATTTATTCCTGAGGTGGCTGAATGCTGACATTATGTTCTAACTTAAATGAGTCTGATTCACCCATTGCTTAAGACCTCTGGGTGCATTTACAATGATCTGAACACAGATTTAATTATTGCTGTGTTATGGGAGCGAAGAACTGCCACGGGGAAAATTAAAAGTGGATTATTAAGCAAGAGAAATGTTAGCAGCATTAGTAATCAGTGCAATTACCAAGAACCCAAACCTAAACACAGCAGCGTCTTCTCTCCCATGATGACCCCGGTGGCCCCGGGGATATGTGCCCCCTCAGCTACCTCTTTGGCCAGTCAGCAGAAAGACATCGTTAAGGAAGAAGGGCTCCTGGGACCTGTAGCTCTCCTCTCACATGCGGTGTGCACATGTCCGCCCCACTCCACCACCCCGGCTTTCCAAGAATCCTAGAGAGAACGTGTGTTGATCTCATAAATCCACACATGACCGTGTCTCTTGTCCCTCTTCCCTCATATCACAATCTGAGTTCAGTGAGCACCTACCATGGATCCAGTCCAACCCTGGCTCCGGGATGGAGGCCTGGCCCCTCCTTGAAGAGATGGAGTCTCTTTTTGCCTCATTCTGTTTCTATCCACTTGCCCCAAACTCCCTGCTCCCCAGCCCAGATGCTCCACACATATGTGGAGAAAGCCCTGTACGTCAGGCCTATTTTAAAACAGCCTAGGGTAAAATCTCCAAATGTATGTTTAGGTGTTCATGAGGAGCTGGGAGGAGGTATACAGTAAAAGAACTCAGTTAACTGGGATGAGGGTTGTCATTTCAATATTGACAATATTCTTTTTAAAAGTCAGACACATTTCAAACACTTCAAATACTAGGGACAAATGGCAATTAAGGAGCTCCTTGAGTCCAAAAAGCTGACAGAACCTTCTCAAAGGACTGATTACTATAGAATCTTCCTTGGTTGGGGGAGCAGAGAGGAGGCAGGGCATTCCAAAAGATTCTGGTACTTTTAGATGTTGATGTCCTTTAATGCCTGAAATGAGACTTGCGATGATCAGAGATCACAGCTAAGCACTCATTCATAGCTTGTGTGAAAGCTTTGGGTCTACTCTTCATGACAAACAATAAGCCCCTCGGAGGCTTCTGGGAAATGAGTATAAATTACAAGAAATGCAGTAACAATTATGAAAATTCAATATGCTAGCTGTACAGGAAATTTAAAGATCCAAGAAAAACAGGGAGAACGATGAAGAAATGTGTAAATTACTTCTGGGCGTAGGCGGTACCCACCATGATTTGTGACCCACACTCCTTTTTTATGACTTTTTTTTTCCCATAAATAAAACTCACAGAGTAATAACCAAAACTTATATTTACAACCAAACCAGAGAAACAATGACAGCCTAAGGTTGCTCTCAAAGATAACTCAGCTGACTTAATTGACGCGGGAACGTGAGAGATCACTGAAGAAGTCAAGGAGGGACCACCTGCCCGCCTCTCCAACCCCTTCCCCCAACCGCATCTTGTACCATTTAGAGGCCTTGAGAGGTGGTCATGTAAATTTGGTCTTCAACATATTCTCCTCCAAAGAACCTGAATTTTAACTCAGTTTGAACCATCCGTGCTTGCTACAAGGCAGGGTTTTAATCCAAAAGTGCTGTTGGCAATTGGGTTGGCTGTCTTTGCTGTGGGAAACTGCGCTGTGCACTGCAGAGTCTTCAGCAGCATCCCTGGCTCCTCCCCACCAAATTCCAGGAGAACCACCACCATTCTACAAGTTGCAACAACGAAAGCATCTTCAAACACTGCCAAATGTAATTTTGCCCTGGGGGGCAAAATCTCCCTCCATGGAGAAGCACTGTTCATAGGGAGATTTATCACAAAAAGATGACTTCAATCCAGACGTCAACTGAAGCATCATTTTAAGAAGCTAATTCATTTCAGTCCAGAAGACAAAGGAGCCCCCCAGATGGAACACCGCTGTAGCTTTTCTACTGAATTTCCTTTTATGTAGTTTCTACATATTTGAAGAGCATATATCTGTGTTTTATTTTGTTATTTGGTTGGAATCGCTCTGGATATTTTGGTGGGACAAGATTAGATACCAAGGTAGGGAGCAGAATTTTAAGATGGTGCTTACAGAAAATGAGAGTTTGACTCTGGTTTAATTTGTCATGGCTGTCCAGGACTTGATTAAGTTTCAAATCAAGGGTTACTTGTAAATTAGACCTTTTGGCTCTGTTGCTTCACCTGATGGACAATAATAAATGGTATTGATTGTTTAAGATCTCCAAATACCTCACAATCTCATATGTCCTAAGATTTCTCAAGGAAAAAAAAAATGAAGTCAAGGGAGTGAGGATATGTTAGGTACCAAAGATCAGTGGAAGGGAAAACTTTGTCTCAAACCTCTACCTTGGTTCAGGATTCTGATCACCTGAACAAGGGAAAGACAATATCACTGCCCAGGCCCTCAGGAGAACGTGGATATCAAAGTCATGGGCTTAAGAGTGTTCCATGGTGTCAGGGAAAGCAAAGGGTTAACTTGAACCCTTCTCTCACCAAAAAAGAAAATTGTGGAGCAAAAGGAAAGGGGGCAAAAGAAGAAAAGAGACAGCCACCCATGAAAGAAACCTACTGCATTCTCAGCATAGAGCAGAGAAGGACATTTGTCATTGAACCCCTTTACCCAGCTCACTCTCCCGAACAAGAAATCCCAATGCCCAGGAAGGGGGATGCAAAGAGGGATGCCACTTTTACTTCTAGCATTTTGAAGAAGTCACAAGGTTGATTTTTCTTTACTCTTGTCCCAGCCATGCCTATGGGGCATGAATTGGCCTAGTTTTGTGCTCAGAAAATGCAGTCACATAGTAGATATTTTGATGCCAAAGGAGATATCCTGCTCTGGTTCATGATGGTTTTCATAACAGGGCCTTCTTCTAGACCAAGAGCCACAGAAGCAGATCAAAAAGCACCTCTTCCATTAGAGTCTGGCTGCAACCCATTATCAGATTTCCAGAACCACTTACTTCTCTTCCAAGACCAAGCCATTTTGAGAAGTCAAGCCCTCCAGCTGGATGGGGGAAAGAGCTTATTTTCTTTCCTGAGAGTAGGAGGGCATTGGGAAGGCAATTGGAGATGCCGCCGTGCGGGCAGGTCCTCCTCTCACCTGGGAGCCCCTTGAGGGCAGAGCCTGGGTTCCCCGTCCCATTCCCAACAGTTAGCTCAGTGCTCCACAGAGACCCAATGTAGACCTGATAAAAACTAAACTAAATCAGTCCTATCTTATGTCTGTGAAACAGACTCAGTTAACTACTTATGTTGAAATTTAGGATAGATCCCTAAAACAGCATACTTGGAGACTCTCTGAAGACCAGAAGAGAGAATCCTGAACTTTAGGTCAAAGGCTTATGTGGCATTTCTGCCTACTTACTTGCCTGTGGAAGTCTTCCTGCCTCTCTAAAGCTTAGTGTCCTTTTCTTTAAAATGGGAATAAGAGGGGCGCCTGGGTGGCTCAGTGGGTTAAAGCCTCTGCCTTTGGCTCAGGTCATGATCTCAGGGTCCTGGGATCAAGCCCCACATTGGGCTCTCTGCTCGACAAGGAGCCTGCTTCCTCCTCTCTCTCTGCCTGCTTCTCTGCCTACCTGTGATCTCTCTCTCTCTGTGTCAAATAAATAAATAAAAATTTAAAAAAAAATTTTTTTTAATGGGAATAAGAATAACGGTACTTCCTACTTCACAGACCACTCTGAGAGGCAAAATGCAATGGGCAGAAAATGCTTTGAAATGGTGTCATCGCTATGGGGAATGGTGCTGATTTGGTGAAAGTTAAAGGATGGTGACAATCATCCTCCAATCTCAAATACCTTCCCAGCAATGTTATGACCTAAAATGTCACTAACCTCGTTCCCTGAAGCAACTTACTGTCTTTTTAAAAATGCCCTGGGCCAAGTAAGAGCATCAGCTGGCTATCGGGGATTAGCTGAGGGCTACCTGAGAGCAGGAAGGGGTCCGGGCGGGAGAGGAGAAAGAGGAGAAACCCAAGAACAAAGCACAGAGGACACAGGAGTGTGGAACAAAGCAGCTCTGCTGAGGACAGCCCCATGGGTGACTCTTCTAGAAGAGAGGTGAAGAGGACTAGCTGTGTTGAAAGCCAGCCCAGTGTGCTCCAAAGCTGCAGGCTAAGGACAGAGTGGTTCCAGGCCATTCGCCCACCCTTCCCTGGGACATAGAATGGGGACCAGAGGAACCCTAGGGCACTCAGCAGCAGCCAAGGCAGGGAAGCTTAGTAGCAGTTTTTCAGATGGTTGGGTGAAGACCCTGTATTTATCAAAACTCCCACCAGGACACCACACCTGTGGGTGAGGCCTTCTAGCTTCAGACATGAGCTCCTGGAGGCCATGGCTTTTAATAGCATGAATGATGATTTCTAGGGAGGGGTCCTCCGTCTGGCTTCTAAGGAGCTGTGGACTTAACTTTTCTTGAGTGGGGTGTCTGGGCCTGGAGCTGAACAGCTCAAGGGACAGAGAGGCTGAGCACAGCCAGCTGCACACCCTACAGTCCCCCTACGAGGGCCCACATACTTGTCCCACTTCTACATAAATGTGAAACAAATGTTTAAAGAATGTTCCTTTGAAAAGACAATTATTGGGGAACCTGGGTGGCTTAGTTGGTTGAGCAACTGTCTTCAGCTCAGGTCATGATCCAGGAGTCTCAGGATCGAGTCCCGCATCAGGATCCAGCACCCTGGGGAGTCTGCTTCTCCCTCTGACCTTCTCCATTCTTATGCTCTCTCTCACTTTATTTCTCCCAAAAAAATAAATAAGATCTTTTTAAAAATTATTAGAAAAAGAAAAGACAATTATTCTGGATGCCCACATATCTCAACCCAGCCTGTCCTCATATGGGCCTGAAATCTCCCACCAACAGAATCTGGGTCTCCCAGAGAAAGCCCCCATCCCCACCCCAGCCCAGCTAGGAGCTGGGCACATTCCTCTCCTCCAAATCCCTTCTAAGGACCTGAGATTGGAGAAAGAGCTTGTCACACCCAGCCCTGATTCTGTCTGGTACTCTAAGGGGCAAAGGACTCATAGCCACCTGTCCCAGGTCCTGGCCTTTAAAAAGAAGAGGAACAGAAAGGATCACATTCACACTTAGTGCTTGGCTCCTGGGGACCCAGACACATGGGCAGTTAATTGGGCCAATGGTTTTCACTCCAGTGGCATCATATGGACTGTGACAGATGTGCTGGGGCCCTGGAGCCTCTCGCCTGCAATTTTCCCCATCAAGGCATGGCATTCACCCTGAAAGCAAGGGAACACCTCCTGTCTCAGAGCACCCAGGGTCAGAGAGCCCTGCCAGGTGGAGAGGAATCCATGTCTTTCAATGGGGCTTCTCACCCGAGTCACCCAGGCGTTCTTGCCCTAGAGCATTCCTTCACTCGTCCATTCCCTTGTCCAAACGGTCCTTCATTCACACACTCACTGAACACCCCCCAGCTGTCTGCACTGTGCAGGGAACTGATGGAAGGCCAGGGCAGCTGGAGCACAGATGGGTGGCTAGTGGGTACCACAGATGCAGCTGGGAAAGAGGGCACCTAATCAGACAGGGTTCTGCAGGCCACGTGTGAATTTGGATCTATTGTAAGAGTGGCGGGAAGCCACGGGAGGACTCTAAGCAGGAGAGCGAGATGACCATAGATACATTTAAAAGAGTTGGCTGTGGCTGTCCTGTAAATGGGGAGGGGAGGTGAAAGATCTGGGGGGAAATGCCAGGGTGGGTCAGATGGGAATGAGAATAACTTGGCCTCAGGTGACTTTGGTAAAATTGGAAAGGTAGATATATTCAGAGATGTTTGGGAATCAATGGACAGAAAATGAACGTGTGGATTTGGAACAATACACAGAATGGTCTATAGGATTCTGGGTGGCCCCACCAGTTGGGTGGGGACCACCCAGGAAGGGAAAGTCACTGAGAGCCAACGGCAGGAACTGTGTTTTGAAGAGCAGCAGGAGACTCGCTGAGGTACTGAACTGAGAGGGCAGGTGCGTGGGCAAGACTAACATCCAAAGGAGAGCCTCAGGTAGAGCTCTCCTGGGATGGCGCACAGGGCTGGTTTCGCGGCTGTGTGACCTACCCAATGGCACAGGCCCCCACACTTCCAAGAGCCCCACCCTTCGCTTTAACGCTCTGCTGTCACCACCTTGGCACTTTTGAGCAAGAGGTCCCACGCTTTTATTCTGCACGAAGTTCAGAATTCTGCAGCTGGTCCTGAACATATGATATCAATAAAGATGCCCATAGAAACTGACGCTACAGGCATGGATTCATGCATTCCTTGCACATGTCTTGAGCACTCGATAAAACAAGATAAATTAGTATAATATGGAGTGGGTGAGACCGTGATGAGCCTCTGAAGATAAATAAATAAAGGGGGAGGTGTCAGTCTGCTAGAGCTGCCGTGACAAAATACCACAAACTGGGTAGCTGAAACAATGGAAATTTATTTTGTCTCGGAGCTGGAAGCTAGAAGTTCAAGGTCAAGGTGCTGGAAAATCCTGTTTCTGGTGAGGCCTCTCTTCCTGGCTCCAGACTGTCACTCTCTCACGTGACCTTTTCTCTGTGGGAACAGGGCAGGAGAGGGGAGTGGAAAAGGAGCACCCAGGTGCCTCTTCTTAGAAGAACAATAATCCTGTTGGGTCACGGTCCTACCCTTAGGACCTCATTTCACCTCTTGAATAGCCCTCTCTCCAACTATGATCATTCAGTGGGTTAGGCCTTCAACACATGAATTTGGGGGGCAGGGGCGACAATTCCGTCCATGACCGGAGAGAGGGAATGCTGGGGGCAGAGCAGAAGCCAACAGCTCCCCACTTGTGTCTTCTTAGCCCACCTCTGAGGTCACCTGCGCCTTCCGTCACTCTTCCCGTTCATGTGGACAACATTTCACCTCAAGTGCCAATGCTGTTTTGCAAAACCGTTAAGGAATGAATACCCCCTAGAAGCAATCCTTAAATAACTAAGGAAAGGAGGTGATGGACATACCCCAGCTTCCTTGCTCCTGAGTGTGACAGTTGGAGGTGCGCACTCCACATCGTCTCTCAGGGGCCTCCTGGTGCCCTCAGAGGAGGCCACTCACTGACCAGCTCGACCGGCTTTCAGCCCTCCCTACAGTGTTCCAGGCAGAAAGAAGGGCTAGTGAGAAGATAACCTCCAGCGGGAGCTCGCTCAAGTCCCAGGTGCACCAGCAGGAGGCTGGTTCGGACAGATCTGGATCCAGGGAGGGGGGCGGGAAAGGAGATCTGCTCCGCGGTAGGAGGCCCATGGAAAGAGGAGAGGCACGTATATAATTCTGAACTTTCTCATAGTTCACATTACAACAAGTAAAATGGATTTAATAATATTTATTTAACCCAATATATCCAAAACACTGCTTTTCAACATGTAATCAATATAAAAGAAATTTGAAAGATACTAGATGCTTTTTTGATATTTATCTTCAAATTCTGGTATGCATTTTATACTTACTTAGCTTTTCAGGGGACCCACAGCATCCAAACTATTTTTCTAAGAATACCAAGATAATGTTTACCTTTTTTCATCGCATTGACTTTTGCGTCGATGATGGTAAACCTGCAACCACCTTATCACACATCAAGACAATGGCAATAAACCTTGCAACCATCACCGCATTTTATACTCACAATAAAACTAAGCCAATTTCACTTAAGAAGATCCTTGATGAAAAAGTACAAAATTATTAGTTCCCTATTACATCTTCACCCTGAGTGTATGTCTTTTTAATTATGTGTGAACAACTGGAAAAAATATTTAATGTATTTCTACAAGACTCTCGAGGACAGTCATTGTCTCCAGAAAAAGAATTCAGGCATTGTTTGAGTCACCAACTGAACTAGTTGCTTTTTTTCATAAAACACCATTTTTACTTGAAAGAACAACAGACAAACTATGGTTTTTTTGATGTGGGCATTTGGCAGAAATTTCCTCAAAAACAAGCCAGGTGAACCTGTCATTTGGAGAAAAACAATTGACTTATTTGTGGCTAATGATAAAATTTGAGCTCTCTACATAAAACCAAAATTTAAAAAAAAAAAAAAAACTTGTATCTATCATGCTCAGCTTGACAGCTTCCCAATACTTAAGAACTTTCCTGATGAGACCAGTGGTGATGTTAAAAGATGTGATTTTTTTTTAATTTTAAGATAAAATGTCAAATCAGGAAGATCTGTGTAACTCACCGAGTTACTGTTCACTTGCCTGTTATTTTTTCCATATTCTAGTAGGAAGCATTTGTCGGAATGTGCATTTAAAATACCTTGTTGCACTCTGTTGTTTTTCCACTCCCTCAATGGTGTCTTTGATTAAAGAGAGTTTCTGATTTCAATATAATCAAATTTATCATTGTTTCCCATGATGGTTAGTGTTTGTTGGTCTTGTTTTCAGATTGGAAATATCAATGAATTCTCCCATGTTATTTGTAATTTTTACCTTTTGCATTGATGTTTTTCGTCTGCCTGGAATTTTTTATTAGGTAGAATTATATGAATTTGCTTATGTTTGACTATTTTTGACCTACAAAATGAAGGTTTTTATATGGTTCAATACAATATATGATGTGAGCCAGGAATATATTTTTATTTTTTTTCCAAATGAGTAATAACTTTTCCAAGGGCTATTTATTTAAAAGTTAACCTTGGGGGCGCCTGGGTGGCTCAGTGGGTTAAAGCCTCTGCCTTCAGCTCAGGTCATAATCCAGGGTCCTAGGATTGAGCCCCGCATGGCATCGGGCTCCCTGCTCAGCAGGGAGCCTGCTTCCCTTCCTCTCTCTCTGGCTGCCTCTCTGCCTACTTGTGATCTCTGTCAATAAATAAATAAAATCTTTAAAAATAAATAAATAAATAAAAATAAAAGTTGACCTTGCCTACTGATCTGCTCATGCCACCTTGCAATGTAAGTCTTTTGGTCAATTCTGGCCCCAATACCACATTATCCCGATTCAAATAACATTGGTATCTCTAGGGCAAGACCTCTCTCACCTTATTCTTTTTCCTCAAGAGAGTTTGGTTATTCTTGACTCCTTGAACTTCCAAATAAATTTCAGAACCATTTTGTCAAGTTCCACTCTGGAAAAAAAAAAAAGTTTGTAATTTTTCTTGCAGTTGCATTGATTCTGTACATCAGTTTGGAAGAATAGGGCCTCTTCACAGTGTTGAGTCTTCCAGTCGACGAACACAGAATATCTCTCCATTTATTATATCTCCTTTAATCTCTCTCACTAAAAGATTGTGATTTTCTCTTAAGAGGTTTTACACATATTTTATTAGATTTACTGCCAAAGAAGCTTTTTTGGGTCTGTGATGTTATTTTATCCTACCTCCAAACTAATACACTAGCCAGTTCTTGTTTCATGAATGCTAGTGGAAGACATGAGACTCCTGCAGAGATTAAAACTCTTATTTTCCACAGCAGGAAGTATGTGCATTTATTTTGCTTGATCCAAGTCCCACGAAGGAGTCCAGATGGATTCTAGCCACACTTAGAGTGGGTTTGCTTTATAGCTAAGGATCATTGAGCTTGGGAAATCCATTATTTAATTCCAAGTACTAAACAAGCCTCCTCTTTGTCCCAGAGGAAGACATTACTTCCTGCCTCAAGATTTCTTGGGGCAAAAACAACCTTAAGATAAGACCCACGTAAACAGTTGTCAGGACTTTGCATTCTTGGCATACCCAGCAAGACATACAGCAGTATGAAAGCCTCATGGAGGAGTATCTCCCAATAGCACTTCACATAACCTTGCAAAAATGACAGTTTCTAACTGTTTGCTGCTGACATTTAAAAAAAAAAAATAGTTGAATTTTGTTTCTTAACGCTGTACCTAGTAATTTTACTAAACTCATTAATTGCAATAATTTACCCACGGATTCCATAGAATTTCCCACATACAAAAACATATCATCTTTGAAAAATGAAATGTTGTTTCTTTTGATCCAGAACTTATCTCTCTTATTCCTTTTCTTTTTCCTGCTTTATTTCACTAGCCAAAATGTTTCACTGGTTTAACAGAGCAATGTTGAAAGAAATAATACTGGCACTCTTATCTCATGCTTTATCTCAAAAAGAAAGCTTATAATGTTTCACTATTATAAACAATGCTTTTTTTTTTTTAATTTTTTATTTTTTATAAACAATGCTTTCTCTAATCCACTTCCTCTTTTTTGCAAACATCCTTGATTAAATTAAATAATTCCTTTCTGTTCCCAGGTTGCTAAATGTTGATAATAATTAGATAACTTTTTTTCTGCAATTATTACATTATTTCTCTTCATTTATCTAGTAATGTTAGAACAAATTAAATTTGCTGATGTTAAAACTTTGCATTGTTGAAATAAACCCAACTCCGTCACAATATGTTATCAATTTTATACTCTTAAATTTCATTAGCCCTTCTTTTTACTTATGTTGGCACTTTAGGTATAAACTTCTCTTCAAGTACTTACTTTAGCTTCATCTCACACATTTTGATTTGCAATATTTTTTATTATTATTCAGTTAAAAACATTTTCTAATTTCCATAAACATTTCTTCTTTGAACTAAGGATTATTTAGCAGTGTGTTTTTTAATACTTAATACATACTTTTAATATGATTTATCATTGATTTGTAGCTTAATCAGATTGTTCTGGAAAGACCCAATCTACATTATTCAGCCTTTCTTTTCTTTTTTTTTTCCTTAAAGATTGTATTTATCTATTTTGAGAGAGAGAGAGAGAGAAAGCACACGAGAGGGGAGAGGGGCAGGCAGAAGGAGAAGCAGATTCCCCACTGAGCAGGGAGCCCGGTGCAGGACTCAATCCCAGGATTCCAGGATCATGACCTGAGCTGAAGGCCGTTGCTTAACCAACTGAGCTACCAGGCACCCTTATTCAGCCTTTCAAAATTTGTTTGGGTTTGTTTTATGACTCAAAATACAGCCATTTTTTTTTGTAACTATACTGTATATTTTGAAAAAAATGCATATACTAGTCAAGTCATTGATACATGCCCATTTTTTTTTAAAGATTTTATTTATTTATTTGACAGAGAGAAATCACAAGTAGATGGAGAGGCAGGCAGAGAGAGGAAGGGAAGCAGGCTCCCTGCTGAGCAGAGAGCCTGATGCGGGGCTCGATCCCAGGACCCTGAGATCATGACCTGAGCCGAAGGCAGAGGTTTTAACCCACTGAGCCACCCAGGCGCCCCAATACATGCCCATTTTTAAATCAAATTTTTTCATCATGTTCAAATATTCTATATTTCTACTGATGTCTTTATCTGCTTGTTCAATCAATTACTGAAAGAGGGATATTAAAATGATCCACTATAATTGTGGATTTGTTAATTTCTCCTTGGAGTTATCAATTTTGGCTTGAATATTTAGAAGTTCTCTTGTTAGGTGCATATAATTATAAATTTTGATATCTTTTTGTGGACCTGAATTTTTTTAATGAAGTGAAACTCTTTCTCACTAGTATGGATTTTGGTTGAAAATTTATATATTTTCTGTCCTTTAACTGCATCAGCTTCCCTTTGATTAGATTTTACTTAATATATCTTTTTTCACTTGTTTCCTTTCACCCTTTCACTATCCTTATATTTTAGATGTTTCTTTTATAAATAATATATAGTTGGGGCACCTGGGTGGCTCAGATGGTTAAGAATCTGCCTTCAGCTCAGCTCATGATCCCGGGGTCCTGGGATCGAGTCCCACTCGGGCTCTCTGCTCAGTAGGGAGCCTGCTTCTACCTCTGCCTCTCTCTCACTCTCTCTCTCATGAATAAATAAATAAAATTGTTTTTAAAAAATAACATAGAGTTGGATTTTTTTTCCAGTACATAATCAGTTTTTTTAATTTTTTATAAACATATAATATAATCTCCAGGGGTACAGGTCTGTGAATCACCAGGTTTACACACTTCACAGCGTAGAGTTGGATTTTTTAAAAGATTTATTTATTTCAGAGAGTGGGGGCACAGAGGGAGAGGGAGAGAGAGAGTCTCCAGCAGACTCCTCGCTGAGCATAGAGCCCATCACAGGGCTCCATCTCACAACCCTGAGGTCACAACTTAAGTCAATGACAAGTCAGATGCTTAACCAACTGCACCACTGAGATGCTCCTGCAGTTGGGTTTTCTATTTCATCCAAACAGACCTTTTTTTTTTTCTTAAATCTTTTTCCTAACTCTTTTTTTCTTTTTCTTTTTTTCCTATAGCACATATTCCTTTTTAAAGTTATTATTAATGGACTTTAGTTTTTAAAACAGTTTTAGATTTATAGAAAAGTTGCAAAGATAATGCAAAGTGTTCCATATATCCCACACTCAATTGTCCCTATTATTAACGTCTTAGGTTAATATGGTACATATATTATACTTAACGAACAAATATTGGTACATTATTATTAACTAAAGCCAGATTTGCTTCATTTTTAGCTAACATCTTTTCTCTGTTTCAGGATTCTATCCAGTGATACCACTTTACGGAGGATCCTCAATTTTCCTTTGTTCTCTTGGTTGTGATGGTTTCTCACACTTTCCTTGTTTTTGATGACCTTGACAGTCTTGAGAAGTACTGGTCTAGCATTTTGTATAATGTTCCTTAATTGGGATTTCTCAGAGGTTTTTTCCATGATTAGACTGGGGTACTTTGTTTAAGAGAGGAATACCACAGAGGTTAAGTGTCAATTTCATTACATCAGATCAAGGGTACATATTATCAACATGACTTATCACTATTGATTTTGACCTTGATCACTTGACTAATAACTTGATAAGGCTTATCAGTTTTTTCCATCACAAAGTTGCTCTTTTGCCCCCATCCATGGCACATACCTTAGTGCCACTTTGCCCCCATCTGTACCATATCTTTTGGAAGGAAGTCACTATATGCCGGCCACAATACTTTGGTTTCTCTTCAGATCGCATAAATCTTTAGCCTTTTACTATATGCCGGCCACACTTAAAGAATGGAGTTATACTGGGGCACCTGGGTGGCTCAGTGGGTTAAAGCCTCTGCCTTTGGCTCAGGTCATGATCCCAGGGTCCTGGGATTGAGCCCCACATTGGGCTCTCTGCTCAGCCAGAAGCCTGCTTCCTCCTCTCAATCTCTCTCTCTCTCTCTCTGCCTACCTCTCTGCATACTTGTGATCTCTGTCAAATAAATAAATAAAGTCTTAAAAAAAAAAAAAAGAATGGAGTTATATGTCACCTCCTTGAGAGTACCTACATAAATTAGTTGAATTTTTTTTTCATGCATAAGAAAATTCTCTTCTCTTCCACTTATTTATTTATTCCATGATTTATTTATATTAATATGGACTCATGGATATTTGTTTTATAGTTTAGGTTTTAAACCAACACTGTTTTGTGGCTCAAACTGCTCTAGCTTTAGCCATTGGAAGCCCTTTTAGTAGTTCTGTGCTCCTTTGATTTGCCTACATCAGTATGAGGTATTTATTTGTTTGTGACTTGTTTTCTGAACATTTCCTTACTTTCTGACACTATTAGATGTTCTAGACTCATCTTGGATATTTCCTGCCCCAATCCTGGAATCAGCCATTTCTCCAAGTTCTGTTTATGGGCTAATGGAATTACAATCCAAGATCTGGGCACTATGTGTGTTTATTACTACTATGTGTCATTGCTCTTGGACTCTCTCAGCTGGCAAAGCAAAGAAATTTACATGTGTATATTAACTATTGTTAATTGTATGTAAGCATTTGATCTATATTGTTAGACATGAGTTCCTACTGATGTCTCCAACTCTAATCCATTACCATAAGGATGACCGTAGCATCTCCCCAACTGTGAGAAACCAAGCTGCCTGCCACCATCTGCCATCATTTCCTTAATTGTTCAGTCCAATATACATGCATGACAGTACCAGAACTGCTAGTCTGCGGATGTGTGGGTGGCTCAGTTGGTTGAGCATCTGTCTTTGACTCAGGTCATGATCCCAGAGTCCTGAGATTGAGTCCCGCATCAGGCTCCTTGCTCTGTGGGGAGCCTGCTTCTGTCTCTGCCTCTGCCTCTCCCCCCTGCTGTTCTCTCTCTCTCTAATAAATGAATAAATAATCTTAAAAAAAAAAAAAAGAATCACTAGCCTGTACCTCCATGGGAAGCAACTAGTTGGTAAACCAGAGTTTAATGTGATGCTCAGCTACTTTTGCATTTGGTCTCACAGATGCTATCATTTCCAAGGGTACTTGGTTCAGCACCTTTTCCCCATTCCTCTTTAGTGTGGTCTTTTAAAGTACATTTGTGATACAGTTAGAATCTATTGCCATAGTTTAGGTTTTTCCCTGGGACTCCTACACGATATTTTCTAATTTGCATGCATTTAGGTTCAGTGTTTATGTTTTGAAGTTTATGTTTTTCAGTTGCGTGGATGTACCAGTTTGTTTATCCATTCACTTATTGAGGACTTCTTGGTTACTTCCACTTTGGGGTAATTATGAATAGAGCTCTTATAAACATTTGTGTGCAGACTTTTTTTGTGCATGTAAGTTTTCGCTCAACTAGGTGAAAACATAAGAATGTGAATGCTGTGTACAGTAAGACTCTGTTCAGCTTGGTAAGAAACCACCAAACTGTCTTCCAAAGTGGCTGTCCTATTTTGCATCCCCACCAACAATGAATGAGTTCCTGTTCTTCTGAATCTTAGCCAGTGTTTGAAAATGTCATTTTTTTTATTATTTTGGCCTCTCTCATGTGTGTGTAGTGGTATCTCACTGTTTCTTAATTTGCACTTTCCTCAAGACAAATAATGTTGAGTTTTCATATGCTTACTTGCCATTTCTTTTTTTTTTTTTTTAAGATTTTATTTATTTATTAGAGAGAGAGATCACAAGTAGGCAGAGAGGCAGGCAGAGAGAGGCGGGGAAGCAGGCTCCCCGCTGAGCAACGAGTCCGATGCAGAACTCCATCCCAGTATCCTGAGATCATGACCTGAGCCAAAGGCAGAGGCTTTACCCCCTGAGCCACCTAGGCGCCCCCTTACTTGCTATCTCTTGATCTTCTTTGGTGAGGTGTCTATTTAGATTTTTTTGCCCATTTTTTAATGGGTTTGTGTATTTTCTTATTGTTGAGTTTTACATGTTCTTTGTATATTTTTACTTCTTTTTACATTTAATGAAATTACTGATATATTTTTGCATGTAATCCTTCACTTTATTTAGTACTTTCTATTTTTGTTCTCCTTCTCTCGTTTCTCATATTTTTTGTTTTGTTTGTTTGTTTTTTACTTGGGTTTCTTCACCCTCTCATTTTTCTTCCACTAGTTCAGCCATTGTACATTATATTTTATTCTTTCAGTAACTTGCATAGAAATTAAACATGCATGCTAATTTATCAAAGTCTAAGTTTAAACAGCATAAGGACTTTGTAACACTTTAATGTCATTTACCATCCTCCAGACTTACTATGTTAATTAAGTAGTTTATCTTTATGTTATTTTAGAAAAGACATGGCATAAGATGTTAGTGAGCTTGTTTTACATAATAAATGAGTATTTGGATTTATCCTGTATTTGCCACTTTTTCACTCTTATTCTCCTTGACTGTAAGCCTTCCATCCAGGAATTTGCTTGCTGCAATTTGCTTGCAGCTCATCCTTTAAATTTTCCTTTATAGAGGATCCTCCTGTAGCAAATTCTCTTGGGTTTTGGTTTTCTGAAAAATGTGTTCATTTTGTTCTTACTCTTGAAATAGCCTTTCCTGGGGGGCAGAATTCTAGGTTAATAGTAATTTTTTTTCTTAACACCTTGAAGTTTTGAGTTCAGGTCTCTGTTGTTGTGGTTGTTGAATCAGTACTACTGCTCTCCTACAGGTAATCTTTTTTCCCACTCCGGTTGCCTTTAAGATTTTTCTTTGTTGTTGATGGCCCACGGTTTCACTACAATGCACCAGATGTGCATTTTTATTTATTCTCCTTGTGATGTGCAGGAATTTGTTAATCTGCGGATTTTAGTCTCTAACAGTTATAAAGAATTCTCATCTATTTTCTCTCTGAACATTTTCCCTATCCCATTCTCACCTCGCCTTCTAAATTCCAATGAAATTTTTGTTAGATCTTCACATTCTGTTCTCCATGGCTCTTGATATCTTTTTCATATTTTCATTTCGTATGTGTGTCTCTATGCTACATTTTGGATAATTTATTTGCCCTATCTTCAAGTTCACTCATTTTCCCTTTACCTCTGTCTAACTTGATGTTAAACTCACCTACTGAATTTTTTAATTTTATTATTATAATTGTCATTACAATAAATTATATTTAGTTTTGCTCAAATCTGTGTTAAATTCATTTTAAAGGGAGGCCATTATACTGAGGTGCCTCTAATGCCATGGTGGTCTATGCTAGCAAACTAAAATCTAAGCCTGGCAATGCCTCAAGGTTACAAAATCAGAATACCAAGGACAACCATCACAAACTGGGCTTTAAGCTATACCACACAGTAATTTCCTTGCTTTACTTCCGCACTTTTACTATATAAGTCCTGCCCTGGCTTCTCTCAGCAGAGCACTTCTAACCACTTTTGTATTGGTGCTGCTAGATTTGAATTGATTTTGCACACACATACACACACACACACACACACAAACCTTAAAATTTTTAACATATCTCATTTTATCTCTTAACATCTACTTAGACCCTCATTGTAGATGCAAAACTAAATGTCCCCTACAGACATTTTGTTTGTCTTCTATTTCTTTAAAAATAATAATCATATTTACTTTGGGTTATGAGGTTGATAATTATGATACCAGAAACCTGTGCAGATCGATTTCTTCTAGCTGTATATGTAGTAATTGTTCATTGTTAGCTGCTCTTTTCCTTTTCCCTTTCCATGTGAGAATTCTTTAAAGTCTTGGCTGGAAGTAGATTTCTTCAGAGAGGATCTGTGCTTGCTTCTTCCAGATGATTGGGGCATTGCCATTCTGGGACTACTTCAAAATCTGACTTGAAGTCTGACCACCCACATTGCTAGAATTTGACTTACATGTCCACACATAGGTCAGCTTAAGATTTTAATTATTAGGGAGTGATTTGGACTTTTTTAAAAAATCCTGTTTTGTCTTTTTTTTTTTAAGCAACTTGTCTTGAAATTTCCTGTTGTGGAAGAGGTGCGGTTGGGTTTGGTTCTGGCTCACATTGACGTTGACACTTAGCATGTCACTGAACGTGTCCCCTTTCTTTCTTTGTTTTTCTCTCTTTCTTTTTCTCTCTGCCCTCTCTCTGTTACACACACACACACACACACACACACACAGGCATTTGTCCTATATAAAACTATAAAAATTGAAGTTCAAGTTCATCAGGTTCAGCAATAGCCCTCAGCATAAAATTCTTACTTACTTCTCTTGGGTCCTCCTTTCCCTTAGATGTTGGGCTGATAAATCCTTGCTGCTATATTTTGCCTGTTCTCCAATGTTTTCAAGAAGATTTTTAAAATATACATTAACTAGCATTTTTCATTTTTATTAGCAAGAAGAGTGTTCCAAGTGCCTTGCCATGATATTACCAGAAACAAAGCTATGCATTTTCTGAAAATGCAAGTTTGCAACAGGGAGATAATTCAGATTGAATTCCTATGAAACAGGACAATGCAGAGATTTGTGGCTTGACAATTTTTCAAAGGAAACTTAGAGAAATCTGATAGTAATTGCTTGTATATACACATTTCTACCAAACTAGAAGTCTGGTAGAGATTACAGGTTCAACCTCTGTCAGTGAGGACCAGCAAAATGAGTTCTTCTCTAAGGAAACAGATTTTATTAATTCTACAAATATTTATAGCACAACCATTCTACATCCTCGGGGTATAGCCGTAAAAAAACCAACAAGTCCCTGTCTTCCCTGAATATAAATTCAAAAGGAGATTCATGCCTGTGCCTTTCTCAATACCGTGTTCTAAACAGCAGAGTTATGTAGCACAGTTGGAATATAGCTATCAGTGAGTGTCATATTTCCTGGGGCCAACTCAGCAGGTGAAAAAAGATAATAAAGTGAAAAGTGTTTTTTTTTCCTTTAATAGCCAGTGCCCCGCAGATGATCCACTACTTTTCTTTTCTGTTTTAAGTCTCTTAAAATCTCTGCCCTTTCCGAACAGGGCATAAATGCAAACAAAAAGAATATTGCGTGTCCATTTGCATGACAAACCCTGCTGCAGTTGGCCTGTTGCACTTGAATTTCTAACTTTGAGAAAAATCCAATTTTCTTCCTTCTTTTATAAGTCTATGTCAAATCACTGTGGGAGGCCTTAGCCTTAAGTTTGGGGAGTGGATGAGAAGTTGGCTCTGCTCTTTAGAGAGTTGGAAATGCCCAAATAAATGTAGTTTATTTCAGAATTAGAAGGTCTTGGTCCTAATTTCAAGTTCCGATAGCCTGTTTCTATCAGAATATACAGAGCATAGACCAAATAGCAAGACTTGCTCTGCTAGCTCAGGGCAGGGGTTCCCACATCCCTGCCTGCTGGATGATCTCAGGTTCACACTCACAGACCCCAGCAACAAAAGGAGGGAAGCTTCTTCCATGTGAAGTCTTGCTTCTACAACGTAGAAGAATAAAGCAAAGCACAAAAGTTCATGTGCCCTATGAATAGAATTACAGAGAACACTTGCATGAGCAAAAAAGAGCCAAAGACAGCGTTTTATAGCATATGAACCACAAAGTCTTTTGAAAAGTTCCCAGGAGGGAAAAATGTAATTGTTTATCTCTTTCTTGAATCTTCTTGAAGTGAATTGCTATACTAAGGACTTTGAGATATTAAATACTGAAGTAAAGAAAACTGTGTAATATTATCAGAACATTTTCCAAATTTCCAAAAGCATCTGATGATGGGGACTTTTTCTGTCCACATGACCTCTACTGTCCATGGAAACACTATGGGAAAGTGTCCTGAGGGAATCACAAGGTCATTGTTTTTGTGTTCAAATTAGGATTTATGGGTAACTTTTCCCTCCTTTTCAAACATTTTGCAATCTAAATTGTTTGATCCTTTCACTTGTTTATTTATTTTGGTGTCAAGTTTCTTAGTTTTTATGCTGGATGATTGGGAGCAGAAAGGGAATTATTGAAGGCTATTGGGTTTATTCATGGAGGCTTCAGGAGAATCTGAATTGGGTTTAAATGCCTCCATGCAAGAAAAACATCCAAAATTCTCTCAGAACTGATTCTGTGAACATGTAGTTGTTGCTGCCACTGGACAGAGAGGAAACAGCTCATCCCACTGACAACACTGACACAGGAGGCTGGCCCATCTTCTTGGAACCATTATCACCATGGATCTGGAAACTGGATCTAATTCCACTGGAGCCATTAGCCCCCTAATATAGTGTCTACACAGCCCCCAGCTCTTTCGGATTCTTAGCTTCCAATCAAAGTCCTCTCTGGATAAACCTGATCCATGAGTCGTTAATCATATGACCAGGGTTTGCTGTAAGGAAAGATGAAATGGTACTTAGTTTTTATGGAAAGAAGAGGACTCAACTGTTTGCCCAGATGGGGAATGTCTCAAAGATAAATGGGAATGGGGGGACTTGAGCAGGCAGCCAAAGTCAATGACAAATGCCCTCTACCCCAAGTATTTTTTAATCCCCCCAACTTTCTCACTTCATATTCAATATACTTTGTTCTCCTACACACATTCCATCTCCACTATCTAGTACAATTTTTACTATGAATATGAAAAGTTTCAGAAGCTAATCCACAAATACCCAAGACTCTCCATCAAGCTATAATAGGATGTTATTTAATGAGCCAAGCTCACACAAAGCCATGGAGCTGCTACTATTGGCAATGACCATAGGTTTGAAAGTTTTGACCAAAACCTCCTACGTGCATTGTTGTTGTTGTTTTGTATGTCCACTTCACCACACCCTCCCCCAAGGAGTCCTTCAGAGCTTCACTATACACATATACATTTTTAAAGGAAATTCTTTTGATTTCCCATGAAACTGGAATAAAAATGTACCCTCATCCTACCTTCTCCCTTACCTGCACAACTCAGCTGGTTGGGTCAGTGTTGTAAAGATGGAGAACATCCTCCCCAAGAAGTTCTTTTTTTTTTAAGATTTTATTTATTTATTTGACAGAGAGAGAGAGGGATCACAAGTAGGCAGAGAGGCAGGCAGAGGTAGGGAGGGGGAAGCAGGCTCCCTGCTGAGCAGAGAGTCCAATATGGGTCTCGATCCCAGGACCCTGAGATCATGACTTGAGCTGAGGGCAGAGGCTTTAACCCACTGAGCCACCCAGGTACTCCCATAAAAATAAGTTTCTTTAGCCTTTTTACCTTGTACTGGAGCTATTGGGACACAGGAACCATCCGTTTGATTCTACTGCAAGCTTCTGGAGGGTGCAATCCATATCTGCTCCTTGCTTTTATCTCTACAACTCTTAGGATAGTGGTAAATATTTGTTTGAATGAATGAATGAATGAATGATAAATATTTGGAGCAGCAATGTTGTATCACCAGAGGCTCCAGAGACAAATTGACACCATCCATTCATATTATAGGAAAGCTTTTACTTTTCTAGGTGAAAAGTTCTTGGCTCCTGCTAAGAAATTACTTGAAGAACAATATAATTCAACACACTTTTCCCTGATCAGTTTCAGCAGTTCATCCCACTTAAGGTTTCACATTTAAAAAAACATAAAAATAACTAATCTAAAGAATGCAATAATAAGATTGGCCAGGGCCCATGAATCCCTAGAAATGTTCCCACGAAGTCATTGTAAAAACTCAATGTTGTGTGTCTAAGTGGTCTGCTGGGTGAAAACACAGTTCCCTCCCAGGAGATGGGACTTGGGGCATGAATCAAGTTTCAGCTTGGGATAGAGCAGTGGACGTTAAGAAATAACAGGTTTCAGCTGACCAGTTCCTGGGCCCCAGGTACACTGCAATCTAGCATCTGAATACCACTACTCCAGTAAAACTTCTCTAAGGTTGCTGACAACTCCCTTGTAGGGAAAACCAACAGCCTCTTTATTGTCCTTATTTCACATAACCTTTACGCTGCTTTTGGCACCCAAATCCACCTGCTCCTTTGAATCTCTTCTTTGTAGCTTCTGGATTCTCCTGGGACATTCATTACTATTCCCAGTTGCCCCTTCTTAGCCTCCTTGCTGTAGCCTCTTGCTCTGCCCATCTCTAATCTGTTAGTGTCCTCTAGTGGTTATCCTTGGCCCTCGTCCAATTTCATCTAATTCTTTGACAATGACTCCAAATCTTCATTCCCCATTCTACTGACCTAGCCCTTCTTAGTAGGCTTCTACAAGGGCATTAAGGCTTAGTGCCTTTAGGCATCCACTGTGTATAATTAATTACCTTCTCTCCTATGTATCTAGAATGAAGAGTACCTATCAACCATCTTGGTGGAGAACTGAGGAAATAATCACTTGGATCATTTTCTGTAGGGCTTAATGCTCAAGAACTCTTACCTAGGCTGGTTGGTGCTGGTCCCATAGAGCCAACTGCCGAGGTGGCATCTCCACTTGGCTGTTTCACAGGAGCTTCAAAAGCCACACTTCAACAATAAACCTGTTGTTCCCTCATACTTCTTCTTCTCTTGTTTTTCCTAACTTGATAAAGACCATCATTATATTACTAATTCCTGGTTTTTTTTATTTTTAGACATAACCTATTGATTTCCTACTTTGGAAGATCAATCTCTCACACATGCCTGCTCCCAACATACACTTTCCATCCCTCCATCCTATTTGTAATTTAGAATTTTAGTAGCATAAGTATGCTGTGTTTATATTACTATAACTATGTAAACACATTTCATAACTGAGCCATGTAATATATTATAATGACTTTTCCTTTATGGCACAACCTCCTGCTTTTCCAGTGTTAATAGTTGTTTTTCATTTGTTTGTTTATTTGCTTGGATTTCTATGGACATACGCTTAATTTTTTCTGTGTACTTATCTGTAATTCAGCTTCAGAGTCTCCTCCAAATGTGTAAACATCCTTAATAAACTAGACTTCCTACAAATTTTACTCCCTTGAAGGAAGTGCCTATAGATGGACTTGTGGTCGTCTTCATTATTGATATCTCACTGGGCTCCCCATGGAATCCCTAATGTCAGTTTCTTTTTTTCTTTCTTTCTTTCTTTCTTTCTTTCTTTCTTTCTTTCTTTCTTTCTTTTCTTTTCTTTCCTTTTCTTTTCTAAGTAGTCTCCATGCCCAGTATAGAGCCCAGCTTGAGGCTTAAGTTCATGATTCTGAGATTAAGACCTGAGCTGAGACCCAGAGTTAGACTCTGGGGATGCCCGGGTGTCTCAGTCAGTTAAGCATCTGCCTTTGGCTCAGACTGAGACCCCCAGGTGTCCCAATGTCAGTACCCTGAAATCATTTTTCTTCACTTGGTCACATTTTCAGAGAAGGCCCTTCCCATCTCTCTCCTGAAAGATGAAGATAAAGTTGTCAAAAAAAAAAGATATAGTTGTCAAAATTTCAAGAGCTTGATAGGAGATCGAAGACTGGCGCTCACATATCTCGGTATGGAAACTCTCACTAACTCATCGTATGTTTAATATGCTATCCCCATACTCGAGTCTCTATGGTATCAACTTTACCCCTCAAGAGAATAATCTTCTGGTTTCCTGTAAGAGTGGAGGTGGGAAATCATCTTATACAGATGGAGAAATTATTTGAGGGTCCAGCTCTTTCTTTAAAATAATTCGAAATGATTCTTCTGGTTTTAGATCCTCCTTTACCTCTACTTCCGGAGTGTCCATTAACTCTGATTCCTAAGATCTGAGGAAGGAAATCTATGGTTTAAATCATCTTCCTACTTGGTTTTCCTCACTGCTTACTTAAGATTAGAATTCCACTTTCTCTAATCTGCTAAATCAATAGCCACTCTTCTATATATTGCCTGGCTTCTAAAATGTTGTTACTGTTGTGTTTCTCCTGTTCTGTTTGTTCTTGGACTTTACTTATTTATAAAAATCCCATTATCATCCCTTTGACGGAGTTTTCTCAGGGAGAGATATAATGCATTATCATCTTGAAATAAAAACCCCTTGGCCTTTTAATTAGGTCACTTGCTACACTTGCAAACACACTCACTTATGGTTTTGGTTTTTCAAATGTACTACTCTCTGTCTCAGTTTCTCTCTCTCTCTCTCTCTCTCTCTCTCTCTCTCACACACACACACACACACGCGCGCCTTTATGTGACTCTCTACCCTAGAATGGCTTTCTCGCTCTCCTTGCCCCATGTCTCTCTGAAGAACTTCTGCTCATCCATCCCTTCTCCATCAGTTTTCACCTCCACCAGGACATGTCCCAGACCCCCTCCTATAATTCTATATCTCCCTGGACATCTCCCTCCCACAGCTACTTATCTTCCCTGATAATAACTGCTCACTCACTTTTCTGTCTTACCCGCTGGACTGCAAAGCACATTCACAGATCTCTCGCAAGAACTTCTTCCTCCAGGGACGCTTCTGGCAGAAGGAAAGACTATAAGAGATGTTCCCCTAAGCCAGTGTTCCAAACCAAGAGAAGCCTTCGTTTTTTTTTAATGGACTAAACCATTCTTTTTTTAATTGTCTAAACAATTAAAAATTACTATTATTATTATTAATAATAATAATAATTATAAAAGTCTCTCTCTTACTTTCCTAGAATAGTTCTCAAACTTGGACCAGAAATTAACTACCCTAGAAATTATTTTTAGTACTTTGTAGTCAAAGCACTTTAGCAC
Source organism: Mustela nivalis (assembly GCF_964662115.1). Taxonomy (NCBI): domain Eukaryota; kingdom Metazoa; phylum Chordata; class Mammalia; order Carnivora; family Mustelidae; genus Mustela; species Mustela nivalis. Next base: position 26,851,519 of record NC_139035.1, read on the forward strand.
TCATCAATTAATTATGATAATTTACCATCATTAGCCAGCTAATTAAATTTGAAACTGAAGCTCAGAGGAGAAACACCAATTTAGAAATATCACTCCAGGCAGATGTCCATAGGCCCAGCTCCTCATTCCTTGACCTTCTGCTAAAAACAGTGGGCTCCGGACTGGAACGAGGCCGAGCAACCATTTCATAGGTTCCTCCTTCTCATTGTGTGACCCAAGCCCAGCGCTTCTCCTCTCCTCTCTGGAGCTTAGACAGCAAACATCCTGGGATTATGCTTCCAAGTAACATACTCCACAAAATCACAACATTTCTTATTTTCAGGTGGTAACAAGAGGCTGTCTCTAACACACACACAAAATGCAGAATATCTCTGGCTCCCATTCTTGTAACAAAAGGGGGGGATAAAATGGCTGGAGCTGGAAACCATGAAACTCTTGCAGGGTTTGGAGGCTGCTTAAAAACTGTTCTTGTTGGGGGGGGTGGGGAGAGGATGAAAACAATGGAATGGAAGAAGGCCTTTTAAGGAACCTCTACTTGAGGAACTAGGAGTCTCATAATACAGTACAGTCAGTCTCCCAGGTTTATTGCTCTTCCATACATCAGAGTCATGACCTTTCACTTGAAATCTGTGGAGCTCTCCCCTTCTCAGTGCAAAGGAAAGGGGAGGGGAAATTTACCTGGTGTGTTGTACCCCACTTAAGCACTGACGTCACTGGAAACACTCTCCTGGAATGTTTTCCCAAAAAAAAGTCTGATGAGCCCCTTTCTGCTTGTCATGAGATGCTGACCTCGTATTTTTTAACAATCTCCCCCACCCCGAAACTGTAACCAGCCTAGCTTTTCTCATGTTCCCTTAGAAGAAAGGGAAGGTACAAATGTCTCAGGATGCATAGATTTTCCTAAAAACACCAACATTCTCATTGCAGATGGCTTATGATGGAGCCTGGTTATGATTACATATCATGGACAATTAGTAAAGATAACAGTAATGACAGTAACAACAATTTTCAGGTGCTTTCACAGTTTATAAGAGAGCTTTTGAATACATAATGAAGTGATTATTTTATTATCTCCATTTTTACAAGGAATAAAATTCTTGTAGAGAAAGTGGCTTGCCCAAAGTAACAAAGCTACTTGATGATATAGCTGAGATTCCAATCCTGGTCATCTGATGCCAGTTTAGACGAGCTATTCTTAGTTTGTTTCTATCCACTGGGGGACTCTCCACTGCAAATAAAAGAAAGTCAAGCTAAAAATCCAAAGGAAGAGCAGTCCTGGGTTTGGTTGAATCAGTGGCTCAGTGACATCATCACGGACCAAGGTTCTTTTCATTTCTCTCCTCTGCTACCCTCATTGTGTCAAACATCATCCCCTCGTAGTTTCAAGATGTTCCCACAGTTCTAGGCATCACCTGTGTAAACAGAATCCAGAGAGAGAAAAGAGGCTATGGTTGTAACACATCCCTTTTTAAAAGTAGAAACAACTTCCCCTCACAACTCATTGGCCACAATTGCATCACATGCCCTTATCTCAACTTGCCAATCACTTGACAAATGATAGACACCATCCTGATTAGCTTAGACCAATCAAGATACAATACCGTAAGTCTGACAAAGAGTCCAGTCTCTGCTGAAGAACATGAACTCTTAGAGGAGGATAAGAAAATCTGTCAGCAAAGAAGAAAAGGGAAATGTTCTGGGATTGGCAATGAGTAATAATCTCCCACCAATATGGCAGATTATTTTCTAAAACATCTTACTATGAAATAACAGAACAAAGCATCTGGTAATTTTATACACATAATTGGTATGTAAGGTTAATGGACTATGAGAAAAATGTCAAAATCCATTATGGTTAAATACATATAGTGCTAGATAGACACACTGTAAAGGAAACTCCACTGACTAAAAGTGAAGAGACCTGAGTTCTAATCTAGTTTTCACTTACTAGCTGGTGGTCTTAACCTGCCTAATCTTAGCTTCTTATTTCACACTGGCTAACCATGCCTGTCTCTATCTACCCCACAGATTTTTTTCATAGTATAAATGGTTTACTAAATCATTATTGTCATTAAACTAAAGTAATTTTCCAATGAATACCTGACTGAAGGAAGATTTCTGGTTTTGAAGGCACACTGAGTGCTCATCACACTGGAACCTTCCCACCCTCTCCTCCTGCCCCAGCCCCAAGTTCTCAGAAAAACCTTGATCTTGTGGATCCTCCCCGCTGGTGCCTGGCCCTAAACTGAGGACCAGGTTGTCAGTCAGTCAGTACCTGGGCTGCTTTTCTGAATTCTCTGTAATGTACACATTTAAGCCCACCACTTGTCTTTGCATTCTAGAGAAGCTGGGTGGTGCAGGAAGGAGGGTCAGTGATCATAGTGACAATATGTTCTCCAGATGAATCCAGAGGATGCAGAGGGAACTAAAAGAAACTAACAGTCATCCAGCTCTTTTTTCCCTTTGGATTATGAAGGATGCTCCATCAAGCACTTTCACCTCTCACGAGAGTCCTGAATATCTCTCCATTGCTCTTCTTTCTCTTGTCACATCTTTTGGACAGAGATCTCTTCCCTTACCCTCTTACTCACTGAGTCATTAGGTCAAATTTCATTGCTAGGTCCATTCTACTGACATGTAGTAAAGAAGAACATGGCTTTCTTATTTACTACAGTAATTCTGGCCATTGCTTTACCTTCATTCCTATAATTTAAGGTTTTTAGCTGATTGCCTGTGAAAGAGCACATAATAAAACCATGTTTGATTGAACCGGAAGAAACAGAGATTATCTAGACCCTTGTTACACAAAGTGTGATCTGCATATCAGCAACATGCCATAACCTAAAAGCTTATTAGAAATGTAGGATCTCAGGCCTGCCCCTGACCTACTGAACTGGAATCCGCATTTTAACAAAATCTTCAGGTGGTTCATATGCAGACTGAGGTTTGGGAAGTGGGGATCTAGATCAACTAACTACCTCATTTCATGGAGAAGTCAAGTGACTTCTCTAAGGTCTCATACCAAATTAACAGCTTCACTGGGGTGGATCTCAGTTACCCTGATTACTAAAACTACCTCTCAAATACCATTGATTCATTTGTACTTAGTTCCTTTATCCAGCTCTCATTTCTATATAGGTTAGTAGGCATTGACATAAAGGTATGTCAGCTTTTGGCATTCAAATTTCCTTCTTTTACCCAGTCCTACCATTTTTGATAACATTGCTTCAGAGTTTTCTGCAGCCTTCTTAGATCTCATTTCTTCACTTAATTAATTCACTAGGGCCTGCTTTGGTCTAAAATAATGACATGAGCCGAGTTTCTCTTCAATGTTTTGCTGCTCACCTCTTCCTTTCCCATCCCCTTTTTAGGACTCCATCAACTGGATGGACAACTAGTCTATCTACTAATATTTTATTTAAAAATCTTGTACCTACATCTAAAATGAAAATAATCTAAAGTTTTCTTTCTTGGTGAAGATCTTGAGATTAAAATCATGGTTGCTTTGTAAAGTGAATTGGGGAGCTCAATCATTGATTGTTGATTTAAAAACCTGTAGGTCTCCTAATGAAGGATTTGGTGGGTCCTACTCTATGGCTCACCTGTATTTTGGACATTTTTACAAGATTATCCTATTTGAAGGATCATAACTATTTAGAATCAAAAGCTGAGTAATGTTTTCTTACACAAAATATACTGCCACATTTGCACTTTTGAGATTTGATCTCTCTTGAGCAACTTGGGGCAAGGATAGAAGGACGGCGAAGGGGAAATATCCCCCTTACTCCTCCCACTTCATCCCTCATGACTCCCATCCTGAAACATATAATCTCATGTTTTTGTAAAGCTATTGCTTCCAAGTATGATACTTCCATTAGTGTTCTCCAATTCCTTTTATCTCATATGAAGCAGCTAAGGAAACCCGGCCTAAGGGTCTTAGACTCCAGTGCAGTGTTTTCTTGGGATTTTTCCATTTCCATGCCCTGAAAGTAGGGAAAGAGCATTTGGACAGCTGATAGTCACGCTCAGGTCATCTGACAAGGCACATGTTGGCATGCAAGGGAGCATCTATGGGTGACTCTGAGGCCCTCCCTGATCTGGAAAAATGTGGTCATGATTCATGTTTCTACAGCAAATGACAAGAGGAAGAATAGAGTCTGCCACTTATTAGCAAGTGCCCCTGCTGTCCTTGTCCTCACACACTATATTTCCCAGTTTAGAATTCTCTCTCAACCTCAGGAGCAGCCTGCATTTAGAAGCTTCTGGGTAGCAAAGAAAAACCTAAAATTTTATCACTACCACTCCTGCCCCCTCAGTTTGCTTTGAGAAATCTTTGTGGTTGGACAGAATATGCAGGAGGTCTGAAGAATCTTAAAATGTATTGCTCAAAGACAAATGTTTCCCTATCCTGATTAACAGGTCAGGTAGGTAATTGCTTCTGTAATGTGGTCTGAAGACATTAATCAACAAAAGGTCTGTCTAACCTCATACATTTTCTTCTCTCTGACCTGAAATTCTGCCATTAATTTGCTGATAGAAGGGCCCTCCTTCTCTTTCTATGTTCAGGGATGGAGGGTACACAAGACAATACATCTAAATTCATGTATTCCAGTGTTCCCAGGACTAAACTTGCTCTAAATTTTTCATGTAGGTTCAGGAGGATAGAGGGTAAGGAGAGTAAGCATCAGAAAAATAGAAATATTTTTTTAAAAAGATTTTTATTTATTTGACAGAGAGAGAGGGAGAAAGAGAGAGCAAGAGAGGGAACACAAGCAGGGGGAGTGGGGGAGAGAGAAGCAGTCTTCCTGCTGAGCAGCAGAATCCTGGGATTATGACCTGAGCCAAAGGCAGACACTTAACGACTGAGCCACACAGGTACCCCTAGAAATATTTTTAAACTGGAAAAGTCTCCTATCCTAATGCAGTGCTCTGTAAATCCAGGAAGAAGCAAAGTTTGCAATGTCTCTCAGCCTCCTCCAGCTCCAAGAATCTCCTTCTCTTAAGGAGTCATCTCCCTTCCCCCTCAACTGAGTGGGAGAATAGGGAGGTATAGGGGAAAAAAAAGAAAAGCAGTGAGCAACATCCTCTGTGATAGCCCCAAAGTAAACATAGCAGTTTATTTACATGCATGTTAATTTTATATAAGAAATCCCAGAATCATGCTGTTTTTACTATTTCCTACTCGTTTATCTGTGGAGAAATCCTTCTATTATTCCAGCACCAGAGGAGTGACAAAACAATTTGAGACTTACAATAGGATGTGAAATACGGGAACAGTGACAAGGTGGTCTCAGAGGTACCCGTAGGCACAGTTGTTAGTTCACTCCTCAAGTTCTGAGTCAAAGCTACAGAGGGAGTCTACACAGACAGTTTCAGGAGACTGAACTCCTTAGAGGGTATGTTTTTTCATCCATTTACTCACTCAACAAATATTAAGGAACCTGTACTATGTGTCAGGAATCCCTACTATAGGCTGGTCACTGGCAGCCCAAATATTAATAAGACTGCTCTTGACAGGTGTAAGAACATTCTATCATAATGTGGTTAAACTATAGTGATAGAAATGGAAGAATCTAATAGTAGAATTAAGACATGGCATCCAGTTTACAGAATTAGCTAAGCAAAAGGCTGTGTGTGTGTTGAGAAATAACAAGGCATACATTTGGAACAAATCAATCATTCTGTTGCTGGAGAATAAATTGTGAGGTGGATGCCAGGAGACAACCTGTAGAACCCATCCAGCAGAGCAGCAAGGGTCACTCATGAAGAACCCCGTGTGCTACATTAAGGAATGTGCACTTCACTCTGTAAATGAAAAATGGGGGGCCATAAGCAGAATTCAGTCAAAGGCATATCATAGCCAAACTTATTTATGAAGATACAGCTCTCTGCAAGCTTTGTAGAGGATGAATTGGCAGAGGTATGCAATGAATTGGAGGAGGTAGGGACAGCTATCAGGAAGTCATAGTTGTGGTTACAAGAGAGGTGATAAGGGCCTGAACTAGGGGAGTTGCTGTGGGAATGAAGAAGCAAGGATAGGACTGAGAGCTATGTAGGAAGCAAAAGCAACCACATTTGGTAGTAGATTGAGTAGGGAGAAGGAAAAAAAGGGAGATGTTCAGGATGGCCCTCAGATGTCTTACTGAATTGGTTAGTAAATTGTGGGGCCACCATATCTAGAGAGAGAATATAGGAGGAAGGAAGTTTGGACTCAGAACAACCACGTTGGGTTGGGGAGGGGGTCTCTGAGTGGCATCTAGGTATAGTTTCTAACAAGTCACTCAACAGAAGGATATGCAGGTCAAGCAGGGGGTTGAGATTTGGGAGTTAATAGCAGCAAGGTGATGATTTAAACCATAATTTTGGATCCAGACAGAATGTGAAGAATGAGAAGAGAGCTGAACCAATGGCATAACTTTATGGAACACCAAAATGTCAGAAGAATCGGGAGAGAAGACTGTCCAACTGCAAAAGATCTAGAGGAAAAAAATCATAAAAAAAAAAAAAAAACAGGAAAGTGAGGCCATATGCAAGCCAAAATACTAAAGAGATTCAATAACTTGCATCAAATTCACTAAAATATAGCAAAATGTGATATCTTAAACATCTCATTGGATGTGGAGGTTAAGAAATCACTGGTAAATTTAACTAGACCATCTGAATGGAAATGATGGAGCCAAAAGCCAAGCTGAGTGACATGAAAAGAAATGGGAAGTTGAAAAGTAGAGACAGAAAGTATAGCCCACTTACAGAAGAAGATGTGGATTCAAGAAAAGATTTTAACATTGGAGGAAACTTGAGCAAGTTGTAGACTTAGAGGGGGAAAAGAAGACACAGAATGGAGGGTGATAAATCATGTGACAAATTCCAGAAAAGGCAGTAGACAACAGGATCAGGAGCACCAGTGGAGAGATTGACCGTGAAATGAGAAGAGAACCTTCCAGGAAGAGAAGGGAGTATAATATCTGCAATGTTTTTTGCTGCAAAAATCAGAAAATACAACCAAAGAATCTTAAACAGTAAGGAAACATTATTTTATCAAGATGTCAACAAACAATCCTAAAATTTATATGGAACCAGAAGAGACCCCAAATTGCTAAGGAAATGTTGAAAAAGAAAAATAAAACTGGGGTCATCACGTTGCCTGATTTTAAGCTTTACTACAAAGCTGTGATCACCAAGACAGCATGGTACTGGTATAAAAACAGACACATAGATCAGTGGAACAGAGCAGAGAGCCCAGATATGGACCCTCAACTCTATGGTCAAATAATCTTCAACAAAGCAGGAAAGAATATACAGTGGAAAAAAGACAGTCTCTTCAATAAATGGTGTTGGGAAAATTGGACAGCTATATGTAGAATGAAACTCGACCATTCTCTTACACCGTACACAAAGATAAACTCGAAATGGATAAAAGACCTCAATATGAGACAGGAATCCATCAGAATCCTAGAGGAGAACATAAGCAGTAACCTCTTCAATATCAGCCACAGCAACTTCTTTCAAGATATGTCTCCAAAGGCAAAGAAAACAAAAGTGAAAATGAACTTTTGGGACTTCATCAAGATCGAAAGTTTCTGCACAGCAAAGGAAACAGGCAACAAAACAAAGAGGCAACCCACGAAATGGGAGAAGATATTTGCAAATGACAGTACAGACAAAAGGTTGATATCCAGGATCTATAAAGAACTTCTCAAACTCAACACACACAAAACAGATAATCATATCCAAAAATGGGCAGAAGATATGAACAGACACTTCTCCAGTGAAGACATACAAATGGCTATCAGACACATGAAAAAATGTTCATCATCACTAGCCATCAGGGAGATTCAAATTAAAACCACATTGAGATACCACCTTACACCAGTTAGAATGGCCAAAATTAGCAAGACAGGAAACAACGTGTGTTGGAGAGGTTGTAGAGAAAGGGGAACCCTCTTACACTGTTGGTGGAAATGCAAGTTGGCACAGTCACTTTGGAAAACAGTGTTGAGATTGCTTAAGAAATTAAAAATAGAGCTTCCCTATGACCCTGCAATTGCACTATTGGGTATTTACCCCACAGATACAGATGTAGTGAAAAGAAAGGCCACCTTTACCCCAATGTTCATAGTAGCAATGGCCACAGTCATCAAACTGTGGAAAGAACCAAGATGCCCTTCAATGGATGAATGGATAAAGAAGATATGGTCCATATATACTATGGAATATTGTGCCTCCATCAGAAAGGATGAATACCCAAATTTGTATCAACATGGACAGGACTGGAAGAGATTATGCTGAGTGAAATAAGTCAAGCAGAGAGAGTCAATTATCATATGGTTTCACCTATTTGTGGAGCATAAGGAATAACACGGAGGTCATGGGAAGATGGAGCGGAGAAGTGAGTTGGGGGAAATCAGAGGGAATATGAACCATGAGAGACTGAGGGCTCTGAGAAACAAACTGAGGGTTTTGGAGGGGAGGGGGCAAAGGATTGGGTGAGTCTGGTGATGGGTATTATGAAGGGCACGTATTACGTGGAGCACTGGGTGTGGTGCATAAATAATGAATTCTGGAACACTGAAAAGAAATTTAAAAAAAAAAAAGATGTCAAGGAGCAGGATAGTTATAGGAAATGCTGCTAATTTAGTGACTTAACAACATCATTAAGGACCCAAGCTCTCTCCAGGTTTCTGCACTGGCATCCTGAACACACCAGCTAATCCCCACCATGGTCAAAAGATTACAGCAGTATCTCCAGACTACAGTGTTCCACAGAACAATATCCAAAGGCCAGGAAAAAAAACTCTTCCTTAAGCTCCATTTCGAGCAGGAGAAAAATTTTCCCAGAAGCCCCTCCACAGACTTCCATTCAATGGCCAGAATTTTTTCACATGGCTAAGCCAATACTGAAAAAGGAAGTGAAATAGTCAAAATTAGGTTAGGCTAATTATGATTCAACCACTTGGGCTAGATAAGAGCCCAACCACCCTGAAGAACACAGCCATCAAATACCTGTAAAAATCAGGGTTCTGTTATCAAGAAAGAATGGGTGAGCACAGTTGTTGGGTGGGCAACCAAAAGTGTCTGCCACAGTATGGATAAATGTAGAAAAGTTTGTGTTCAAGGGATAGAGGTTATGCTTAATTTCCTTAGTTTTTTCGACTATTGCTGACAGTAAAGGAACAAAGTTTAAGCACGAAGTTTGAGGAAATAGGTAGGATTTGAAAGTCACTGAGGAAATGAGAAAAAGAGTTGACTAAAGACAAAAGATTAAGAAATAGTGCTAAGGGACAAGCTGAAATGAGAGACTATGAACTCTTCAACATGCCAACCAACATGTGTATATATACTCAAGAACAAGAACAAAGAAGCTAGAGAGTAATAGTACCATTGGTTCTAAGTTGGGATTTTATGGATGATAAGATAGAAAAATAAAGGATGGAAACCAAAGATTCTTATGAAAGAGTGGTTCAGATCTCTGTATAACCCATGGGATCTCGGTTGTATAGAAGAAAAGGGGAGTCATAAAGTTTCAGATAAACAGCAAGAAAATGATGTGGTTAAGAAACAGAATATGAATATGAGGCCAAAGTTTAATGGGAAAGATAGTGTGAGAACAGGACGTTGTGACCAGAGAATAGGATACAACGGTGTTGCCCAAGCAAGATTGGTTGAAGAAAAGAGAGATAAAAGGCGTTGGAGTTAACAATGTCCAGGAGTTTGAAGACTGGGTTGCTGGACTGGATGTATAACAAGTGCTCCAATATCCTAAGATTGCATATGAAATAAATGAGAGTGACTGACAACCATCCCAAAATCATCAGTGACGGAAAGAAATTAACGAGACCTGGAGGCAAAGAACATGGTATAAGTGGGTGGTATGACCTGGAAGGGAAAAGAGCTTCTACCTGAAGATTGATGAGGACTGTCTGGATGTTGATGTGAAAGCCGGGAGAACAGCAACCTTTTTTCTAGGAAGAATCCTGCATGGAATTTAGAAGTACGATCAGTTGCTATTGGTGGAAACTGAAGACAAAATTGAGACTCTGAGGAGATTCAGATATCAGTTAAAAAAAGGAGGTTGAGGAGTCTTCTGAAATCTCTTTGGGGAATCAGAGGAATATATATTAACAACAGAAGCGGGGTAGATGTCACTAACACCCTCCAAAGAATGCTCAGGGCCTTGATAGGAAGAAATGACAGCCTGATTCAACTCTATATCCATTGCAGTTAAGTTTAGGATTCCTCCATTTATTGAGGGAGGATTTCACTGTGGCTAAGACTTTTTACTTTATAAAACATTAACAGTATCATTACTAATGCAAGGAAACCTTCTTATGCCAGAGCAAATAAAAAATAAAGGTGTGAGTTTAGATAGGAGACAACGTGGCTCTGAGCAGGAATTTGTACGTTTCTGCTAAGCTGGCTCCTGCGCGCTCACACTCTCTGTCTTTCTTCATTTGCATTTCTGGTTTCTTTTCTCATTATGGTCACTATTTACTTGACAGATGATAGCAGGCCAGCTGAGGGTGGAGTACCATTAGCATATAAACAAGATTTTAAAATAGCTGGAACAGAGAAGGACTTTAGAGCCTGCTAATCCTTGGAGTCTTGACCTTAGAATAATCAGGAGAAAGTGTACTTGGGCAATTCTCAGCCAGCTTTAAGAATGTCCCTGCCTTGCCTTGGGTGACCTAGGGTGAGTCATCATTTAACTTGGCTGCAAGCTGCCGCCACACTGGCTCTTTTTTTTTTTTTTTTAAGATTTTATTTATTTAACAGAGAGAGATGACAAGTAAGCACAGAGAGAGAGAAAGAGAGAGGAGAGAGAGAGAGAGAGAGAGAGGAGGAAGCAGGCTCTCCGCCGAGCAGAGAGCTCGATGTGGGACTTGATCCCAGAACTCTGAGATCATGACCTGAGCTGAAGGCAGAGGCTTAACCCACTGAGCCACCCAGGCGCCCCACACTGGCTCTTTTATTTAGCTCTATTATTCTAAAAAGATTTAGTGGCAAATATGTAGTACTTGAAGGAAATGTGGAACAGTGTAAAAAGTGAAGACTTTAAACTCAGACAAATCTAGATTTGAATTCCAGCTGCCAGACCTAGCTTGATCTCCCTTAGCAAGTCACTTAAACTCTGAATAGAAGTCTTCACTTAAGGGAAGTCAGCTGTGGGTCAATTTCTCTACGTACATCACCAAATTATTAGCAATATTACCTGCCTCCTGGGGTCAGCTACCCCCCAGTGAAACAGTCTGAGCCCCTACCTAACACGCTAAATTAGAGAATTCTAGTATCCTTTCCAGGATTTACAAGGTGTACGCAAATGTTCTTCAAACTCCTGTAGTCAGCTCATTCCTTACCTCCCCTCACCACCTCCCTCCCAATATGCTGTCCCCTCTCCTTTTCCAGTGAGAACTAGACAGGGCTCCTCCCCCTAAAGTCTCCATACGGCACCAACACAAAGCTTTTCCTGAAGGGTTAGGGCAAATGGAGGCAATTAAGGAAAAGGAAGCCAACTGAGTAGAACATTACACATCAGGCAAGATGGCAGCCCTGCTGACCCCATCCTGAGCTTGTCCTTCGGCGGCCGCAGATCTGGGACCTCAACCTTCCATTGGGAGCTTTCCCTCCTCCTGTCTGTCCTCTGAGTTCCAGGGCCAAAAATCAAACATTTTCTGTTACTTCATGATGTAGGGAACTTCCAGGTCCTGTTGGTCTCACCTCATCCCTCTGCACTTTGCCTTCAGTGGCCACGAAGGCCACTTTAATGTGAGTTTCTACCCTGGGCTCCACCCCAAGTAACACAAAGAGACAGCTTGAAAGAGAAGCTTTGAAATAGCAATTGTTCTTTTACATGTTCCAGATCACAGGTCTGCTCAGAGATCCCGCTCCGGTAAGTAGCTCCTATAAGTGGGAAGGAAGGGAAAAATTATTCTCCCCACTCTCCATCCTTGCAAACTTCTGGGTCCTGGGGTTCTGGGGTTCTATCTTCCAGTTACACATTTATCACCCAAGACGTGTTATTATACCCATTCTATAGATGAGGAAGTTTAAGCTTAGAGAATTAAAACTATTTTCCCAGGTTCACAAGCTAAAAAGTAATTGAGTGAAGGTTACAAGTCAATGTTTGGAGAGCTGGCCCCTCTTGGAAACCAGTCCTCATGCAAAAGCTCAGTTAGCTTGGGACCTCCATGGGGAAAGTCCATGGGACTATGAGGAAGCCCCATCTGTCATGTGAAGAGAGAGAAAAGCTTCACAGAGGAGCATGAAGGAACCAGACATGTGAACAAAGCCTTCTCAGACCTCCCAGTCCATTTTAGGCACCAGCTGAATGCAGACGAGTAAAGGACCCCAAACAACATCGCATGGAACAGAACCATCTGGCCAAACCCTAACTGAGTTCTTTACCATTCCCATTTTGAAGCCTAAAAGGTTAGAAGCCTTTGGGAGGCCCCAATAAGGAAGGTGGGTCACTCAAAAATCAAACTGCTTTCTCACAAATTCCTCCTGAAGAATCTACCAGAGCAATGGCCAAAAATACATAGCTTTTGCAGGAATGCCCAAAGGTAAAGCAGATTCTGGCTGAAAACTGTCCCAAACCATGGTTTGAAATTTCAGGGGGAAAAAACCCTAATTATGTCTCTGTCTATCCATTTCATAGTTACATTGTATATGTGAGTCTATGTACCTATGCTTAACCTCCTCTACATGGACACTGCTAAGAACTGCGGAAGGTAGCCAAGTAGTACTCTGTAAAGGAGAGACTACTGACTCCACGTCAAAGAAAGCAATTTTCCTAACTTCCATAACTTGAGAAATGGCATCATACATTCATTTATGTAAGATTTGTTCATGAAGCATCCACTTTGTGCCACAGTTCTAGGCCCAGTGGATTCCGCCACCAAAAAGGGCAGCCATGGCCCTGCTCATGAGGAAGTTCAACTCTAATGCCAGGAAGACAGGCAACAAATAAGGAAACGATTCAATAAAACAAAAAGGGGGGGTGAGGCATGGTAATAGTAAGAATTATGAAGAAAACAAAGTATGAGGCAGGGGTAGAGCATGACAGGGGGTGGGTAGGGAGGAGGCAGGGCGGAACAGGGAGCAGTGTCTACTTTCAACGTTTTCTCTGAAGGAGTGACTTTTGTGCGGCAAAGACTTAAATAAATCAAGCAAAGGAACTGTGTGGAGAAATAGAGGAAGAATGTTCCAGGAGCTGGGGAAAGCATGTGTAAAAGACTTGAGGGAGAAAGAGGCTTGGACTCCACAGGACAGAGCAAGTGGGCAGTGTGGCTAGAGGGAAGAGGGGAAGGAGGAGACTGGAGAGGTGAATGGATCACATGGTGGAGACCTTCGTATCACAGAGGGGAGCGTGGATTTTATTCTAGCATGTTGTGGGAAAGCATCGGAAGACTGAGCATTCATGCTGGCCTGGTATATGACAAATGGGCTCTGGAAGGAGAAGCAGAAAAGCACAGAGGAGCTGCTGGAAGGTTACTGTGATTGTCTGAAAGAGCAATGATAGTGGCCTGCACCTCAGTGGGAAGAAACGATAAGATTGTGTTTTGAAGGTAGAGTACCTCAATTACACATACACAATTATCATTCAGATCAAGCTCCTCAGCTCTGGGATTTGGAAGCATTTCCATTTTTTAAACTGACGACTGAAGGAGCTGGCTGGGTACTTCATCAATGCCCTGGAAGGCAATGTTTGGCACTCCAAGCCTGCCCCCTGAGTGCAGAGACACCCGAATCACCAGGACAGCTCTTGGGCAAGGAGACAAGTGGATTTTATTTGACCCCAAAGGGAAGCTCCATATAACCATGTGCCAGTCATGACTCTTGCTTCTCTGCCTAGGCAGATGGATTGGATAACTTTCCAACCAGTCACACAGCTACCCAATGGGTTTGTCCTATCTTCCATCTTGCAGAAGATCTCCAAGGACACATTCCTTGGAAAACAACACAACTGAACTTTTCATAGCCTGACCAATACTCCTTCACATGCGGAACGAGTTTTGGGGAAAGAAGAGGACCAATTTGCCTAAGAAACTCAGTGTCTTCTGGGAAGAAACCTAGACTCCCACAACTTTTCCCCCAAGATTTAAAATGAGAGAGGGGCTCCTTGGTGGCACAGTTGGTTAAGCATTGATTCTTCGTTTCTGTTCAGGTCATGATCTCAGAGTCTCAAGATGGAGCCTTGCATTAGGCTCCTGGAGTCTGCTTAAGACTCTCTCTCCCTCTCTTTCTGTCCCTTCCCCCCCAAGTGCTCTCTCCCTAAATAAACAAATACATCTTTTTTTTTTTTTTTAAGATTTCATTTATTTATTTGAGAGACAGAGATCACAAGTAGGCAGAGAGGCAGGCAGAGAGAGAGGAGGAAGCAGGCTCCCTGCCGAGCAGAGAGCCCGATGCAGGGCTAGATCCCAGGACCCCGGAACCATGACCCAAGTCGAAGGCAGAGGCTTTAACCCACTGAGCCACCCAGGTACCCCTACACAAATAAATCTTAAAATTAAAATAAAACAAGGAAAAACGGCAGTAGCCCTCACCATGTTTCTTTGGCAAAAGATGATTCCAAGTCCCCAAAGACACCAAAGCAAAGGAACACCATGCTAGGGACCCAGGCTCATATAGGAGCCCAAGATTCATGGGGCTGGACCAGTTCTGGCGTAGCACATGGTTGAGGCAGAAGAAGCCTTGTGGCACAGTCTCCAAAGCCATGGTAGCACTTGGGAATGATGCTTGGGAGTAGAATGTGAACTTAGAGAGCTGTGATTTTGGAGCTTAAGCATGCCATTCCTCAACAGTAGTGACAATAGTCAAGACCTGTAAAGACAGAAGAGCACTGGCAAAGAGTTGTCAACAGTGGTGCCACGTGGCAGTGAGACAAACAAACAGCATAGCACAGATCAGATGCTGCCTTACCACCACCTTTCTTGAAAGCATCTCCGGATCCCTTTGGGCAACATGAGCCCCTGGTCTTCGTGGACAAGAAAGAGGGCCCCAAGATGAGATGTTGTGTTTCTCGGAGGTGCCTGGGTGGCTCAGTCAGTTAAGCAGCTGCATTTGGTTAAGGTCACGATCTTAGGGTCCGGGATCAAGTCCCTCATTGGGCTCCCTGCTCAACAGTGACCCTGCTTCCACCCCTCTCCCCTGCTCCTTCTCTCTCTCTCTTAAAGAAATAAAATCTTATATAAAAAAAAAAAAAAAAAAAAGGATGAGATCCTGTACCTCTTTAAAATAAGACTAGATGAGAACCCTGGTGATTAACTGAGGTAACAAAAAGCACCATGTACTTGGTAATGGACATACATGTGGCATACCATGTATGTGGTAACACATGCATATGTATACCTTACACAGAGGGTTAGAACATACTGACCAACAATCATAAAAATGTGGCACCCACTAAATGTACCTAAAGGGAAATAGGTGCTTTTATTTACCTTTTTTCAATTGTATTTATTTGCAAATTTTCTACAATGAGCCATACATTACTTTCTCTAAAAAAAAAAAAAAAAAAAAAAAAACAACTAAAGCAAATATAAAGAAGAGACTATTTAGTCTACACTCCTCACTCTGCCAGACAAGTGCCCCCCAGTGGTGACCCCAGGAACTTCTAATCCATGATGACTTCCGGCTGTTTTGGTGGCCCCTGTGGACCACCAGAGTGGTGATTCCTGGGCCGGTGAGCAGCCAGAGCCCACCATCCCCTCAGCAGAAACATGAGCCAGACTGTCTTCTGACTGAAGGGAGCTTCCCCAGGATGGAACAGGATGAGTGTCACGTCCTATCCCCACCTCCTGTCGCTGGTCAGGGCTCCCTCCGCAGTCCAGGTGTGGCCCCGTGAGGTGACCACACCGGGATGTCCGGTGGGATCTCCCGCACAGATTCTCTGCTCCCACGTGTGTATTTTACATGAAGTTTCACTTCAGGCACCAGGTATCACACCCACGGAGCAACAGTTAGACCTTCTGTCGTGTGATTTGCATGCCACAGACATTTATACGTTCTACCTTCACAGGGTCACAGCTCTGATCTGAAGGCTGAGGGGGACACAGAGATAACCCCAACTCTGCCTTCAATGACCCCCACCCCCCGAACAGAGGGAGAACAGGAAACCTAGAAGAGCCTCTGACACAGGTAGAACGCGCTGTTGACATAGAGATAGACAGGTAAACTCGTGACTGACTTCCTCCACGCCAACCACAACTACCTCTTCCCTCTGGCACCGGGTCCTGCCTTCAGGCTTCTCTCAGGGAAGCCCCTTGCATCCATTCCCACTACTTCTGCAACCGTTCTGTTCTCACCAAGACTCACTTACCAGGCTCAAACAGCCTTTCTTTCAATCCATTCTGTTGCCAGAAGGATATTTCAAAAATCCATGTTTTCCCCCTCTCTTCATTAAAAACAGGCAACTGACTTCCTGCTAAGGGGTCTTAGCTCTCTGGCACAGCATTCAGTGTCTTGCCTACTACAACCTATCATCCCAGGCCAAGCTTTCTCTATTGCTTTTTCTTCCTGCCTCCGGCCCCCCAGCAAACGCCTATAGCCGTCTGCCCCCTGCCCCACCTCCCCCGCCCCAGCAGGCACACCCAGACCACTAACAACACTAGACTTACCAGCACTCCTCCAATACAAAACAGGAAGATCCCTTTCCTTCACTCTCCTTGGCAGTGTTCTAGTCATTCTTCAAAGCACAATTTAAATGTCTCCTTTTCCATAGAGCCTTCTTCAGACCTCAGGTGAGAATTAATCCTACCTGGGATCACAATAGCTCTTGGCTTATATCTTCTTTATTGGACTCATCATACCATGCTTTGCCATCCTCCACTTAACCTTGGGCTCCCGGAAGACAAGTATCACATGTCACTCCCCTTTGTATCCCTCACAGTAAAGAACCAGCATACAGTGGATACGTGTTTGCTACCTATTGAATGAAGAAGAAAGTCATTCTTTTCTGTTTTCAATACAAAAAACCATATATATATATATATGAAACATCACTGTTCAGGCAATAGTCCTCAGATCCTACATGGTTATGAAGTACTAATTGGTCCAAGAATTAACATCCTGATATAAATCTTTACAATTTAATTTTTTTTTTACAATTTAATTTTGTTCACTGAATTTACATACATTGATATGTCTCCTTCTTCCTGTAAACACACACACACACACACACACACACACACACACTACTGATTCTGTCATCTCCCAAAAGAATCCAGACTAGTACACCATCCACCCTCCACAGGCCAGAAAAATTAGCAACTCCTGCTGGTTCAGAGGGCCTGGCCTGGGTGGATAATTCGCATCAACCCAGTACAGTTATTCATACAGGAACACTTTTTCCCAAGCCCTTGGTGTTTCTTCCAAATGGAGGGACATCCATCAGTGTGACACTCCTGGCCCTCTCCACTCCCCACTGGGGAGTTAATGGTGGAACCAGAGGAACCACACAGAGCCGCCCAGCCCCTTCCTCATCTTCTAGTTCCTCCTGTCTTTTTCCACTCCTGAAGCAGAAACGTTCCCAGCCAGTGCCTTGTGCGGTTCATGTGAACTCTTTCCATTTGTTCTTCCAGCTAATTCCCTGTCTCCCTAAGGCAGGTGGGCCGGGGCTGGGACAGATTTGCAAGACAGATGCTGGGTCCGTACTGTACCCTTCAGAAGCATAAAACCCTGTTACCAGGTCAAAATTGTGATGCTTGGTTCCCACTTTTATAGGACGAGGAGTATTCTGGGAGGTTCCTGAGTCCCTGGTGGAAACACTGGGCCTATTTTCCAGAGATGCCCAGACATGTCTGAATTCCAGTGTTGGGGGCAGGGCACCCCTAAGGCAGTTACGGTGCTGCCCTCGATGAGCAGGGTCCTCCAAATCTCGTTTGCTGGCCAACCCACTTCCAAATCTGACCTCTGGGCTCCTCTCCTCTGTCTCTCCGTCTCTGTCTCTCTCTCCACTTTACTCGCCCAAAACTAGGAGGAGGTGTGCAAGGCCTGAGTTGTAAAGGAAGGCCCAGGCATGAGTCAGCCTGGGGATATTTTCCCTCTGCCTCCCAAGCAGATGATGTATTTTATACTTTGCCAGTCCTCGGCAGACTCGAGACCTTTAGCCTGTGCCGTGTGCATTCACCTCCCTTGTGAAGGAAACCTTCCAGCACAGAGCGAGCCCCTGGCCATGGGCAGTCCTGCAGCCTGAACTCCGTCCAGGTGGCCGCCATGTCTGTGGGGTGGGGACAGAGAGTGGGTGAGGTGGGTGGTGCACCTGCCCTTTTGGCCTTGGCCAGAGAGAGGCCCTCTCCCTACAGCAGCTCTAGTGGCACGCTCCGCTTGTAGGGAAATTCCCTGCACGGAAACCCCGTCCTGTCTGCCAGCTTGAGCCAGCTCACTTCCTTCTCTGCAGCTCATTTTCTAGGGAGGGCACAGAGGAGGAAGGCTGTGCGGGAACAGGGTGTTTAGGGCACAGAGAGTCAGGAAGGGTTTCGTTCTTTTCCAAAAAAGGACTGAGCCTGCAGAGCCTGGGAACTTCCCTTCCCAAGCAGGGATGCGGAGGACAGAGTCATGGATGCTGGAACTGGGGCCCGGATCATGTCTCCTCCAGACCATAAGAGGCCTCTGATGCCTTAACCTCCTTCTTCCTTCTAGAATATATGTGGCCAATGGTGTGGCTGCAGATTCCGGGGAAGGCAGTGCGGAAGCCTACTGGACCCTCCCCCTGTCTTAGGGTCCAAGAGACATACACCAAGAGACGTACCTGGCAAGATGCTGCCAGAGGGACCCCAGAGAGTCCAAGGGGACCTTAGGACGAGGGGCGCTGCTGGTGTGAGGTCTGGGGTTACCCTTTCCCCAACATCCTGCCCAGCTGTCTCCCCCATTTTGACCAAAACGAAATGTCAAGTGATGGGGAGGATATTTGTTAGTCTGTAAACATGTTTATATGAGAAATGTCACATAGATTTATTTACTTTCACTGACTCTGACTCCAGTCCCGTGGGAAATCCAACCAACGTTACCACAGCCCCCACACCCTCCCCAGAATTGTGCAAAGGGCCCCAGGGATGCTTCTGCTGCCCTAAATAGTCAAGAGGCCCCTGGTTACTGGTTACAGCACTGTGCCCTCTACAAGACCTTTTGAATCTAACTTTGCTGTGACTAGAAGAGGGAGACTAAAAGTCCGATCCCCCTGGGGCCTGGGTTTTGTCCCTGGGGTCTTGCACCATCCCCTCCAAAACCTTGCCAGCTCCCCAGAGACACTGGCAGCGGTTCCCACTCTTGGAGGGGCTCTCTGGTTACCACTGCCTTCCCAGAGAAAAGGAGCCTCTCCCTCTGTCCTCTCAAAGGTCCTCGCCCCCAAGAAGCCCCACATAGTGTCTGTGACCTCACCCTGGAAGCTGGCAGGGCAAGTAATATCTGAGATAATGATTTATTTGACTATCACAGTATTTTTAATTTTTTTAAATTGTTGCCACATTAGAGGATGACACTTAAAATGTAGATTTCTGACTCTTCTTGAAAAACCAAAAACATGGCAACGGAGGCCCATTTGATGGGCCCTTTCCTGAACACCTGTTAGGTTCCAGGTGCTACTCTGGGTCCTGGAGCTAAAAGGGTAAACAGACAGATGAGGTGCCGGCTTTCAGGGGGCTTACATTCTATTTAATGCTGGGGACATAGAAATAAGCATTGACACAGAAATAAGCAAATAACGTGGAGGTGGGGGGGTGCTGATGAGAAACCAGCTACAAACCAGTGATAAACAAGATCCTTTCCAACAATGATGAGGACCAAGAAGAAAATACACCAAGGTGTTAGTGGGGAGACCGAGAGCTCATTTAAACTGCGAGCTCATGGCAGCTTCTCCACGGAGGTGTCGTTTGAGCTAAGACCTAAGTGACAAGAAGGAGTCTGGCCCACAGATATCTATAGGAAGAGCAACCAGGCAAGGGGAGACACCAAGTACCAAAGCCCCATGCTGGGTGTAGACTCGACTTCTAGGAGTGACGGACAAAATGCCAGTGGGGCTGTTTGGTTGACATCCAAGCTGTGGTCGAGGGCTTGAATTCAAGGAAAGAAGGACAATGAGGTTTGAAAGCCTTTGCAGAGGAGAGAAGGAAGTGCTGGAACAGAACAGGAAGTCGTGCGGCAGGTTGGATCTAAGGAGAAGGGGGCCAACTAGGGATACTCCCACCATGAGGAAGCATGGCCGGTGGATTCTAGAAGCACTGGCATTGGATATGGAGTTTTAAGCTTCCCTTTTATGGGTTATAATTTTCTTGTGGTAGCATCAGGTCCTTGGAAAAATTATCTACTCACTATTGCCCTGAATTAGCTGTTTTTTGGAGATACAGTGTAGGCTGTGTTCTTGTTTGGAGGGCTGGCCCATATGGAGCCCTAGAGTAGGGGTTCCAAGGCCAAGGTGATCATCGGAACAAGTCTAAGTTAGGAGGAGCTATATGAAACCGAAATGACTCTAGGGACATGGGAACATTTTTTGGTGATTTTCAGAAACACATGGGGAACAGGAGTCTTGAGACTCTGACCATGGCAGTGACTACTAATGGCTGGAAAGCTTCTCGAAAGAGAAAAGGAACTAAGCAAATGAATGAAATTTAGATCATATTTGGAAGACCAGAATTGGATCTCTGACCCAAAATGCAAACCCTTCTTTCAAGAGTTCCCTTGGCTGTTCTCAAACCTGCAGTCAATCATTGGGCTTCCCAAAGCAATGAGCAGAACAGCAGCATGTCCCCGCTCCTACTGGGCCACGTGGCTCTTGCTAAAGGCACCCCCGGAAGGAGGGTCGTCCTGTGGCCAAGCTTGCTTGGAAGGCCTGACTCATCTCCCGATACAATGCCACAATGCCGGGGTAAAGAGGCAGAGGAAAGCACGGCCCATGGGCCCCGTGGAAGGCCTGGTGAGGGAAGGGGGATGGGTAGGATGACGTCCCATCTAGTAGCACAGTCCACGGGTTGTGGTCTAGGGGCGTGGGATGCATCAGTGATTCCTGTCCTAGTGGAGCTGATATTCTAGCAGGGGAAAAGAGATAATAAATAATAAAAGCACAGCAAGTAAGTCAATGACACAGTATGGTGGGAAGAGAAAGTGCTTTAGAAAGAAAATGTGGCACGAGACGAGGGAGATCAGGAGTATTAGGAAGAGGGGCCATTGCACGTTTAACATGGTGGTCAGAATTAGGTGACATTTGAGCACAAACTGCCAAGCGGTGAGGGAGAGGAACACTCTTGGCAGAGGGAAGGGCCAGCGCTAAAGTCCCAAGATGGGAGTGTGTCTGATGTGTTTCAAGAACAGAGGCCAGTGTGTCTGGGCTGTCAGAGGGAGCACAGGGTAATGTAGGAGCCCGTGGGATAAAGAGGTGATACAGGCCAAGTCACACAGGGCTGAGCCACTGTTAGAACTTGGAAGCCACCGGCTGAACAGAAACCACCGTGAGCGCCATTTCAGGGAGTGGGGAGGCGCTGCTCATTTTCATCTCTGAGCACCTGGCCTATTCCCTGTCCCTAGCAAGTCCTTGTTGCGTGACTCACCACATATGAAATGCGCGCTTTAGGGTGGCCCTGTGCACGGGTCAGTGCTGAGTCATCACGTCGGCCCCTCTTCGCCCGGCCCCACAGCTTCCATGCCCCCTCGGGCCCTGCAACATCCCTGATACAGTATCAGCCACCGCCCAAAGCCCCGTCCTTATCTGCCCTAAAGGGACATGTCACATGCTTCCAGAGACCACATTACATAAAATGCTTGGAGAAAAAAGGCTGGGAATGCAGGTCAGTGTGACCTAATGACAGGAGCCAGGGGGTCAGCCTTACTCCCAGGCCCTCCATCCCTGACTCTGCCATTTACGGCTCTGCTCTCTGCAGCCCGGCCCCCTCCCCCCTCTCCCCCCACCACACGTTCCCTCAAACCCCTGTTCTCCCCCCCTTGCCCTTCTTCCCTTTTGCCTCATCTTCTCCCCTGCCCTCCGACCTTCTCCCCTGCCCTCCGACCTTCTCCACACCCCTCCCCTCCCCTTCTCTCCTGAGTCTCTCGCTTCTCTCCCTGAGTTCTTTCAAGGAGCACTAAAGATTTCCTCAGGAAGGAATCCCAGCACAGAGGCAAGACAGGCAGGAGGCCCGCTAACAAGCAGGGGAGGTCGGCCTACTCGTTCCCCTCTCCTGTGATACAGCGAGTCGGCACACCCGATGTTTCCCAGGGCCAGGCCTGCCAGGCAGCAATGGAGGAAAGGAAGGAGGGGCCGCAGCCCTGCCGAGGCCCTACCCCTACCCCAACCCCAACAGATGGGGCAGCTCGGGTCTGCCTGTTCTTGAGGACCTTTCTCCCAGGAAAGAGCAGAGCGACGCCTCCGGGCTTCTGGGCTCTCCACCAGGGAACTGGATGTGACTGCACAGGGGAACGCTATAATGAAGCTTTGCAAATGCTTCTCAAATGATCAGATCCCGCCAAAATCTTGCTTAAACTCTCAGGGTTACAGGAACCAGCCTCACGTTTACTGGAAGAGCTCTTGCTGCCCTTCACTGACTCTATCCTTGGGCACTTGCCAGCCTCACAAAGCAGAGAGCAGCCCTCACCTGCCAGCCCTACAAATGCCCCCACCCCACCCCCTCCCCTGTCCCTCCCCAGACCCAAAGAGCACAAACAAAGCCGATGAATACACAGGTGCTCCAGAAAAAGAAACACTTTAGACGAATGACCTTGGCTCCAAGGTCAGCAGGGTCAGCATGCTCCTTAAAATACACATCTGTCTGAACCAAAGCCCCATTTTCAATCCCAGGGGAAAATCTAATGCCTGCCTTGAGATCTCTGCAAATCACAAGGGAATCTATTCTCCTCACTCACCTCAGGCTCCAATTTCCTGCCCTCGACGAATTCTCGTACTCCGGTCTCCATAATTCTGCATCTTCTTAACCCAACCCTATCTTCTTGCTTAAAAAGCAATTATTTTTACAAGCATTGCACATTAGCCGGATTTTTACTGATGGTTTGTAGGTCACGAGGACTGGGTTACATGTGCTCACCGCTCAGCAAGCCACCTCCCATCTGATACTAGATGGGCCATTTTTGGAACATTCTCTAGGGATTTCTCCCTGGCTGTGCCTTCGTGGGCAGCACCAAGGCCCCTCTCGCCTTCTCTCCTCCAGAAATTCTTCCCACTCCTCCCGCAGGGCAGAGTGGCTCCCTCCCATCTGGGTTTGCCACGGAAGGGAGACCTGCTGGCTCTTTTGGGAATGTCAGTTTTCAGAGACGCTTGCTTTAAGTGGTGATCCTTTTTCTTTGTCTCGCCATGAAAATCCTAACTTTAATTCCAATTCATTGGCAAGCAAAGGAGAGGTCTTCTATTTCCCTTTATAAGCTCACCTCCTAATTGGTAGCATTCTCTGCCTACTACCCTGGAGGCCTGAGCCTCCAGTTCCATTCATGGCTAAATAAATAGATGCTGCCACCTAGGAACTCCACTGCTCCGCCCTCTACCGCCCACTGCCCCCCCAACAGGACCTGCACACTGGTGCTTATAAATAACATAAGTAATGTCTTGACCATTACCACCTTATAAACACTATAGATGCCTATGTCGCCAAGTGACCTTAGCCAAGGGGCTTAACCCAGGTGCTAGGAGACCCTGAGGAAGCCATGCATAGCTGCAGAACATCTATGAAGCCCCTAAAACTGCATGCAGCCATGTGCATTCTTCTGCAGATAGGGTTTGTAACTTTAAGAAGATATTCCCCCGCCAAAACGTTTTAACCATCTCAGATGGACTGTGAACAGGACTGAGATCTGTTTCAACAATGCAGGCTGAGGGGCTAAAGCCTCCTCAAACCAGGTCACTATCTAATTGGCATTTTGGGAAAGAGGCAAAATCATTACAAAAAGACGTACGTCTTCAAAAATCTTTGCTCTGGGAGTTGTTAAAAAAAATCAACAGGAGTTAAGGAGCAGGGAAAATAAAAATACAAATTGTTGTGGGTTGTTTTTTTTTGGAGAGTTTTTAAAGATGTGATTCGATAAGCTGATGCCTCAGAGCTAATGCCATTTCACAGACATCTACAGAGTAATTCTGAAACAGAGATGTTTACTCCTGTATTTCACATTTTGTGGAGTCTGATTTTATAATCTTAAATATTAACCATAAAAACAAAGATGAATCGGATACATAGATTTATTGTATTCATTGTGGAGCAGCTTTGCTCAGATAAAAGAACTGCAACAAATGAGCCCAAAGTTAAGGATGGATGGAAGCCTGGAGCCAATTAAAACTAAATGGGAAAGAGATTTAAGTCTGAAAATTGAAGATAAGGGTTGGCAATTATCCTGCCATCTAACCAAACACACAACAGCTACTGTTCTGGATGATTTGATGTATTTTTAATTATCATACCAAGCATTTGACTCTTGTTAGAAAAATAAAATTGACCATTAAAAAAAAAAAATCAGCTCTTTCCCCGCATAATTCAGACAGAGAAATCTCTCTTTCTGCCCACACGGTGCATCTCTATAGAGGCACAGTGGTGGGGTGCTGTTAAAATAGTACCATCCATCACAGAGAGAGTGCTCCCCATCGCCTGATCTGTGTTTACCTCCTATTAATTCTCCATTGAATGTGGAAATGTTTAGTTTTGCCTCATTTACATTGTTAATGGTCTTACACTAGATTATAAGGAACAGTTGAAACAGAAAGCCTTGAGAGTGCCACAGAGCTGAAAAGCTTTCGCCGAACTTACCCTATGGAAGACAATACCGCCCTTAGGTTCCAGGCAAGGGGACCCCTAGGCTAGACCTACGTGCACTTCACACACGCGCTTAGGAAGATTCCGTGAACACCTCTCGCGCTTGGGATCTGGTGCTCGGGATAGGTATAGAGTAACCGGCAATCCCAAACATCTAACTCTTCTTTCGAGCCCCCTTCAGCCCCAGGGAAATATTTCACATCTCTTGTCCCCGTCACCTGCTTCTGAATGCCATGAAGGTTCTTGGGTTTCATCCTGCAGACATTGAGCCTTGGGGAGAATTTGAGGAACAGAGGCATTTAGGTATAAGAGAGGAGACAAATTAACCTGTCAGATCCTTCCTCATGGTATAAATGCAATAGTTGGTGCATACCCAATGATTGTTTCCTGGTAAGTGCCAGGTGTCTCTTATCTTCCCCCTCTTTGTATTCTAATTTAAGGTTCCAGAAGTATTCACAAATGACAGTGGTGCTGGCAACAGATGCAGCTAGCAGCTGAGGAACATCGTGCAGTATTAAATAAATCCTATTACCCTCAAATTTGTGTGTATGATTGAAGCATGAAACCAGTATTTATACTGGTAACTAAAAGAATATTGAATGTTAAAGCTAGACATTGTTTTATTTTGGTAAAAATACTTTTAAATATTGAATTACATTTCAAGAAATTCCAATTAAGATTCAACTTTATTGAAAATACTTACATGTAATATTTCTTAAGGGAACCTAGAGTAGACATACTTTGACATGCCCATTCTTTCCATTAGGTACAGCTAAAACCCTGAATGTTATGTGTAAAATGAAGATCAGAAGACTCTGAAGGACAAAGAGAAGGCAGACTGGGGAGAGATGTCAGAATCCAAGGAATGACAGTGATCAGTGCCTTGGATTATGTTTTTGCCTCATATATTCCAGACTTGGAGCTAAACAACCCAGCAACTCAGAAGCCCCAACAGGCAGACAAAACAAGTGCCAACAGAGCCAGCTCTTTCACCAAAGGAACAGGAAAGCAACAGACTTGCAGACTGGAATCTTATTAGACTATCACCACTCCAGCCCAGCCAGACTCCATCAAAAAATAGCTGTGGCCCCATCCATGCCAGAAAATTCCAAGTGGGAACCTAAACTTCCCCTTCATGAGACCATAATGAGGTGCCCCCAACACACCCGGTGGTGTCGGAGAAAGTCCAATATGATGCCTGGACCCTCATCCTCAGTGGCCAGTAATGAGCTCCCCACACCACATGGTGTTTATAGAGTCCACATTGAGAGCCTGAATTTCTGCCCTCCTCCAACAAAAATAAGAAGCCCCTCTCCTTCTCCTCTGGAAGGAGGCCTAGAGGGAATCAGGACTTTCACCAGCACCCAGTAGTAACAAAACCACCTTAACTGTACAGTGCGTAGGGGCCAGAACTCCCACCTCCACCTGATGGTAACAAAAATAAGGCACCTCCAAGGTCAGTGGTCAACAAAGAACAGATGGAGAACCTAGACTTCTACCTCACCTTATAGTCATAATGTGATGACTGCCCAAAAAACGACAGCAAAATGGGTTTACATAAAAACTAGAATCGCAGAACATAATGGGAAAATGTTCAAGTTTCATTTGAAAATTATTTATCCTATCAACAACCAGGAAGATCTCAAACTGAATGAAAAATATACAAATAATAGAGCCAAGATTCAGATGAAAGAGCTGGTAGAGTTACCCAACAAAGACTTTCAGGCACAGCCATGAAAAGGTGCTACAGTGAGCAATTACAAAGAGCATGAAATAAATAAAAATATAAAAATATATAAAAAGCCTGGGGTGCCTGGGTGGCTCAGTGGATTAAGCTGCTGCCTTCAGCTCAGGTCATGATCTCAGTGTCCTGGGATCGAGCCCCGCATCGGGCTCTCTGCTCCGCGGGGAGCCTGCTTCCCCTTCTCTCCCTGCCTGACTCTCTGCCTACTTGTGATCTCTCTCTCTGTCAAATAAATAAATAAAATCTTAATATATATATATATATATATATATACATATATATATATATATAAAGAGAAGATGGCAACAACAAAATAAAATCAAAATGGAATTCTAAAATACACTCACGCAAACCACAGGAAAGCAGGGAAAAGGAAACAGAAAAAAAAAAGAATGAAAAAACAAAAAAGACTTCAATAAATAAATAACCTATATAATAAATAAATAAATAACCTCCTTTAAATAACCAAACTAAATGTTGATGATCCATTTGTCTTTCTCCATCTGACTGAATTCACCTAATTCAAGCCTTCTAGGTCCATCCATGTTGTTGCAAATGGCAAGATCTCATTCTCTTTATGGCTGAGTAATATTCCACTGTGTATATTTATGTGTGTGTATCTATGTGTATGTATGTATATATATATATCATATATATGTGTGTGTATATATATATATGTATATATATCACATCTTCTTTATCCATTCATCTATCGAAGGACACTTGGGTTGCTTCCATAGTTTGGCTGTTGTAAAGGATGCTTCAATAAACATAGCGTGCGTGTATCTCTTTGAATTAGTGTTTTTGTTTTCTTTGGGTAAATACCTAGTAGTGGAATTACTGGATCATATGGTATTTCTATTTTTAATGCTTTGAGGAATTTCTGTACTGTTTTTCACAGTGGTTGCACCAATTTGCATTCCCACCAACAGTGCACAAGTGTTCATTTTTCTCCTGGCCAACACTTGTTACTTCTTACCTTTTGACATTAGCCATCGTGACTGGAGTGAGGTGATAATCTCATTGCAGTTTTGATTTGCATTTCCCTGAGGATTAGTGATGTTGAGCACCTTTTCATGTGTCTGTTGGCCATCCCAATGTTTCCTTTGGAAAACAGTCTATTTAGGTCCTCTGGCCATTTTTTAATTGGATCTAGAGCGAGGCAAAGAATTCGTGACTTTACACCCAAAGCACTATCCAAAAAAGGATAAAATAATAAATTTCCAGGGATTAAGGAGTGAGTGGGGGAGAAGTGTATGGTTATTAAAGGTCAACATGAGGAATTCTTGTGGTGATGGGAAAGTTCTTTATTTTAACTGTATCAGTGTTAATATCCTGGTTGTGAAATTGTACCAGTCTTATAAGATAGTACCATTAGAGGAAACTGAATAAAGGGGACATGGGATGTCTCCTTCTTACCTTTTATAATTGCATGTGAATCTACAATTATCTCAAAATAAAAATTTAGTTGAAAAATTACATTCAGGGGTACCTGGGTGGCTCAGTCAGTTAAGCATTTGACTCTTGATTTTGGCTCAGGTTATGATCTTAGGGTGGTGAGATCCAGGTCAGGCTCCACCTTCAGGGAAGAGTCTCCTTGAGATTCTCTCTGTCCCTCTCCCTCTGCTTCTCTCCCCATTTATGCACACACACACACACACACACACACACACACACACACTCTCTCTCTCTCTCTCTCTCTCTGAAATAAATGAATAAATAAAATCTTTAAAAAACATTCATAACTATTTTCATTATTTGCAATTTGGTTTTTTCTTTTAAATTTATTATGTAATTATAAATGCTTTAAAAAAACTTTTCTAGTAACATATATGAAAAATAATATTAAATGTTCACTTTCAAACATTTACATTCATTGATAACTTAAATGAAAACACACTCAAATGTCACCCCTTGTTTAAAAAAAAAAAAATCTTTCCATGGCTTTCCAAGGTGTATAGGATAAGAACTCCTTACTTTAGCATTCCTGGCCATTTTTCTTCCATCAATCTTTGCCCATCAACCTGGACTCATCCTCTACTGCTCCCCACTTGCCCCCACCCCTCTCTCCAACATTTACGTATGTAAAGTTCCTTACTGTGCCTTGCTGTTTAGTGGTTTTTTTTTTTTAATTTGGCTCACTGTGCTCCCCCCCAAAGACCTTCACAGCTTTCAAAACGTCAATACTTTATATCCTTCAAGATTCAGCTAAATCCATCTCCTCTAGGAATTCTTGCTTATTCCTCCCTTAAGCCCAGGACAGAGAGATTTGCCCTCCCTCTGCAGTCACACTGTATATTGTACATCTCTCTTGGTATCTAACTTTCAGCTGCTTACACTTCTTTTTCCCTCTTCTGGTCTGTGAGCCCCTGGAGGATAACCACATTTGCATTTTCAATGCCTCAAATAGCGCCTGACACATAGGAGATGGTCAAGCAGATGTTTATAGAATGAATGGCTGAATACCCAGCTCACATGACTCCCCTATTCTGTTGGTTTCCTTGTTCTCCCTTTTTCTCATCTTTCCCCTCAATAAAATTCATTACTAATTCTTCTGAAGTCCTTTAGACTTTGTTTGTAAAACTAATATGGAATAAATACATGATCTTGTAGTCAGTTGTGTGGAAGCTCACTTAAGGGTCCTCAAGGATGGGGATTTTTCAGACACACTTTAGATAGCTCAAAGAGCTCAAAATTGATTGGTAAACAAATTGCTCAATTGGTTGAATGAAAGAATGACCTTGAAATACCTTGTAAATTACACAGTGTCGACTTTTGGGGGTTTTGTGCTTTACTTTGCTCCAGGATGTTTTACAGGGAGAAACAGAGAGAGAGAGAACAGAAAGATCCATGAAAACCATATAAAAAGCACAAACAAAAAAAGAATGATTTTGTGGTTGGTATCATGAACATCACTGTCCAGTTTTGAGTTTGGGGTTAAGTCTTGTAAATTTCTCTTTGGAACTGATGGAAGGAGGGAGGGTGAGAATCATCATTCCTCACTTCTTAGGGAGGAACCCCAGTTTGAATCCTGTTGTTCATGTATAGAGAAGAAAGAGACACAAAGACATACCAAAATCATTAACAGGCACGTTTTGGTTTTATGTACAGTCCCAGCTTTGAGGAATTTACAACTGTAATCGTTCCAAGTGTTTCCGTTTAGGGTAATTTAACGAATTAAGAAAATAGTGCATAGAAAACAGTATGGGCTTTAGCCAAGACAGGCTGGAATTCAAGCCCTGGATTCAACCTCTGCCAATGATACCTGCTTGCCCTCTCTGAATCTGTTCCCTTAGCCATAAAGTGAGATAGCAGACCACCTACACATGGGACAGGTGTGAGGATCAAGTAAGATAATATATGTAGACCATGGGGCACAATTCCTGCCACATAGTAGGCCAGTAAATTATGACTGTCTCGTTCCCCATCAGAAGCACCAATCTCAAGATTATGAACTTCCAAACACCTTCAAGTGAAATATTTTTCTCATTTAGACTGCAGTATTAGAAGCCAAAGTTATAACACCAGGAGAATACTTAAGGAAAATATGAAGTGTGTTAAAAATGCTAGATACCCTGCAGGGCTCTCAATAAATACTTATTGACTGACAAATGTATTGTCAGAGCATAAAAATCACAGATAAGGGAAGAGGTAACAGCATAAAAAGGTAATTTGGAATCAGCACAGGATAATGATTATACTTCAATAAGTATTTTATTTCTTAAAAGCAATAGTAAAGGAAACTGGAAATCATTTTTAAAAAATCAGGTTTTCTTTTACAACCTCAAGTTTATATGAATGCCTACGGGCACAGGACCCAAAATGCTGGTATCTTACTGGAAAAATTGGAAGCAGAAGTGCTCCAGGCATCAAGGGGCATGTGTATTATGGCATCCATTGTCATGCCTTTCTACATGACCCAGAGAGCAGGAGACCCAGTTGTCCCACGGACCTGTGACTGAAGCACCTGCTAGAAGACTTTCTAGACCATCATCACCCTGTAAGACAGAGTTCACCTAACAAGTCTTTACTGGGTTTTATTATATGCCAAGAACCATGCTGGCCTCAGGAACACTGAATAAATGGATCACAATCCCTGTCCTCCAGAAAAGAGGTAGATACATAAATAAATAATTTCAAGTGAAGAGTGACCGGCTATCCTTGAGGTATGTCTGAGGACATATGATAGCACAAAGAAAGGAGTGGACCATTTAAGCTGAAGGATTAAGGAAATATTTCTCAGAAGAAATAACAATTGAGCTGGACCTTAAAGGATAAGATGTTTGTCATGCCAACAAAAGGTAAGGGCAGTCAAAGCAGGGGGATCCCTTGGACAAAGGTTCAAAGTCCAAAGTAAGGGGAAAAAATCAGGAAATTCAGGGCAGTTCCATAAGAACTGGGTCATTTATAAGCCATATATAATTTAGGTATATATAATACTTACATGTATAAGATATCTTACTATCTTTGTGAAATTGGCAACAAATAACTATGCCTGTTTTGTTGATGCATATACCATGAACTTATACTCCCTATTCCATGAACTCATCAGGTCCTATATATATATATATATGTATATATATATATATATACACACACATACACACCTAATATATATTAATTTATTTTTAGAGAGTGGGGGAGCGCCAAATGGAGAGAAAGAGAGAGAATCCCAAGGAGGCTCCATGCCCAGCACAGAGCCCAATGCAAGACTCCATCTCACAACCTTGAGATCATGACCTGAACTGAAATCAAGAGTCAGACACCTAACCTACTGAGCCACCAAGGTGCCCAGTTCACCTAATATTTTTTTTTTAAGATTTTGTTTATTTATTTGACAGAGATCACAAGTAGGCAGAGAGCTGAGGAAGCAGGCTGCCCGTGGAGCAGAAAGCCCAACTCGGTGCTCAATCCCTGGAGCCTAGGATCATGACCTGAGCCAAAGGCAGTGGCTTCAACTCACTGAGCCACCCAGGCACCCCCACCTAATATTTTTAAATTGAATATCTGTGCTTGTTCTTGGTTATAGGTCATTAAATGGCCCTTGGTCGCTAATGCCTTACTCTTTATAGGTTCTTGAATTTCTATGAAACCAGCCACCCACAATTATGGAAGTCTTGGGGAGAGATGCGAAGGAAGGAAGCTGAAGGGTAAAGAGACACAGCGTCCCAGTGTGGACATCTCAGTGATCTGACAAAATAACCCAACATCCTAGAGAAATAAATATTCGCCATGGTCAGAAATAGGATAGGACTGTGAGAAGTAAATGCATCAACCACATACATTATTAAACCTAAGCCATAGGTTCTTGATCGCACAGTATGAAAATAGAAAAATTTCCATCACAATAAACAATAAAAACAAAAAAATTAAACAACAACAAACAAAGACAAGACATGCCAATTTGTGGCAAGACCCAGGACACCCAAGGCTTTTGCACTACGACAGATCACCCAATTTATGCTACAGAAATAGCTGATCATGCTGCCCGCCGGCCTCCACCGCAGGAATCCCTAAATGCTCTCAGTGTGTTTTCCCACTGAACCTGAGATAAGGGCATAAGGTGAGGTCAACGAATAAAGTGAAAGTGTGTGTTGTACAGCTGAAAAGAGTGCTTTTTAGGCATCATCGAAATGGCCCTGTGGTTACGTTAAAATTGCCACTTCAAAATGTCATCTACCCAATTTCATATCTCATGCCTGCCAGAAATGCTTATGTGACCTTTCCTAAGGTCACATAATTTCTCTAGGCTTCTAATTCCTCTCCTGTGAAATGAAGACTTGGACTGGATAACCTCCAAATCAATTCCCACGCTGACAGTTCATAATTCTGACTTTCTTTTTACCCCACCTCTAGTTATCCCAAGTCTCTATCTGTGCTCGCAGCCAATTGTCTTAGGCAGCAGGGATGTGAGCCCGGTCCCCCAAGGCACCTGGGAGGATTCTTGGCCCAGCACAGTTCAGCTGAAATGCCCCCATGGGCCCGTCTGAGCAGTGTCTTTGCCCCCACCTCGGACAAACATGTGCTAGATGTAAAGCTGAGAGACGATGGTGACAGTTCCCAAATTGTTAAGTTGAAGCTCAAGATTTACCTTGCCCACTGTGGTTTCATTTCCTGCCCGGAAACAGAACTCGATGCTGCCGATGGGGCCTAAGATGATAAGTGTTTCTGAGACAGGTTCTGCGTTCAGCATGGTTTCCTTTGCTGTGACATACTGGTAACCACCACAGAACCTTCTTTTTGTGGGGTCAGGCAGAAAGCACAATTTGGATGGACTTCTCCTTGGATTTCCTGCTTACTGATAAAGTGAGTATGAAGTGTAACCCGGAGTTTTGGTATGAGGTGGAACCCTGTCCCTCGGCAGTGGTTCCCAACCTCGTGGCATTTACAGGATAGGGAAAGAACAGCCCCCCACCCAAGGGTTCCAGCCAGGAGGCAACAGGCGTGAGGAGCACAGGTGCACTGAGCACCCCTCCAGGAGGCCCACAGAGTTGCCCCAGGCAGAGCCAACCCTTAGCACAGCAACACCGGGGGACAGCCTTCCACGGAGGCAGGGAGTTCTGTCTGTATATTTGTAAGGGCATATGAGACAGTGTTCAAAAGCAACAAGTATGAGGCCAGAGACCCAAGCTCAAGTTCCATTTCTGCCCCTTACCACCTCTGACCTCAGCAATCCAAGACTCAGCTTCCTTATCCATGAAACGAAGATAATGGTGGAATCTAATGATCAAGGTCATTGTGAGGATTAAATAAGACAAATAAGACAGTAAGCAATAAGGGGCTAGCACATAGGGCTCTGCTGACATAGGGCTCTGCTGAGTCATACTTGAGCCTGAGACGGAAGGAAAACTCAGTACCACTGAACTTGTCTTTATTTGAAATCTTGATAGTTTGTGCATCATGAAGTTTTTGCATTGCTCAATTTAAAAAGATATATCACATTAAAGAATTGCTTATCTTGGTTGTTGAGGGTTTCTTGCCATCCCCTAAATCTTGCACATGCCTACAAATTCAGGAAATGTTGCTTGTTATCACTTTACATCATCATACAATGACTGCACAGCACAATTTAGTACTTAATTATCCAATGTGTCCCATTAGCCATTGTTCCAAGTGCTTATGTCCTGTTTCTCCAACTAATTTGTACCCTTATTAAGGGCAGAAATGATGAAATATGTCTTTTATGCCTAACACTGCTCAGTACATAAGAGATTCAAGTAAGTACATGTGAGTGCTTGCTTATAGCCTATGGTACACAATTCACCACTCTGCTGGGCTCAAATTCTGTCCTGTGCTTGAAGATTTTGTTCCATGATCCTTGCACCCAGGGATGACATCTGACATTATCTTTTGCCATGTCTGGCACAAAGATGGAAGGAAAAAATCAAAGAACAGGCACGAGCTTGGAGTTTATCTCATCCTACCTGCGCACTTCACGGATAAATTATTTGACGCCCAAAGAAGTTGAATGATGTGGCCAAACCAATCAGTGATAGCACTGGGATGAGAATTCTGTTCTCCTGGGCTTTTTCCACTCTGATACTTTGTGAATTTCCTTTTATCTCTCTATTCCTTTCAGCACCAAACGCAGAGCTTTGCATGTGGGAAAAATTCAGTAAATGGTGTAGATTATTGATTCCTAGACTTGAGTAATCTTTGCTTAAAGGGGGAGTACAGAGTCATTGACTGGGAAAGCATAAGTGTATTTAACAACTCTTCCCAGCCCCTGGCTCAGTGCAGCAAGGTGGTTAAGAGAATACTGGGTTCAGAGTTAGACAGCTCTGAGTCTTGTCCTGCCTTCACTATGTGGCTCCAGATAAAATGAAGTTTCTTAACTTCCTTTTCCTCATCCAAAGTATGAATATAATGGTACTTACCTCACAGGGCTGTGGAAAAATTACACAAAACAAGACACGTAAAGGAGCTGACAGACTGCCTAACATAGGAAGTGCTCAACTAATAGGAGCAATTATCACTATTCTAAAAATAAGCTCTAAGACTTAGGCGGCCTGGGCAGATGGATAGTGTTATATGCATCAGTGTACAATATACTCCTATTTTTATATTATGGTGGATTAAAGTTTGGGAATGGGGCAGCTAAATCATCAGTTGAGCATTCAGGATTATGCTAAATCTATCCCATAAAGCCTCATAAATAACTCTAATACCCATTGTATTCTGTGGGATCTCAATTCCATAGCAGCATGACAAGAACTCGACCGCCCCCCCGCCTTGCCCCTACCAACTTCCCAGCTCCTAAAATTTCACAGAGTTCCAAAAGCACCAGGAGCCCAAACCAGCAGACGATAAAAAGGGACCTATCATAGACTCAACAGTACCTCATGGTGATGCCATTTTTAGTTCCACTGCAAAAGAAAACAAACTATATTAGTAAGGATGCCTGATCAATAAGCAGAAGCCTAAATATAGTAAAGACATTCCGCGATTTGAAATGTTGCCGGCTCACACCCACGACTATCAACAATGGTCAGAATAACACGGGGAAGCCAACCGCACAATTCGCTTCACACAATACCTCTCCGACATTTGCTATCTTTTTTCCCCTCAGCACACAGCAAAGACTCTGAGCCCAAACCTCCACGACTTCACAGGAAGATGTGAGGTAGAAGTCTCTGTGAAAAGCAACTGTGTTTTAGTACTTAGAATCTGGGGGGAGGAAACGGACTTGAATACCTCAAATTTCCAATCTAAGACCACAGTATTTTGCATCTGGGCCGAAGCTTTATTCCGAAATCCTCACACCGCTTCAAACTTGTCTGGCATTACTATCCCAAGGAAGCCACTAAGGGTGCATAGAAACCACACAAAACTTACGGCACTTTGGTAGGAAAAATGAGGGAAGATATAAGGAAAACCATTTCCATCCTGCTTCAAACCCTCCATGGGCACATTGAAAGTTCTCTTAAAATTCAAGCAGGGTGATACCCTAAATAGGATCCTAAAACAAACAAACAAGGACATTAGTGGGTAAACTGCTGGTAAAACCCAAAGATTCCATAGATGAGTGAATAGTATACTATCCACGCTAATTTCTTAATTTTTACAAACACACTACAATTAACATCAGATGTCCACATTAGGGGAAACTGAGTGAAAGTGTTTATCTTTGAGATCCTTCTGTAAATCTAAAATTATTCTAGAGATTTATCCAACACTTTATTTTTGAAGTAGCAAAATAATAATAATAATAATAGTAGTAAGTCAAGATTTCATCGCTGAAGAGCTTTCGTTTGATGGGTGGGAAGGCAAAGGATCATTATTCTTTCCCCCGGGAAAGGTCTATTAAAAAGAAAAAACCTCCAGCCTTTGACTAGAGATCAACCAAAAGATGGCAACCAATTCCTTTTCCCCTGAAGGTAACGCGTTGGGAAGGCAAAGAGAGCTGGCTGCTCTAAGATTCGGGCTGTCCAGTCTCTAAAATGGAGAAAACAGCTTCTCTCTCAAGTGTCCCTGTGGGGAATAAAGGACACAATGGATGCAGAGCCTGGGACACGTGTCAGGAGGTGGGGGAGGGGCATTGAGTTCCCTTTGCCCCTTCTCAGGACAGCCCCACAGGCAGGGCCTGTCAGCCTCCTCTGGGGGGGGGAAAGAAGGGCTCCTCTGTCTTGGCCACCAGACAGGGCTCCCTGTGTTGCTGGCCTCTGGAGAACCTGCCAGATGGCTGAGCACCTGTTCAGCGAGCTGCAGTCTCTCCCTCTGCCGGCCTTCTAGAAAGCAGCTTGCACTCTGCTGGGCTCCTCTTCAGCCCTCTGGGAGTAGCTCTGTTCTTGTGCCACTTTCTAAAGCACAGCCCTCTGTGAGGATAGGGAAACAGGACAGCCTATCCCTTAGTTACCAGTTTGTTTTTTGGGTAGAGTGAGAAAGGAGACAATGATCCAGAAGCTGAGGCTGGAGGACCCAGCCCCCTCCCCACAGAGTGTCACCAAGCTATGTCACCTGGAAGTTCATTTCTACGGCAGCCTTCCCTCCCCTGGTCTTGACTCAACTTTAAGTTTATCCATGTTGACTCGCCGTCTCTTGCTTCCAGGAAATGCTTAAATTAACTAGACCTTGTACTGTGTGACCCCGCAGAGCCCCTCCGTTCTTCCTGGCATTGTCTGCTCTTGCAGATCGAGAAGTGGTGAAGGTCCTAAGCTTTTATGTTCTACCTCCATACGTTGCGAATTTCTTAAATAATCTCTTTTCCAAATATCTGGGCTTATTATCCTAGCAACCATCTAAATGTCCCAGAAATCTGAAATGTTTCAGTGTGTATTCTCTCCCAATGGCCTCGTCTACCCAGAGGCGGCCGCTTGTTCCTACCACGCGCTGGCTTCCTTCAGAAGCATACCCAGTGGTGAAGGTACTTGTTGGGTATGTGGGTATTATCAAGGACATTCCTCATGCTTTTGGGCCACTTTAGCATCTGAACCCTTTCTGTGTTTGGGGAGTCCCTCTCCCTATAATGCAGAGCTGGTCTACGGAGGTGAGCGATGATAGACATTGGCTTACTAACCTCCGCACTGCCGAAGGAATGACCATGAACTAGGCTCCACCAATCACCTCCATCTAGTCCAGACTTGAAATTGGAAATTCATGGTATGTAAGAGCAGGAGTCACACAGAATCCGTTCTGACAACGCAGACAGCTCCATCCAGTTGACTGACGTACCAGTGACACCAGACCCGGGGGCATTTTCCAGCTTTGACTGTTGTGTGACCTGGGGACAAGCCTCGGCACCTGCGTTAGTAGGAGCGGCACGGGGTCTTCAGAGACCAACCAGTTCTGCTGCACAATCTGGGTCATTCCCCTGGCCACAGAGCCCCTGAGTCTGGCCCTTTTGACCTTCCTGGAAATTCTACAAGCCAGAGCCTATGAACTGGGATTCATGGGTCAGCAACCTGCGCAGTCACACAGGGCCCCAGGCTCAGCATGGTCTCCTGCTTGGTTTAATTCTCTGTTGTCCGTCTTCCAATTCCTAACATTTTGACCAAAAGACCTCATATTTTCATTTGGTACGGGGCCCTGGAAGTTATGCTGTAAGCTAGCTAATATGCTTTAGGTCAGGGAGTTCTTAACCTTTTGTGTGCCTGGTAAGGCCTATGAAGTATATGGAGAACGTTTTGGTTTTTTTAAGATTTTATCTATTTATTTGAGAGAGAGAGAGAGAACACAAGCAGGGGAAGGGGCAGGAGGGGGAGGGAGGAGCAGATTCCCCACTGAGTATAGAGCTCAGCCTCACCGGGGAATCTGGAGTCTCCCCTGCCCCAGGGCTAGATGATCCTGAGTTCAGGACCTGAGCTGAAGTCAGAAGTGTAACCAACTGAGCCACCCAGGCATCCCAAGAATGTTTTTAAAATGCGCAAAATACAGCAGCCAACAACCCTGAAATATAGTTAGAAGTTTCTTTAAAACAAATATATGGTAGCATGATAACTGTGCTTTTTTTATTAGTGCATTAAATAAATCAAGTGGTAGGTCTAATAAACTGCTCTTACGCAGAAGTAATAATGAGCATAAACAACATTTTGAAATGTCTGCCACAACTGAAATTGACTTAAAAATATCTATGATTTCTAACAGTAATAAATTCACAGATCAGAAACCTGGTTTGTTATCTGCATTCAAAACTTATGGAAATGCTAAACTCGGGGTTTTTAAAAGATTTTATTTATTTGTCAGAGAGAGAACAAGAGCACAAGCAGGGGGAGCAGCAGGCAGAGAGAGAAGCAGGCTCCCCACTGAGCAGGGAGCTCGGTGCAGGTCTAGATCCCAGGACCCTGGGATCATGCCCTGAGCTAGGGGCAGACACTTAACCAACTGAGCCACGCAGGTGCCCCTGGAAGTGCTAAACTCGGTGTAACACTAACCAAAAGAAGCGATTCATTCAACTCGCAGAACCCCTACATTTTAATTACAATTTAATTTAATTTTAATTTAATTTTAAAACTAAATTAAAATTTAATTTAAATAAATTCTTTCTCTGCTTCAATCAGCCAAAGTCATTGCTTTGTTGCTTACAACAGAGAAGCCTGTAGGATAAAGGTGCCCAGGGCGACCCACGCTCCAGGACCAGCTCCGAGTATGCCAGGGTTCTCCCCCAAAACCAAGCCAATATAATAGTCACAGGGGTTGTGATGAGTCAAAGAGGCACCCAACACAGCCCTGCCCTCAGCTGTTAGATCTTCGAGGAGAAAGTGTTACCCAAGGACACTGTCTGCAAATCAGGTGATAAGCTCCACGTGTGGGATATAAACCAAGTGACATAGATGGTCAAGCAAGTGGAGATCCCTTCTAGCTGGGAAGATAACTATTTTTTTTTTATTTTATTTATTTATCAGAGAGAGAGAGGGGGAGAGAGCGAGCACAGGCAGACAGAATGGCAGGCAGAGGCAGAGGGAGAAGCAGGCTCCTCGCTGAGCAAGGAGCCCGATGTGGGACTCGATCCCAGGACGCTGGGATCATGACCTGAGCCGAAGGCAGCTGCTTAACCAACTGAGCCACCCAGGCGTCCCGAAGATAACTATTAATAACAGTTCTACATCATAAGAAGGGACATAAGACACATAGTAGAAGAGTCTTCCCTCCAAAACCTCCAGCAAGCTAACAGAATGGGGAAAGAATCCCCTTTCTCAATGTCCCGAATCCTCACCTAGGAATTTCTGTTCTAGCGTAGATCACCTCTCCAGTGTTTTCAACAGGAGTTCATTTTGTTCAGATCTCAAAAGAAATATGATCCGAACATACCTCCTCATGTACTGTTTCCTTGCCCTCTTCTACTCCTTCTTTTGGGACAGGCCACTCAAAAGCCCTTTGAGGCAATGGGAGGATCTACCTTGGGGACAGAGGCGAGAAGCCTGGGTTTGTTTAGCAAAAGTAGAAAACAATTCTTCCGCAGATATCTTGAACTTTTCAAACTTGTTTCATAGATATTATTGAACTTCAGTTGTAGGCAAACAGTGTTATGCCCACTTTATGGATGAGTAAACTGAGGGTCAGAGAGGTTGTGACTTGCCCAAGATCACCCAGGCTTTTTGCCTCTGAGCCCAGTGTCCTTTCCTGGGCCTATGCATCTGCTGTGAGCAGATCATAAAGGCGAGGCTGTCTCCGAGAAGGAAGTACATTCATGCAGATCATTTAAAAACCAAGATACCCGCAGCCCAAATTCTCTAGGGCAGGTGTCAGCTAATAGAGGAAAGGCTCAAATAAGAAAACAGACCACTGGGTCCTCTGGCGCTGGAATAAGTTTCCAGATCTGAGCCCCCAGCACAGGACAGAATTCATTTGGCTGGTGACCAGCACACAGATTCCTTCCCATTCCTGCCTGGGAGTTACGCTCATAACAACAGCAACAGCAGGAAAAGGGCTTCACGAACATAAAAATAAACAAACTTTCTATTTTTAGCAGAGCTGCAGCTGTGAGAGCTTCATTATTTGCATTTTAGCTGCAGCATTCCGAGGGAGGAGAGGGGAGGAGAGGCAAGGCCAGAGGGGTGGGGAACGCGGACAACTGGGGGCCGTCGCTCTGGGAGGCAGACTTTTCCAATGCTGAGCCCAATTACACAGAGGCCACAGAAACCAATGTCCAGCCTGCAAGTCTCTGGGGTCTGCAGGTCTGGAAAAACTGGACAGGGTCAACCAAGAAGCCAGCCCATGATTGGGCTCTTTTCTGGCCATATATAGAAATAAATAATCTTTTACCCACATGGTATTTAGAGCCACAGAAAACTGTTGCCTAGTGACTCCATCAGAGGACTAGAAGCTCACTTGGAAGTAGAGACGTTTTTTGTTTTAACTCAGGCTCTCAGAACCTATGGGAATCTCACAGGAACTCAGATCCAGCGTGTTCCAGGTTTAAACACTGTGTCCAGAATTCTCAATGAGCCTGCAGCGTTGTCTCCTGCCCACCCCTCCCTGACAGCCGGCAGCATCGGCAACTTGACAAAGGACAAGCCTAACGCTGGAGGTGGGGAAGGACAGAAGCTATCTTGTTCTTCTTTTCTGTTTCCCTGGAACAGAACCAGGTGTTGTGATCCAAGGCCCCCACAGAGGAGGGGTAGAAAGGTCCTTTCCTTACGATAAATGTCACAGCAGCTTTAGGGGAAGTGTGTACCTGATCTGATTTCAGAAGGAAGTCTCTTTGCCCACGCTAATCCCTTTAGCCCTGCCATGCCTTGACCCCATGTCATTTTTAATTATGTTCTTTTCCCTTCGTGTGTCCCTTTTCATGCACCATTCCAGCTATATTTTCAGCCTGTTGTGAGGAGACAGAATTGTAGACCCCAATTTCCTGACGTAAGAAAGAATCCAGTGTTTCTTCAGGTGCTTACAAGGAGGTAAATTCAGAGGAAGGGCGACATGCTCTTCCACACTTGGGGAAGACTCCACAACCTCCCAGGTTTGGCCCTACAGCCAAGGGGCTTCCCTCACCGGCCTATGTTTTCCTGAGAACTGTACCACCCTGCTCATTCAGAGCTTCCAGCCCAGCATGGGGGACAAATAAGCAACGATTTCCTCACTGTGGGCAGTCTCTAGGGTGGATCAGCCCAGAGTCCCTTGAGAATGCAAAAGCCTGGCTTTTTCCTAAGTCTTGGAGAGCCAAGATGTTTTCAGAGAAGATGATGGCTAAGCAGGGACTCAGGCAGGTAGAGATGAGGTAAGGGTAGGAATATCTTTTCAAAGGCTCCTCATTTAAGAGCAGCTGCCAAATAATATGGCAAGAGAGAGAGCAAGGCTAAAATAGACAAGAACTAATTTCAGCACCACAAATATAGTTGGTTTCTACCTCCCTGTAACATTTATCTTGTCACCCAATGACATTACTGAGCAAACCAATTGTGATCAATCACAAGAAAGAGTATCATTCTCTATTAGAATGTGGATTTCCACAGCTAGCAATGTAAGCCCTAGAACTTGGGGTTAAAAGAGATCATATGGACTAAATCTCCAGGGATAGTAATCCCTTCCACAGCATCCCTGAGAGGTGGCCACCCAGCCTCTGCTTGAATTGTTCTAAGGATAGAGAGCTCTACACTAATCAAGGCAACTAGTTAGTTCGTTAGTCAGTCAGTTAGTTAGTTAGTTTTAAAGGCAGGAGCTAGAGTATATAGTGGCCTCCTACTAGGCTGGAGTTTCTGGCTCTAGTCCCTCAATCTCTCTACACTGCATTAAATCCTACAAAAGCCCACCAGCTTGAATTTTTTTTTTTTTTTTGAGATCAGTCTGTCCATTGTTCAAAGTCTGCAGTGACCCCCAACTACCACCATACAAATTCTAATCTGCTTAAAGACTAGAACAGCCCGTATCAAAATGTAACCATGGTTATCACTGGTCACCAGATTTATAAATGATACTTGGTTTTTCTCCTTCATAGTTTTGAGTCTTGCCCTAGTTTTCTGCATTAGAGAGACAGAGAGATTGAGAAAGGGTTATCAAATAATTAACATAATTTACAGAACATCCCTACCATTTATTCCCTCTCCACACCTTTGTCTATGTTGGGTTCAACCCAGAAACCTTTCACACTCTTTCCCCATCTTCAGATTCTTCTGCATCTCCTCAATTCTGCACAGCCCAGCTCTATCATGAAGGTTTCCATGAACTCCAGCCCTTACTTCCCTTAAATCCAAATTTTAAAACTTAGCACCTCGTTATGAGCAGTTTTCTGATATCTGCTAATCATTACATGGGTCAGTTTCACAGCAGATTGTAAATTCCTTAAGGCCCATTTCACAGTGCCTACCTAGTGCAATGCAGAGAACACTGCAGATTCTCCATAAACAATTGCCCATGGCTGGCTGGCTGGCTGAAATCCCACTAAGTTTCATTTATTAGCTCAGTTGGTTAGAGCACAGCTAATAAGTGTCATATATCGTCTCTTCCTATGCTTCCCAAACTGGGGTGGGGGGGCATCCCTGGAGGTATAAGAAAGTGTGTCAAGTGTATATGAAGCTACAAGATCTCAAATAATGTCTTCCTAAAGCAACAATTTCCTACCCTTTAGGGCTACTTTGGTGGAAAAGTTTGGGAAGCATTTTGTAGCCCATGCATTTCCGAGGGCAGGAATTTTCCAAGGCAGATATCCAGATTCTGCTTGAGTTTATCAGTTTAGGCCTTGCTTCCAGATACTTTCAGATGACCAAGAGGTCTAACACTCCACCAAGAAATATTCCTGGAGTGCGTCATTCATCCTGCCTACAACAGCACTGGCCTAGGAGCCAGAACACCTTGGTTCTTGTCCAATTATGCGACGATGGTGGGCAACCAGCCTCTTCAGGCCGCAGCTTCTCATCCACCCTGCCCTCCTAATAAAGATCGGATTAAATTAAACAACATAGGTGAAATGTCTTTGTGAACTGAAACTTATATATAAGGTTCAAGAAGTATTATTATTTTTGTTACCATCCCAGAATCCGATCATTTTGTTTGTGTCCCAGTTGATTAAAGTGGGTAGCCGTGGGGTTCTGAATCCAGAAAGTTCTGGGTTCAAGTCTGACCCTAGGGTAAGCTCCGCCACGCCAGAGCCTGATACATTTTTGTATATCTTACGTTTCTCATACTACTGGGAACATACATGTACTGAATAAATGTGTTCCTATTTCTCAGAATCTTACCATTTACAGGTAAGATCATTACTGACCATTTACCTGCTCTTTGGAAAAAAAAAATTTTTAATTTTCCAAATTAAATTTTCCATATTTTTTAATTTTCCAAATCCCTGT
Source organism: Mustela nivalis (assembly GCF_964662115.1). Lineage (NCBI taxonomy): Eukaryota > Metazoa > Chordata > Mammalia > Carnivora > Mustelidae > Mustela > Mustela nivalis. Next base: position 26,894,721 of record NC_139035.1, read on the forward strand.
GTCCTCATCTACTAGACCGGAATGATAGTATGTCACAGTGTTATGAGAAATGTAAAGGCGTGTGCTGACACTGCTCCACACATAGAAAACAATAAGTCAACGGTAATAAAACTAGAGAGGGGGAGTGTATATCCGCAACTTAGTAAATGAAGGCTATCCCATTATTTTGTGTTTTTGTCAGCCCTTCCTTTTACCTATTATGAAAGAACCAGCCTAGGGAGAGGAAGTTTGTTGGTGGCAACGTTGAGGTTCTGAGTCACTGAACTAGTTAAGGAAGCAAACTTCAAAGGCACAGTTACTTTACGGGCCCTACAGGCAATAGGAATAAACAATTTCAGCCTTCACAAAAACTTCTGCCAGAATGAATGTGCTGGGCAGGGCAGGCTGGGGCTTCCCAGACATCTTGCTGACAAAGTGGCCAGAAATGTTTTCTCTCATCCACGTAAATACTCCCTGAAACCCACACACATGGTGGGCTCACTCAATAAAACGATGCATAAACCCATCCCCAAGAGAAGAACAGAAGACAAGGGGAATCACAAAAAGAGGCAAAATGAGGGGCGTCTGGGTGGCTCAGTGGGTTAAGCCACTGCCTTCAGCTCAAGTCATGATCTCAAGGTCCTGGGATCGAGCCCCGCATCGGGCTCTCTCAGCAGGGAGCCTGCTTCCTCCTCTCTCTCTGCCTGCCTCTCTGCCTGCTTGTCATCTCTCTCTGTCAAATAAATAAATAAAATCTTTAAAAAAAAAAAAAGAGGCAAAATGAGAATACTAGGGGGCTGTCCTCCAGCCCTGAGACCCCCTGCCAGAGCCTATTGTTTCCATTTGAACAAAACCAAAGCTGAATTGCACCAAAGAGCGTGGAACAGTAGTGCTGGAGAGTTTACCCACAGCCAGCCACAGTGCCGTAAACATAGCTTCCAAGACACAACTCTGGGGGGGCTATGCACCAGAAGCAGGAAAGGAAAACTGAGCCCCTTCACGCCCCAGAGGGCTTGGGAAACCAAGGGCTTTCCGAGCCAGCCCTTGCCCCCCACCCCATCATCCCTAGTTATGGAAGCGGCAGGGCAAGGTGCTCTGGCCCTGGAACATGTAGGAACCCTACAGAAAGTGCATAGCGCACACAGCCCTGGGACCTGTATGCATGGGGAGACACGTGGATCATCAAAAGAGACATCCAAGAATTTCTGCAACTTTCCCCAGTGCCAAGATTTGGAGCTACAGCCATAAAAGTAATATTTTTCCTGGCATCCCTGATGCAGCATTGAAGGCATTTTGGATGCTACGTTAAATAGAGTTCCCAAGAAAAGTAATTGTCACTGCTCTTTTAGGAAGAGCTTTCATAATTAGAGTAATTTCTGTCAGAATTCAACAGCTTAGAAGGGAATGTCTGAACAGAAATCTAATCACAAGAGGGAAATATAATAAATGGTAGGAAAACGGGCTCTCCAGATCTCTTTAGAAATCCAAAGCCAAAATGAAAAAGCAATGCTTTCTAAAAGGGCGGTGAGGGAAGCTGGTGGGGAGCAGAGGAAATGCTTTCTTAGAATGGCTATAATTAAGCTAGAGAACTTGCTGGGTTTTAGATAACCTGCTAAAACTGAAAGACGCACAAGACTAAAAATAAAAGATGGTATCTGCAGAAGATCCCTGGCTAAGGTAAAAAGCACAAGGTTTTGCTGCCTTCTTGAGGCAAAGGCCACTGGGACCGGGGATTGGGCAGGGAGCACTGGCCCTGCCGATTGGCTCAAATCCCAGCTCTAGCGAGGCCAAGACTATTGTCCACAAAGACCCCTTATACGCACAGTGAAATGACCTGCTGGGCCACCCTGAACTCCCCAATCCATGGAGCAGATCTTAGCTTCCTGAAGCTCTCCTTTATGGCTCTGCCATTCACACATCTGTCCAAACCCTTCTGGAATTCACTAATGTTACCAGCTGGTGCCATCTCTGGGAGATAACCCATTCCATACATTCATTACCTGCTACTGGTATAGCATTTCCGCTGACTTGTCTTGAACTTGCCTCTCTCATGGTTCCAAGACACTCATGTATTTCAGGATCTGGTGAACAAGTCTGTGCTCATCTTCTCCATACCATTTGTAGGCGGGGTCATTCCTTCCAAACAGCCTGCTCCTTGTCAGAAGCCCTTCTGACTTCCAGTGGGTTCCTCAGAAAGTCCAGGCTGACGTTTGGCGACTTTCTGGAGCCCTGTTTATGCTTCTAGATACTCACTTGTCACAGGTAAGAATATGCCACAGTTTTAGGGGAGAGTAAGATAAGATTCTCAATGTAATATTTTCCATACCTGAAGAAGATGCCCATTTGGAAGCAGAACTGTCCTGGGCACGAACACATTATCTTCTAGACTCAGGGTATTTGCAAACTGATGGGAGAATGTGGATGGAGGCCACACATGGCACATTGAGTCTGGCCGGTAGTGCCAGTCCACCTGGCTAAAACAGGGTGTGGCCAAGAAAGAAAAGCCAGCGTAGACAGTCGGCACCTTCATAGCAGGCTATGGGCTGGACACTAAATACCCTATTGATTCTCACGACACTGAAAGGGAAGCTTTTTGTCCCCAACATACTGATGCGAAACCAGGTGTTAAATTAGTAGGGAGTGATCACACCAATTTCCAGTCTCAGTTCACATATCTGCTTATTTTGGCTTCTTTTTTTTTTTTTTAATTAGATGTTAATGCTCTGATTCACTCCATTTAGAGCCCACTAACCCCCTGACCACCTTCAAATATCTTTACTGAAAACACGAGAAATAATGAGGATTAAGCAAAATGTAACAGCACTGCAGTTGCCCAGGGCCTTTTATGAGTTCATCAAAGTTAGGATTTAAGTGCCAAGGGAATAAGACAGGAGGTGGGTGCTCTAACCTGCTTTTTAGTAAGGAATACATCATTCGCCCAGTGTGAGAACATCTGGCCAGATGCCCACTCCTTGTCATCTACTATATTGCATCTTCCTAGTAAGGTCTGCCAAGGCAGACCTTGCAGCCTTAGCAACCAATTATGAGCCAGTCCGCCATCTTGCTAGCCCATGGGTCACTGATTTCCTTGGGCCAGAAGCTATTGGCTTTCTGTGCTTCACTGAGACCTCACAGAGATACTACCTTACAGACAGGACTCTGATTTTCTTTCTGACATTTGAAACCATGTCCATGAAGCCTTCAGCTCAAGCCAACGGTCTCCATTTCTCCATCCAGTTCGGTTTCTTCTTGTTTCCTCTCAAAGGCAACCTTAAATAGCCAATCTGTAATGTTGCTCTGGATTTCCAGAAAAGTCTTTTCTGTAGCCTTCCCTCGGTAGGACTCATTGCAGCCCTGAACATTACCCTTGCTCAAGTGTGGAATTCCTTCCCAGAAGGCAAGCCACTTCTCTACTTGATGATATAGTAGTAAAAGGATGAACTGGGGAGTTCAGAAACACTGGAACTCCAATCAGGGCTCCGCCATCTATTAGTTCTATGACTCTGAGGAAATTGCTTCACTTCTCTGAACTTGTTTCCTCATAAAACGAGAATACATCTCATAAATGAGTTTTGAAAGGTTTGGGGATATGTGTAAAGCACCTGGCACAGTATCTTGTGTCCTTCCTCAAGATGGGAGGACATATCCATTCCCCAACACTTTGGCCAGCATTTAAGGCCTCACTGCTAACCCCCTGCCACACCCGTCTGGGTTTCTCAATGCCCTCAGACTCTACACCTGGCTCTAAGTTCCAGGAATGTTAGAGGACCCAAGCCTACATAGGTAGATATCTGCAGGCTCAAAGTATGATTACAGAAGGAGCCACTGGGCAGCGTGGTAAACCCTTCGACGGAGGGAAGCCCCTCAGTCTGGACACTTCCAAGCAGCCTTGCAAGCACAATCTTCCCGTGTCTGCTGGGACTACCTGTTAGCCCACTTGCTTCTTGAACCCGCTTTCCCCCTTCTCGTTCAGATCTAGATTCAGTTCACTCCACCTGGATTTCTGGAAAGATAGTCTCGTCTCATCTCCTTCCGCTGCAAGAAAAAAATATTTTTCCTTATTCATTCTTGGCATTTCTGACCGAAGGGCTGAGTTTTCTTTTTGGTCATTCAACTCAGAGCCATTTGGTTTCTCCAGCACTAACAAAAAGGAGTCTCGTTGACCTCAAGAGTCATTTTAATTCCCACGTGCAGAGAAGGCAAGACCCCGCTCAGCACCTGGCACCTGGTCCCTGAGCACCTGGCAAATACGGTCAAGCAGGCAGTGCCTCAGGTCTATGTCATGGAAGGACTTGCCCAGATGGCTCTGAGGAGGCCCCTCCAGGGCCAGCTCCTGGCACCACCCCACCCTCAGCCTGCCCCCCAGTAACCTTGGAGACACTGAACAATCTCCCTGCCAAGGGTCCAGATGCTCCAAACTGGACCCACAGAAATCAGAATAAAAAGCGAATGGAGGGCGGCTGAGGAGAACGCGAAGGACCTCTGAGAACTTTCTGCAAGCAGTTTCCCCCTTGGTCTCTGCTCAGACAGTTCAGGTGGTACAGGGTTATCCTTTTTTTTCCTTAAGATTTTTATTTATTTATTTGACAGAGATCACAAGTAGGCAGAGAGGCAGGCAGAGAGAGGAAGGGAAGCAGGCTCCCTGCTGAGCAGAGAGCCCATGCGGGGCTCAATCCCAGCACCCGGGGATCATGACCTGAGCTGAAGGCAGACGCTTTAACCCACTGAGCCACCCAGGCGCAGGGTTATCCTTACCGCCTTCAGGGAGCAGCACCAAGGCTGTGTGCACACACACACACACACACACACACACCCCGCACCCAGCGGTTGACTGAGGCAGCTGGGTGTTTTCGTTCCTCCAGATAGGGCTTGGGAGCCGGCACTGAGCTGGCGCCCAGTCTGTCTCAGGGCCTCCCTCCCACATGCCTTCCACTCCCCCTGCCCAGAAGGCCGCTAAGACAACACTGGGTTGTCTTCCCCTAAGCAGAGTTGCCCCGGAATTGTCCCAGGTCCCTGGGAACTTGGTGCGTCTGTGAAATGGACTGAGGACAGGCGCCGCGGGCGAGGAGAGCGCGGGTCCCGCAGGAGGCGTGCTCCGGCGCTGGTGGGGCACCGGCCCGCGGTGGCTGGGCGGGGACGGAGGGGCGGGGGGGGGGGGGGAAGGGCGGCGGGGCGGCGGGAGTCCCGGAGGAGGGCGCGGCGGGGCGGGGGCGCCGAGTCCAAGGGCACCGGCGGTCTGTGGGCCCGGGAGGGGAGCTGGGGCCCAGCCCAGGCGGCGGGAGAGAGGGCGAGTCAGATTCAGGAAGTTGTGTCTCTGACATCAGGGGCAGGACGGAGTTGGAGTGAAACCTCAAAAAATGCGAGGCGTGGCCCGCGGGAGGGCAGAGAACGCCGAGGGTGCCGGGCCCCCGCTGACCCCTCCTCTCGGCACCTGGCTCCGCGCGGGGGGCGGCCTTCCTCACCCCGACCTTGACCTCACCCGGGACCCCGCCGCTGTCAGACGGGCCGCGCGCGCGGGAGACGGAGACCCCCTTCCTCCCGGGCGCCTGCAGGAAGCCCTCGGGTGGACTGAAAGGTGAGTCTCCAGACTGTGTGTGTGTTAACATAGCTCAGACTGTGTGCGCGAATACATTTTAACCTGCGTGTGTGTGTTTGACTACACTTTTAGCCTTGTGTGTTAATATAGCTTGAGCTTGTGTGCCTGTGTGTGGGTGTGGGTGTGTGTGGTTTAAGTTGCTCTCTGTTTGGAAGGGAACTTTCAGCTCACTTTCGTTCTTTATAAGGATTGACCAGCCCCAGAGGTAAGTGAGATCTAAGGAACGTTTCTAAATAGCCTCTTGGCCCTTCACGACTCTGGTTCTAGTTTGTTTCGCTTCTTTTCGAGGGTTCTCTGCAGGCTGACATCTGCTTCTGGACTGAGTCCACAGGGCTCGGGGGTGGAGGAGTTGGGGTGGGGTTCCCTTAGTCCAGTTGACAATATGGCCTGTAGGTGCTTTGGGACAGCGGGACATTCTATTTGCTACTGAAAAAGTCAAGGCCTGAGACCCACTAAAAAGCATCTCAGTCCTAGATGTTTCTAAATTATTCTAAGAGAAGCCAAATTTTCAACCCGGCTAAGAAACCAGCCGAAACGAAAATATGGCCTGGAGCCAGAGGTGGAATGGGAACCTGCCTACTAGCCTCTGAGCCTCTGGGGGATTTACTATGACACAGATTGCTTCCTAATTTCTTTGAATCTCTAGATGGTCCCACTCCCAGCACCCTGCCCCCCAGCTCAGGGGGGCCCAGACTGGCTTGTCTGAGAGTAGAATTGAGGACACAAAAAGACCTGTTTCCCTAGTATTTTTAAGAGCTTCACAGAATACATTGTGTAATAATCGAGTTAAATAAGCTATATACGTTAGCTAGCAGGAACACGTGTCCTGCCTGACTGAAAGGGAAACCAACCCCGAGGTGCACTGTCCTAATTTCACGGAGAGGAGACTGTGGGCAGCCCACATGCTAGCTACCTGGCAGGACTTCTCCACCGAGTCTGTTCAATGAGGAAGGGGGAAAGAGTGCACTTGAGAAGATCACTCTTTCCTCAGAAACCCCCTCCTTCAAAGCAGTTGCATTCCATTCACTCAACTAAAGTTTGTAAGAATCTGAAGCTAATTTTAAGGAACCCTCATCTGAAAGTCTGGATGAATGATGGGAGAGCCTCGCGCTATAAGGAACAGGTCTGAAAAAAACCACTGACGTGTCATTTGTCAAGTTAGCAAGGGTCTTACCATCATCCTCCTACTCTGATGTGCCTTCCTTTTGTCCAGTGCTGGGCTAGCCGGGCAACTGTGCAGGGAAATCTGATTGAATCCTTCATTTCCTCTGAAATTCTGGCTCCCCATTCCCACCCAAGATACAATCTAGGAAAGAAATACAGGACAAAACAAATGTTTCTCTGGCCTCTGTACTTGGTCAATATTTAGCCTGTAGAATAAAGAAAGAATGACTTCTGCCCTTTTCTATGAAAACTAAACTCTAGAGAATAATAAACACTCAATAAGTTAAGTCACTGACTTCATCCATTCATACAATAGTTACTATACCTACTGTGTGCTGGGCAGCATGCCAGGTCCTTGGACTCCAAAGATAATGAGATCATTTCTGCTTTTGAGGACCCACAATCTGATAAATGACACAAGATACAGAAACAGACTATAGTTCAGAATAATACACATTATAGTTGGAGCGCCTGGATGGCTCAGTGCATTAAGTGGCTGGCTCTTGATTTTGGCTCTGGTCATGATCTCAGGGTCCGGGGATCAATCTCCACGTTGGGCTCCATGCTCAGCATGGAGTCTGCTTCAGGATTCTCTCTCTCCCTCTGCCCCTCCCCTATTCTCTCTCTCTCTCTCTCTCTCTCTAAAATAAAGAAATAAATCTTTAAAAAAAAAAAAACACACAGAATACACATTATAGTTGCAGTAGTTATGGGACACTGAAGTGATCCAAAGGAGCGAGTGATAAACTCCCCCAGGAATTATCCGGAAGTCAACACTGCAGGAATGATGGATGAGTGAGATGTTGGAAATGATTAGGGAAAGGGCATTTCAGGCAGAGGAAAGAGTATATGCAAAGTCAAGGATACGGTGGGAGAACTGCAAGAAATTGTGGTCATAGTACTATACTAAGGAAATCATTTTGGGTGTTCAAGCAGAGAAATGGTGTGGTCAGGTTTGTGTTTAGAGAGAGAACTAATGGCCAGGATGGCAGCTGTCTTGGAGATATGAAAAGCAGAGATAAGGAGGACCTCAACTAAGATCATGACAGTGGGAATGAAGGAAAGGGAATAGATGTTAGTGGAGTTTAGGAAGTAGAGTCAAAGTACGCCTCATGACCAAGTCAACGTGGTTAGGGGGGAGTGAGCGGAACAGAGGATGATTATAAGGTGTGGAGCTGAGGGGGGGGGGGGGCGTGCACTGTGATGTCCAGAACGCAGATCGTATGAACTAAGGGAGCAGTGGCCTTGGGAAGTGGATTGTGGGCAAAGGCATCGATTAACACTTTACACACATTTAGGTTAGATGTGACCAGGAGAGGCCCAGGCGTAGACACATGGTAGGTGGTGGTCTACAGATACAGGTCTGGAGTTCAGGGAGAATGGAGGGGCCTCCCATTTAACTGCCCCAAATGATATGCATAAAAGCAGTGTGGAAGGTGGCCAAAGAGCCTGTTAATAACATTGCCAGTGAGACCATGTTAACACTGAAGAGGCTTGGATTTGGCCAATACTGATTGGCCTAGAGATATTATTTTCATAATATCTATATTTCATAATAATGAAAATAATTTTATTATTTTCATAATACCATAATATCAAGGCATTCCCAGGATGCCTTGAGGGTGATACGTAAAATGTTGGCAAGTGTCCTGCGTTAATGGCACTCAGGCAGTACGGATGCCTTTAACCAAACAAGTGAATCTCCAGGAATCACTTCACCCTATGAGAAATACATCCTTTAGTTCAACTTCAAGAGCTGCCAAGACCTCCCAGAACTCATACCCCAAGCCTAGTAATTGTATCTGTATAGGAGAGTCCTACCATCACAGGAACAAGAAGGATGACTTTCTCAGACGGATTCTAAACCCTCATAGAATAGTACTTAAGGCGTAGCTGCCATGACCCAGATCAGGAAATCATGTGACCCAGTGTGGAAGGGGGAAAAACCCTCAAACTGGGAACTAGACACGCATGGGTTACATTGGGGGCACCTGGGTGGCTCCGTCGGCTAAACATCTGCCTTGGGCTCAGGTCAAAATCTCAGGAGTCAAGCCTTGGGCTCCCTGCTCAGTGGTGAGCCTACTTCTCCCTCTTCCCCACCCTCCTGCTCATGCTCTCTCTAGATCTCTTTCTCCCAAATAAGTAAATAAAAATCCTTCTTTAAAAAATGGCGGTAATTGTTACTTTCCAGAGCAATAGTTAGAATCAGAACCAAACTGAAAAAGAAAGATACATGTAATGTATCTGCAAGTTTCTAAAAAATGTAAGTTGTTTTGTTATTATTACTAATCTTTCCTCTTGAAGCTGCCAGCTAGACGGACTGTGTACGTGTAGGATCTGGGGAGTATCATAGGCCCAGACGTGCAGCTTTTTAACTATATCGTAAAAGTCTCCTTCCGTCGTATCGATGACATGCATCTCTTCTGGCCGCTTCCTTTATTCCTGATCTCCAGTAGTCAGAGCCCAAGGACGTAACTGCTCTGTTTGTGCAGCTCTAGCACAGCACGAGGACTCCTGGGAGCTCGTGGTTGAAAGCAGCCAGGATTGCACCTGTCAGCCCGGGGACCCAACCGCAGTTGCACTGAGTGACCTCTCAGAGGGGGATGCTGTTTTCCTAATCATCAGCAAGGTGCCGGGTAAACCAGCACTGGCCCTGAATCTGAGCATGGGCTGATGACTTGAGTGGAGCTGTGGTCCTCTTCTGTCCCAACCAAGGAAGCCTGACCTAGTCCAACCCCCATGAAGCTCAAATTTGACGACGACACCCAAACTTTCGATACAGCCGACTTCTGATGAGGGCTGGCTGCTGATGAGCAAAAGGAAATAACCACAGGCTCAAAGACTTCAAGTGGAAAAACACTTAGAAATGAGCCAGCCCCGCCCCTCACTTCACAGATGAGCAAACTCAGGTTTGAGAGCTGAAGTGTGTCCCTGGCTCCGCAGCTGATGAAGGGGGGCAGGGCAGGGACCACAACCCAAGCTCCGTCTCTCTCCGCTCAGGAATAGCAGACACTCTCTAGGGTTTCTATCACCTGGACCTTGTGTACCTCATTCACGAGGACACACACTCAGACAGCTGGCAGAGATGCAACATGAAAAGACTCCACTTGAGGGCTGAGCTTTCCCCGAGTGGCCTCCAGGTAAAACCAGGAGCGGATCTTCCCGAGAAAGGGGCAGATCTCCTCTTTAAGGTAGTCTCCATACCACACAGATCCCTTCTGTTTCCTTAACTTCTGTCCTTAAACTTCTCAAAAATTTCCAAATACCGGGGCCCCCAGGTGGCTCAGTAGGTTAAACGTCTGACTCGGTTTCATTTCAGGTCCCAATCTCAGGGTCATGCGATCAAGCCCCAGAACCAGGCTCCGCGCTCAGCGTGGCATCTGCTAGACAGTCTCTCCCTTTCCGTCTCCCTCCTCCTCTGCCCCCTTCCTTCTCTCTCTCAAATCAATAGATAAAATCCTAAAAAAATAAAAATGCCCAAATACCCCTGAAAAAAGGAGATAGCACTGGGTGCCTTGATTAACCAAAACCCCTTTAATGTTTTATTAAACTTGTCAGGAAGAGGGTTTTGAGACGAGTGGACAGGTCATCATTAAATATCAAATCCTGACTCACACGTCCCCATTCCATGAGAAAGGCTCCAAGAGAGTCACAGGAGTTCAGGGATTCATCCCAGGCGCTGTAAGAGAGAGAAAACAGTGGCAGATAGACTTTTTTCCCCTCTCCAGGCAGCAAGAGGAAAATCAACAGCCAGTTCTTTGAAGGGCGATCCCCAGGGCCACAGACCAGCTCAGGTTTCTGACTTTTCCACCCGCACTGGCCTGAGCCATCTGAGCCGAACACCACCTGGGAACGTGAGCGGACCTCAACGTAGCTGAGTTCCAAAACGAACCTCACACAAACATAACATTTCTTTCTCGGGGCAACTCCCAAGAGGCCATGGCAGTGTCCAAACCAAATCCTGGCCCCTGGCAAGAGACTTACTCCAATGATCGTAAGCGAGCTGCCCCGTGGAGCTTGTTGCTAAGAAATGAAAGAAACCCTAATCATTGCTGTATTTCTTGGTCAAATGGTAGATTGTTTCTAAGCCATCGCAGGCTTGCCTTTGCTCTTAACCCTCTACAATGTCTTCCTCCTAGGATGTTTTTCAGTTGACTTTTATTCTCCTTAAACACACTCCTGATTTCAAAGCTGGTTAGGCTTAAGAAAAGTCCATCAGGAGCTTCTTTAGTTTTCCAAGCAAGTCTTAAAAGAAAATTGGCAGGAGAGAGGGAAAAAATGTAACAGCAATAAGGATGGTTGTGTGTTATAATACTTTCAGTCTTCAAATTGTCCTGAGAACACAGGACACGGGTTTCGAGGTCAGTGCAGAGGCTGTGGGTTAAAGTCAGTGGAAGAAGCCATGGAAACTGCGAAGTTTCATTAGCTGTCGTGTTATGGGCACAGGAGACACACAGTGGACATGCTGTATCTTAACCCGCATGACTTGTGACTCTGGCTGTCGTAAACAGAGAAGAGAATGGTTTAGTACAAGTCAGGAGCTTGCTTTTCTCTCCCCAACCCAAGTGAGGTCCTGAGTCTCTATCCTTCTGGTCCTGGTTTCCTAATTCTGGCACCTTCTGTAGCTCCACCAGGGGGACAAAATATGGTCTTTCAGAAGCCCTTCTGCTCGAAAAGCCCTGGCCATAGCCTGGAGGCTCCATCAGGCCACTCATGCACAGTGGCCTAAAATCCCCCAGGCACTCACAGTGGGCAAAGTCCCGTTGCCAGTGACGTGGGACTGGGAGAGAGAAAATATACAGGGAACCATTTGTTGGTTCCCTTACACTTTTCGTGTGCATGCTAGGCTCTCGAGAGCCGTTCGTTGAACAGTGGAGCTAAGAATTTGAGGCATGCAATCTGACAGCCCCCTCCCAACCAGGTTGCTTTATGAGCACGTCAAAATTGTTTATTCAACATTATGGGACAGAAAAGTGGCAAAGCTGAAAGGAAACCCACCACTTTGAAGGCCAGCCCTGCAGACTTACCCCATCTGTCAAGCCCATTTCTTGTAAATGACTGAGGTTTACACCCTCCCCTCTCTCTCTCTGCCTTCCACTCGAGACCTCAAACCTTCCCTCCCGCCCAAGGCCCGCCATCTGCTCGGCAGCGATGACCAGCACTGCACAGCAGAGCTCTACAGTATAAGCTCCAGCCTCATTGCCAGGATGACCCACACTATCCCATCACGAAACAGCCTCTGGGAAAGGGCAGCCCATTTGCACCCCACACCATCCAGACATGACCTGCTTCGAGCTCTCCTGGTTTCTGAAGGAGAAACTCGGTTCCTGTCCTGCGGGGATGTTTGCCCCAACACCTTCTCTGATTCAGAAAAGAGGCCACGATGTGCTGAGTGCCTCAGGATACTTGGTGATCTCCAACTATCATGCTCTTGGTAGATTAAAACGGGAATATTCTTGACATCTCTGAGGAAGAGCTGCTTTTTACTGCACTTGCACAGATTTTCACAGCTGGCCACGGAAAGACTATCTCACTTCCAGACGGAAACACTGCATTCCCCCCCTCCCCACTCTGTCTGGGATGAGGGAAAAGGACACAGTCACAGAGCACGTGCCGCATGGGGAAGGAGGTCTGATGTCCCTGACAGACATTTTCCAGGAATAAGTTTTCAGTGGTTTAAAAAATACAATTGCTTCAATAACAAATACTTAAATCATTGAGATATGTGGTCATTCAACATTTGGTATTGTAGTGAATGAATAAATACACACTAGAAAGAATCCATGCCCTTTTATACTTCTTAATTACTAATAAGAATACCACCATTTTTTCCCATTTATCGACTATTAGCTTTCAAGAAATTTTACATGATCTCTTCCCACAATTTTTTTTGGAAGGTGAAGTTCACATTACATAAACTTAACTTTCTTTTCTTTCTTTCTTTCTTTTTTTTCTCTTGAGAGCAAGAGAGCATGCACGGGAGGGCAGGGGCAGAGAGAGAGGGAGAATCTTAAGCAGACCCCACACTGGGAGCGTGGAGCCCGACGCTGGGGTCCATCTCAAGACCCTGAGATCATGACCTGAGCCGAAATCAAGAATCAGACACTTAACCTACTGAGCCACCCAGGTGCCCCAAACTTAACCATTTTAAAGTGAACAATTCAATGGCACTTAGTACACTCGCGATGTTATGTAACCACTGCCTCTGTCTAGTTCCAGAACATTCCCATCATTTCAAAATAAACCGCTGTCCCCATTCGACAGTTACTCCCCATGGCTCCCTCTTTCCAGTCCCTGGCAACCATGGGATTGCGGGATCTGAATCCCGTCTCTCTACAGCTATCGATTCTAGTTATTTCATATAAGTGAAATCCTACAGTATGTGGCCTTTTGCGTCTGGCTTCTTTCACTTAGCGTGTTTTCCAGATTCAGCCACACTGTAGCCTGTGTTGGTGTTCCATGCTTTTTCATGGATGAATAATATTCTATCGTGTGTACCCATCAGTTTGTCTAATCACCTGTTGAGAGACACTCAGCCGTTGTGAGCAAGCCCGGACGAGGATTTGTTTGAGCACCTGTTTTCGGTTGTTCGGGGTAACCTACCCGGGAGTGGAATTGGATCCTATGGTTTTTTTATGTTTAACGTTCTGAGGAACTTCCAAACTCTTTTTCCTCTTCCCGCATTTTTATCATCATCCTTCCTTGATGGCAACAAGCATCTTAAGTAAGCATACTTTCCCATCCTGAGCCTCTTAATTTGTGTCTTTTGATGTTGTGCTTCAGTGAGGGATTGCAAACCCTGCTCCTTGTTGTCCTAGAGATGGAGTTATTTGGAGCTTGAGAAAGAAAATATTTGGATAAACTATAAACTCTTCTTGGTGTGACTGAGGAGGAAGCGGAGCTGACAACCACACCGTCCCCGCAGCACGGTCTGTGGCATGGTGGGCATTGCAGTAGGACTCAGCCAACTTCCTCTCACTCAGTGCTCAGGACGGCTCCACTGTTAGGCCCATTTTGCAGATGAGAAAACTGAGTTGTCTCCCAAGAGCTAAGTGCTTTTCCTGTGGCTCCAGAGGATTATCCATTAGCCTCTCCTACAAAGAAACTCCACAGGTTTCCTGCCAGTAGTGAATCAGGAGCTCATGGTCTATCGTGACGGATGGATAAAGAGGCAATTAGAATACAGTGTAATAGATGCCGTGAGAGGTGTCACAATAGGGACTCCGGGACCAAAGGAGGATCATTCAGCCCAGCTCCGGGTGACAGACTTCCCAGAGGAGATAAAATCGAAGCGTATTACTTTATGTGGAAACATTTCTGACACTTGGTAAGGTTTGGATCTCCCCCATCTCCCTTCAGTGCCAGCATCTGGTGATTATGTTCCCAGGGCACAGGGCCTGGCACATGGTAGCTGCTCATTAAACACAGGCTAACAGACTCGAGTGCTTCTGCAGGAAGAGCTTCTAACCCCTGTCACACTGTTATGTGACTCCTATACCTTGGGCCTACATTTTGTCTCACAGGCTTTCTCAATTCAATATGGCCCGGGGATCAGGGGAAGAAGACAAAGAAAGGCCTAGAATGGCTTTTGTGGTTCTCTCTGCATCTGCACAGGCTCCGTGTCCACGCACGAGAAGACAGGAGAAGCGGGGGAAGAAGGCTGGGGAGAGGGGCAGGAGGTCGTGCAAAGGGCATCATGAAGAGATCCTGGCGTGCCCCGCTCAGGAGACTCCAGGGTTGTGTGGAATTCTGAGGAAGAAACTAAATGAACTGGTAAACCACTTCCTAAAAGTGTAATTTCTCTGTCCACCTCAAGATGGTATGGGTTGCTTCAGTGCCTCTTAGGTGATGGCTGTGTGGGGTCTGGGGGTTCACCTCAGGCAGCAGACACAAGAAGCAGCAGCTTCATGGGAAGGTCTGTCTCCCAGCGGGTAATTCTTGCCTGTCTGTACCAGAGATCATCCGTGCAATCTGGCCTGCCTTCGGTCAGTCACCTCCGGCTCCTGTTTGCAAAAGGAGAATTGTAAAAATTCTTAGGAGGCCTGGAGGCCTCGCTCTAGAAGGCAGAAGCTGCCCCAACGTGACTCCGGCTGCCTTTCCATACACATTTCTTAAAAACTTCATGTGTGCCTGGCATGACGCTAGACACCACGGGGAATTTAAAAACGAAACTAGAGAGCAGCTGGCACAGATCCCACCTTCCACCTGGGAGGCTGTACGCACCTGGGAGCGAAGCCGGGCCCTCGCATGCGTGGTTCTGAGCAACAGCCTCTTCCCCGGGGTGAGAGTCTTCTGGGATCTCAGCTCACAAGGGCCACCACCCAGATTTGGGACTGTGCCACTCTCAACATCCCCGATGCCTGTGTCCTCGGGCCGGCGGCCTCTCCAGGCTCTGACCCACTGGCCCAACCATAAACTGTTCCTCTGGGCTCCACCCCAAGTATGGAAGCGCGACCCACAGCAAGACCTTCTGCCCAGGGGTCCCGGATGCCTCCACCTGCTGCTGTAGCCTGACCTGTTACACCACCTGTGACCTGGCCTGGTAGAGGCCTCTAGAAAGCACATGTGAGATAGGCAGGCTCAGGGTTGAGCATTTACAATGTGTCAACAAGAAGCAAGGAAGATTCCTGGAGGAGAAGCTCTCCGGTAGCTTCCAGGCAAGTGGGACAGTAGGCGTGGCACAGCTTCTGTGCCTGACCTCCCTGGTAATCTCTCCCTCATTGGGGAGGGGAGGCAGGAGAGGGGGAATGAAATTTTCAGCTCTGGTAATCTCTCTATAAACCATGATTCCAGAGAAAGCCCCTAGGCCACCAAATCCTCCTCCTCTCACTCCCAGCCACCAAGGTCTGCACAAGGTCCATCCTTGCTGGGGTTCCACAAGCCAGAGCACTACTCAGCGGATGCCCCGGAGGCCTGGTGGACCTAACATTTATTGAACATCTACTTAGTGCCAGGCACGGTTTTGCCGCATTATACAGATTATTTAGCTCCTCTGATTTCCACAGCAGTCCTGTGATGCTAGGGCTCTCCTTACCCTCATTTTACCATTGGAGAAACAATTTCTGAGGTGAGGCAGCCATTGAATGGAGGAGGGGCCGGCTTCGACCCCCACTGGTGTCCCTAAAATAGTACTGCAGGAAGCGTGGGGGTATGGAGAGGATATGCTGTGGAACCAGAGAGCCACAGATCGAACACAATCTGGCCACTGGTCACCAGTCACGTCTACCTCATGGGTGTTCAGTTCTCAGCCTCTGATGTAGGTCTTGCCTCTCTTGGGTGGACATCTTGTTTGGTTTCCACAGACCTTGTGCTAAACGTTAGCAGTATTTTTCCATGGGTGGGCTAGCTACTGAGGGTGTGTGTGTGTGTGTGTGTGTGTTTGTGTGTCTGTGTGTGCACAGAGAGAGAGAAAGATGCCTTTGAACTTGTGCCAACTGGAAGCAGCTTTAGTTACACTTGTGACCCCAGATTTGAAATCGGGATTAGTACCACATTTAAGAATACAGAGAGGAATACAGTGTGGCTGGAGCCGGGAGAGAAGGGGGCCGAAACTCACTAGCCTCCTCAAGTTTCCTCACACAATAATCTGCCTTCAAGGTTGGCCACGGAAAACACCGTCTGAAGGGCCTTGGGCCCCATGCATCACCAACCACTCTCAGTCCTGACCTTGGGCCTTCAAGTCAGAAGAGGTGAGGTGGCCTGGGACAGGAGAGAAAGTTTCCCTGTAGCAGCCCTCCTTCTCGAGCCACAACCCGGAGGAACCTTGCCCTGTAGCCCTGGGCCCGGCCGCTCACTGGATTGGCAGCGCTAGAGTCGGGGGCTTGGAGACAGGCTAAGGGCGTGCCCGGCTGGAGTGAGGTGTTTGTGTGTTGCCATGGTAACAGTAGGAGGTTGGAAGGCACCGGATCTGGGCCACCTTGATTGGATTCTTTGTCTGAGCCAGCTGTGCTTTCTCGAGCTGCTGGAATGCCTTTATTCCCAGGCTCACTACATTTAATCATCCTACTCTCCGGGCAGATGCCAAGCCCAATCACACCTTCCTTGGAGCCTTGCCGGGATCTCTCATGGAATTGACAGCTTCCTCCTTGCTGCTGCTTCCATAACCACTTGTTTGCCTTTCCCTGCGGATCTTAACTCATCCTGCTTCGTGGTTCTTCTTCTATGCTCCTCTGTTTCCCCAACAAGAAGTAAATTCCTGAAGTCCATGGTCTACATCTTTAGTTCAGCTTGGAATTCCTTACCCAGGTAGTTAGCAGGTTTCTGCTTCTTAGGAGGCAGCATTGTCTGGAAAAGCCTAAAAAGGAGAGAAGGTCCTCGTGCACAGGGTAGCTACTGGACGTACGTGCGGTGAATTCAATTTGCTGCTCTACTCTGGAGAGTGGAGATGGCAGGTCTTGGCCCCTTCAGCCCCAATTGGGTCAACAATGCAGGCTCGGGGAAGGAAGGAAAGAGCTAGCAAGGGGAGTTGCTCCCTCTAGGAAGAAGCAGGGGGTGCCTTTTGCAGTAATCACAGAGATGTACATTAAGAGTGCTACACACAAGCATCCTCTCTCCTCCGTCGGCCTGGCAACCAGAAATTGCCAGATGAAATGTACAAGTCATGTACATCAAAGTGTGTCAGAAAGACATCTAACCAGGGCTTTTCAAGAACCTGGTGGTAGGTCGTAACATTCAATATGGTGAGGTCAAGTGCAATCTCCATTTGGGCCCACCGATCACTGCTGTCATCTTGTTTCTTGGTACTGATAGCCCAGCTGGATATTCAGAAATAGCCAGTCACCCAAAGAGGCCTGCAGAGCCTGCCGATACTCTAGAATGTCCAGAGCATCTGGCATGTAAGCATTCTGAGCTCCCATTGAAACCCTGTCCTAGACCCAGATTATCGAAGATCCAGTTGGTGGATTTTCTTCCGAGTATCTTCTTCCTTCTGACCACAGTGCTGTGTGTGAACTCAGAAACCAGCATGGCAGAGAGGAATGCGCACTGGATATTTGGGGGAAGAAGAATGACCACATCATCCTTGATCATCTATGACACCTTGAGTGTTTAATCCAGTGAGTCTGTTTTCTCACCTATAAAAATGTCCATTCATTAATTCAGCAAATATTTTCCAAGAGCAAACATGTCCTAGATGCCACAATAGAAATAGATTCTGTCTAGAAAGGAAGACAGATGATTAAATCTACTATTAGCCCAAAAGCAGGTATGGGCTATGGTTAGCAGTATGAGGACAGTTAGGGGTGCTGGGCAGGGGGCTCTCACCTGCATGAGGTCATGGAAGGCTTCCAAGGGTAACCCTATTTCTCTGAGACTCCAGTGAATAGAAGCCCGGAGATTTGGTGGTAATGGCTGGAGTGGGATTGGGGGAAGCTGGGGGTTCTAGAGGGAGAAGCTTTTTGAGGTCCCAAAGCTCAGGGAGTCAGAAAGTAAACTGAAAAGATGACACGTCATCATCGTTTGCCTCGCTCTCATGGCTTCGTGGGACTTAGTGCAGTGCAGACAACGTCACCCTGGGAAACCAGAAGACTGCAACCCTGTCTGCCCTTGGCCGCTAACCAGCTTTGCAATTTTCAACAAATTTTGAACAAATTTCTGCTCCTTGGTTCATTCATCTGTGAAATAGGGCAAGAAATTCCTCCTCTCCTTACATTACTGTAGGTTGAGTAAAGAAATGTTTGCAGAAGCCCTTAAGAAATTAAAACGAGTTCTAAGTGCAAGGTCTTTGACAGGACTTCCCCCAGTCATAAATAAACACAAGCCCATTGGGGCATCAGTTCTCAGACTCGAGAAGCGAGCCCATTGGGGTTTTATCCCCACCACCTGCATTCCCAAGGGATCACGAGATAAATTGTAGTTTCTTTCCGATGGGTTTGGTGATATTTCATTTCAGTTCATAATCAGATTTTGTGCAAGAAGGAAAGTAGGCTATTAATAAAACTTTGTTTTTAATTGTAATGTTAGTGATCACTGAGCCTGGCTGGAAAGGGCAGACTGCCCGTGAGCCCAGGAGTGGGGGCTGGCTCCTGCACTGTCCCCGACTCTGGCCACCGCACACTTCGGATGACCAGAGGGTTTGGGTTAAGAGTCCATGGCCTCTGAAACCCTAATTCTGCCGTGTCTCCCCAACTTTCAGGGCCTCCCTGGCACCCGTGACAGCGAAATTGGGTTCAGCTTCAAAGCCCTCTGCAGTTCCCCCAACCCTGCCTGAACCACCTCGTTCCCTCTCTTCCTCAGGGGGTTTCTGTGTGTGCGGGCCTCTCACCTGTACCCTTGCTCCCCCTCCCAGCCAGCTCACCCCAACTTCCCTTTCCCCACCCAATGGACCGACCTCCCTGTGACGAGGAGATCCCGTCCACACAGGAGTCAGAACAGCCTCCCACCCCAGGATGCAGGGGACCTCCCGCTTTCGACCCAAGCCAGCATTGATCCCTCTCCCTCCTAATGGTGTGTACACTTTGGCATTTTCTGATATTTACTTTAGTCTCTAACTGCCTTTATTATATTTGAGAATTAAAACTTGGAAGAGCATTTTCAGTTTATAAAAGAACTATGCATATTATTGTTTGACTTTCAGAGCGAGGCTGAGGGGGCAGGAGGTCAGTGTGATTATTACCTTCCCAACTGCAAAGAGGGTGCTCACGGTTGGGGGGGGGTGTGTGCAGGGACCTGCATGGTCTCTGTTTCCTGACCTCTCCCAGGGTCGGGACCTCCATACACCTCTGGGCTCCTCCAGCCCTGAGTGGATCACATAATAGTTTCTTAACTAATGTTTCTTGAAATGAAATCCACATGCAACTTCAGGAAGAGTAATTCAAATGGCAGATTTTATTGATGGAAATAGTTGCTGTAAGTTCTGCCGGCGTCTTCAGATACAAAGAACAAGACGCCTGCAACATTGCTGGTCTTATGGTGATCCCGTCAACAACCCAAAGGAGACTCGCACACATTCCATCCAAACCTCCCCCCACCCCACCCCGGGGTCAATCCAAGGGCAGGCACAGATGCAGGGAGCATTCCCTCTGCTCCCACCAAGCAGCCGGGGCCCCAAGGCCTCCTGGCAAAGGATGGAATGTGCTTGTCAGAACTTGCTTAGCAGGGAGCACATGCTCGGCTAGCCCTTGAAAACCAGGGGCCATTTGGGCAAAAAGAAGATCCAGGCTGCCCAGCACCTCTGCACAGCCAAGTGGGGTAGGGGTGAGGGTGGGGTCCGTCCATCCAAACTAGGGTGGAGACAGGAAGACCTCCCAGCATGAGAGCCAATGTTCCAAGAATTTCAGGCCTCTTTGGCAACCTGGAAAAATTGAGGTGTGGCCTTTTTTTGCCGTGTCCTAGCATCTGCCTGGAATGATACCGATTATGGCTCTGGGTATCTGTATAGTTCCTAACAGCCTGGGAGTGAGCTCACGTACACTGTCCACTTTGACCCAAGGACTCTGTGAGGCAGCTCACTATGACTTATTTGTTTCCCCAGGAGGTATGTCCGTGTGATGGGACCTTCAGAATCACACCAAAGGAATGAGACAAAGGCACTCACCCAGTCCTGTCCCCAGTATCCTTCCATTCAGACAAAACGTCTTAGCACTTTCTTATTTGTCCAAATTTTCCCCCATTTGAGATGGAGAAATTGAGGCCCAAAGCAACTAAATGACCTTCCCAAGGATGCACACTAAGTCATAAGTGAGAGTTTGAGCTGACTTCTCCCGCAGTCTCTGAGCTTCCCCTCCACTCATGGCTCTCAGTCTGTCTTTCAGCCAAGAATTCAGCTCTGATGAAAACCTACAGGAGCATAAACAAAGAAAACCAGACTAAAGCCAGAGTTGGAGCCCTAGAACCTCTCTCCTGACTGGCAGAACTGCCTCTCCTATAAGAACCCTACAAGGACGCCCCCTCCCTCTGTGGCTGCTGTAAGCTAGCCCCCAACACTGGGACACCGGCCCCTCCTTCTAACAGCAGAGGCACGGCCACACCTTCAGACCCTTTGCTCTATCAAACTGTTTCCATACAATGTCCTACTTCAAGACCCTGATACTGAGTTGGTCTGAGTTTTAAAAATAAATAAATAAATAATTCTTCTGGGCTGCTTATGGGAGATAAAACCAAAAAGCTGGTGTGGAGCCTGCCAACAGGCCAGCCCTGGGGCCACCCATGGAGAGCTGGAGCCAAGGTCTGAGTTCCCCAGCCCCGCCCACCCTCCCTGCACTCCCAGACGTCCCTTGTGCTTTCTAGAGGGTCTTCCATAAAGCTCTGAGGTCTCCAGGCAAGGATGGAGCAGAGGTGGTGGAGGAGGAGGAGTAGGGGCTGAGGGAAGGGTGTGTGTGTGTGTGTGTGTGTGTGTATGTGCACACTTGTGTAGTGCTATCTACCCACACCCCACCTTCCCAGGACAATCCCCAGCCTAAGCAGTTTCTTACACCCTCACTCCCAAATCACGTATTTGCAATACCTATAAGGCTCCTTTGAGAAGGGCATTTCAGGAGCCAAGAGGAACACACTCGGGGGCGCGGGGCAGAGGATTAGGGGTGGGGGCGAAGCCAAGGTCAATTCCACAATTTCTCTTAAACAGGAGTTTAGGAGGAGCAAGCTCTTTGCAGGAAGGCCCCTAAGCCTCGTTTGATGAGACTAAGACTGAGACAGTGTATCAAAGGAACAGGGCGCTGTCCCTAGACGGACTTGTATGTCCTCCACATTCACCATTATTTACCAAAACTGTTAAAAAAAAAAAAAAAGAAAGAAAGAAAGAAAAGAAAAGAAAAGAAAAGAAAAGAAAAGAAAAGAAAAGAAAAGAGGGGCGCCTGGGTGACTCAGTGGGTTAAGCCTCTGCTTTCGGCTCAGGTCATGATCTCAGGGTCCTGGGATCGAGTCCCGCATCAGGCTTTCTGCTCCGCCAGGAGCCTGCTTCCTCCTCTCTCTCTCTCTGCCTGCCTCTCTGCCTACTTATGAACTCTGTCTGTCAAATAAATAAATAAAATCTTTAAAAAAAAAAAAGAAAGAAAGAAAAAAGAAAAAATAAAGAAAAACCACAAAACTGTCCATATGACATTAGGGATGCAGATGGAAACCCATGCAGACAGGAAGTGAGAGGGTCCGTGGTCCTGGAGCTCGCAGTCCTCCTCACACGCACCCCTGCCCCCCAAACCGGCTGGAGCCTGGGGCCCAAAGCCTGGCGAGTCAGAGATATCCCACACCGTGCATTCCACAGGGGTGAGTTATGCCTGGAATGAGAGTATTTCTGCTTCCTCCCTCTACGATTTGGCCTTTATGTTTTCAGCCTTAATCTTATGGCAAGGTAGCTTTTCGCCTGTCATTGCCCTGAAATTTAGTGAACATCAAAGGAAAGGAGGAGATGGAAAAGAAGGGAAAATTGCATCGGTATTGCTTTGCAGTGGCATAATTGTATATCTGTGCCACCCCATTGGTTTTCAACTATTTCAGTCTGTAAACTTCTCTTCCACCACCACTGAGAAAAATCAATCAGTCAGTCACTGGGCCGTGGCTGCGAAATGTGAGAACGCGCAGTTCTCTAATATTAAGGAGAATTGCGCGACTTCCAGTTTAAGGCCTATTTTTTAATGACCCACCCGTGTGGGAGACCCTGAGTCACACAAGCGCTTGATTGTCTTCTTGCTTTTCCAGAAAACGCTCTTTCCCTCCGAGAAGAGGTGACGTTTGCGGACTTAAGTGTGCGTCCTGCGGGGTTAGCCACAGAACGCTCCCTTTATTTGGGGAACAGGGAAGGCACCGCCCGTCCCCACCGCCTCCCTACTTAAAGATGACCTCAGACCCCAAGCTCACACTTTCCAAAAATAAAGCGGCACCCAGGCGCTTCACCACACCCACAAAAACTGGCTCCGAAATGTTTGACCAATAGGTTGGAAAAGGGAAAATGAGAGCTGTTGTAAGCCAGGTAATTCACGGTAACCATGGCTACGGGGTTTATTAGCACTAATACCAGGATGTGGTCAGATCAGATATAGACGGCAGCAAACACGAATGTGAGTGCTGTCAGTGTGTGCGCTCAGAAATTCTCCAAACTGGAAACTGAGCCCCTAATGACTGTGATTCATAGAGGATAGGGTGGGGGATTTGGGGGTTCGGAGGGTGGAGGGCCCCATCCGTTCAAGAAGCTCGGGGTTCTAATTTTAGCTTTAATTCAGCTTTCCAGCGCAATCCTCTAACTCTACTACCTTGCATTTCGATCACAATTTTCCCTTCTGGGTGATCTTTCCTGTTGTTCCTTCACAACAATCTTGAGAGATATCTGGGGCAGCGAATGGCCTCTTTTCTCAGACCAGGAGAGGGTTCAGCCAGCTTGCCCGGTTTGCCCAAGGTCAGAGGGTTGGAGGACAACCAAGCAGGGACTGGAACTGGATCCTCTGACTCTAAATTCCATATTCTCTGTGCTGCACCCCTCTGCCAGCTTTTTGTATTGTACTCGGGACATTTTGATCCTCATTCATCTGTCTTGCAGACATCCCAGATCCTTACTATGTGTCTGATCAGCCAAAGATCAAGATTCTGGAGGTGGCTGGCGAGTTCGACTTGCCTTTTGATTTTTGTCCTCATTTCTCCTTTTCAAGCCCCTCAGAAGGAGGGCCTTGCTCTCCCCAACATACATTACAGCACAAAGAATAGGGAACGCAGTCCCGTACTGTCCATGGGCTGCGGGCTCTCAGTGTCTCCAGGTACCAGGTAGGGGACGAGACCGGGTGAGCCTGGCAGGGTGGGGACAGGGCGTGGGATGAGGGTTGAGGAGGGAATGCAGGCCCTCCTAAAGCCCCAGCAGACTGCAGGTTGGTGGCCAAATTTGGGGGCTAGCTAAAAATTAATAATTTTACATGAAGTTAGAGGAGGGGAAAAAATAACATAGTAAAATAAAATAAATAAAAGTGCCTATGGGTTGGAAATAGCTCTTGGACTGTCTGTGGGCACTCACAGGGACTTTCTGGGATTTCTGGGATTTTTTGGGATCTGTGACCTCTAGGATTTTCTGCCTCTGGGTTCCTGACACCTGCTGTCATATGTGATACTGTATTTCTTTTCTAACATTTGTGACCCTATTAAAACATCAGCTCCTTGAGGTCACAGAAGACACCTTCATCAGTCAAGAGGGTATCCTTAGGATGTGACTTTCAGATGTTTGGTGGGTGACGGATGCGGTCAACACCCACATCGTCTGAGAAGAGAGGGTCTGGAGATGGAGCACAGTTTCCTGAGCATGGCCGCTGGGTAACAAGCGTAGGGGTCACAGCAGAATCCTCCAACTCAGATCAGACGGCAGTCAAACCTCTTCTGACGTTAGTAGCTCTGCAGCGTCGGGCAAATTACTTAAATCTCCAATGGACTCAGTTTCCTCCTCTGTGTAGCGGGGATAAAAAAGACCCACCTCCTGAGCTGTTGAACCAGGCCACGTCTGTGAAGCCTTGACGCCACGCACAGAGCTGGGGCACTTAGAATGCAACAGATGGTGACTTTTTGATTCGGCAGATTATTCCCTGTGTCTGTGAAAGGTGATAAGACATTTTGCCAACCTTCTGTTTTGAGGCTTTGCCTCCTGAAGTATCTGTGTCAAAAGAGGCCAGTCAAAGAAAACAAGTGAGCATTCTAGCTGAATGGGGAGGAGAAAGGGGATCGTAGCAGACAAAACAAGGTACCCCTGAGAAACTAGATCCTGGAGGTCAGAAGGGCTGAAAGAGGGAGACACAGCTAGAAAGGAACAGAAATTAAGTTAGCAAGAAAGCAGGAGGAAGGCAAACGCGTTTGCCCTGATTCCTCAGGAGTTGGCTAACTAACTCACTTCTTAAACCAGTTCAGGGAAAAACTGATCAAAATCTGATTAAAACATGGATACCTGAGTGGCTCGGTCGATTAAGGGTCTGCCTTTGGCACAAGTCATGATCTCAGGGCCCTGGGATCGAGCCCTGAGTTGGGCTCTTTGCCCAGTGGGGAGTCTGGTTCTCCCTCTGCCTCTGCCCTTCCCCCTTCTCATGCTCTTTCTCTCCCTCTCTCTTGCTCTCTCAAATAAATAAAATCTTTAAGGTCCCCGCTGTGTGAAATACACGTAGGTCAGATGCTTGGCACACATTATTTCTTTTTGCTCCTAGCGATGCATTCATTCGCCCCTCCATCCACCCCACAAGTACTTCCTGTCGACCCGCCTTAGACAGGACACTGTACCAGGTACTGAGGAGAAAACAATGAGGTACAGTGGATAAAGACGCCTAACCCTCTGAGAAATGTGCTACTATCTCTGTTTACAGGAGAAAAATTCTAAACTCAGAATGTTTACGTGAACATTGCCCAGACTCCCCACCAGTGTGAGCAGAAGAGGCAGAGTTCTTCACTGGACGTTTTCTAGGTTAGGGGTAGGAACATCAGGAAATTTCCATGTGATCTCAAGGACGTGAACAGGAGGAATTTGTTCACCTGCTAACAGGTTGCAGGGGGGATATTCAGAGCACTGCTGGAATTTTCAGAGAATCAGAGAGACAGCATGTCTTATTCTAAAAGGTGACTGAGAAGGTTAATCATGAGTGTACAGCATGGAGCCTTTGGAGACAGTGTAATTAGGGATGAGACGAGACCAAAAGAGGGACGAGAAGGAGCAAAGGGGAAGGAAGGGGATAGCGATCCCAGGCGTCCCTCACAGAAAGCCAGAGAAAGCCCAAATGGAAACCTTTTTAAACTCTTTTCTTTGTTCTTAAATTATTTTCTAATTATTTCCCTGGGATCATCTTCGAGTAGAGCGAAGATGTCTTCCACCTCCCCTGTATTTCCTGGCATAGCTTAATTAATACTTGATTGATTGAAAGATTGACTCACTTGAACCTGGAGTGAAATGGAGCTTTTTAATTTTCTTTTCTGCTGAACCTGAAATAGAGCATATAGTAATTAGGAAAAGATCCCTTGTTATCAGAAAGTCCCAGCTACAATGGGCTCTTTATAACTGAGCAAAAGGAAGGTAGGTGATAATGTGGGCGTTGATAAAGCACACCCCCCACCCCCTACTGCTTTCAATGATATGGAATTTTCTTGATCATTATTTCCACCTGAAATGAGTGAGTTGGCTGGAGGACGTGGCTGGATCGTGGGCTAAATGACAGGTCATTGTCATCAAAGTCCGGCCACAGATGTGACTGATGGTCACGTTTTTGTGCTCTTCCTGGCCCCAGCTCTCTCTCCCTAATGACCTTGGCTGACTGATGCACATTTTTTCGAGATCTCTTCTCCTTCAGGACCCTCGGGTTAGGTGGCATGGCTTCCTTCATTGATCCAACTACAATGCAGACTCTGGACATCCAAATGGAATGAGACAGGTCAGGGCGGTGTTCTCCTGGAGCTCAGCTCCCATGCAGGAAGACAGTCAATACATGTGCAAACTGAAGTTACCAGAATATTCTGTTCGAGTGGGAAATGTAAGGGTGGAAAACACTACAAAGGTTAAGACAGGATGATGTGGGAGAGGTGGACTGGAGGCTGGGCTTCTCAGTTAAAAATGCTTCCTGGTAAGGTTCCATTTAGGTGGAAATGCATCTGAGCTGAGCCCTGACTGTTATGAAGTGGTCAGTCATGTAAAGACCTGAGAGTCAGCATATCAAAGAGGCACAGAAGGTCCCGAGGGGGTGGGCAGTCCTGAAGTCAGATGCATCCAGGACACAGAGAGTAAGAAAGGGGAGCAAGATGAGATTAGATGAAGGAGACACTTGTGGGATCTGGGAAGGGTTTTGACTTCACTCTACAGGTCTCAGGAAGCCATGGGGTAGTGGTGGGGCGTGGAGGGGTAGGGGTGGGGACAACATTGCCTAGCTTGTGCCGGGAGAACAGCCCATGGAGAGGGAAACAGAGAAGCAGATACTGGTTGGGAAGGTGTCTTGGTAATCCTAGCCTTGGAATGGAGAGGCATAGATTGGGGGTTTATTTTGGAGACAGAGTTTATAGAACCCACTGATGGGGTGGGGATGGGGGTGAAGCAAAAGGGATCTCCTAATTTCCTGGGGCTGCCATAGCCAAACACAAGCTCGGTGGCCTGAAGAGCCAAAATGGATCTGTCTCCCATTTTTCTGGAGGCTAGGAATCTGAAATCAAGGTCAGGTGCTTCTGAAGGCCATGAAGGAAGGATCTGTTCCAGGCCTCTCTCCTTGGCTTATAAAAGGCCATCCTCTCCTTCTGTCTCTTTCCATGGTCTTCCCTCTGTGCATGTCTATCTCAACGACCAAACCTCCCTTTCTATGAAAGACATTGGTCATACTAGATTACGGGCCCTCTTCACTCCAGCACGACCTCATCTGAACTAATCACATCTGCAACAACACTGTGTCCAAGTAAGGTCACATTCTGAGGTACTGGGGACTAGGACTTCAACATAAAAATGTGGGGGGAAGTGAGACCATTCCACCCTTAACTGGGGGAACCGAGGGTACAGTCAGTCTTCTGCTTGTTCTGAGACTGAAAGAAACCATCCCTTCATCAGCTATGAATTAGCACCTACTGGGGGACAGGCATTGAATGAAGGTGTCACATTGAACAGAAGAGTAGGAATCACTGGCATGTAGGATCTTGCAGCTGAGGGCAAGAGAAACAAGTCAGCAAGTCCTGTGTATATTAGTGTATGGAGAGAAAATATTCATGTAGATGACTTTTTGTACTTTTCTGTATTCTTATCATCTTTCAGAGAAAACACATCATTGTAATACAGTAAGATAAGGACTGTGGAAGGTTAGTGGCTCCGTGAGGTCTCCGAAGAGAAAGAAAACAATGTGGGGAAGCTTGGGTGTAGGGGGCGCTGAGAGTCCCAGAAGACCTCCCAGAGGAGGATGAGGGCCATGGTTCTCCGGTACATGGGCCGAGGGAAGAAGGCGAGAAGACATTCCAGGCAGATGGAACGGTGTGTGTCACCGCATGACAAAGGAAGAGAGCAGGAACGTTCTGGAGAATTCTGGAAGATGGGGTCATAAGGATGGTGGTGGGAGATGAGGCTGGGATGATAGGAGGGACCGGCTCATGAGGGATTTGTCCTCCTTGCTAAGGAGCTGTGATTATCAGGTAAGAGAGGAAGAGCTGAAGAGAGGCTGAGCCGGGACACGTGACCACTTGCAGACTTCAGAAAGGCGAATTGTAGGAAGGAGGAACCAGGAGCCAGTCTGAGAGTTTGGACAAATATGATCGCAATGGGGACAAAGAAAAGGGCCTCTGTACTTCCCAGACCCCTTTCTTTGCCTCTCCGACCACTCTCTGCCCTCTGTACTCACAGCCAGAGCTGCCCAGCTTAAACCACGCTTCACCTTGGACTCCTGGACCCGGGCTCACAGGCTCCCAGGCCCTGGCCACCTCCTCTCCTAGGGTCGGCATAGCTCCTTCCCCCTTCAGAGACTTTCCTTGATGTCCTGACCCCTGGAAGGCCCTCTGCAGACAGCTGGATCCCCGCCTTTCCTCGGACCTCCGTTCAAAGTCATGTCCACACGGGCCAACCAGTTCATTCCTTTAAGCACTAACAACACAGCTCGGTTTATTTGTTTGTGCCCTTGTTTGTTATCTACCTTCGCCCCGTAAGTAGTTTGACCACATCTATGTCATGCCTGACTGGGACTGTAGTGTCTAGGACAAGAACAATGCATGCTAGGAGCTCCCCAGTCCACTGGCAGAAGGAAAGAAAGAGTGAGGAGAAGCAGGATGGTGTAGTGTGGGGGGAGGAAGGAGGTCGCGCCCTGCTCTGCCCAGAGGACGGAGGGCAAAGAGACTGTATCCAAGTCCTCATAATGCTGCTTCTGATGGACCCCTGTATGTATTTTAATTCTGAAATGGTTGCTTTGAAAAAGAACGATAAGTGGAACAATTTAGAAGGAATCTTCTTACTATAAGAAAACTAGAGAAGGGGGGGTGGAGAAAATGCTTTTTAAAGGAGACCCATAGAGTCAAAGTCATGACTTCAGAACCATCCCAGTTCCAAAAAGACAAACAAAATCATTATGAGCTCAGGAGCTGAGGGATGCTCCTTCGGAACAGCCTGTTTGTTTGGAGTCAGATAATAAGGGCTCACAGGAAGGGCCAGGCTCAGCTCCAAGAAGCTCTACGTCTACTGTCTACTGACTCAGTTTTCACAACCGCCAACTATTATCAAGTCCACTCAACAGATGAGAAAACTGAGACCCAGGGAGCGAGGGGAAGTGACCTGCCCCGTGTGATACAATCAGTGAGTAGCAGAGTCGGGATTCCAACACAGGACATTTGGTCCCAGAGCCAGCACTTGGAAGCACTTGGCTAAACCCCTTTCAGGTCAGAGCTGCAAACTCTAGGAGAGTTGTTGGCCTCATTGCATGTGTGTGTTAATCTCTACCAACACTACCTCTTTGCTGCTTGTGTAAGTCAAGGATGGGCTAACTGCTTTAGCAAATAATCCTCGGAATCGGTGGCTTTACCCACCAAAGGCTTATTTCTCACTCACTCCTGTTCACTGTGGTCCAAAGGGGCGCCCTGCTGGCAGTCATTCACAAACACCTTCTTCTCGGCCCATCCCGGGGGCCTTGAAGTTCTCTGCCGGGTCCTCAGCGTCTGGCCAGCCAGGGAGGGTGGACGAACCTAGAGGATCTTGGGACAGATTTCAAGAGCCAGACCCACGTTCCTGTGGCCAGTACTCGGTCACGTGGCCCTACAAAGATTTAAGGGAACTGACGAGGACAGTCTAGCCTATGCCCATGATGAGGTTAAGGTGGGCATCTTGCCAAGAGCTGCCTCAGTGTTTTATTTTTAAAGACTTTCATAAGGGAGACCTCGGCAGGATGAGGTGCTGGGAGCCAGAAGACATTGGTTCTGGCCCTGACCCCACCAATGGTCAGCTGTGTGACCTCCAGCAAATCACAGCCTCTTTTGGTCCCAGATTCCTTATCAATAAAGTGAGGGTACCCACCGAAAGGACCCCTATCTGATTCTTCCCATTCAGAACGTCCATATGATAAAGCATGGTTTTCTTATTCTTAATAATCACGGTGCCTTAGTCATTTTTATATTGATGACCTCTGTGTGCCTTTGTTCAAAATTGCAACCATAATTATAACATTGATTCAGAGGGGTAAACCTATCTATTTTCCTCTAATCCTCAATATCTAGTTGCACACCATAAATGTATACACCGGAGGGGGAGAGAGCTTCCAACTTTGCATTGGAACTAGTTACTTGAAACAATTAATTACACCAGGGAAAATACAGGTATCTATTTCCTCATGCCTGGAACCACATTGAAGTTGTAAACACAGTTCTCCACAAGCAGATTATTGCTGTGATCTGACCATTTTTGTACAAAACAGTACTTACATCTATTAGAGGCATCTGAGCATGGCAGGTTAGCAAGCTGAGAACCGTCAAGAAAATATATATCCAGAATGGCAGAGTTAATGACTGCTGAATGAGAGTCCTCTCTGTGCCCCCACTTCCAGAGCGCCCTGGTTTCTGAAGTACCTGACATTATTGTCACCGCTGGGATTTTCCAAGGACCGCAGGGGCAGGGTTTGGGCAGACGGGGTTGGAGAAGCCTGGGGCTGAACAAGATATTCCAAACCTCCAGGAGAAATGGCAGGAAGTCAGGTAGAGGCTGATGAGATTCTTATCCTAGGAAAAATAAAATATGCCAGACTTGGAGACCTGACCAGGGACCAGGGTTGGAGGAAGAAGAGGGGAGCACAGCCAGGGACATGTCCTCACGGCCCTCTGCCCCAGAGCTCGCCCACCACACCTGCTGGAGAACCCGAGTCAGGCCACTTGTCCCACCCTCCATGCCCACCCTCATCCCTGCTGGCATTTTCCATTTTCCATGAATAACTGCAAGCCCACCTCCCACTCTCAGCCCCACCAACCTGACCTCCCTCACCTCCATGACACTCTTCTTTACAGAACACGGATCCATTCTGTCCCCTCGTTGCTGAAGCCCTATGGCTCCTACAGGACACACCAGCCACTAACATGGCTTACAAGCCCTGTGGGGGTGGGGCCACCTGCCCCGGGGGCCTCACGTCACCCCCGTCACCCCCATTCCCTGCCGCTGCGTTCAGCCACACTGTCCTCCACATCCTTTTCAGAAGCAGCAGTGGGTCCCACCGTTCATCTGAGAAAAGGCACAAAACACTTATTTCCCTGTGTTTCTAGAATTTGGGGGGACACTTCATAACGTATTAACCACTGAACGCATTGTTTCTGCTTTAGAGGCAATTCACTGAAAAGGTGAGCACTGAAGAAAAACCTAGCATACCTAGCATGTTGCCTGAAAATGCTTTAGATATGTTTATTCTGTGTTTTGAGACTTCTCAGACACCCTGAGCATGTCTTTGTCTCTGTACTGACCACGTTTTTGTAATTCAGATCTCAGTGAGGCCGTCCCCACTCACAGCCTGCCCATACCGCCGTGGTGGGCATTACTCCATCACTCAGTAACATCACGGGCTTCTCTTCTGGTCACGCTTTCCATATTATACTTTAGCACGTGTCTGTGGGATTCTCTGATGAGTCTTCTTCCCACACTAGACTTGAAGCACCAAAAAGGACTGGGACCCTGTCTGCTTGTTCCTGGATACCCAGGACCTGGCATGGTTCCCAGCCTCTCAGAGGTGCCCCATAAGGAGTCACTGAAGGAAGGACTGACCAGACACCTGTCCTGATTAGAATTTCCTTTTCATTTCTTCCCTGTGACTCTGCTCCAGGCCAAACTGCTTACTCATTCCCCTGGGCTGTTCTCATGTCCCTTCACGCAGAGTCTAGAATTACAGCCACAGACCCTCAGACCAGCCATAAGCAGCAAGGTTACCCGTGAAGTTCTTTTCATTTAAGTGGGCTGGGGGCCCATGATTCTTTGGTGGTGAGGACTGGCCTTGGAGGTAAGGGAGGGGAAAAGAAAGCTCAAGGCTAGAATTAGTCCATTGTCATCTGGAGATAACCCACTGTTTCTTCGATTGTTTTATAGTATTTTACACTTTACAAAATGCATTAACTATATTGAGCTCTTTTAATCCTCACAGCATCATTAAGAGGAACTCATTAACTTCATTTCGGAGCTGAGGTTCAGTAACTCACCAAGGTTACACAGATCGGCTCAAGGCTCAAACCCAGGTCTTCTGGCTCTGGGATCATTATGACCAATCAACACCTTACACACAGACAGACTGAAGCCTCTTGGAAGAAAGAAAGAATGAATGACTTTCTTCCCAGAGAGATACTACAGAGGATGTAAAGATAAGTCATTTCTGGTTATACAGAAAATGAACGTAATGTTCCTCCTCCCCTCTCTCCTCCCACCTGCCCCCCATAACAACGACGAACCAATCAATTTGGTTGGCTCCTATTTTTGGTTTTGGAGGAAGAGACTAATTATCTTTCAAACAGTGTCAGCAATACTTGAGATCCAGCAAAGCGATGGGGTCTCCCAAAGAGCATTCCCAAGACCCAAAGTATGGCTCCTTTTGCAAAACAGTCTGTGGAAGTTCTAACTTTTAATGCATACCACCAAGGAGATATTTGATTGTTTCCTGGAAATGCTCACAATGTGAGACTCATAAATACTAATGAAACGGTATAGATTAGCAGAGCTCAGCGAGTAACCTGGGGGGCCTGAAAGAGAATTCTTAGATTAAAAAAATGTAAAGAATACCTTCCTAATTGAATTTTCCCCAGACTGGGCTCCCAGATGTTAATGAATGCTCTCCTTGGCTATATGGAGAGTAGACTCAGATGAGTACCTTCAGGAATCCAAAAGTGAATTATCGACTTAGCTTTCGCTTGAAAAGAAATCTATTTACTCAAAGGCTATTTTGGGGTGCCATGGGATAGACGAGTTTGAGACAAAGGTTGGGAGGGGTAGGAGGGCCTGGGACACTGAGTTAAACACATATTTCAAATGCATGCTTCTATTTCGGCCAACTAAGCAACCGGAGTTGAAATTTGCTTAGTATATTTGGCTTTTACAGAATGATCCCTCAATAGTAATAACTCTCCTGGAAGAGGCTCTATGTCCTCATCCCTCATCACTGAATCCTAACAACTGACACAGGGCGTGGCACATGTTAGGTGCTTAATAACTGTTAGTTAATGCATGAAGAGCTCTCTTACTACATTTTCCAGAGCTGTTCTCATCCCTGGTCTCTCTTCTTGAAGGGCATCCTCCTATTACAAAGCCCCCAGATAAACACACATCCTATGGAGGCCCTCTCTACCCTGGCCACAGCCTACAGTCCTCCTCTTTCCTACCCTGAGCCCCAGGCTCACAAGGCATCCTGCTCTCCTGCCATGTTCTAGAAGTTTCTCTGCCTAGAATCTGTGCCCATTCTTTTACCCATGTTTCTCTGCCAAGGTTCTGCTGCTCTTTCCAGGTCCTCTTCAGATGGCTTTGCCTTCATGAAAACTGCCTTGATATTCTCCAAGGGCTCAAAACCTTTCCTCTCTCTCCCTGGCCAGACCCAAAAGTGGGCCCCTGATACGTGTCTTCTCCCTGCGGGGACCGGTGTGGTATCTGGCAAGAAGAGTTTGTCCATGAATGTGGTGGTGGTAGTGTCTAATTGGAGTCATAGAAATGCAGTCCAAGGAGACTTTGGTCCTGGGAACGTATACGTGCAGATCAAATTAGGGAGAAGTATCCAGAGCATTCCCTCAACAGGGCAGGACCATCCCTCCAGATGGGCCAGAAAACTCTGGGGCCAAACGAGGACTGGAGTAAAAGCTAAGGTGATGGCAAAGCAAGAAGGAAAAGCCAGAGAGACGAGTGGGTGGGAAAGAGCAAGGCAGCGGAGTGGTCTTGATGGCGGGTTTGAGGATGTCCAAGGGTGTTTTCTCAACAAAGAGGCTGTGGGCTTGAAGGTGTGTGGGCAGATCCGTGGCCTGTGATGTTCCCAGGGCCTTCAAGGAGCTCGGCAGAGCCTTGGGCAAGGGGATGTGACTTCTCAGAACGCTCTTCTTTGTCGCATGTTGAGTTTAAGTTCAAGCAATCAGAGGCTTCCTATAAACCTCCACTTGAGCAGGCCTGGATGTTTATTGTGTGTCTCTTCGTGCCTTTGTGAAGTAGGTAACAATGCAAGTAAATCACTCTGCGGCCTTTTTCCACAATGCACTGGGATAAACATCGAAGTCAATCCAGGGCCACACATCGTAAGAGTCTCTAAATCCTGGGCTACTTGCCAAAACGGGTTAATTCCACACAAAGGAGTAGGCGGCTCAGAGCAACTCCTGTGAGAGGCTCACCCCTCGGGGACCTGGAATCAAGTTTTCCGGAATCTGTAAGGTCAGCTCTGCCAGGCACTCGCCGTGTGACCTGTGCCTTGCGGGCTCACCTATAAGATGAGGGAAATAACCGTACCTGCTTCATTAGGTTGTGATGAAATGAACGGAGTCAGTTGGTAAGAAGTGCCTAGAACGGTGACAGGCATCTCAGGGCCGTCCCATGGCGCTACTTCTTTTTCACGGACCAGATGGCACGGGAGTAGGTGCCAATGTATACAACTGAATAATTTGTATGAATAACGTCTTAAGGGTGTGAGTCCACATGCCAGCAGAGTAGGACTGAGTTCAGATGGACTTTGGAAGAACAGACGGGTACATGGGACACATATAGAGTGCTATCCAAGGAATCAGACGTCTGAGGACAACCCCCAAGGATAACCCCGTACCCAAGAGGGGCTACTCATCTGTGTCCCAGTGCAACACAACAGAAGGAAGCCTGGACTTCATGCTGACTGTGAACCCAGGTCCCCCAGCCCTTTTCTCCATAGACAATGCACCATCCTGTTGCGCTCTTTAAAAATATAAATCATATGGAAATGATTGGAAAAGTATCAATTAAAATACAAATATAAAGTAATATCATCGTCCCGAACTCTGGGTGTTCATTGCATCTCTCTGTGGCCTCAGACATGTCGTCTCCCCCACACTGGGCCTCAGATTCTTAATCTTTAAGTGAGAGTTTTGGTTGGGATGATCCGTACGGTCTCCAGCCTGAAAATTGATGAATCTTTGATCTTTGGGTGCCAGGCCATGTCTGTACCGGAAGGTGTCATGGATTTCCTTGAAACATGCTGCCCTCCCAAGTCTTTAGACGTGGGAACCTGTGGATTCCAGAAGCAAAGGAGCCTTTAAGACCTCATACTCAAGAGCTGAGGCCTGAGATAGATCTAGAGAGGTGACAGGGGTACCAGTAGAAGAAGGGTCCCTCTGTACAAGCAACCAGAACAGCTGTAAGTTGAGCTCAGGAGGGCAGCTGGGACCCCATCCCAGTTTCCAAACACCATAGCTGAGCAGCCCATAAAACTCCCTATCCACTGCAAAGAACAGGACCAGGCAGAGAAGGAGACTGGGGAATGTTTGGTTGAGGGCCAGAAAGCAGACATGAGTGTGATGAGAGAGAAGAAGATAGAAACAGAGAGAACCAGCGAAGGGTCTCCCACTGCAAAGCTCAGCGAGTCCTCCTTGGGCACAGGAGTGGGATGTAAGGAGGGAGGAGACGGAGCAGAGAAGAGAGCATGAAGGCAGGGGTGAGACAGGACAAGGGCCACTGGCCTCTTGGCCTGGGGGAGGTCCAAGCCCCTTATGACAGGCAGCAAGATTTAGACATTTCCCCTTGTGCTTAAGCTTTAGTAACTATTGAAAACGGCAAGTTGTATTCAGAGGAAGTCACACGCAGCTGTGAGGAGTGTGTGTTCAGCACCTAGCCGGTGAGCTGCAGGGAGAGGAGGTGAGAACTGCTCTGGGAGAGGCACTGACCCCTGCCCAGAACACGGACTCTGCACGTGGTTCATTTATCCAACAAATGCTGAGCACCCACCATGTGCCAGGCCTGGTAAACTACTAGTTCTTGTACACGAAGTCCTGTATAGTGTGTATATGAATTAGTTAGTAGTTAAATGCATGCATTTATTTTGTTTATTGGGTTTCAACACCACTTCCGTGAACTCTGGAAATCTCCAAGTCCCTCCCTTCTCCTATGCCTAAAAAATATGATGTTGTTAAAAATCATAGACCATTCCCGCTGCATTTCTCCTGAATTATGTGTTTTGCTCTCTTCAGCTGCTGATGTTGGTATGCCCAAACCCAAAGCTGGAAGAGGAATAAGTGACAAGTGGACAAGGCTGTCTCCTCTTGAGCCCAGGACTTGCTAGGGAGCTGAGAGCTTCTGCTGGCCCCAGTCTAGCCAAGCACCATGGAGAAAATCAGCTCCTTCTTCAACATCATTTGGGACACCATTTTGACCAAACACCAAGAGGGCCTCTTCAACACCATCTGCCTGGGCATCCTTCTGGGGCTGCCACTGCTAGTGGTCATCACATTCCTCTTCATCTGTTGTCATTGCTGCTGGAGCCGGTCAGGCAAGAATGGCCTACAGCCAGACCGAAACAAGGGGAAAAAGAGGAAGAAGAAGAAGAAGAAGGCTGAAGAAGACCTCTGGATCTCTGCACAGCCCAAGCTTCTCCAGATGGAAAAGAGGCCATCACTGCCTGTCTAGTTAGGCAGGAAGCAGAGGCGTCCCCCTCGGGAACCAAGCCACCTGCTAACTACTACAGGCTAGAGAGCCCTGATGTGAGGCGCTCATGTCCACAGAGGAACTAACCAAGGGACAAAGCTGAGGCTGAGTGCCCTCACGGAGGACAGCCCGGAAAGAACTCCAGACAATCCTTGTGTACTGTCAAGGCAGCTACGCATCTAATAGTAATGCTCATTGCCACCGACTCAGGCATGCCTTCCACCTGTCTCCAGCAAGCTCCAGATGCTAAAGCACAAAGAATGTCCAGACATTTTGACGTGTCTCTGAAATGCGCACACATGCACACACATACACACATGCACGCACATTCCGGCAACGGGTACCTGGGCTAATGTATTCTGTTCATCAAATGGTCATTGAATATCTACTTGGTGCAAGTACATTATCTTCTCTCCCGGAAATGTCTCATGGGAAGGCCCAGCCAGATTCTAGCACACGTGCACAATTATATAACCAGGAAGGTACCTCTGCACTGCCTACCCATCTACCACTCAGGTCAAAGCTCTGTGCTTTCCTGTTTTTGTCCCTACATAACCTTTTACTGGAAATCCCTATCTTCGGACATTCCAGCAACCTGGTACAGCTCCCATCCCTGTATATTGATACAGACACACCCAGTTCCCATGTTTCCCATCTGGGAGGCAAAGTTCAAAGTGAGAAGGATCTAAATTCATTGAAAGCTCCATCTTGCAACCCATGACAAGGTTCCCATTTCCTTGTTGGGCATCTGATGTTGTCTAAGACCTCTCTTTGAGATGCTACCCCCAGAACCACTCAGCAAGCTACCCTTCTCCAAGCACCAACAAACAGCTCTTGGTAGTGACTTCTAGAATGCTCTGGAAACCAGGCATACTCCATCCACTTCAGTGAACTCCAGCGGTGGACCGGGGCAGTGTCTTTTTTACAGATGGGGAAGGAATGCTCCACCTGAGTTAGGGATCTCCTGTGTAACCAAAGCAGGGAAGAAATTAAGACAATTTCTGGTGCAGTCTCCCAGAAGGCACACTGCAATCATGTTTGTAAGGTTGTAATGGATGCGTGGTGTGCTGCCGAAGGGATACGGAAGTTACAGAGTGTCACTGAAGGTAGAATGAAGCTGTGTAAAGGTTTATGCTTATTTATCTCGAAGCTCAGGCACGTGCCTTGCACACAGTAGGTACTTAGAACTGTCTGTGGTTGCTGTTGGATATGCAATGATGTTAAGGGTAAACGCATAATGCCTTACCAATTCCCCCAAGTGACCTTCTTTTCTGAGCCCACTAATTGCTGCAAAAAACAGGAGGTGGGCATTGAATGCTCCCCAGAGGCCGCCTACAGAACCAACGGCCAGGTTGACGTGGGTGCCCTGAGCCCCATGATGACAGGTAGACGAGGTCCACAGGGAGTAGCAGGCTGAGGTTGGGAGGCCGAGTTAATTCACTCATAGGACAAACTGGTTGGTATTTTGATTGTACTGTGACCATATTACAAAGACAGAGACTTCCCAAATTGGGAGCAGGTTGTGCTCTGAAAGGTCACTTGCAAATCTGCTGGGTAGCTCTCTTGAAATATTTCCCCATGAAGGCTGTTCTGGGTGACAGTAAAATTGCAATTTAATGAACAATGTTAGCTAAACTTCGATAGCTGTTCTGCAAGATTGGGTTCGTGGACAAATGTGTGCTCTTGGCTCCCTGGGGCTCCCCGGTGCTCACGTGCCCTCCAGATAGACTTCAGGCCAGAAGAGGGCAGGTGTCTGGTGGTGACCGTTGCACCAAGGTCTTCTAACAAGCGACCCTGTGAGTCATAATTCTGGCCCTCATGTGTTTTAGAACCAGTCACATCCACCTTCCAGCACCAAGGGGTCCCAAATGCCCTGACTTCTTAACCCCTTTGAGCAGAGAAAGAAGCACTCTCTACTTCTCTGTCCCCTTGTACATGGGCATCCTGTCAGGGAGCATCTAGCTGTCCCCTTCCCATCATCCCTCACCAAATGTCTGTACCTCCCCATGCCGGCCACTGCTCACTGGGAGCAGCTGCCCTTCCTGCCTCCAACTCTCAAGCCCCATAAGATGGATGAGTTGGGGGAGATGCAGCACTGATGGCCAAGGCTGTGTGTCAGATGTGATCTAGGAGAGAGGATCGCTCCGATGGGAGGACCACACAAGGAACATGGTTGCCATGGCAACTAGCTGCTAGTTTGAATTAAGACGGCAGTCGGTTGTCATTGCCATGACAAGGCCTCTGTCTCCAGGTGCAGTGCCCTGCTGTTTCCTAATCAAATGGATTTGAACTACCTCCAGGCGCGAAACACCCAGAAACCGTCCTCTGTTGCTTCCATAGCCTCGGACTCAGGAGACCCAGATGCTGCTGAACGAGGCTTAGGTTTTCTCCTCCCCAGCCTCTCCTGACAACCTCCACCAGGGACCCTCCAACAATGCCGGGGTACCCTAGGCCCCCAAACTTCTTTTGAATGCATGGGTCCATGCAAGGAACCGAAGGCAGTCATCGGAGCCATTCCCCATTCTTCCCGCCCATCTTCGTCTTTCTCTCCTGTGTTTTCTTCTTCTCTCATTCCTGCTTCTCCCAGCACCCCCATCCCAGGTCCAGCCCTTTCTTTATTCCTCCTCACATTTACTCCTTCTCCCCAGCCTCTTCCCCAGAGCTGCCACTGGCAGCCAGGGGCACCTTGGGACCAGAGCCTGCTTGGCCCATCTCGGAGACTTTAAGCTAATGGAGGCAAAAAGCATGATAAAGAAGAGGCTTCCTAAACCACCACGGGCTCGGGGATCGGAACAGCTCCAGTGAAACTTGGCCACCACCATCAGAGGTGGTCTTCTCCCCCACTGCTCAATGTATTTGCTTTTTTATTTCTTGGGGGGAAGGGATGGGGGGAGGGGAAAATGTAGGAAAAGGGTAGTCACCTTTTCAAGAAGAGTATAAATGGTCCAAGCTGTATAGTATTTGTCAGTATTTTTTTTTCTGGAAAATTCAAACACATGCAAAAGAAAAATTTATTTAAATAAAAGACTTTGAAAATAAAAAGCTATGCCTGGCATCCTTACCGTTGGCATCAGTTACTTTCTTGACATCAGATACTGCCCTCTCCCAGACATCACTCCGAAATGACAGAGGCAGCGACTCCCACTAGGACACAGAAGACCCTGCTGTCCCAGGATTCCTGACAAAGGACAAAGGACCAGGACTAGGCTCTCACCCCACTGCCTGCAGGGCAGACAATTGGAGACCAGGCACCTGAGAGGTGCCAACTGTGGGAAAAACACTGATGCTGCCTGGCAACTCTTAGCATTCCCTTCAATGAGGTCAATTAATGTCTTCTTAAAAGAGAGAGAGGAAAATAGCAAAAACTAAGTAAAAAATCAACCTCTAAGTTAAACCCAGTGTTGGGAAGGGGAGAGCTCCAAAGTGTCTATTGTAGCTGCTGAGGAGATAGTACATGCTGAAGTAGACACACAGATAGAGACATAGATACATACACACACACACACACACACACACA
This sequence comes from Mustela nivalis, assembly GCF_964662115.1. Lineage (NCBI taxonomy): Eukaryota > Metazoa > Chordata > Mammalia > Carnivora > Mustelidae > Mustela > Mustela nivalis. The sequence goes on from NC_139035.1 coordinate 26,934,459, forward strand.
CACACACACACGTAGCTAGCCAACCAGCCAGGAAGACACACACACACCTATGTATAAACACCCATTTCATTTTCAAGTAGACCACTCCTTTGCACTGGTGGTGAAACGGAATGCTCCAGAGTCCTCCCTCGATGATACCAAGCCAGCCATTAAGCAGAAGCCCTCCAGACCAGTGCTGTCCAGTAGAAGTAGAGAAGATGGGAATGTCCTCTATCTACACTGTCCAATATGGTAGCATTTGCCACTGTCCAATACGGTAGTTATTTAAATTAATTAAAATTAAATTAAATTAACCGTCTAGTAGGTGAGTTATAACCACCACAGTTCAAGCGCTCAATGGCTATGTGCGGCTGCCATCTGCTGATTGCTTGGTGGGGACGAGGGTGGCAGAGTCAAGCAGGCTGGTAAAACTCTGTTTACTGCATTTCAACGAAGGGTCTAGGAAGATGGGCCTACGGCACCGGCTCCCCCTTGCTTTCTTTCCCCCTGGGCAGGCTGACATTTCCGTAGAGGTAGTTGATTCCTGGGCTCCCTTCCTCATTGCCACACACCCACGGCAGCCCAAGGAGAGTCTTCATCCAGCCCTCTGTTCTTTCCTCCAGGACTTCCAAACTTTCCAGTACAGAGCAGAGACCGTTGTCCAGAAACCAGCAGGAAGCAGCTGCTACACACCTGAGGGGACACCAGGGCTAAAGGCCACCAGCCCCACCCGCCCAGGCTTAGCCCTGCCCACAGCGTTGGGCGTGTGGATCTGGACAAGGCTTTGAGCATTCTCAACTCACCAGAACCTCTGCGCTGGCCCCTTGTCCTTTGATTTTAGTATTTCTCCCCAAATTCAAAGTCACAGGATTACATTGACTAAGGAAAAAGAGTTCCTTCAATATAGCTGTCTGTCCCCATCATGGGTTCAAAGGGATGTTTTCAGAAACCTGTGATCCTTCACTGGGGAATGGCCATGCGTGCGTGTATCTAACTCCCTCTTTGAGATGACTTACTCTGTTAGCATTTTGGGTTCTTTAGCAGATGCCAGCAACACAGAGTGTTTCTGGAGAGGCTCACAGCCCAGGTGGGGAGACAGACAAGCTAATAGACCATTACAGCCCAATGTGGTCACTGCTTCCACATTAGGCTAGGACTCAGGACTAAGGGTGTCCTGAATCTGATGCTGACTCCACCGTCCCCTGGTTATGGAATTTAGGCCATGACTTAATCTCTGTAAATTCAGAGTTAATGATAGTCCTCTCTCAAAGGGACAGGGACAAAGCAGCAAATAAGATAAAGCGTATAAAGCGTTCGACATAGAGCTCTGTAAACGTCAGCGGTTGTAATTAAGGGTAGAAGGAAGATAATGAGAGAGTTGTATCCTTGAAGCCAAAGGAGAAGAAACTTTTAAGAAAAAAGGGAGTCCCTAGAGTCAAATGATACAGACAGATCAAAGGAGATAGGGGCGTTTTTCTACTCCTCTTGGAGTGATAGGGTCCCTAATTTCACCACACATTGCACAGTGTACAGTAATACAGAGACTCCCAGTTTGCAATATGTCATGGGTAGAGTACCCACTCACCCTGGTCTCGGCCCCTTCTGCCAGCAACCAAGCCACCCTGTGTGACAGTGCCCCCTGTGGCCAGATTGAGAAATACTTCGGGTCAACATTTTCCACTTCCTGTGGCGTTTCCCTTAGAACATCCTTCCAGCTCCACCACTGGGCTTCAAACTAAATGGGCTAAAGACTTCTGGGTTTTATGGGATGCTCACAGATCCATCAGGATCAAGACTGCCATGCTCCCCTGACAGATGAGGGATTTTCATAACCCTGAGTCTTAATTGTCCTTACATATTTTTAGTGAGGTATTTCTAGTGTTCATCATTGCCTCCAGGAAAATGTCCCTAACCATGCAAGTCTTCTGGATGGCAAAACCAGACCATGCTAGGCTCCGTGTGTTCCTGTCCCTCCGTGCTCGCCTCCCAGCCCATCCTCATTAGAAGCAGCCTTTGTGAGGCCTGAAAAGTAACTCTCTTACTCACCGCCTTATTTCCAATGACTAGAACGGAGCTTCGTGCATACCATATGCTAAATAATGTATTGATGGGGGGGGGAGAGAAGAGTAAAGGGATCACTGGGGTGTTTCTTACATGTGCAGATTCTGCATCCCTCTGCCCTTTGGATAGATTTACTAAGTCTATAGTGGGTCCAGACCACCTGCTCTTCTTAAAGTTTTTTTTTTTTTTTTTTAAGATTTTATTTATTTGTCAGAGAGAGAGCGCGAGCGAAAGTGAGCACAGGCAGACAGAGTGGAAGGCAGAGTCAGAGGGAGAAGCAGGCTCCCTGCGGAGCAAGGAGCCCGATGTGGGACTCAATCCCAGGACGCTGGGATCATGACCTGAGCCGAAGGCAGCTGCTTAACCAACTGAGCCACCCAGGCGTCCCAGACCACCTGCTCTTCTAACAAGCACTCTGGGTAATTGCCAGTGATCCCTGAGCCACACCTTGAGAAATATTATCTACTCATAAAACAATAGCAAAAAAAAAAAAAATCTTATGGTCAAATACATTTACAAAATACTACATAACTACATGACTTCCCCTCTTCACCCCATGGGATCTGTGGGTGCCTCATATGATCTGTCATGCCTCATACCAAATGTTCTAATGGGTACTATAGTAAAGAAACTAGCATAACTCTTTTTAACTCAGAGTTTTCCCAGCTTTTTTGGCCATGAAAACTCTTTTTGTAGCAGACCTGGATGGGGCAAGGGTCCCGAGGAACACTATTGGGGACACGCTGCCATGGAGAGCTCCTGTACTGCTCAATTCGTATCATCTCCCAGGAACCCGTGCCTGATTCTTTCTCACCCTGCCTTTTCTCTTCCTTCCATCTGTGATCTGTGAAGATCCCATTGTGGGCTATCCGTGGCACAGACATCTTAGAGCTGGCTAGAGGTACACCGTTATCAAAGAAGAGAGAAGATCCAAACGTTTTGATTGCAGTTACAAGCACTAAAATCGAAGCCCTCTTACCATTCCAGGGTGCTATGTGTTACATAAGAGTGTTTTCAGGATCTTATTTGATTCTTACAGGGAGAACATCAGGGACTGAGGTCATTCCTGTTTTATAAATGAAGAACATGAGGTCTAGAGAAGATGGCAACTCGCCCAGACCTGGAATGGGAACCCAAGTCTCCAGGATCCCATCCTAGTGCCCCTTCCATACACGCCAGGCACCGTGACCCAGGCTTGTCTGCGGATTTGGGCGCCTCAAAGACCCGTTGGCTTGCCGTACCTCCTTTGAGTTGGAAAACTTTGGAATCACTCAAGGGCTCGGTCCATAGGCCTTCAGAGTACTCAGATGTCTCCTTCAGGTGGTCCATAGCAAGCCTCACCCGCCTCCTTCTCTGGTCTAATTAAATGTAATTTTCTTCACTTACCCAAGTAAAGAACCATTGCCACCCCATTTTGCTTTCTTCCTTTATTTAAATTACAATACTGCGATACCATCGTTTTGTTTCTGTCATTAAACGTGCACTGCAATTTATCGGCATTATAGAATAAACAAGCATGTTTGGCTCAGGTCATGATCCCAGGGTCCTGGGATCGAGCCCCACATAGGGCTCTCTGCTCAGCGAGGAGCCTGCTCCCCATTCCCCCTACTGCCTCTTTGCCTGCTTGTCATCTCTGTCTGTCAAATAAATTTTTAAAAAAAAAGAATAAACAGGCATGTATGGGCTAACCTGGGAACCTAACTTTCTTATAGAACATTGGAAGTGGGATTCTACCCATTCCCCATTTTCCCCATAGAAACAACCAACAGAAAAAAAAAAAAAAAAAAAAAAGAAAAGAAACAACCAACAGAAGGACTTTGGGAAGTGGATACATTTATACATTAGGAGCTGCCTAAAATCTCTTCCGAGGGTGCCCCTTTCACCTCTCATCAGGCCAGGGGACCCATCTCCTGTCTCAGCACCAGCCCAGGAGTTCTGCTCGCGGATTAGAGTCCAGATTTCACTAGCCAATCTCTTCAAGGTATTTCCCAGTTTCCTGATGTGTGCATTAGTCCAGCAGCAACGCTACCTGCACCATCACCAAGAATGGGCTGGACGCTGGGCCGTCACCCCTAAGCTGATTCTCCAGACCATGTTACTCAGGAAGGAAGAAAAGTGAGGACCCCCAGAACGCCTCTTAATAGAGGATTGGAAAGTGGCCTTGAAGGGAGATGCTCCTAATGGGACAACACTGCCATCTCCTGGCCTGTGTGGATACAGCATGTCTACTTCGGGGGTGTGCCCTTTGTGAGCAGAAACTCCTTCCTGTTCCTCTTCACTGCCCTGGTGGACAGCTTAAGGGAATGATTTGGAAATTTTGGAAAATTTTGGAATGATTTGGACTTGCTCCAGCAAACGACTATGTTTTGCCAAGAGCTTTTCATTGCTTGTGCCTGTTTTCCCTCCTGCCTGGCTGTAGGTCCGTTCGCATGTCTCCCCCTCCGTGTCTCCTCTCTTCCCACACCACACCTGGTGCTTGTGCTTCCTGACCTCCCCGTGCTCACCATCCCTTGAGTCCTTCTTAGTGTTTCTCCCTGGCTCATTCGGCGTATTCTGGCTTTAATGATCCTCGAATCCCTACGAATTCTCAGTTGAAAAGCTCAGAGCTTGTGATGTCATGAGATAAACATAAACTCGGGGGCCGATTCCCAGAGGACCTGCTGTCAGAAACCACCAGCTCTACACCGCGCCGTGAAAGGAGCGCTCCCTTTACCACCCAGGCCCCTCAGCTCCTGCTGATCCCTCCTCCTCAAAATCTCTTTAATCAGTGCCTTCTCCCCTTTCCCACCATTTCTGCCACAGACCCAAGAGCCATGGTCTACCACAAGAGCCCTTAACCTGCTTGGGCATCCCCACCCTCTCCCCAAAACTCCCCTGAGCAGCTTCAATCATTCTCCATCCTGCCACCAGACGGAGATTTCCAAAAAGCAATCCTGACCACCAGCACGACTGCAGCATTCAACACCCATGAATGCCCTCTGCTGCCCAGCTCGTTCGTCCCAGCAGAGGTCCTCAGGGCCTGTGGCATGATGGTTTTGGAAACCCTGGAGGCACAGGGCTCAGCTGAGACCCCTTGAGAAGAGTCTCTGGAGGAGAAGCAGGTTCCATATACCAAAGCCGAGCCGATTCGGATGCACGGTGCGAGCAGAGAGCGGCCCCTGCCCACCTCTCCGGCATGGCTTCCCACTGAGCACTCCTCATCCCACCAAGAAACCACGTTCCTCCCTCCTGCACACCACCCTCCACGCTTTCCCATCCCTGCCATCACGTTCCCTTCCCCCGAGGTGCCCTGCCTCCCAGACAAAAGCAGACTCTTCTTCCAGACCTAATGCTGACCATCATGTCCATGATACTTGCTCGCAGGGTCAGTCCACACGCCTGCTGACTCTATCCCCCCGACGTACTCCTGCTGCCGTGGTTTGTGCCCTCAGCTGTCCGTCCACGCCGCATCCGAGGCTACTAGAAGCAGGGCCTGGGCTCTGTCTGTGATGGCCAGACCAGCCAGTATCTTGCGTGGAACAGAGAATGGCTCAGAAACTCCAGCAGTTGCTTGTAATGATTCTGACCTTGCTCTGCCCCCTGCCTGACTCGCAGCCCATCCTTCTGGGACAGCTGTTGTTCTCTCCAGTCTGTCCTCACAGGGACGGATTGCCCCTGCACCTTCAAACCCCTGGGGGCTCATAATCGGACTCTGAGGTGCCCCTTTGAAAAGCAGGTTTGTCCAGACTCCCAGCCCAAGGACCTCCACTCTGTGTGTGACCCCAGCATGGGGCTGCTAGAGCTGGTCCCCTTACAGTGAATCCGGCACAGATATTTAGGACTGGAATGTTCTCCTCAGTCAGATAAATACCCTTTAAAAATGAACTTCTCTCGACTTCCTTCTCTGCCCCGTGATGGAGAAGCTTCCAGAGCAGCTGTTTTCTCTGCCAGTCCCTTCAGTCAGCAGGACTCCTGCTGGCAAAAGGAAACAAGACTCTACTCGTTTCCACCAGTTCTTATATTGGCTCCCGGTGGAAAAACACTGTGGCAGGTGAATGCAGGGGTGGGCGGCTGGCCTCACAGGCAGCTCCGAAACAGAGACGAGCTCCTCCAGGAGCGCCCTCCAACAGGGCAGAACCCCAGCTCAGACCTACCAAGGCCCAAGGCCTAACGAAGGGACCCCATGATCTTTGCTTGACCCAGCACGGTTAGCAAGCATGTCAGGAGTCAGAAAGCATGTCTACCGCATGGACATGTCCACCGGCCCTGAGTCATTCTGGGCCTTGATCCACTTTGCAAAGAAGCCCTTCTTTTCTAAAAAGCCTGCCTTTGCCAGGCCGAGCGCCAAGCTCCCGACCCATCACGGTGAGGACCTTCCTGGGCCTACAGGGGACACGAGGACTCGGAACCGGGAAGCCGGGCCGAGGGACCTTCAAGAGGACAAGGAAATCAGTTCCGCCCCAGCCCCGACAAAGCTGGATCGGGACCCCAGTAATGTGGCAGGTCTCGGCAAACGTCTCCTCCTTGGAGAGACCTGCGCTGTCCCCCGCTCCAAGGCCAAACTCCACCTCCTAATCTGAGCTTATTTTTCTGCCAGAGCTAGGCTCTCTGGACTGGTACATTTATGTGTTGGTTTCTCTGTCTCCACCGACAGAACTGAAGCACAAGGACAGGAATGGCACACTGTCTGCAGTTCTTTAGCACTGGGACTCGGAGAGGGCCCCGGCCCCTCATAGGGCCCCATCAGCATTTGCTGGAATGAGTAGTGACTGAAGGCTTGAATGGCAGGACCCACTCTGTTCGGCTCGCTCGCCTCTGCGATGGCACCTCTATCCCCTCCTCTGCGATGGCACCTCTATCCCCCCCCCCCCCCCCCCCCAGGGCAGGGCACGCTGCCTGGGACAAAACAGGCAGACACAAACTCCTCTTGACCTCTTGTTTGGACCATCCTCACCAGACCCAGCAGTTACTGTGGTACAGGCCGCAGAAGGGTGCTGAAAACTCACCGCCGCGACGTGAGCCGTTTCGAGAGTATGGCTTGGCCTTCAGCCAGAGGTTAAAGCCTAGAGAAGCCCAGGCAGGAAAGGATTCCTGGTCCTGGAACGGTGCTGTGGGCTTTAGGGCACGTGCCTCTCTTCCCACTTCCTCACCTCTCCTGGTTCCAAACCCCACTGTTTGCTGTCATCCAAGTGTGCAACCACAGGCCGACCAAATTCCTCCGTAATGCACAAACTGTACCTCTGCGTGCACTTAGGTTAAATTTAGAATTTGAGTGCACACATGTGAGTTCAATAACACAGGCACATTTTTTAAAAATCAGGTGGTTTATTATTCTTTCTTTCTTTCTTAAGTAGGAATTTAAGTTACTTTAATAATGATCATGGACTTCGCTACAGAAGAACCTTCCAGAGTCACAGGAAAATAAGCCCAAAGGATCCAACTGGCCAAGTGCCCGTTCAAACAGTACGCCTCTGTCTCAGAGAAGCTGCAGAGCACCTAAGGGTCTGACCATGTGGGGGGCCAGGGAAAGGAGGGGAGGCTGAGGACCGGAGGACATGAAAGGGAGTCACAGAAGAGTCTTTGGGAGGAATCAATCATCAAAAGAATCCAATTATTTAAAGTTGAAATGAGTGAGAATTTATTCACAACATATGCAGATCTATGCAAGTGATTATGCAAATAGGTGGGAAGGGGGCCTTCGAGAAGAGCAGTAACACAGAAGCTTGGTTTCCAGCATGCTGGACGCTGGTCACAACTTAGCTGGATAGGAATCCATGTTGGTCCTTGTGGTCCCTTTTTTCTTCCTCCTAACATCTTTTAAATGGGGAAAGATTTACAGCTTTTTTCTCAAAACCCAGTGACGATGGGAGGTAACAAGCATCAGGCCACTTTAGCCCCTTGGCCATCAAAAAGAACCCCTCCTTGGTGCTTCTTTCCAAGAAAAGGGCTTCTAGTAGCGGAATATATATATATACCAATTTCCAGAGATTTCCAATTGGTGAAGTGCAAGTTGATTTTTTGTTTCCTTTTCCCCACTAATCCCATATATTTGTTCCTGAATATAGACTGAAAAACCTTGCAGTCTGGTGTTGTCTTTCTCATATGTTACCACTGGTTGACCTTCAGGCCCCCAGTATAGAAGGGCAAAATGCAGGTGACAGGGAAGTGACTTGTATGGTCTGAAGCTTGGTCACGTGCTTTGTTCTGAAGGTTATCCAGCCATCTGAGAAACCAGAGTCCAGGAGCATCCCCCGAACGTCCATGAACCAGTCACTTCTACCCACCCTGCCCCAAGCCTACACAGCCCCAATCCCAGGCCAGTCTTGCCTCGTGCGATGACGGCTCCCATAGGCCATCAGAACGTTCTCGAATTTTCTCCTAGTGTCCGCTTCTTTCTGCCCAGGACTTGCTCCCCACTGTAGCCATGAGGGCGGATTTTCAACTCAACATAAGGAATGGAGAATTCATGTCCTTTCCATGGCTCCCAGTTTACCCCCTACAAAAAAAAAAAAAAAAGCCAGCATCAAGAAGAGGCAACTTGGGAGGAAGGAGGGGTGGGTTATGCTGGAAGGAATGCCTCTTTCCCGGGAAAACCCTCCGTCCCTGCTTAGGGGAGAGAAAAAGCGAGACAAGTGGTCACTGGGGTCCTTGTAGAAGTAGGGCTGAAACTAGAGACATGCGCCCTCTGCTGGGCAGCTGAGGTCTGACAGGCTGATGACTTGGAAGGCCCCAACCCCGCCCCAACCCCACCCCACCCCAGTAGTTGGAAGGATGGGGTGTGAGCCCAGGGCAATGGGGGAGACCACGGCAGCAGCAAAGCCAATACATGGTCAACCTGGACAGCAACACGCCCATTATCTTTGCCTCACACTTTTCCTTCCAAAAAATTAAAGGCAAAAATAAACATATTAATTGGTCAATCGTGTAAAATAATTTTCAATTTAGACTGTTTAGATACTAGCTCTGGGGTAACAAATAGCCTGCTGGAAACTAAATTTCATTTTATGTCTTTTGACTGGTGAGCACAATAATATTTAATTCACTTAATAACCTTGCAACCTGGCCAATAAAGAGCCCAAGTGACCAATTTTATGTATTTTAATTTGTGAGGTAAATAATAAACAAGAAGCTTAAATGCCTTGCAGACTGTGAAAAGCACATTAACCAGATGAATGTCTTTTATTAGCAAATGCAGGAATGGTTTAGGGCATGCTGGCTGCTCATTTCAAATATTTGATCTCTGATCACAGGCTTCCCTGGGTCAGCCCACATGCTGCCACCATGATTCATGGGCCCACCCTCCTCAGCCTTCCTGGGGGAATATCTCTTCTTCCCTTTGAAGAATCTTCGCACAAGGATTGGGAGTCCCTGCTGCCTGGTCGGGGCCAAAGTAATCAAACTGTACCCGGACTTGAGATGCACTAATACTTACGGTAATACCAGTCACAAGGTGACTTCTGGGGAAAGCTGATTCCTAAAAGCTAGAATGGACCCAGGGTGGGAAATCAGAAACCCAAGCTGGGGAGGGGCTCGGGGAGGGGATGGATTCATGAGGAGCGGGAACAAGGATGCCATTTTCAAGGAGCAGACAGGAGCTGTCCGACAGCTGGCAAGGAGTCAAGAGGATGCCCACAGCTCACAGAGGTCTGAGAAATCAATGGGAGGAACTTTTCAGAGCAAGGAAGGGGAGAGAAGCCGTGGAGAACGCTCAGATGGAGTTTAGCATAACACTCTCAGTAGACTCTGAGTGGCTTTGGAGGAAGTGGATCCAGAGGTGAGTCTACTCAAAAGTGGAAAAGACTTTATTTTCCTGGTGATCAAAGAATTTGAGAAAAATAGCTCAGGTTTCACTGGGAAAACAACTAGAAAGAATTACGAAGTGTCTGTTATGAACGGAATGCTTGTGTCCCGCCCCCAATGCCCCAATGCCCAATGCATATGTTGAAGTTAGATGAGTTGAGTTAGTTATGTTGAGTTAGATGAACTCAGGGAGGTGGTGCCCCAAGATGGGATTAGTGCCCTTTTTTTTTTTTTTTTTTAGATTTTATTTATGTATTTACTGAGAAAGAGAGAGAATGAACAGGAGGAAGAGCATGGGGGTGGGGGGGAGAGAACATCAAGCAGATTCCATGCTGAGTGCACACGGGGCTCAATCTCACAACTCTGAGATACAACCCGTGCTGAAACCAAGAATCAGACGCCCAACCAACTGAGCCACGAAGGTGCCCTGGGCTTAATACCATTATAAGAAAAGGAAGAAAGACCAGAGCTCTCTCTCCACTATATGAAGACACAGTGAAAAGGCCGTCATCCTTAAGACAGAGAGCTTTCCCCAGGAACTGAATCTACTGATAACGTGATCTTGGACTTCCTAGCCTCCAAAACTCTGAGAAATAAATGTATGTTGTTCAAGTCACCCAGCCTACCGTATTTTGTTACTAAAACAGTGTCCATGTGTGAACCAGTACATAGAGACGTGCATAATCCACGTTATCTGTCTTTGTCCAGCAGCGGACAGCCTGAGTTCCCACCCACCTATACTAAGTAAGCATGCAGCCCCGGTGGGAATGCGGTGGGGTGGGGGAAGAGCTTCTGCAGATGGGCAGGGAAGGCCTTGACCTCAAGGCCATGAAGCCTGGAGAAGAAGCCCTCCTGTCCTGAGTGGAGGCATCAGAAGGAGAGGACCAAACCAGCCTGGAGAGTGTCCCTGGGAACGGAAAGCTTTGAGCAGAGCATGGGACAAAAAAGTTCCTCTGTCACTTACCTCACTGTGTTTGGTCTCCCCGTATCTGCCATTGGGGTTGGCCAAGTGGCAGTTCTTGTACCACCAGCCACCATGATGGGTCAGGGCACAGTTGCTGAGGGCGATATCATTGTCTCTGTCGAAAGTTGTAAACTTCCATCCATTGTGGTAAGTCAGAGCATCCCCTGCGGGAGAGGACACATGAGAGGTGAGCGTTGAAGTTTGGCCACTGAGATGATGATCGTGCTCTGGACTCAGCAGGACAATCTTTGGGCACGAAAATGCCAGGGATCCAGCCAGTACGTCACAGGGAGTCACTCCTCTCTCAAAACAGCCGAGAGGAGAACATGATACAAACAGATTCTCCTAACTGGCCTGTCTCTCCAAAAGCCTGAAAAACATTCTCACTTGGAGGCCCCGCAGTCATGTGAAGTAACCAAACATCCAAAACCAAACCCATCGGCTCTCCTCACAGCACCTGATACCCCTTCCGCAAGGTGACCCTCGCCTGTCTTCCATGTTGTTGCTCAACCAGCCTCCCAGGCACCCGAACTTGAACCCCCAACCACATCGGACAAAACCCCTTTGTCAAGGCCTTCCTCCTGCAGATCACTCACAGATGCCCTCACCCCAGCCTCCTCAGGATGCACTTACCTCAACCCAACAGCCTCCCCAGCCTTCCCTGAAGCCCACACACCCACTTTCAGACCCTCAGACTTAATGTCCCCTTTCCCACCACCTGGAGGGAGCTGCTCCTTCCCCCCTGGCTCTGCAGGCCTGGAACTCAGCTGCAGCTTCCCAGTCTGGGAGCCCGCTGTCCCCATGGGCACGCGCCCCTTGAGCAGTCCATGGATCTGCCCCCATGCTTCTGCCCCCAGCCTCCCTCTGCCCTCCTCGGTCCACATCCTAACCATTCCTCAGAGGCCAGCTGGACCCCACACCCGAGGAAGCACCAGCCTCCTTAACAATCCTCGCACACCCGCTGCTCACACACCAGCTCCTCGCACATGCACTCCTCGCACACACACCTGAGTTTCCGGAGACTTCTTGGCGCATAGGCTCGGTTTAGAGCTTCATGACATCTGTCTGGAAATTCACTCACATCATCTGACTTGTATCTCTTACTATTTCCCCACCATCCTTGTCATCTTCTCATCAGTCTGCTTTTTAATTCAGCTCATAAGAGGCGATAAGGGCCTGTATCAATCCCAAGCTAAATCAAGTCATGTTCCTACAGTAACACTCGGTTTTCATCAGGTCTCTGAGCCACGGACTCTCTTTACATAAGTACCCTCCTCTGATCCCCTCAGGGTAGCCTACGAGGTGGGGCAGCAGCTCTTAGTCCCAGGAGGAAATGGACTCACAGTTCTGGGGACTTGGCAAGGCCCCACAGTCCACAAAGAGCTGTTGGGGGAGGTCAGGACTCAAACCTCAGGCCTCAGATTCCAAGCCCAGGGTTCTTAGTTTGGCGGCTTCCTCCTTTCCGCAGGGACCTGTAGCTATGCTAACAAGAGCCAGCCCGCAGCAGCCACCACCCCTGAACTGGCGAGAAATGCGCATTCTCAGGCCCACCCCAGATCTACAGAACTGAAACCAGGAAGGTAGAGCCCATCTGCAGTCCGTGTTTTCATAAGCCCCTGGAGTGCAAGTTGACGTCAGAGACCTGCAGATTGTATGTAGTCTGCAACTTCATTTATTCAGGGACACCCCCCCACACACACCCTCCCCCATCCCCGCCAGGACTCAGCACCATGCCAGGCTCTGGGAACACAGACAAGGGGGCCTGCTCTCAAGGATGTCACTGGGGCTGGCAAGGGGCAGATCTCTGGGAAGAGTGAACAACACACCAGGAAAAGAGAAGGTCCCAGATTGTCCCTCTGGCTTGGCAGCTCAAAGAGTGGGTCCTGCCACCCCTTACCCAGCAAAAAGGGCTGGGGGAGCAGGGACAGGGCCGCAGAGGCCCCTCCTGCTAAGTCAGCTGAAGGGCTCTGCCCCCTTCACTTCCTCCAGGTGAGGAAAGGCATGCTGTCGCTCCCCCTCGCGCTCGCATCTCCTCTCCCCTTCAGCTTTCTGGCAGACAGTTAACTACAGCTTAAAATAACACACGATGGCTCCCTTGGTGACACTTTTAATGAGCACAGCTTACCTAGCTTGCATCTCAAGTTCCTAGAGCTGTTTTCAAAGAGTCTGTGCAAAGGCTATTTCTTAACGATTTGTTTGTGGTTCTCTGACCTTGGGCGCTGGGATCATGAAAAGTGAAGCAGGTTTCTGGCTAAGTGTGGCAGTTTATTCCACAGACAGATTTTCTCGCTTCCCGAAACTGAAAGCGTGCTGACATTCGGAGCACAGACAACGACTGTACCCATGAATCAAAAAATCACTTTTCTCTGGCTGTCAGGCCCCCCAGCCAAAACCATGTTCTGACTGATTAAGCTTATCTCCCTAAGTAAGACAGAGTAGAAAAGCCAGTGGTGGTCAGACCCTCTCCCATCTCTCAGGGTTTTCGGAGAACACCGGATGAGAAATAAGCACCCCTAACTTGTGCTACCCACTTGGGGTGGACAGCTGGCTCTCCTTGGGTGGTGGGTTGGCAGCAGGCTCAAAAAAGCCCAGGGTGGAGCCACTGAGTTGGTCATCTCCCATCTCATCTAACATAGCTCCACCATCACCTCCTGAGGCAGGAAGGAAGGCCAAGGCAGCTGGGCCACCTCAGACCCAAGGAAGCCACCCACAGCATATCCCCTTGGAGTCCCACAGGACCATGTGTCTGGACTCTCAACCCTGGAACCAAGAAAGGGCCAATAAAGAACAATGTGTGCCATTTTTGGCTTTCCCTTCTTGTCCACAGACCTAACAATTTTCCCCCTTCCTTTTAAGCACCAGTGTGCAAAAATCCATTTCAAAGCGAGGAAGGCACTTTTGCATAGAGCTGTTCTTCACAGTGGACCTCTGGCATCCCTGGCCCTAGCCCAGCAAACACCAGTGGAGTTCTTCAGTCTCATATCCAAGTGCTCCCAGGGTGTGGACGCGTCCCTGGGTGGGCATCACTGAGTATCCTGGAGGTGGGATGTGAGACCAGCTGCAAATGGTGGGTTAGCCCTTAGAAGTCACTCTGCACCACTCCAAAACATCTGTTTTCATGATAATTTCTCAGGAGATGACTAGCATCCTAAATGTAGCGCTCATTGGATGTCCTCCCTGCCCCACTCCAAGAGTCAGAACCAGAAACGAAATTTAGCCAGCACTGTCTTGCTGGAGTTTCCTTGTGGAGGAATCAGGGGCTCTCTGATGGGGACTTCAGTGAAAGCCGAAGCTGAGGGCCCAGCAGGACAGCGGGAGTGATGGCGATCCTTCTAGGTGTGTTTAATCCCCAGGCATGAACCCCCGATTCTAAGCAGAGCTCTAATCGGGGGGGAGCTGGTACGTGCAGAGAGACATCAAACCATTCACTTTCTCTTTGAACGCCACCTCCTCTAAACACGACCTCATCGTTTAGGACATGAGCAGCCAGAAGCTTCCTAAATTTCAAAACCCTCCTGGGGACCAATCAGCATGTATAAGGAAAGCTAAAATACCAGGAAGCCCACCATGCAATTTCAGAGTTTCCAAGTAGGAACGGAGGCACATCAGGGAGACCAGGTCGCTGGCTAAACGCCATGTGATCTGAAAGTCTCCCGAGGCTTCCTGTGGAAAAACACATCCACCACTGACCAGCACTTTGGGCCTGAACAATCTCAGAATGGGAAGTATCCCGTAATCACAGTTAAAATGCAAATAGAGTCCCTGGGAGGAGAATCCCATTAATTCGTGAATATATTGACTCCTTTTCACTCATTTTCCCATTAGCATCAGTTCGTTTCCTGGCTATTTTAAGACAAGCCTCAGAACAGGTATGTGCACATGAGAGAAGAGAGGAGAACAGGTAGCCCCAGAGGGTTCCCAGCCAGCAGGGAGGGAAGTCATTGGGCTTCGGGGAGAGATGCGGGATAGGGTGCCGTCTCTTGTCCCCATGTCACCAAGCTCATGCCTTCACTGACCCCAAGGCAAGATACCGGGTCTCAGGGACTATCCTTCCCAATAAAAATCATCTGTAGGACTGCATGGAGAGCTCTGGCTAGCAACATCCCGCTTCAAGCTCACCTGCTCTGCACCGGGTTCCATGCTAAGCACTGGGAAACAAGAGGAAGTGCAGAATCCATGTAATATTTTTAAAAACAATTAAATTATAAAACCTACAAGAAACTGCCTTAGCAGTTGGCCACTTTGGCTCGTGGCCCCAGATACTAAGAGGCATCTGTTCACAGTCCTCCACCACTAGGGGCTTCTAGAGTGGCCTGACTTCACGAGCACACCCCGTTTGCCTGGACTCTGCTCGGTCCTTGCTCACCATGGACGCCCCCAGGCCTGGGGACCCCTTCCCTGTTTCCCACCTAAGTCCCACCTTTCAGACCCAGCCCCAGACCACTGTCCGGTGGGGGACTTCCTTCAGTGATGCCTCGAGACTCAGTGCCCGCCTCTTCTCACACCCTGTAGCCCCTGTTCTCCTCACCACTTACGTGGCTCTTGGCAGAAGTTCTTTTCTGTTGTGACTTAGCTGCTTTCAGGACAGTCTCAGGGGAGAGACGACGGCCCATACAGCCCGCGGATCCGGCTGGTACCACATCCCTACGTAGTCACCCCCGAGTCAAAACCATGCAGGCTCAAACAGTGCACTTACTTGTTAGCATTTAAAAACTATAAATCCAGACGGAAGATAGGACATTAAAACAGTAACCACCCCGTCCCTCTGAAACGGAATATTCAATGATATCACCCCAGGGTTTCGGTCACATCGCTGGATGTGGTTCTCTTCCTTCACAACTGGACAGACATGCCACCAGCCCGAGGTGAGACAAACCTCTGCAGGGTTCATCCCCTCTCCCCCCACCACTCCCTGAACCGTGGCACGCGGCAGTCTGATCGGGAGACACACCGGGAGCCAGGGACCCCAGCCCGGGGGGAGAGGTGCGCTCCCACCTGCTGTGCCTCTGTATTTCCCAACGGAGAGCCGGTACCGCTCCTTGCTGGAGGCCACCTGGAAGGCATCGTACACGGCATAGGCAGACTCGTTGGCGGTCTGGAGGTCCACTCTCACCTCGTAGCGAGTAGGGGTGCCAGTGGTGAGATTGTGTAGCTTGTCGAGTCCTGAAAGCAAAGGAGGGGGTCCCAGTGACCGATCAGCCGGTGTGCGCTGGCACGCGCCTGCGAGCGTCTGCGACTGCCAGCACCGAGAATCACCGTGGCCTTTCCCTCCTCTGCTCACTCTGTCTCTGCTGGGGGGGCCTGTTTGCTCCTCCTGTTCTCTCTTCGGCACAGCTGTGTTTATGAGTGGGGAAAGCGTGTCCTCTGGGAAGGAGCCGTGGGGAGCAACCGGGTGGGGAACCTGCCCCCGACTCCTTGTCTCTAAAGCAGAAGCACTTCCCCCTCTCATCCCCGCATCTCGCCACGTGGACAAGGAGGTCAGCCACCACCCTGAGGTCTCTGAAGGAATTCCTGGCCGAGCTGACCATGACCATGACCTACCCTCTCAGACACAGAGTCTCCAGATTACGATCTCTTTAATTCTTCCTTTCCCTGTGGATGTTTGTGGCTGTTTCACTCCCCATGAGTATCTGCTGCACGTTCGAGCAGGAGGAGAAAAGAGAACGCCATCCCCACACTGACTGGCAGGCCTGAAGAGCCACAGGGACTCCAGCCATGACCCTCTAGGAACAGCCCCGAATCCCAGTGGGCCAACTTTTCTAAGACGTGAAGGCCCCGGGGAGGGTCCTGAGTTGCTGACACACAGCATGAAGACCCCCTGGGATGCGCCCACCCCGTCACGAGCCCAGCACAAGACAGCCTTCCCAGCAACATGGCCCGATCGACACCCTGGTGGGCAGACTCCTCAAGTGTCCTGTCCCTGTCCCTGGGACGTCTTCCTGAACGTGGGGGGCCTTCTAGAGCTGCCCGCACAGCCTTTAAGGGGGAAACAACCCCTCCCCCACAGCCCTCCCGGAATCCCCAAGATGATACCAAGCCAGAACTCCTTCATGGGGTCCCCAAAGCCTTCCACGTAGGTCCGCCAGCGCTTGAAGAAATCCAGCTGCCCCGTGTTGCGCCTCTGGAAGACCTGCCAAGGGAAGACGGGCCTGTCACTCCAACACACGTGAACAGCCATGGCTGAGTGAACGAGGACAGCAGCTCGGACTGGGGGCTGCCCTGAGGTTAGACAGCAGCAGAGGGAAGGTCAGATGGACCGACATGGCGACTGAAAGTGGGACAGAAAGAGAGGGCAAGGGAGCCTTTCCTGTGCTTTGGGCTTGTGGCGCTGGGTGGCCGTTCACTTGGCTCTTGGCTGAGATAGGGGTTCTGAGAGAAGACAGGGCTGTCGGTGCGCGCTCACCTGGCATGAGGGAAGTGCGAGGCACTCCTGAGGTCCCCTGGCCACTGAAGATGCCACAGGAGCAGCAGAGCTAAGGGTTAGGGTTCTGAAGAGAGATCTGGGCCAGACTTGCAAAGGTGCAGGTGTGTCTGAGACGCTGCTCAGTGTTCGCCCATCTCAGTGTCCTGTCCCCAGGAACACAAGCGGGAAGTGCTTCTCTTTTAGGTCCCTGGCCAGTCAAGTGGGAGGCACGTGACTCATTCTAGCCAAAGGGCTTTAGTGGGAGCACAGAAGGGTGGGGAGGGGTTTCTCTCTCTCCATGCCCTGTCTTCTACTGCCTGTGCCTCGGGGCCTCCGTGAAGGCCACGTGTCCACAGGGCAGAGCCATGAGGAGGAAATCAGCCTGAATCCCTGAGTCACCGCCGACAAGTGACTGCCAAACCCACAGAAGGCTTTGCACACACGAGAAGAAACTTCTCCGGTCCTCAATCACTGGGATTTGGTGTTGGCGTGTTAACTACCGCACAGCCCACTCTAGCCTAGTGAACACAGAAAGCCCCGGGGACACAGAGAGGAAGGCGAAACCGCTGGAGAGGATGCGACCACCTGGGAAGAAAAGTGGGAACTAAAAAGAGAAAATGGCCCAGAATCCAGACTCAGGGGCCTGCACTACGCAGCAGCCGGTGCACAGGAGGAAGGATGCGCTCTTGAAGGGGGCGGGGGGAGGGCCCGGGCGTGCCGAAGGACAACCAGGAGAACGTGGAACCACAAAGACCACCAGGAGAAAGATACGGCTGATGGTGTCAAAGGCAGGTCAGTGCCAAGGAACACGAGAACTAAGGAGCATGTCCATAGAATTTAGGGACACAGAAGTCAGGAGTGACTCTAACAAAGGCTGCATTGCAGAGAGACGAGGGCAGAAGCGAACGTGGAAATGGCCTGAGGAGTGAGCGGGCAGTGAGAGCACAGACACAGACTTGGGTCTTGGGTCCCGCTATTTCTTAAAAGTATGTGCGGCCTGCTTTTCCAAACTCCTTGTTCGGGGGAAGGAAGGCAGTGCCTGTCAGGGTAAACTAGATTCTTTTATATTAAGCAAGCCTGAGGAGTGCCTACAAGCTAGTCACACCTGTGCGCACTACTGGAATGGGTAGTAATGGTCGTGGTCCTCGTAACCTTGAAAGCCACGCTCAACACCATCCTCACTAATCACAGAAACGACTCTGGGATTCTGGAAGCCTGGGTGGCGTCTCTGTCTCCACCCACTTCCCTTCGCACCCGTTCAAACGCAGAAGCCCCAGAACGAAGACCCGTCTTGCTCCTTTCCACCATGCTTCACCGCAGGTGCCTTGAAATAAAACACGGAACCTCAAACTTGGTACAGTAAACTTCTCGATATTTGTGCGTTCTTTCTGTTTTTTCTTTTTTCTGGGAGACACAGGGAGGGAGGAGAGAAGAGGTGGCCTACAGCAATGCTGACAGCTCCACGTGGAGCTCACCGGTAACTCCTTTCGAAGCCCCAGCCCACCTTTGCTGGCCCAGAAAGCACTGGACTAGGGCATCTCTCTACAGTGGGCAGGGAGAGCCCGGGGCTCTAACGCAGACCAGGGCCACTGCCTGGCCAGCGGCTGGTGAGCCGGTCATCCCTGTTACTGAGCCTCAGTCGGCTGTGGGACAAACAGGGTTAGAAGCGGGCAGGGAGCATCCGTCTCAGAGGTGTGAGGAGAAGTCAAGGAGACGGTAAGGGTAGAAATGTTCTCCAAAGCTCCCGAGCTGCTGAGCAGAACTGAGGGGATGATCGGGCAAATCATTCCAGACTGCACTAACATTGTGGTTTCTCTCCCCTTTGTCCTTCATTCCAGAGACGCTCGTTCCCCTCTGGGCTGCTTCATTTCTTCATTGGCTCATCCGCTCAAGTAACCGCCATTACGGAGCAGCGTGTTCAGTGCTGGCTGCAGGGCGAGGACCTATGATGCCATTTTCCAGACGGGAACGTTCAGGACGGCGATTAGCCACATTAAGTTATAATCGGCTGATCATCTAGTGGCAGATGCAAGGATAGAACAGGGATCTCTCCATCTTTTCATCAGAACGTTTGAAAATACCAGCTTCACTGAGCTCACGTTCCAAAACTCATTTCTTAAGATCCTGGGGCTGTTTATTTCCTAGCATGCTGCCCATTCTGGTCCCTTTCCCGGGACTCTTCCTGTGCTGCAGACAGTGGGATCCCAGGGCAGACGCTGTGCCGATGTTCCTTCTACGTCAAGTCCGGTTACATTTCCACTAGCATAACTAGTTACGGTACAAGGTCAGGCTCAATAGTGACGCTGCCCACCTGAGACAGGTGCCTCACAAAGGCATTCTCCAATCAAGGAACAGCGCTTGGGCATGAGAGGGGTTTGTCCACCTAATTTAAGGATTTATTTATTTTAGAGAGAGTGCATGAGCAGGGCGAGGGGCAGAAGGAGAGGGAGAGAGAGACAGAGAAGCAGACTCCCCACTGAGCACAGAGCCGAACATGGGGCTCAACCCCAGGACCCCGAGATCATGACCCGAGCCAAAACCCAGAGTCAGAAGCTTAACTGACTAGGTCACCCAGGTGCCCCTCCCTGATTTTTTTTTTAATAATGCTTCAGTTCAGCTAGAACGTTCTTTTTGACGTTCGTTTTGACGTTCTTTCCATCACTACGGAGACGCAGCTCCGCACTTACTAGCTTTGTCCTTGGGCAAGTTGGTTAACCTTGACAAGCCTTGCTTTTCTAAACGATGAGATCAAGATGTTAATAGCCCACTTGTCATGCTCTTAAATTGAGGCTTTAGCAAGATCATTAATCATAATAAATCATGAAAGTGTGAAGGCCAGAGACTGGCACATACACATATAATAAGTTATTATTAAATCTCAATAAAGGAGAGTTTGCCTTTTACTGTGTCAGATTCCAAGTGAATTGACCCACTGTGATCACCTGCCTGTACCTCTTGATCAGGGAGCCTGATTTGACTCGCTCAGAATCTAACCCATTCCCATTCTATGGGGAGAAAACCTTATAGCGAACTGTTTGCGGGTAAAAGAAGCCCCTTAGCAGGTCTGTCTCAAGGCGGGCAGAATTCTACACTCCAGAGCTGTCATGGCACTCTAGAACTTAATGTCCTGACTGATTCCCTGGGAAGAAAAAAACAAAATGTCATTTAAATGCCTGTGGAAAGAACTTCTAATGTAGTCCTTAAGACTTGCAAGACAGAAGACAAAGACGGAAATATTCCAGGCACTTAAGTGTTTCCGTCTGGTCCTCAACCCAGCTCGCCTCCTGTGACACCAATTACCTCGGGGTAGGGTTTTTCTGGCCTCTTAATCACATTGGGTTCCTGCCACCCCATGGACAAAAATTCCCTTAAAAGGATTTTGGAAGCTCCTGGGTGACTCAGTTAAGCATCTGACTCTTGGTTTCAGCTCAGGTCATGGTCTCAGGGGGGTGAGGTGGAGCCTCTCGTGAGAGTCTGCTTGACATTCTCTCCCGCTCCCTCCTCCCACTCACGCTCGCTCTCTCTCTCTTTAAATAAATAAATAAAATCTTATTGGAAAATAACAGAGCAATGCACTAAGGTCATCTCTCAGTGACAAAAGATCCTTGAGCCCCAAACGGTGGAAACTGTCAGTAAAAGACCTGGCAGAGAAGGTTCCAGGACTCAAGTGTTTTCAAGACTGTGGCAGCTCTGAGCAGAACCCTACAGAATCTCACTCAGTTTGTGTATTCCCTTCAGGAGCCTGGGTCAGAAAACGAGTCTTGGGAGGGGGTGAGGGACTGGTGATGGTTAGAACGCAGGGTGATTTTTTCTGGAACTGACCTCAGCGACTGGGTCAGGGTCACTCACATGAGCTGGTTGTAGAAGGCAAGCTCCTTGAGGGCAGGCCTTTGGGTCTGTCTGGTTCACGGCTGGTTCTTGAGTACATAAAACAGCGCTTGACACGCAGCAGGCACCCAGTAAATACTTGTGGGAA
Organism: Mustela nivalis; assembly: GCF_964662115.1. Classification (NCBI taxonomy): domain Eukaryota; kingdom Metazoa; phylum Chordata; class Mammalia; order Carnivora; family Mustelidae; genus Mustela; species Mustela nivalis. The sequence goes on from NC_139035.1 coordinate 26,955,621, forward strand.
ATAATCTGGGGTATTCCCAGGCAGAGAGACTGGCAGATATCTTTCTAGAGGTTGCCCTGGACAAACGTCTCCTTCCCTAGGGAAGGCTGGCTTTCAAAAAGGCCACCTGAGACAACACAAACATTCTGCCATGTGTCAGTTACGGGCACGAGGCAGGAAACTGGCTTCCAGCCTGAAGAGACTGAGCGCTTACCACAGAGCTGCTGAAAGCAGCAGGAACCGCCCTACGGGTTTCTCAGGGGCAAGACCCTCCCAGGTTCCATTCTGTTTTTATAAATCAGTTAGGAATCTCCCTCCATCCGCTCCAGTTACTGCCTTCCAGCCACCAGATACAGCGGCGCGGATGTAAGTTTCCTTCAGTGCTGCTTCTCAGATGGGATCGTCTCATTCGTGGCTGCTCAAGTGTCTTTGCTTTTTCCCGACCCCGGAGCGGACGTGTCAGTGAACGTGGTCTGAGCACTAGGGGCTCCTGCTTCCTCCTTGTGACAGCAGGTGAGGCCGCACACTGGTTTGGGGTGGTGAGAGCCTCTGTCTGTTCAGGCGTGGGGAGAAGGGGGCAGGGGGAGGCAGAGGGATCAGAGGGCAACCCTCAAAGGCAGCTCATCTTATAATTGGATCAGGCTGCAGCAATCGAAGCAGGTGCCACAAGGAGGGGTAAGCAGACCATAGCCCCCGGGGAATAAAACCCCTACACAGAAGAGGGACCCCCGAGACCCTGCCAACCTTCCCTCTTTCAGACTTCAGCCCTTCAAACCCGAGTTTGGCTTCTTAACCGCAAAGCAGGAGGCAGAACTTAGACAAAGAGCTTCAGTTCAGAGGCTGGAGGCCCAAAAAGATCATGCATTTCCCTCTTGGATGGCCTGAGAGGACCCAAAGGGAAAACCAATGATCTGGGAGGCTCCTGATTGGGGGTGAGGGGGTGGTCCTGAAATCTGGTTCCAATTTTTGTCATTAACTCTTGTAAAGCACCAAGGCTCTTCTCCCCGTGGGCCTCCATTGACCTATCTATGAAAGAGAAATGGTAACCTCTGTCACTTATGCGAAAGCTTCTGCGGGAGAGTCATGTTGATGACAGGGCTTGCAAGAGAAGAAAATGGAGGTGACACATCCACAGAGGGCATCATGAGAGGCTGATCAACCACAGCCTCCACAGCCATTAACCATTAGCCTTCATTCCACAAAGCCAGCTCTATCCCAGGTGTGAAGTACTTCCGGTGGGGTTGGGGGTAGGGGTGGGGGTTAAGTCGGGATCCGTCTGAACGCCGGCATGAGCTGCCAACGAACGCTCCCCTCTCCCGCGGAGAAGCACTCACGATCCAGCCGCCTCCGTCCGTGTCCATGTCACAGTATACCCGCAGGGGCCGCCTGGAGTCTCCGTGCAGGTAGATGGTGTACATACCACTGGCAACATTGCTGTTCTGCTGAACTTGACTGCAGTCCGCAGGATGTGGGAAACGCGCACCAACTAGGAGACAAGCAGAGAGATGGTGGTGTTAGGGGAAGGGCAAGGAAGGAGGAGGAGGTCTATGCCCCTCATGCACCCACATCACTTCCTCCCCTAACTCCCACAAAATAATATTCTGTTCTGCTCTGCTCTTTAGACTTTCTACCATGAGATGGATTTCATCTGAACCCGTAACCCTATTTCTATTGCGCCATTTCCAGAGAAATCCACCACTCTGTCCACTCACTCCTCCTTGGATACCTCTTCTGGGCTCTCCGACGCCCACCCTTGACCATGTCCCCATTCAGAGTGTGGGAGTCAACGTTACCTGTGGAAAGGCTGGTGGATACACTCCTGCTCCGTCGATCACCCTTAAAGGCGACCAAGGAGACAGGGTAGGTGATGCCCTGCTCAAGGCCTTGCAACTCAAGCCTCTCGTCCCCTCTTCCCAGCTGTACCTCCTACCAAACAAAAGAGACAGGAGACAGTATGTCAACAGTGCCCAAGGTGTCAACAGCATTCCCTGGGGCTAATGACAGGAGTTCTCTGAGAGGAGAGTGTTGGTTTCTTTGAGGGCTTCATGGCTCCCAGATTCCCAGTGGGTCCCATCAGCTTCCCTGGAGGGTAGTGCCATGGAGACTCATGGGAGCATGAGCTGAGAGCGAACAGCCAGGTCCTGCCCCCTGGGGGAGCAGTCCCCAGGTCTCCTGGGAACCTCGGCCTCCAGAAGCATGCTGGGATGCCGACTACAGCCACCAAGGCTGGTGACACTGGGCTGACAAGCTAATAAGGGGACTAAAAGTGACCACTGATATCTGGGAGGCAGGGGCATAGTTGGCCTTTCAATTCTTCCTTCTGAACCAATCTGACTTCCTCTATGAACACGGGGCTAACTTTCCCTGAAGGGCTGCCGTAAGTCATCACTGAGGTCATGAGCAAATCCACATGCCCTTCCTTTTCCCCTTCCTCCCGTCTTTCTCGCCGAGAAGAAAGACGAAAAATCTTGCATCAGAACAAGCTCCCAAATTTGCTGGTCTTCAGATTCCAGGTGGGAGGCATTACTCTTGAAATCCGGGTTAATCGATTCATTCAACAAACATTTACTGAGCGCCTCTTGTGGGCCTGGTTCCAAGGACTGCAGATACAGTGATGGATATGACACGGACAAAAAGTCCTTGTGTTCATAGGGCTAACGTGAATTGGGAAAGACCAACAATAAACGCAAGACCATGGACAGATGTGTGGCCCGTGAATATGCTACCATCGGCTAGGGGCAGGCACACACGTGAATCCTGTGAAATGAGGCCACACGGAGGATGTCAACAAATAACAGGGGCTAGCACCTTCCCTTCCCACAGCAGAGGATCACTAAGGACCGACTCATTTCTCAACTCATTACCATCACCATGACCCTAGCAATCAAGCTGGTGGCCCAAGTCAGGGGCGGCATGTGGTTGGGGGACATGGGCACCCAGAGGAGAAATGGGAAGTTTCCAGTACCTTAACGGTGCCATCTGGGAACTGGTAAGTGAGAATGTAGCCATCGATCTGAGCAGAGGGGGCTGTCCAGGTCAGCACCCCTCCAGACTGGGTGACAGCCGACCGACGAAGGTTTCTGGGAGGGTCGATGTCTGTACATAAAGCCAATGAATTACGCTTACTAAGTATTATTACAACTGGGGCAAGACAATGTTTGATGTGTCGACCTAGTTCTCCCTGCTTCTCCCGTTTCTTTTCCTCCCTTCCAGCAGGGAGTCGTCTCTGCTCTTCCTTGCCACCAGCCCCTTGCAGCCTCCGACTCCAAAAGCACACAAGTGGATTAAGAAAGTGGGGGTTAGGTGGGTAGCAGACCGAGTGAATCCGTGCTCCCGTGCCTCCCCCTCCCCAAACCACAGACTCTCCAAGAGTGGCGTGTGGGAGCAATCTAGGTGAGCGGATGGGTTCTCAGTGACCGCAGGGCTCCCAACGTGGCGCGGGAAGCTGAGAGAGTGCAGATCCGAGAAGGCCCTATGTGCAGAAACTGGGCAAACTCAGCAAACACCTACCTGGAAAGATGACCAAACCCCTCGATGCCCACCTCCCCGGGCCCGGCGCTGGGAAACGACCCAAGCGTGACCCTAAATTTACTGAGATTCTGACCACATAGCACAGAAATACAAAGTTCTGTCTCCTGCCTAATTAAATGTGCGGCCTTAGATGCCTCACCCTGTACAAGCCCGGGGAAGCAGGGGCATGCTTGTGTGAAGGAGAGAAGGAAATGGAAGAAGAGGGGAAGCTCTGCCTCTGAACACGGGGATGCGTGCGTGCACCCTGTGGACCAGGGAAACTCAGGCTCAGCAAAAATTCTAGTCAACACCATATTAATTGGTCAGATGGCTCATTTTTTTTAACCAAATAAGATATTGAATGAAAATTTCCATCATCACAGAAGATGATTTTAATTTAGAGGTTCCCAAAAAAGACGTCTCCAGGCTATTTTCTCTCCAGTAGCATTTCAGCTGAGAACGGAATTGTAATATTTTAATAGAAATCAGGCAGCTGTTGTTTTGAATTAGGATGTTTTGACAAATTTTGAGTTTTAGTAACATTAGCTTGGTCTGACTTTCTAGAGCATAACATCTGGTACGGATTTTATTCTTTCCATCTCCTGCAAAACTGAGTTTCCTGCGTTGAGAAATTAAAGCAAAAACCTTAACTATTTAAATATCTTAAGCTGGCCTCTGTTAGTGCTCTGACTGCCCACCCATCTGCCGGTTACAGGCTTGAAAGGTCTGCCTTGGTTATTTCCATGTTTCTCTGAAGCAGAAAGATGGTGATATTGTTGCCTTTAAAAATGGCAAGTGTGAAAAAAAGGGAAGATAATGAAAGGGACAAGGAAGACAAGGGACAAAAGAGACAAGGGAGGCAGACAGACAGACAGAGGGAGAAAGCGACGAATTACCCTGGAGACCTGCACTGGGCATTAGGGTTTCTATACGCTTTAGTTTGAAAATGTTTACCATCAGTATACTTTACTTTCTTTTATTTAAAAACCCGTGCTCATTGTAACTGATAAAGAAATTCAAGACATCCTAGAACTCCAGTGGCCACACAGAGTGTACCCCGCCAAAGGGGGGACGGCCAGGCCTTGCCCAGACCGTCCCCAGAGGCCCGAGGCCGTCAGGGAAGGCCCCGTGAGCTTCCCAGGTCCCAGTGAGGGGGATGAAAAGAGAAGGGCTTCCCAGCCTCCCTCTTCTCCAAACTGGGGCTGAGGCCCAGCGGGTCTGAAAGCAAGCCCAGGAAGAGAGCCTGGGAGCTGGGCGGGGGGCAGGGAATGCGAGGGAGGCTACGTTTGCACAAGCATCTGGAAGAGCCGCACGGGCTGCCTTTCACACTCTCTTCTCTACACCTTCCTAATCAGAGCCGTCAGGGCCGCAGAGTACCTCAGAGCGGGGAAGAGGGAACCCCTCTGAGGAATGCCTCAGCTGAAGCCGCTGCCCGCCCCTGTTCCCCTCCGCACCCCCAGGTACGGAGGAAGACTGTCCTGATGGACGTGCATGGTTCCCTGTCCCAGGTCCTCACAGTACCTGTCAGGGCCGCGGTGTCGGCCTTCTTGCTCTCCCGGTCCCCCTTCTGGGCCCACACCTGGACCGTGTACTCCACACCCGGCCTCAGGCCGGTCAGGATGGTGCTGCTCTGCTCCTTCCCCACAGCCACCTCCCGGGTGTCCCCATCGGCCGAGGTGTAGCGCACCATATACTTGTCGATGACGGCTTGCACTGGGTCCCAGGAGATGGTGGCCGTGTCCTCTGTCACCCGGTCGGTCACCAGGTTTTGGGGGCTGTCAATTTCTTTTTAAAAAGGAAAGTCCGAATTTTAGAGCCTAAGGGAGGCCATCCCACCACCCCATCGCCAGGAGCCCTCCCTTCAAATTATCTTTAATAATGATACAATTCCATTGAAAACAGGTGTGAAAGGCCCCTAGTTTCCATTTTCCAAGGAAACCAACCCCTGGATATTACAACTGGGAGGAATTAGATCTTCAGCAAGTTCATCAGTACAGAAATTTCCTGTCTCTCTCGTTTCTACAGAAGTAACCCAAAAAAGTCTCCTGAGCCACAAGAGAAGAGGCCCAAACGGCGGCTGAAACCGCCTCTTCGTTACCTCCGTGGGATCTGGTTATTCGGTTTCACAGACTCTCAGAGCTGAGAAATCAGATCTTCCAACCTTCCTTGTCTTTGATCGAAGGGGAGCATGGAGGCCCAGAGAAATGAAAAGACTTGCCCCAGGTCCTGCTGTCTTCTTGTGATAAAACCCCGACAAGCCCCTCTTTGCTCCGACTCGTGACCTCCCACCTTCTGAAGGACTTTTCTCCTTTGTGTCTGTGCTCGCGCCGGCACCCCGGTCTCTCCTCGATCGCCGTTCCCACACCACAGGCTCTAGGACCTCCTGCCCCTCTGACCCCCTAACTGGCAGATTTCTCACGAGAATGGGGTTCACCTTCACTTCGCTCCTCCTCTCCCGTTCGACCCTCGATCAATGAAGTCTGGCACTCTTCCCCAGCACACCACTAGAATGCTAGAATTCGTCACCCCCAGCTTCCCGCTGCCAAATCCGATCGACGCTCGCCATCCTCACCTCACTAGCCCTCTGAGCAGCATCTAACAGGGCAGATCCACTCTGTCTGTCTGAAAACACTCTCAGCTCTTGACTTCCATGACCACACCCTTCCCTGGTTTTCTCCCAACTGTCTGACCCTTCCTGGGTCTTCTTCATTAGTGACCTGGCTGACCACCTCTCTACACTTCTCCCTAAGAGACCTCAACCATGGCCATGACTTTGCATACCAACCAATGCCCTCAGCTCCCTGATCCGTGACCCCCCAGCTTGCACCTACAACCGTATTTCTACCATGGCGCCTCATATGGACTGGATCCGTGACTGGTATTTGTGGAGTCGATAAGAAAGTCACTCACTCAACCAAGGAATCTCACCACCTTCTCCAGTTTAAACCTGAAAGTCTTCCCATTCCTCCCCGAGCCTACTTACCTCTCAGGCTCCCCTCAAAAAAATGTTGCCCCAGCCTTCCTTGTTGTTTAGGCCAGAAACACGGGTCATATCTGTTCAATTTCTTCCCTCCCCACATCTCGTCCATCAACAAATACTGGCATTATGCCTCCAAAATGTGTACCCAGATAGCCCCCTCTCCTCTTTCACAATGGCTGTCGTCCCCTCTCACCCGGATTTTACACTAGACTCTTCACTAACTTTCCTGATGTTACTCCTTTCCTGTCCTCCATGGATTCCCCTCACTGTGGCCCGAATAAACTTTTTTTTTTTTTTAAGATTTTATTTATTTATTCGACAGAGAGAGATCACAAGTAGGCAGAGAGGAAGGAGAGAGAGAGGAGGAAGCAAGCTCCCTGCTGAGCAGAGAGCCCGATGCGGGACTCAATCCCAGGACCCTGAGATCATGACCTGAGCCGAAGGCAGAGGCTCAACCCACTGAGCCACCCAGGCGCCCTAAACTTTTTTAAACAAATGCTACATCAAGCTGCTCTTCTTCTGATGAACACGACATGTTCCCTGCTGCAGGGACCGTGCGGTCCTGTGTGAGTGACCCCGCCTCCTCCCCCCTCACCGCACACCACTTCCCCTCTCACCCTCCCTGCTCCGGGCCCCCCAGCCCCTCTCAGTTCTACAACCATCTTAGCTGCTCCAGCTCAAGGCCATCACACACACCCTTCTCCGTGCCAGAAATGGCGAGTTCTCCCACCATCCATTCTCCCCTTCCTCCATGAGCATCCGTCCAATGGACCTCTGTGTAATGATGGAACTACCCTGCACTGTCCAATTCAGCGGCCATTAACCGATGTGGTTACTGACCACTTGACATGTGGCTAGTACCACTCTGCAAATCATTTAATTACTTCTCATTAGTTAACATGTAAGGAGGCCCATGCAGCCAGCGGCTACTGTGTTGGATGGGGCAGCAGAACAGAAGTGGAGGCTGGACACATGACCATCCAGTTGAAGACTTCACTCCCCAGCCTTTCCGGGAGGGAGGTCTGGCGCTGGGGCTTGGATCTGGCCAACGGAATGGGAGAAAAGTGAAGAATGTGGGCAATGTTCCGGCCCTCCCTTCCCTTTCCACTGCTGGAATGAGGGGAGGAGGGTGGAGGTGATGCCCCACGGATGAATGAACGGCAATACAGGAGGAGTCGGGCTCTCCCGTGCCAGGCACCTACCATACCAGCCTGGCCCACTTACCCTCTAACTATTCCACAAGAATAAACTTCTCTCTTGTTTAAGCAAATGCTCTTTGGATGTTCCTGTCCATGTGGATCTTAACTATTACCCATCCCATCCCTTCTAAGAAGCATGCCTGCCCTGTAATTCTTTGTACCTGCACTGTGTTCACCTCTTTCAAAGAGCTGACCGTAGTTTATGGTTATAAGTTTCTTTGCTTGGTGATCACCTCTCTTTCCCAATGGACTTTAAGAGAGTAGGAGTACTTGTTTTGTTGGCTGCTATATCCCAGGCATGCTATGAGAAGATGCTCTTTGAAACTTGAAATGAACGCAGAGCTCCAACCTCCCAAGGTCACACTTGCTCCTCTAAGCTACGCACCATTCATCAAGTTGGACCTATGCAAAACATCTTGTCACAGAACAATTCTCTAACCCACGGTTTTGAGGAGCACAGGCTTGGGGAAGAGTTTTAAGACCTTCACAGGCCTGCTCAGTACTGAGTCTGTGACTATACTTTGATTTTTCTTTAGGTGAGTGAGGTTTTCTACGGCAAACTTGCCTAAAACCATCCTTGAGTCACAGACCCCAAAACCAGAAGTGACATCATTCGGCAGCAATAGAGCAGCCCACGGAGAGGACCTGAGTCTCTTTTCTCCTCCCTCCTGTTACCTGTCAGGGCCTTGGTGTCGGCCTTCTTACTCTCCCGGTCCCCCTTCTGGGCCCACACCTGGACCGTGTACTCCACACCCGGCCTCAGGCCCGTCAGGACGGTGCTGCTCTGCTCCTTCCCCACAGACACCTCCCTGGTGTCACCATCGGCCGAGGTGTAGTGCACCATATACTTGTCGATGACGGCTCGCACTGGGTCCCAGGAGATGGTGGCCGTGTCCTCTGTCACCTTGTTGGTCACAAGGTTTTTGGGACTGTCAATGTCTAAAAGGAAAAGTACCGATCAACATGCACTATTAATAGTACAGTGGAGTATAGTACAGAACCTCGGGGTAATTTTTCTTGGGGTGATACTCTTCTGTGTCTTGTGATATCCCCATTACCTATGCCCTGACTATTTCAGTGAGATGTCCTCTCCCCAGACAGACTTTGACTCCCCAAGAAGAAAGCACAGTAAGCCACAATTTACAGATCTACACTATCACCTCCACTAAGAATTTAATAAAACAAATTTCCTTATTTACTTAGTAAGCAAATGTCCAGTTCCCACTAGGTACACAGTGTGGTGTTACGTAGTACACAGGGCCCAGTGGAAGAAGATACAGCCCATGCTCACAAGCAGTAAAAATTTTGTTTCTAAAATCATATCAACAAAGACCTCTGATTCCATACAAGATGATTCTAATAGCCAGAAGCACATGTCAACTCCTAGAGGCAGAGGGCCACCTCCTATTCTGCTCAGGGTTCCCACAGCCTCATAGAGAACAAAGCACAAGGTAAATGCACAACATCCCTTCTTAAATGAATCAGCCAATTAAAAACCAGTTTTAATATGCTTTACATATTGTGGATACACATGTAATGCTGGTTAGCTGGTTAAATCACTAGAGAAATATGGCCTCACATTCTTTCACAATCCATTCAGAATAGAACACAGATGTTGCCTTTATCCTTTAAACCAGAATTACCACGACTCATTCATGCCAAAGCACACCACACATATCTACTTGTGCTGCTAGATGTAAAGTCTATTTCTCAAAGTTGAATTTTCCTAATGTTATTATTAACATTTGATTTTCATCTTCTGTTCTCACTAAAACACAATGAGAGACCCTTAATACTGTGTACAATGAAATATTCATTTACTCAGAGAAGGAGTCGCGGGGCAAGACCATCCAATCGTGGCAAAACTGGAGCTTGAAACTCCCGCTTGGATCTGACTTGTAAGGAAATGAGTTAAAGGAAGATAAGGGAGGGTGTGTGCATTCTCTTATGAAGGGACATGATGCTCCGTAATCCTGCTCCTCCATAAATCATCTAGTCTGCCTGTGTCAAAGCAAGAAAACAAATTGGACCAGCCATAGGCTTAGTCCTCCATTCTTGATGCTCCATTACCTGTGGGAGCCTTGGTGTTGGCCTTCTTACTCTCCCGGTCCCCCTTCTGGGCCCACACCTGGACCGTGTACTCCACACCCGGCCTCAGGCCCGTTAGGACGGTGCTGCTCTGCTCCTTCCCCACAGCCACCTCCCGGGTGTCCCCATTGGCCGAGGTGTAGCGCACCATATACTTGTCGATGACAGCTCGCACTGGGTCCCAGGAGATGGTGGCTGTGTCCTCTGTCACCCTGTCGGTCATCAGGTGTTGGGGGCTGTCAATTTCTTAAGAATAAAAAATATATATATATTTGGAAAGGCCTAAGCTTGGAAGCCATGGAAGAGATACCCATAGCCCATCACTGCCATTTTCATATAGGACTCTCTTCCCACAAGGCAACTGTATCCCCATCTGGAGTCGGCTGGGAGGCAAGGGAGAAAGTAACCCCTGGCTCCCAATTTCAGAAGACTATGCATTGCAAACTTTACATATTTTCTCTTGGCTTTCCACTCCCCAAAATGTGGAAGGAATGACATCTTCTTAGCAACACGATGGCACATCAAAACCACAATTAAACATCTGCCATGATGTTCAGGGAACCCAATGTATCGTTTTCTCAAGGGCTACTTCAGAGCCAGTCACTCTAAAAACATTATCACATGCCCTACAGTGGTCAAGGCCTATAACATCTTTGCTGAGTCTGCTGAGCACAGGGCCACCACGCAACTTCGCCTCTCCCTTCAGTGGGTTTAGTGGCTCCGTGAGCAGATCACTACCAGGCAGACTGATGGCTACCAGCTCTCAGCGCACTGAGATCACCACGCGAGCTCGCTGTCCTTGTTGATCTTTAGGACTCTCTTTGCAAAGTCCCTTATCTCAGGGCACATCTTTCTTTGGTACTATGCACACTCACATCCACAGGCTCAAAATTCAACTGCGATTGACCACCTTTCTCTTGTTACCTGTTGGGGCCTTGGTGTCAGCCTTCTTGCTCTCCCGGTCCCCCTTCTGGGCCCACACCTGGACCGTGTACTCCACACCCGGCCTCAGACCCGTCAGGACGGTGCTGCTCTGCTCCTTCCCCACAGACACCTCCCTGGTGTCACCATCGGCCGAGGTGTAGCGCACCATATACTTGTCAATGAGGGCTTGCACTGGGTCCCAGGAGATAGTGGCTGTGTCCTCTGTCACCCGGTCAGTCACCAGGTTTTTTGGGCTGTCAATGTCTGAAAGGAAAGTTAAAGTGAACTATTAACAAGCACCAAAGAGTGAGACCATATTCCTTGCAGGGAGGTAGTTTCCTGTTCTTGTGTTTTTCCCATCTCCTATGTCAGTTTTCAGTTGTTTCATGGAGGTAGACCTTCTCTCCATAGTTAGACTCTTGGATCCTCCAGGAGGCAGCACATGACAAGAGAATGAGCACTAGATCCAATGTCAGAAGAGTGAGGTTCTCTTCCAGCCCAGAGAGCAGAGCACAGGGACAGGAAAAGCCCAGAGCAGAGCCAACAGACCAGGGATCTAGGCCCAGCCCTGTCATCTGCCAGCTGTGGCCCTGGACAGCTAGCTCTGAGCCTCAGCTCCTTCTTTGTAAAATGTGGGCCTTACTATCTAGATATTAAGTTACCATAATATTCCATGAATATTCCATAAATCTGACTCATGAGTCATCCGCTAATTTCATGATGTATAAAAATTATTCATTTCTATGTATTGGAGGTTTCTGACCTGTAACATGGGGATATTGATCTCTGAGATACCCATCTCACCAAAAGCCTCAGAGGACCAAGCAAATGAGGAAGACAACCATTCTTCGTTGCTGGTGGGTATGTAAAATAGTGCCAGCATCCTGGAAGGAAACATTTTAGCCATTCCTCAAAAGGTTAAATATTGAGTCACCATGTGACCCAGCAATTCCACTCCTACAACTGAAACACGTCCTCACAAAAATCTGTACGCAAATGCTCATAGTACCCCTATTCACCACAGCCAAAAAGCAGGAACAACCCAAATGCTTATCAGTGACAAACAGATAAACACAACATGTTACTGCCATCCAGTTGAATTTTATCTGGCAAAAAAAAAAAAATAAAGTGGTGACATGCTACAACGTGGATGAACCTTGAAAATATTACGTGTAGTGAATAAAGCCAGTCATAAAAAGTCACAGGTTGTATGGATTCATTTGTATGAAATGTCCAGAATGAGGAACTCTACAGACAGAATGTAGTAGTTTCCTAGGCTGGGGGCAATTGGGGTGGGACTGCTAATGAAAGGAACTTCTTTCCAGAGTAATGAAAATCTTCTGAATTAGATACTAGTGATAGCTATATAACTGTAAATATACCAAAAACCACTTAATTCTATGCTTTAGAAGATGACATTTTATGGAAAATAAATTGTATCTCAATAAATGTATTATTTTTTAAAAAATGAGAAGGGGCATCTGAGTGGCTCAGTCAGTTAAGTGTCCAACTCCCTATTTCAGCTCAGGTCCTAACTGCAGGATCACGAGATAGAGCCCCGCATCAGGCTCCATGCTGAGTGTGGAGTCTACTTGGGATTCTCTCCCTGTCCCTCTGCTCCTCCCCCTGCCATCTCTCTCTCTAAGATAATTAATAAAATCTTCTTTAAAAATGAGCAAAGTGAGATGAAAGAGCTTTACAAATTATAAATGAACACAGTGTCTAAGTGCAACCTCAGGATCCCCAGAACAGAGCACACCATCCTCCAGAGAGGATTTACCTGCTAAGAAAACAATAACCCTTCCTTGTCCCAAAGAGATCAGAGCAAAAACCATTTCCCTAAAGTACTAGGCTCACAGATCTTAATATACATGTTTTTTTCCTATCTTTTCCCTTTCAAGTAGAAACATTTCAATGATTGAACACAAATCAGAGGAATGGTGAGTAGATAGGACCAATCACCATTTATCTTTCTAAGACCAAAGTATGAGGCCACAAATAAGCTCCTGAGTTTGAGATGATGTGTAATAGGAAGAAGAAGGATGGTGTCTGCTGTCTCTTATGAAGGGACACCATCCTGCCCTTTCATAAACCATCTAGTCTGTTGGTGTCAAAGCAAGAACACAAAACTTGACCATCCATAGGCTTAAGCTTTACATTCTCAAAGAACAATGCTCCGTTACCTGTCGGGGCCTTGGTGTCAGCCTTCTTGCTCTCCTGAGCCCCCTTCTGAGCCCACACCTGGACCGTGTACTCCACACCCGGCCTCAGACCCGTCAGGACGGTGCTGCTCTGCTCCTTCCCCACAGACACCTCCCTGGTGTTTCCATCAGCCGAGGTGTAGCGCACCATATACTTGTCGATGACAGCCTGCACCGGGTCCCAGGAAATGGTGGCTGTGTTCTCTGTCACCCGGTCAGTCACCAGGTTTTTTGGGCTGTCAATGTCTGAAAGGAAAGTTAAAGTGAACTATTAACAAGCACCAAAGAGTGAGACCATGTTCCTTGCAGGGAGGCAGTTTCCTGTTCTTGTGTTTTTCCCATCTCCTATGTTAGTTTTCAGTTGTTTCATGGACATTGACCTTCTCTCCATGGTTGGATTCTTGGATCCTCAAGGAGGCAGCACAAGACAGTAGAATGAGCACCAGATCCAGAGTCAGAAAATCTATGACCCTGCACATCCAAGCTGCCTCTGGCTGGGCCTCAGCCTTATCACCTATAAATCTGGGGTTGAGGTTGGATAGACTTTAAAGTTCCTTTGAGCATTAATGTTCCATACATACATCTAATTTCATAAATTACTAATTTGTTTCATGACCCTGGATAAGTCACCTCACTTCTCTACATTTATAAAATACGATTATAGCACTGTACATATCTTGCTGGATGGCTCTGAAAACCAAGACGAAAAATATCATGTAAAAGGAGGATTTGAAAATATTGAATATTAGTGTCTATAGGAAAAAAAGGCAGAGAAAGATAATGTTAGTGTGTATCCTGGAGACTTGTTGTATTAAATGAGGTAATAATAATCTGCCCTTTATGACAATTCTTGGTGCAGACTAGATGCCCACTGACCATTAGCTATTATTAATGATCTCACCTTGTTGATAGTTTATGAATGAAAAAGATTATGCTACCCCACACCATGCACACAAGAAGGTATTCAAAAATGGAGTCACCAAGAAAATAACAGCATGTCTTTGTTCCGAAAGTTCATTGCAAAAGTAATTTCCCTAAAGTCCTTGCTTCTAGATAGGTCCTGTCACAGATGTGCAGTGGTATAATCAAGCAGGTCTCTTACCCTGGCTTGGGATGTGACCCCAAGAAAAGTGGAATCTATATTCCAACCTGACAGCCCACTGTCATGGCAGGACCAACAGTCTTGTGACCCATGGCTGACCAACCATCTCCAGACTATGAAAGAAGTTGGAGGGACGCCTGGGTGGCTCAATTGGTTTAGCATCTCCCTTTGACACAGGTCATGATACCGAGGTCCTGGGATGGAGTCCCACATTGGACTCCTTGCTTACTGGGGACTCTGTTTCTCCCTCTGCCTGCCACTCCCCCTGCTTGTGTTCGTTCCCCCCAGCCGATAAATAATTAAAATCTTAAAAAAAGAGAGAGAGGTTGGAGAGGCCAAAGAGATGGGACTTTGAGAGTGGACTTCTTTGGGTGGAATTAAACTGTGAGCTTCATGGGTGAGACCCAAACCTCGAATAACCATTTGCAATGGGATTCCTTACAGAGCTGGTAATGCATGTCCTAGAGCAAGTATTCTCAACCAGGAACCACCGGCAAGGTCTTGAGACTGACTTGGTCACAGTTCAGTTTGGGATGGGAAGCTCCTGGTGTCTAATGGGTAGAGGCAGCCTACGGAGGACAAGACGGACCCCAGCAACAAAGAATTATCGAGCCAAAAATTTCAGCAGTGTCCAGGTTGAGAAAGTCTGCCCACAGCTTGGGGAACACCATGGGCTGGTGTCTGACAAGGGCCTAAAATATCTAAGAGGAGAGAGAATGGCTGTTTGCTCTGGCGCAGAGTGATAGAAAGCTGTTGCAAAAGGGTGGTACATCCAGGTGAATGGGAAAAGGGTGATGCACGTTCCCCGTGGACCTGACATTAGCCAAGGAAAGAAGGGCCCATCGGGGATGGTTTTAGAAGCTGTCCAAGAGGCTCAGGCAGATGGAGAAGGTGACGCTGCCCCCCCGAAAGGCACTGGAGTGCACCCCCATGTGTGCAGGTGGAAGAAAGGGAGCAGGTGACTGGCAGGAGAGACGCATCTGCAGACAGGATCACTAGGACCAAACACTGGAGTGGAGGAGGGCAGCTAAAGAACACGCAGAAATGCTCCATGAGGGAAAGCGTTAGCTTTAACACTCATCAGGCCCCATGACAGGCCCGGGGCAACCGTGACCATCATAGTCAAGTAAGACAACTTACCTCTCCTCCTCCTGAGCCCTGATCTCTCTCCAAGCTGTGCCAAACATACATGGGTCAGAAATCACAGTTAGTGTGCTGGAAGGGGGGCCTGAAGTAGCAGAAGGGAAATACAAGAGAAGCTGAGAGCACCCCCTTCCCAGGGCAGGCAGCTAGCTTGCCAATGGCCCAAGCAGATGGTGGGAAGAATCTTTAAATTTAAATGAAGTATGGGGGGGCGTCTGGGTGGCTCAGTCATTAAGCGTCTGCCTTCGGCTCAGGTCAACAGTCCCAGGGTCCTGGCAAGCCCCGCATTGGGCTCCCTGCTTAGCAGGAGGCCTGCTTCTCCCTCTCCCACTCCCTCTGCTGTGTTCCCTCTCTTGCTGTGTCTCTCTCTGTCAAATAAATAGATAAATTTTTTAAAAAATTAAAATTAAAAAAATAAATAATTGAAGTATGGATAATTACTAAAAGTGATCGGATATTTGCTTATGTTTAGCCAATAAAACATGGCTATTATTTTTGCCTAAAACACTCATCCAAAGGCAGAAACGGAGAACAAGTGCCACAGAAAGAGTTTCAATAAGTAAGGAGGGAAAACAAAGCAGGCTTGGGCTCACAGTCAGTCTCCCTCCACAGCACGGGCACGTGGGCTTTCCATCATATTTCTTCCTTTTCAGGAAAGCATTCACTGTGTTCAGAACACAGAAGATGCACAAGCAGAGAACAAAAGACTATGAGTAATCATATCAGTCTTTAAAGACCAAAATTTGAAGAGAAGATGAGCTATGCATTCTTTTTTTTTTTAAGATTTTATTTATTTATTTAACAGAGAGAGAGAGATCACAAGCAGGCAGAGAGGCAGGCAGAGAGAGAAGCGGGAAGCAGGCTCCCTGCTGAGCAGAGAGCCCAATGCCGGGCTCGATCCCAGGACCCTGAGATCATGACCTGAGCCAAAGGCAGAGGCTTAACCCATTGAGCCACCCAGGCACCCCATGAGCTACACATTCTAAGAGAAACCATGAAATTGAAGTAAGGGGTACATGTGGACTCTGTAAAGACACCAGAACCTCACTTTCTGCCAAAGTCACAGAAGGAAAACCAACTGACACAGACGATGACTTACACATCGTGTAAGTGATGTGTGTGATGATGTGTGCTCCCTTACCTGTGGGGGCCGTGGTGTCGGCCTTCTTGCTCTCCCGGTCCCCCTTCTGGGCCCACACCTGGACCGTGTACTCCACACCCGGCTTCAGACCTGTCAGGATGGTGCTGCTCTGCTCCTTCCCCACAGACACCTCCCTGGTGTCCCCATTGGCCGAGGTGTAGCGCACCATATACTTGTCGATGACAGCTTGCACTGGGTCCCAGGAGATGGTGGCCGTGTCCTCTGTCACCCGGTCAGTCATCAGGTTTTGGGGGCTGTCAATTTCTTAAAAATAAAATATATATATATATATATTTGGAAAAGCCTAAGCTTGGAAGCCATGGAAGAGATACCCATAGCCCATCACTGCCATTTTCATCTTCTAGGACTCTTCCCACGAGGCAACGGTATCCCCATCCGGAGTCGGCTGAGAGTCAAGGGAGAAAGTAACCCCTGGCTCCCAATTTCAGAAGACTATGCATTGCAAACCTTACATATTTTCTCTTGGCTTTCCACTCCCCAAAATGTGGAAGGAATGACATCTTCTTAGCAACACGATGGCACATCAAAACCACAATTAAACATCTGCCATGATGTTCAGGGAACCCAATGTATCGTTTTCTCAAGGGCTACTTCAGAGCCAGTCACTCTAAAAACATTATCACATGCCCTACAGTGGTCAAGGCCTATAACATCTTTGCTGAGTCTGCTGAGCACAGGGCCACCACGCAACTTCGCCTCTCCCTTCAGTGGGTTTAGTGGCTCCGTGAGCAGATCACTACCAGGCAGACTGATGGCTACCAGCTCTCAGTGCACTGAGATCACCACGCGAGCTCGCTGTCCTTGTTGATCTTTAGGACTCTCTTTGCAAAGTCCCTCATCTCAGGGCACATCTTTCTTTGGTACTATGCACACTCACATCCACAGGCTCAAAATTCAACTGCGATTGACCACCTTTCTCTTGTTACCTGTTGGGGCCTTGGTGTCAGCCTTCTTGCTCTCCCGGTCCCCCTTCTGGGCCCACACCTGGACCGTGTACTCCACACCCGGCCTCAGACCCGTCAGGACGGTGCTGCTCTGCTCCTTCCCCACAGACACCTCCCTGGTGTCACCATCGGCCGAGGTGTAGCGCACCATATACTTGTCAATGAGGGCTTGCACTGGGTCCCAGGAGACGGTGGCTGTGTCCTCTGTCACCCGGTCGGTGGCCAGATTTGTGGGGCTGTCAATTTCTTGAAGAGAGATGAAAGAATGTAGAATTTACCAACTCTCTAGTTCCTATGAGGCCAACATATACACCGACAAAATGATGATCTCGACAAATTTCAGAGTCTGTTCTATGCCAGTGATTGGGATAACTTAAGGGTTTAATTAAGCAAGTGGTCTGAAATTCCAATAGCACTTAATGAAATGTGGCGTTTTCAGACAAAGCCAAAATAGACTCAGCTCTATAAACTCTACCCATAAGTAGCCTTTGGATTTAAAAAAAAAAAATGGTCTTCATATACAAATTTCTCCTTTACCCTGGATTTTTATAATACACTCTTTCAGTTCCTGACTCCTTCTACCCTAAAGCAATTATATTTCAGTAAATCTCTGCATCAGCTCTAATATTTTCTTTGGGAAGAAAAATATCCTGGAAGTAGGAGCTGTCAGTTCTTTCCACATAAAACATTATGTCTGAGGCCAGAGAACCAGAAGACTTAAATTGATGGGATTTGAGGTCTGGGAGGATAAAAATAATCCTACTTGCAGAATTTGTCTGGGCTTCTATGCAGTTAAACTGGGTTGGAATCCGGGCTCCAGTGTTTCCTAGCTGCTAACCTCAGCAGACTATAAACCTTACCTCTGGGTCCCCTCACCTCCAGGAAGGAGGAAAGAACAGTATGTACTTCACAGCTTATGGCAAATCACAAGTGAGCTATTCACATGGTAAATGCTTAAATATAGGCTCTTTGTTATTGCAAGTGCCATTGAAGCCTGAAATACCCCTTTCTCCTTAAAATGTGAACCCCTGGAGGTGGAAATCCAAGCAGAAGTGGGTGATTAGTATGCCTTTATAGTCCTGTTTCAAAAACCACCACCTCAGGGGCACTTGGGTGGCTCTGTTGAGCAGTTAAGTATCTGCCTTCAGCTCAGGTCATAATCCCAGGGGCCTGGATATGGAGCACCCCTTGGGGCACCCTGCTCACCCAGGAGCCTGCTTCTCCCTCTGCTACTCCCCCTGCTTGTATTCTCTGTCTCGCTGACTCTGTCAAAGAAATAAATAACAATCTTTTAAAAAATAAAAAAAAATAGTATTAAAAAGAGCCACCTCCTCACATGGCTGAGCTCTCCATGACAGCAACCACATTTCCAGCCTATGCACCATCGCTGGGTGTGTGCAGCTTGGTGGGGGGGGGGGGTGTCGGGGGAGGCACACCCAAGGGAGGCAGCTCACCTCAGGGAGCAGAGTTCGGAAAGTGCTAGGGATAGGGGACAGGGAGGAGTTTCGCTCTGGTTTCTCATCCTTCACTACTCCACCCTCATGGACCTGGCCACTGTCAACACCACTTAATGATTATTAAGGTAATTCCATATTAAGAGAAGAGAAAAAAACAAACCCTGTCCTATTCTTATACTCTAAGCTTTTGCGTATGCTGCTCCACTGCTGACGCCCGTCCATCTACCTAGACTCTGCTCAGGTGTCTCTGCCTCCTCCAGCCAGCCATGACCCCCTCTCCCATCCCAGTCTCTGCTAAGTACCCTTCTTCCTGGCTCCCATAGCTCCAGGGATGTTTGTGGGCTCTAGAAAGACAGAACTCGTGGCTCTTGATAAAGAGCTTGTCTTCTCTACCTGGACGGCTGTGAATGCCATGAGCGTGAACTGGGTCTTTCATATCTGCATCCCAAGAGCCCGACTCTGTGCCCGACAGTGCCAGCAATGCCCCATCCCAGGGGCTCCCCATAATCTGGAGTGCTAGCTGACACCACCCCCACGAGAGAGGGGAAGCTTCTTCTCCATTCAAACTTCTACCATCTTAAGAAGACTGACCCTTCCTTTTCACAACACTCAAAATCCTACCAAAGGGAAAGCCTTTGTAACAGAAACCAGGAGGTGGCCATCTACAACCCATGGGCCGAATCTGACCCACAGCCTTCTCTTAGGAAGTTTTACTGAACACAGTCTTACAGGTTCATTTACATATTATTTGTGGCTGTTTTCCCATCTTAATGGCAGAACTGAAAATATGGCCTCTCTGGCCACTCACAGAAAGGGCTGACCCTGCCTTTAAACCTACCTAGGCCTCACCATCCTTACCAGCAGCTTCTCCTTCCCCTGGAGAAGATAAGGCCTACCCCGGCCCAGGAGGCTCCATGCCACCAAATGCTTTGAGGGCTGAATGCCGATTAACATTTGCTATGCACTGAATGACTGTGTGCCCCCCAACTCCTATGTTGAAGCCCTAACTCCCAATTTGCTGGTGTTTGGAGGTGAGACATGGGAGATAATTAGGTTTGATGAGGTCATGAGGGTAAGTCTCTCCATGATGGCATCAATGCCTGATAGGAAGAGACCTGAGCTTCTTTCCACCACATAACAGTGCAGGAAGAAGATGGCCACCTAAAAGCCAACAAGAGGGCTCTCACCAGGAACCGAATCAGCCAGCACCCTGATCATAGGGCTTTCTGGCCTCCAGAATTGTGGGAACTAAATTGCTATGGCCGAAGCCCCTGGTCTGTGGTATTCCGTTAGAACAGCCAGAGCTGACAGAGAGGACTCGTAAGAAATAATCACTACTGTCACTCACATAGCATGGGGCTATGTGTCAGACGCTTCCTTGAATTAACTCATGGAACCCTCCCAATAACCTTATGAGGTAAAAGCCAACGTGCCCTCTTTTATAGACAAGAATCTGAGAAACAGAGGTGAAGGGACTTGCCCAAAGCCACTCAACTAGCAAATGGCAGAGCTGGGATTAAAATGTGGACAGTCAAGCTTCTGAGACCACATTCCTTACGAATTATCGGCTTCTCTGAGTGTCTCTATACTAACTGATTGTCTGGAACAGAGCCCAGTTGATAAGTTACTCCTTTTCTATGATTTCCTGTCAAATGTCCAGAACCTCAAGCGGCCTCCAGGATGAGAGTGCTCTGAATTCAGAGACAGGAGCAAAGAAGGCTTTAAGCAGAAACGTCTGGGACGTGTCCCCCACTGCCGCCTCAAGATATCTATAAGCCCAAGTTGAGTGGGACAGCTAGGTGAGGTCTGGGGATGGACCCTTCTGGTTTCTGGAAGCTTCAAGGCAGAATCAGTACATTTGGTGACTGTTGACTCAGGATGCAAACCATTTCCATGGTCTGACAGAGAGTTCCAGATCATAAGCAAATGCCTGTATGGCCTCTGCAAACAGAGATAAGCATTCAAATTCACTGTCAGCCAAATGTTCTGAGTTTTAACATCCAAAAAATGCAAATTAGGAAGTGTTACTCTGCACTGAGAGAGTTGCACATGGAATTCTAACCCAAATAAGCATGACCTGCTATGTAAAATAAAATGGCTGGTTTCTCTTGTTCGAGGATGAAATGGGAAAAATCATAATTGTGAAATTTTAAAATGCTTTTGCAACCCCCTTCCCCATCCCTGTAAGCAAAAGAGATAATGTTAGGGGGACATGGCCTCCTGAGTCACGAATCAGCCTTCTCCCCGCCGTGAGGAAACCTCTTTAGGCTCCTGTCCCTCTGTTACCTGTGAGGGCATTTGTGTCGGCCTTCTTGCTCTCCTGGTTGCCTCTCTCAGCCCACACGTAGACTTTGTACGCCTCTCCTGGCTTCAAGCCTGTCAGAATGGTGCTGCTCTGCTCCCTCGGGACGGCCGTGTCCTTCGTGTCCCCATCGGCAGAAGTATAGCGTACCACGTACTTATCTATGACAGCCTGGACGGGGACCCAGGAGACCACCGCTGTGTCTTCTGTCACCCGATCAGTGACCACATTGGTTGGGCTATCAATTTCTTCATGAAAATATGAGAAAGAAAAATTAGAAAAAGACATGTGGTTGGTCAAGGTCATGGTGGCTTCAAGCTCTAGTTCATCCGGGTGACCTAGTTCTATAGTCCACACTATAAGAACATCTCTCTGTCCTCTGTGACAGCTGGACAACTGGCCTCGGCTTGAAACCCCGCTGAGAAAGGGCTCCCTGAGGAACCAACAGTCCCTTCCATTTTGAGATCACTGAGCACATTACACGTCAGCTCCCACAAATGTAGCCACCAGAAGTGGAACTCCTTCCAGAGGTACACGGAACACACCTCATGCTCTTCTGGGAGACCCTCCAGCAGGTATTCAAGAATAGTTACCACTCTCCCTCCTAATTCTCCTCTTATCAAAACACTTGCACCGCTTCATTGTATGCATTTGTATGTTACTAGCTTTTACAGCGGTATACCATATCATGCCATACCATACCGTATCATATCATATCAAACTTCTAAATTACAGTTTCTAGACCTGGCCTATCTAGACTGACCTCTTTCATTCCCTTATCAGGGAAAAAGCCCCAAAACTCAGTCCAATCGTTCAACAATTCACTGAGCATCCATTCCACGCCAGGGAACGTAAGGGCACTCAGGAGTTACCAATGAAGACAATGAGCAGAAATCCCTGGCTATACAAAATTGATGTTCTAGAAGGACCGACCCAGAACAGCATGTCCTCCGTGTCCTGAACACCTCACTCCTCAACAACCTATCCCCAGCCCACAGCCTTGGGAAATCCCTATGCTTTTTCACACGTGCCCCTGCTAACCCAGGGATTCTCGACCTTTGTCAACACTGGGTACCTACTAAGTACCAACTCCAGAGAGTTCATTTTAGAAGGTCTCAGCTATGTGCTGGCATCTCTGCCGAAAAAGAAACAAATATGCAAAACTCAGCAGGTGATTCTGATGTATATCAAAGGTTGAGAATCCTCATGTTCAGCCTCCTCAGCCCCTTTCTGCATTTAAAATACATTTCCCGAACCCAATATTTATTCTTGTTATAGTTTATCTTGCCGACTTCATTCATAATTTAGTCTTTCACTTAACATGCTGATTTTCCTTTCTGGCTTATCATTTACAAACCTAATAAGTAAGTCAGCTGAGAGAAGCGGCCATCAAGGTCACAGATAAAACTCCCTCACAGAACAAAGGTGAGGCGTGCCCCAAGAACCCTGCTCACATGCAGAGCTGTATCCGTTTGAGTAAAGACACACAAAACAGCTTCTTACTCCCAGAAATTCAAGCAGTTTTGTTTCCTCCCATCCCACTCTAGTTCTCCTGGCTCAGGATTCCCCAGCAGAGAAGTTACAACTTTTTCACGTTGACTAGAATTACCTTCCTCGAGCACAATGGCGGTGTCTTACTTGTGTGCAAGTTCCATCACTAGAGGCAATGCATATCTTGTTTAATAAATCAGCTGTCACTGATTGAGCATATACTAAATGCAAGGTGCTTTCCACATATCACTTTATCAAACCTCATAGTAATAATTCAAGGCATTATCAGATGCCCCATGTACTAGTTTGGAAAATTAATAATAGTGATAAGTTTTAGGCACTAACTGTCTACCAGGCTCAGAAAGGTTAGATGACTAGCCCAAGGTCACTGGGCTAGTAAATGAAGTCACTTACACATTCTATACACATTCCTCAAATGCCTAGTTGAAGCTGGGAATTCAATTTAAATCAGTTATAAATTAAAGTGTGTTCCCCTCCCTACCCCGCAAATAAATAAATAAATAAATAATAAAAAAATCTGTCAAAATGTGACCTTATTTGGAAATAAGTTCTTTCTAGAGATGAGCAGTTTAAAATATGGTCATTAGGGACACCTGGGTGGCTCAGTGGGTTAAGCCTCTGCCTTCAGCTCAGGTCATGATCTCAGGGTCCTGGGATTGATTCCTGCATCAGGCTGTCTGCTCAGCGGGGAGCCTGCTTTCCCCACTTCTCTCTCTCTGCCTGCCTCTCTACTTGTGATCTCTGTCTGTCCAAAAAAAAGAAAGAAAGAAAGAAAGAAAGAAACCTGCTTTTAAAAAGGGGGGTGGTGCCTGGGTGGCTCAGTGGGTTAAATCCTCTGCCTTTGGCTCAGGTCATGATCCCAGGGTCCTGGGATCGAGCCCCACATTGGGCTCTCTGCTCAGCAGGGAGCCTGCTTCCTCCTCTCTCTCTGCCTGCTTCTCTGCCTACTTGTGATCTCTGTCAAATAAATAAATAAAATCTTAAAAAATAATAATAATAAAATGAGGTCATTAGAGTAAGTCTAATCCAATATGCCAGGTGTCCTGTAAGAAGAGGGAGTTCAGACACAGAGCCAGATGCATACACACAGGGAAGACGATATGAGGACGCATGGGGAGAAGCCAGCCATGTGGCAGGAACACTGCATCTATAGGGCAAGGAAGGCCAAGGACTGCCAACAAACAGCAGAAGCTAGAAGAGGAGAGGAATGATTTTCCCCTAAAACTGTCAGACCACATGCCGCTGCAGACACCTCGATTTCAGACCTCCAGCTTCCACAACTGGGAGACAATAAATTTCTATTGTTTTAAACCACCCAGTTTTTGCTCCTTTGCTACAGCAGCCCTAGGATACCAATAGAGCTGACCCCTGAACAATGCAGGAATTAAGTCCCTCAATTCTTCTGCTCAGTCCAAAAGCCACCTGTAACTTCTGACTCGCTAAAAATGTGACTCATAACCAAACACTGACCAGAAGCCTCACCGACAATATTCGAGTGACACATATCTTGTATGTTAGATGTGCCGTAGACTGTATTCTTACAATAATACCTCCTTTTTCTTAGTTTTCTCAGGATTTCTAGACTACTTGGTTTGTCTGGGGGTTTTTCCCAATTGTCACAAATCTCAAAAAAATTTCCCATATATTTATTGAAAACAATCTGCACACAAGTGGGGACCCGGCCGTTCCAATCCATGTTGTTTAAGGATCAACTGTATAAGCAATGAACAGAATAAAGACTCCCTCCTATGGGATTTACATTTTCCTGAAGGAGATGGACGATAAACAAGCGGTGATGGTATTAGGAAGCCCAATAAGGCAAGATATAGGAATAGAAATGTTGAACAAAAGATATCTATGAGTTTAGATAAGGAGGTCAGGAAAGAGCTGGCTTGCTGGGAAGGGAACGTCTGAACAGAGACTGAGATGAAGTGAGGCAGTGGGCTAGGAACCTCATTCTAGGCAAAAGGAGCAGCAGGTGCAAAGGCCCTACTCCACACATAAAGGGAACAGCAAGAGGTCAGAACATCTGGACAGAGTCAGTGATGGGGCTGAGTGGCTGCAGGGCAGGCCTGGAAGGTGAGGGCTGAGTGGACTGTGGACAGCCTTCAAAGACTGTGGCTTTTGCATTGAATGAGATAAGAAACTTCTGGGGGTTCACACAAAAGAATGGCATGATCTGACCTGCATTATCAAAGGATCCCTCTGGCTGCCGGATAGAGTAGGGGTCTAGTGGGTTGACAGTAGAAGTCACCTGGGAGGCCACCCCAACAGCAGGAGAAAACAGGAATGTGGACCAATGTGTCAGAGATGAAAGCCATGAGAAAGTTTGGATCGGAGAGATTTCAAACATACACTTGTCAGAATCTGCTGACGTTACTGATGTGGGACACAAATCCATCCTTCCATCATTCCACGTTATTTTGAGGCCTGAGCGATTTGCAGACGGGGCTGACCCTTTACAGAGATGGAGGGCTTGCGGCGGGGGGGGGGGGGGGGTGTTGAAGAAGAAGGTGAGGAGAATGGGACCAAGAATTTGCAACTGGACGCCTAAAGTGCCAATATGTGAACCGTTCCTCTCTGTGGACGACTGCGGAAGCGGAAGGCATCTCCACTTTCTATGTCCCATGCAGCACTACCACCAGCCTTTTCTTACAGAAATAAGAACAATCCATAAATAAAATCAAGTGTGATCTGAAAGGTTCCTGCAATCCGAATCCAGCTGCAGCCGGGGACCGAAGCTCACAGTGACAGCTGGAACAGGGAAATAGTCTTACACTCAGGCTTTGGGGAGAGCCACTGGGCAGAGCAGGCGGTGCCGCAAACAACAGGGCCACATCGCAGGCCTCTGGAGGTTCAAGCAAGCTCTCAGAGGATGCTCGGGGGACAGGGTGCACGAGAGAGAGAACTCCTTTCCCACCCTGTTCCCCTTTCTATGCAAAGCATGATTCCGCACAGGACAGGGAGAGAATGAAGAGAGCCTCCAAAGGTAACATGTGAATCTGGGAAACCAGAGCTGACTTGGGAACGGGGACATTTAGAATGGGAAGTGAGGACGGGGACAAAGAGGACAAGAACACCCTATATCCTGCCTCTTAAAGTCCCTGGTCCTCATAGTCTCCAAAAGGACCTGTAGCTGTACACCCCCATGGTCCCAGGAGTGCCCCCACTAGCCCTCCCTGGCCCAGAGCAGTGCTCAGTACCATAGCTGCGGGACCCACAGCACAGACCTCTGCCTTGCGAGGTCAGGGACCTGTGTGTGCGGCCCTCTCAAGAGCCACTGTACCCAAGTGAGCATAACCAGCCCTGATACACCCTGTTCCCTCAATAGTCCCAGAGCACTCGAGGAATGGAGGGCCAGGAAAGGCATCTTGGCGATGAAGAATAAGAGGGATAAGAATAAGAATCCTCCCATGCCAGGGTTCCAGAGACCCAGCCCAGAGAGGACATCCATGACCTTGACTTCTTCAAGGTCATAAAGCCAGTTAGAGTCCCGGCCAGCCTGGAACTCAGGACCCTGTCCTTTCTTTCAATCTCTTAACAGGGACACCCTGAGCCAGAAGGAGAGTCCTCATGGAACTGTTCCCTAAGGATGGGAACCAGACACTGAGATGCAGAAGCCAGAGGACAGCCTCAGTGATGGGACCCTGATGGTGGGCCACATGGCGGGAAGAAGCCAGCTGAGCGGGCCAAATCCTTCCCGTCTGCCAAGAAGGGATGTGGGATCAGAAACAGTTTTTCCATGGAACAAAGCCTCCCAGTAGCTGCAGACAGACGGCTGAATCACAGATGAGTCACAGCAGAAACCTCGATGAGGAGACAGGCTCTCCTTCCCAGGTCTCAACTTCCTTCCCACCTGCTGGACCCTAGGCTGCCCTGATGAGACCTTTGTCAGGGCCATGGAAGGTCAGAAATGCATAAGACAAGACTTGGGAGGTAGACCTTTACACGGCATGTGTTAGAATAAAGGGCATCCCCTGTTCAGAAGATCTAATTGACAAAACTGAGCGGACAGAGGAGACTAATGGAGAGCTCTAGGCACACCGGGAAAGTCTAGTCCCCTTTTTAATGAGATTTGCCACTAGGCTGGGGAGGGCACGGCTGTCCTCAGTCTGTGCTGGAACACCAGCCTCGCATGTCCCTGCTTTAGCCCATGGCCACAGGCCTTCAGAATAGCTTTCTCCATTCCCAGTGGCTACTTCTGAATCACCCAGTTGGCATAGTGGAAAATGGCACAGCCAGGATCTAAAATCTACAGGGATACGGGCTTGGGGGCAAAGACAGGGGATAGGGCTTTATGCCCCTATTTTGAAAGTGAGTTTCTGGAAAGTGAGGCCTTCCTTTGGACTGCAGTAGCCATGTGTCCCATCACCTTGCTTTCTCAGCCTCTTCCCCCATTGCTTTCACTGTGGCAATAAAATTATCCTGAAGGCCTTATTGGTAGAGAATGTGTTCAGAGATCAACCTCTCTTCCTGCTCTCCTCTAGCTTTGCTTCTGGAAAGCTTGTGATCTGACCTCAAGCAAACACATTCAAATGCTATTCACTGGTTCACCCTGACTCTCCTAAACTTTGTGGGCTTCCACTTTTCCCATGTAAAATGGGAATAATAATGTGTGGAATGCTATTGTAAGGACCAAAGATAATGTGTATGGAGCCCTGAGCACCTAGAAAACAGCGGGTACTCAATTGATGAAGATCATGGTTGTTTTTTCAGCCACTGGGAGCACGTGGGTGACTGTGTATGAGGCAGGAACTCTGGATGTTGACAGGTTCATCTTGCAATATAAAGGAGCTGAAGAGGGAAAGTTTTAGGGCCTGGACCACTTCAAATGCAGCAGTGTGTCTAGAAGGTGGTAAAAAGTGGAAAAGATCCAGAGGGAGGCAAAATTGCTATTTCACAGCACCGTCAAAAGAAACGTTCTACGAAAATTGTTTACACGTGAGTATGCAAGGATGTTCCGCTGTGCATGGGAGCTGGTGGGATTCTAACAAAGCAAGCAGTCCTTTGTTCCGGACTCACCACAGAAAAGCATGAATCGTGGAAGTTAAGAAAGCACTAACAATAATGTAAAAAAAAAAAAGGAGGGACTTTAAGCTCGTTTAGTCCAACCTCTCCTTTTACAGATGGAGAAACTGAGGACAAAGGGGTAGCATCACCTCTTAGTTGCCTTCCCTTCCTGTCGTTGGAGGTGGGATGGCTGGGAGTGTCTGGAGATGAAGTTCAAGGTCATTCCCCTGAAGACAATGGGCTGGTTGATGCTTGCTACTCTGAAGCTGACCTGTTTCGGAAGCCTTGCCTTTCCAGAAGATGCTTCCGTGCCCTCTGAGGGCCTTAACAGGGTGAGGATTTTCAATTGACCCCTTCCCTTTTGAGGATTAGTTCCCTGAGTGACTTGTTCAATGGAAAATAACTGAACTGTGTCCTTTCTTTCCTGCACATGGTTATGCTGTTCTTAGATTATGGTGTCTTGGGACGCCTGGGTGGCTCAGTTGGTTAAGCAGCTGCCTTCGGCTCAGGTCATGATCCCAGCGTCCTGGGATGGAGTCCCGCATCGGGCTCCTTGCTTGGCGGGGAGCCTGCTTCTCCCTCTGCCTCTGTCTGCCTGTACTCGCTCGCTCTCTCTCTCTCTCTCTCTCTCTGATAAATAAATAAAATCTTTAAAAAAAAAAAAAGATTATGGTGTCTTTTTCCATCTCGGGCAATGCAAAATATTTGGAGAAAAGAGAGATTCTTTTTTTTTTTCCCCCGTTAAAGGAATGAACAGTCTAGCCAGGTTTGAAAGTGTTTCCTGACCTCAGAAATGCTTGTGTCTTTTTTTTTTTATGTTCATTGGACACATGACACAAATTTATTTGCTATCCAATAAAATATCCCATCCTGCTTCGAGAATGTAATTGACAATAAAAACACTCCTTGAGTGCTCACATTCTAGTTGGGATAACATACTTGAAAGGTTAACTAGCAATTCAAGGCCATGTGTGATTAAATGCTCTAAAAACTCAGAGGCAAAAACAGTTGCTATTTAATGTGGTCCCACATGGCTTCAGTGGAGAGGCTAAGGTTGGAGCTGAGCCTGGAAGGATGAGTGATCTTATTGCTATGAGCCCCTGAAAGGCGAGGACCAGGACTTTTCATCTTTGGAAGAATCTAGAGGGACCATGTCTCTAGTGCCTAGCAGGACTCTGCAATTTATTTTTGTTGAATTAATTGATAGCTTGAATTAACTGAATTCCCGACTGAATTAATGGATAGCTAGAGGTAACTGTGGAGGGTTTCCTAGGCTGGTGGAACAGGAAGGAACCCATAATGCAGACATGAGCCTTCTGTGTTAAGAAACCCCAGCAACAGGGACACGTGGGTGGCTCAGTTGGTTAAACATCCGACTCTTGATCTCAGCTCAGGTCTTGATCTCAGGGTTGTGAGTTCAAACCCTGTGTTGGGCTTCATGCTGGGTATGGAGTCTACTTTAATAAAAAAAAAAAAAAGGAAAAGAAAAGAAAAGAAACTCCAAGAAAAGTCCAACAGCAAGAAGGTTTTCCACTGGAAAAAGGAGGAGTAAAGAGAACAACAGCCCAGATGATCACAACCACTGAGGCCAAGATACAGGGGTTCCTCACTGTCCTAAATCAACGAGAAATCGAAGACATTTTTCTAGTTAGGAGGTAAACAGTAGGAGAATTAGCCAGAAACAATGGGTGAAAAGGTAAAAGTAGAAGGCACTTTAGTTTTGTGATCACTGAAGTGGATATCCTAGGTTCAAATCCCAGCTCTGTCATTCCTTGGCTAGGCGATCCTGAGTTTAACTTCCCAGGTGTTGTTGTTTTTTAATATGTGACTTAGAAATAATAGTAGGACCTACCACACAGTTACGGAAAGAACTAAATGGGCTCCATTATGAGAAGTCTTTCATTCGCATAATGCCTGATGCCTAGGACATTCTCAGTGAATTCACAGCTAGCAAGGAAGCCCTTGCCATTTTCCAGCCCACTCGAAGTCTTCACCCGTCCACTGCTCAGGCAGGCTGCACAGTCTGTATTGTCTCATTCCTAAACGAAGTTACAGCTTAGCTTTCACAACTGTCTGGCTGACTCTAGCTTTCACACTACAGATACGCGATCTGTTAGGCAACCCGAAATAGCGAATTCCATTCCTGCACCGTCTCACCACCCTGGCCAGCTCCTGACAAGAGGGAATCGAAAAGAACTAAAATGCGTTTCAAGAAAGTCTCAAAATTATTGGTCGGCTTCGAGGACTAGCCTCCCCTGGGTGGCATTCTCGTCTAGCTCACCAGTTCCCTCCCACCTTGGGGTGGCAAGAGCTTCGCATTGCAGGAGACACACCATTCCACACGGACTCAAGCATTGGCTCAAAACTCAGAGCTACGTGGATTTTGGTGGCATATATGACTACAGAGATTTCGAATTCTTTTCCGACTCAGAAATGACAAATCTATCATCAAATGTTACTGATTTATAACGTCTGTCACTATTGATGTTTTCGCAATCCACAGATGTTAAATATACCACTGCTCCCACGTGAGAGTCTTTAAAATCTTCTGACTTTTTAAACCAGAGTGTTTGCATGTGATCATCAGGAAAAAAAAAAAAAAAACCACAGGAATAAAGAGAAAAAAAATTACAGATCACCTGTATTAGGTAATAGGGATCTGTGTGCCTTGGTCCAAGATACTGAGTAAAAATATTCCAGGGGTAAAAGCTAATAAAACAAGCAGAAAGGTGTCAGAAATGGTCTTTCCCCTTGACTCCAAGATCCTGGGGGAGATTTTCAATGGTAAGACACATTTCAAATAGGAAAAGTTCCCTTCCCCTCCCCAGCCCCACAAAACCGAAGTCAGTACATACAAATCCCAGTGTTCTTATCCAGAGAGGAGTCAGCCAAAAAAAATATCAGAAAGAGAACTTGAGAAGTGGGCACAGTGCTTCTACATTGCTTCTACCTGTCCTGCCGTTCAGGAGAATCGGCTTGCCCTCCAGTTCTCCTTTCATGGGAACAACGGTGATCTTGTATTCTGTCCCGGGCTGCAGACCTGCCAACAAGTAGCTTGGTGAGTTTGGGCCCCCAGACCCTTGCCCCTAACCTGCTCTCCCCAAGGAGTTCCCTCGTGGGAGGAGGGGTGCTTCTCACGCCAAGAGGAATCTAAGGCAGAGAAAGAGTGCTGGGGCCAGGAGTATGAGGCACCATCAAGGCGCTTCAGGGGGTGCGGGGGGCCAGAGTAGATGAGGTGAACATAAGGGAACTCCTTTGTTGGGCCGCCAAGCACTGCTTTCCCAATTTTATTTACAGCCCAACTGGCTTTCTGCCCCCCAACAATCCTTCTCCCTCAAAAGTTTCTTTCTGCCTCATTGTAATAATTAGCCTAATCGTATCCCATGATTTTCTTCTCTGCATTGCCTTTTCTTGTCTGTTTCTCTGTCGCCGTGGTTGGAATTACTGCTCTAGGTGGCCCAGACAGAGCAGTATGTGGGAGGCACGCACGCTGCTCTCCGCTCTGCAGACACTGGGAAGCCCAAGATGTCCTTTCAAGATGGAGGGCACAGAGCGGACAGCAGAGGAGGACGAAACCGTGGAGCTAGTAAGCTCAGGGCCCCCTCCCTTGCATGGGCTACCTCCAAGGGTAGCTCTTTAGGTATTCATGATAGTGTATTATATTCCTTAAAGAGAGCCCTGAAAATTCTCCAAGCTTTGGGAGTCACAAAATGTGAGCCAGCCCTGCAGGGCCCTGTTTCGCTAGCGGCCATCGGATTTTCAGCTCTCAGTAGATTGACTTGGTCAAATGGGACAAGGATCTCCCCACCCAGGCCGCCCAGCATCACTCTTCCATGCACCATGCCAAATAAACCAGTCTCTCTTTCTCTCTCTCTCTCTCTCTCTCTCTCTCTCTCTCACACACACACACACACACACACACACACAGAGTTCTTTCAAAAGGAATGTCTACATCGACATATCCACCCTGAGACACAGACACGGTTTTTAAGAGGACATTGGGCTGT
Source organism: Mustela nivalis (assembly GCF_964662115.1). Taxonomy (NCBI): domain Eukaryota; kingdom Metazoa; phylum Chordata; class Mammalia; order Carnivora; family Mustelidae; genus Mustela; species Mustela nivalis. The sequence continues at coordinate 26,987,141 of NC_139035.1, forward strand.
CCTCTGTCAGCCAGCTGCTCTGAGATTCCAGAGTCAGCTCTGGGATGCTAGAGCCCATTCTGCAGGTCAACCAACTGGGCACTTGTCTGGGAGTTTCCAGAGTCAAGAGTTCAAGGGATTCCTAGGACCCCAGGACCTTCTGTGCCCACTGTCCCCACCTCAGCGTCCATGGCAAACATCCCAACATTCCCAGTGTTGGCTCTTACCGGTGATGTCATAGCGACTCTTGGGGTCACTGCTCTTGGGCACAGTGACCTCGGCCACCTCCTGCCCTGTGAGGGGGCCGTATTGCAGCTTGTAGTAGTCCACCTCAGTTGGGGGGTTCTCCCACTCCACATCAAGCGAGTTCTCTGTCTCATCCGTCACCCACGCAGTGCCAAGAGCAGCAAGATCTAGGTCAGGTGTTAGAGAAGGTGGGAGAAAGCAGTGAAGGGAAGAGCTCAGGCATGTCTGGAGCTGTCATTGGCCTAGTAAGGTCAGTGGCCTTTCCAGACACACTGAGAACATGCTTCACCCCAGCACACATATCCTTAACAGGCGTCTTAAAACTACCAAAATAGCAAATAAATTGTTGGCTCTCACATTATCCACGGAGGACAGACTATCTTCTGAGAAAGCCTCCTACCTCCCACCCCATCCCATCAGATGCCATGCTGACCTCCCTGTCAAAGCTGCCATGGGCCAAGCCCTGGACCGCACGTCTCTAGCCAGCCATGCAAACTTCCAGACCCAGGGGTCAGGCCACTCTGAATGAAACACACCCTTTAGCTGCAGCACCGTGCCCTCAAAGACAATCCCAGGAGAAGCTCAGCTTCTCCCATGTAAAGTATGGGAATGCTTTTGAAATTATCTCGAGTATAATACTGATAATACAACCAGTCTCTTCCTCCATCTCCCAAATTACAGCCCCTTCTTTGCCTCTCACATTCACCTGTAAAGACTAATATAAGGGGTGGGGGGAGGGCGGCACCTGGGTGGCTCAGTGGGTTAAAGCCTCTGCCTTCGGCTCAGGTCATGATCCCACAGTCTTGGGACTGAACCCCATATCAGGCTCTCTGCTCAGCGGGGAGCCTGCTTCCTCCTCTCCCTCTTCCTACATCTCTGCCTACTTGTGATTTCTGTCTGTTAAATAAATTTAAAATAAAAAAGACTAACATGAGGGAAAACTGTAAAATAGGTGAATTTTAGCTTGGTCCTCCTGAGTATCTTCGCTGTGCCTTCTACCAGAGTTTAGACCTGGTGACCTCAGCTGCCCAACCTGTCCAGCCTGCAGAGGAGAGTTATTGGAGTTACTGTACTTATTTATTCATAGTCAAGTATTAATGGCTAAATGTTTACCCTGCCACTTGTAAAAAAAAAAAAATGAAATTATAATGATTCATGCAAAGGAATGGATCACTGATGTGGTTCCAAGAGAAGAACTTTTGGGCAGTGGCTGGGGAGGGGACTGGGTCTTTGAGAGCGGTGGGTTCCAATGGCCGTATCCAATGGCCATATTCAACAGCCATATCCAATGGATGTCACCTGACATGAAGTTTGAAGCCCCTAAGCTCTCAGCCTTGCCCCTTCCTTGCTCACGTACCCATTTTCACTGCCCTGGTGGTGCTCCCTTGTCAAGGACATGGGACAGAGAATTTGTCAAGGACATGGGACACAGAATTTGTGCATCAGGCAGGGGGTGAACTTGGTGCTCTTGAGGTCCCTTGGGTCTGAATGTTTCTGATTCACTCTGCTATGAACAAGAATCTCACAGAGCCTTTTCTCTGAAGAATTTCCTCCAACCTACTGGCTTCCATCTCCCAGCCTCCAGCTTCTTCCTTCAAAGATAGAAATTCCTTAAAGGAACAGGTCAAGAGGTCAGTAATAAAAGTGACTCAAGGATCACAGAAGGGACCTATACAGCTCACAAACGAAAAAGCAGAGACTTAATGAAAATATTCAAGATTATTATGGAGATAGGTGCCTTTCAGACTGGGGTTTCCCTGAGGAGGAAGCAGAAAGGGTTTAACATGGATCAGATTAGAAAGAAAGACAAGCTTCACAGCTGCAAGAGTTCACAAGTCCCTAGTGTAGAAGCCAAGAGGGGTTACTAAGACTTTCAGAACAGCTGTCTCTGCTCTTCATTGGGAGCTGGCCTGGTTCTCCCAGGTTAGCTTGGGTGCACTCCCACTGAGCATAAATGATTTCACAGAACATCAGCATCAGAAAGGCCACTGTGTGGTCATGATAGCTGAAGACAAAAGAAAGCCATTCCGTAATCATGGCTGAATACAGGCAAAAGCAGGAACACTGTCCAAACCACAAAAAAAACCAACATTCTCTCCCCTGACTAATACGAGTGACTACCCTTCTTCTCTGATGATGGTTTTAGCCTCCCTGTAGTTGGCTTTTTCTAGAAAAGGTTCACTAAGTTACCAGTCATGGAGTTTACTCCCCTTGACGAAGGCATGCAAGCCAAAGCAAACCCCTACTGCCTTCAACTTCCCCCCAATCACCCAACACAAGCCCCAATCCTTTTCTAGTCCTTTCTAATGCCCTTCTTGAGACATACAAGACCCTGTGGTGTGTTGTCCCACACCAACAGTCAATAAACCCAACCTGCTTGACTCCAGGGGTGTCCCAAGGGGCCTCTGGCCGGAGGGGGTCGACAAAGGCAATCACAGATTATACCCCCAGGATGACAGGTCCTTCACGGCCCTTTCCAACATGGAGCCATCCCTATCCCCACCACCGAACAGGATAGGCAGCTTGATGCTTCTGCAGAGAAAACGATGGGCCCAAAAGCCCAACCACCTGGGTCTCCCAGAACTTTCCCCGGGAGTTTAGTGAAAGGTAGAGGCAGCTGATTTTTATCAGCATCTAAAACAGTGGCTGGTACAAAGTAGATGTTCAGTAAAATAAGGTGAGTGAATGAAGGGATCAGAATCACTCAGATTAACTGGGTTTCTCCAAATTCCTGAAGATCTAAGCTGCTTTAAGAACTTTCATGAGAAAACAAGAATCTCTAAACAGTAAGCTATGAGGCTTGTCTTTACAAACACTTTGGTAGTATTTGGTGGTGCACTGGAGACTCTGTCCCGCCAAATCCATCTTCTGTCCTCCTGTGTATCCCAGATGATGACTGCTATGAATTGGGTTGGTCAATCCCCTTGCCCTCTGGCTTCTTGTTACGTTCAACCAGTGAGTTACCAGGAGCTCAGAAGGCAGGATAGAGAGTTCCTGATCTCCTTCCCTCCCTTCTGGTAAGGCCATGAGAGATGGCCTGCATCCCTACCCAAATGGCTTCCTCAGACAGCCCTCTCCTATAGCTCTTTTTGGGTCTCACTACCAATTTCCATCCCTACTCCTTCAGATTGGGGTGGACCCCCACTGATGCTAGATCTAGAGTGTTCTACCAGCCAAATCCTATCCATCCATGCCTCTTCCCTAAACTGTCTTCAATTACTATTTTCCCTCTCTCTTTCCTGCTAAGATGACTCTGATACAGGTGGCTTCAGTAAACCTTCACCCATCCCAACTCCAGTTTGCTGAATGGCCTTAAAGCCTCCTTGGCTCAGGGGCAGAGAAGACTGCTTGGGACTGCTTGGGCCCCAGGCCAGCAGGCTCTATCCCTGCCTTGGCAGAACTGAGAGAAGGGAGCCAAGAAAAGCTGAGAGATTTTTCTCCAGAAAGCAGGACTGCAGCAGGCATGTTTTTCAACCCCAAACGAGGGCAATGTTCTGAGTATTAGGTATTTGTGGGGACGATGGGAGAAATATTTAAAATGGGGCCTTCCCTGGGAAACCTGAGGCATCCCTCACCTGTCATGGCAAGCAGATGCTGTGGGCTGCTGGAAACTTCTTTCTTCACGTTGCGCAGGGTAACTATGTACTTGGTTCCAGGCTGCAAACCAGTGATCTCGTAGGTGTGCTGCTCCTTGGGCACTTGGATCTGCTTCCCAGAGAGCTCCTGCCCCAGAGGGTAGTAGCTGAGGAGGTAGTGGTCCACCTCGCTGGAGGGCTCCCAGCTCACCAGCAGGGAATCCTCCGTGCTCCTGAGCAGCTGCAGGCCCTGGGGAGCCACCACTGTATGCAGAACACCAGAGATGTGGGGAGGGGAGGAAACAGGGGCGAAAAGGCACAACCAATGTCACCGAGCACCCACTATATACTTAACTCTGGTGGCAGGTACGAATCTGGACCACCCACCACACCCTTGCCCCCCCCCTCCAACCCGTCTTGCCAGAAGCTAAGTGGTTGGGAGTTGACGCCCACTCAATCAGCCCTAGACGCGCGCGCGCGCGCGCGCGCGCGCGCACTCACACACACACACACCACCATCAGGTCACAAAAGAAGGATGGTTCTCAGACCAGTAGCACCAACAGCCGCTGGAACCGGTTATTAATGCAGATCCTCGGGCCCCACCCCAGGCCCCCTGCATTGGAATCTCCGGCCAACCCAGCAATCCGTGTTTTACAAGCCCCCTACCCCCACCCCGGGGCTTCCGAGGTGGACCAGAGGCCACTTCCCTGCGCGGCCCGGGTGTCCCGACGGCTAAAGGCGGGGACAGGAGAGAGTCGGGCCTCGCGGTCGGCTCACCCTGGGCGCAGTCGAGGCCTCTGAAGCCCTCCTCGCAGTAACACTCGCCCGTGTCGCAGAAGCCGTGGCCGCTGCAGTCGCCGGGGCAGCGGCGCTCGCTGCAGTCCTCGGCTGTGAAGTCGTCATGGCACTGGCAGACCCCGCGCACGCACGCGCCGTGGCCGCTGCAGTCGTCCGGGCAGGCGGGGTAGGCGCAGTCGGCGCCCGCATAGGGCGGCTCGCACTCGCAGCGGCCGGCGGCGCAGTGCCCGTGACCGCTGCACGCCCCGGGGCAGGCGGGCCGCTCGCACGCCGCGCCCTCCCAGCCCTGCTCGCAGCGGCAGGTGCAGGTGTCCGGCGAGAAGGTTCCGTGGCCGCTGCAGTCGTGGCTCCCACCTGTGGGCGAGAGGAGAGCAGGCTGGGGGTTAGGGCGGCCAAGTGCGCCGAGGGCCGAGGCCCTCTCGCCACCTCCTTCCTAGGAGGCCAGGGCCTGGGATTAAGACAGGGGTCTGCCCTTTTTAACCTGGGCCAGACTCCAACCTGCGGCAGCTACAGACGTGTTCTTTCACTCCCCAAACGCCACGTGAAGTCCCATCCCTTTCCCTTCTCATCCAAGTGCTCAGGTGAGTTCTGGTTCTCTCTGCTCTAAATGGAGGTAAGTATTGAGGACCTAACCGTGAAGGCGCGAGCACTGCTCCAGCCTGGGCATCAGCGGGCCCGCTTGTGCTGAGGGGCAGGCTTCCGGGGGGACAGGCAGGAGAGATCCAGGATGCCTGGGAGCAGGCTGGACCTTAGCAAGGCTGGCTCCTTGGAAAATTAGCCCACACTGAAGCCTGGAAAAGTGGGCTGCAGAAGCTCCCCCAATAGGCCATTCACACTCTGGGCCTGAGGAGTGGAAAAAGGGATTCCCCCAGGCTCCCCTCTCTAGGCACAGGCAGCAAGAGGCAGTTGGAGGCCCTGGCCGGTCAGCAGCCCAGCTCCTGCTTCTCAGAACACCCTCTTTCCGTCCTAGACATTTTTGTCAGGGAGTTTCCGCCACTGCCGTGCATGCTGTATCACTGTGGTGGTGGCCCTGGGACCCAGGTGTCTGTCTGGTATATAGATGTTCTCAACCATGGCTTTTCCCCCAGCATAGAAAGGGATGTCAACATACCACCCGTTATGATTTGGATCTGCTTTGCTAAATATCTACTACGGGCCAGGAAACTTCTGTACAGTGTCTGCAGTTCTGAGAACTGGACTAGGTGATAGAATTATCCTAATTGGACAGTTTTGAAAACTTCAGGACTTTACTCAGAGTTACGCCACTAAATAGTGACAAGACTGGATTTGTACCAGGTCCCGTCTAGCTCCAGAGCCGACCAGCTTTCCTCTCTTTCCCACTGCTCCCCCTTCCTGTGGATACTGGACCCACAAAGGGCACCTATAAGCCTAAACCCAGGAGTCCAGACTCACTTTAAGAGTTGCTGGTCCCTGCCTACTGAGGCTTACGGATACTGCCTGGGGCTAGTTGGAAAGACAAGACAACCCCCCCCACACCCTGCCCGCCTGCCAGACTCACAGAGAGCACCTGGCACATAACAGGTGCCCAGTGAGGGTTTGTTGAATGAATACCAGGTGGCGAGCTCACCAGCAGCGCCTTGGCAGCAGTGTTGGACATTGCACTTCGCCCTCATCTCCGCCATCTCCTCCTCCAACTTCATCACCCGGGCCAGGAGGTCTCGTACGCTGCCTGCCAGCTCACAGTCCTTCTGTGGCGTCTGCAGGCGGATGTTGTGCCTGAAGATGATGTTCTGTTCCTCAGCCTCCCCTGGGGCCAGGAGTGAGGCCCCATCATCGCTGAGGGGCTGAGGGTCAGTCTCCACCTGGACCAGTGCAGACTTGGGCACGTCAATCTTGTAGGTATGGCTGACGGTGACCTGTTGCTCCTTGTCGCTGCAGCCGTGAGGTTCGAGAGTGGCTGGGGCTGATGCCACCAAAAGCACAGAGCCAACGAGGAGCCCCAGGGGGAAGCAGAATGTCCCCTGGAGACCCATCCTCCGAGAGACAGGGAGCAGACCCTCTAGGAGACCTGTACCCAGGAAAGATGTAAAAGACAAGCCATGGGGATTTGCTGATGGAATCTGGACTTTTGAATGACTTCTAGGAGACCACAAGGCTGAGAAGCCAGCAGGCATATTTCATCCTGTAGGTCCTGAGGCTCCAAACCAAACTTTTTGTCCTTTCTCACACATTGTCCATTCCCGCCTCCTGACTTTGCTTACACCGCTCAGTACCGGGAGACCCGCCTCTTCACTCTAATTCTATACTCATCTGATTAATAATAACAAGGATAGCAACTGTCTCCTATAAAGGGCCTACTGTGACCAGCTGCCCCCAACCCTAATCTATACCACACTCCTAGTATTACCCGCCCCGTCAACACCACCTACAGAACACCTGCACTTAGAAAGAATGCTGTGTACCAATTCAATCCTCACAACAATCCTTCGTGGAGTATATTATTTGTACTCCATTTTACAGATGTAAAATCTGAGACTTGGTCAGCCTAAAATGACTTGCCCACAGGCAAGCAGCCAAGAGCGGCAGAATTTCCATGCAGGCAGTCCAGCTCCAGCGTCCATGCTCATCATCCCATGTCACACGTGAGAAAACCATGGCTCAAGGGATGGAGCTCGTGGGCCCAGGTTCCACATCCAGGAAGGGAAGAGCCTGTACTCAGATGCTGGGCCAGGGTTCTCACCACCTCTGCCTTCAAGCCAGTAAAAGACCAGAATTTCCAACGCAAATGCCTTCTCCATGAAGCCTTCTCTCCTGCCACCGCCCCCCCCCCATCTCACTCCCAGTGGAAACTAGCTCTCCTTATGCTGAGCATTCTGAGAAATGTGTCGGTTCCTCTGGGGGCCTCCTGATGGTTTACTGTGTTATAGTTACTCTTGTACACAGTTTGTCTCCCCGTGAGGCTGTCAGCCTCCTAAGGAAAGGACCCAAGGCCAATTCCTTGGAGCCCTCCCAAAGCAGGAGCACAGAATCACACAAGCCAAGGGGCTCAGTCACCCTCAAAGCCATCCATGCCCAGCTGGCCCGCTTTGTCAGTCAGTCCAGGTCACGGGGGCAGGAACAGGCTGCTGGGTTTCACCTCTAGTCTGGCCCCAGGAAGTGTGAGCCTTCAGCTCCATCCGTGTGTAACAGGATGCCTCCCCAGCCCTTCTCCAGAATGACACATCCTTCACCACTATCAGACCAAGGCCAAGAAGACCCCAGGAGACCAAGCCAGGGCCTTGGCCTCGCATTTACTGAGGGGCACGCATTCACCAGAACACCTCTTAGCTGGGCTGTTGTGGCACAGCCCTCAGCTAGAAAGTGAGCCGCAGGGCATCTGTGACCAACTCAAGACTCTCAAGTATTGGTACAGACACTGACAACATGGGGGACCTGGATGGAAGATAGAGGCTTTCCTATTGGGAGGGACCCCCTCTTCACAAGAGGGTGCTCTTCCGATACCCAAAGTAATCAGGCAGCTCTGGAATCCGCTTGGGACTTTTGTCAGAGGAGAAGGAGGTTGGGGAGGGCCAGTAGAGTGAGTTGGAAGGCAGGTATAGGGTAGAAATAACCATATTTCACCATTGCTGTCCTCCGAAGTTCATCCCCATGATAACACAGTCACACATAGAGCTCTGTTCCTTCCCCAAGGCAGGGACTGAGAGTCAGGGGTGTGAAGCAGTGTGCCCTTGATTATGCAGCGAAAGTACAAGGCTGCAAACTCGGTCTACACAGTGTCCACTAACTGAGCCCTTAACCACCCCCCCAAGACTTCCATCTCCTCCAATAGCCGCACATGCTAATCTCAAAGGCAAACTCTTAGTATGGAGTTTTCCCTCCCAAATCCCCTTCCTAGGCAGCAGTGGAGCCAGAAAGCAGGCTCGGACTTCTCTGCCCACTCCTGCCATCCCGACCCCACCCCCACCCTATGGCTCCATCTCTTCTGAGACGCAAATGGAGTACAGATGGCTTTTTGAAGAAGTTCTGCACGAATGCAAAATAGCCACAGACTCCTGCCCTAAACCGCAGCAAGGCTGTGCGCAGCCCAGTCTCCCAGTGTTTGTTTTTGGAATTCTGGAATATGAGAAACCCCAGAAGCCCTCGCAGGAGCCTTCAGTGTCGCCGGCCCTTCTGCCGCCTGTCGCTTGTAACAAGATGTCTTTGCTAATTGCAGCCTCTTGGATTCCCCGAGTTGAGCTTAGATTTCCCTGGGCAGGGTGATTGCTCAAAAGAGGAAGGGAAGGAGGGATCCTCAACCTAGCACTTTTGTCAAGTGTAATGAGCGAGAGGAGAAGCCTGCTGGCTTTCCTTCCAACACGTGGCAGGAGACTCGCCTGGGGTAGGAGCATAGGGATGGGATGACCTCACCAGCGCTGTCCCTATGCAGATGTCTGACCAGAGACAGAGCTCCATCAGAGTGGGGGTGGTGGGGGTGGACAGGGCAGCAAATGTCATCCAGGGAAATGCAGGATAACTTTCCGAATGAACATGTTTTCGGGGTGAGGAATCACTTAGTAAACGCTGTAGGAATGTGTGAGACAAAGGGTGTTTACAGCCACGGAAAGTGCCTATGGGAATCCACAGGAAACCAGGTGTCCCCAGAATCAGACTCATTGACTCCCATCTTGTCTTTAATTCTGACTGTCAGAGGGATGGTAGGGAACATGGGGAGGTGGGGGGTAGAGGCATATTAAAACTCAGAACAAAGACGGCCTTGGCATTGGTTTTCCAGAAGGGCTCTCTGAAGTATGTGCTGCCAATGGCCAGCTGGATGGCTGGTCCTCCTGGTTCTGCCCTGGGAGACACACACGTCCGGTGCTCTATTCATTCTCCCTTGGTGGCCACACCCACCCCTGCGGCTCCAATTTCTGGCCACACGCCGATGGCTCCAGATTCTGTATGTATGTTCCTCACCCAGACATCCCTGTCATCCCAGGCATGGCCATGGTCATGAATATGTCCATCCCTTCTGTGTCTCTGGTCTCATTACACAATCCTAGCCAAGGTCATATTTTGGGTACTAAGTAATAATAGCACCTAGGTTTTTCACGTATGTATTTATTAGATGAGGTGGACTGTGCTGGGCACTTTATAAATGTTATTCTCACTCAAAATCCTGGGAGTCCCTTGATATCATTCATTGTTACAGGTATTCAGAGAGGTTAAGTACCTTGCCCAAGGTCACACAGCTAGTAAGCAGCAGAGCTGACATCAAATACCAGATCTGTCCATTCTCCTTATCAGTGTTCTTCATCTCTCTGCTGTATGTACTGCCCCAGATTTAAAAAAAAAAAAAAACAAAACAGTGAGAAGATCACTCCATGTGAAAAAGAAACCAACGTCCTCTTGCATATCATATTAAGAGAGGGGTCTTCGGAAAATAAAAGAAACTCAAGGCTTACTGGATGCTCAATTCAAAATTAATTGCTCTGTAACTAAACCCTGTACCTGCACTTCCTCTGAGCAGTGCCAAGGATGATCTCCTAGAAAGATAATTAGTTTTTCCCCCAATAAAATGGTTAAATCCTGCTCGCTTCTTATAAGATGTGGAGAAGTGTCTTCCTAAGAGACACAAAGCAGACCAGGACTTGTGTCTGTAGGGAGAGATGTCAACTAAGGCTGGGCCAGAGGAGAAGAATGGACCCCGGGTCCCAGATAGCCGTGTCCTATCCTAGGACATCACCTCATTTTCCACAAAGAAAGATGCACACCCTGGTCAGAAGTAAAAAACACTACGTACAGCAAAGAGAGTGGCAGCCAATTTCTAGCCACCATGACAGACCTTTCTACTTAAGTTTGGTTCCCTTATTACCTCATCCAGCCTTTCTTTGGTTCCCTTATTACCTCATCCTGCCTTTACAGTTAACCACAAGCAAATGAGAGCACTGATTTGGGTTTTAGAAAAATTGTATCATCTATTTCCAGTAGAGTTAAAAAGATATTTTTTAATATTCTGCCCTCAAATGACAGGGTGGACATTACTGAACTATGAAGGAAAGTGGGGCAGATGTTGGCTTGGGAAGCCCTGATATCACACATGTCACCTGGAAAACTTGTCACTCCTTCCCCAAACTCTCTTGGGCATATTCTGCCAGTGACCCCCAGCACAGGCCCTGCATGACCCCAAGGTCTTTTGACCCAAGTACTTGGCCCAGGAGAGAACGTGTACCTGGCTCACCTCATCCCGGGCTGGACAACTCAACCTACTGATATCGCCTCTGGATCTCTTTCTCTTGTAGTAACGCAAGTACGGGAGATGCACAAGCCCCTTGTCTTTGAACTAAGTCAAACCTAGGAACTAGGACAAACCAAATACATAGGAACACTTTTATTTCTGGTCCCTGCAACACTGCAACACTGAACTCTCCACCCAGGCATACCATACAGAATAGGAGACACCAAGTGTGGATGTGAATGAAAAACTGGCTTTGTGTGATAAGGCTTAATACGGGAGCATTCCAGGCTCCTGGGTGGCTCAGTGGGTTAAGCCTCTGCCTTCAGCTCAGGTCATGATCTCAGGGTCCTGGGATCGAACTCCGCATCAGGCTCTCTGCTCAGCGGGGAGTCTGCTTCCCTTCCTCTCTCTCTGCCTGCCTGGTCTGCCTACTTGTGACCTCTGTTAAATAGATAAATAAAATATTAAAAAAAAAATACAGGAGCATTCCAGGCATCATTCAGTCCCCCAGTCCCCTCCTCTTCTAGGTCTAGCAGACCACACCCAGTGAGTGCCCAAGAAGTCCTTGTAGATGACTCACACCGCCATGCAAGACCCCTTTTCCTGAAGAGCTCTTTCCACCACATCCGCCCACGAACCACAAGCTAGAAAAGCTAACACATGGGGTCTCTGATCCAGCCTCCGCACTCGTTCACCTTTTCGTGGTGGTCAGAAGCTAGTGTGGTGGATTTGCTCCATCAACCAAATACTGATTTACCTTATGAGGACTCAAATGGGTGATGACAGTGGTAGTTCCCATTGCCTCAGCTCTTACGATGTGTCAGGCTCTGTGCTAAGCTCTTTTAAAGCTTTTCCTGAGCATCAAGCAAAGGCATCCATTTACACCACAGCAATGAAGCCCCTTCTCACAAAAAGCCCTTCCTTTCCCTTTCACTGAAATACGTGGGCTCCTGCACAGTGAGAAGATAAGATAGGCACAAGGGCGTAAATTCAGGACCTGCCTCCCCCACATTTAACCACACACCCAACCCCCAGAAGGACTTTAAAGCATCACTTTAGACACACAGGTGTGGGGGGCTTCTGATGACACACTGTTTCAGCTGAATGATAATGAAGGGAGGCATATGAAAATGCTGCGTTTCCTTTTCTTCATTTAATATGTGGTTTTCCATGTATTTAAATAATTTAAAGTTCCAGCCTTCTTCCAAAGAGGCTGAGTCCCATCCACACTCTCTGGGTCTCTTCCTGAGACCAACAGCATGTACACAGACTGTGGCTGGTTGACATTAGCGGTGGGTCTACTGTGGTGAGACCCTACAGAGTCCCTGCCCAATCAAGGACCAGGCTTGAGATCTCAGCATCCCGTCACCTCAGAGACTGGTACCTCCAGATGCTGCTCCAGAACCTAAACCATGATCTCACATCTGTATCCAGACTTTATGGAATGAGCGGTGGATAGACAAGAGTTTCCACTGGCATGATTTCTATAGGCATCTTCTCAGGAGCAGACCTCAGTCTGTCCTACATTCCAAACCACAGAATGGTGCTGGAATAGAAACCAAAACCCACAAGATGATCTGAAGTCATCCTGTTCAATTTTCCCTCCTTGAAGACTCAGCTATAGCCACGAACTTGGGGACATAGCAGGACTCAAAGTTGGATGAAAGAATGTCTGGTTTGGGGAGTGGGGGAGTTCCCTCCTCCCGAGAAAAATGGTAACTGATGTTAATACTTTCTATTCCCTCCAGAGTCGGTCTCCCAGCATCACCACCTTGACCCTGAGTCTCCAACAAACACCTAAATGCCAAAAAACACCAATTCTTCCCAGGGAGATCCTGTGCTCAGCCAGCCACCAGTCTGTAGTCCTGGCTGAGCAGGTTTCCTTGAAGAGGACATTGGGCATTGAGCATGGACATTGGGCATTGCAGCTAACCCAGTTTGTTATTTTCACATTAGGATTTGGTCTCTCTCTTTTTTTTAATGCTTATATCAGCAACTCCAGTTTTGTGTTTTTAGGTGACTATTTTCACTCATTCTTTCTCTCTCCATTCCCTCAGCTCTCTCCCGACCACAAAAATAAATAGATAAATAAATAAAAAGACACCCAATAGCTCGTCCACATCGTTTCTTGAAATGTTTCCCAATGGGTGTTCTTGCGGCATCACAAGGGTGATGGCATGGGAGTTTAGGAGAAAGAAGCTGTTCTCTTACAAATCAAAAACAAAACCTATAAAATTAAATGTTTGGAAAAAACTTCAAAGCTCTTTAAGTACATTTGCAAACATCATTTGACTTGGCATACACAAAATCCAGAAAAGGGGAACGTTAGAATCGGTTCTTGATCACATCTAAAATCAAAGCTTCATTTTAGAATTTTTTTAAAAAGTGAGATGTAAGAAAAATTACCCCAAAGAAGAGGACTCTGACATTGTAATAATAATTTTAAAAAGCCGACAAAGAAATAGTGCTGAGAAGGACATGCCAAACTTAAAGGAAACATCATAGGTAGAAATCTGTTATTACTCCAGGCAGAAATTTCCTATGACACAGACTGAGTGTGGCCAGGTAAGAAGACGATTGTGCTCAGTTCCGTCAGGGTATCGAGTATAGTGCTGGCTAAGGACATGTTACTTGGGTCCTGGGAAGTATTTCCTAATTAGGTGTTCCCTCCCCCTGGAGGTGATCAGACACTGATTACGTTGCCTGGATTTTCAGGCTCAGGAGCTTGTTCCCACCTGGCCACCCTCCTCCCTGTCACAGGTAAAGCCTTCAGAGACTGGTGCTCTTACCTCAGAGGCTGCAGGGCTCAACTTCCAGCACTTCGTCTCCCAGGAACTGGGGCCCTTGGGCTACAGAACTCAGTGCTGACCTGTCCCGCCTTCTCTCCCCTCCTCAGCTTCCCTCCCTGGGTTTAAATCCCATCCAGGCAAGAGGAGGAGCCAATGGGGATCCTGGGGTGTTTCCCTCTTCCCAGCAGAGACCCAGTGAAGAGATCATGAGCAATTCCTTCTTATTCTAACCAGGGAAGGAAACCCGTACACATTTCTCCCTTCTTTTTTACATCCATTACGCAGTAACTAAAAATACCGGAGACGGTTTCCATTTAAGTGGATCCAGAATAAGGTTATTAAAAGAGTTTGCCTGTCTCCTGGCCAGGAGCTGGGTCTTCGGGTTTGAAAGAGATTTTATAAAGTCTGTTTCTCTTTTTTTCTGTCTGAGGCACCCTGGGGCTTCATTGTGTACCATTTTTTAAATCGGAGAAAACCTTTGGCACAGAAAGAAACGAGCAGAAGCCCTCAGGGACGGAAGCTCCCGCAGCCTCCCATCTCCTCCTTCCATCAGTTCACAGCTCTGACAGGCAGGCTCTGAGGACTCGGGGAGCAAGAACAGTAAGTCCAGGGCATTGAACACCACTCACTGCCGGCTCTGGCCTACCCCTTTCCAGAAGCCTCCCCAATACCAGCCACGGAAGAGCTACGTCCCTAGGTAGGCGCTGTGGTGGTCCTTTCCTGCCGCCCCTTCCTTTTCTGCCATCAGGTGGAGAGACCTTAATCCTTCCTGTGATCCAGAGCTATTCCAGTGGGTCACGGCTGACACTCACTGTCCTTTCTACCCTCTACCCCACTTCTGCCCTGCCTGAAGTAGGTTCTAGAAGGCAGGTCTACAACACAGTGAAAGGAGCTGATATGTTTCAGCTTGCCTGTATGGGCGCTGATGTTGTTGGAGGGGAAGGAAGAGGAGGGGAGAGACAGGGGATGGAGGAGCGGCCCCGGAAGTGTGAAGGTGCACCCAGAGTCAGGGTTCCTGTATCTGAAGTTTGTGTTGTTGGGTCCCCCAATAAAGGATCCGTGATTAAAGGAGCAAGACTGATACAAAGCGAAGGTCAAGCAAAGCTTGGTTTCCCGCCAAGCATCGAGAATCAAACCAACCGGCCGGGGCCACGCCTCTTACAGAGAGCGTGACCCCACCCTGCCTCACAGACTAACTTTTATAGAGCAAAGGCCATGTGGTTGGGCCTGGCCACACACAGGTGGTGAATGAGATTGCAACACGCAGAGAAAGCTGCACAGTCATGCTAGGTCACACACGGGTGGCCAGTTGAACTACAATTGACCCCCATAGTAGACATTTGCAGTAGCCTATCACCTTGATCAGAATTGGCACCCAAAAGGCGGGGCCCACACTCCTTGGTAGCTAGGGAAACGGTATGCGCGCTCTACTTATTGGACTTCTCCACCTGACCGGACTCATCCCTGCATTCAGGCTGTTATCTCCACCTGACCTGACCCACTCTTGTATCTGGGCTTTGTTACCTGGGACTAGTTTCCTGGACTTGCTTTTAAATAAGTTCCCCTGCGTGGGGGGGGGGGGGGGGGGCGGGGTCAATATAAGTTTTACTGCATAAACAACAAAATGGCTGTTCAACCGAGGTGGGACCACCCTGGCTAAATAGGCCCTTACAGTGTCTGCTACTTGCAAGTGATCTTTGACTTAACCTATTCCTGCCTCAGTTTACTCATCTCTAAAAGAAGAATAATATGGTTATGACGAAGATTAAAGAAGCAAATATGTGTAAAGAATTTTGACGAAGGCCCAGGGACACAAGGAGGACTCAGTAAATGTTAGCTGTCATTATTGCTCTCATTATTATTATTGTAAAGATTCTTCTTGCGTACCTCACTTAGTAGTCTTTAATAATCCCCACCTCAGCTTACATGGGTTCAGAATTCTCTGCCCTTCTTTACTCAAAACCACAAGGAGGCCTACTTTCCCCCCCGGGCCCCCAGAATCGAGACCAGCAATACACAGAGGTAGTATATTCATTGTGCTGTGAATTAGGGGGTCACCAGAAAATCCCCTTTGCCCCCAAACATTTCTCTTCTCCCCTGGATAATTTTTTCCTCTGTTTCTTAAATAGCAAAGTGTCCCCTAGAGGCTCCTAGGACTCTGTTGTCCACTCACATTGCTCTCTTGTTCTTAATTTCCTTTTGTTAATTCTTTTCAAATGGGTGATCTTCACCAACTCTCTCCATTGTCCCATCTTCCGTGCCTTATATAGGAATAACTAAACCAATGCAACAGGCTCCTACGAGACCACCTTCCTCCAGCCTTTCCCTCCTCCAGCCTGTATGAGTTAGATACAGGACACGTAGCTATAACACAGAGCTCTCCCACCCAATGCTAATAGCTCAACAAGATGGAAAATGATTTCCCTCTCACATAACAGAGGCCATGCTGGCTGCTGGTAGGGCAGCACCAGCATCCCCAGTGCAGGCCACCTCTCTCCAGAACTATCTCCCAGCCAGAGGGAAGAGTAAAGAAATGAGGGCAGAGGAAGTGCATGTCCATTCCTTTAAAACAAAACCTTTTTATTCTATAGTTGTTCCAGACTTGCTCAAAAATTGCAAAAACATTACAAAGAATCTGCAATAAGCCTTCACCTACATTTTCTAAATGTTAACATTTAACCATATTGGCTTTATTATTCATTCTTCATATATATATGTATTTTTTTTCTAAAACATTTGAGAGTCAAAGACATGATTTACCTCCTTACCCTTTACCCCTTCCCCCCATGTCTCCCCTAACTTCATATTTCCCCCAAACTGGGATGTATTCTTACATAACCTCAATACAATGATCAAAATAAGGAAATTAACATTGGTATAATACTACTGTCTAATTTATGGGCTATATTCACAGTCCATTTGTCTCTCTAATGTCATTTATGAGAAAATAAAAATTGTTTTCTTGGTCCAGGATCCAATCCAGTATAATCATTGCATCTAATTATCCTGCCTTTTGAGTCTGTTTCAACCTGGGACCTTTCTTC
Organism: Mustela nivalis; assembly: GCF_964662115.1. NCBI lineage: Eukaryota > Metazoa > Chordata > Mammalia > Carnivora > Mustelidae > Mustela > Mustela nivalis. The sequence goes on from NC_139035.1 coordinate 27,003,748, forward strand.
AGTCTTTGTCTTTTATGACCCTGACATTTTTGAAGCATGAAGGTCAGTTATTTCATAGAACATTCTCAGTTTAGGTTTGGGTTTGTCTGATGCTTCTAAACAACTAGATTTAGGTTATGCATTTGGGGCAGGACTATAGAAGAAGTGATGTGTCCTCATCACATCTTTTCAGGAGGCACTTGATATTCAACCATCCCAATGTCAGTGATATGACCTTGGATCATTTGATTAAGGTGGGGTCTGGCAGGTTTCTCCACTAAAATAGGTGTCCCCTTTGTAATTGATAGGTATTTTGTGGGAAGATGTTTTGAGACCATGTAAATGACCTGCTTGGTTCTCTACGGTCACCCGCTAGTTGAGCACCCATTTTTGAATCTTGCCTGAAACACTACGATAGTAGCTCTCAAATGGTGATTTCTCTAATTCCATCACTCCTTCCATGTTGATAGATGGAATTCTACTGTAAAGTAGATTTTCCTTTTCCTCCTCCCATTTTATTATTTTATTTCTCTATATTGAAACTGATTCATGTATTCTTACATTTTATTCTATGTGTTATGTTTCCTTTGCTCTCATTATTTATTTCTCTCAAATTATCCTACATTTGGCCAGGGAGATCCCTTCCAGCTCATTGCTGTGTCCTTTTAACATACCCCTACCACCTTAGAGCATTTCCTTACTTTGTGGATAACAAATGATCAGGCTCATCTTGCACTTCTCCTACCCAAACCCTAGAATCAGTTATTTTCCAAAAAGCCCTGTTACCTTTTACTGGAGAATGATATACATTTTTGGATAAGGACACAGCCTGAAAGAGCACACATTTTTTTCATAGCATCCCTTTGGGGATAATTTGGTCACGTGATCACACACAGCTGCCAGAGAGCCTGGCATATCTTCAGGTAAGTGGTCATGTGTCCGATGAAAGCTCAGAAGCAGCATTCATTTAACAAGAGAGAATGGACATTGATGGACAACTTGATTTCTGCCACAAAACCCACCCAAGCACCATCGGTAAATGCTCTCTCTGAGCCATAAGCTCTCATGTTACTCATCTGCCCAGATCTTTCAGAAGCTCTCATTACCTACAGACCCAAGCTTCTGAAGCTCTCTGTAATGGCCTCATCACATCCTCACTGGCAAACTCATCTCCTACTGTTTGCAAATACAAATGGTTAGCTTCAACCACTCAGCCCTCCCCAGTTCTGGTACACATGGTGCTCCTCTCAACTGTGGCCCTTTTCTTGAGCTCAAGCTCATCTCAACTCTATGAATCTTCTCTGATTACCCTACTGTAATTGCCTGAATCAAAGTAAAACCTTTACTTTTCTAACAGCTGGCCCCAGAGTTTCTCTTAGGGAGAGAACTCTCTTCATGTAGGACAATACTTGGGATCCTAAGGGCAGGCTTACAATGAATCTAAGAAACAAACCAATAAAGGCCAAACTTCTCTGCATGGGATGAATAGGTATTGGTAAGGAAAGGAAACAGAAAAGATAATGGCAGTGGTGAGGCATGATGGAAGAGGCTGGGGCCTAGGGAAGACTGGGGCTAGTGAGATAATCCTTAGCAGATGAATTACTTTTTTTTTTAACTTTTTTTTTTTAGGATTTTTATTTATTTATTTGACAGAGAGAGATCACAAGTAGGCAGAGAGGCAGGCAGAGAGAGAGGAAGGGAAGCAGGCTCCCCGCCGAGCAGAGAGCCTGATGTGGGGCTTGATTCCAGGACCCTGAGATCATGCCCTGAGCCGAAGGCAGAGGCTTTAACCCACTGAGCCACCCAGGTTCCCAGATGAATTACTTTTAAGAACAAGAATGTCTTTTCAGTATTAAAGTGTTTGCTTTGCCTTATATCAACCTCCCTCCCTTCATGGCCCCCTAGGATTCAATCTATGGTTCAGTCTTAAACTAAATGTTGAGTCTTATATACACAGAGATGCTTTTTTTTTTTTTTAAACTAGCTTGAAATGTGAGAAGAAAAATCAAAGAAAAGGACTGGGTCACACATCTGGGTCAGTGTTGCATAAAAGGAAAGAGCCAAAGGATTAAGACATCATGTAACAGAGTTCAGAGTTCAGAGGAAGCAAGAATCCAGAGTCAGACATGTCCATAAACTGTAAGCCCTTGTACCCTGTCCAGAACAAAATTCACAGAAATTGATGATGGGAATAAGAGTGCTTTTGATCTTCCACAAGTTGGAGGTTAGAGATTGGACCTGATTATGTTTAACTCCTTAAGAAAGGTGACTTCACTTGGCACCTGAGTTACAGAATGTCTTCCCTGTACCTCTCATTTCAAGACCGGTAGTGCTGGTTGGCTATTCTATGTATCCACACAGAGGCTCCATTTTTTTTTTTTTTAAAGATCTATTTATTTATTTGAGAGAGAGAGAGAGCAAATAGGAGGGAGAGGAGAGAGAATCTCAAGCAGATTTCCTGCTGAGTGCAGAGCGCAGCATGGGGCTCAATCTCACAACCCTGAGATCATGACTCAAGTTGAAACCAAGAGTTGGTCACTCAGCCAACTGTGCCACCCGAGTATTCCCCACACAGAGACTCCTTAAGTTCAGTATGAACTCCTGGAGAATGAGGACTTTGTTTTCTTTTTTTCCCCCTCACCACCTATATTATTGCAAAGTATATAATACATTACCTGAAATTCCATCATGAAAGATTTATTCCTCAAAATGCCCAAGAACAAAGCAAATTCCCCAAACACATCAGGCCTACTCTATGCTGGCAGGTACTGTTCTGTCTGCCTGCCAACAACCTCATCCTTCCTCTTTCCCAAGAGAACCCAGATTTTATTTAGATATGACATTAGGCTTCAGGGAAATCTAGGCCCATTCCCTGCTCCATGAGGTGGGTTCTGATGGATCTAAGCCAACCCAGGTAATCCCATTGCCACTGACTGATCTGGACAAGGTCATGCAATACATTTGGTGTCAGTAAGATGTAGGGAAAGCCTGATGACAGGGCTTCAAAGAAAGTTTCCTTCACTCAAAAGATAAATAAATGACCCAAAGAAGAGACAGACATTGTCACATCTTTCTATAAGGGGTGAAACTGTGTCAGACACCTTGGAAGCAAACATAAGGAATACTAGCCAAAGATGAAACCTATCAAGGATGTCAGGATGGAAAGATGGGAGGAATCTGGAGTTTTTCACAACACTGCTAAGCCGATGAATTAATGACCACTTGAGTTTTACTACTTTGGAATTTTCCTGAGTCAGGGCTTTATTTCTTTGAGCTAAAAGAATCTAAGGAAGTCAACATTGCTCAATTAATGTCTTAATCACCAAGTAACTTACTGACATTCTGTTGAGAACAGAGAAAGTGGAATGTAGGGAACTCCCATTGGGAAATAGTCACAGCTGGCACAGGCCATGGCCTGGAGATTTGGCAATCCGTTTATAAGGCTTTCAGTTGTATTAGCTCTTTTGTACTTGTTGCCTTTTAGATGCGAGTTTGTGGTAGACTTATAATAGCTACAGATTCTTTGCAGCTCTTCCGCACAAGAGGTTGAGTCTATTTCCCTATTACTTGAACCTGGCCTCCCTTTGTGAATTCTTTAGCCCAACAGAATGTAGCTAAGTGACATTATGATTCTGAGCTTGGGCCTCAAGTGGCCTTATGGTTTCTGCTATCACTCTCTTGGAATACAAGTGGCTTCTGGAGGATAAAAAAGCACAAGCAGAAAGAGACCTGGCCATCCTAGCTGAGGCCCCAGACATATGAATGAGTGCAGCCAGTATTATATGAGACACCCCAGCACAGTCTAGTCCAAACTACCATCCCACAAAATTATGAGTGAATAACTAATTGTCTTAAGTCACTATATTTTGGAGAAGTTTGCTATGCAACATTGGAAAAATGATACAGAACCGATTCCCAAACTAGGGGAATAATTTAACTTGAAACTCATTTCAACTCATTATTTTGTCCAAATACTATAACACATTCCAGAACAACCTGGAAAAAAACAAAGTTGCTGGTTCAAATGATGGTTCAACCAACATGTTATTATATCATCTTCTTTTATTTAAGAAAAATGTAGGAAAAAAATTCCAACTCCCATCATCTCCAATTTTATTTGTCCTAAGAAATCACCCAAAACCCAATACACTGGCTCTGAGGGAGCCTGAATCAGTTGTGCCTCGTTAGGAGATCTGGAGCTGGCCTCAGATGGTTTGAGTCTGTTGGAGCTGGTTGGAAGATAATGTCTTAGTATTTTTCATTAGAATTCTGCTGAATCCAAAGGAACTGAAACCAAACCTGAGCAGACCTCCCCTGCCACCATCTTGTTTCAGCTCGCTCACTCACTCTGCTATAAACTGTACGTATTTTGTAACCACAGGGTCCTCTTCCCCTTACAGTAGATTCTGCAGTACATTCTCTGTTGGTGCTCAGAAGAATGTGCCATATTTGACTTTAAATATACAAGTGGCTGCAAAAATAGAGAACAGAACACAGCATTTAGCAAAAGGCTTTCAGCACAAGAAAAATTATTACTTCCTTTAAGGCATTGAAAGACCTTGATTCTTCTTCCATCAATATTTTCTTCTCTTGGGTCAATATTTTTTGATATCCATCTCAGTAGAAGCCAATATCTTCTTATTAATCTCTTGGGGCGGTACGAGTTGCTATGAGTGAGTGACCTGAAGTGTGTGTGGGATGGGAAAGTTGGATTTTGCTGTAAGGGACCTAGAACATGGTAGAAAGTGACAGTTCGGTTTTTAGGAGACTTCATTCATCACTTGGCCATAGATCACTGTTTTATAGATAATCATTAATATTTCCATTTTAAAGGCCACATATTATTATAGACTAACTGCACCATGCAGAAAAATATAAAGAATAAAGTAACATTTCCTGGAATTCTCACAACCAGAGATGACCACTGATTTTTTCCTACAAATTTATACATATATGGAGAGATGTATGTAGCTGTGCACATGGATTTAAAAAAAGATTAAACAATTAGGATCTTATTACTTAGAGATTTTTCTCTTGCTCTTTGCTCTTAATTTTACATAGAATTTTTTTCTCCATTTTCTTATAAATTCTTTCAAGGACAAGCTTTTTAATGTTTTATAGTATTCTAATAATTGCATTCAATACACAGGGGAAGGGATTCCTTACAAAAGGACACAAAGGCATTGCAAGAGTAATGGAAAGGTTCTTTTTTCTGGATTGTCATAAGGTCACAGAACCGTATACATTTGTCAAAATTCATTGAACTTTTAATTTAATGGGGTAAATCTTAACGTACACAAATTATAATCTCAATAAACCTGACTAGAGGGGGGAAAACACTTAGCTAAAGAATCCCCTCGTAACATGACCCAGTGCTGCCCACATCTTGGTCTACTACTAATTTCTCAGGCTTGACAGCACATGGAAATCACCTGGACATGTTTAATAAAATAAGATGCCAGGGTTGAGGAGAGGGCACCCAGAGACTCTGATTTAATTGGCCCTGGGATCAGGCCAAGGCATCATATCTCCTAAAAACTCCCATGGTGATTCTAAAATGTGCAGCCAGGGTTGAGAACCACTGATTTTCACAATAAGTCATTTGGACCAAGGAGATAAGAGCTGATAAAATGGGATATGTATATTTCAGAATCATAAAAGAGTTTTTATAAATTTTGCAAACTAAACATTTATTAGCCCACTGATTTTTGTCCTGTTTCCCCCTTTGAGATAGTTCTATGAGATAGTCATATAAATATTGTTATTGCAACATAATTCACATAACATAGAACTCATCCTTTTAAAGTCTACAATTCATTGGTTTTTAATGTATTCACAAGCTTCTACAGCTATCACTATTATTTACTTTGAGAACATGTTTTTTCAACCTAAGAACAAACCCCACATCTGTTAATAGTCGCTTCTGATTTCCCCCTCTCCCAAACTGTGAAAAACACTGATCTACTTGCTATCTGGATGAATTTGCCCATTCTGGACATTTCATGTAACTTGTATACATTGTATGGAATCATACAATATAGGACCTTTCATTACTGGCTTCTTTCACTTAACATGGTGTTTTTAACAACCCTCCATGTTGTAACATGTATCAGTACTTCCTTCCTTTTCATGGCTAAATAATGTTTTATCACATCATAATGTTTTATCATATTTATCATCCATTCATCCACTGTTGGAAACTTGGTTGTTCCACCTTTTGTCCATTGTAAATGTTGCTGCTATGAGCATTTGTGTACAAGTTTTTCTGTGGATTTATCTTTTCATTTCTCTTGTTATTCACCTAGGAATGGAATTGGTTGCTGGGCCATGTTTCTGTTTAGCTATTTTTCCTTCAACAATGTAGAAGTGATCTGGTTCCTCCATGTCTTCTCCAACACTAGTTATCGTCTGACTTTTTTGTCATAGTCATCCCAGTGGGTGTGAAGTAGTAATCTTGAGATTTTGATTTGTACACCATTAATGATTAATGATGTTGAGCATCTTTTCATGTGCTTATTGGCCATTTATATATCTTCTTTGGAAAAATGTCTATCCAAATCCTTTGCTCTTTTTAATTGGATTGTTCGCATTTTTATTGTTGAGTTGTAAGTGTTCTTTTATACTCTGGATATTAAACTCTTAATAAACATGTGATTTGCGGGCACCTGGGTGGCTCAGTTGTTAAGCGGTTGCCTTCGGCTCGGGTCATGGTCCCAGGGTCCTGGGATCGGTGCCCACATTGGGCTCCCTGCTCAAAGGGAAGCCTGCTTCTCCCTCTCCTGCTCCCCCGCTTGTGTTCCCTCTCTCTCTGTGTCTCTCTCTGTCAAATAAATAAGTAAAATCTTTAAAATAACAAAAATAAACATGTGATTTGCAAATAGCTTTCCCAATTTTTGGATTTTCTTTTACTTTTTTGAAAGCATCCTGTGAAGCACGAAATTTTTAATTTTGATAAAATCAAATTTATTTTTGCTCTTTTGCTGCTTATGCTTTAGGTGTCATATATAAGAAACCATTGACTAATCCAAGGTCACAAGGTCTACAAGTTTCTTTCTAAGTTTTTTATAGTTTTAGAGCTTACATTTAGGTCAAAAACCCATTTTGAGTTTATCTTGGTAAGTGGTGTGAGGTAGGGGTTCAACTCCATTCTTGTGCATGTGAATATCCAGTTGTCCTGCTACCATTTATTAGAAAGACAATTCTTTCTCCCACTGAGTGGTCTTGGCACTCTTGCTGGAAATCATAGGTATTTTAAAAAATATATTTATCTATGCTCAGCTGGAAGAAATTTTTGCCCAGCTGATTAGGAGCTCTAAGTCCAATTGGCCCTCTCTACACATCAGTAGGTCCAGTGACTAATAGCTATGACTTTAATAATTGTGACTTTAAGGATCTACTTTAAATTGTGACTTCTAATAGTTGTGACTTTTAAGGACCTACTACTAGTTCTTAAAAGATACTTTTTGATGAGTTAATCTTGAGGTTAATCCATTTAGTAAACATAGCATAATTGGTTTCTAATCAAATTGATTGGTCTGATTCAAGTAGATCTCACTGATGGGCTTAAAGGACCAAACTGGCCTGTACAAGTCAATAGTCAGAAGAGTGGAAGAATCCTTGGGTTGACAGTTGCCTACTGACCAAGACCACAATTCTATCTGGGTGTTTACCTCTCCCCTTTGTGACTCACAGTTAAATCATGATTTATTCTAAACTAATCATGATAATTCCAGTCTCTTCAATATGGTCTGATTTAGGAAAGGATATTTGAGATTTTTGTCAAATGTGGTTTTTGGAAAAGCTTTCTTATATCAGAAGAGTTGGTGCTTCTCCTTCTGATAGCTATTTCCATGCCTGCCTGAAATATGATGGCCATATTACAATCATGAGGGGAGCTAAACAGGACAAAAGATGACAGAGCAGAAATATGGGAGGATTCTGGGTCCTTAATGACATTCTTGAATCCCTGAATTAACTAACTAATTAACTAATCCAGTCAGGTTACAGTGCTTTGTTACTTGCACTCATATTATCCTAAACAATATAGGCCTCCTGACTTTTCTCAGAAAATGCCCTTCAGACTGAAATATGTTAAGTGGACTGTAAGACTGAGCACAGTAACCCAGAGAACTGAAACTCTTCAAGAGGATTTTCCAAACTTAGCCCCAGATGAAGCTTCCCTGAGATCTATAAGGAGACCTGCCCTTGAGGCTGATCGTGATGGAAAAGGTATGATACCTAGGTTGACCTCCATCACCAACACTAAGTCCCTGCTTCTTCAAAGAGGACAAATCATTTGTATTATTTTTCTAAAAAAGGAATCAGGTTTTGTATATTCTTATCCTCTAGAAATATTTGGCTATGAAGAAAGTGCTCTACATTCTAAGTGGAATGATGTAATCTCAACATCTTTGGGTTGAGAGGGAGCCAGAGAGGCTGCAGATGTAGGAGTCTTCTCCCTGACACTGGTCACCCTCCCTGTGGCTGAGATCTCCAGCCAGCATTGCTCACCACCCTGGTGGGAGGGACATTTCAGTTGCATGTTGAAGCCAGCATGTATGGGTTTCTGAGAGCCAAGTGTGTGCATCTCTCCTAACTTCCCAGCCCCACGCTCAGTGATGTCACATGGGTAGCTAACAAATCAGTCACTGTGAGTGTAGAAGTCAGGGAATCAGGAAAGAGCTTTTTCTCTCTGAAGGGCCAGCTATTAATGTTACTGGGGATCCCTCTTTTGGTCATTCTTATACAACCGAGGTATCATGACATCTCCCGGATTTGATGGCTGTAAGTCAAATAGAAGAAAGACCCCACTGTGCTTCCCTAAAGTCAAATAGAAGAAAGACCCCACTGTGCTTCACTAATTGCTAAAAACTGATAGGAAAATAACAATCCTTTTCTTTACAAAGTGAGTCACAACCTCCCATCTCAAATTTTTCTCCTAAAACCAGCTTTTTTTTTTTGTTTTGTTTAAAAAAACACAACAAAACAACTTTGATTCTCTCTAATAACCTAACTACCAACATTTTGGGGTTTTGTGGTTGCTTTTGGTTGGTTGTTGTTTTTTTTTTTTTTAATTATTGTTTTCTCAGAGTGTTGGATTACAGCAAGGCTGCTGCATGGTAAACCTTCCATTGCATGCAAAGGCAAGGGCACGGTAATGACAAGGTCTTACTGTGGAACTGCTGAGGTCGCCTGTTTGAGGCCAACTGTGGTATCTGGGAGATGAGTCTATGGGTGGCTCCCTGAGGGACTGAGGAGCAGGGCTTCCATGACATACCACTGCAGACTGCTGTCCTTCTGTTCCTCTGTCCTTCCATTTCCTTTCACCTCTATATCCCATATCCCATAGTCCATAGTCAGCCTGGCTTTAGAGGTTCTTTCTTCCACTCCCTCTTGCCAATTGCAGGTCTGGGAAAAATTATGGAACATTTCAGATATACAAAAAGGCACAGAGAAGAGTATTATAAACACTCTTGAATTTCTACCCAGCTTAGTAAATAAAACATTATTAACACTATTAACAACCCTGCATATGCTTCTCTGATCTTCTTCCCCTTTCTTCAAAAGAGAAACACTTTCCTGAAATTGAGATTATCATTCCAGTGCCAGTCTTTACACTTTCACTGCATATGTCTATACATAAGCTTCTGAAGCATAAAGAATTGGTTTGAAGGCTTTTGAGCTTTATGTAGTTGGTGTATATATTGTATGTCTCTTGATCCACCTTGCTTCATTTCTAACAATGTTGTGGTTTTTATTAATGTATGTATTAGTGTTCTAGCACCACTTAACAACCACAAATGCAGTGGTTTAAAATGACATACATTTATTATCTCACAATTTCTGTGGATCAGGAGTCCAGGTATGATTTAACTGGATCTTTTGTCCAGGGTCTCACTGGCCACAACTGAAGTTTTGGCTGGACCGCATTCTCATCTGGAGGCCTGACTGGGGAAGGATCTGCTTTCAGGCTCATTCAGGCTATTGGCATAATTCATTTCCTTTAGTTTGTATGGCTGAGAGCCCTGACCTCTGGAGGACACCCACTTCCCTGCCCTGTGGCCCTCTCCCTATGCAGTTCACAGCATAGCAGCTTGCTTTTGTAAGACCAGCAGAATCCCTCATTCCAATCACTAAAATGAGGTTATATGATATATAAGGATGTTGAGGGCCCCTGCAGTCAAGGGAGAGAATTTCACAAATGTTCAGACACCAGGAGTTGGGAATTATTGGGATTTGTTGGTTGGCCTGGGATCTCTCTACCACAATGTTGATACATGTTACTCTAGTCCATTTATTTCTGTTGTTATGTACTATTACATTGTATAAAGTACCACAAAATCTACCCATTTTGCTACTATGTTAGTATGATTCCAATTTTTCCTATTATAAACGTCATGTTTGATAGTTTTTTCAGATCTTATCTGTACATGTGAGGAAGTTACTAGGTCCTAAAGCATACCAAAAGTCTTCAGCTTCACTAGATATGGTTAAATTACTCTCCAGAGCAGTTATGGCCTATTCCCATTTCTACAAGTGTGTGACTTCCTCTTGATTCCACATAGTCTTCTACTCTTGAAATTGACAGAATTATTTTAATATTTTTATATTATGGGCAAGTGGAGAGCTGTGAAATGGTATCTCCTGGTTCTAATTTTTATTTCCAGAATTACTAATGAGGTTGGGAAAAGGTAATGAGTATCTTCTCATATGTTATTTTTGTTCTTTTCTGGGAACTGCCTGGACTGTTTATATTTTTCTTTTTGTTTGTCTATATTTTTCTTATCTGTTTATAGTTTTTTATGTGTCCTGGTTCCTAATTCTTTGTACTATTGCATAACAGATTATTTCTTCTTCTGTTTCTCTGTTAACCCTCTTTCTGACATTTTTATATGTGGAACTTTTAAATTTTAATTTGGTCAAATTTAGCAGTCTTTCCCTTTATGATTTATTTCTCTTATAACTTATTTAGGAAATGTTTTTCTATCTTGCAGCCCAAAAGATGGTCACCTATATGTTCCTATAGAGCTTTTAAAATGTTGCTTAACACATTTAGTTTTTAGTATACCTGGCACTTATTTTTGTCCACAGTATAAACAAAGCATCCGATTTGATTTTATATTTCTGTATGGATATCGAGTTTTTTAGCACCACCTATTGAACAAACCGTGCTTACCCCTCTAATATGCCATATCATCTCTCTTTTATCAAGTTTTCATATATGTGTGGTTTTGCTTCTAGAGTTTCTATTCTGTCCCCTTGATGTATTTGGTTATTCCTATACCAAGACACTCTGCCTTAATTATTACAACTTTACAATAAGTTTTAATATACAAACAGGCTGACCCTACCATATCATTCTTTTCTCAAAAATGTTTAGTTTATATTTGACTTTTGCTCTTTTATATAAACTTCAGATTCAGATTATTGAATTCCATGAACGGCTTTCCTGGGAATTGATGGGGGTAGTTCTTTCCCTAAATTATAGATTAATTTAGGGAAAGTTATGAGCTGAATAGTGTACACTCCAGATTTAAATGTTGAAATGCTTATACCCAGTACCACAGAATCTCCAAGGGGGTGCTTCTACTGTTTCAAGGACATACATGTTTCTTAGGGTTTTGCCACCTGGCTTTCTGTTCTGAGCCCTGTGTCTTGAAAATAAAGTGAATTGGGGCACGTGGGTGCCCCAGTCAGTTAAACATCTGCCTTTAGCTCAGGTCATGATCCCAGGGTCCTGGAACTGAGCCCCATATCGGGCTCCCTGCTCAGAGGGAAGCCTGCTTCTCCCCCCTCTCCCTCTGCCATTCCCCCTGCTTGTGTGTTCTCTCCCTCAAATAAATAAACAAAATCTTAAGGAAAAAAAAGAAAGAAGGAAGGGGAAAAAAAGAGAGAGAGAAAGAAAATTAAGTGAATTAATGTGGCAATTTACCCTATGATGCTGAGGGCTGATCGGTGATCAGATGGCACATTCACATGTTAGGACAAAAGTCTGGCCCAAAGGAATAAATGTGACTGTTGGGGCTCCAGTATGAACATCTCCTCACATCCCAATAGTAATGGAAAAAATCCACAGACCTCCTTTGCAGCTCCCTCTTAAAAATAGCTTTCCTGGCACTTGCTATCTGAGTGTTCAGATCAGACTAGCTCAGATGGAACCAGGAGCAATTCCAAAGGATGGACACCCTTAATTTCATCAAACCAGCTAGGTTCATACCCCAGTTTCACCACATATTTCTAAGGCCTGGGCCAAGGTGCTTCCACTCTTCTGCCTCAGTAGCTTGACCTGTCCAATAAGGACTGTAGTACCACCTACTCATGAGTGGGGTTAAGTGAGTCATTCCTATAACTCATTGGGACCCATGCCTGGCACATAATAAACACTCGATAAACATTCATTAAGCCCATGGGATGGCCCTCTTGGCACTACCTTTCAGTTAGTAAGAGGATTTTTATATTTCCTTTATTTTTCCTTAAAGTCCCAGAATATGCTATTTAAATGTTACTCTACCCCCCATATGCTCCACCTGGCGGCCTGGCACAGAATAACACTCTCATTCATTTCTACAAGTTTTTTCAACCCTGCCTGTTGACAATCACCTGACTATTCACCTTGCTTTTTTTTCTAGTGTTTAGGGTTGGATGCCACTGGTTTCCAGGCCAGCTTTCTGCAATGAATGGCATGCTGAGAAAGAAGGAAGCAATCCTGAATCTGGCCACAGATACTCCAGCATGCTGGTGGAGTCCATGGTTTGCTGCCCCATCTCTAAAAAGTCCAATGCTGTCCTAGGGGCTCAGTAGGCCCGGTGAGCTTGAAGACATTCATGCCAGAGTCATAGGGAGTAAGGTGGAAAGAGTGAATGACTGGCCTCATTTCTTCTCAGGAATGCCCATCAAGCAATGAGATTGCGAGGTTGTGATCTGTGGGAGGGCAGAGAGCTGCTGTTCCTGTTCAACATGTAATCCCAACACCCAGCACCATGCCTGGCCCAGACTAGGCAATCGACAAATAGACACGAGTTTAGGGTAGTTTTCCCTGGTACCCAGCCCCAGTAACGCCTCATGCAGGCTCTGGACACACAATAGATAATTAATGAATATTGACGGGTATCCTGGTCATCGTGGTCATTAGGCTGCCACATCAGTGTTGGCCTCAGTGCACTGAGTCCCCGTCTTATCATACTCTTCTGTTACATTTGTTCAAGTGCACACGTCTGCAATAAGCTGCTGCAGAGGAGAAATCATTAAACAAACACAGCTCTGTCTATTAAATGAGATGTTTTGTCTATAGGGACAAAGTATTGGGCACTACTGTTGTACTAGGCAGCAGCAAACACATATTAAGGAATTCACCCAGGCAAGGTTCTGGGCAGGTCAGAAGGTACAAAGAGCCACAAGCCACCAGCCTTGCCCGTGGGGGAATTTGCTAAGGCCTTGGTCAGGAGACTAGAAGCACCAACACAGAAGGTGACAAGGCGGGACAGTAGAGCAAAGACTGGCTCTCAGGGTCCCTCTACCTTTTAGGGAATCAGAAGCTTCCAGAGCTGCCATAAACCACTCCCGATGATCCCAACTGCTTCTAGTGCCCAGGAAAGAAGTTCTCAGAGGACTGACACTCCTGCCTCTCTTTCTCCTTCTGTATTTCAGGCAAATGCCTTTCTTCGGTGGACTCTAGCTGGGAATGCTGCCAGCAAAGCAAAGAATGCTGGGAAGTGCTGTTCTCAGGTTTCCAGCCCCTGCCTAAAGGTGGAATATGGAAGGGATAGAATGATGTTCAGTTATCAAGAGACAGTTCAGCATGAAAAGCTTCGAAGTGCAAATTTAGAAAAACAACATTCCAAGGCAGTTAACCTTTGCTAAGCATCTGAGAAGCAACACAATCTGTGCTTGAAGAGAAGCATTGCGGTGAGAGCTGGAGCCTTCGAAGAAGGCTTTGGATGGAGTCATACCCTAGGACAAGACTCTGTCAAACAGATCATGGAAAAGAGGAGGTGGGTGCACGTACATTTATTGGCTCACTCATGTGTTTAGTCAACCATTCGACAAACATTTATTGCTAAGCAGCAAGCTAGGCACTTGAGCTCCCAGACTGGGAGAACCTACCAGTTGTTTTTCAGAAGGGAAACAATAATATGATGAGATTTTTAGTGAGGGGAGATCACTTCGGAAATGCCCGTGTGCGTAGACAGAGGGAAAGGACATACGCCTTAGTGTGAGCAGTGCTTATCTCTGGCTGGTGAGACTGTGAATAAAGGTTATTTTTTGTTCTAAATCTTTCCGTAGTTCCAAATACCCTGCAATGAATGTGTATTAATTTTTATCGGGAAAAAAAAGTTTTAAGAAAGAAAATAGATTAAACAGGTAACTGTGGAGGAAATTCATGACACATTTGTCATGTGATGTTCTTCCGAGTGGGCTATCCATCCTCTCCCCTCACCTTCTTCCCTTCTCTTAGTTGTCTCCTGTCCATTCCTCGGTTTTCAGTTGAAAGTTTTCTTCACTGAGAAGACTTGCTGGTGCCCTAAGTTTAGGTTAGGTCTCTATGTTCTGCATTCTCAGCCACTAGGGTTGTCCCACCACGGGTCATACCTGCAAGTAGGGGTTCAATGTCTGTCTTCCCCACCAGAATGTAAGGCCCATAGGGCAGGTATCATGTCTGCTTTACTTGCACTTGTCTCCCAAGCACATTGGTCATTCTGTAAATCCTGTTGGAATGAATCAACCATGGCTTTAAAAGATGTAAGTGTGAAGACAAGCAGACTAATTAGGAGTGAATTATGATAGTCTGGACAAAGGAGGGGGAGTACTGCAGAAAAGGGCAAAGTGCTGAAGGGAAGATGTTGTGGTATCAAATCTACAGAACCTAATGACTTCTTGAATACATTCAACGAGAAGCAGAGGTTGAGGGGATATTTTGGAAGTAGGACCAATAGGACTTGCTGATGGATGAAATGTAGGAATGATGGAAAGAGAGCTGTCAAGAAGGCCTTGAGAGTTTTTATCTTGAGCAGGTGGATACTTAATGATACAATTTCCTGAGATGGAGGAGGTATTTGTTGGGGTGGGATCAAGAGTTCTAATTTGGGGTGAGAAACAAGGATGAGGGTGAAATATAGGGTGATTCCCAGATTTCAGCCTGGGGGGGGGGGAGTCATTGTCTTAGGCATGAAATACAGAAGGTGAACCGAGCTTAAGAAGAAATATGAATTCAGTTTTAGACATGTTAAGTTTGAGGTGCCAACTGAGATAGCCAAGTTATTCAGTGAGATTATGGGGGCCTAGAGTTCTTGAGAAATTTCTGAACAGAGACAGAGATGTGAAATTAGTGGGGGTAGTTGAAGCCTTCAGGAGGTGAATGAGACCATGTGTAAATGAGAAAGGCAGAAAGACACCAACATCAAAACCTTTGGGAAAACTCTCCACATTTATGGAGGAAGAAAGGCCCTAAAAAGGAGATTGAGAGGGAACTGTCAAAGGAGTAAGAATATCAGATTATATGAACTAAGGAATGCCACTGTGACCAAAGCAAGAGCTCAAAGAAGGGCATACTACTCTGAAGTAGTAAGAAGAAGCCAGATTGCAGAAGTCCCTGAATGTAAGGCAAAGAAATTGACACTTGATCCTTGGCCTTCATGATTAGCTGTGATGACAAATATATATGTACTGACCGTACTTGGCTGAGCTTCCCAGCCTTGTAGAGGAATTGAGAAACACTGTGAGTCAAGGGTCCAAGTCATGATCCCCATGATCAAGATTTGGAGATGGAAAGTATAGAATGGCCTGTGAAGAATACATTTTTCGGGGCGCCTGGGTGGCTCAGTGGGTTAAGCTTCTGCCTTTGGCTCAGGTCATGATCCCAGGGTCCTGGGATCAAACCCCGTATCAGGCTCTCTGCTCAGCAGGGAGCCTGATTCCCCCCCACCCCGCACCGCCTCTCTGCTTGCCTCTCTGCCCACTTGTGATCTCTGTCTGTGAAATAAATAAAAATCTTGAAAAAAAAGTACATTTCTCATCAAAAAATATGTTGTCTAACCCAAGTCACTACTGACTTAAGGGAGCTGGAGAGTAAAATCCAGAGTTTCAGAAACCATTATTCTTTGTGCTTGGTTCTTAGAGTCAGCCCCTCGGCAGTAACAAAGGACCAAAAAAAAAAAAAAAAAAAAAAATCCCCCCAGAAATCTTCCTGGTTTAGCCAACTCCAAAACCAACTGCAGCTCCTCCATTAGCCTCTCTGATGAGCCTCAGTTGAAGAGCTTTGGCGCCACATAGACTATGTGTTAGCTTATGTTCCAGAAGGAGCCATCAGACAAGTACAGAAAAAATGTCTGTCCTCCTTTCCATTACAGTGTTCCAGAAGAAGATGAAAGTGGCCTGAGGCAAGGGGAAGACAGACTGTGTGACTCTTCCAAAGTCTGGCAGCCTTACCTTCCACCATACCACTGTGGTTTTGAAGAGAAGTTTAAAGCTAAGCTTCAAAAAAAATTACAAATGAAGACTCTGGCTAAACATGACCACAGAGGGAGATGGAGATGAGCTGGGTCTTTGCAGAAGGCATCAGGGTACACAGTGAGTTTGTGAATCTGAATGTCCAGTAAGCCGCTTCAGCAGATATCTGGGTGGGTGGCATGTATTGGGGACATGTGTGTCCCAGGAGGATGAGCCTCTCTGGGTAGACTGGAAAGATGAACAGCCATTCAGTCTGTTGAAAAGAGTACCAGGAATGGGGGACCTGCCTGGGTCCGTCTGTGGAATGCACTACTCTCAATCCTGAGGTTATATGTTCAAGCTCCACGTTGGGTGTAGAGATGACCTTAAAAAAAAATAAAAATCTTAAAAAGAAAGAGAGAGAAAGAGAATATCAGGGATGGTTGATAACTGGCAGCATGTTTACAGATGTCTGCATGAGACTACACTTAGCATAAACAATTTGCAGATCCACATTGTGTGATTACTTTCAGAAAGCCCTAAGCTTCCAGCCATTGACAGAAGCCAGAAGCTGCAGAGACTCCCCTGGGAGATGAGCTGGACTGGTCTGCTGCCCTGGGAGGGGAAGGCACAGGGGTGGGAGGGGCGGGGTATGGGCTGGCCCTGAGACCTCTGTGCCCGGGGAGCCTGGTTGCGAAGAAGAGGGAAGGAAAGCGCAAGGTAAACCCAGTTGGATGTAAGGATCTTTGGTCTAAGTATTGGCCAACCCTACCCTCAGGTTCCAGTTTTACTCCATGCCAGGCTTCTCTTCTAGTGAAAGGGGAGTGTCTACACCAAGAGATGCTGCCTCTGGGAGATGCAAAAGCCAGAACTTAAGTAGCTGATACCCGGAAGCAAAAGAAGCCTGTGGTTGATCCCTCTCACTTTACTCAAGAAACACCTTGTTGAATAAGACAGACCCCTTCTTTCTCCTGGCTCGGCGGTAAGAGATTCCAGTGTGCCCAGCGGAATCAAGGAGGCAAAAAAGCCAGAGGTAAAGTCACAGGCACAGGAGGACCAAGAAGAGGTCAATGATGACAACTGGGCTTAAAAGGGAGGTCTAACGCTAAGGTATGCCATCCATGATAGGGGGAGGGGAGGCAGCCTCTGCCCATCCCATCCAGTCCTGTTCAGTCCAACAAGACACTCAGCACCAAACACCCTGCTCCGTGCTACACATGCCAAACAAGACAAGTTTCCTGCACTCAGGAAGCACACAGTTTTCCAGACAGGCAGGCCATTCAAAGTCTGTTAATATGAGAGTGCAGTTAACATGTCTGCTAACATACACAGTGCAGAGGAACAGCCCTAGCCCTGCCTGGGGTCCCTTCAGGGAAAGCCTCTTGAGAAAGGGGGTTATAAATGCTCTGAGGGCAGAAACAATATTGTGTGTGTGTGTGTGTGTGTGTGTGTGTGCACGTGCGTGCACGCGTGCGTTTACCATATGTCCCCCAGAGTTCTAGATGGTATTTTGAATGTGGCAGATACATAATAAAGATTGTTGAGTGAATACAAGAATTAATCAGTTTTTCTATTTTCATCTCTCTAACCATTCCTTTGCTTTCTTCCTAAATCTTACTCTATTACTTTCCCTTTGCTAGAAAGGCCCAGAAGAGTTTCATTCTGGGGTGAGGTCCAGCAAACTGGATGCCAATTAGATCTAGAAATTGCATTTCATGCCATAAGCCAATAAATATTGGGGGAAAGGGTCCCTGTGGCCTACAGTTAGAAGAAAAATCACTGTTATCTTAATCATCAGAGAGCATTTATTGAACACACGCCATGTGTCAATTGCTGTTTTAGGGGTTGTAAGTACGGAATGTGTTAAATCATTTTATCCTCCCAATCACCCAATGAGGTGGTATTATTACAAGTGAGAAGTTCAGCTGATGCACAGAGACGTCATGTAACTTGCTCAAATTTCCAGAGCCAGTACACAATGGAGCCAATACTGTCTGGTTCCAGAGCCCACAACTCCTACTGCATCCCCCCCTTGGGACTGAACACTGAGGGCAAAAGCATCTTGGGCTTATACCCCAGTGTCCAGGCCAGAAACCACTAATTACTTCAAAATTTTTTAGTTATATAATATTCACTAGCTCATTTTCCCCTACTGCCCTCTGTTTCCCTGTAGGGATCTACAGATCCTAAGTTCAAAGGGCTTTATAGATGACAACTTGTGTCTGGGCTTTTATTCCAGTAGTAATAAACATAAGCCATAAAAAAACGTGATAATGTTGGAAATCATGGAGCACATCATTCTCTCCATCCGACAGTAGCAACAAGTCAAGGTCTTACTGTTTTCTGGCAATCCGAGACCAGGGTGGAAGACAGCCATGGCAGGACCAGCATGTTTGGTCTTAGACCAACGTCCATACTTTGGTCTCACCATCCAAAAAATGGAGCAGACAATCTCTGGGCCTCGGGAGAGTACTGAAAGAAGAACAAACTCATGTCTGTAGAGGTCCATGTCTTCTCAGGGGAAACGAATGATCACCAAGATTGATGATTCCAAATAATAACATCACAAAGGACCTTTTTTTTTTTTTTGCCAATCTTCTCTGATTCTTCCCCAGTATCAAAATGAACATTAGTCAGAATTCAACCTATTACCATAGAAGGGTGAAGAATAACCAAATGAAGCTGAAGGGAGGAAGAATCCTGTCAAAGACCTCTGTGATCACTATGGACATCCCACACAGACCAATGTACTCTGCCGTGAAGGATGGGCATGTGGGGACCCATTCTCTTGTCTTCATTACATCAGCTTTTCCAACCAGCTTGCCATTCTCCTTCCTTACTGCAAACACTCCTCACCTTCCAGAAGTGGACCATCATGGTTATTGAAGGCACCAGACTAAGGTTTTTCACATAATCCCAGATCCACTCAGAGTGGGAGACACTTGGCCTGACATCAAACCTCAAGGACAGACTTCAAATGTTATGAAAGGGCGTGTCTACTCTCTACTTGGCAGATTACCATAATCTGTAAGGTTATACCAAATATAACCTGAACTCCATTCATTCAAATGCTTCTTGAACATCTACGACGTGCCTGACACTACTCTGTGAGATGGACATATGGAACTGAGCAATACATACTAATGACCACTGGCATCATCATTGCTGCCCTCCTAGGGTTTACATTTCTAGAGGGAAAAACAGACTAGCATTTCCTGTAGTAGAAGGGAACTACTATTAATGAAGTATCGCCCTGTAGTTCCTCCAAAGAAGTAAATGAACTAGTGGTAGTTGTATTTTTCATGTATCTTTCAGGGGATACACAGATCTCCCCTGCTGTTCAGGATACTAACAACCTTATAGTGGGCATTCTATGGCAATGACTTTCTTCTTCCTTGAGCAGAGAAGTCGAGGGTGCTTGTTCCCTGTGAATTAGATCCCAGGAAGGAAAAAAAAAAAAAACACAAAACCCCACATGGATCCCTGAAACCAGATGTCCAGCAATTCAGACTCAATCCAGTAACTTAATTACTTGATGAGAAGATGTTTACTGAGGACTGAATGCCCCCTGTGTGCAGTACATTACAAGAAGTCCAAGAAAGTGCTGTGACCTGAGTCCTACCCTCAGATACAGGATGCGAAACAATTAGTGAACAACACAAAAGAGTGTGTTAGCTATTTATGATAGCAAAGAGCAGAGGACAGAAAAAAAAAATCTAGGAACACAATTTTAATTTCCTTTTCTGCAATAAATCACGACAAAATTCGAATTCACCTGGTTTGACTGACAACTAATAAACTCAGTAGGAGACAAGGCACATCCAGGAACATTTTTCTTTCACATAAAGTAGCCTGGCCGTTGGCAGCTGGCAGCTGGTGGCAGGGGGGTCAGGTGGAAGGGGCCTGATGAGGTAGAACTTAAGGATCCTTGTGTTTCTGGGAGGAAGCCATTGAGAACAGTCTTGGACAGACATGGAATGTAAAGTGAGTGTGCTTTCCTCTTGCTTCTCCCCATCCCCAGCATGGACTATGGACAGAAGGACAGGTACACATTTCTGCTGTCTCAGAACTGCTTGGTGGCCTGCGGGGTCACCTGACCATGTGCCTTCCCCAGAAAAGCCCGATTCTGCCTTGTGCTGGAACCATGAGGACTCGCCCTGCGGCTTTGTAGACATTTTCTACCCATGAATCCCATTAACTTCTGGCTCTTTGATATTTTCATCCCATAGCACTAAAGGCCACGTACTTCCATGAGATGCTAACATTTTGCCTTTTTGTCAGGGCTTGGAATTTAGAAAAACTAGGAGGAGGAGAAAAAAGAAAGAAAAAGGAGAAATGATGTCAAAGAAATAAGATGCTGCTTTCCTATTAACTGTTTACTGTGCCCCCCACCCCACCCCACCCCACCCCCCAGTGAAAATCTGTTAAGGACATTGCAACAGAAAACGGGTGTGATCTCATCCCTTAAACCACACAAAACATTTTGTCTCAGCCTGGGCCACAAGCAGCTGGAGGAGAGCGTCTGCGACAGCTCTGATTCGGATCCAAACCCTCAGAGTAAGTGTAGACTTCCCTCTGGTATGGGGAGAGGGAGGCACCCAGACAGCTGCAGAGGCAGAGGAGCAAGCAAGAGAATCAGCTTGACAGCCCAGGGGACTGTGGCCTTGGGCACAGAGGCCTCGTGCAGAGAGCGCTGGGGCTCTCCTGGCACTCCGCTGAGGCTGGTGGTGAACCCAGGTAGACCAGGTAGCCCTGGGGTGGGGGGTGTCTCTCCAGGGAGCAGGCAAGGCTCTCTTGCGCATTTGAGGGGAGAGCTGAGTGACCATATCCACTTGAGTTTCAGCCAGATGAGTAAGTATTGCCATGATCCTCCAGGGTCTGCTGGGTCTGGCTCTGTGCAGGGCAGCATACTTGATCCTGGGAATACAGAGGCCGAACCTCCTCTCTGTCCTCATGGACTTCACTTTCCTTCCTGGAGTCCACAACACATGTTTCAGAGAGGCCCCTGGAGCCCTTCACTCCCTCAGCATCTTCTCGAGGCCACTCTGAGATCTCTCCTCAGGAAAAGACGAGATTGCTTTGATTATTCCCACCAGCATCGCGAGTGTGGTCTCTGTCGTGCCTGGGGGGCCAGTGGTCACTAGGAGAGGGGGAGACAGAAGAGTGTGTTCCCTTCTAAAACACTAGGCCAGCAGGTTGTATCCAGAGAGGCTGGACTTGAAAGAAAAGCCCATGAGCGATGAGGAGAGAATTCTGTGCTAATCTGTGTCCTCTCCTGTTCAGATTGGCTAAAGGTGAAATAAGTCCATCAGAGCAAGAAAAACCACATGATCTCCCTGATATGAGGAATTTGAGAGGCAGAGTCAGGGGTTTGGGGGGTAGGAAAGGAAAAAATGAAACAAGATGGGATCAGGAGGGAGACAAACCATAAGAGGCTCTTAATCTCACAAAACAAACTGAGGGTTGCCAGGGGGATTTAGGGAGAGGGTGGTGGGGTTATGGACATTGGGGAGGGTATGTGCTATGGTGAGTGCTGTGAAGTGTGTAAACCTGCGATTCACAGACCTGTACCCCTGGCGCTAAATACATTTTATGTTAATAAAAAAATAAAAAAATTAAAAAACATGGCTAAAGGCAAAAGTCTGAATTATTGTAATCCAATAAATATGTATGCTTCTAGACACACCAATCACTCTGCTAAGAACTTGGGTATGAAGTTGAAATCAACACATGGCTTTAAGGAACTTTCAAATGAGTTGAGAAAACTAATACAAATAATATACATATATATGATAATACACACTTATAATAATAAATATAATATATACAATATGTAATAATATAAATATATAACTATGTATTTTTTTGACAGCTTGGGGAACATGTAAAACAAGTACAACAGGAAAGAATCTAGCTAAGGGATGCCTGAGTGGCTCAGTCAGTTAAGAGTCTGCCTTCAGCTCAGGTCATGGTCTCGGGGTCCCGGGATCAAGACCTGCATTGGGCCCCCTGCTATGCGGGGAGCCTGCTTCTCCCTCTCCCTCTACTTACCACGCCCCCTGCTTGTGCTCTGTCTCTGTCAAACAAATAAACAAACAAATAATCAGTCTCGGGAGAGGGGAGGTATCGGTGAATATTTCAGTCCCACCCTCCCTGACTTTCTCTATGAGGATTCTAATAAAAATGTACTGGCCTTTGTAGATCTCTTTAGAAAGTGGAGGGGTGAGTCCTGAGCGCACATGTTAGGAGTCACTGCTAACGGAGTCAAGGAGGGAAGAGGAAAAAGCAGGTGAAGACGCAGAGGCGCTGGCATCACTGTCTCAGTGAAGCGAAAGCAGATGGACGCAGAGGGTTGCCTGGAGTTTCCCCCAAATTCATGTCCTCCCACGGCCTCAGAGCGCGCCTGTGTTTGAAAGCGGAGTGTTTGCAGATGCCACGAAGGTGAGGACTGAGATGAAATCATCGTGACTTGGGAACGGCCTAAATGCAAATGAGAGTGTTCTTAGAAGGGTCAGAACACCAAGACACAGGCCGGGAAGAAGGCCAGGGAAAGAGGAAAGGCAGAGATTGGAATGTGCCGCCTCAAGAAGCCGAGGAGCGCCAGGAGCCCGCAGAAGCTGGAAGAGGCCAGGAAGAATTCTGCCCCGGAGCCTCCGGAGGGAGTGTGACCGTGCTGACACCTTGACCTTGGATTGCTGGCCTCCAGACATGTAAGAGGACACACTTCTGACGTTTTAAGTCACCTGTTGCAGCAGCCACAGGTAATGAATACAATGCAAACAAGGCAAACAGCCTTGGTGAAAGGAGCAGGTAGACCAGATGGAAGGAGGAGTGGACAGGGTGAGCTTCTGCAGGCAGGTCCTGTTACAGACCAGTGAGGCCCCTCCCCTTGGTGAGTTACAGACAGACTACAAGCAGGAGGAGCGGCCTCACAATTGGCCTCCTTATTTGCTGCAAACAAGAACAACCTGGGAATAACCTCCCAAGCTGACGCCCCACCCCGCGAAAAGGGGGGAGTGGGCCTCCATCTGTGAGAGTTTCAGATGAATATTCAGAGGAGGAGCCCTCATAATGGCCTGGGAGGTACAGGCACGAAATTGCACCTGCACACTCAGAAACGGGCTGAAATCTACTTCGTATGTTATGCCCATGCGGCTTACGTCCCCTACCAAGCTGGGCAGAGATTCACACATTTTAATGAGGCTTAAGGAACCCTCAGGCACAATATGATTCCTCAAGGCATCCTCCTAGGGGTCCTACTCTAAATGTTTCTTTTTCTGCCCCAACAATTCATTTGTTAGTTTCTAAATGATAAAATTGATAGTTAGGCAGAGGCTTCTAGAAGTTTCCCGAGTTCAGAGGGTCAGACCGATGACAATCCCAAGGCCACGTCTGAGATGATGAACCCTGGGAGCTGGATAGAAGGGTTGGGAATTTTCTGCAGAGCTGTGCCTCATTGATAAATAAGAGTATCCTAAACCATTTGTATCTCAACCTCCAATTACTTGACCTCTCCGAATCATAGGACAGCAGTGCAGCTGTGAGCCAGGAAGCCAGGTCTGGCAGAACGAGGGGTCCACCCCCTGCTGCTCACCCCCTTGCCTGGTGGAAATGACCGTGTGCCTGGTGTTCACATTTGCTGAATGAAACGGAACTGAATGGAGAGGTTGTCTGAAATCAAGGCTTCACAAGGAAGAACCACCAAAGGGAACCTTGTAAGACAGGGAATCCAGCGTGGCCAGAGGAGATGGGCGCGGATGGGAAATGGTGCTGCGAAGGTCTGGTACAGTCATGCATATCGAGATAAGGGGTTTGGACTTTATCCTGCAGATAATGGGGGGCTACCAAGAAGAAGGAGTTGCAGTGTTTTAGAAAGTTCACTCTGGCCACAGGAAACGGGATGTTTTTGTGAGGAAAGTGATAAGCTATGTAAAAAAAGAGGGGGGAGTAGGAAGAGGTGCCTCGCTGGATCAGTTGGAAGAACATTGACTCTTGAACTCAGGGTTGTGAGTTCAAACCTTACGGTGGGTGTAGAGATCACTAAGTAAATAAATACAAGGAGAGTAGGAAAAAGACCAGTTAGGAATCCAGCTGATACTAACTCAAGCAAGAGATACAGAGGGTCTGACCTAGAGGAGCCAGAGTGGGAGTGGAGAAGATTAAACAAGATTTGGTTGACCTGTTTGGATGGGATGTTACTGTCTTAGCCTGAACTTGCCTACTACTCTCCCATCACCCCAAAAAGCAGAATCCCGAAGACAGAGGTTTATGTGCAAGTAGTAGAAGTAGGCAGCCAGTGCGGGGAGCAGGAGTGAGGGATCAGAGCAGTAGAATGAGCAAAGACGGAAAGACAATGCCAGGAGGAGTCGTTACTTCATGGCTGGAGCTCCACATGGCTGAGCGTGGGGAGTCATGGGACAAGCCGTCACAGGAGACATTTCCTCCATAGGCTTCCATCCCCCATTGGTTCTGGATGCCCCCACAGATCCACAGCCCTACACTCGGTAGCCATGTCTGTGTGAGTCAGAAGCAGGCCCCAGGTTCCTTAGGTACTGCGTGTTGACCCCAGAGAAGCTAGAAGCAATCAGCAAGACATTCCTGAGGTAAGCTTGAGGTACTCTCTCTGAGCCTGAGCTCAGTCTTAGATTTTATGACCTTTTTTTTTTCTTAAAGATTTTATTTATTTTTTTTTACACAGAGAGAGACACACACACACAGTGAGAAGAGGGAACACAAGCAGGGGGAGTGGGAGAGGAAGAGCCAGGCTTCCCATTGAGCAGAGAGCCCAATGCGGGACTCAATCCCAGGACCCTGGAATCATGACCTGAGCTGAAGGCAGCCGTTTAACAACTGAGCCACCCAGGTGCCCCTATTTTACAACCTTTAACAGCACCTTTTCCCTGCCTTTTAGAACAAAGAGCCCTATGTTTTCATTTCACACTTAGCCCTACCAATCATGTAGGCTTTTTCTGTGATGCCTACAAAAGAGGCAAACTCAATGGAAAACACAGGTCCTGGGAGGTGACTGGGGGATGGGATAACTGGGTGATGGGCATAAAGGAGGACACTGGATGTAATGAACACTGGGTGTTATATGGAACTGATGAGTCACTAATCCTACTCCTGAAATTATTTTAATTGATTTTAAACAAAATTTAAAAGAAAACACAGATCCTAACTGGACATATTATGTCATCATTTTATTTGGAGGACAGGTGCGTCCCTGTGTGCATGTGTGTGTGTGTGTGTGTGTGTGTGTGTGTGTGTGTGTGTGGTGTGGTATGTCTGTGTGTGTGTGTGTCCGTGTGTGTCTGCTCCTGGTTTCCTGTCTGCATCAAACCTGGTACATGGGAACAGGGTGAGGAGGGCCCCGCCGGCATGGGAACGCAGATGTGGTAATACTGCCACCCTGTGTTCAATCCATGCACAGCATGTAGCTCCCTCCAAGGCAAGGGCTACTACTGCTGCTTCCACAGGTTAAGGGCTAAGGCCACCCACACTCCAGGTCCAAGCTGGTACACCAGTAAGGTTACAGTTCAGCGGATGGTGCTTAATGAACCGGATTGCCCACACACACCATTTCAGAGCCAGGGTTGAAAAAGCTCGTGCATGTGCGTCCCTGTGCCTTTCTCTACACGATCTTTTCTTCGCTCCTATTTTCCTCTTCTTTTCCCCCTTATAGCTGTCCCCACACACAACCACTGAAAGCCCAGAAGTCTGGTTCTTTTGAGCTAAACCACATCCAGCTTTCCATATGTAGGCACCCTGACCGTCTAAGTCCCTCCTGGAGAACGCCAGGGGCCAGCAGCACTGCAGGGGTGAAGCAGGAAGAGTGTTCAGGTCCTAGAAAGTTGCTGAGTTGACTTCATGAGTCAGCGTGGACTCCTAGGCCAGACAGGGTCTCTAGGGATAGACACACGCCAAGTAGATATTCTTCCTTTGTGATTCCAATGAAAATAAATAATTAATCCTCCCCCAAAACAGCAAGGTTAAGGAAGTGATCAATTATGTATTAGTTACAGACTAGACACTAAAGGAACTGCCACTTTGATGGCAGGCACAGAGAGGCCAGAGAAACAAAGCCCAAAGGGACAGTGAATGACTTAGCACTAAGCCTCTGATTTCTTCATATCCTCCTGCTTTGTCCAGTGTCCTGACTGTACATGTGCCCAAGGATTAGCAGAGGAGGTTGACTGGGACCAGACCATGACTCCCTCCTTCATGTCCTTGGAGAAACACATGTTTCAGATATCTTGGGTGAAATAATAGAGGCTTAAAAGGAAAAGTACAGATTAATATTTTTAAATCAATGTCAACATTTCTGAGAGCTAAAAGTAAAACATAAATTATAGGGAAATTGAAAAAAATTTTACAAACATAAATATCATCCATAATTTAGTCATTTAGCTATTACTCAGTATTTATTTCCTTCCTAATCTTTTATTTTTTAAGATTTTATTTTATTTATTTATTTGAGGGAGAGAGAGAACACAAGCAGGGAAAGGGGAAGAGGGAGAGGAAAAAGTAGACTCCTGACTGAGGGGCTCCATCCCAGGACCCCAGGATCATGACCTGAGCTGAAGGCAGACGCTTAACCTAATGAGCCATGCAGGTGCCCCCTTCTTAATCTTTTTCTATCTGTCTGTCTATCTACCTACCTGTATATCTATCCTTTCCTGTAACTATGCCTGTATCTTTAAATATATATTTTTCCGAATTTGGAAACCGTCAGATTTTGTAAACTAGAATTACATGTTATTTCTCAATTCATTTAATTCTCCATCTCCATTTGTTCTTATTCTAAATAATCCCATGGCACATGTGCTTATAAATAAATTTTAGAATTTCTCAGCATTCTCTTGGAACAGATTCCTAAAAGTAGCATAACTGGGTCAACAGATAAAAATTTTGAAAACACTCTTGCCAAATTGTTTCATAGACAAGTTATGCCAATTTATACTGCTACTCCTAGGATAGGAAATTACCTGTTTCCCCACACCCACAATAACACTGAACTTTCTTTAAATCCTTGTTAATTTGTTAGATTAAATTGTCATTGTTTTAAGTTGCATTCTCTTGGAAACTAGTGAGATTGAATATTTGTCATATTATTAGACATCCTGAGGATTGTCTATTGGGATTTAAATTTAAAAAGATATTCATCTGTATTTTCTTCTGTAAGCTTTGTCAACATTTAACTGGTAAGAGGTCAAGATATAACTAAAGAGTGCTTTCCTGGGGCACCTGGCTGGCTCAGTAAGTGGAGCATATGACTCTTGATCTTGGGTTTGTGGGTTCAAACCCCACACTAGGTGTAGAGATTACTTTAAAAAGATAGAATCTTTAAAGAAGCAATC
The DNA here is from genome assembly GCF_964662115.1 of Mustela nivalis. NCBI lineage: Eukaryota > Metazoa > Chordata > Mammalia > Carnivora > Mustelidae > Mustela > Mustela nivalis. The sequence continues at coordinate 27,031,509 of NC_139035.1, forward strand.
TTTTTTTCCTGAATCCTTAACTAGTTGTTCTAGGACCAATTTGTTTGTTTGTTTTTAATTTTACTTATTTGTCAGAGAGGGAGCAAGCGAGGGAGAGAGCACAACCAGGGGGAGCAGCAGGCAGAGGGAGAAGCAGGCTTCCCGCTGAGATAAGAGCCCAACATAGGACTCCATCCCAGGACCACCTGAGCCAAAGGTAGCCATTTAACCAACTGAGCCACCCAAGTGTCCCTGTTATGCTTCCTTTAACATATAACCAATTGTAGTTACATGGGGATTTCTTTTTGGCCTACCTGCTTAGTTCCTTTACCTGTCTGTTGATTTTGGCTCCAGTACCACACAAGTTTCAGCACTCTGGCTTTATAATATATGGCATTGTAACGTCCTGCAGAGAAAATCTATTTGTTATTTTTCCTTTTCAAAAATTGCATTCCTATCCGAGTTATTCTTTTCCATATATTTTAGAATTACTTTGTTAGGAAAAAAAATCCATTGGAAGTTGGTTTTCCCTCCATTGGAAGTTTTGATTGAAATGGCATGAAATCCGGACATTAACAAATTTGGTATGTTTTGTAAGCAAGGACTCTGTAACAGCAGTCCGGCCTTTAACCTTGATGAGCTGCTCTTCCAAAGGACAGTGTGGCGTGAGGCTGAGGAACATGGGCCTGGGTCTGGGGCCTTGCCCTGTGAGCCTGGCAAGTCACCCAACCTCTCTTTGCCTTTCACCATCCATACAATGGTTCTTGTTTCATCAGGTCCAGAATCAACGTGGTGACTAGAATACTTTCTCTCTTTTTTTTTTTTTTTTTAAAGATTTTATTTACTTATCTGACACAGAGAGAGAGACCACAAGTAGGCAGAGAGGCAGGCAGAGAGAGAGGGGGAAGCCGCGGAGCAGAGAGCCCGATGCGGGGCTGGATCCCAAGACCCTGAGATCATGACCCGAGCGGAAGGCAGAGGCTTTATTCATCCTATAAATACATATGAAGGATCTATTATGTATAACCCTATTATGGATGTGTGTGTGTGTGTGTGTGTGTGTGTGTGGTGGGCTAACAGAAGAGAATCTCTGAGCTTCTGATACTTATATTCAACTGGAGATTACAGATTTAGAGCCACTGAGCCACCCAGGCGCCCCTAGAATACTTTCTCACAATCTAACCTCAAAATATTTAACAAATTATCCACCCATGGGCGCCTGGGTGGCTCAGTGGGTTAAAGCCTCTGCCTTTGGCTCAGGTCATGGTCCCAGGGTCTTGGGATCCAGCCCCGCATCGGGCTCTCTGCTCAGTAGGGAGCCTGCTTCCCTTCTCTCTCTCTGCCTGCCTCTCTGCCTACTTGTGATCTCTATCTGTCAAACAAATAAATAAAATCTTTAAAAAAACAAACAAACAAAAAAAAAAAAAACCAATTATCCACCCAAGTAGTACCTTCTAGCTTCTAAAGGAAAGACTAGACAGAAAAAGCAAAGGCAATATACCTGACAATGGTGATTATCTCCACCCACATGGTGGGAAATTTTCTGATTCTACCATGACAGGGGCTTCTTTGCTGACAACTGGCTGGCCTCAGACAGTTCCTCCCCTGTCCATTAGGTATGCTCCAGTAAACTTGGAAATTTAAAGAAAGGAGTCTGCATTTCAGCTTCCTTCCCAGAAGATGTAAATAGCATAGGCGCAGCTCCTCGCTTCATCCATCAACATATCTAAGACACGGGTTTGTGCCAAGCTAATACATACTCCTCCATACTTTTCTAACCAGAACTACCACGGTGGGTTGGTGGTACTAGCCTTACATCAAAGGAAAGGGGCCTCTCAAAGTGTTCATTCCAGACCAAGGACATCTGCTATGAAGATGACCTAAAAGTTCCCTGTACTACAGACTGAAAATAGCAGTTTTTAAAATTTTTTTATTTACGTAATCTCTACACCAAACGTGGGGCTCAAACTCATGGCCGGGAGATCAGAATTCCCATGTTCTTCCAACTGAGTCAACCAGGCCCCCTTGAAAAAGGTTGTTGCTGTTGTTTTTAATCTTTTAAAGAGTTTATTTATTTTTTTACTTAACAGGGAGACAGAGAAGAGAGGGAACATAAACAGGCAGAGTGAGAGAGGGAGAAGTAGGCTTCCCGCTGAGCAGGGAGCCCAATGCCGGGCTCGGTGGGAGGACCTTGGGATCACGACGTGAGTGGAAGGTGGACTCTTAATGACTGAGCCACCCAGGGGCTGGGGTGGGGGAGCAGATTTTAAATGATAGTGTTCCTACCCCCCAACCCCAAATGTTTTAATGTATATAAGACTCCTAGACACATAAACAGAAATCATCAATATGATAATTATCGCCATAAGAGTGGACAGGAAAGATCTACAAAAATCTACAAGGGGAATTACAGAGGAGGGGCCGGCAATAATTGTAGGTTTATGGCAAACAGCATCCTAAAACTAGATGGAGGACCTAGCAGGAGCAGCAGGTTGAGCAAGACCGGGAAGACAAACTGGCGACGGGGAGCTGGTAGCTCCGGGGAACCGCAGGAAAGGTGAGTAGGGACAAAAGCAAACAGAACCAAGGGCAGCAAGAAGAGAGGAGCGCTCCACGGCGTGAAATACCGCGAGAACGCAAAGCCAATAAGAAAAGCCCTCCAGCTGTAAGCTAAAGTCCCGCCCTCCGTCCCGCCCCCTACGCCTCGGGCCCCGCCCCTCGCGTCCGCGCCGTTTTCGGCCCTCAATAAAATTGCCGCAGTTCAGCGTTTGCGGCGGACAATATGGCGGCGTCCATGTCCATGCTGGGCTCTCTGCTGCGGACCGTTCGTCAGGTCAGGCCCTTAGTCCCACGCCTAGTCCTCTCCACTGAACTCCCAAACCCACGGGTCCCCTGCTACTCTGGCACCTGGAGCGGCCAGTGCCGACCCGTCCCAGGGGAGGTCAGATGTAAATTTGATGTTCGTAAGCCTATAACTGACAGGCATTGGAAGCTGCAGATTGCCGCCCATTTACAAGTGAGTGCAGGTGGAGAAGAGAAGGGGTCGGTGTATCGAAGCCCCAGGGACTCCAGCGTTAAGCGAGGAGAGCCGGACTTAGGAGACTTGACCGGAGTTGAGCAAGGGAGAGGGAAAGAAAGCCCTGAGAGTGTGGTGGCCCGGAAGCGGGCGACGGCAGCGTTTCAGGGAGCAGGGGGTGGTCCGCTGTGCTCAGTTGACAGGCCAGTTAAAGGGCCGAGAATTGGCTATTGGTTTTCAGCAGCGTGTTGTTGGGGTCTTCGTCATAGCAGTTTCAGTGGCGCGGTGGGAGCCAAAGCGTTCGAGGGAGAACGCGAGGAAAGAAACTGAGGACTGAGTATAGACCTTTGTTTTGAAGTTCTGCTACAAGGGGAGCAGAAAAATGGGTTGGTAGCTGCTGGAAGGAGAGGTGGGTTAAGAGTGGGTGTTTTGTGTCCTTGTTTTTTCACGCGACAGAAGTAACTTTCTGTGTTAACGGGAAGATCTTGTAGCGTGGGAAAAACTTAAGAGGGAAGAATTGTGCAGTTGTACTTTTGAGTAGGTAAAGGTGATGGGTCACCTATTCCATTGTTTAGTCTTAGGAATATGGACAGTTCATCGTCAGTGGTAGTGTTATCCAATAGAAATATAATCCCAACTGCATTATGTAATTTAAAATATTCTAGGGCTACCTGGATGGCTCAGTTGGTTAAGCGTCTGCCTTGGGCTGGGTCATGATCCCAGAGTCCTGGGATAGGGTTCCACGTTGGGCTCCCTGATCAGAAGGCAGTCTGCTTGTCCCCCTCCCTCTGCCCCAGTTTGTGCTCTTTCTAGTTCTCTCTCAAATTAAATCTTTAAAAAAGATAAAGTATTCTAATACCCCTGTTAAAAAAGTAAAAAGAAACATGGAATTAATTATAATTAAATATTTGAAGCCTGCATTTCCAAAATATTAACTTCAATATATAATCTGTGATGACGACTTATGAGAAATTTGCATTCTATTTTCATACTAGGTCTTCAGAATCCAGTTTGAATTTTGTTTACAGCACATCTCAGTTTGGATGCCACATTTTCCACCATTAAAATGGAAAATGTCCTACAAAAATAATAAAGTGGTTTAATATTTACAGCTGCTTCAGTTTAAATTTTTAATGAATTAAAATGAAATAACCTTAGGAATTACATTCCCCAGTTGCACTAGTTACATTTCAAGTGTTCATTAGCAATGTGCAGTTAGCTATATTATGCTGCTAACTATATTAGACTGGATATTTAATAACAGGAGAGAATGTATAATATGTGATCACAGATACTAGGAAGGGGGTAGTTGTAATGGGTGTTTATGGAAATTCTTTCCCAGTTGCTTATAATCTTATAATTAAAGAGAAGTCATCAGTGGAGTGTGGGAGTTTGAAGCAGGTGTTAGGGATTTAGGTGTTAGGGTGAAATAGGAGCAGACAGGAAAACTAGTGACAAGAATTAGAGCAAGTACAGTAATGTGACAGAGGGACCAGGGAGCGGAGATTGGATGGAACACCATAATATGCTTATGCATGTGGAATTCAGGCTGGGTAAGGGGGAGACAGGAAATCAAAAGCCGAGTGTAAAAAGGTGGTAGGATCGATGAACTAAAAACCTAACAAGGGTTGTTGTTGGGGTGTTTGAAGATCAAGCCAGAAAGAAGTGATAGAGAATAAGGGGCACCTGAGTGGCTCAGTGGGTTAAGCCTCTGCATTCCGCTCAGGTCATGATCTCAGGGTCCTGGGATGGAGCCCCACATTGGGCTCTCTCTCAGCAGGGAGCCTGCTTCCCCCTCTCTCTGCCTGCTTCTCTGCCTACTTGTGGTCTCTCTCTGTCAAATAAATAAATAAAATCTTTAAAAAAAAAAAGTGATAGAAAATGAGACACATAACACTGAGATAACAAAGCTTGCACCTACTGGTAATAAAAGACCTAGGGCATGGAAGGGAGTACAGAAAATCACTGGAGGGGGAGGGGTTCAAGGAACAGAGAGATCAGGAGATAATTCATGTATGTTGAGATCACCAGGAATTAGGACAAGAATATTGGAAAGTGACAGTGTGCCAGGATCTAGATTCCGTGAAAAATGAAAGGGAGGGTCTGTGGTAGACAAGGGCAGGAGTGAGGGGTGGTGGGAGGGAGAGTCAAAGCTTCCTTTCAGGAAGGAAGGTTTGGGAGCTGCCCTGAAGACCAAGAAATACACTTCCCACACCTCCATTCCCAGTCATGGGAAAAGAAAAAAAAAAAAACAAAACGGAGGAAGCCATCAAGAGGGATTCAGGATTCAGCTAGCGGAAAAATCTGAAGATTTTAGAGGAGGATTTAGAAGACTGTATGACTGTAGGGCTTATGTTGAAGAGGGCCCCCAAAAGCATTTTGGGAGGTAAAGACAGGTGGGGGGGGGGGCAGAAATAGGATGTGTACAGAGCAGAATGCGATCTTAATGTATATAGCACTGTTAGAAACTGATAAAATATTGACCGTATAAATGTAGGCAAGAGACAGAACATTCACAGAAGAAATATTGTAATAAAGCAATAAATGCTTTAAGAGTATATATTTCTCCTCTAGTCAGAAAAAGTTATGCAAAAAATTAAAGATGTTAAAAAATAAATAGAAGCCCGTTAGATGATAGAGAAGAAGTTGATTAGGGATAGCTTGGATAAGGATCGAAGGGAAATGTTTAATTTTGTTTCCTAAGTCTCCTTGACTTTCATTTTCATACGTAAAAGTGCACCTTGGGTTGCCAATCAACACACATTGTTTCTTGCAGCCAGAATGTTCTCTCCTGTTCTTATGAATCTTATGTCACTCATTTTCTTGTTTGCTTTGAACTAACCATCTTCTGTCCCTTCCCCTGCCCCTAGCTGTATCAAAATCCTGACAGTCTCTTCAAAACTTTGCTGAAGCCCTCTGTAACATGACATTTGTTTCCAGCCCCAGAGACCATGTTACTCATTTGACTCAGTCCTGTGACAGATCATTATTGAAATTCCATTTGTGCTTGTCTTATTTCCAAGGGTGATTGTAGAATTGTCTTCCCCCACGAGGCTTTTAGCATTGAATGTGTTCAGTTTCTCTTTTTCAATTTATCAAAAAAAATGTTGGCATTCTTGTAATCTCATTTCCATAGCTGAAAATTTTTTTCAAGATTTCTTTATTTTAGAAAGAGAGTGAGTGAGTGAGGTGGGGAGGGGTAGAGGGAAACAGAATCCCAAGCATACCGCCCACACTGAGCAGAGAGCCCCGTCTCACCACCCTGAGATCAAACCTGAGCCCAAACCAAGGATTGGATGCTTAACCAACTGTGCCATGCAGGTTTCCCTCTGTAGCTGAAATTTAATTAATTAACATGTAATGTGTGCTCTGGTTTGGGAGAGACTTGAGTTTTAGTGGCCTATACAGTCTGTGCCTTTACTATATTGAGAAACAAAACCGAGCTGTGTGTATTTGAAGATCTAATTGGCTTTATTAAATGATTCTGGAATGAGGAACCATCCCATCTAGAAAATGGAGGGGAACTCTCAGAAACTGTACAAAATGAAGGTTTTTATAGGAAAGAAGTAGGGCAGGAGAGTTATTAGCAAAAGAAAAGGATTGTTCCAGGGCGCCTGGGTGTCTCAGTGGGTTAAAGCCTCTGCCTTGGCTCAGGTCATGATCCCAGAGTCCTGGGATGGAGCCCCGCATAGGGCTCTCTGCTCAGCAGGGAACCTGCTTCCTCCTCTCTCTCTCTCTGCCTGCCTCCCTGCCTACTTGTGGTCCATGTGTCAAATAAATAAATAAATAGAATCTTTTAAAAAAAAGGATTGTTCCAGGCAAGGTCACTCTCCCTTAGGGGGATGAGCAGTGGGTCTTATTATGCTGGTTACGTCCTCTTCTTTGGGTGATGAAGGGCCCTTGTGGCACTTACTGGTCCCATCAGAAAATTCCTGACTGACCAGTTAAGATTACTCTTGTTGGGGAAGTTCAAATTGTGAATGGACTTGGCCTAAGTAATGTCATTTTGGGCTTTTGGTTTTCTGTTTTAATTAATTGTCCTTTTAGTCAGACTCAAAGCTTAACAGAAATGTGATCAGAATTGAAGGCATTAGCGCCACTCAGTGACCTCAAGTTCTAGCAGTTTTTATTATTCCTTTGTGTGGTATCCATAGGTCCTGACATTTTGGCTTACCCTCTGGAATATTCACAGGTCATGGCTTCAGGTTCAGTTTTTTAAGTTGGTCATTTTCTTTGTTCCTTAGATGTTTCAAGTCTCTTTTCTTAATTATTAAAAATTTTTTAAAAGTAATCTCTGTGACCAGTGTGGGGCTTAGACTCATAACCCCAAAATCAAGAGTCACACGCTGTACTGAGCCAAGCAGGCATCCCCAGATGTTTCAAGTCTTAGATCATTTGCTTAATGGTTAGCAGCTGTGAACATGCATTTAAAACTTCTGAGAGAATACAGGGCACCAGGGAAGTTATTATGATTAATATAAGCAAGATAATTCCCAGTATATAGAGTGTGCTATAGAGCTATAGTCCCCAAGACCCAAGCTAATAAAAGATCAATCAAAGAAGGACCCCATGGAAGGAGAGCTTTTTAAGCCATGTGACTTGTTACTGTGATTTATGTAATTGAGTTTCCATTTTCTCAGAAGTGTTAACCCAGGCACAGCAGGTGGTGGCCATAAGGACAGACACCTTGCTCAGATAAAAGATAATTAAGAGCTATTTTCTTATCAACAACTTTGGCTAGAGAGTCTAAGGATCTTTGTTGGGCTGCTATTGTTTAGCAACAGATGTTGCAACGATTTTAAGAATTAAGGAGCCATTCTTGATCATTTATGTTTATCCCCAACCAGAGAAATACAGACCTGTCAAAAGGAATAAATGAAAGCCTCCTGGTAGGTCCTTTTTAACAATGTGAATTCAGGGGAATCGACCAATAAGATGTCTTATTTTGCTTGTGGAAAATTAAGAGCACAGCTAGCTTTTCTCCTCGCCTGAAATAAGAGGTTACACCCTCTGAGCAAGGGCCTGAGGATGTTAATCTTTCCAGGGAGTGCGGATTAAAGGACAAGAAAAGGTGAATGGGTTTTATGTTTATAGCATGGAGTCTTGATCTGTCATCTTCGGTGAAAGTAGTCTACCTCAGTGTCAGTTACTTCTCTTCCTTGCCAGTTTGACTTCTAGGTCTGCAGCATCTGTGTGGACCAGGTGTCAGGTCAATTGTTTTTTTTAGCTTGCATACTCAAGACTTAATACCTATTAGTTTTGCAGCAGCTCTTGGTAAGGTCTTTTCCAGTGGGGCTCAAGAGCTGTTCTTCTCTGGTGATGTTTCCAAAATGCCCAGACTTCAGGCTCCAGACCATAACCAATAGGATCCTTTGAACTGGGGTTGAGTGGAAGCTTTATTTACCTGTTGATGATAGGGTTTATCTTAAGGTACTAAAGATTTACAGTAGCTAGTCATACTAGCATGAGACTATAAGAGATCAGCAGAATATCATATACTGATAGAATCCCAAAGGTTTGCAAGGTTTTTGTTAATGTTTGTATGATTTACCCAGTGAAGTGGGTGCTGTGGTCTCTGGAGATCATGGAAAATATACTCCAGGTGGGAAACACAGTTCCTAACTATTTCTTTGCTGTTGTGGGGACATCATCCTTGCAGCAGGGGGGAAAGCTTCAGCCCATTCAGAAAACACACAAATAAGAACAAGAAGGTATTGATCACCTGTGCTAAGTGGCAGTTAAGTGAAGTCCAGCTGCAGGTGCCTGAAGGGTCCCCAAGGAGGTCTGAAGCCTCTGGGAGCACAAACCATTTTTCCAGGATTATGGCCCAAACAGAAGAGACATTGCTGGTAGACTGTTTTTGAAGGCAGATGCTTAACTGGCTGAGCTACCCAGGCTCTCCTATTTGGTCACTTGAGAGAGAGAGAGAGAGATTGATTGATTGAATGGGGGAGGCAGAGGGAGAGAGACCATCTTAAACAGACTCCCTGCTGAGCACGAATCCCACACAGGGCTCAATCTCAGGACCCTGAGATCATAACCTGAACTGAAATCAAGAGTCTGATGCTTAACCAGCTGAACCACCCAAGCGCTCTGGTACCAACTTTTGATATTAAAGCTTTTTTTTTTTTTAAGTGGGCCTAATTGGGCCCAGCATTGGGCATGGAGCCCAATGTGAGGCTTGAACTCAGGACTCTGATGTCCAGACCTGAGCTGATACCAAGAGTTGGATGCTTAACCAGCTGAGCCACCAAGGCATTCCTCTTTTTCCTTTTCTTCCCACCCCCCACCTTTTTTTAAAGAAGCTCTGTACCTAATGGCTTGAACTCAGTACTCTGAGATCAAGAGTCACATGCTCTACAGACTGAGCCAGCCAGATGCCCCTTAAAACTTTTTTTTCCCAAGATTTCATTTATTTAGCAGTGACTGGGTGGCTCAGTCAATTGAGGATCTTTTAAAAAAAAAAATGTGTTTATTTTAGAGAGAGAGGATGAGAGCACAGAGGGGAGGGGCAGAGGGAGAGGGAGAAAGAGTCTTAAGCAGACTCCAGGCTGAGCAGGCAGCCTAGCATAGGACTTGATCTTAGAACCCTGAGATCACAACCTGAACCAAACCAAGGGTCAGATGCTCAACTAACTGTCCCACCCAATCACCCCAAAACTCATTTTTAAAAATAAATTCCTTGTGGGGCGCCTGGGTGGCTCAGTGGGTTAAAGTCTCTGCCTTCGGCTTGAGTCATGATCCCAGGGTCCTGGGATTGAGCCCTGCATCGGGCTCTCTGCTCATCGGGGAGCCTGCTTCCCTTCCCCCCTCTCTCTGCCTGCCTCTCTGTCTACTTGTGATCTCTTTCCATCAAATAAATAAATCTTTAAGAAAATAAATAAGTAAAATAAAATAAAATTCCTTGTAATCTTAGCCAGCTTGACCACATATTCCTTTTTAAAATTCCTTTTCAAAGATTCCTTTTCCACAAAACTTCTATAACTCTTTTTTCCCCCTACATTTCATTTTTGTCCTGTGTATCTTTAAACAACCAGCCTAATTTTAGGACAAAATTAATTTTTTTCCCTTTAACAAAAAATTCATCTCTATTTCTCACTTTTTTTTTTTAATTGAAAACATCCTACCTTCTTGGCATATGGAGATGTTTCCCTTATTTTTAGTAGCTTTAATTACATATATGCAAATTTTTAACTTTAAAAACTTTAATTTGTAGGGGAAACTAAGACGTAAGTGTGAATGGTCTGTTAACCAGCATTCCTTAAATCTGTGAATTTATGCATACATTTCATTTTATGTAGAAGCACACATATGCCTTTTAAAATTTTTTCACGTACCATTAACACATCTAAGTATCTTTTTGAGTATCTGTAATAAGAATCCAAAAGTAGATGAACCTATTTTTAGTAATTAATGTTTTAGTATTTTGTCTTATTTGGAAATGACCTAGATATTTAATAAATTTAACTCATCATTTAATCAAAACTTTAAGGTTTCAAGTACCAAAAAGACTTGGGGACACTATTTTAAAAAGGTCCCTAAAACTTTGTATTTATTTAATCTATTTGTTAAATAAGTTTAGATTATTTACCAGTACGTTATAGGACTTGATACCTTGAAAGGCTTAAGTTAGTTTTCATTTCAAGTATTTTTTTCATATCCCATGAAATTGAAAAACATTTGGGTTTCTTTCTTAGAGTTTTAGAATACCCAAATTTTACAAGCACTTGCCTTCAAACCAACTAAATAGAGCTCTTTTACAAATTAATTTTAGCAGTACCGTGTGAAAGTAGAGAAAATATCTCCTACAACATGTTATAGACACACAGACAAGATATAATAAACATTTATAGCATTTGTTTTTACTAATATTTGTGGAGAGGACATACAGGCCTGATTTCCAAATACCTCCCTGTATGGAGGAGGGGGGGAAGGGAGAGATGAAAAACTTTTCCCTAAAGTTTTGTATTTGCTCTTAGGTCCTGGAGAAGATAAGGGTAGAAAATTTACGGAGAAGGTATCTAAATTTTCTTCAAGGTAGAGATTTGGAGTCTGTTATTAGAAATGCTAGAGCCTGGGCCTAAGAATAGCCCTTTTAGCAGTTTGTATTCTAAAAGGACCTCTTTCATGGGGCATCTGGAGGGCTCTGTCAGTTACGCATCAGACTCTTGATTTTAGCTTAGGTCATGATCTCTGGGTGGTGAGATCAAGCCCTATGTTGTGGGGCTCTGCACTCAGCAGGAAGTCGGCTTGGGATTCTCTCAAATAAATAGATCTTTAAAAAAAGAAAAAAAAAAAAGATAAAAGGGCCGTTTTCCAGGGTGCTTGGTTGGCTCAAGTCAGTAAAGCATGTGACTCTTGATCTTGAGGGTCATTAGTTCAAGCCCCAGATTGGGCATGGAGTCTTCTTTAAAAAAAAAAAAAGGAAAAGAGCATTTTTTCCCTCACTTTTTTCCCTTCAGTCTCAGGTGATTGTGGGCTGTGCTTAACATTTGAGAGATGTGATAAGATTTAATCATTTCAAGGAACAGAGAATGAAAAAACATTACAATTTTTTGTAGTGAAACTAAGAAGTAAGTGTGAATGGTCTGTTAACCACAAAATGGTCTGTTAACTACAAAAAAATTACAATTTTTTTTCAGGACATTCCAATTTAAAATTTACCTTTTTTCTTAAGAGGACAGTTTCAATATCTTGATCATTTATAATATGTTCATTTTGAGAGGAATAGGCGAGCTTTGGGCACTGGTAAAGATATGTAGATGTTAACTTTTTCTCCAGTTTCATTTCTGGTTTTGTAGAGATTTGTAAGACAGATTTGTAAGATAGTTTTTAATTCTGTAAAGAACTAGAATACGGCCTGAATATCAAGGAACTGGCCCACTTTTTTTTTTCTTTTAATTTTTAAATTTTTTTATAAACATAAAATGTATTATTAGCCCCAGGGGTACAGGTCTGTGAATCGCCAGGTTTACACATTTCACAGCACTCACCATAGCACATACCCTCCCCAGTGTCCATAACCCCACCACCCTCTCCGGCCCCCCTCCCTCGGCCCACCTTTTTAACTAGATTTGTTTCTTCATATTAGGGAGATTTTTAACTAAAATGAGAACCAAAAGATTTCTGTCTTTGGAAAATCTGTATTAAATAAAGCCATTCAGCTTTATTTCTGAGAGACTTTATTTCTGGTTATACAATTGAACCTTGGCATCTATTAACCTTATGTTAGTATAAAGTATTAGCTTTATACCTTAAAAAGTTTGCTGCTTTTTAGGGGACATCAATTCTTTGTTGGGAGAAGAGGTGTCTGGGCTATATCTACAAAGATCATTGCATGAAAATGAGTGAAGCTGGCAGGGGTTGGTTACAGTAAACTAAACCCTATAGTTTGTTCCCAGTGAGTCTGCTAATTTTGCTTTCTGGCTTTTGGCATTTACAGGAATAGCCTGTATACTTTGAACCTTGAGATTAGGCTAGAGTGCTCTCTGAAAATTATGGAGGGAAGGGGAACTTAAAACAGGCAGATGGAGTGGATTTTAAGGAGCAGAATTTTCATTAGATGTGGACATTACTTAAGTCTGATTTTTGTTTTATCTTAGGAGAGGGATCCCTACAGCCAGCCATTATATTAATAAGGTAATTGAGAGCTCTTTCTAAAGACTTTTTTTCCAAATAGAACCAATTTAAAGGACCCATCCTCCAGCCATTGACAAGTAGGATCTCATTCATTTTAACATTGACTCATACCAATGAGCCTTTTCATGGCTTACACAAAGACAAGAGGCATCCAGAGGGCGTAGATAATGCAGCCCCCTTGATCCAAAAGTTTACTCCAGAGTAGTCTAAGAAAGCGAAGACCTCATTGCACAGGTGATAAGAATGACTTGTGTACACGGTGTCCAGTCTCCCACAAACGTGAATCGTGAATCGCCTTTAGTCATAACTGCCTATTCTGTGATACCAGGCAAGTAGTCTGGAATGGGATTTTCTAGCACTGACAAGCAACATAGGTTGAGATGACAAAGGCCTCTTATGGGCTGGGACCTCTTAAGACAAACTCGTCTGAGAGCCAACACTGCCCGACAAAGAGAGCACAGCTTGTAATTGTGTGTCTGGGATCCCTAGTCTGTTCAGCTGGCCATGAGTGTGCACCCCAGTACGTGCCCCCTCCAGATGGGGAAGACCACAGAGACCACAAAGCCGAGCTATTAGGACAGAACAAGAAGAAAGGAAACCTCTTACCCAGTGTTGGTCTGTGCTGGTGTTTGTGTGCACATTAACTGCGGTAGCTAAGCCTTGGGTCTCTTGGAGCTGGTCTTGGAAGGGGGCGGGGGGGTGCTTCAGGGTTGGGAACTGTGTTGTCTTACGTAGTATCTCATTGCATGGAAGTTTCTCAAGGTTGGCTGGTGACCTGCTGTCAGTCTAACCCTTTCCTTGACCAACTTACCCCTAACACAGGCGTCTTTGAGTTAGATGGCAAGTGCTCTTCGTGCTCACACACTTGACCTGTGCCCACCAATTTTTTGCGGCTTTTTGGTCTTCAAGATCCCCGTTAGCTGTACCCTTAGGTACACAAACCAAGATAAACAAACATGTACCTCACCCCACCAGCACTAATGAAAACCTGTCGCTGCAGACTGGCCAACAGAAGAGCATGTGCCCACATCTACTACTACTACATGTGCTACTGTGGTGCACTAAACGAGAGACTCTGTTTGGGGAGACTGCAGACAGGAAATGGGAAAAGAACTAAACCAGTAAACCCCAGTTAAGTGGGGAATGCAGACTGGAACTGGGGAAGGGATTCCAATGTGGGATTGCAGAATAAATCAAGCGAGAAGAACAGGCACTCTGTTACAATCCTTGTCGGTTTAAATGGACCCATTAACCCCAGACTGGAAAGCCAGTTAGAACAGTATCTCGAATGTAAGTGGTACAAAGCTGAAACCTAGGGGGTCTTAGCAGTGGCCCTTGGAAATGGTAAGAAGAACCAAACTCAAAAAGGTTCACGGGATGCCGTGCCTGGGTTTCTCATTGTCCCCGAATGCCATGAGAAATTCAATTCATAGCCCAGTGCTACAGCCACATCTGTTAAAAAAAAAAAAAACAAGATTTAACCAAGTATATTTGGAGATCCAGTTGGCTTTATTAAATGATTCAAGATCCAGCAGCAGCAAGTAGAAGTGAGCTCTAAGGATGCATACAAAATGGGAAGTTCTTTTTGTTTTTGTTTTTTTAATAGGAAGGAGGGTGGGGCAAGAAAATCATTAGCTTAAAAAAAAGGGTTGTTTTCAGTCAAGGTCACTTTCCAGGAGGTCTCACGCAGAAGGCCTCCTCTTCCTTTGCGGGATTAGCCTGGTGGCACGAATTGGCACCCTTCAGAAAATTCCTGACTAATCAGTTAAGACTTTTTCTGGGGGAGGTTGAGACTGCGAGTAGATTAGGTATTAAGGTATCTTTTTTTTTTTCTTTTTTTAAAGATTTTATTTATTTATTTGACAGAGAGAGATCACAAATAGGCAAAGAGGCAGGCAGAGAGAGAGAGGAGGAAGCAGGCTCCCCGCTGAGCAGAGAGTCTGATGCGGGACTCGATCCCAGGACCCTGAGATCATGACCTGAGCAGAAGGCATCGGCCTAACCCACTGAGCCACCCAGGTGCCCCAGGTATTAAGGTATCTTGTTTGAGGTTTCAGCCTGAGTGATGCCATGTTGGGCCTGTGGTTTTCTTTTTTACCAAGTAAACAATTGTGGGAAACATACTGTCTTATTACTAGACATTTTGTGCTAAGAAATATTAGGCCAGTGATAATTTCAAAATACCCTTTACTCCAGCAAGTCTGCTTCCAAGAATGTTCCTAGCTGATCTGTAGGAATGCATGTGAAATAATTTATGTAGGACGTTACTCAGTGCAGCATTGTTTGTAATGATAAATGGTGAGGTGTGATCTAGATGTCTGCCAGGGGGACCCAGGTTAAATAAATGATGCATCTGTGAGGAGGAAAAAATCATTTCCTTCTATTCTCCTAAGTTCCCGCTGGGGCCCCTGTAGCAAAAGACATGAATAGGAAAAAAACATACAAATGTGTAAATTTTACACGATACTTGAGCCTTTATAAGGAAGTGATAACCAAAGGGTTAAACCTGAGTATTTATGCTAGATCTGGTGAAGTGGGAAATTGTGGGGAAATGTGATAAGAGGAGTATGAGCTAAGTGTGGTAAACTCCGGGAACAGCAAGGCCTGTTCTTTCGGAGTTCTTTTGGTGTCCCTCCATCTTCAATGACGAGGTTGCCCATCCCCCGCCCTAACCCCTATCAGGAATAGGGAGGGCACCTGTCATCTGAGGGTCTTAACACGTGCTTCAGGGGGAGGTCAGAAAGTCTTTCCTGCACCTGCTCTTTCTCACATACCTTGTGCTTCATGTTGTTAATAAGGTCAAGGTACCAAATTTGAGCCACCACACGTATTTTACAGGCCCTGGACCTTGTCAAGTCTACTGTATGGACAGTGGAATATGCAAACCTAAAGAAAATGGAGAAACTTTAACATATGAAAGAACTCCAAAATATATTGTTAAATGAGGAAAAAAGGGGAGGAGGGCATGAATTATGGGAGAGGGAGTATGTATGTGTATTTGTACAGACAAAGATCTATGGAAGGACACACAGGATCTAGTAATGGTGGATACCTTTGGAGGTAGAGGGGTGGTCATTAGGCAGGAAAGGGAGGAGGTGGGAGGGAATCTATACTTTTTTAAATTCTTTTTTGGTTTTTGAACCATATAACTATTAGCCTAAGTAAAGGTCAAACAGAATTATATTTAAAAATCTAAGAAAATTTTTCACTCTCTAACACACCTTATTGACATTATTAGTTACCACCATTTTGGATTAATGTACATTTGTAGAAGTTATTTGAGTTAATAGCTATTAAAGTGATCCAAAATTATTAGAAAAAAAACTCTTGGGTCATAAATAGTCAATAGAAGGTTCACAGGGTGAGAGAAACTGGCAGGGCCTGCGTCTGCTGATGCTTCTACCTTGTTCCTTATCTTTCAGATGGTTCCTTCATCACCTTCAGGCCAAGTTCGAGGTTATTATGTAGACTGGAAAATGTTGCGTGATGTGAAGAGACGAAAAATGGCTTATGAATATGCGGATGAGAGGCTGCGGATCAATTCACTCAGGAAGAATACCATTTTGCCAAAAGATCTTCAGGTGAGCTGATTGATGAGTCCCTGTCTACCCCAAGATCATTCTCAAATCAGAGCACCATTGATACTGTTGTGACTTAGTAACAATAAAATATCTGGAGAATATGATCAAAATCTCCTAGTCAACATAATTGAACACACTTGAAGTGATTTTGGTGAGTTTCAGCCTGAAGAGAACTATTCATTCCTAACTAGCCTTTTAACCGTTTCACTAGATGACACTTAAAAAGTATTGGTGTGGGGGGCACCTGGGTGGCTCAGTAGGTTAGGCCTCTGCCTTTGGCTCGGCTCAGGTCAAGATCTCGGTCCTGGGATCAGGCCCTGCGTCAGGCTCTTTGCTCTGCAGGGAGCCTGCTTCCCCCTCTCTCTGCCTGCCTCTCTGCCTGCTTGCGATCTCTCTATCAAATAAAAAAAATCTTAAAAAAAAAAAAAAGTACTGGTTCATGGTAGCCACACAAATTGAGCAATTATTTTGACCTAAGATCTCCCCCACTCCCCGACTTCTTCCCACTCTCTCAACTGTCAAAGCTTTGGGAGGCTCTGCTGACCCATGAGGCTGGCCACATGCCTCGTAGGTGGCCTACACGGGTCCTCCCCCAGGGCAGTTCCGAGCCTGCCTCTCTGAACTCCTTTGCCCACTTCTCTGTGCTGAGGTGGCTTTCCATCTAGGTTTACTTTCTTGTACTCCTTAACTTGAGTAAGAGGATGTCAACCCTGTTTGACTTCTTGAAGCATAAGGTCCTGCACTTACCTGGTGACATAAAATACCTCCATTCAAGAGTCTTGTTGGGGTGCTTGGGTGGTTCAGTCCGTTAAGCAACGGACTCCTGATTTCAACCCAGGCCGTGATCTCAGGGTCCTGGGATCCAGCCCTGCATCTCTGGCCTCTGTACGTAGCAGAGAGTCTGCTTCAGGGTTCTCTTCCTCTCCCTTCTCCTCTCCTCATCTCCCTCCCTCCCTCTTGCTCTCTCTCTCCAATAAATGAATAAGTCTTTAAAGAAACAAAGCATAAGAGTCTTACCAAGGAGTATAACTCAAACTCGGGACTACTGAAACTGTCAAAAGCTCAGAGTGAGATTAAAAAAAAACTACTTAAAGAAGCTGGCTGAATAATATACAGGCCATTCATTACTACAGATTTTTTAAAACTTTGTCTAGATTAGCCATCAGCAGAAAACTGATTGCCCTGAACCACTCTGTTAGAGCCTTTACCATACAGCATTAAGCTACTTGCCTATATTTAGGGAGTAGTAGGAGGTGGCCCCTGAGAATCAGCTTAAGGTGTCACAGAGGAATTACTGAAGAAGACCCCCAGAAGAAATGGCTCTGGTATGAGACCCAGCAGTAGCTTTTCAAAGACTCTGAGAGTTGTAGGAATTGATCCTGGCTCTGTGTTGCCTACCAAATAGCAAACAAATCAAACTTATGCCCCCAATTTAAGTGTTTTGGGGAACAAGGAGTGGTATATGTGTTTGTATATGGTAGGTACATGCGTACGTCAGTAACTTAGAGCTCTTCTAGGACAGCCTCCAGGGAACTTCACTTGCAGCCTCGTGATTTCTCCTCTCCAGTCCTCTCTGCAGCGCTGTCTACTATTCACTGACTAGCTGTGTTGTTTATAATTCTCTAAGTATCTCATAGTGGGAACACATGCATAAGCTTTTGGAGATTAGGAAATAATTCTTTTTTTAGATGTGCAACATATGTATTTTGATAATTCTCTTTGTTTAAGATTTTATTTATTTATTTGACAGATCACAAGTAGGCAGAGAGGCAGGCAGAGAGAGAGTTGGGGAAGCAGGCTACCTGCTGAGCAGTGAGCCCGATGTAGGGCTCAATCCCAGGACCCTGAGACACTTCACTGACTGAGCCATCCAGGTGTCCCATCTTTTTTTTTTTTTTTTTTTTTTTTTTTAAGATTTTATTAATTTATTTGACAGACCATGAGAGAGAGAACACAAGCAGTGGGAGAGGGAGAAGCAGCCTCCTGCAGAATAGGGAGCCCCATGTGGCGCTTGATCCCAGGACCCTGGGATCATGACCTGAGCCTAAGGCAGACACTTAACGACTGAGCTACCCAGGCACCCCGTCCATCTTTTTTTGTTTTTTAATTAAGTGTATAGTTCACATGCACTGTTTGTTTCAGGGTTACAACATAGTAATTCAGCAACTCTATACGAAAGGTTATGCTCACCACCAGTGTAGTTACCATATAACACTATTTACAATACATTGACTATATTCCTTATGCTGTACATTTCATCCCTGGGACTTATGCAGTCCATGACTGGAAGCCTGTACTTTCCACTTCCTTTCACCCCTTTTGCCAAGGTATCTACCTACTTGCTTTCTGGCAGTCACCAGTTTTCTGTTCTTATGGGTCAGTTTCTGCTATAGTTGTTTATTTGTTCATTTGTTTTGTTTTTTAGATTTCACCTATATGTGAAATCATAGGGATTTGTCTTTCTCTGATTTATTTCACTTAGTATAATAACTTCTGAGTCCATCTGTGTTGTCACAAATGGCAGGATCTAATTTTTTAAGGCTGAATAATATTCCGTTGTATATACACACCGCATCTTCTTTATCCATTCATCTATCATTGCACATTTGGGTTGCTTCCATATCTTGATAACTATAAATAATGCTGTGCTAGGATAGGGGTGCATGTATTCTTTGGAATTACTATTTTTGTTTACTTTGTGCAATACCCACTTGAGGAATTACTGGATTTGTAGTATTTCTATTTTTCATTTTTTGAGGAAACTACTGTTTCCCTCAGTGGCTACACCAGTACACGTTCCCGTCAACAGTAGAGGAGGAGCCCATTTACTCTACATCCTTACCAACATTGGATTTTACCCACTCTGAAAGTTGTAAGCTGATAGACCTCATTGTGGTTTTGATTTTCATTTCCTTGATCTTGATGTTGAGCATCTTTTCATGTGTCTTTTGGCCATCTATATGTCTTCTTTGAAAAAATGTCTGTTTAAGTCCTCTCCCTATTTCTTAATTGGATTATTTGGTTTTTTGATATTGAGTTGTTGAAGTTCTTTTTTTGTTTTTTTGGTTTGTTTTTAAGATTTTATTTATTTACTTGATAGAGAGAAACACAGTGAGAGAGGGAACACAAGCAGGAGGAGTAGGAGAGGAAGAAGCAGGCTTCCCACTAAGCAGGGAGCCTGATGTGAGGCTCAGTCCCAGGACTCTGGGATCATTCCCCAAGCCAAAGACAGAAGCTCAATGACTGAGCCACCCAGGCACCCCAAGTTGTTTAAGTTCTTTATGTACTTTGGATACGTACCTTTGGTATGTACCTTTATCAGTTGTATTGTTGGTAGACATCTTTCCCCATTCAGTAGGTTGCCTTTTTGTTTTGACGATGGTTTCCTTGCATCTGCAAAAGCTTTTTATTTTGCTGTAGTCCCGATAGTTTGTGTTTTTGTTTCCCTGGCCCAAGGAGATGTATCTAGAAAAATGTTGCTAGGCTGATATCCAAGATATTCTCTATGTTTTCTAGGAGTTAAATGGCTGCAGGTCTCACATTTAGGTCCTTAATCCATATTAAGTTTATTTTTCTGTATGGTATAAGTAAGTGGTCCAGTTTCATTCTTCTGCAGGTAGCTGTCCAGTTTTCCCAACACCATTTATTGGAAAGACTGTCTTTTCCTCATTGTACATTCATTCCTCTTTTGTCATAGATTAATTGACCATAAAAGCATGGATTTATTTCTGGGCTTCCTATTCCATTGACCTGTTTTGTCTCTTTTTCTGCCAGTACCATACTTCTGATTATTATAGCTTTGTGGTATATCTTGAAATCTGGGATTGGGATACCTCCAGCTTTGTTGTTTCTCAGGATTGCTTTGGCTATTCGGGGCTTTCTATAGTTCCAGACAAATTTTTGTTCTAATTCTTTGAGAAATGGTATTGGTATTTTGATAGGGATTGCACTGAATCTATAAATTACTTGGGGTAATGCGGACATTTTAATAATAATAATTCTTCCAATCCATGACCATGCAGTATCTTTCCAGTTTTTGTATTGTCTTCAATTTCTTTCATCAGTGTCTTAACAGTTTTCAGAGTATAGATTTTTCACCTCCTTGGTTAAATTTGGCAAACATACTAAAGGTAGTAGATTATTCACTTATAAAGCCAATATGGAGGTTAAAACCTAAAAACTAAAGTAGAATAATCAATTTTATCTATGAAAATTTGTCTAAAGATACACAAAATAAGATATAAAATATGACATCATATACATAAAACATGGAGGGCAGGAATTTAGTGCTTTTAGTTCATACTTTAGCTACAGTCAATGTAATAAAGACTTAGAGGCATAAGATGTTATATATAAGCCAGTAGTAACCACAAATGAAGTTAAAGTAGATACACAAAAAATAAAAAGTAATCCAAGCATAACACTAAATAAAATGTCAAACTCCAAGGGAAGAGAGCAAGAGAAGGAAAAAAAAACAGACAAACACAATAAGGACACAATGAACAAACGGATAGTAAGTGCATATCTATCAGTAATCATTTAAATATGAAGGACTAAATGCTCTAATCAAAAGACATAGTGTGACTGAATGGATAAAAAGAAAGATCCAGCTACATGCTGCCAGGACACTCATCTTCAAGACCTAAAGATAGATACAAACTGAAAGTATGGGATAGAAAAACATAGTGCATGCAAATAAAAATGAAAACCAAAAAAAAAAAACAGGCTAGCAATACCTTAGGCATGTTTTCTGCACTCTGGGGATGGCAGAGGAAGAGGTAAACCAAGGTTTCATTTTGGAGATAGAAAGCATATCTGACTCAGCTGTGATTTTACCTAGCACTCCACAGGCCTGTGCCAGTCCACCGTCTCCCCATATAAGCAGTTCGGGAAGACAAGCTGTGAGTGCAACACTTAGAGAATGATTAAGGAAAGCTAGATCTTCATTTAATTCCTGTTGCAGTGTGGTAAGACGTCTTAAGTAAAGAATGAAGAAAATGATCAGATTTTTCAGAGATACCAGCGTCTTCAACAGAAGGAAACTGGTATTTCAAAAAAATTTTAAACACACAGTGAATTTGAAGAAAGTACATACTTGAAAAATACCTTCAAGAATGTCCGTGCAGGGGCACCTGGGTGGCTCAGTGGGTTAAGCCGCTGCCTTCGGCTCAGGTCATGATCTCAGGGTCCTGGGATCAAGTCCCGCATCGGGCTCTCTGCTCAGCAGGGAGCCTGCTTCCCTCTCTCTCTCTCTCTCTGGCTGCCTCTCCATCTACTTGTGATTTCTCTCTGTCAAATTAATAAATAAAATCTTTAAAAAAAAAAAAAAAAGAATGTCCGTGCAGGGGCACCTGGGCAGCTCAGTTGATAAGAGCGTGCTGCTCTTGATCTCAGGGTTGTAAGTTTGAGCCCCATGTCAAGTTTTAGAAATTACTTAAAAAGAAATCTTAAAAAAAAAAAAAATCTGTGCATGTGAATCTAAATCACTTGGTACTAAGGCCCTCAGTGATCTACAGAGTGACTTTGTAAAAGAAGATCTTCCCAAACAAAGATTAAGAAAAAGCAAAATTGGTGAAGAGATTGAGGAGAAAAAAACACCTTTGGGGGCTAAAACTGGTCAAAATGTACAGATCAAAGACTGATCTGTCTCAGGCCACAATTGCTTTCTGAGTTGTATCAGCTATGGCTGAGAAGAAACCCAGCCTTACTCAGTAGGTAGACCACTGTGGGTTAGATGATAAATTGTTATTCTATAGTAGAAATGAAGACTTTATGGGTATTTAATTCATAATTTTTTTCTCCAATGTTTCTGGGGATGATGACTCAAAACATAATATATTTTAAAAGGAAGGTAGAGACCATTAGGGTTTAGAGAGAGAGATCTTGAACATCACTTTAGGGCACTCTATTATATAGCTATAAAATAAAATGAAAATTTAGTATTTTGGATAAATTTGGCAAAGAAAATTGGGCATTTTTTTTAAATGTGAAAAGAAACTTAGATCACGCTTTAAAAAAATAATTTGAGCATTTCTGAAAGTCAGGCTTTTGTTTTAAGTTTGTATTTATTTAAGTAATCTTTATACCCAGTGTGGGACTCAAACTCATGACCTCGATATCCAGAGTTCTATGCTCCACTCACTGAGCCAGCCAGGTGCCCCTGGAAGTCAGTTATAATAGATTGTTTTGTTTATTATGGTTTAAAAAAAAAAAGCTTTATTTTAAATATTAAAAAATAGTGGTAAATGGGATGCCTGGGTGGCTCAGTTGGTTGGACGACTGCCTTCTGCTCAGGTCATGATCCCGGAATCACGGGATCGAATCCCACATCGGGCTCCCAGCTCCATGGGGAGTCTGCTTCTCCCTCTGACCTTCTCCTCGCTCATGCTCTCTCTCACTGTCTATCTCTCTCAAATAAATAAATAAAATCTTTAAAAAAAAATTAAAAAAAAATAGTGGTAAATGTCTAAACCTAAAGTGGTCTAAATTTGGCTTCCTGTTTCCTTAGTTTATGAACCTTGTTTTGTAAGGTAGCAAGAAACAAGGGCATTAGATGATAATAAAGGAATTAGTCCACCCAGAGGATATATTAATTGAGACTATCTCTGTACCCAACATAGGACCACCTAAATACATAAAGCAAATAGTAATAGATATAAAGGGAGAGACTGGCAGTAAAACTAAATGGTAGGGAGCTTTAATACCCAATTTACCTCAGTGGGTGGACCATCCAGAAAGAAAATAAGGAAGCCATGGTTCTGAATGACACATTAGACCAGACAGACCTAGCATATATATAAAACATGCTATCCAAAAACAGCAGAATACACATTCCTTTCAAGTACACAGGGAACATCTCTAGGAGAGATCACATGTAAGGTCATAAAACGAGTCTCAATAAATATAAGAGGACTGAAATCATATTAAACATCTTTTCTGACCATAGCAGTATGAAACTAGAAATCAGTTACAAGAACAAAACACAAACACTTGAAGAATAAACGTGACATTAAACAATGAATAAATCAGGAAAAAATCAGAGAAAATTAAAAAATACATGGAGACAAATGAAAACGAACACAGTAAAGTTCAAAATCTTTAGGACACAGCAAAGGCATTTCCAAGAGGGAAGTTTAGAGTCATACAGGCCTACCCCAAGAAACAAGAAAAATCTCAAACAACCTAACCTAACACTTAAAGGAGCTAGAAAAAGGACAAAATCTCAAAGCTAGTAGATGGAAGGAAATAATGAAGATCAGAACAGAAATAAATGAAGTAGACATGGGAAAAAAAATAGAAAAGATCAGTGATGAAGCTGAGTTCTTTGGAAAGATGAATAAAATTGACAAGCATTTAGCCAGACTTATCAAGAAAAAGTAAGGAATGAAATAAAAAAATGAAAGAGGAAATAACTGATATTACAGAAATAACGGATTCTAAGAGAATATTTGAAAATTATATGCCAGCAAATTGGACAACCTAGAAAAAAAAGGATGAATTCCTAGAACCTGCAATTCCCCACAGCAAATCAGGAAGAGAGAAAATTTGAACAGACCGAGTACTAGTAATGAAATTGAGCTGGTAATCAAAAAAGCCCAACAACACAATTCCAGGACCAGATGCCTTCACAGATACAGTCTATAAAACATTTAAAGAAGAATTAATATCTGTTCTTCTCAAACTATTCCAGTAAATAAAAGAGGAAGGGAAACTTCCAAAACTTCATTCTACATGGCCCCTGTTACCTGGTACAAAAACCAGACAGAAACACTGCAAAAAAAGAAAACCACAGGCCAAAATCTCTGATGAACATGGGGGGAAAAAATAAATAAATAAAAAGTAAGTTACTAAAAAAAATTAGCAAAGCAATGTCAGCAGTACATTAGAGGTTCATGTATCACAGTAAAAGGGATTTATTTCAGAGATGTGTGGTTCACTTGTGGCAAATGAATCAACATGATATTCAGACTAACCGGAAAGGGTAAGAACCATATGATCATCTCAGTAGATGCATTTGACAAAATACAACAGCCATTCATGATAAAACTCAACAAAGTGGATTTAGAGAGAACATACCTCAACATATGAAAAATCTACAGCTAGTGTCCTACTTGGTGGTGAAAAATTGAAAGCTTTTCCACCAAGTTTGGAAACAAGACTAGGCTGTCCACTTTCACTGCTTTTATTCGACATAGTACTGGAACTCTGAACTGCAGCGGTCACACAAGGAAAAAAAAGAAAAGTCATCAAAATTGGTAAAAAAAGTAAAACTGTTTACTGTTCATAGGTGACTTGATACTATATAGAGAAAACCCGTGAGCACCTGGATGGCTCCAGGTTAAGCATCGAACTCTTGGTTTCAGCTCTAGTCATGATCTCAGGGTCATGAGATCGAGCCCGGTGTTGGTTTCTGTGCTAAGCACAGGGTCTGCTTGAGAGAGTCCCTTTCTTCCTCTCCCCACCCCTCCTTCCTCCACTTACATGCAGTACATGTTCTCGCTCTCTCTCTAAAATAATAAATGATAAAATAATAATAAAATCTGTAAAAGAAGAAAACCCAAATGACTCCACCAAGGAACTGTTAACTGATAAATGATTTTAATAAAGATGCAAGATAAAAATATGGCATTCCTCTATAATAATGAAGTAGCAAAAAGAGAAATTAAGAAAACAATCCCATTTAGAGTTACACCAAAAAAAAATAAAGTACGGAGAAAATATTCTTTGAAACTTAATAGTTTGTGTTAAGTAAGTGGCCTTTGTATGCATTTTCTTGTTTAATTTATGCACTTTTCATATGTTAGAGTAATTACTGTGATTTCTCAGTCTAGCACAGGGTCGGTCATAATCGTCATATTTAAGTGAATATAATCTCACACTAGTATGTACATAAACAAGAATAAAATCATTAACGCAGGCTTCTGTAGTAGTAATCTCTCTTTCCTCCATCTCAACCACTTTTCCCCTTACCAGATTCATTCTCTCTATTGCAAACAATCTTTTAAAAATGTAAATCTCATCCATTCTCTCATCTTTGCTTCTCCAGCAGTCAGAATCTTTACCATAGGTGTCAGGGCTCTGTTACCCTTCTCCAGCCTCCTCTTAAACCCATTTCCTCTTATTGATCTGCATCCCAGAGGTTTCATGACTCAAAAATCATAAGAAAAATAATCTAGCTTTGTATCTTAAGGAACTAGAAAAAGAAGAGTAAACTAAGCCCAGGTTAGCAAAAGAAAGGGAGTAACAGGGCACCTGGCTTTCTCAGTCGGTAGAATGTGCAGCTCTTGATCTCCAGGTCATGAACTCAAGCCTCACATTGGGTGTAGATTTTGCTGTTTAAAAAAAAAAGAAGAGGGGCGCCTGGGTGGCTCAGCGGGTTAAAGCCTTTGCCTTCAGCCCAGGTCATGATCCCAGGGTCCTGGGATCGAGCCCTGCATCGGGCTCTCTGCTCAGTGCAGAGCCTGCTTCTCTCTCTCTCTCTCTGCCTGCCTCTCTGCCTACTTGTGTTCTCTGTCAAATAAATAAATAAAATCTTTAAAATAAATAAATAAATAAAAATAAAAAAAGAAGAAGAAAAAGAAATAAAAAGATTAAAGCAGAAGTAAATGAAATAGAAACCAGAAAACACTATGGATCAATGAAACTAAGAGCTGATGTTTTGAAAAGATAAAATCGACAAATCTTTAGCTAAACTGAGTTAAAAAGAGCAAGAACTCAAAATCAGAAATGAAAAAGGAAACATTACAACTGATATTACAGAAATACAAAGTATTGTAAGAAACTGATATGAACCAGGGCGCCTGGGTGTCTCAGTTGGTTGAGCATCTGCCTTTAGTTCAGGTCATGATCCCGGGTCTGTGATTGAGCCCTGCATCGGGCTTCCTGGTAAGCAGGGAGTGTGCTTTTCCCTCTCCCTCTGCCACTGCCCCTGCTAGTACTCTTTTGCTCTCTGTCAAATAAATAAATAAAATCTTAAAAAAAAAAAAAAGAAAGAAACTTTCCTTTGAAAGTTTGAGCAATTATATGCCAACAAATTGGATAACCTAGAAGAAATAGATAAATTCTTAGAAATATACGTCCTAATAAGACTAAATGGAGAAGAAATAGAAAATCTGAACTGACCAATAATAATACTATTGAATTAGTAATCAGAAACATTTCAAAAAAGCCCAGTGCCATGTGTCTTCCTGAGCAAATTCTATCAAATATTTAAAGGTGAATTAATACCAGGGTGCCTGGGTGGCACAATTGATTAAGTGCCTGAATCTTATTTCCGGCGTGGGTCATGATTTCAGAGTTGTGAGATCAACTCCTGCCTCAGGCTCCTCATTGGGTGTGGAGCCTGCTTGGGATTCGCCCCTTCTCCTTCTGCCCCTCCCCCTTCTCCTAAAATTTAAAAAATATATATATTTTTTTAAAATAAAAAGGTGGATTTAATACCAATATTTCTCAAACTCTTCCCAGAACTTGAAGTCAAGGGACCACTTCCAAATTTATTTTATCAAGCCAGCATAACCCGGTTACCAAACCCAGATAAGAACACTATAAGGAAAAAAACTACAGGGGTGCCTAGGTGGCTCATTTGGTTAAGCTTTTGTGGATAAACAAGTTTAAAAAAAAAGTAAAACTGTCTTTGTTTGCAGATGTGATCTTTTATAAGGAAAAACCTAAAGATTGCACCAAATACTGCTGGAACTGATAAATGAATTCAGTAAAGTGGAAGGATATGAAAATCAGTTGTGTTTGTGTAGACTAAAAGCAAAATATCTGAAAAAGAAATAACACAATCATATGTACAATAGCATCAAAATCAGTAGAATACGTAGGAATAAACTTCAGGAAGGGAGAGATCTGTATGCTGGAAACTATAAGGTATTGATGAGAGAAATTGAAGAAGACATAAATGAAAAGATATGCTGTATTCATGGATCAGAAGAATTAATATTGTTAAAAAGTCCATACTTGGGGCAGTTGGGTAGTTTTCGGTTTAGTGTCTGACTTGATTTCAGCTCAGGTCATGAATAGGAGATCGAGCCCCATGTCGGTCCCCTTGCTCTGTGGGGAGTCTCTTTGGCCTTCTCTCTTGCCATCTCCCTCTACCCCTCTGCCCCTCAAATAAATAAGCCTTGAAAAGAAAAGGAAATGTCCATACTACACAAAGTCATCTATAGGCTTTTTGTAATCCCTATCAAAATTTCAAAGGCATTTTTCACAAAAGTAAAAAAAAAAAAAGAAAGAAATCCTAAAATTCATAGGAATCACAGAAGAACCCTGAATAGCCAAAGCAGTCCTGAGAAAGAACAAAACTGGAGGCAACACACTTCCTAATTTAAATTGTTATAGGGGCTCCTGGCTGGCCCAGTCAGTGGAGCTTGCAGTCTCACAACTCAGGGTTGTGAGTTCCAAGCCCCACACTGGGTGTTAAGATTACTTAAAAATAAAATCTTAAACCACTTTATTACAAAGTTGTAATATTCAAGATAGTATGATACTGTGTAAAAAACAGACACCTAGAACAATGGAAGAGAACCAAGAGCCCAGGAATAAACCTACTCATATGGGTTCAACAAATATTCAACAAGGGAACCCTAACTACTCAGTGGAGAGAAAATAGCTGCTTTAATAAATGGTGTTGGGGCCACTGGATGTTCACATGCAAAAGAATGGAATTGAACTTCTATCTTACACCACTCACAATAATTCAGTCAAAATGTGTGAAAACTTAAAAGGAAAACCTGAAACTGTAAATCTTCTACAAGAAAACACAAGAGAAAAGCTCCTTGACATTAGTCTTGGCGGTGATTGTTAAGATAGGACACCAAAAGCACAAGCAAACAAAAGCAAAAATGAGTGGGACTACATAAAAGTAAATGCTTCTGCACGGCAAAGGACTTGATAAAGAGTTAATATCCAAAATATATAAGGAACTCCTATAGTTCAATAGCAAAAAAAAAAAAAAAGTAAGTTGAAAAATGAACAGAGAATCTGAGTAGACATTTTTCCAAAGAAGACCTAAAAACGTCTGCTACAGGAACATGAAAAGATGCTCAGTATCACTTATGATCAGGGAAATGCAAATCAAAACCACAGTGCAATATCACCTCCTACCTGTTGGAATGACATTAACCAAAAAGACAACGGATAACTTTTGGTGAGGATGTGAAGAGAACCCTTCTGCCCTGTTGGTGGGAATTTAAATTGGTGCATTAATTATTGAAAACTGTATGAAGTTTCCTCAGATAGTTAAAAATAGAACTACCGTAGGGCCCAGCAGTTCTATTTCTGAGTGTCTGAAGAAAATGAAACTAGTGATTCAGGAAGATATCTGCACCTCCATGTTCACAGCAGCATTATTTACAACAGCCAAGATAATGGAAGCAGCCTAAGTGTCAACGTTTTTCTAGTGATGTCTCCTCAGGCAAGGGAAACAAAAGCACAGATAAACTATTGGGACTAACACCCCCAATAAAAGCTTTTGCACGTCTAAGGAAACCATCAACAAAGTAAAAAGACATCCTACTGAAGAAGATATTTGCAAATGATATATTGCAAATGATAAGAGGTTAGTAGGCAAGATATATAAAGGACTTCTACAACTCAACACCAAAAACAAATAATCCAATTTAAAAATAGAGGGAAAAAAAAAAAGAGAGATTTGGCAGAGGACCTGAATAGACATTTTTCCAAAGAAGACTTCCAGATGGCCAACAGACACATGAAAAGATTCTCCACATCACTCATCATCCGGGAAATGCGAGCCAAAACTCCAAGGCGATTTGACCTCATACCCGTCTGAATGGTTAGAAGTAAAAAGAAATAACACGTATGAGCAAGGATGTGGATTAAAGGGAAACTTCATGTGTGTTGGTGGGGATATAAATTGGTCTAGGTACTGTGGAAGACAGAATGGAGGCTTCTCAAGTAAGTAAACATAGAACTATCGTATGATTCAGTAATTCCGCTACTGGGTATTTACCTGAGGAGAACAAACCACTAATTCAAAGATACATGCACCCCAGTCTATACCGCAGCAGCATTTACAATAGCCAAGATACGGAAGCAACACAAGTGTCCATCAGTAGGAAAATAGATGGAGAAGATGGGAGAGTATGTGTGAGCATACGCACAAGCAATGAGTATTATTCAGTCATAGAAAGTGAGATCTTGCCATTTGCAGCAACATGGTTGGATCTAGAAAGTATTATAAGTGAAATAAGAGAAAAATGCCATAAGATTTCACATTCATGTGGAATCTTAAAAAACAAAACAAATACAGAAACAGACCCATAAATAGAAGAAACTGATGGTTGCCAGGATTGGAGAGGAGAGATGGGCATAAGCAGTGAAGGGGAATGGGAGGTACAGGCTTCCCTTATAGAATGAATAAATCATAGGGATGAAGGGTGAGGTGCAGGGATTATAGTCCGTGGTATTGTGACAGAGTAGTGTGGTGACAGGTGGTAGGTACACATGCGGAAGCACAGCATAATGTATAGACTTGTCAAGTCACTGCTGTAGACCTGAAATTAATGTAACCATATTTCAGCTGTACTTCAATAGAAAAAAGATTTTTAAAAAGTTATGTAGCTGCCCTATTCATAATAGCTCAAAACTGAGAACTGCCCAGATGCCCATCAGCTATAGAGTGGGTAAATGAATTAACGCTCTATCACCACCAGTGGGAACAAACGGATTAGGGCACATGCAGCCGTACGGAGGGGTCTCACAAGCGTGTTACTGAATGAAAGAAACCAAAGAGAAATGAATGAAAAAGAATGGCATGATTAGATTTATATAAAACCTAAAGAAGGAGAACCCATCGGTGGCGTTTAGTAACCAGGAGAGCTGCTGACTAACAGTGCCTGTGTTCAGTGTCTACTACGAGCCACAGGACGGGGCTGGGGTGTTGACGATGTGTGTTTGCATTCCGGTTGCTTATTACAGAGCTGTTCTGTTAAAAGTGAGGGAGCTTCCCACATAACAGTTTATGGATTCTTGCATATCTGGGTTAAATTTCTTTTTTTTTTTTTTAAAGACTTTATTTATTTGACAGATATCACAAGTAGGCAGAGAGGCAGGCAGAGAGAGAGAGGAAGGGAAGCAGGCTCCCTGATGAGCAGAGAGCCAGATGCAAGGCTCGATCCCAGGACTCTGGGATCGTGACCTTCAAACCACTGAGCTACCCAGGTGCCCCTCTGGGTTAAACTTCTATAAATTTTTTAAAAATTATGTTGGGAGCATGCCAGACATTTCTGTCCCTTGTCTATTTGTGTGTACCCAGATGTTAAGGTTCACGACTGTGTCTAAGGTTTTTTGGGGAAACTGAGTGCATTAGTGGCTCTAGCCCTGTGTTCCCTTACTCTGAGCGTTGACTGAAGCATATAGAATAACTGTGCACATGTGATCGGTGTAATAATATTGTGACTTCCCTTAGGACGTGGCCGATGGAGAAATTGCTGCCCTTCCCCGGGATAGCTGTCCTGTTAGAATCCGAAATCGGTGTGTGATGACGTCCCGTCCACGTGGCGTAAAGCGGCGCTGGAGGCTTAGTCGTATTGTCTTCCGTCACTTAGCAGACCACGGGCAGCTGTCGGGGGTCCAGCGAGCAATATGGTGACCCGCTCCAGAACCCACTGAGCAGGGAACCCAGTTCTGGCAAGAGGAGGCTTCTCTAGTAGATGAAAACTTCGTTTTATAGGGGTCCAGGATGGGAGTCTAGTCTACCTGATGCTGCCTACAGTTAAAGTACTTTTTAATTTTAAATGAAGAAATTTGGTGGATGTTTCATTTTGTCAGAATTCTGGCTATCTGCGGATTCTCTCTTCTCTTGGACTTAAAAATTAACCATACTGTTTCTATGCATAGAGAGTACAAGGAGTAGAGTAATAAAAAATAGTCTGTGAAAATATTTTCTGTATGCCTGCCTTTTCCTTCACACTTAATCTTTTAGCAACACATGAGGGTTCTTGTATTTTTTAGGGGCATTATTTCCTAAAGCAGAATTATCTCGTAGTTAATGCAGCTCATGGACAAGTAGCTCATCGGGCAGTTTGTCAGATGGGCCGGCTTCCCCGAGCTGCACAGCACATTGTACCGCTAGCTCGTTGTTACGGAAACGATGTGTTAGAAGGTGCAGCTGGTGTTCTTGGTTATCTAACTCGGCCTCTGCTTCTCTGCGTGATGGCTGGAAAGAGGCAGAAACACTCACTCAGTGTTTTCTTGTTCCATCTTCAGCGGCCTTTGGAACAAAAGGTCTCTTAAAGCCTCCAAAGATGTATCCAAGCAGCAAAGTTTTGTTGGAATAGTATATATTTTCTTATTTCTGGTTTATCTATAACAAATGAATAAAGGTTGCAAAAGATTGTTTTGTTTAGTAACTCAACAGTGATCAGCCCAGTGATAAAAATGCCCAGGGTGTGAGTATGGAAGCACCCCCTTAACATCTGGAATGTGTTCCTGGAGCTGAAATCTGGACTTATATCAGGAGGCAAGGGATGAGGTTTTTGCAGAGGGATCCGGGGGATGGAGGCACGGAGGCATCAAAGAGCGTGACTGCAGCCCCTCTGTCGTATGAGAACCATGAAACACAAGACAAAGGCCGTATCATGGAAGATACATTATGTGAAGGTAAGACTTCATTGAAATGCCAGCGATTAGGGGCGCGTGGGTGGCTCAGTGGGTTAAGCCTCTGCCTTCAGCTCAGGTCATGATCCCAGGGTCCTGGGATCGAGCCCCACATCCGGCTCTCTGCTCAGCAGGAGTCTGCTTACCCCTCTTTCTGCTTGCCTGTCAACTTGTGATCTCCCTGTCAAACAAATAAAATCTTAAAAAAAAAAAATGTCAATGATTGGAGAGTTTTAAGCAGAGGAATGATCTCATCAGTCGCTTTCCAGGTAACTGACAATGGCGTGGTAGATCTGGGCCACGAGCAGAAAAGCTCCCGGCAAGATAACCAGTTGGGAGGATGTTGCAGTCGTTCTGCAAAGCCAGGGCGTGAACAAAGGTAGTTGAGGCAGGCACAGGATAGGTTGTAAAAAGTCTTACATAGAAAATTGGGCAAGACTTAGAGACTGATTATATTTAAGTATTAAAGGGGACTGTGGGCTTCTGTTAGGGATGACTGAACGGATGGCAGAAGGCAACCCCCAGATAGAAAATACAGGCAAAGAATCGTTTGGAGGAAACTAGGCATGTGAGTTCAGGTTTCAGTCGTGCTGTTTGAAATGCCTTGGTCTCCCCAGTGAAGAGGCCCGGTGTGCGGCTGGATAGCAAGGATCTGCAACTGTGGTGGAGGTGAAGCTGTGAGAGTTCTCACAAACTTTGGATTCATGTTTCCCAAATTGGTATTACAGCTTACCAGCTTGAATGCTCTAATATCCCAACTAGTAACTAGTGTTAATCAGATTAGAACTAGAACCTCACACTTGTTGATTTCCAGCGTATCATTGATAAGCCACCCTCTTTTCATTTGTCTGCTTCAGGTGCCCAAGCATGATCCATCGATTTCATTTGGTTGCTGGGCCTCTCACTCGTTTTGAAGTCACTGGTTTGCGTCCAGTAGGATGGCCAACATTTGGCTGTTTGCTTCTTCATGTGTCCTTTAATTTATTCCCCATCCCTAAAAACTTGGGAGTTACACTGAGAGGCTTGACTAGATTCAGGTTTAGATTTTTAGGTGTGGATTTTCCCGTGTGCTGTGTACTTTGCCATGCCATCAGAAGGCAGCTTTCTGGTGTCCTCCCACTGCTGGGTCCTGAATTCTGTTAACTTGATGAAGGACATTTGGTATTTCTTCATTTTCTGGCATAAGATAATGCAGGCTTACCTTGTATATTTTCTGCCTCACATAAGGGTCCCTGGTCCTTTTAGTATGAAATGTTTAGAGACCACATCTGAGCACTAAGAATGCTGCTGTTTGCTACTTAATTCTGAATTGTCATTGCCTTTAGGCCCTTTTGGGGGATGTTGCTAAGAAATATGCATTTAAAAAAAATAATGTAAGTTTGTATCGATTCTGTTATTTGTTAAGGTATAAACTCTTAATGACTCGAGTTATTCATTACCTTTATAATACATAAAAATTGCTTCAGCATACACCGATTTTACTCCTAAGTGATCAGTGTTAAGACTCCTGTGGGTTTGTCTTTGAACTCCCATTGCATTAGCAATGGAGAGTCAAAATACTGTGTTCTAAATCACTTGCAAGTATCACGTTTGTTGCAACTTGGTTAGGTTTGTTTTCAAATGTTAGGATTACTTTTTATTTAGCTTTTAAATTGTTAAATTTTAGATGGTTCTAAAGTCAAAATTGCAGACAAAAATACACTCCCAAGTATGGTTTCCATCCGACCTCATCCTTTTCCCTACTGGTAACCATTATTAGTTTGGGGTTACTCTTCTAGTTGCTTTCTGAAATAAGTAAATATGTATATATGTCTGTGTATTCACCTGTCTCACCCTTTGGACATTAAGGTAAGTATACCATAAATAATTTTCTGCACTTTGTTTTTTCCTGGATCTTGATCATTCTGTATGTAGAAATAGTCATTTCTTTTTGTGACTATAAGAACCCCCTCTCCAGCTATTTATTCAGATAGTCCTCAATTAATTGGCATTTGGGTATTTCTATTTTTTGCATTTATCATTCATTTTTGCCAATATTAGCTGTGGGAAAGAGCCTAGAAGTAGAACTGTGAGTCAAAAAGGATAAATGCATATATAATTCTGGTGGGTATTACCAGCTATGCTTCTGTAGGAGTTTTAACTTCTACAACCTTTATTATTCCATTCCTGTATTGGGTATTTCCCTGTACTCTCAATAGGTTGAACTTCTCTAAGTTTTTCCAGTAAAAGATAGTGTTTTTTTCTTCTGAAGGAGGGGAGCATCTTTAGTACAAGTTAAAAGTTATATTCCTTTTCCTATGAACTTCGTAATTTGGAAATCCTCAGTTATGTCATGTTTTGGGGGTTACTGTGGAGCTTTTCTGCCACATGAACACTGGTTAAATTACTAATATTTAGCTTTATTACTTCTAGATTGTAAGTCACACAGTAGTTTCTTTCACTCTTAGGTTAAGGTGGAGTTCTGTCCATGTCTCCTAGTACCCTCTGGCTTTGTTCTTACATTTAGATCTTTGATCTGTCTGGCTATGATCTCAAATGCCCAGCTCTCCTGCAGTTTTGAAATGCTGTTACTATATTCTAAAACTTCCAGATGCCTTGGATCTTTTTGTTTGCTCTATTTATGTACCAATGTCGGGAATTTTATTGTAGAGGTTGTGTCTAATTTTTTTTTAAGTTTTGTTAAATTAACAGTCACCCTATTTGTTAATTTTAAACCCTACCAACTTTTACCCTACACCATGTTTACCAAATTATCCTACTAACTGTAGTAGTTTTGGTTAATCCTCTTGTATTTTTTATTAATCGCTTTCTCTTACCTGATTGCATTGATAAACATGATGTAGTAATAGAGATCACAGGAGTCTTGCAGTTTGCTCTTAACTCTGGATTTTTTGGGGGGAGGGTGGAATTCTAAAAGAAATCCTCCCTTTTAATAAGCCTTTCCTGACATACTCCTAGAGAGGTAGAACTATTCCACCAAACAAAAACCTAGTTAACTTTATTGAATATAGAAATAGATGGATGTTTGTTTTATGGTCACAGCTTTTGAAAGTCGTCTGATCCGTGGCACTTTACTAACTGGTACTATACAAAGATGTCTTCCTTTTCAAGTTTAATTTTTATTTCTGAGCATTTAAATCTAGAGAACAGTTATTTGTGACTGGATTAGTAGGCCATGGTAATGTGTGGTAGATGTATTATTACTTAAGCTGCTCAAAGAAAACTATGGCAACCTTGAAGCACAAAGGTACAAATTTGCATTTTATGCAAAAATTCAGGTTTTATTTTTACTTACTCTTACAATGGTGAGAGCTGATAATCAGGAACTTATACGCAAACAAGAACTTTTGTTTTCTACCTCTTAGCTGAACAAAAATACACACAATGTGGCATTATCATTAGGCAAGACTTGCTGTTTTGCATTTCACACAAGAATACGATATTATCCTTTTTTGAACAAAATGCCCAGATTACTAAGGAAACCATCTTTGGAGGAAGTGTTTAATAAGCATATTTTATTTAAATAAATCCTCCAGGAGGAAATGGGAAAATTCACTGCCTTTACTTTGAAGAAGGCTGTGTAAATAGTTATTTGTCAAATTTATCTGTGCAGCTCACCAACATTT
The DNA here is from genome assembly GCF_964662115.1 of Mustela nivalis. Lineage (NCBI taxonomy): Eukaryota > Metazoa > Chordata > Mammalia > Carnivora > Mustelidae > Mustela > Mustela nivalis. Next base: position 27,066,974 of record NC_139035.1, read on the forward strand.
CCTCCTTGGAAACATTATTTCCACATCACAGTTCCCAAAATGACTTTAAAGTCTTAAAATTCTGTGTCTCCTTTGGCTTGCTTCTCTCTTGATTCCACCCAGGCTTTATTAATGGTTCGCTTCATATCATCATCTCCATCTTCATAAATTTTCTTTAGAACATTCATTAATCCCTCACTAGGATCTGTTTCAGTGTCATAGGAGGGCTTTCTGTGAAAAAGAAAACAATCAGTAATGGAGACAGATCTGTACCTAAATGATCCCATTTACTGCTATGGTCCTCCATGTCATCCGTGCCTCTAATTCAACCAATGTCCAAGCAAGGCCAAGTAACTTCATATTCCTCATGTTTGTAATCTGGTACTGAATGAGGTAACTGGGCACTGAGGATACAAGAGAAAGACATAGTCCTGTACTCCTTAATTTGTTCTACATTTAAAATCAAATCAGATACAGATAGTTCCTAACTCTACCAACCAAGTGTACCGGGCTACAGGGGAGGAGTGAGAGGAAGGAGGAAGGCCAAAAGACTCAATGTAAGACACTGCCAGTGCAGGACATTTCAAGCAGAGGAACAATTTGACCTAGAATGGAAGTATCTTTAAATAAACACTTTTCAGAATAGCCATTAAGTAGGATAAAAATTTTCTCTTGCACTCTACACCAATGACAGTGAAACTAATTACATATGAGGAACTTCTGTGGAATTCAGTAAGTTGATCTAGGTATCTGGGCCTCTCTTGGAACTAATGAGATGGGATCTCTGGGAATGGACACAGAATCTGTATAGCAGCAGGACCGCTGGGGCACCCATGTGACTCAGGTGGTTAAGCATCCAACTCTTGGTTTTGGTTTCAGCTCAAGTCACCACCATCTCAGGATGGAGATGGAGCCCCATGTCAGGCTCCATGCTGGGTATGGAACCTGCTTGGGGACTCTTCTCTCCTGCTCTGCCACCTCCCCTGTACATGCTCACTCACTCTCACATGCTCACAAATGCACCACTGGCCAGGGTTAAGAACCAATGCAAGAGGGGTGCCTGGGTGGCTCAGTGGGTTAAAGCCTCTGCCTTCGGCTCAGGTCATGATCTCAGGGTCCTGGGATGGAGCCCCACATCGGGCTCTCTGCTCAGTGGGGAGCCTGCCTCCCTTCCTCTCTGCCTACTTGTGATCTCTGTCAAATAAACAGGGTGGGGGGGGGGGGACACACACAATGCAAGAAAGTCAACCAAAATTAAAGCCCTCCATAAAAAGCAACTTGCTGGATCTATGCCCTCCTTAAAAACACTGGACATTAAGAGGTGTCAATGGTCAAACTACTAGCCAGCTCTTATTCATAACAGCAAAGTATTAGAAATCTATAATCCCAGCAAAGAATATATTTAAATTCTTAAAGAAATCAAAGTAAACTTACTCTTTCTCTTTGCATTCTTTTTCAACCTGAGTCAGGTAGTCCCACCGTGTGTTTTCTGCTTTCTTTCTACATAAGATAAGAACAGTATCTGTCTTGACCTGGAAGAAGAGCAAAGTACAACTTACAACACATGGAGATAAATAAGCATGATTATGTGGAAAACATTTATTCAGTCAAGTTACTATTATGTGTAGGACCTGTCGTAGATTGTAGTAGTACATTTACAAATAGGACTCATGAAAGAGAGCATAAACAAGTAAAACTTCAAATATATTTAAGACAAAAAGGGGTTAAAGGGGTTTGGAAGAGGAACTTCATTAGAAAAGGCCTCTGAGGTGAAACCTGAGCTGTGGCCCAAGATCCAGAGGGAAGGGCACAGCAAGAAGTAAGGCTATCAAAGGCCATAAAATGGGATAATTTTGGTGTGTCTAATTTTAAAAAAAGTGTGGTGGGAATTTGGTGACTGAAAGAAGAGAATAATACAATAAGAGTGATCAGAAACAGGCACAAATAAAAATAATATACAACTCTTTCAACAATGATCCATATAATTCCTAGGATTCTTTTGAGTATTTGTTCAACTCTGGGATTGATGGATAGAGAAGGAGCAGTGAGACACAAGCTAATTAACGTTATATTCTAATACTGCCTTTAAACTGCTACATAACAGTGTAAACACAGATGGCAGAATGGTACAATGGTACGTCTATGTACAGATGCATTAAACCTTACTGAAATAGAAAGGAGATTATCTGAGTTAGTGAAAAGTGTGAACAGTAGTTTAAAAAGCCATTTATTTTTATAGGTTTTACTACTTTTAGTTAGGCTAAGTGCTTAATTAAATCCCTTTATGTTATCAAAAATTCAGATAGTTTTCTGAGAATAGCTACCATTAACATAAGTACTTTATATATATTCCCGTTCAGTATATAATTTCAACTTTGTAAAATTAACTATTTCCGTTGTACAAATGCGGAAACTGAGGCTCAGAATGCTTAAGTGAGCTGCTAAAAAGTCACAACTAATAAGCGACAAAACTGACCTGAAAACTCAAGTCTCACTCTTAACCAATTTTGAAAGTTTATTCCCTTCTAGATTTTAATGAAATATTTTAATAATAATCTATTCTTATAAAGACAGGAGTTGAAATAAGGCCAGACCGTTATTATTTTAGGTTTCTCTCACACTGCTACTTAATTCTGCCATTACAGTGCAATCAAAGGCAAAGACAACACAAAAAGTGAGCCCTGGCATTGTTCCAGTAATACAGCCATCAGGCTACAGTTTGCTGATCCCTGTTACAGAGGATAAATTAATTCTAGTTCCTCTCAATTCTAAATCAACCAGGTTCAACTTAATGAGGTTTCACAACATAATGACAAAAAAAAAAAAAAAAGCAAACTTACTTTTTTTGAACTGCCGTCCACAGAGATGGGTTTTAAAAGATTGTTCACAATCATGGAGTAACTCTTCCCATTTAGATTCTTTACCAAAAGATCAAATGACCTATAATACAACAGTGAATACATTATCCCTGGCTCTATAAGACATGCTCTATAGCTCTTGTGGGAAAAAAGCCACAAGTTTTATTTCAGGATGTTCAAATGGCCATCCTTGGTGTTTTTAAGATTAGGCTCTTAAAGCAGGTGTAAAGGAGAACTCTAAATTTAAGCAGTTTTAGAAACTGCAAAGAAAACAGCCAGTAATAAAGCAACCTCTGACTTGGTGATCACTATTTCCCATTGCCAAGAACTCACCTCTCTGTGAAGTGCACCTGCACGTTCTCAGTGGGGACTTGATGAACTCCAGTTAAGGTAATGTAGATTTTCACAAACTTATCTGACTGATCCCATCCTAGTAACAAAAAAGGGACATGAATAAAGTCTCACACTAGCTCTAGAACAGCAAGTGCATATTGCTCCTGAGCCTGGAGAAAACTAAATTCTAGTAATAGAAACATGGGAAAAATTAAAATACAAGGAACTTTCTAGATGGAGAAATTGAGCTTCATAGCAGTTATATAATCTATCCAAAGTTAGGTATTAGCTTGTGGTAGAACTTCAATTCAAACCCAGGTTTCCTGAAAACAAAGCCTGTGGTTTTCTTATTCCTAAGAATAAGGAATATGATCATTACACATTAAGAGTACTTCATTTTACTAACACCACACACAAAAAGAAACTCAAAATGAATTTAAGACCAAAATGTGAGACTTGAAACCATAAACTCCTAGAAGACAACACAGACAATAGTGTCTCTGGCATTGGCCATAGTAACATCTTTCTAGGTGTGGCTCCTGAGGCAAGGAAAACAAGAGCAAAAGCAGTGCTAAAGCTAAAATAAAAAAGTTTCTGCATAAAAAAGGATCATCAGGGGCGTGCCTGGGTGGCTTAGTCCTTAAGCATCTGCCTTTAGCTCAGGTCATGGTCCCAAGGTCCTGGGATGAAGCCCTGTTCACCTGGAAGCCTGCTTCTCTCTCCCACTCCCCCTGCTTGTGTTTCCTCTGTCAAATAAATAAAATCTTTTAAAAAAATAAATGAAAAAAAAAAATCATCAATAAAACGAAGGTATTTGCAAATGATCTATGCAAAGTACAGAAAGAACTTGCATACAACTCCACAGCAAACCCCCAAACAATCCGATTAAAAAAGGCAGAGGACCTGAACAGACATTTCCCCAAAGATGACATTCAGGTAGCCAACAGACACATGAAGATACTCAACATCACTCATCATCAGGGAACTACCAACCAAAACTACAATGAGATGCCACCTTACCTGTCAGAATGGCTAGAATTAAAAAACAAACAAAAAAATCCCCAAAACATGAAATAACAGACTTGGGTATGGATGGATATGGAGAAAAAGGAACCTGTGTACACTGTTGGTGGGAATGTAAACTGCAACAGCCAGTGTGGAAAACAGGATGGAGGCTGCTCAGAAAATGTGAAACAGAAATACCATTATCATTTAGTAATTCCACTACCGGGTGTTTACTTGTGCAAAACAAAAACGTAACTTTAAAAGGTACATATATCCCTATTTTACTGCAGCATTATTTTTAAGAGCCAAAGGAGGGAAGCAACCTAAGTGTCCATGAATGGGTAAAGATGTAGTATATATGACAACGGAATTATTACTCAGCCATAAAAAAGAAAAGGACATCTTAACATCCACAACAGCAGGGATGGACCTAGAGAGTATTAATGCTAAGTGAAGTAAGTCAAATACCATATGATTTCATTTGTATGTTGAATCTAAAAAAAAAACAAAAGCAGAAACAGACCCATAAATACTGAGAACAAACCAGTGGTTGCGGGGGGTTAAGAGGAAGATCTAGGCACAGCGGTAAAGGGGAGGAAGTGGGAGGTACAGGTTTCTGGTTATGGAATGAATAAACTGGGAAGAATAAAAGGTACAGTGTAAGGAACAGAGACGATACTATAATAGCGTTGCACAGTGACACTTGCAGTGAGCACAGCCTAGCAGAGATGCTGATCACTGTGCTGTACACCTGAAATGAATGTCTCATTGTGGGTCTGATGAGGGAACAGAAGGCAAGCTGAGGACAACTTAGAAGCTGACACCGGGCAACAGCCCCCCCCCCTCCGCGCCCATGGGATATGTGACATTCCTCAGGCATTTTTGGCTGCCCTAAAGAAAAAATAGTAAACTTGTAGAGATCACAATCCTGCAAGACCTGAGTCTCCCTCAGTTTACAAATATCCTAGTGATTTACAAGGCTGTTGTTCTTACCAACAGCATAACTTCCAAAGACCCACAACTCAGTTCCAGAAACCCTAACATCATCTCTCCCCCGCCTCCCTAAAATTGAGGGAGGCTGAGGCAGAGGGAAATGTAAATAAAGTTAAATTTCTTCTAAACCTAAAGCTCACTGATAAAGGACGTGTCACAGCAGGAGTGTGACATTACTCCTGCTCCATTACTCTCCCAACTATTTTTACTGTTAATGCCTTACTAAAAGGAAAACCACTTTAACTTGGTATCGGCAAGGCCTCTGGTATCTTGTAGGACCTCTTTAGCATAGGAAAGTTCTTTCAAACCCTCCCTTTTTCCTTACCTCCCCAACTCCACAGTATATTCCAGCCACCCCTCACAAGCCCAGGGCCACAGCTCTTTCTGCCCACGGGTCCTGTCCCTGTGCTTTAATAAACCACCATTTTGCACCAAAGATGTCTCAAGAATTCTTTCATGTAGTCGGCTCCAGATTCCACCCTGCTGAACCTCACTTATATTCTAAAACTTCATCAGGTCAACTATACTCAAAAAAATTAAGAGCAGGGGCACCTGGGCGGCTCAGTCGTTAAGTGTCTGCCTTCAGCTCAGGTCATGATCCTGGGGTCATGGGATCGAGCCCCACATCAGGTTCCCTGCTCAGTCACTCCTCTGCTGTGTTCCCTCTCTTGCTGTATCCCTCTCTTGCTGTATCCCTCTCTGTCAAATAAATAAAATCTTAAAAAAAAAAAATAAGAGCAGCTCATTTTCTTTTTGTGAAAATTTTGTAGAATTCTCTACTGACGTAAATGTATTCTCTACTAAAGAAAATTCTCTATTAAAGTAGATGTAGGGGTGCCTGGGTGGCCCAGTGAGTTAAGCAGCTGCCTTGGGCTCAGGTCATGATCCCGGAGTGCTGGAATGGAGCTCCGCATCGGGCTCCCTGCTCAGTGGAGAGCCTGCTCCTCCCTCTCCCTGCTGTTCTGCCTACTTGTGCTATCTCTATCAAATAAATAAAAATCTTTAATATTAATTTTTTAAAAAGTAGATGTACTGTAGAATTCTCTACTAAACTGGATGTCTAAACATTCTCTAATTTCATAATGATTTCTACTTAAACAGTTCAAAGGCAATCACTACTTTCTCAATTCCCTCCACTAACACAGTAAAATATGGTCCAAATCACCCAAATCTAATCTGACGAACCTAGATGAATTCTGTCAACCAAAACACATACAAACTTCACATAAAGTGAATAAAAATGTTTATGTATTTGTTGTATATATAGGCTCTCTATATATCCCTGACTGTTCCTTAAGTTCCATAGAGTGCTACAGAAGAGAAATGTAGTGTTAATCCAAAAAGACATTCTAGAGGGTTCAGCAGACCTTCACCTAGTTTCTTCCCATTCACTGAGTTCATCTTCCACATTGAGAACAGTTTCTCCCTTAACACAAATCACGGTTGCTGGGTATATGCCATAATCCTACAAGCTCAGACCAGCTTCCTGTAGTCAGGTAAGTAAACAGCATAGCTCCTTATGGTACTATACTACATCTCTCTTTTAAAAGCTTTTGTTTTATGAAAGAGAGCACACAAGATGGGGGAGGGTCAGAGGGAGCAGCAGACCTCCAACTCTGGGATCATGATCTGAGCTGAAGGGAGTCACTTAACCAACAATGCCATCCAGGCACCCACTACACTACACCTCTTAAACACAACACACACTGCTTTTCCTTATGACAACAGGGAAAACACAAGCTGCCTCTCATGGTTCTAAGCATGTCCTCTGCGCACACAATCCCCTCCCTTTTTTTTTTTTTTTTTTAAAGATTTTATTTATTTATTTGAAAGACGGAGATCACAAGTAGGCAGAGAGGCAGGCAGAGAGAGAGAGAGAGAGAGGGAAGCAGGCTTCCTGCGGAGCAGGGAGCCCGATGCGGGGCTCGATCCCAGGACCCTGAGATCATGACCCGAGCCAAAGGCAGCAGCCCAAACCACTGAGCCACCCAGGCGCCCCCCCCCTCCCTTTTCTTGTACTCGCCAAACTCCCCCTTCAAACTCAAATGTGTTAAGTCTCCATTTCCTTCTTCAGTCTTTCATTTCAGGTTTCTGCTACATCAGCTGTATTCCCACAAAACTTCACACACCTCTATTTACTTTGTTCAAGCAAGTATTAAGCAGTTACTATGTGCTAGATACTGGGAGCAGAAAGAAAAACGACTGTCCCTCCCCTTAAGAGAGCTCATCAGATTCAAGCTGCACTGTTCCAAAATTATCTGAGAGAAAATGGTATCATTACATGTAATAGTATTAGTTGTATGTCTGTGTCCTAACCACACCATGAGCAAGGACTGGATCTTGGTCACTACTGTATATCCACAAGCCCAAGCACAACAGTGGCACAGATTGGGCACTCAAAAATGTTTCTCGAATTTGCCTAGATTCCTTTCCATAGATAATACTGGTGGATGTCTGGCAAAGTAAAATCCAAAACAGAATTAAAATAAAGAGCTGTGTTCCTTATATGTTCAACAATATTTCAGAATAGATTCATTCTTGTTGCTACTCGCACAGAATCATCTTGCTCTTGTTGACAGCTTTTAAATCTATTCTTTACTTTTTCATCTCCTCCAAAGTATCTTAATAAAGTAACAACAGGTCTTCTCTTTCAAACTACCAAAATCAAACACTGAGACTATTTCAGTATTAGTGGGTCACTACTCAGGAATAAGTTGCTGGCAGGCAAAAAGAGCTGGATGTAGGATAGGGAGTCATACCGTAATTACTGATTTTCACTGTATATCCTGTTGTAATGGGAGCAACCACAGCAGCTGGCTTTTCATTGTCAAGAAGTTCTGCTTTTCTCTGTGATTTCTGCTGCATCTTGTTCTTGATCTCTGTCTCAATCTTGGATTTTTCAGCTGTAAGGGCATCACGTACTCTTTTTCTAGAGGTCTTTTCCAGCAACACCTTTACCTCTTCTAGATCTTTCTGTAGCTGTGTTAAAACAGAAGATAAGTTAGTTATGATAAATAAAACAGCTGGATATTGTGCCTATTGATCATTCAGTTTACTGAAGAGTTAAGAATTAAGAGATTCATTTAAATTTTCTAGGGTTGGATTGCAACCTGAAATTCTTTTCTCCAGCCCAATAAACTGTAAATAACTGAAGCTTCCTATTTTTTTTAAAGGAAAACTTATAGTAATGTAATTAATCAAGCTTAAATTTTCCAGTTTGTTTGTTGTTATAAGCCTGTTTTAAAACACGTTATTTACAAAATACTGTTGTGATTCATAAAGTTCAATGAAAGAATCTCAAAAAAAATTTATGGGTTTCCTTATGACATCTGTTCATAGTCATCAGGTATTAGGAATTTTAAAAATCTTAAAGTAAAACCAATGAGCAAATACACAATGAACAAGGTGAAATGCTACAGCAACTTTACAGAGACAGTCTACTTTCTATGGTGGTTTCTCACTGGTTCCTACCCCAAATACTACAAATAAAAAAGCTTACGCTTTTTAAAAGATTAAAAAAACAGAGACATATTTCTGATTTTAAGAAAAAGTCTTGTTCTCAATCTCCAGGTTAACATTGCACTCAAAAGTCTGGGTCTTAGTTGCCCCGTAGAAGAGAAAAACCTAGACAAACAACCCAAATGGCGGCACAGTCCTGGATCACTGAAAAAAACCACCGGTTCTTTTCTCCTCTTGCCAATATATTGCTTACCAGGTGTCTATTTCTACTTGCTAGAGAGATGACCAACATTTTTTGAAGTTCAAGAGTTAAAGACACTATGAGATAATCAGCTTAAAAATCTTTTCTCCAGGGGCACCTGGGTGGCTCAGTGGGTTAAGCCTCTGCCTTCGGCTCAGGTCATGATCTCAGGGTCCTGGGGTCGAGTCCCGCATCGGGCTCTCTGCTCAGCAGGGAGCCTGCTTCCCCTCTCTCTCTCTGTCTGCCTCTCCGTCTACTTGTGATTTCTCTCTATCAAATAAATAAATAAAATCTTTAGGAAAAAAAAAAATCTTTTCTCCATTATCTTCTGACATACTGCAAATACATAAGATCCTTACAAACAAGGGTTTCATTTTTCAAAAATAACTTTACATTCTGGCTTGGTAATAGTAATACGACATTATATAGCCTCAGAGCATATAAAAAACCTCAATATAAAAATATTCACATTTGATAACGCAGTATAATGTCCAAGTAGAATTCTGAAGTCTTTGTTTTGTAAGTCTTACAAAATGTAATAACAGAAAAACCATCACTTTTCACCCTAAGTCTTTTATTATCTCATTTAACTCTGATGCCCTTATTTCACTTACCTGTAACTATGAGGATGGTAAATACAAAGTCCAACTGTGGCAGTCTCCTGTCTTATCTACTCCTCTAACCCCCCAAAACTCACATTGCTAAAACAAAAAATCCTGCAATTTCATCTTCTGAGCACAGAACTAAGATGCTTTCATTCAACGCAGTATCTTATCATGACCTAAAAATTCACACTGATTTTACTATCAACATGATAAAAACCTTGAAATGTAAAATCGGTATATCTGTTCCTGAATAAGGATTCAGTTAACAAAACAACAACAAAACAGAAAATATATCAAGTCTTAACATGTTATATTTCTTGACTGGCAAGGAATCCTTTCTCTAGCAGGCTTCTTAAACTCTGAGAATTAAGCAGGGGATCCTCAAGCCCTCTTTCCAGCCAGTTTTGAAAAGGAAAGGAGTCACTGCAAGTCTGAAGCAACCTACCAATAGGCCTGTTTTTAATTCCACAGTTCTGTTATTTGCAGACCCGAAACCAGTAAAATCGATCCCTTTGGAACTTTTCCAGCACACAGGAGTTTCTCATCTAATTTACCTTGGCATTCATTTGTTCTCCTTATGCAAAATCTCAATCCCTTTTATCCCCACCCATTAACACATTCAAGCTTTATCTTACCTATTTGTGAGTTCACCAGGAAGCATTAAAACCAAAGTGCTCAAAATAAGCAAAGGACTTGAACACAGCCATCAAGCACAAGAAAAGATGCTCAACATCCCCAACAGAATGCCACTTCACACCCACTAAAACATCCACAAAACCACCCCCTAATATAACAGGTGTTAAGAGGGTGGGCCGATATTGGTACCCAACTTGTGGGAATGTAAACTGCTGCAGCCACTTTGAAAAGAGTTCCCATGCTCCTACAAGTCCACTCGTGGGTATATACTTCACAGAACTGAAAATACATGTCCACATAAGGAGTGGTACACAGTATTCACAGCAGTACAGTTCCTAATAGCCAAAAATCGATCGTCCAAATGTCCGTCAACTGGTTAAGGAGAAACAAAATGTGGCATATCCATATAATGGAACATTATTTGGACATAAAAAGAAACACATGCCACACTGTGGATGAACTAGAGATTCTGTTAAGTGAAAAAAGCCAAAAGCAAAATGCCATATTCTGTAAGATTCCATTTATATGAAATGTCCAGAACTGGCAAATCCATAGAGACAAAGTAATTAGTGGCAGCCTCAGGGAGGGGGAAGTAGGAAGAGACTGCTTGACAGACAGACAGACACTTAATACTTTTCTTTTGGGGACAGAATGATAAAAATGTGGAATTATACAGTAGTGATAGTGATGCAACACTGAATGTACTAAAAATACACTTTAAAAAACCGTTAAGCAATGCATTTTATATCAAAGAAAAACAAACCCTGAAGTGTCCCTAATGTGTATTTTTTCAAGTACGTCAAGCGAGAAAAATCCCTTATGTTGCAGAGGTCTAATAACTGAGCTGTCCACGTGTGTAACTGTAAAGTCACTGCAGAGACCGTTTCCTCAGGGCACATGGAAACCAAGGCGTATTTCTGTGAACACGTTAACATAAACCGGGGGCAAGGTATCCAGTATAATACACACACACATTTTCTTCATTTAAAGATGTTTACCAAACCAAGTTTGAGATTTCTCCAACTTGTTCATATTGAGAAAAACATTTTCAGAAAACAAATCTATTAATAATCAACACTTTCCTGTGAATAATAGTATCATGTAGTGACACCCTACTGAGGCCAGGAAAGAGCAAATCAAATATTATTATTCCCATTTGGTAACTGTTCAAGCTAATAAACCTTCAAAAAAGTTAAGCCGCCCCGTACAGAGTTCACAGAGCTTGAGAGAGAGAAAGGCTATTTCCCACCGATAGTTACAACTTTCCAACTCCTTTATTTTTAAAACGCATACAGCACATTGCTGCCTGACACGCACTCTTTTCAACACTTAGGACTACTCGCGGGTCACTCTGAAATGGACACTACTGCGGCACCGAGACGCGCCACAACTCGCCCAAAGGAACCCCGCTGCTCATATGCGTTGAGAAAACAGCACTAGAAGTCAAGTGCCGGGGGCCGACTTCTCACCCGACCCTCGGTTTCTGCAACCTGCCTGAAGGAACCTTCACGTCCCCGGCTCGTTTTGCGCGAGCGGACGGAGCCTGAGGAAAACGTGAAGGTGACCAGCTCGCCAAGGTCCACCGCAGGCACTACCTGCAGCCGGGGACCGCGACACAGCCCGGATCACCCTGCCCGCGGGCACGAATCGCCCGCAAGGCCGGGGCAGAGCGTCGGGTGTCCATCGGCAACTTTCCCGGGGCCACAGAGGCCGGACGCCGGAAGCCCGCAGAGGCCGCTGCAGGCGGGCGGCGGAGGCGAAGCTCGGGGACCCGGCGACACCGCAGGGAGCCTGGGAGGCGGCCGCCGGGCACCTCAGCTCGGGAACCAGGGCCGAGGGCGGGGGGCGGGAGCGAGTTCCGAGCGACAGCGCTCGACACACCGCGCGGTCGAGTGGGAAGATGAAGCCGTACCCTTACCTCTTCCAACGCTGAAGCCATGGTCGGGCTGATCAAGCAAGGCCCGAGCTGCAGACGCGCAGGGGAGAGAACAGGAAACACCACACCGAACGCGCTTTCCCGGACGCCGGCCCCACCCGCACGAGTCGCAGCACCCCAAGCCTGCGCGCTCACCAGACACGGCGCGAGACCCGGCCCGCCTCCCGCACGCGGCGCCTCTGGAACCTTCGCGAGTCCGTCGCCGCCGCACCGCCCCCAAACCCGCGCGCGCGCGCGCCGCCCGTCTCGCTTAGCTCCGCCCCGCCGAACCTCGCCCCACCTCTTAGACCGAGCCTCCTAGCAACGCTCAACTCTCGCGAGCAAACCAACAGCCTGAGAAGAGTAACGCCTCTTCCTCTCTGCCCGGGCAACTGTACGTATTATACCTTGACCTCGCGTGTCCCGGCTGCGCAGTCGCAGCTCAGAACCGCTCGTTGACGTACTTTAACCCAACCCCGGAAATAACGTACCGGTCTTCGGGATCGAAATCGGAAGTTGACTAGAAAGTCAGCTGATTCCTTCCCTTCTCGGGCACCGGGTTGGCTAGGCAGCCATCTTGTCCGAGGTTAATTTGTGAGCGTCTGTGAGAAAAGGACCAAAAAGGGGGACAAGGGGCAGCATTTTTATGTTGAAACAGAAAAGAATGAAGACGTTTAGCGTAGAGGACCCTGAAGGGAATAGTTCGGCTTCAGTGGGTTATGACCCTCTGGAGTCATCATCACGATTTAACAACTGCGATGTGGTGGCGTCATCACCTAGCGCTACCAGAGGTGAGGTTGCTCTGGCCACGTGACGGGACCCAGTAGAGCAGCCAAGGGTTAAAGAGGCTAACGCCAGACGCCCCCACCAGTCTTCCGCCGCAGTTGTGGCCCCGCCTTTTTTTGTTGACTTTAGAAGTGGTGAAACGGTACTTCCGAAACCTTCACCGAACATTCTGCAACTCTCTAGTTCTAACCCCGGTTTGAATTGGATTTAACTGAGGCTGTTAACCAGAGAAAATGTAGGCCGAGTTTTTCGGGGATTACATTATGTTCCTCCTCTTTTCATATTATTTTAGCTTTTGGCAGCCATAAAACGTTCGCAGCAGGGCTGGGAACAAACAGTAACCTCTGAGAAGTCAAATAACCCTCACTCAGCTTTGTATATCGTCCGTGGTAGCGATTAGAATCAAGTCTGAGAAGGAAAAAGCTACTAGAAAAGTGCAGGCTGGCCATTATAGTGAAGACTCTGGAATGTGGTACCAAAATAGACAAATTACAGTTACTTAAAATTTGCCTGAATCTCACAGACCTGACGTTAAGGGAAAGAAGCCAGCTAGAAGAGTTTATGTCGCTTGGTTTTGTTTAAATGAAGTCTAAAACCAACAAAAGTCGTTAGTTACGGTGTTAAAAATCAGAGGATAATCTTCCCTACGATAGGGAGGTCAATGACAGAACCACGAGGAGGCATTTGAGGTTTATATAATGTCCTGTTTACGGGTATGTTCCCTTTGTAGAAATTTCACGGAGGTATAAACTGGAGTGCAATCTTTTTGTAGGTTACACGAGTAGGCGGGAATTTTTCCGAGGAAGTGAAATGTTACACTGAAATTGTCAGAATTGATAGAATTAACTCCTGAGATCAGTGCATTTGTTGTATGTTAGTTATTAATGTTTTTTGAAAAAAAGTGTCCAGTTAAGGCCTGTAATTATTTATATTTAATTAAATAGGAATGAAGAGCCCATTACACTGCGTGAAAGCTTGACCTAATGCAGTGATTTTTTTCATTTGCTTGATATGCACCTGGGGCAACTCTGCCTACCTACCACCTGATAGCCTAAATAGAAGATTTTATTATCTATTTGTTTGTTTATATTGCTGGTCTTTTTTTTTTTTTTTTTAACCTTTAAATTCAAGTTGGTTAACATACACGGTAGTATTGGTTTCAGGAGTAAAATTTTGTGATTCATCACTTACATATAGCACCCAGTACTCATACCAACAAGTGCCCTTCTTAATGCCCATCACCCATTTTATGCCATCCTGTAAACCTGGGTTCATTCTTTATAGTTAAGAGTCTCTTAGGGGTTGTGTCCCTATTTTTATCTCATTTTCTCTACCTTCCCCTGTGTTCATATTTTGTTTCTTAAGTTCCATACATAACTGAAATCATATGGTATTTGTCTTTATTTCGCTTAGCATAATATATTCTAGTTCCAGCCACATTGTTGCAAATGACAAGATTCCATTCTTTTTGATGCCTGTGTAATATTCCGTTGTATATATGAACCACATCTTTATCCATTCATCAGTCGATGGACATCTAGGCTCTTTTCATAGTTTGGCTGTTGTAGACATTGCTGCTGTAAACATTGGAGTACATGTGCCCTTCACATCAGCATTTTTGGTATCTTTTGGGTAAATATCTAGTAGTGCAGTTACTTGGTCATAGGGTAGTTCTATTTTTTTTTTAAGTCTTTTTTTTTTTAAGATTTTATTTATTTATTTGACAGAGAGAAATCACAAGTAGACAGAGAGGCAGGCAGAGAGAGAGAGAGAGAGGGAAGCAGGCTCCCTGAGCTGAGCAGAGAGCCCGATGCGGGACTCGATCCCAGGACCCTGAGATCATGACCTGAGCCGAAGGCAGCGGCTTAACCCACTGAGCCACCCAGGCGCCCCAGGGTAGTTCTATTTTTAACAAAAGTTAGAAGATTTTTAAATACCATCTATTGCCCAAATCATTGTCTTCAGCAACACATCTCCTTGGAGCTCCAGACTCTGTTTCTGCTTGGATGTCTGAGAAGTACCCCAAATTTAGCTTATCTGAAAACATAAACAAAACCAACCCCCCCACACACACACCCGAAATCTCCTCCCAATCTTCTTTATACCCCAAATCAGTTTCTCCAATTATTCTCTAGCTCTGTGAATGGTTACCTCCTGCTCCTAATTGCTCAGGCCAAGGAATCATACTTGAGTCTTCACTCTCTGGTCCTAACTCCCATCCTGTAGCAAGACTTACTGGCCTTATCTACAAAATATGTGGACAATCAGACCACTTCTCACAACCTCCACTGCTACCACTGAAGACCAAGCCATAATTATTTTATCTGGATTTTTAGCCTCTTAACTGGTTTCTTCCCCACCCATCACCACCACAGATAGTTTTCCACAGAGCAGCCAGAGTAATCTTTTCAAATCATTATATCCCTTTGGTAAAAACCTCCCAATAGCTTCCTGTTGGGCTTATTAGACTTAGTACAAACTCCTTACCATGACCTACAGTATACTACGTGACCTGATCTTACCTTTATGAGTATTATGTCTCATCTCACAGAACTCTTCTCACTGCTCCCCTCCTTTCTGGTTAGGGTTAGGGCATATTGCCCTTGAATCCACGGAGTTTGTCCTCACCTCGAAGTCTGTACTCTGCTTTTCTCTCTGGAATGCTCTTCTTCCAGAACATCACATAGATCATGTCTTCACTGAGTTCTCTGAAAAGTAACTCAAAAGGGCTGTTCTTGGCTATATTGGTTAGGTTTCAATCAGAGAAGCAGAATCAGTAGCAGATACTTATTGCCAGGAATTAACTTATGCAATTGTTGGAACTGGCTAAGCAAGTCCAAAATTCATAGGCCACACAAGCAAGAACAGATTCTAGGCAGACCCCCTGAGAACATGTTGAAGCTTTCTTCCACAGAAGCCAGGGAGGGAAGAATTCCATTCTTCTCTCAAGTAAATAACAGCCCAGCATTAAGGCCTTCCAACTGATTCAATTAGCCCCACCCAGTTTATCCCAGATAATCTCCCTTACTCAAAGCTAACTGATTAAGATTTTAAATTACTATGTGCAAAATACTCACACAGCAACACTTAGTATTTGGCTGAATGGAGTGGGAGGGGGAGTGTAGGCTAGCCAAGTTTACATATCAGAAATCATCCCATCAACCTCATCACCACCACTCACCATTTCCACCCTCTTACCCTGTTTTTCTTCATAGTACTTATTACTACCTGCAATTTATTAGTCTTGCCAACTACAACAGTCATTCTCAGTTGGGGAGCAATGGTAGACATTTTGCTTACCCCCCCCCACATCTGGCAACATGGAGACATTTTTGATTGTCAAAAGTGGGGAAATACTACTTATCTAGTGGGGCGGGCTCAGGGATGCTACTAAATATCCTACAGTATGCATGATAGCCCCCCAAAGAAATTACTCTTTGTCCCAAAATGTCAGTATTTCTCTGAGTTTGAGAAAAATTCTGTGCTAAAGTTAAAACTTCACAGAGTAAGGATCTTCTTGTTCACCTCATTTTGAGCACTAAGAAGAGAGACTGGCACAATAGGCAGTCAGTAAATTTGCTTGAATTAATTAGACCTGGTAATCTGTATTTTATTCTTGTTTTTGTCATTTAAATACTATAATTTCTATTTGATGAGCCTGTGCTAAAGCCTGAACTTCCTTGCAATTTTTCCTTACAAGTAAACTTTTAAAAGATTTTGTTCTGTCTCCCTTTGACAGTTATTAAAAGTTCTATTACAGTAGACTTTCAAAAAGCTGAAATCAAGAATCCCATGCAAATTTAAAAGGAACATGATAAATATTTTATTCAACTCAGTTAATGAGGGAACCAATAAGATATTAACATTGTTATCAAAGTGTGTTTGCAGTGTTTGCATAATGGATCCTTAGAGGTAATTTATTTCTATTTTTTAAAAGATTTTGAGAGAGAGTTGGGGGGAGGGACAGAGGGAGAGAATCTCAAGCAGATTCCCCGCTGAACATGGAGCTGATGCAGGGCTCAATCTCACAACCCAGAGACTGTGACCTGAATAGAAACCAAAAGTTGGACTGAGCCACCCAGGCGCTCCAAGGCACTGCAATAATGGAATGTTAGTGTAAGGTTGCAAAGTTGGATACAAACTGGCTGATATCTGACAGGGTAATCAGCCATATATTACCTTTGGAGTATCCAGTCCACTGAAGAGAGAAAAGTAGGGATTTGCATTCCTTCTGGACATAAATCTACAATCTAACATGTAACTTCACTAAGTCTAGGAACTTCAGTAGTGAAAAGTGACTTTCATTTACTGTTCATGTTAAGAACACTCATAATTTCTAACTATCAAGTCAGTAGATAGTT
The DNA here is from genome assembly GCF_964662115.1 of Mustela nivalis. Lineage (NCBI taxonomy): Eukaryota > Metazoa > Chordata > Mammalia > Carnivora > Mustelidae > Mustela > Mustela nivalis. The sequence goes on from NC_139035.1 coordinate 27,084,145, forward strand.
TCTGGATAATTTTGCTGTTCTACATTTTATGTAACATTTCTAATTTTTTAAACCACCACATGGGCCAGGGGTGCCGGGCTGGCTCAGCTGGAAGAGCATGCAACTCTTGATCTCGGGGTCGTGAATTTGAGCCCCATGTTGGGTATAGAGATGACCAAAATACAAACAAAACTACAAAAATTAAAAAAAAATACCACATGTGCCAAACAAAAGAGGTCTGTGGTTTGAACTACAAACTGTAATTCTACAATGTCTGTTTAATATTCCTAATACATGTTGAATTCTAAGAGGAGCTGACTCATCTCTTGGATTTCACTCAGGTTCCATGGACTCCCAGAACAAAATGCAAATTGGGATTCTCTGCACTCTGCCTCCACTTTTGAGAACCTTTCTGGAGTTCGGCTTAAATTATGCTAGCACCCACTGTGCTGTACTTTGAAAGACTTGCAGCAACTACCTCACCCAGGATTAGCCAGTTTGGTTTCCATGAGACTTTGGAATTGGGACACAAGATGCTAGTCCATCTCTGCTGATCACTTGAAGAGAAAATGTGAACTTGCTAGGTGTGCACTTAGAAGCAGGAAAACTTGTTTTCAGAGGGAGCAGCAGCAGCAGCTGATAAGCATTACCTGGCAAGATGAGCAGAAGCATGCCTGAAAACGGTGGCTTCGGTTCCTGATGGCATTCCAATCCTCATCCCAGTGCCTCTTCAAGCCCAACTGTTTGGCCTTTTTGAGACGAATACACCTATTCCTTTTAATTAGTTGTCCTATTACTATTAAACTAGCTGTGAGGGTGTCTGTTCCATGCAATGAAGGAATCTCTAGAGAGAGAAGAGGGCCCTCATCAGTGCTGCTGTGCACAGGATCTTTCTGGCAAGGTAAAGCCTGCAGCAAACTCCTGCCACCTTGGTTCTTTCTAAATGGACCAGAGTCTAGGGTCTCTTAAGAAGTGTTACAGAGGGGCGGTGGGTGGCTCAGTGGGTTATAGCCTCTGCCTTCAGCTCAGGTCATGATCTCAGGGTCCTGGAATCGAGCCCCGCATCGGGCTCTCTGCTCAGCGGGGAGCCTGCTTCCCCCCGCCCCTCTCTCTGCCTGCGTCTCTGCCTACTTGTGATCTCTGTCAAATAAATAAATAAAATCTTTTTTTAAAAAACATGTTACATAAACATTGGGTTCAGATGTTTATAAAGTCAACTAGAAACAAATAAAAAAGAGGTATATGAACTTGAGAATCAATGTTTACTACTGCTTAATGGGGCCAAAGGGGCAACACAAAGCACTGAAAACATCACTGACTCACAAAAACAACCTTCTTGGTTGAATCTGTTTATTTCACAAGGCTTCATTCACACATGAAAACAAGATACTAATCCAAGTTCATAACTGTTATAAAAGTAAACATTTGTTGGGACAATGTACAATAAATTGCACTTTTCTTAACAAGCAGTACATTTACACTGATAGCATGTACTATACATAATACATGGAATTATGGAAACATCTAATTGGTCAGTGTTTACAGAGGCTGATTCCTCATGTTTCTTTTGTAGTCAGCACTGTTTGAGCCAATCAATTCCTTTGTTCTAGAACCTGTTTTCATTAGAGAAGTCATGGACAAAATTAGAATTCCTAAAAATAAACGGTATAGAATTTCTACTACCTCCTCAGCAAGGGAAAGGTAGGAGTTGAAAGAAAGGAAGTGATGCTGATTGAGAAACTTCTCCCTTCATTTGAACTGAGGATCCATACATTATGCAAAATACCAAAAATGGACAAATTGATGCAAAAGGCTATTGGGTCATCTTGGATTCTGGGACCATCTCTAGCTTTGTTCTTGTGCTTTCATGACACCAGAGTCTTAATGCATTTGTATACTTATAATTAAGTTGCCTATATTTTATTCCATATATAATATATAGTTATTAAAATCACATTTTAATGGAAGATTTTACATAGTAACTTCCTGTCAATGAAAAAAGAATGTAACTTAAAATGTTTATGTTCTACTGAATGATTCTTTTTTAAGTTTTCAGAACACTACCAATGATAAACCAAAGATGGAGATGGGAAGAATGGGACACGTTGATGAAGATATTTTTATAACTGGTAACAAATTCCTCTGGAAATAAACCTGACATGTAGTCTTTTAGATGGAAGCTAGGAAGGGGACACCTGACAGCTGACTGGAGTCACTGAGCCACTTGTAAACATCTGCTTTTTTCGTTAAAACTCATGATCATCATTGGGGAGGTGCAGCCCATGTGGAAGGATTCATTTTGGCCACTTCTGAGAGAGAAGGAAATTCCTAAAATGAAGGGCTTTGCCTGTGTTACACGGAAGTCACTAGAAGAGAGGAAGGCTGTTCTGGAGCAGTTCTAGTTCAGTGTAGCAACAGCATGGCGACCAGTGGGGAAAAACAGTTTTATATCTGGGAGTAAAAAACATAGGCCACTGAACTCTCATTTGGCCACATGTGTATTCACTGGCTTGGTGGCTGCCCATACAAAGAGGCAGGGATTGTGTCTGTAAAATTCTACCAGTCATGCACACACGCAAGTCAAACAGTATTCAAACGACAGCATTCATCCATTCATTTTCTTGTCATTGAAGCAAGAAAATCAGGTATTTAAGAGTTTGAGTATTTTTAAAGAGTAAGTTGTACAACAGAATCCTCTTGCTAAGTAATTAAAAGTATTCTTTCCCAGAGGAAGAAAAAAAAAAAAAAAACCAAGGTATCTAATTTTTTGAAAGTTCCCTTTTCCCTTCAAGGGATCCTGAAATCAGACAACTGCCTTAGCAGAATCATGAGTGGGCTGGCTGATTTCAGCTAAAGAAAACTCAACCCCTTACCTCAGTTACCTGAGCAGGCCTCATTCTCAGTAACTGATCACTCTTTTTAGGATCTTTCATGCCCTAAACTGTGCATTCTCTTGTTTTTCTCCCTTTCACTGGGAAATAAAGCCACTAGTTATTAACTGGAAAATATTTTAAGAAAATGGAGTAGCGGTTTGAGAAAAATAAATATTAATGCACAGTACAAAAGGATGAAAAATTGGGGGGTGGGAAACAAGATAAATTTTAGTATTAACTATCCCAACATTTAGTACAAAGATTGCTTTTGTACTTTGGAAATTTAAGAAAGCCAACGAAGAAATTATGAACTGAATAGCTGGGAGAGGGAAAGAGAGAGTGGTTGTATGGAAGGAGAGGCCAGAGGCCTCTATGACATTCCCTTAGTGTTCCTGATAGGCACCCATTCACAGAGCATTAGGTAACTGGGAATTTCTTTGCATTAAACTGTATGTAATTAAATATAACCAAATTGTGCCATGGCTCAGGGTGTGAAGCCAGCAAACATAATGCACTGCAAAATTCAACTGGTTATTTTTTTTTTTCAGCTTCAAACAATGTGTTAAACAAGAGTCTCAAGATATAAAAGCTAATGAACTGAAGTATCAAATTGAAATTCACTCCTTTCATTTATTCTGCAGAATTTAATGAGAAGAGAAATCATCACTCTTCAGAATGCTGCAAGTGTTGGATTTCTGGAGGAATGTTTTATATAACATATCCTAGGAAAAGATGAAAAATACTCTAGAATATTTGGAAATTTCCTAGATATCTGGGCTGATTGATGTCTTTCTAAAAGAAATTCAAGAGAAGAGTAGTATTTTTCAAATATATTTCAAAATAAGTGAAATTAAAACTAACAGTTCTTTATTGTTTGAGTTTTCAAACAATACAGGGGAAAGGACACGTGGCTGGGCTGGTGCTATTCCAACATGTTGAATGAATAAACACATCATAAACCAAATTCCAAATTTTCTTCCTTTCTATCTAGTATTGCAACTGACCCAAAGGCATTGCAGTGAGGAACGGTATGGTACCAATACACATAACTAAGAATGATATGAAACTGGAGAAGAAAGAAAAAAATCTATAGATTGCCATTAAAATCTTCTGAAAGAGTTAAGAGAAAACGTAAAAGATTATATACTTGGAATGTATGTACCTGGTGATTTTGTTTAAAGAAAAAAATGTAAGGGGCTCTGGAACTGAGCCTGGCAGACAGGTGAGGACGGGACTTCCAGCCATTCCATTTCTCCCTCAACTGCCACATAAGGAAAATTATGCAATTCAGGCATTCTGTGGAATGTGCTGATTTTTGAAAGTTAAAAAGAGCTCTGTACAGTAAAACTATGAGATTCACACAACACAAAAGAACATCTTTAACTGAGCTGGCCATTTGATAAGGCAACTTGTACAAGGCTTCTTGTAATCAAAGCATAAAGTACCAGTAAAGCTAAAAAATTATGCTAAATGACTTACAGAAATAAGTACCAAGATGCAATTTTCTAGCCATTATATTTTACAACAACAAAAAAAGATTACCTTTTCTAAATCACCAAGTAGAGAACATCAGCGTCAACACAGACACTCAGAATGCTGGATTATTTTCCTTTTTGGTACAAGGAAATGAATATTATAATGAAAGACATCAGGACAAAACACAATTCTGTAAGAAAAGTATCTGATAAATATAATAAAGGATAACATCCATTATCAGTTTTATGGGTTGTAGATGATTTAATAAACACCAATGAAGAGAACTTAATTTAGAGTTTAATGATCATTTTGGAGGAAGGTTATCTACTATGAGCAACTTAATAGTGCATGCTCCTGGAGTTGAGATGGCTCTTATTTAATCTGTACTTCCAAGAATGTGTAACTTTTCATTGCAACATATGGCACAATGAGAATCACTCTGGCTACAGAGTTTAAGATCCTTTGCAAAGAATATGTTCAACAATGAAGGGAAGGATGAGTATCAATAAATGTTATTGTACATCGCTGATGGTGGTTTGGTTGGCATAAAAGGACCAAAGCCTCCAAACTAGTTTAGAAAATGGGAAAATTAGTTTTGCTGTTACCAAAGAATTTCCTGCAAGGACTATATATATATAAAAGTTGGTGGAAATAGTTTTCTTTTTTCCAATTATATGTTAAATATATGTTCAATTCAAAGACTTCAATTATATGTTAAATATAATTTAAAAAAAAACTTTTTCCACCAACTTTTAAACAATAGCTTTACCTTTCCATGAGATAAGTATTTCTCTAAAGATTTTATATTCAGTCAAAAATGTTACCAATGCATTTGCATCTCTTCATCTGGGGCACCAAGGGCACATTTTTAGGGAGATACAGAAATAGTTCAAGTTGTCTAACAATAAACTAAGATGAAGTGAAACTGACCTTAATTTTCCATTTTGTAACTTTAAAAAGGTAGAATATATTAGTGTTTACTTAGCAAATATATGTCAACCTTAAATGACATACTCTGTCCCTGGTTCTCTATGTCCCTATTTCATTTGAAGCATATTGGCTGAACCTGGGTCTCTCTGGGCTTTTCCAGTAAAGGTTCCCGAATGCTGCAACTCACAGTAGCCACCTCTGACTTCAAGTCTGCTGGAAGTCACAACTGTGTTCAGACTTAGGAATCAGCAATTCACATGTGGAGTTTCTCAAAAGGACCTGTTGGAATACTAGGGCCGAATGATTTATCTTATCCTGCATTTATCAAAATTTCTGTTCCTTTCCTCTAGGTTATTTTCTCAATAGTCTATCTTATTCCATGGTTCTTGGCACTTCACTTCCAGATATACGCAACAGAAAATGAAAATAAACTCTTTCTTTTTGGGAGGACTGTTCAATCCCAGGTTTATTCTTTGGACAGGATTATTGTTTTCCAGGGAGTCACTTTCAGGAAGAAACCTGACAGTCGTCATAAATGGTCCCACAGTGTGCTTTATCTGAATAAATCCTGAAAAGATAAGAGGTTTAGATTTCAATCTTTTTTTCTTTTTTTTTCCTTTTTTTCTTTTTTCTTTTCTTTTCTTTTTTTTTTTTTTTTTTTTTTTTTTTGCTGTGATGAATATCCTATCACTTCAACCTTGGAATAAAAGACATCTCCATTTTTATGTAAGATAAAAGTAATTATGAATAATTAGTTCTAAATTAAAAGCATTTAGTTCTGAATTACTTATTCCCAACTAAACATCAGGCATATGAAATAATGGGTAATACTATGGTGGAACGGAACTTGGTCTTCCATGAGAAGCTCGAAAGCAGGAATTCAACATAACTCAGGTCAGTTTAAATAACATCCCTTTGCAAAGAGTCAAACGAGAACAAGTGAGAGCTACTGAGAGATCCTGGCTTGCTTTCTGGCCTCCTCTACTTTCCTGCAAAGGGATACCGGGAGATTCCTCCTGGGTCTCTGTCCCTTTGATCGTTGTGCTCTTGTGCTTTGGGGAGGCTGGAACTATGTGCTCTCCTTGGGTGGCTGGGTGGCGGGCGGTGGCTGCAGTGGCTGGGTGCCCGTGGCCGTTTTGATAGAGTTCAGGGTTTTGCTAAACCAAGAGTTTTTTGCAGCTTGGATTTCATTCATAAGCGCTCCTCTCTGATGTTCCAGTTCCTGATTAAGAAAAGAAAATCATCTGAATTATGTGTTTTCTCTCTGCCCCAAAACCCCCAAAGTATAGTTTTATGGAATCCCCAGCTCTGTATAGCTGCAGCTGTCCTCCCACAAAACTCATTAGAGATTTTAACTGGCTTCTTAGTGCAATGTTTTTGGTCCAAATTTAGGTTTAGGTTACAACATGTTTGAAACAACAAATATATGGATGGACAGAACTTCTGCTGATGTTGTAAGCATGACTGAATTCTAGTTCCAAACACATGGCCTTCACCCCAAGAACATCCCGGGCCAGCACAGAAACCATTCAGGGTCACTAGAGGGGCCATGGTTAGAGTCATGGCGGGTTATAGCGGTAGGCAAGGACTTTGGGAGAAGGGAAAAGGGGAATAGTCCATCAGAAACCAGGACTATTTTCCTAATTATGTTATCTTCACATATGGGCAGAGATTTTTGAGGAAAGGGATTTGGTCAAGTCAAGTAAAGATGAAGGAGAAAAAGCTCCCAAAGCAAAGAATGGGTGTCAGCCAATGTCCACCTGTTAGGAGGACAACAGAGAAGGTCTGGCCCTTCATTTTCAGAATCAGCTACCACAGCAGCTGAAGTTCGATGAGAAGGGACCTTGGCAACAGAAATCTCAGGATAAGCTAAAAAAGCATATGCTTAAGTTCTCGTAGGATATTTTAATTATTATGCTTTTATTTAAAACTATGTGTTTATGTCACTGTTTAAAAATAATGATGTAGGGGCACCTGGGTGGCTCAGTGTGTTAAGCCTCTGCCTTTGGCTCAGGTCATGATCTCAGGGTCCTGGGATTGAGCCCTGCATTGGGCTCTCTGCTCAGCGGGAAGCCTGCTTCTCCCTCTCCTGCTTCCCCTGCTTGTGCTCCCTCTCTCGCTGTGTCTCTCCTCTGTCAACTGAATAAATTAAATCTTAAAAATAATTTTTTAAAATGATGTAAAATGTGACTCTGGAGGACACATTTGTGGGCAAAAAATGTGTTCATCATATGTGGAAACCTCTTCAGATGCCGAGCTGGATGGATGGAGCCAAAGGACGAGAACGTGTCCTATAGCATGGACCGCCTCCCTCCTCCGGTCACCGACCTGGATTTTGCACTTGGCCTCCACCAGCTGCAGCTTGGTCTGCGCCAACTCCAGCTCCATCTCCCTCAGCTGCTTCTTCAGGTTGTCCTTCTCGTCATCCAGGTCCACCCCCTGCTCCTCCCTGCTGACGGCTGCCGGCTTCAAGGCCCCCTCTTTGCTGAAAATGTCACTGCAGTGTTTACAGGCCATCATTTTACCCTGAAATAGCCAAAGAGAGAACCCACATCAAGTGACTTCATGGCAGAAATCACTTCTAGAAACATGACGTAGACGCTGCTTGTGGTCCTCGAAGGCAAGCCCATTTCTGAAGGTAATTGTATTTCTTGCGCTGCAGCCAAAATGGCTTTAGCACAAAACTCAGTTGCTCAGGTTCAGTGCTCCTTGCTGCTTATAAAGCATCTCCAGAGTATCCATTTCCCTGGAAATGGAAACTATTAGAGCATCTCTGTGAAACCTGTCCTGGAAATTCTGTGCTGCCACTAGTCTTTCTAGAGCTCCATGCCATAGGCTCTCCAAGCAGTGTCTCCTGAATCCTAGAGGTCCTGTAAGACCGCGTACTCTTCCCATGCCCCCTGCAAGTGAAGAAACTCAGAGCATAAGTAGCCAGTCCACAGGAGACTGAGAAACGTCACTGTGACTGACCTAAATCTATGCTTGCAATGAAGTTTATGTCCTGTCCTTCGGTTCAGCTTTAAGCAAAGAGAATCATTATTGTTCAAGGTAATCCAAGTAACTCTGCCTCATGTCTGGCCTACCAGTCAGGCGCGCAGCACCGAGCAAAGCAACTCTTCAAGACAGTGGTGCTCTTGTTTTCTTACAATTGCTCCAAAAATAGTTAGAGCTAGAAGATATTACAGAGCATCTCTATTTTAATGTACTACTACATATTATTGTATGTCCATAACTGAAACTATTCTCTACACACACACACACACACACACACGCCAATTCTCCCCACATTTCTGTGTCACTATGCCTGTCTCCACCATCTAGGCCTGAACTCTGGGCTCATCTTCTTTCCCTTCTCCCTCATTCCATATTCAGCTGGTCATTATTTCTCTGACAGGCCCAAGCTCTCCTCATCCCAGGCCTGAATCCCTAGAAGTCACCTTCTCAGCTCCTACTGATTGCTCCGTTTGTTTGTTTGTTTTAAATTAACATAGAATATATTATTTGTTTCAGGGGTACAGGTCTGTGATTCATCAGTCTTTTATAATACCCATTGCTCATTCGAACACACACCCTGATTGCTTTCTTATTCCATCCTTAATGTACTCTTCCGATTCCTACCTGATTAATATTCATTAGACACTTAAAAGATACCTTGTAAGCCTCTTCAGAACCTGGAAGAATAATTAGCCCACTACTGGCACTAAATAGGCAAACAGCAAGTATTAGTTTTATGTATTTATGGTAGACTAAATAAAATGTTAAAAGTGGTGGCTTTTGATCTGGGTCTTAAATGATTAAAAGTTTCCCAAGCTGGGCAGGCAGTTCTATTAGGAGGAACCGCATGACGGAACAGGCTCCCCAAGGGAGGAGGACATCTCAGCAGGGCGAACTGCTGAACTGCTGTGTGCAAAGCTGCTGGCCCTTCAGAGAACTGTGGGGAGTGTGAGCAGCTCCAGCAGGGAGGAAATGGCAGAGCAGCAAGAGGCAGGAAGTGAGAAGCGTTGTCTGTGGCCCCAATGTAATGCTATGGAACCCCGATTCCGTCCTACAGCGCAGGCACTCCCTACAACCTGGGCTGCCCGCTGGAGAGAGAGCACTGAGCCTCACGAGGCTGCAGGGTCTCAGCCAGCGTCCACCTCCCCGTCTTCCTTACTAACACAACTCTGACTTCATGTGGGCTGGCAGTTTGCCCAGTTAAAAGCTGCCATTTCCCAGGCTCCCCTTAAACTCAGCGTGGCCATGAGATTCAGTTCTACCAGGACAGCAAAGTGTGGTATGGAGCTTCAAGGAAGGCCACTTAGAGCTCACCCAGCTGGAGGTGGGCTCTGGCATTTTCTTCGGGCCCCAAATTCTACCCTTGAAGGTGGGTGTGATGGAGGTCACTCCAGTGACAGGTTTGACTTTCAAGTAACCTTGAAGATGCAGCCCATGCTGAGGGTGTGGGTCACTGATACCTGACCTGTGTGGATTGCTGATAAAAACCCAGGATCTTTCTAGCCCTAGACTTTTTTTTTTTAAGTGAGATAACATCTTTTGTGTTTAAGCCATTGTTATTTTGGGTTTCCTCCCTGTGGCCAATCTCATTCTAAACTGATACACAGAGTGAGAAAATCACATTTATCCCGGGGAGAGCTCATTCTAACTCCAGTGCAAAGGGTTACCTGAAAGGAGAATAGTGTTACAGGAGGATGGAAACATCAAAACCTACAGCGTCACGCCAAACAAGAGATGAAAGGGAAGTGGCGTTGGGGCAAGAGGCTATGGGACAATACAGTGACCAAGGGTATGGAGAGTAGGGTGTCACTCCCAGGGTTCAAATCCCAGCATTACTACTCACTGTGACCTTGAGATCATGAATGACCCGTTTTGGTAATCACTGTCAGTAAAAACAAGACCTAATAAGTCATTAAAAAGAAGATATAATAGGGGCGCCTGGGTGGCTCAGTCGGTTAAGCATCTGTTTTCAGCTCAGGTCATGATCTCACGTCCTGGGATTGAGTCCTCCATTGGGCTCCCTGCTCATCAGTGAGTCTGCTTCTCTTTCTCTCTCTGCCTGCTGCTCCCTCTCCTTGGGCTCTACCTCTATCTTCAAATAAATAAATAAAATCTTTTTTTTTTTAATAAGAAAAAGATATAATACTATCTACCTACACAGGAAGCTGAGAGGATAAAATGGGATAATCTTTGGAAAAGTACACACAGGACGTGTTTACTAGGTGTTAGTCGTTGTTTTCGGCCAAAACAAGTTCAGGTTCCTCTTCCTGAATATCACGGCCTTTCATTAGACAACCCAGTTGTCTACTGTTTATAAAATTCAGTATTTCCCTCTATCCCTTAATACTATCAGCCTCCTTAATGAGACTCATTCTAATTTCTGGGTCTTTAGTCACAGTTTATTCCAGAATGTTCTTTCTAAATCCTTCTAACAGAAGTCTAGAAATCTTCTAATACAAGTCCTGCTTCAGTCCAGCCTCCTCTACAAAGTCATCTTTGGTCTGCAGTTCTTATGATTTTGCTTTCTCAAAACCCTGCTTGTCTGTGTCATCCAACTCAGCACTGACTTACATGCCTCTGTACTATTCCCTAAATATTTCACATGCATACATAGAACTTGCTTCTGTAGGGAAATTCTAAACTTTTTGTTATGCATAATTTCTGTAAAACATTAGTCTAAAAGCTGTCCACATAGATGCTCAATAAAGCCTTGAGTGACCCGTATACATCCTTTTCATTTATATTTACATGAAGATTTTAGTTCAGGATAGTTAACCCTTTTATGCCAAGGAACATCATCAACTGAGTGTTAGTGTAAAAAAAAGGATGATAAAGACCAAGGAGGAAGAAGGTAAAGGTAGACCAGAGAGGGAAGACATGAGCCCAAAATTTTGGCAGGTTTGGGCAGGGAGATGACCAACCTCACAGTCACTAATAATCTCAGACTATTTTAGAACAGGAAATATGAAAAAAACACCTGGACTACAAAGTCAGAACAAGGCTCATACTTTCAGATCTCATGTCTCAGATTTTCAGTTTATAAAGTTCTAAAACTATGGGTTTACTGTGTGCCAACCACTAAGATAAGCACTTGTTTTAATCTTCAAAATAACCGGCTGAGGTGGATAATGTTGTCTCTATTTTACAGGCCCCAAAATACAGCTTAGAGAGGTAAATAACTTGTCCCAGTCGTTCAGTTATATGCTAACATGCCTAGAATGCATTTATACACTAGCATCAAACCTGAATATACTCAAAGAGAACTACGTCTGGTTTCTGCACGCAGGTCCCAAGAACTGGCTGTGCTAGCACTGCTTCTGAGAACAGGGATTCATTTGCTGGGCTGTGGATTCTACGGGAATTAGCAATTGCTTTTCTCACGTAGGCAGCAAAAGGAGTTTCACCACCAGGGGGCAGCATGTAAAGAAATCCTACAGTTTCCTTTAAAAACAACCTCCAAAAAACTGGTAGAGAGCAAGGGGAGAATGCGGCCCGGTGGCACACCACGCCGAAGCCACATCAGTTCTGGCCCTGTCGGGATGCTGAGGGCTCCCAGGCGTCCACCGAGCAAGAATGCTCAGGAGCTTCTTGTGACAAGGCTGAGCTCCCACGACCTGCCTGCGACAAGCCCTGACATTGATGGGAACACAGCCTTTCTGCGGGCACCGAGGAGCATCACACCGGGCCAGAGACAGAGTCCGCTTTCCACCCTCCGAGAGGGGCAGGGTGGGCGTGACGTCAGAACCCGGGCCGCCGGGGGCGTGGTCACGCACGGGGGGCGGGGCTTCCCCTCGGGTATTGACGGGTACTGACGTAAGACTGCGTGAATCTGCAAGAAGCCACAGCACCGAGCGTTCTCGCTCCGCCTCACCTTAACCACTTCCAGCTCCTCCCTGCTGGCGGCCTGCTGGGTCTCCAGTCTGGTACTTAACTGGGAACAGATCTGAAGGAAAGAAAAGAGTGTCTTTATTAGGAAGCGGAACAGCTCTGATGTGCACATCACTGTGTAACCACTCACGGGTGGCTCTGGCTTCTCCGAGGCCAGAAGATAACCTTGCGAAAGAACCGCCCCGCAAATTCAGTCCACACACAGCGGAAAGCCTGAGAGTGTTTTCCACGCGGAAAGTGTATTTTCATCTGAATTAGTAGAAGAGCACATGGGTGTTTTGATTTCTTTCTGTCACGAGACTTTGTGGCTATTTCCAATGAATTCCTGTCCTCTTTTGGAATCAATCTACAGAATCTCTGCTGGGGATCCACTTTGTGCAAAGTTCCATTCTGGAAATGGGATGAGAAGAATTCTGGACCAGAAACTTCTCTGGTGCACTGTCACAGGGAAGAGTCTCTATTTTCAATGACCTCAAGTTTCCTCTAAAAGTGGCAGAGAGGATGGATAAAACAGAGTTAAAATGCCCAGAAAATAATAAAGACTAAAATTCTGATCAAGTGGTTTGGCAATATGGTGTGAAATGACAAGCGTGAGGTCCAGCTCTAGTTCTTTCCAGCACTGTGTCCTTGGGCGCATTCACTAACCTTTCTAAGCTTCAGTTCCCTCATAAATACAAATCGCTATGCTGTGATAATCAATAGGGGGAAAAATGTATGCAAGGGATTCAATATGGCACATGGCCTATAAGAAGTGCTCATTAAAGAAAATCTCATTATTGATTCTGAAATAAGGTGCTAACACCAAGTAGTAGGGGTAGGTAGAAATACGTGCTTTCAAAGCCAACACCAACCAACCAAACGAATGAAACTATTTGCTTTAAAAAAAATTCTAGATGTTCCAATTCCCTGAGTGACATATGAATCTTTGTTTTGGAAAAAAAAAAAAAAAACAGAATAAAAAAAGTTAGGGGATGTCAAATTTTAAAATGCAATCTGAACTAAAAATATAAAAGAGCTACCTCTATGACAAAACAGGCATTTTTTTAAAAAAAGATTTTTATTTATGAGAGAGAGAGAGAGAGAGAGCCTGATGTGGGGCTTGATCCCAGAACCTGGAGATCATGACCTGAGCTGAAGGCAGACCCTTAAACAACTGTGCCACCCAGGCACCCATGGGATTTTTTTTTCAATGTCTGTTTTGAAGGCATCTGCCCTCGTCTCAGGTCATGATCCCAGAGTCCTGGGATAGAGTCCTTAGATAGTTGAATAGTTGACTCCCCCCACCCGCTTCAGGCTCCAGGCTCAGTGGGGAGTCTGTATCTCCCTCCCCCATCCCCCTCCTCATGCTCTCTTTCTCTCTCTCTCTAATAAATAAATTTTTTAAAAAGGCTCTAGAGACCAGGGCCCGCTTGTGGAGTTGTTTCCAATTTCTCCAGATCCAAGCCTGGAAATAATGAATAGGACTGTATTAGCTGATGTGAAAAAGAAGCAATCTCCCTAATAATTTTGGCAAACCATATATCCTTTCAAGTAACCCTGAAGATTCCAAAATAAAGCCAATCATAGCCAATTCCAACTATAGAATGCATTTGGATTAAATTTTATATCCTAATTATCTTCAGACAGATGGGTCTGTTGCCTTTTACATTACTGGCAGTGCCTGCCAGATAATATTCAAGAACAGTCGCAAGGACTACTATTTTGAAGAGTGCTGCATATGGCGGCCACCCATGGCCTAATGTGGTGATGAAAAAAAACAAAACCCATGTGCAGTGATGGCAAGTTCCACGGCATCTGGTCTTTACTGTTCCTTGGACTGGTTAATGTCTCATCATCCCTCTCCTAGTCCCCAAATTGAAAATCTCGGGATCACCATCAGTCTTTTCCCTTGTCCAGCAAAAAAATGACTATATTTTGCGTCTTCCTCTTCTCCATTTTCATTACTACTTATTTTAGTTTAAAGCTATTTTCTCACCTGGACTCTGTGGTTAGCCTCTTACTGTCTGTATCTTTGCCAGTGGGTCTCTCCACTTGGTTCCATGTTTCTCACTAGGATAGATCGATGCCAACAACATGTCCCTGTTTATGCCACTTTCTTGCTCAAACATTCCTGCTGTAAACAGAATAAAATCCAAATTCCTCTGCCTAACCCAAAGCCCTTCTTTGAACTGGAACCTAACTCATCTTTGCTTCTTTTTCTGTCCCTGAAATTCTTGACAAACAAAACTATTTCTGTTCACTTATCTACCTCCATGCCTTTGCATGGGCTATTCCTCTGTTCCCTACTCCTATCCCCCTTCACTGCCTCCACATACGCAAATCACCCCTCCTCCAGGAAGGGTTTCATTTCCCATAGGCAGTAAGTTCCCTTTCCTCTTATCTGTGCACAAGTGTTATCTCCCCATTACAAAATCAGCTTCTGAAGGAGAGAAATTGAATTAATTCATCTTTTACTCCCCCAAAGAATCAAGCCTCTCAGCTAGCAGGTATTAAATAAACACATATTGATTATCAGCAAAGAGAGTATCAGCTCTGAAGCCTTATTTCTAAGTAATCTTCCATGAAGGAGAAAAATCCTTCTGAAAAGATGTTCATAATATATGAAGTGCATCAGCTGCAAAAATTAGCACAAACAATATAAATGACATTTTTATTTATACAGCAACAATATATATTCAGTATATTACAGTAACTATTTCTGGTTGGCAAGGTTAAGCGGGGGGGTGTGTGTTTGGAACACAAATTTTATTCATAAGCAGCACATTTTTAAAAAGAATACCAATCTGACTTCAAACTCCTACATGAGGCAGGGGATCCCAGGGACATTCTTAGGATAAGCAGGTGACATTCAGTCCCTCGAGGAACCCATTCAAGGGTTTCTCAGCAATGCAGAGTCCTTGCCGTGTCCCAGCATGGGCAGCAGAGACAAGACGATACTACACAGGGTGGCATGAGGGTTTTCTGGGAGCACTCGGGTGATGGAGCCTGGAATATCCTCAAGGTAATAAGCAAGCCCTCCATTAAGTGATCAAAGTGTCCCCAAAAAAGGCTTCCCGCTAGCCTTGGCCATTGCTGGATAAGGCCACACAGCCACATGGGAAAAGGAGCTCCCGCATTCTATACTGTGACAGCGAAGGATACACCGATTCCCTGGGTACTGTTTTTTGCTACAATCACTAAACTTTAGTCCTTGGCAAAGAGGCAAAGTGTTACTCCTGAGGTCTACTGGAAATGCGCTTCTGAGGAGCACAGAGACAAGATCCCAGTGGTAATGATCAACCTTCCTGTTCCTCAGAATCTATCAAACATTGTAAGCAGTCAACAGATCATTTTGCTCAGTGACACCTCCCGCCTTATCAGCAAGCACATCCAACCGCTGTTTATTTCGGAGGAGAAATAAATGAATGTACGGCAATCACTGTTTTGGGAACTCTGAAGACAAAAATATTGTTTTCCCCCTCAAAGAAAAACAATTCAAATAATCACTTTTATAACAATCCAAAGCCCAGTGGCTCGTTACCTGCTTATACTCGGCAATGATAGCTGTGGTCTTTTTTATCTCATACTCAGCCTTCTCCAGCTGTTTCCGGAAGACTTCTTTTAGCTAGGGAGACAGAGGAGGAGAAACACCAAGCCTCAGTTAAAACCCTAATGGATTGCCGTGAACACCTATACTCATGTCGGCCTGATTCGGTCAAGGCCAATGTTAACAACTACAGCTACATAAACTTTCCTCACTGAAGCTGTAGTCAAGCTTGAAAGCCTGATCATCTTCGGAGATGCAGACATCTTCCTCTCCTGTAACGTATAAGACATATGGAGCAGCCCCATTACAAAACTGCTTATCCTTACCACTCACTTTATAAATATGTTGTGAAATACGTTTCCTTTCAGAAGCTATCTTCTTTTTCAAGACTTTATTTTTTTTTAAGATTTTATTTATTTATTTGACAGACAGAGATCACAAGTAGGCAGAGAGGCAGGCAGAGAGAGTAGGGGGAAGCAGGCTCCCCGCTGAGCAGAGAGCCTGATGTGAGGCTTGATCCCAGGACCCTGAGATCATGACCTGAGCCAAAGGCAGAGGCTCAACCCACTGAGCCACCCAGGCACCCTAGACTTTGTTTTAAGGAATCTCTACACGCAATGTGGGGCTTGAACTCACAACCCCAAGATTGACAGTCACATGCTGCCCCCATCTGAGCCAGCCAGGTACCCCGAAGCTATCTTCATTCTTAGGAAAGCCTAAAACAAAACTAAATACCCAGGCAATGTTGTGTGTACTCTTACTGCTATATAATCAATGACCGCAGAGGCATTTTAGGGCCTCCCATTCATTGCCTCTACTGTCATGGCTGGTAACTCTCTGAAGGTGGGAACAGGAAGCTTTGGAGACCGGAGTCAGAAAAAGTTGCAGGAAGGTAAGAGGTTTGGAGGTCAGGAGATTCAGGGGCTGAGGAATGACTTTAGAAGGATCCGGTGCGACCGGTAAGGCAGGTCCTTGCTACAGTCATGGAAATGCCAAACCAAGAACGCTGAACTGAAAAACACGCTTATTTCTGGAGTCCAGCAATGTGGGATGCTAGGTATCAAGGAAGGTAGGACAGCTCCAGGCCCACCAGATGAGAAAAGAACTCAGCTCCTCCACGTTGTTGACCAAACAAACACAATACAGCTCTGGTTACTCTTTTAAGTACATAATCAGAATAAATTAAATTCTGCTTTGCAGCATTGCAAACTAGCTGTATTTGCTAACTCACAAATGACTGCGATTTATAATCGGACTCCTTATTATTGAGGTTTTCCAAATTCCTTCATATTTGCCATGTTCTTAAATTCTAAAAGCAATGTATAGGTTATATTGATTCAAAGTTGGTTATTTATATTGGTCTCTACTCTCTAGATTCCATAATTAAAGGACAGAAATCACAACATTCTGCCCTCCCATGATAAGGCGCCATAGACTTCAGGACAAACTTAGAAAGCAGAGAGGCTCTGGGCAAGTGTCACCTAATTTCTCTAAACCATGGTTTCTTTATCTGGCAAAGAGAATAATCCCTATCTCGCAAAGGTACCATAATGATTAAAACAGGATATATGTACATATACAAATATGTGTGTGCCCCCCCACACACATACTGGGAGGGAAGAAGCATGGGTTAAATTAATTAATTTGCTAATAGCTTCATTCTTTACCTAAAGTACTGAATCAGCCCCAAAAGGCAAGAGATAAAAACAAGCCAAAAACAAAACAAAACAAACAAACAAAAAACCACAAACCCATCAAAG
Source organism: Mustela nivalis (assembly GCF_964662115.1). Classification (NCBI taxonomy): domain Eukaryota; kingdom Metazoa; phylum Chordata; class Mammalia; order Carnivora; family Mustelidae; genus Mustela; species Mustela nivalis. The sequence continues at coordinate 27,101,571 of NC_139035.1, forward strand.
ACCTGGCTCAAACTGGATAATCAGCTCCTTAAAAATTTTGACTATGCCAAAAAAAAAAAAAAAATCTTGGCCCACACTAAATGCCCAGAATCATTTCATCATTTTCCAATTAAAAAAAAAAAATCAGGGGAGCCTGGGTGGCTCAGTGGGTTGGGCCTCTGCCTTCGGCTCGGGTCATGATCTCAGGGTCCTGGGTTCGAGTCCCATATTGGGCTCTTTGCTCGGCAGGGAGCCTGCTTCCCCCTCTCTCTCTCTGCCTGCCTCTCTGCCTACTCGTGATCTCTCTCTGTCAAATAAATAAATAAAATCTTAAAAAAAAATCATGGAACACTTTTTATCAATCCTGGAAGGTGCTAAATGATACATCCCTTCATTACTAACTTTGGTGGACTTTTTTCAGCTTGGCTAAAGGTCTTTGAAATGCTTTGCGTTCTATTTTATATTTAGTATTTTTGATGTCTTGGAATGAAACTCATTAAAATAAATGAGTGCATCATGCCTGGCTGGGACTGGCAGAGGCGAGACCGTTGGTGAGGTGGTCCGCTCTTCCCCAGGAAGGCTAGAATGCCGGCGGGCTCGACTCCTTGAGTAGAAGGCCCCTCCTGTCTCTTGGCTGGGAGGACTTGGCCAAGCCATGGTCTCCCAGCCGCTTAGCCTGGAGGGAGCAAACTTCAAAGCCTGGTTCCCAAAGGGGTTTCTCCTTCCCCTGGGGAATAAGGGTTGAGCGCTCTGCCGGGAACGCAGGTGCTCCTTCTAAGGCAGGAATTAGGGACAGAGCAGGACTGACAGCACCTCCCAACCTCCCGGACATCTCTGCGGGCTTGCCCCTCCCCATGCCCTCATACTGCTGATGTAAACGAGCTTGGAGACAGGACACAAACTCTGCAAACTCTGCAGGTTTGTCCAAGCTCTTGGATCTAAGTCCAAGTTGCTAAACTTAGAGGAAACTTCACACTCTCGCTAGACATCTAAGTAAAGGCAGATTCCTAAAACCTGTTTAAGGGAAGAAATCAGTTCTTGCCTCCACTTCGAACACCCTTCAGACAAAATGCGGAGACCCAACGCTATTCGCATGTCCTGCTTCAACATCACCCTTGACTTAGAGTAAGTTTAATTTTACTTCTTGCTTAGAGTGTTAATCAACTCCTCATGCCAACACACATGGGTGAAGAAAAGCACCCCCCCCCCCCCGCCCTGCCCCGATGCCTCTCACCTGGGCCGTCTCTTCCTCTTGCTTCCTCTTCTCTTCCTCAGTCTCTACCAGCCTCTGTTTGGTCAGGAGGAGCTCCTTATTCAGCACATCTGCCTTGTCTTCTGCCTGCACGTCGGAGCACACGGCAATCATAAGGAAGGCGAAGAACGAATGTGTGTGGACACTCTCTCCAAACCTAATCTCTAGTTATGATGGCCTCACGACCAAAAGCCATGTTCCCCCTCCTAGCTCACCCAGGGGACGGCTGCTTTCATGGAAGGCCAACTTCCTAGTAGGCACGTGGCACACATCATCTCTGATTCTCACAACAACAATGATTTTACTGACAATGGCAGTGAAGTCTGGAGAGATCGAACAACACGACTGGGGCAGACATGGAATAGGAGAGGCGTGAGCTGAGTTCAGACATGAATGACATCAAAGCGCATGCTCTTTTCTAAATGCTTTTTACGTATTTTCAGTCACTCTGAGACTGTGTAGATGGCTAGGATGAAGGGGTGGAGCCATATACAGAAGCTCCTAGCTGTTAGTGCCTGGGGGTGGGGGGTGCGGATTCAGAGAGAGACAGGCTGATCCGTGGTCAACAGTATGTGAGAAAATCCAAAGACCAGCAGAGGTAAAATGGCTCACGAAGGGACGCACACAGGACCGTGAGTAGATCAAGGAGGAATTAAGACCAAAAACCCATGACAGAGATGGCCTTTGGGAAAACTGATCTATATAGACCAGGCACCCAATCAGAAAAGGCCACGTTTCTGGAATGTCTGAGCAGAGCTCAGAGTGAATACTCTGGTCTTAAAGCGGATACAGAGTCCAATTAACCAGGAAAGCACAGTGCGTTTATTTAACTAGTCAACACATGCCTACTGCACACCCTAGACCTTTACCTCTCTCTGTAGGTCTCAGCGTCAACTTCACATCTGCAGTGGAGTGAGCCCTGAGCTCTGTCCCACTCACCCTGACCTAAATCAGCTCCTCACCTCCATCTAAATGAGTTCCTCTGCCTACATCTCTCCTATTTCCCTCGACAGCACTGAGCCCAATCTCTACTGACAAATCACACGTGGGGGTTTCTCTGTCTTGCCCATTAGACTTGCTCATCCCCATCTCCCCAGCACCAAGGCCAGTACCAAGTGGGGCGGGAACTCCCCAGGTACTTGGTGAATGAATGGAGGTGACTCTCCAATCACTGCCCAGGGGGCACTGTGTGTGGGGGAGGTGGCACAGGGCCATAGGATGAGCTCAGCAGAGAAAACCACAGACACAGAGTATAGACAGCTATTCGAAGAAGCTATCCTTGGCCAACAACAGCGAAACATTATCCAGAGAATCGTAAAAACTGGCCAGGTGGCCATGCATGTGTTTTGACCCATCTCCCACTCGTCCCGAAGGCCAGGCCAGCACAGTCTGCCAGGCCTGGCAGAGAAGCGGCACTCCAGCCTCTCTGTCCGAGCTCATAGTTCCCAGTGTCCCACACTCTGATGGTCACAGCTCTGTTTTCAGATAATTTGCAACTATGCTGTACTTAAGGTAAAAAAAGTTCCTCTTAAAAAGACTCTAAAATTTGCTCTGATAGATTTGAAGGGGGAAACTACATAGCAAAAGTATATCCTGAAACTAGAGGTGGGCAAGATATCTGTGCAAGTTATGTTTTCATAAATTGTATATGATATCTGGTGCAGATTACAGACACTCGAAACAGCAAATTTGAGAGCCAGTCAGATGACTGAAGTCAGAGCAGGGAGCACCTCCCCAGACTCTCTCAGGGAGGATCAGAGAGAGAATCAAGAACAGCAACACAGATCACTTCAGTGTTCTTAAAAATCGAACCAAATCTAGGTCCCCACAACTTCAGCCCATGGGTTCAAGTTCTACCTCAGACTATGTAAGTAACAGCCCTCCTGATAAAGAAGAGCACAATTTAATGTCCTCTTCAGTAGTCCCCGCATTTTGTGAAGAGAAGAGTCCTTCCTCTTCATGACACTCTGAAGTGAATGTTTTCTAAGTCTGGCTTCTTAAAGAGATTCACCCCAAATTTTTAGCCTTTTGTAAATTTCTGCTATCAGGACATTTAAGCTTCTTAAATTGTGCATCACACCTAGACATGCTACTTTATAGTTTTGGAACACTAAAGGAGTGCTTCCAACATCTGCAGAAATTGCTGGGGGTCCCATGTGGGAGGAACGTCAGAATTTTCCAGAAGCGTCCTCCAGAGTCTCTCCTCTATGTTAAACAGTGGAGTTAGAATGATTCTACAGCTCATCAAGATAGGATCACATCTGAAAAAACTTGGTTCTCCTAGGAACAGTCTTCTGGGTCTTTGGACAACCAATTTCTAGGCCTCATTTAATTAGAAATCATCTTTCATGTTAAATAAATCTCTAGGGATGTACTACTGAACAGATAGATACTCATATTCTTCGAATTCAAACTATAAAATCTTTACCATAATTTGTTAAGATCACTGTCATTATTAATTCTAATCACTTATGAACATCTTTTTTTAAGATTTATTTATTTATTTGAGAGAGACAGAGAGAGAGCAGGGGGAGGGGCTGAGGGAGAAAGAGAATCTGACGCAGACTCCGCACTGAGCATGGAGCCCAATGTGGGGCTCAGTCTCAGGACCTCGACATCACGACCTGAGCCAAAATCAAGAGTCGGCCGCCCAACTGACCAAGCCACCCAGGTGTCTCGCACTTACCAACATTTTATAATGTTTTATATATATATATTTTAAGATTTTATTTATTTGACAAGGGAGAGCAAGAGAGACAGCGTAAGCAGCTAGAATGGCAGGCAGAGGGAGAAGCGGACTCCCTGACAAGCAGAGAGTCCCATGTGGGACTCGATCCCAGGACCCCAGGATCAAGACCCAAGCCAAAGACAGATGCTTAACCAATTGAGCCACCCAGGCCCTCCCTTAAATGCCTTATCGATGTGGCAACTTCTAAGTGCTACCTAAGGTTCATACAACATACACAGGAGGGGAAAAAGCACTGCCATCTGTGATTTAATCATCAATTAACGGATGACCTGATTGAAAGCTTCAGCACTCACAGCAGGGATGAGGCTCTCTCAGAAGTGATGTCTCAAAGAACTAGTCAAGCCAAGGGAGCCTGGGTGGCTCAGATGGCTGAGCGTCTGGCTGCGTTTGGCTCAGGTCATGACCCCAGGGTCCTGGGATCCAGCCCCGCATCGGGCTCCCCGCTTGGTGCAGAGCATTTATTGTCAAATAAATAAATAAAAATCTCAAAAAATAAACCAACAAAAAACTGGTCAAGCCAGTTGTTCAATTTAAAACAAAACAAAAGACTTTACCACTCATCACATGGAGCCCTTGCTCTAACACAGAACTCGCTCTGGTCGGAAGGATGAGCAACCGTGTCTCTCCTGTTCCTTCCTTGCGAACAAGAAAGGACAGGAAGGGTTGAGGCAGCTCGCTACAGAAACCGAAATGGAGATGTTGTATCTTTTTACATTGTTAATCACCGGGAGAAGTCCTTATTCTAAGAGTCTGAGGGAGGGCACGTTGCAAAACAGAAGGCTGTGTCAAAGAGAAAAATTTAGAGCCCAGAAGCCCAAAGCCAGCACTAAAGGGACAAGGGTGGGGGATAATTTGTTTTTAAAGAGTACTTAATTACCTAATTAGCGCTTGTTTGTTTACATATTGTCTGGAATACAAGCTGCTTTCATGTTTGTTTTATGTTTGTCCAAGTCTGGCTACTTTAATGAAGAGATGTGATTTTGAGAAAGTAGCAACGGAAAAGTAGGAGGTGAACAGGGTGGAGGTAGGCAGAGCCAGCACTTTCCGTAGGCGGTGGGTGCCCTTCCGGCCAGGCTGGGGGACAGGACACCGAAAGGGCATGGACAGCTGTTGGACAGGGAAGTAAGCCCCGCTCAGGCAGAAACTGCAGAATCAGAAGTTTGGAGGAGATGTGCATGAAATAGCAATTTTTATCCTTTTACCTAGATAACAAGCTTCAAAAGGCAAGGGCCAGGTCTTCCTTACTCTTTTAAAAGAAGAGGTATAAAGGAAGGAAATTAAGAGAAAGAGGGAAAAAATGAAAGAATGAAGGAATCTTTTCTTCAGGGACTAGCAACTAGAATCTACACAAGCCATCTACCCAGATACCCAACAGTCAGTTATTTTGGGACTATGCATGCAGCAGTCTTTCCAGGCTGATCCACAAGATGGACTTTCTCGGTGGTGCAACATTTTTTAAAATAATATATTATTTTTCTGATTTTTAATAAGGTATAATGCATATTATTCCTAACCCAAGGGTTGTTAAGAATTTAAGGTCTTCTTATGAAAGATAAAATAATTAAAAAAATGCAAAAGATGAATTTAAAAGTTAGATTGACTCTCATCACCCAGAGTATCTAGAACTAGTATTCTGATGGATTTCCTTGTAGGCTTTTTTCCTTTTGAGGTATATTTCAGTGTCTTTCCTAACACGATGGCCCTCTGTCAGCCAAACTCCTTGCAATTTAGATGCAAGCATTATATACAGAGAAATTCATAGGGTTTTATAATATTGTAACATTATCTTCCCATTGTTTTTAAAAAACAATTCCCAAAAGACATTTACTTTCATTCTCCCCTTCTATTGGACCTATACATTATTTCTACTTTTTATTTTTCTGAATGACACAGTAGTAAACCATCTTGTACACATCCACTGACCAGATTTCTATTTTTGTTAGAATAGCTTTCCGAGTCAGAATCTATATGCCATTTTCCTCATTTATTAAATATAAGATTAAAAAAACACCTGCTTGGTGGAATCATTAGAAAGATTAAATGAGATAACGCTTACAGAATTGCTGAATATAGTCCTTGGTGTGTTGTAGGTGGTCAGTAGACATCTCATCTCATTACTTTTTAATCCTTTTAAAGGCCTGATAGATAACACCAAACACACTTCCTGCGCCACTTTCAACCTACGACTCTCTCTAATGAATTTCACCACATCTCCACGGAGTCCCCCTGCTTAAAACTCTTTCTCATTTAGTTATCCATCTTCAGAAAACTATTAGTGGATAAAAGATTTGAAAGAACAAAATCACATGTGAGGCCTTTGGGGGAGCCTGTATGAAAACAGGAAATTTCATTACAGTACTGACTCACCAGCATAGTGTCATTAACACAAAAATGTACCAGCTAAGGTCAGACTGGTCCTGGTCCTGATGGACTGGACGCCCTCTGTCTTCTTTGGCTCTCTCCTAGTCACACGTCTCTCACACCCCCTCTAATAACTTCCAAGCAGCCCAGCTGAATGGTTTCGTGGGGAGAAGGGTCACACTCCCCACCCCTAGACCCCCAACCAGGCTGCTTTTCGACCTTCCACATCCTGTGTCCCACAAAGCAGTTTCTGTCTTAATTTCAAACTCTATTTACTGTGAATTCCTTCAACTGCTCCTTTTCCCCCTTTAGCACTATTTTCCTTAATAGTCGTTTAATCCCTATCTTACTGTGATTGAAACTTTTGAGCTGCAAAACCAGCCATTTATATGGGGGGAAAGGAGTAGTGCCAGAGACCATTTTTCAGCATTTAAAAAAATTTCTCTAAACATTTAATCATATTTCTATTACTGGACATTGTGTTTGAAATATTGTCAATGAGAAGTTAGCGTACAGGTAATTTTTTTTTTTAACAGATTCAACAGTGTTAAGTCTCAGTCTTTCTGACCCTGACACCATTGGTGGGGAACAGTCACTTCTGAATTCAGAAAAGAGAGTTAATTTTAAACCCGCCCAAGACTCCTTCCATATTGCCAAGTATCTTTTAAAACACCAGAGACAGAAAACAAGAAGTCCTAAAGCTGTCAGTATTGCTGGAAAGAACCAGGCAAGTTGAACAATTTAAGGTCCTCCTAGAAACAGCTACCATGTATGGAACACATTGTGTTGACACGTTTCACCTTATTTTACCTACAGGCAGGTTAAAAACCACGCAAGGTCATGCGGTGAGCAGACCGCGATGCCGGGATTCACACCTAGCATCTTGGCCCTCAGCCATCACAAAGTGTGTCTCTCCACTAATACCCGTATCTCCATGTACATACTTCTTATAAAGTCCTCACGTTCACTGGAGATGAGAACTCTTCTTGGAACAAAAAGTAAAGTGCCTTCCAATGCTGGCGTAGCACTGGTATAGTCTTGATGACTGATATTCCCAGGTAATTATACTGGCAGCCCTCAGCTTAGGAAAAGTACAGATGAAGAGAAGAGACACCAAAGAAGTTTAGAGTTATAAAAAAAACAGCATCACACATGCTGTTTGGAGAGGACCCCAACCCTTCTCAAAGGCTGCTGCTTCCACCCTCTCCAATTAGCTCACGCTGTCCCCTCCCACCTCTTGGCCTGTACATTCAGCCAACCAGCAGCCAACTCAGCGTCGGGTAGCCCTGGCAGGATCTCAGTGAGAGCAGCTCAATCCTCACCCCTGAGGAGGTCGTCACGGTTGGACTTCAACCCAGCAAACGACAGGTTTACCTGATCCAAGTCATTTCGCAGAGCAATCTTGCTGGTGACTAGTTCATGGGCAAGGTCATCGTTCTCCTGTTCCAGCCTCATGCTGGCCTCCTGTAGTCTCCGGTTCTCCCTCTGCAGGAAAAGAGCAACAGCCAGAGGGAGGGGCGTTAGTGACCAGACACACTAGCAGAAACGAACGGGACTGGCGAGGGAAAACAGGCAATGACAACAGAGTGAACTTTGGAAGGTGTTAAGAAGGAGGAGGCGCGAGTGGCACAGGAAGGCAGGATTGCTGTCCAGGAAACAACAGTGAGTTAAGCCAGCAGTGCAGGTGCGGCGGTCTACCTGGTAACGGTTACAACTGTCCCTGACAGGCTACACGGTAAAGGCTGCATTATTTAAAAAGTGCCACAAAAGGCAGAATTTCCAACACCTCCCCAATCCTGTAACGTTTCATAGAGACCCAGAACACAGACACTGGCCAGCCTCTGTTTGAAACATGCACAATAATCTGACCCTTAACCTCAAGAGAAACTGCACGACGCAGGTGGTGTCAAATGCGGGGAAACCACTAGACGTTTCTTCACATTGTTTTCCCTGTATCACAGTTCACATTAATTGAATATATTCAGTTATGAGCACTAAATGAAGAAACATGGGTTCTGGACTTTTGCTATCAACTGACATTTCATCCTTGGTGTAGAAATACGGTGCAGAATACTGTGCAGAAATACTTCTCTGAACACGGATGTTTGTACCGGTAAGAGCGAGAGTCCATACGACAATGGCTCTAAATGTTTGTGGGAGTGCTTTGAAAAACTTCTCAACTTTAAAACTTCAAAAGACTCTTGGTAAAAGAAATTACTGAGTTATTTTTTTCCCTCTTGAGCTTCCAGGAAAAAATCTGAAACAAAGTCCTATGATGAAAGAGACAAGTCACATTCTTACGAAGGAAGGAGGAAGGTCTCCCCTGAACTAAACTTTATGAACTGTGGACACGCGCCATCTATTTTCAGAAGAGCAAGTCATGGTCTTTCATTCCAAAGTATCAAAAGCACTTTTTTTTTTTTTTTTTTTTTTGCTACTGTTAACAGTTATAGGAGATTCAAAGAGAGCTGACAGGAAAGACTTCAATGTGATGAAATCTTCCTGTTTTTCAGATTTATACTCCTAACAGTGTTTTCTGCAAGGGTAGTAGAAACTCAGAGCAGTGGTGCACGACCAGAAGACAAATCTATGCCCAGGAAGAGAGCATGTCATTGCATCACATGGGGCGGCGAAAGGACATTTACCTTCTACAGAACAACCTGGGATTGGTTATATGGAAAAAAGAAAGCCCCATTTCTTTTCTCTTTTTTTTTTCTTAAAGAAGGGCTAAGAGACCAGTGGTAAGGGCAGAGCCTAAGGCTTTCATGGGGTGGAGAATCCCCCAATCGGGCCAGCAGAGAAGCTGAAGGATGAACCTGCGCTTTGATTAGAACCACCCAACAGAGTCAATTTCTGTCTTCTCTTTTAGAAGACGAAGACTGGGACAGTTGCGGAATACCCAAACATTTCTGAAAAAGAAATCTACTGAAGAAGATAAAAACAGTCCCAAATCTCTTAAATGCTTTTAAGTAAATTCATGATAGAATTCCATGCAGTGTTACAATATAAGTGAAAAATAAAATAATTGAAATAAGTGAAAAATATGTAATGATCCAAGAAATGCTTAGGAAATGCATAGAAAAGAAAAAAAGACAAGGAACTCGAAAGTCTCATTTTTGTAACAACATAAATAACATTAATTGTAGGTGCTGGATTAATTTTATTGTTGTCTTTGTGCTTTAAAAATGCTTCCAAGGGGCACCAGGGTGGCTCAGTGGGCTAAAGCCTCTGCCTTCAGCTCAGGTCATGATCTCAGGGTCCTGGGATTGAGTCCCACATCGGGCTCTCTGCTCAGCAGGGAGCCTCTTTCCTTCCTCTCTCTCTGCCTGCCTCTCTGCCTACTTCTGATCTCTGTCCCTGTCAAATAAATAAATAAAATCTTAAAAAAAACCATTAAAAAATGCTTCTAAGTTTTCAACAATGAATACAGAATAGAATGTTATCTAAAAAAATTAAAAAACACTCAGAATTTCAATTCCATTGGAAGGATAAAATGCCAGAATGAGAATTTTTTTCAAGTTCACTCCTGTTAGAAGCTCATATTCTACATGAAACCAGACTGGATCTTCGTTTTTAACCAAAATATGATCTAAAGTATGGCCTTGCCAGGAATCCTTTCCCAAGATATTCCTGAAAAGACCGTGAATGTATTTGTAGGGGCACATTGCACTCATCCAGTTCTGTCTCTCCCCTCCTTCTACAGAAGTCCTAACCTCCACAGAGGTCCTAACCTCCCACAGAAGTAGCATAAAAGTTGTCATGAAAATACAAGCAGAAAAGCAGCCAGCGCCTTCACGGCGAAATCTTTCCATCTTAGCTGAAGCAATCCAAATTCTAGCAGGGGCACGAGACTTAGTCTTTTGCTCTGGTACATCTAATTACTACTCCTTTTTGTGGAAACAACTTCCCTACTTGTGAAGGGAAACTCAGAATTACAAAAAAAAAAAAAAAAAAAAAAAAAAAGTTCCAGAAACTTTTCCCATCCACTTCCTCCTTGCCAGGAAGGAGCGGCAATGCCCAGCACCATTTCACCAGGACACAGCACACCCAGGTGGCTGCTCAGCAGAGAAGCGATTGTTCTCACCTCCAGGAGACCCTTCCCAAGAGCCCCTGGTGACAGGACTCCAGGCCCTACTCCTGAGTCAGGGTCTGAGTCCTCCCAACAACTGTACCTGCATGATTTCAAGATGCAGAGTCCCCTCAATTCTTGCTGATGTTACAGTCATTTCACCCAAGTGACAATGTTGCAGCTCAGGTTTTTTAGGTGACAGTGACACAGGCTTACAAGGGAGTTAAGATAACCCGCACACAAAGTCACACATGGAAAAGTGCTTTGTTGCAAGTATGTTATGGATGGCACCAGGCGGCTCCTTCCCTCCTGGATCCAAGACCAACCCTCGGTGGGTGACGTTACCTAAGTCAGAGGGGGGATCTCAGCTTAGTGCTGATGGACACATGCCATCACCACGCCTGTTGCAACTGGAACCCTTCCCTATGGACACGCGGCCAAGGGGGGAGAGGGGGGACAGGGGAAGATCTGGGAGAAACCGTAAGTGTCTAAGCGTCCCTAAAAAGCTAAATGGCCTCAGGGGTGCCCCTACCGGCTTGGCTTTAGCAAAAAGCTTCCGTTGGGTGTGTACGCAGCAAGCAGCACAGGGCGAGTGTGACTCCTCTGCTTTGCACTCACAGACATGTGGGCAAGCAAGCTGTGGGGCCGAAAATGCAGTATCGTCCTCCAAAGTCTGAACCTGGGGCGGGAGGCGTCCTCAGCAGTCCTCCCAGCCCCTGAGCGGGCCAGCGAGGCACCGCCACCCACCGGGGCGGGGGTCCCTGCCAATGAACCTGCCCACACTCACCAAGGGTTCAAGTGAGGTGTCTTCCTGGGTGATCTTTTCCAGCCTCTCTCAAGGAGCCCACACTGCTCCCCCGCCCCTCCCTGGAACTGACTGATGCAAGGAAAAGCTTTATACTAGAACGGAGAAAAAGGTTCCATGTGGATGGGCTTCGTTCGTTCTGAAAGGTCAGCAAGGGCTGCCTGCCCGAGTGCGCCTGGGGGTCAGCCCGTCAGCCTGTCCATGCAGAGGCAGCTGCGTGCCACGGTGTGCACAGAAGCAGATGTGCCCAGCTGCTCTGAGCCTATCAACACACAGGCAGCCAGCTTCCCGCTCCTCTCAGGAGAGACGGCAGGAGACCCCGCTTCCATAACCCTGGAAATGCACACTGCCCTGTTCGGCCCATCCTCCACCCTCCAACAACGGACACCATCCCAGCAAAAAGCAGATGACAACTTGCCTTGTTAGTTCCCTGCCCCCCTCCCCAGCATAAGAGCTGCACGGCTGCCGGGAGAGTTTGGTTAGTAACTTTGGGGAGGAGGATACTGCATTTTGCAGACAGACAGACGCCGGTATCACAGACATACACAGATAAATAACTTACCTCCTCAAAAGTCATAGACCAACTACCGTTTTCAATCATAGGTACAAAAGACAATTGAAAAAAAAAACAGAATATCCAATGAAATTGCACACCTACTAATACAGTTATGAAATGGCAATAACAGAAGCAGACACTTGTTAACGCTGTCATTTACTCTAAGTTCTCTGCAAACATTCGCTGGAAGAAAGTACACTTGAGGCAGCCAGTGGGCAAGTCTCAACCCAGCCAGACTAAGATTCAAACTCCTCCCCTGCACCCTGCCCTTCGCAGTCCGTGTGACGGCTGGAAGATGCTGTCTGCGGGACTATGGACAACTTGGGTGTGAGTTGTTTACACTGTGTTATTTCAGCCGGGTGGAAGGAACTTCCTCGTATGACAAGGTCGGAAACGTTGCAAAATAGTTCATTTTCGGGCAACAGACTGAAGTTGCTGGGCAGGGGAATGCTTCCAGCTGTCCTGTGAGTCTGAGGGCTGGAATGTGGGTGAAGCAGCACAAGAGACGGTGAACGTCATTTATTCCGTGATGAGAAGCCCGAGCAACGGGAACCGGCATTCGGAAGAAAATAAACGAAGCCTTACAGGAAAAAATGATGGGAAATGAGGCAGCTTCGTAAACTCTAGCTCAGGATTTGGGGTGTGTCATCTGCTACTATAATGAATTCTTGGCACATGGTTTTAAAGTCATTTAAGGGTCAGGAGAAAATGTTTTCCTAAAAGACCCAGTGCAATTTTATTAGCAAAAACACACTCAACTCTCCCATGCTTTCGTTTGGGTAATTCTTTCAAGAGTTGATAATTAGCATCATCAGATTTTAGCAAACAGTTTTTTTGACATTCAAAGGCAAATGCCTACAGATTAAATGTTTAAATGTCTACATTGTCTGCAAATGAAGGTTTGAGAGAGAAAATCTGGATACTTGAAACATTTTATGCTCTTCCTTTACCCAATGTATCCAGTTTTATCTTTCTGGTAGAAATTTTAAAAAATTGAAATGTCAAACTAAAAGCAAAATCTTGTTGGTAATAAGTAACTGGCAGTTGGCAAACCAGACTACAGTTCTCCTAGCATTTAAAAAACAGTCTTTGGTTATTTCCTAGCACTGGGGTCAACAAGCTTTAAATGTAAATGGCCAGACACAAAGTATTTTAGGCTTTGCAGGCATATGATCTTTGTTGAGATTACTCAAACTCTGCCACTGTTGTGCAAAAGCAGTCCTAGACAGCTGATAAGTAAACAATGGGTGTGGCTGTGTTCCAATAAAACTTTATTTACAAAAACAGGCAGCGGGCCCATTTGTCCCTCATGCCATAGTTCGCAGCATACAAATCAAATTTTTAAAAAAGCAATGGGTTACAGATGATGTCAAAACATGTCAGTGTGACATAATTTTCTCAGTAATGCTACTTACACAGGAAGCAAAATTTACTAAAACTTAAAAAAAAGACTAAAAATTGAATAAAAGTTTTGGAGAATTAATTCTGAAGATCATCAATAAACATACTTAGAATATTCTTAATATGTGTAACATTCAAACCTCTCTCAAGTGTTAAGTAAAACTCAGTGAACAGGCATCATCAAAAGCCACCTGCTCCTTCTTCCTAATTTGCTCAAGAATCCTCAATAGGGGTTAGCCTGCAACTTGAACCATCTTACAACAGTGAGTTCACTGGATTATCCACGATCAACAAGAGTGGTGGCCTTCTGAGGTCTATCACAACGTTATCACAGGCAGATAGAAACCATGCTCTTGACTATCAGTATTCATTAAAAGCATATTATTTCATAAATGTAAATATTTCCAAAAACCAATGACAGTTTCTGTAATGAGGAAAATTAAAAATATATAAATTTATTTTCATTGGTAGAAAAGAGTTTTCAAAGATAGATTCACTTATTTTGACTTCCTGAGGAAGGAAAGGCCCCACAGAGTAAGAAAAAGGGGAAGCCTTCCCACCCCACTCCCCAGGTAATTTGACAAAATTTAAACTTCTTTCACTTGACAATTTAAAAACAAAATGTGATGTCTGCTCTAAATTATTTTATAGCTATAGAAGAATGGCAAATAATGTAAGTCCAATTAAACTTTACTTCAAATATTTTGCATTATTTTTGCCCAGTATAATTAAATAGCTTAATTTTAAATTACATACAGGGATAACTGCTCTACAAAAATTAGTATGTGTAAGACGAACTTTTTGCAAACTTAGAGGAATTACTCTCTTCCTGCCTGAATTACACTTCGATAAGAGAATTACTACTTCTAACCTCACCAAAGAAGTTAAACATTCTAAATTTAATTATACTAAATGTAGATAAGATACCTGAATTAGAAATGATGCGTAATACTATCTGTGTCCTGAACTCAAGAGAGTTTAAGCAGTCCCGATTCTTTCTAGGATTTGCCTATCTAGAACAGGTAATAACATAATCTTCATTGCGCTTTGGAAGACTCACTGAATTAATTAATTAGCTGTGCTTTCGAAGGTTTACCCCACATCTGTGCAAGTACTTAATTAAATAAGAAAAGCATACCATCTTCCAAAGGTAGAGATAGGCTGCAGTTCTCTAAAAGGTGCTGTCAACAGATTACATTAGTAGAAACTATCTTTCCCTAAATGGAGACAACTCAACTCCTTAAAACAGAAAACAGTATTACAATTTCTGAGGCCGGTAACTACTTATTAGGGGCCTGACTACTAATTTTTAAAATATACTAAAACAGCTACACATATTCCTGAATGCTTGTTTTCTGGGAGCTTGTATGAAAATGGAAATATACCAAGATGGATTTCTATAGACAAGTCTTTATCCTGTGTTTCCCTTCATTTCAAATTAATTAATTTACAAACCAAAGTTTCAAGTAGATAAAAACTACCACACCAATTTGGCCAGGTCAAACTTAAGAAGGGACTTAGAATAAATGTTCTATATTCCTCTTCCAATAAAGTTTCCTTTTTGCGTCTTGAAACGTAGTCAAGAAGATCGGCAGAAAGAGCACACCAAATCCCCTAGGAAGCCATTACAGAGCTGATTTTCAAACGCAAATGTAAGCCAAGACCAGGTAGCCTGGTGTGTACACAAATTTATACAGTTCTACGTTTGTGTGCATCCATATTTATACATGAAAATGGATGTCACCCACTTACATTGGCCATTCCCCTATAAATATGAATACACACAGGATTGACAATCATTAATTAGCTCCAAATCTGACAGAAGGTCTCCTTCCTACAAGTACGACTTCTGCACAGGGTTCTCTTGCATGACTTGGAATTTATGAAAAGAAGACGGTGGGTTGGATGCCATTCCCCTTGAAACATTTTGCTTGGATCTTTTTTTTTTTTTTGAGATATAACTCACATATTATGAATTTCACCTTATTAAAATGTACAAGTCAGTGGTTTTAGTACATTCACAACATTGTGCGACCATCACCACTGTCTTGTTCCAGAACGTTTTTGTGTTTAGGGTTCTAAAATTTACCAACATAATTCATCTCTTTCTTTGTGGTTGAGATTTAAGTGTTAGATACAGGGGAGTATAGTGACATCATTTGAAAACGTAGATATCAGCATCTGTCACAAAATTAAAACACATACTTGGATAGATACAGCAAGAACGTGATGGCTCAGGGCTGCCTCTGCACTTCTGGGTCCTTCATCCCACCTCTGGCTTCCACGCAAGGGGCCTTTTTGTATGCCAAGGGAAACAGCATCAAACTGAAAAATCTCTTAGAATATTTTATTGTATGATGTTTCTGGGCTTTAAAAAAAAAAAATTGACGCAACTTTCCTAACTCCCTTACCATCGAGTGAGCTCGGGGTAGACATGGCATTTTAAGTAGTACAGACCTTCACGGGGGAGGAGGTCTTGTTAGTGAACTGGTCTAAGTTCTGACTTGATGCCCACAAAGATCTTCCCAAGTTATTCTTAAGAATTTGTAGTCCAAGAATTTCCCAGTCCAAGATCTACGAATTATAATGTGCTCATTCCAGGGACACAGATCTTATTCTTAATAGGATTAAATTTAGAAGAGGCTATTTCTTGAATACTTTCCTACTTTAAGGTCATTATAATTGGTTTCTTAAACTAGGTATCGAGTATCTGAAAGAACAAGGCTGGTGATGGTTGGAAACTATGAAGCCAACTTTCACCTTGAAAATGTATTTAAGGACTATAACTTCACCAAGTATATTCCCAATGTAAATGTTTAGACATTATTAAAAGGGTACAGAAATACTAGATGTATGGACAAACTATTACAGTAAGATAAAAGAAATAGTTATAGAGCATATCTGATATGCGTAAGTTAAAAAGAGTATCTGTTTTCAAAACAAAACAAAAGAAGTTTAATTCTACTTTGATCCCACAGTAAAATGTGAACACACTGTAAGTCTTATGTGTGGGAAGTACTCTTGTACAAATAATATGCATTGTACTGTTCACACGTATCTACTTCGATGTGAAAAGGATGTACAAAACAGTACCAAATTCAGTTCCAGACTGATTTTAAATGTACGATTTTAGTCTTTCATTGCCTTCTCTTCTATTTCAAAGCACTCTTCCCAGATTTTATTTGTAATGATGTCAACTAAGATAATTAGAATGATTATCTACGCAGTAGGAGGTCTTCATTTAGGATCCTTAAGAATATTTTTAAATTATCCTTCAAGCCTTCCTAAAGCAGCATGTGATAGGAGCTACATTAAAACTGGTTTTATTGAGGGGGTTGGTGGTGGTGGAAATGAGCCTCAAACCTTATTCTGTGAGTGCCTTGCGGGTTAGTAGGGATCTACCAGAGCAGTACATGGGCTCTTCTTATCAGTTCTTTCGCCCGTTCTAAAAATAAGCGGAGAGGCATATTGCTGTCAGGCTACTGAGGAGCAACCCTTGGGAGAAATGAGAAGATAAGCAAGGGACTGGTAGAACAGATCCACGTGGGGGGATGTTACTCTAGTAATAATACCTGGGTCATGGCAGGCAGCAGGCCTCAAAGGTCTAGTAACCACCATTTACTGAACTGCAGCTCCGTGCGAGCCGCTTCACACACGACATCCCTCATCTTCACAGGAGCCCTTTAAGGAGATATGTGAGCTCCTGCATGTTTTACAGATGAGGAAGAAGTATGATAACTAGTCCAGTGCTGAGTACCTTTAATACCTATCCCACACTGAACAATGGGCTAGGTATTAACCCCCGCAATGTGTTTAACAAATCCTGTGTTTTGGGGTTTTTTTCCTGGAAAGGCGAGATTTGAACTCAGGTCCGACTATAAAATCTGCATATTCCTGCCATGTCCCACTCTGCTCCACAGAAGAGAGAAGAGGTACTGTGACTCCAGCCGCCCCTGGTGACTTCTCTGACCACTCAAGTTACAAGAGCAGCAGTCATCCCACTGTGGGGCTTTCATGAACAATGCCACCTCAGTACTTTTCCTGGAAGGATATTTTAGCATTGGTGGTGCTCAGTGTGAAAACAGAATATTCTCTAATCCCAGGGTTACTGATGTGAAGACAGAGGGAATCGTTAGGCATCTGCAGGAATCTGAGGAATTAAAACATGTTCAAGGGAGATGATAATATGTCGGCTGGAAAAAATAAGTTCAAAATCGGTGTTTTCGCAGCACTGCATCATGGGAACAGCATTAGTAACTACCACTGAAGAGATCTATTCACGTGAATGGCCCATTTTTTTTTTTTTAATACTACAGTTAACTAGGATATTAAACTGAAATCAGGTTTGATTCTGAAACTGCAAACTGTACTGAAATGTCACTGTCACTCAGATTTGTGGAAATAAATGTTGCAACAAACACCATTACTGTGCTCCATTAACCTTTGTGGGCTTTATTTTTCCTTCCAAATGAGTTTGTATGTTTAACAGTCGCTACAGAAAGAGGAAAGTCTGAAACATTCTTGTGCCAGGCTTGGAACAGTTCACCTTCTAAAAGTCTTTGTGGCTATGACCGTGCACAGCTAACACAGTCCTTTGCCACTTTCCTTGTTTTTTCATTTTTGAAAGTAGTTGATAGCCACTTTCTCTCTTTCTTTTTCCCTCTCTTTCTCTCAGCTTCTTATGAAGATTCCAAGAAAAATGCAACAGGTGGAGTTACCTACAAATATACAAACTGAAAGAAAAGAAATATTATGGTTGGCGACTCAAGAGTTTCTTGAAATGAAAACATACCTGGACATTAATCATGGTCAGGGAGCGTCTGAATCAAGCAAGAAGGAAGGTGGGGGTGAACTGGCCACTACTGTTCCTTCAGGGTACAGAAGGCACTTGGTTCTCATGGGTGACCCACGCCTCCCCTACCTTGTATCTATCCATTGGGTCTTCCTGCTGCAGCTGACTCTCCCGCATCGTCTGATACTCTTTCTCATATTTCTTCAGTTTCTTGGTTGGTACCTACAGGGATTAGAAGAGAAGCATGTTAGACAAGGATGTGATTTGGGAAAACACTTTTTGATACAGTGGCCAATTAAGTCTCTAGCATTCTAAGGGCGCACACCCAACACCAAGTCGTGGGGAAGGTCTAGATCTGAGATCAGGGTCTGCCAACTTTTTCTGCCAAGGCCTAGATGGTGTATTGTAGGCTCTGTGGGCCCCACAGTCTAGGTCACAGCTACTCCACTCTGGTGTCACTGCAGACAAGTGGCTGTCATTAGTAATACGTAAACAGATGAGAGTGGTCATGTTCCATGAAACTTTATAAACGTCCATTGCTGTGCTGCAACACGCTATTTCTTGTAAGTATTGAACAGTGCTATTAATTCTAACTACTTTTCAGTAAAATTCATTCATAGTCTTCCACCATGTTGAAAAGGAAAATTATTTTATAAAAGGAAAAATCTTAGCAACAAAAATATTTTTAAATAGAGTCAGTATACTGTACCCCAGAGAAAGAAGATTCTACAGACTGTCACTGAAACTCCCTACAAAACAACAGAATCGCTGTGCTGCATGGGGTAATAGATCATCTAAACGACATCTATTTCTTACCAAAATTGTGTCATCTTTAAAAGACAGCAGTCTACTGTTTTATGGAGAAAAAAAAAGACAAAGATTTACACAATCTTAGAATTCTAAAAATAAACTAATAAGAGTAACACAGAATAAAGGTCCAAGAATTTGGCCCTAGACAGATCAGGGTCTGAACATCTCCTATTTTTTTCTTTTCATTAACTATGAAACCTCTTGGCAGATCAGTACTTAACCTCTCTTGGCCTGAGTTTCCTCATCTGTAAAGTGGCAGGCAAACCAATTTCTGCTTCATAATGGCTGTCAGGAGAATTAAATGTTCTAAACAGGTGAAGTATCTAAAATACTGCCCGTTTCCTGGAAATTTTTTTTAAAAAGCATTCAATAAAATTAACATATTATCATCAGTGATCCGTGTTAATAGATTAAGTCCACTTCTAGGCTTTCCTTGGATAATCAAAATTATATAATTCCTTTCAACATGAAAATCTTTATTTAATGTTTAGGTGCTAAAGTAAGTGACTTGAAATGAGGAGAACGTTTATCTAATTTTTTAAAAGACAACAGATGTGTTATTTTGCTGGATCTGGGGACTTGAAGGTAAAGATGTGTTGATGCTTAGTAATCATTGTCATGAGACCTACCTAAGTCATCGGTCCACAGGAGGCTCTGAACAGACTGTTTCTTGTCAAGGACAAGATTTGGTATTTAGAAAACATAATATGTGCATAAGAATCTGGCCAGAGAATTTGTTCAATAAAAAGCAAAGATGCCATGTGTCATGCCCCTTCATATTCTAATGACTCTGCTCTTCCATCCAGGTGCATTCTAAGGTCCTGGAATTACCTGCTTCTCACCAAAACGGGGAAATTCACAAACTCATTCCCAACTGGAGACTGTGGCAATCACTCCACAACCACATGATGGCAACACTCATCTGGCCAAAGGGGGCATCTCCCCAGTGAAACAAGAAGGACGGACGGTTTTCAGGACGTAACTGACCGCCGAACATGGTCATGAGAAAGTAACTTCTCATTAACCATCTCCAGAGACCTTCACCAGTGTACTGGGAGGAACCAGCATGCAAAAGCCCACCTGTGGGCCTCACGATCATCAGACAGACCAGGAAAATAAATACACGTGGTCATGTGACAACAGAACAGGAGCAACATTACTTCTTCTTGACTTTACTAGGGGGAGCCTCAGTTTCTTCCAGCTGTCTTTTCTCCGTGTGTATTCATCATTTGCTCAGAAAACCAAAAACACTCTTTTTTTTTTTTTTAATTTTATCTATTTACCTGACAGAGATCACAAGTAGGCAGAGAGGCAGGCAGAGAGAGAGAAGGGGAAGCAGGCACCCTGCTGAGCAAAAAGCCTGATGCGGGGCTCGCTCCCAGGACCCTGAGATCATGTCCTGAGCCAAAGGCAGAGGCTTTAACCCACTGAGCCACCCAGGCACCCAACCAAAAACACTCTTAAGATGAAGTAGTTTGAGTTCCTAGCACTGAAGGAGCCCTGAGCTGAGGACAAAGGGAAAAAGTCTCAGAGGCTAAGCAGGAACAAGTGTTTCCAAGGCATTCCTAAGAACAGGATCGAGGGAGAAGTGAGTACTGTGCGGAGGCTACTGTGAAGCCATTTATCAGACCGGAAGTAGGTCGGCATCCCTGCAACGGACGCGGGCCCTGAGCAGTACACCAGGCTGGACATCGGTCCTGTGTGGGAGTATTTTCTACTAAAATGGACCCATTCAGCAATGACTGCATTATACACTGCAACCTTATTTCTAGAGAATTTCTTCTAAAACCATATTTTTAAAATTCGAAGTGTTACAGAATTTTTTTTCCATGTAAAAAAAAGGTCCTTTAAAAGTCAATCTTGCTACTTATGTTAAGAGGTTCCTTTCAATGTGAAATTTTTTAAAAAATGCATTAAACACCCTCAATACGCTAATCCTTTCCCATCTGGCTGAGATGCTAGGATGTTTGGCTTCATCTTGTTCAGGGAAACAGCACAGGTTCCCAGAACAATATGTTGCTAGGAAACCTGCCAAGCTTATTTATCTTGTGCTGTGGGGTGACACTGAGCATCCACCCGTGATTGGCACAAAGTGAGGGGGGCGAGAGAGAAGGGGGACGGTGAGCTGATATGAAACTGTTATTTATGAGATAATCAAAGAACATAGGCTGTCATGGTATTTAAAACTGTATTTCAGGACAAAACTGATTTTATTTTAGGAACTGTAATATTGAGCTTGAAATGTTTCTTAGTGGAGCAAGGAATAAAATACCTCTTTAGGGGGCGCCTGGGTGGCTCAGTGGGTTAGGCCGCTGCCTTCGGCTCGGGTCATGATCTCAGAGTCCTGGGATCGAGTCCCACATTGGGCTCTCTGCTCAGCAGGGTGCCTGCTTCCTCCTCTCTCTCTGCCTGCCTCTCTGCCTACTTGTGATCTCTCTCTGTCAAATAAATAAATAAAATCTTAAAAAAAAAAAAAAACCTCTTTAGTACGTAGTTTTAATTAAAAGAACAGAAAGCCATTAAGAATCACTAGAATTGACCCAATTATTATCTCAAGAGTAATACAGGTATGTCTCCCCTTAAGTTAAATATTTTTAATATAACTGTGCACTTGAAGAATCACTGATCCTTTCAAATGTTTACCTAACTGGGGGTGAGGGAGCTTCTTCCAATACACTGTCCAACCTCTACTCACCCAATACCTCCTATTTGACTAAATTCAGGAAATGTACTCAAAGAATCCACAATTATTTGATAAGTGCAACTGAAAACGAGCATTCACCAACTCAAAATGGTATTTATTAAAAACAAACAACCCCAAAAGAGGAAAAACTTTGGCAAGACAATCCCCAGTAAGTATGATAGCAATCATTTTAAATAATCAGCCAAGACCTGACATTTTGGACGTGACAACTACATTTGAGGAAGTCAGCATTTAAAACAGAAGCAGTGTTTTAATGTTTTGAATATTTCACGGTATTTAGATTATTTCACAATATGTTTAATCCTGACATTTAAATTCGTAACATAACCATTTACTTAGAATTTGTAAACTGGAGCTGGAAGGACCTTTGGAGATTGTCTGTCGGGTACGATCCCTGTCTTCAGAATGAGAAAAGTGAACCCAACATGGCTGAGAACACTGAAGTGAGACGCCCTTAGTGGCAGAGTGATCTGGGATTATCCAGAATATCTGGAATATGGGTGGGTCCACGGTCTCCCTGGCCTATACTCCCTTCTGGAACTGGGCTGTCAAAAGAAGTGTATTTCCCAATATTCCTTTAGTCATGTGAATGCCATTTTCATTTTTTTCCTCTGCCATATCCAAACACATTTTTCTATGATTTTTCCTGAAATCAACTTGCACAATTTTACAAGAAAAATATTTTGGAAGCAAGAGTCGATACAGACAACTATGGCAGACAAAAAAAAATGCCCTCCCCTGATGTCTGCATCCTAATGCCCAGAACCTCTGAATATGCTTCCTTCCATGGCAAAATGGATTCTGCAGACGTGCTTGAGATTCAGGACCTCGAGATGAGGAAATGATCTTGGGACTTTCTGAATGGGCCCAACAAAATCCTACAAGTCGTTAAAAGAGGAGAACTTTGGGGGCAGGTGGGTGGCTCAGTTGGTTAAGCACTGGCCTTCAGCTCAGGTCATGATCCCAAGGTCGTGGGATTGAGCCCAATTCTTTGGGCTCCCTGCTCAGCAGGGAGACTGCTTCTCCCATTCCTTCTCCCTGTCCTCCACCCTCGTTCTCGTGTTCTCTCTCTCTCTCTCCTTTTCTCTTTCTCTCAAATAAATGAAATGTAAGGAAAAAAAAAAAGAGGACAACTTCTCCAGATTTCAGTCAGAGGAGATGTGACGACTGAAGAAAAGCCAACGAAATTCGATGTTGCTGGCGTTTTAGATGGGGGAGGAAGTAAATGTGGGGAGCCTCCAGAAGCTGGAAAAGGTGAGAAGAGCCTTCAGACAGGAGCGCGGCCCGCTGACCCCTTCATGTTAGCCCTGATGAAACTGGTCAGATTTCTAAACTATAGAACTGTCAAATAATAAATGTATAAAGCTCTTCGAAGCCTCTAAATCTGTAGTTATTTGTTGGGGTAACAAAAGGAAACGGACCTAATAACATATTATAAATCATAACTATCAATTAAATCACCAAATGTTTACAAACAAAACTCAGTTCAAAGTCTCCATACTTTTGCTGAAAGCAAGATAAAAAAAAACTTCTGCCCCCCTTCACTTTACAACCAACTGCAAATTATGTCAATGTGAAATAACCTGGATACTGTCAGCTCTGGTGTTAACCAACAGCACAACAGCAGTAAGGAGAAGATAAAAACAACTCCATTTCAGCCAGTGTGTGGATTCACTCAGTCCCTTCCTGGCTTCTCCCTCTTACCACTAAATGGTAACTAGTTGTGGCATTTCTTAAACTGTACTTGGTTTTTGCTAAGGATCGGCACAATGTCCTCTAATATTTTCTACTACATTTTATCATATTCCATTTTTAAAATGCCTATTCAGACCTTCTAAGACAATTTCATGAGCAGGACTTGAAGGACATGCACTCAATCAAGGAGGCTTCTTCATCGACTCCCCTGACGCTCATACTCACGGGGCTGTAATACTGAATCACTAGGGAGGCTCCCTTAACGCCTGTCCTGGTCACCAATGCAGTCACCCGCCTGCATTTTCACCACTTTCACCTGTCTGATGAAAGTGGGTCCTATTAGGCTGTTACCAGGAAATACACAGACAAGAGCTTTAGGAACTTCGGGGAAAGGGGCGGCGGGGGGTGGGGGTGGGGGTTCAGGGAGTGGCAGGAGAAGCTCCACGATGACCCTGGGTAACAGGCAAGGAGAAAGCACAGTAGCTGCTAATTTGCTTTATTCTTTCTCTCCAAGTTCACCATGCCATCATGCCAGCCTCAGTCGGAGATGTGGGAGAGGAAGACTGAGGAATATGTTCAACTTTCTTTTCCTATGCCCTCCCTCTTTTCATCTAAAGCGTGAGTTTTTTTTTAATATAGGACTCTGATAGAATGAAAATATGTGTGTATAGTTTTTTGTTGTATATCAATTACTTTTCGGTGAACTTGCCTTAAGAATCTTTATCTCACTAATGATACCTAGTTGGGTTATGGCCTTATTTTTACTCTAAGGACACTGAGTACTCCTTACTAATACTTGAATGTCATGTGCCTTAGTTATTTTTAATAAAACATACTTCTTCTCTTACATACATAATTTGGTTAGGCTTCCTGATTATCAGATGTGATGTTTATACATTAAAGAGTTTAGATGTCTTTTAAAACAGCACAGATCTTAAACTCTGGATTATAACTAAAGCTGTAACAGAACTCTGAAACAACCCATCATATTAACCTAAGGGAAAGCTACACGCAGACAAAGGAAAATGACACAGCACAGCTGAAGGTACCTGTGGAGAGTTTTCGACCTGGTCTGCAATCTGCACTGTATTTGGCATGATTTGGGACATATGCTGGTCTTATGGAACAGTGCATCAATTCTGTGAAAAGTAGATTCCGAATTTAACTAGAGAAAAGAATCTAGGAGCTACTAGTGCTTCTTAAGGTGGGAGTACTACTGGCATTTTGGGTGGGATGATTTGGAGTTGCATTAGAACCCCTGCTGGCATCTCTTCTGAGCCCCTAGTATCCTTGCCCCATTTATAATGTCACCTGTTAAATGTGGGTAGTGTCCTCTGGTCATTGGTACAATGAAGATGCCCATACGACTTTTCAAAGATGGAGGGGAGGGCGCTAGGGGATGGGAGACAGGAAGGGTAGCCACTCGAGAAAAAGTGGGAGTGGGGTCTGTGCAGAAAACCTCTGCGTGGTGCTGTCGGGAGAGACAGGCGGAGGCCCGCCCGCACCGGAGGGCTTCAGCCCCACTGCGCATGCTCCCACGCCGCTTCCTTCCCTTCTGTGTTGGAGCAACAGTAATTGGCACAAAGAGAAACTGAGAGCCTGCATGTCAAAGAATTCCCTACCAGGGTTAAGGCTGTAATTTAGAAAATTACATATTTAAACCTCTCAACAACTCTGTGAGGTATTATTTGGATTTTATACATAAGAAGACTGAAGAGAGGTAGCTTTCCAAGGTCACGTGGCTAGTAAAGACAGGCACAGACGCGGGACCCAGGCCCCCAGGCCCCCCCAGCCTCTGTCCTCTTGGACCACTTCGCTCTCCTGCCTGGACCGCGAAGGTAGAGCGTCTCAAGAAGCTGACATCCAGGTGCGGTGCCGAGTATGTGTCTAATGAGTGCGGGGAAAGGCTTATCAGTGCATACAGTTATAAAAGGTCAAGAAGAAATTTGTTGGGAGGCGGGGAAGAGCTCCTCGGGGAGGAGGATTTTCATTATGACTGGTTTATGTCAGCTTTCTTGCCCAGTTAAAAAATCGAATTTCCCCTGTGCTGAATTTTAACAAGGGGCTAGTCCCTTGTCAGAGCTATTATTCAAAACTTGATGAATCTGCTTCTCTATTTCAAAAATAAAAGATACAAAAATTATTTGTTAATGGATGCAAATGCTGACAAAGTAGATCACTATTAAACAAACAAACAAACAAACAAAAACCGCTGCCAAGATCAGTTTAATATTTTCCTGATGGTCAGGAGTCTGAGAGCCTAAAAATTAATAAGCCAAAGGTACTAGAAATCATGTATTGCTCTTCCTCACTTCAGATAATTTCTTAGGAAGAATATAAATGATCCCATTTTAATATATTAATCAGATAATTCTGGCACCATATTTCTTGGTGATTTGGAGTTGTAGGGGGCTGAGGGTTTCCAGCTCAGAATCAGTTCTGCAATGGCCTATCAAGATCTGGATAGAAAATGGATCAGTGGCGAACAAAACTGAAGTAGCCTCAATTCTTTGGAAGAAAGAGCTGGGAGGGAGTCCAGCAAAGAAGAGGGGCCATGTCCTATTAGGGTTCACTTAATCCTCTTCCCAATGTTCAGCGAGAGAAGCTACTTTGACACTTCTTGAGCTTTTAGCAGTAGGAGGAGGGGGAGCATAGTCAAGGATACTTAGCTCCATGAGACTGGGTGGGGCAACTTTCAGAGTCCGTGAGAACCTATAAACGATTATTAATTGTATTCTTTTTAAATTGAGATATAGTTGGCATAAACCTAAGTTTCACGTGTATGATATATGGATTCAGTATTTGTAGATATTAAATGATATGATGATCACCTCATTAAGTCTAGGTAATATTGTCGTCTATAGAGTTACAAAAATTATTTTTACGTGATGAGAACTTGAGAGATTTACTCTCTTAGGTTAGGAAGTTTCAAATGTGCAATGCGGCATTATTTTTTTTTAAGATTTTTAAATTTATTTGTTTGACAGATAGAGATCACAAGTAGGCAGAGAGAAAGAGAGAGAGGGAGAGAGGAGGAAGCAGGTTCCCTGCTGAGCAGAGAGCCCGATATGGGGCTCAATCCCAGGACCCTGTGGCCATGACCCGAGCCGAAGGCAGAGGCTTTAACCCACTGAGCCACCCAGGTGCCCCTGCAATGCGGCCTTATTAACTACACTTGCCATGCTGCGCGTTACTTCCCCTGAGGACTTATTTTCTAAGTGGGAGTTTGCACCTTGTGACCCCCGTACTCATTTCACCCCCCCTCCACCCAACCCCCACCCCTGCAAGTTGTACTGTAGTAAGGAATATAATGGCTTAAGGGGGCGGGGACAAGGAAAGTACTTACCTCTTGGAACACTAACATAACTCCTAAGGCTTACAGACATCAAGTTACTCGGCATTCTCTTGCCGAATCCACACACTACATACAGTCTGCAGTGCTGCCTTTCCTCCATCTCATCCAGCACGTTCGGCTTTCCAATTACTCCAGCCTAATGGTGCACATACCCGTGACAGATTCCTGGACTCCGAGTAATGAGTAATTATACAATGTGACTCCCTTTCCAGCATTCACAGCTCACTCTGGAATGTAGTATGCCCAGCAAAGGATCTATGGAA
Source organism: Mustela nivalis (assembly GCF_964662115.1). Lineage (NCBI taxonomy): Eukaryota > Metazoa > Chordata > Mammalia > Carnivora > Mustelidae > Mustela > Mustela nivalis. The sequence continues at coordinate 27,128,362 of NC_139035.1, forward strand.
GCTTCTGAAATACCAATCTCTACTTTCTTGACCACACTCTAACATGAGCTGTCTGCTCCCCATGCCGTAGCAAATTTAAGAAACCATGGCATGTTATAGAGCTGCTTCACAATTCATTTCTAATTTTTCATCTCCAGGCCTATGAATCTAATCTCGTGTACTTTTTTTTATGGAACTCCTTGGTATTCTGCTTGAGTTTTCCTATCAATAAGTGATATTTGGAGGTGGAGTAATTTCTTTACTACCCAAATGTTGACAACTCCCATTTTATAGTTTCCGGCCCAGGACTGCTACTGAGCTCAACCTACCTATCCCCCTGCTAACTTCATAATATCTTTTAGATAGTTCACATAGGAGACATTTTAAACCTAGAGACATCACCCACTCTCTAACCCCAACCAGTCCTCCCATTGTTTGTCTTCCACCAAGATGCTCAAGCCAGCAACCCAGAAGTCATCTGTGACCCCTCCCCCACCGCGGATCATGAAATCAACCACTAGATTCTACAGAACATGCCTCCAGATGTCTCCTAGCTTGTCTTCTTCTTTTGAACCTTGTTGACACTGCCCAAGTTCAAGCCATAAGCCCCTCTCATCACTGCAGTAAGCTCCAAACTGGTCTCCCCATATCTGTCCTTGTTCTACTCAGAAACTTTTCCCCATAAGGCAGCTGTTTTTTTCCAAATGTAAACCTGTTATCTTTGCATTATGAAATGTGTAATTTCTTCCTAACTTTTTCAATTGCTTCCTGTTGCATTTAGGATAAAGAGAGGAATACCTGACCTAACTGCTGGTCTGGTCTCTACCTACCCCCCCATTCTCTATGCCTGAGCTTTATAAAGTCAGAGCTCCCTGATCATATCTTAGACCTTCCAGTTAGAATCTTGAGGTGAATATGCTGAATTCCCACCCCCACATTCTCTATGCCTGTATTTTGCAAAAGTGAGGTTCACCCATCCCAGGAAGTCCACGAAAGGATCCAAACAGAAGCAAAAGGCTATCAGTAGAATTTTTAGTTCTATTTTTTTTTCTAAGATTTTATTTGAGAGAGAGAGGGTGCACTGTGTGTGCAAGGGCAGAGGGAGAGAGAGATGCAGACACCCTGCTGAGCAAGGAGCCCATTGCAGTGTTCCATCCCAGGACGCTGAAATCATGACCTGAGCCAAAATCAAGAGCCAACAGCTTAACCGACTAAGCCACCCAGGTGCCCCTCTAGTTCTATTTCCTTCCTTCCTTCCTATTTTTTTTAACCTCGTCTTTTTAAAATATCTATTTCTTTGCCTATCTTAGTAAAGTATACATTAATTTATTAAAAAGTGAATATGCATATGTTGGAAGACTGTGCTTAAATTACATTTACTGACAGGGATGCATAATCAGAAGAGTTTAGGGGTCACCGGTCTCTACTGTAGCCACACTGGCTTTTTCTACTTGCTTCTGCATACCATATTCTGTCCTATCTCGGGATTTTGAGTACGCCTGCCCTTTCTGCTGGGACGGATTCAGCATATTCACCTCAAGATTCTAACTGGAAGGTCTAAGATATGATCAGGGAGCTCTGACTTTATAAAGCTCAGGCAATTCTGCTACACTGTATTCCCCATCTGAAAACCAGAGAATTACAATATCAAGCGTGAAGGTAGAGGGGCACAAGCTAGAGAGGTTTCAATGAACTGGCCTGAGAACATAATCACTAGTTTCCAAGGGAATATCCATTCTGTGCTTCAAACAACCAATTTATAAATAAACTTTATATAAATTTGTAAGATCAGGAAGGACTATTTTTAATGTTCAAAAATATTTTAAGAATCTATTATATAAACAGTTTGGCTTTAAGGACACAATCAAGTTTTTTTTTTTTTTTTTTAAAGATTTTATTTATTTATTTGTCAGAGAGAGAGCAAGCGAGAGCGAGCACAGGCAGACAGAGTGGAAGGCAGAGTCAGAGGGAGAAGCAGGCTCCCTGCGGAGCAAGGAGCCCGATGCGGGACTCGATCCCAGGACGCTGGGATCATGACCTGAGCCGAAGGCAGCTGCTTAACCAACTGAGCCACCCAGGCGTCCCAGGACACAATCAAGTTTTAAAAAGGGAAAAATTGGGGCACCTGGGCAGCTCAGTTGGTGAAGAGTCTGACCCTTGATCTCAGTTCAGGTCCTGATACCAGGGTCATGAGTTCAACTGGCTCCACACCCAGCATGGAGCCTACCTTAGACAGACAGACAGACAGATAGATAGACAGATAATGATAAAGAAGGAAAAATCATATGCTTCAAGGACAGGGGCACCTGGGTGGCTCTGAGGGGTAAAGCCTCTGCCTTCGGCTCAGGTCATGATCCCAATGCCCTGGGATTGAGCCCTGCATCGGGCTCTCTGCTCAGCGGGGAGCCTACGTCCCCCTCTTTCTCGGCCTGCCTCTCTGCCTATTTGTGATCTCTCTCTCTGTCAAATAAATAAATAAAATCTTTAAAAAAAAAAAGAATTATTATTTAACCAATAGAGTTTCTCTTCAGTATGAGATGTAGGTTAGTTTAGGGTTAAATAGGCTTGCATTTGAAATCTTCTCTGCCTGGGGCTCCTGGGTGGCTCAGTACATTGAGCCTCTGCCTTCAGCTCAGGTCATGGTCTCAGGGTCCTGGGATAGAGCCCCACGTCAGGCTCCCTGCAAAGCAGGGAGCCTGTTTTCCCCTCTGTCTGTGCCTGCCTCTCTATCTACTTGTGATCTCTCTCTCTCTGTCAAATAAATAAATAAATAAATAGAATCTTTATTAAAAAAAAAAATAAAGAATTATGAAATCCTTCTCTGTCGAACACTATCTACATAATTTTAAAAACAAATCCTTTAGGGGTGCCTGGGTGGCTCAGTTGGTTAGGCAACTGCCTTCAGCTCAGGTCATGATCCCAGGGTCCTAGGATCAAACCCCATGTTGGGCTCCTTGCTTGGCAAGGGGCCTGCTTCTCCCTCTCCCTCTGCCTGCTGCTCTGCCTGCTTGTGTTCTCTCTCACTCTCTGTCAAATAAATAAATAAAATTTAAAAAAAAAAAAAAGACACAAATCCTTTAAACCTCTTATTCAGAGCTTCAATTATTTATTTTTTGGGGGCAACATAAATCACAACTTCTCTGACCACCTCCTTTTATTGTGCACATAATGCATGGCATGGCACTGGGCTAAGAACTTAACATATTTTGTATTACTTGAGTGGGGTCTACTGTACTCACAGTGTAAAGTAAGTACACAGAAGAAGACTAAGTAACACTAAAGGGGATCATAATAATGATTGACCCAAGAGGCCTTCTGACTCCACAGTCAAGCCTTACTTGCAGGATGTTCCATGCCCCCGGTCCTCTCCACTGCCTGTCACTGTCCAGCACACACAGCCCTGGAACCCATGGCCCTTAGCATCCAGCAGCTGGCTGCAGGGGATGGAGCTACTCAGTGGCAGGACCACAGAGATGCTATTTTAACATGAGACTAAAAGATAAGGAACCTAAGCTATCTGCCCTATTACCTAGCATCAAGTAGGTGCTCAGAAAAAGTACAAACACATTCACCCTGAATTTTCTGGGCAAGCCAGAAAAAAGAGAAGGTCAAACACACCCTGAGGTGGTTGAGGCAGGAATTTAAGTCTGAGAGAAGCCTGTGTAGAATTTCATCAAGTCTCAAGAGAGGGCAGACTGAAATCCTCTACCTTCCTCCTCTCCCAGCTGCCTGCAGTGAAGTACTGGGGCAAAAGCCACTTTTCGGTGTCAAGCAAATTACCTTAGGGTCCTGGAATCAGGCAGCACTTAGAGGGAACATTTTTTGAGGCTTATCGTTTCACTGAGCATGCCTTTCTTCTCTGTGTATGATTTCCTAGATTTCTTTCTTTCTGTCCCCACAGCTTCTCACCCTGATTTGTACAAAAACTGCCTGGTTCTCTGCAGCCACGTGTATCACTTGTAGCTCCTTCACTAGTACTCTTTTTCCTGATTTTTCGATCTATTTTTCTCAGATTCTTTGCATTTGAAGGAGGGGGGAAAAAGACATTTGCCTGTTCATCTTTTAAGTAATAAGGTTTCTTATCTCACTATATCCTCAACTTTATCTTTTTATATTTTCTTTATTTATCAAAGAGAGAGTTAGCGAGAGAGAGAGAGAGCAAGAGAACACAAGCAGGGGGAGAGCCAGAAGCAGACTCCCTGCTCAGCAGGGAACCCAAAATGGGGCTCGATCCCAGGATCCTGGGATAACGACCCAAGGTGAAGGCAGACACTAAACCAACTGAGGCACCCAGGCACCTATTGTATCCTCAACTTTAGATTGAATTATGAAAATTCTGTTATTTTCCTCTTTGTAAAAATTAAGAAGCAATAATATCTTTTTTTAAAGGATTTTATTTATTTATTTGACAGAGATCACAAATCGGCAGAGAGGCAGGCAGAGAGAGAGGGAGGAAGCAGGCTCCTCCCTGAGCAGAGAGCCCGATGCGGGGCTTGATCCCATGACCCTGGGATCATGACCTGAGCCAAAGGCAGAGACTTTAACCCACTGAGCCACTCTGGTGCCCCAAGCAGCAATAACATCTTAAGTTAGTATACCATAATGGAGGTTTCTTCTTTCTTTGATTTTTTGGGGGAAATGCTCAACACCCACTGAAATAGCTCAAGTAAAATTCCACTTCTGAATAAGTTTTTGTTTAGAAATTTACCTCTTAAAATTTGTGTTACAGTGCTTAGAAAAGGACTTAGAGAATGACTAGCGAGTGCTAAAAATTAAGACTGTAAGATGGTATGTAATATCCTAAATCTGGTTACATGTTGAATGGTGTTGGTCTCATTCCAGGGAATAGATTAACCAGATGTAGTCCCAAAACTGGGCTGCAGAAAGCTGATATAGCTGTGCATTCAAAGCAAGCTAATTAAGCTTATTTAAAACTAGACAATGAGGGGCACCTGGGTGGCTCAGTGGGGTAAAGCCTCTGCCTTCGGCTCAGGTCATGACCCCAAAGCCCTGGGATTGAGCTCCGAATCGGGCTTTCTGCTCAGCGGGGAGCCTGCTTCCTCCCTCTCTCTCTGCCTGCCTCTCTGCCTACTTGTGATCTCTGTCTGTCAAATAAATAAATAAAATATTTAAAAACAAACAAACAAACAACAACAATACTAGACAAGCACTAGACAATGACATGGGAGAGAAGGAATGGCAGGGGAACCAAGTAGGACATCGTTCTTTATTATCATCAAATGCTATGTTCATTCTAACAATGCTGACCTTCGCAGCATGGAATGCTAAGAAATCTGAAACAGTACTTTTGTGTCCGTTGTCACTGGCAATTAGAACAGAAGTCATATCTATCTCTTGCTAGGAGTTCCCATAGCAGGTGGAAGGCTGTAGACATTTATGCTGTAAGACATTTAGTTCAAGACTAATACACTGAGACAATCTGAATAATTCCATCTTTATAAAGGTTCAACTTTCCTCTCCCAGACTGAGGACGATGAAACAGTGGGAAAGAGAGAGAAATGGGAGCTTTCCTGTATTCATCTGCCTTTAAAGGCAGGAAGTAGAATGGGTTAGTCCACACCCACAGGGGTTTGGCCTGCCTGATGGCCACGTGGCCGTCTGCATACATCACTTTTTAACATGGGAAGGAAAACTCATCCCTACTTTGAATTTTCAAAAAAATCACCCATTCTTTCACTTGTTCAACACACATTTATTGACTGTGTTCTATGTAGCATCCAGGAACAAATGCCCAGTCTGTGGGGGAGAGAGTCTTTAAAGAAATAACCACACAATTAAAATCAATGCTGCTCTTACAAAGTAAGGTAAGTGCTGGGAGGAACACGTAAAGACAGAAGGATGAGAGCGCACGCAGCTCTAATTCCGACTGCACATCTGAGGACTGGCGATTAACCTGAGGAGTAAGTTAGCCAGCGAAGGCTGGGGAGAAGGAGTGTCCCCCGCGGAGGGGAATAAGCAGCACAGGATGGGAAAGAGCCATACTGGGTCCCTAATTTGCCAGGACAAGTACACAATGAAAATTGAGACCCCTTGTTTAAAAAGTGGTCATTTCAAGATGGTAGAGCGTTCAACCAAGTGTAGGGGCCTGTTGCAACTGGACTGGTCGCGTGGCCATGAACTGACTCTGGGAAAGACGGCCAATTGGAGGGACCAAAGGCCAGTGGAAGCGCTGTCGGGAGAGAACAGGCTAGCTGAGCCTGAAGAAATGTGGGAGGCACACGGGCACAGACCCACGGAACAGGGCCTCCGGGGACCAATCTCAGGGCCCACCTCCTCTGTCTCCTTCACAGTTCTCCAAATAATTATTAAAGAGCTATTATATGAGCCAGGCTGTTATGTAAGCACTCTTCTGGGTGCTAAGAGGAACACAAAGAAGACAGTCTTACCTTTTAAGGAGCTTACAAATAATTCTGTAATTTAGGGTAGAATGTGCTAAGTTTCACATGAGAGTATAAGCACCAATTTGTGGGAGATTCAAGGCAGGAAGACTATTCACTGGAGGCAAACAGACTTAAATTAGCCTTCTTCTGCCTTTAGAGCCCCGAGTTGGCCACATCACTATAGAAATAGCAAACACACTCAGCACTTCCTATATGCCAGGCACCGAATGCTACATGCTTTAGATGCATTCATTTAGTTTAGCCTCACATAATGAGGTCGGTGTAATTATTATTTTTTTTAAAGATTTATTTATTTGAGAGAGAACACGTGCATGCACAAGCAGGGTGGAGGTGCAGAGGGAAAGGGAAGCAAAGTCCCCATTGAGTGTAGAGTCTGAGGGGTGGCGGGATCCCATGACCCCGAGATCATGACCTGAGCCAGCCGAGAGAGTCAGATGCTCAACCACCTGGGCCACCCAGAAGCCCCACAGTAGATGCCATTATCCTCGCTTTAGGGAGAAGAAAACAGAGACCCAGAAAGATAACTTACTTGCCCAAGGTCACACACCTACCAAGATGGGGATTCATTCCACTCCAGGCAGCCAAGGTCCAAAGCCTTTGCTGAACTACTGTACTGTACCACCACTTGACTAGCATTGTTTCAGTTTGCTTTGTTTTAAAAATCTATCTGCTATACTTAGGCTTTTTCCCCCTCCCAAGTCTTCTGCTATCACTTTAACCTTTTTATCTACTCAGTTAGCCATATAGCCTATCTGCCTCAAACTGGCTAAGAGATACACATGAAAAATAATGTTCCTAAAGACTTTTCCATGTTTATATCTAGGGTCAGAATTGTCAGGAACAGAAATGAGCAGTGCATTCTGGTATGAATTTCGGAGAGGAGATGACACACAGAGTGCTACCTTTCTTCGCTGTTGATGACCGTCCCATGCACCTCTGTGCTCATGACCCGCCAGGCGGGCACGGTCATGGACAGCTCCTACTGGCTCCCCGAGAACGGTGAACACCTAATGAATGAACTCTGGAACCCACATATTGGCTCTCAGTGTCCCCATGACCCAATGCTGGATCAGTTCCTTACAAAAAGTAAGAAGTGCACATATGTGCTCATTAATTCCCCAGATACCCACTCTGTGCAAGATGCCGTGCCAAGTGCTCTCTGGGATACAAAGACAGCTAGGACACAACCCTTTCATCAAGAAGTTCACAATACACTTTAAAATATGACTAATGCCATCATGGAAACAGAAGCCTCATGCTCTTATGGTTTAGAGGACAATGTTTTTACAAACTCACCAGGAAATTTAGGACAGACTTTAAAGAGGAGCTAGCCTGCAAGCATGCCCCCAGGGGAGATTTTGCTATTGACCATTCACGGGTGTCAGAATCTTTCTTCCTTTCCCTAAGCAAGGCCACAGGTTTCTTCCCCACTACCGCACAGCATTTGTAGGTGTAAGCAAGCCTGGAGGGCTCTTCACCGGGCACCATTCTGCAGGTGTTAGATGGCCTGCCTTGCCAGAATCTTCCATGCGATCCATGCAAGGCTACAGGGGCCTATGTAGTAGTTCTAGCCAAACCAACTGAAAATTATTTTACTTCATTTATGCTAATTAGAAAACTCTCTGATGTAGATTTAAATATAAGTAGAATAAATTTACAGTAGTTATCTCCTAATTAGGGTTTTTTCCAGTACCCACCAACCCACCCTAGATCATATCCCCATATCAAGGTGCTTCAAATATTAATCAAGTCCAAAGTACAGGCTAAAACTAACACACAATTTATCACACCATTGGAGTACTTTAAATTTTTTTTAAAGATTTCATTTATTTATTTGCTAGAAAGAGAGAGAGACAGAGGGCGAAGCAGTCTCCCTGTGGAGCAGAGAGCCCGATGTGGGACTCGATCCCAGGACCCCAGGATCACAAGCTGAGCCAAAGGCCAATGCTTAACCAACTGAGCCACCCAGGTGTCCCACCCCCTGCCTTTTCTTTTTTTTTTTTTAATATCTTATTTGTTGGAGTATTTTAACACACATCTTATCACACTGTGTAGGTTGGAGTATTTTAATGTAAACTGCAGAGAGTATATAAAAAACAGTAGGTAGATTGTAATAGGTACAGAGAGGAGCAAGATAAAGAAAAAACCAGCTCATTATTGCTTATTTCTTTCCTCGTTCCATAAAGGCAGGCAGAAGGAAACTGCCCTAAGCAAAGGCATGGAGCTGAGAAGTGTGGGCTAAGTGTGCTAAGCAGTTGCGTCTGTCTGGGCGAGGAGCTGGAGACCCGGCGTTTGGCATCTGCAGGGTGGGCTGGAAGGCAGGCACCGAGCCGGTGCGTCAGATCTAGGTCACCACCAGCTGATGGAAGCATGAACCTATTTTGGTAGTTGCTAGTTCAGTGACCATCTTTTCTGAAATAAAAATCAGGTGCATGGTCTTAACAGATGTTCGGGTCCATTCTGGATGTGAGAAGCAATTTGGAAGACGAAAGAACCTAAAACCCTAAAAATGTTTTGATTGTGTTGGTAGTTTATAGGGCTTAGGAAACAGAGTATTTGGCGTTCGAGCTAGCTTTGCGAAAGTCTCGTTCCGGTAATGGCAAGAAGTCACGGAGGTGGCAAGATGATGGAAGGCCGGGGACGGCGCAGCCAGCCATGTCCATCTGGAAATGGTGTGTCTGCGCTAGATCACGAGGGAGGGGGAAGAAAAGGAGGGAGGTGGCCGCTGAAAGAATGCTTAGAAGTTTTAAAAAAACAGATGAGTACAAGATGCCTTTGTGAAGAAGATGACAGGAGAAATGGGAAGGGAGGCCGGTGAGAAGCAGAAGGGAGATCGCTAAAGCCAGTCTGTCCTGCCATTTCAGACAGGCCCCGTGAGGCCGCCCCCCTTACACTTCTTCAGAATGTGCCTGCACCACTCGTTTAATCATCACATATGGCAGGTAAGGAGCTTTTCCTGATTAGGAGGCAAAAAAACCGAAACCGGAACCCTTCTTTGTTTAAACTTGGTATCAACCTGCTTCAGCCTAACACAGAGCTGAAAACTCAATCCACGCCTCAAGCCGGTTTGCTCAGTTAAGTGTATTCTTACATGACTGGTGGTTCCAGTGGAGTTTGTTAATCAGTTAAAATTATTAGAATAAGAAAGACAGATGAAGACTATGCCCGTGCGTTTTCTTTGAGTATGGGTTTTACCGGAGGTATGTGATGACACACAGCTGGTAAGTGGAAAGACATAGACATCCACTTAACATAGGATATTTTTGTTACCTAAATGAGAAGATTGTGATAACCAATTAAAAATGGCAGTTTTCCTTGATATGTTTGATGGAGCCAATAATTACCACCGCTCTGTGGGGCAATTTCGGAAATGGTGCATGAGAACGAGAGCATCCGGGAGATTTCTCATGGTTTGCAGTTGGATGCTCTCCCCTAAACTGAAATTCATTTCTTTAATTTTGGGCAGGGGGAGCGGGCGGAAGACATAAATATAAAGTGAAAAAAATCACAGAGTGAATGCTTAACACATGGAGAACAGACATATATCTGACAATCATAATGGAACTCTCATTTTGGATAAACGGTAATATCAAACTGACTTTCCAAAAAATAACTGAATCATTCTGAATGCTCACAATCGATCAAATGAGAATAATTTGGAAATCAGGCTTGGCCACACACAGGTAGAGGAAAGACCTTAAGATTAGCTTTTTTCATCTGTTTCCGGTCCCTCTACCGCTGTTTACACAGGAATGATGGCTCTCCAAAGCTGGAGTGGAGTGGCGTATGTTCCCATTTCCATGACAACTGCGAGGCGGCCAGAAAAATAAGGTCTGGGGAAATGTGCATTTCATCCGTCACTTCCCTTCTGCAGTCCGGCCCTCCTCATTTCCATGGGAACAGGAATTGAAGGACCTCCAGCCTCTGAAACTGAAAGCCTGCGTGGACGGCAGCTGTTGGTGTGTCAGCGGAGAGCCACAAATGACAGTATGCTGTGCTGTTAACATTTTAAAATTATGTTCTCCCTAATAAATTCCCCCACTGCAATAATTTACAAGGCGGGGGGTGCCTGAGTGTCAGTGATGGACTCTTGGATTTGGCTCAGGTCATGATCTCAGGGTCCTGCGATCAAGCCTGGAGCAGGCTCCATTCTAGGTCTTTCCCTCTCATCTCCCTCCCCTTCACATGCACTCTCTAAAAAATAAATGAATAAGTAAATAAATAAAATCTACAAAATAATAACTTACAAGGGGGGAACTGTATGAATAGATGAGGAAGTACACTCCTTAGGATTTAGTATTTTGCTGTCTTTCACAATTCCAATGTCACGTATCATTTTTTTAACGCAATCTCTACACCCAACAGGGGGCTCAACCCACGCTGCCAAGATCAGGAGTCACATGCTCTACAGACTGAGCCAGCCAGGTGCCCCAATATGATATATCATCTTATTTTGAGAGAGAGAAATAGAGAGAGAGAGTGTGTGTGTGTGTGTGCACGTAGACTGGTGGGGAGGGAGGGGAAAAAGAGAATCCCTTTTTTTTTAAAAAAGATTTTATTTATTGATTTAACATAGAATAGCGAGAGAGGGAACACAACCAGGGGGAGTGGGAGAGGGAGAAATGGGCTTCCCGCTGAGTAGCCCAATGCAGGGCTTGACCCCAGGACGCTGGGATTATGACCTGAGCTGAGTTGAAGGCAGATGCCCAACGACGGAGCTACCCAGGTACCCTGCAAGGGGAGAATCCTAAGCAGACTCCTTGCCCTGTGCAGGAGCCCCAGGTAGGGCTCCATCTCACCACCCTGAGATCATGACCTGGGCCGAAATCAAGAGTCAGACATTTAACTGACTGGGCCACGCAGATGGCCCTCCTATGAAACAAATGGGTGTGGCAGGAAATGCAGTGCAAGAAGAGTGGGGCTCATCAAGTCACTGTAATGTCACAAATCTCTAAATGGTGAATGTGGAAAAAGTATGGAGGGACTAATTAGACTGAGGGAGGAAAGAGAAAAGAGAGGGTAAGGACAGATCCAACTTAACTTTGAAAAACTTACTTAGGGGTGCTTGGGTTAAGCATCCAATTCTTCATTTTGGCTCAGGTCATGATCTCAGGGTCATGAGATGGAGCCCTACATGGGGCTACACGCTTGGCGTAGAGCCTGCCTAAGATCCTCTCTCTCCTGGGGTGCCTGGGTGGCTCAGTCGGTTAAGTGTCTGCCTTCAGCTCAGGTCATGATCTCAGGGTCCTGGGATGGAGCCCCAGGCTCCTGCTTGGTGGGGAGCCTGCTTCTCCCTCTTCCCTGCCATTCTACCTACTTGTGCTATCTCTCTGTCAAATAAATAAATGAAATTTTTTTAAAAAAAGATTCTCTCTCTTCCTCCCTCTGGCCTTCCCTTTCCCCCCATCCCTGTGTTCTGGCATGCTTTCTAAAAAAACAAAGAACAAAACAAAACAAAAATACCCACTACTTCATTATATTTTATTACAAGAAACTATATGAAGATTGTCAGCTATACCTAGAATGTGAGCACTGAGGTCAGTGAACTTGCTGAGAGTTAGACTTTTGTAAAAAAATTCTACCAATTTTACATTATAGATTTGTTTCAAATTAATACAGCATTGAAAAAAATTCCATAAACATAGAGTATTGCTATTCAAATCTCCTTGGTTCTTGAGTTCAAACGGAGAGGTATACCCATGTTTCTTTAGCTACTGCCGTTCAAGGGACAGGCCAGAACTTGCCTTAGATCACTCATTTCCGTTCTACATACGAGGGCTTTAGAACACATATGTAGGCTGTTTTATGGGTGGAAATCTATGTTTTAAGCTTTAAGCTCACAGGGAAACATCCTCATTCATAACTGAAATGAATGCCATCCTTTGAAACATATGGGAAGGCAAAAAAGGAAGAGAAATGCTTTTTTGTTTTACATGTCCATAACTTCATTCTCTCTCTGAGTTACTTTTTTACTCTTTATGGAGAGGTTGTTATTCCAAATTGTTCGCTATAACTTGGCTTCTACTTACACATGCCTCAGGCAAATACAAAACCTGACCATAATCTAATACAACTCAACAGAATGGTGTCGAGAGCATTAGCCAACAAGATGAGGAGGAATATTAGAATAGACCTGTGGGGCCCATGTGGGTTTCTTACTCTTACCACAGTCTCCAAGGTGTTATTTCTGAAACAAGATGATGAGAATAAACTACAGAGGAGCTCCAAGTTAGGAAAGCCACTTTCCACTGATGATTCCTGTAAAATCTGTTTACATCAAGAAGCACATATTAAGGACCCATTTATCATCTGGTACCAGGTACTGGTAATACCAGTGTTCAAGACAAAGAGTTTTACTGCCATGGAACTTCTTCTTAAATGAAGTATTGCTATTTTATAATTAATCTTATAAAAAATTACGGTAACTCTCCTTCCCCATCTTTCACTATTATAGACCTTGATGTACATGACGGCTGTACTGGGACTTTGTGTCACTTATAATGTCACATATAAATTAAGCTTTAAGATGCAGGTTAATATTTTTTTTAAAAAGAGTGACTTTTTGGGACCTGAGGTGAGTTTACAAATATGAAACCAAGTAATTGATAAGTTCTGGCACTTCCCAATACCCTGTAAATGTTTATCCTTTCTCTTTTCATAAGTAAATTTTTCCTGACTATCATATAATTAAAATTTTTTATGAAGCACTTTGTTGTCTACACAATATATAGTATATATACATATACTATAAAGTATATGGTGTTTTAGGTGCTAACATAGAAAGAATTATGAAATCTGACAAGTTAAAGCATGCTTTATTTAACTTAGTCCAAATTGCTCTTTTCTTGCTAAAAACAACCCCATAATTTCCTTGGCCTTTGTAGTCTCATCAATTCTACCATCAGCACTAGTGGCTGGTTTTCTTTTCTTTTCTTTTAAAGATTTTATTTATTTATTTAACAGAGAGAGCAAGAGATCACAAGTAGGCAGAATGGAGGTTGGGGGGGGGGAGCAGGCTCCCTGCTGAGCAGAGAGCCTGATGTGGGGCTCGATCCCAGGACCCGGAGATCATGAACTGAGCCAAAGGCAGAGGCTTAACCCACTGAGCCACCCAGGTGCCCCTGGTTTTCTTTTCAGAAAAAAGAAAATTTTCCACCCAGAAGCAAAGTTAGGTTGAAATCCAGATGCTGAAAAAGACTACTGGTTTTGTAAGGACCTATTTGGCAACTGTCCCTGCTCCTCTTCCCCTAGGGGATTTACAGGAAACAAAGCCCAGATACAAAGGTGGGTCAGGCCAGGTGGAGACACGGGATCAGTGGGGGGATGCATACTGTCTCCCTGGTTACCAAGGAGTATGGGCCCCGCCCTTTGGGAGCCTTTTGGGCTCCAATCCCAATCAAGGTGTAATAGGCTGGTTCAAATGTCTACTAGGGTAAATTGTAACTCAGTTGGTCACCTAGCATCACTGTGGAGTTTCCTGTGTGTGTTACAATCTCATTGGCCACCCGTGTGTGGCCAGACCCGACAGCATGGCCTTTGCCCTTAAAACCTAGTATGTGAAACAGAGAAGGGTCGCTCTCTCTTGTAAGAGGTTCGGCCCGAACGTTCGGTTAGATTCTTGATGCTTGGTGGGAAATAAAGCTTTGCTTGACCTTTGCTTGTTTTTATAAATTTGGCTTTCTTAGATTTCAGTAAGTGAGATCATACAGTATTTGTTTTTCTCTGACTTATTTCACTTAGCATAATGTCCCCAAGGTCATCCATGTTTTTGTTTTTTGTTTTTTGCAATGCCAGGTATTCCTTCTTTCTCATGGCTAAATAATATTCCATTATATACCACAGCATATCTTTTTATTCATCCACTGACGGACACTTAAATTGTTTTCATATCTTGGCTACTGTGAATAATGCTACAATAAACATGGGAGTACAGATATTTCCTTGAAATCCTGTTTTCATTTCCTTTTGAATGTATACCCACAAAAAGAATTGCTAGATTTTTTTTTTTTTAGATTTTATTTATTTATTTGACAGAGATCACAAGTAGGCAGAGAGGCAGGCAGAGAGAGTGAGAGGGAAGCAGGCTCCCTGCTGAGCAGAGAGCCCGATTCGGAACTTGATCCCAGGACCCTGAGATCATGACCTGAGCCGAAGGTATCGGCTTAACCCACCGAGCCACCCAGGTGCCCTGGAATTGCTAGATTATATGGTAGTTCTATTTTTAAGTTTTTGAGGAACCTCCATACATTCTGGCATAGAGGCTCTACCAATTTACATTCCCTCCAATAGTGTACAAGGGTTGTATAGCATATTTTTGATAACTGCAGAAAACACATCCAATATAAGAGTAATGCTCATTCATTAATTTATAGTCTGTATCAGATATAAGTGAACTAAAATAAACAAAAACTGTTCAACCTCTGTTGCTTTGACTACAGTTACCATTTCTGATCCTTACTCTGGTTTCTGTTAGGCCTTAATGAAAATATCTCTAAGCCAAAAAGACGAAGTTGAATTCTTCTACAAGTTCATAATTTTCCCTGGAAGATTGATACATTGAACTAAATATTCCAATCTGGCCCAGATGAAAGGTCGAAAGTGCTGAAATGCCTCCAAAACCCTAAAAATGGTTCCCAGGCACACTTGACAATCATGGAATCTTATTTTGCAAGAGAGAGCCCAGATGTAGACTGGAATGCTAAAAAGAGCCTCTCTCTCTCTCCCTAGGACAATGGCTCTCAAACACTAGTGTGCATCAGGATCTGCTGGAGGGCTTATTAAAGCACACATTATCGGGCCCTATTCCCAGAGCTTTTGCTTTAGTAAGTCTGATATGAGACCTAAAATTTTGCATTTCTAAGAAGTTCCCAAGTGATGCTGGATACTCTTGCTGTCGGGAAGACATTCAGAAAACCTCTATTTTCCATTTATTAAGGCAAATTTGTGAGTACTTGTCAGTTATCTAATTTCCTTTTGTTTAAACCCATGCAAAGAGAGTGCAGGGTGGCCTAGAAAAGGTCAACCCAAGCAAGAAGGGTAACCAAGGAAGGGGGTGGCCTTGGGGGTCACATTAGAGTCCAAGAAAGGCAAGAAAGGCATTTACGTGGAGAGGAAGCCTGGCATGGGCATGCTGGAGTCCCAGTGGAAGACGTTCATGAGTGGGGTGCCATCTAACATGGGGAGTTAGAGTCTGAGCAGAGTGAGGAGGGCATCCACATAAGGGACAGCAGAAATGGCAGCCTTGTACATACAAGGGGACTGATCAAATAAGTTAAGGATCCAGATTTCACTGTGTCAGAGAAGGGAGATGATGATGCAGAGTCAGAGTTTTCAGGTAGGTCACTAGAAATATAGGTGCAAATGTGTCTATGTAAATGCCTGTGGCACATTCCCTAGCTCTGTCTGCTGAGAGGGCCTACAAGGAATGATTACCTCTGTGGTGAGCATGTCTACTACACAGATCTTGGTTTCTGAATAGCATTTTCTACTAAAAGGTACCAGGGCTGCTTGGAGAAACACCTGATTCCAAGGCTAGAAACTGTAAAGTACACAAAGACCCTGGGATGTCTTACTGTTTCAAAAGCAAGTTATGCCCAAGAATAATGGGAATGTGTCCAAAGGACACAGAAACCATCTTGAAGGAGCCCCCAAAGACCAAAAAGGGGATTATTTGAGCATTAAAATAAATAATGATTATAACAAAATATTGGATGAATAAGAAAGCATGAGTCCATATAGGTAAAAATGAAATAAATTGAGACTGATGAGGCATGGGATGGTTGCATAATTTCAAAGCACCTCCCCACAAAATTCTTATTATTTGCAAAGAGGAAGAGAGCAACTTTGCATGGACAATAGGAACCACCCTATTCCAAATATCAAAGTGAGTATCACCAATAATGAAACAAATCAAAACCATGCTCCATGATAGAATGGGTACAATGGGGAAAATACAGCATCATCTCTAGGCTATATTCTCATCAAAAACGTATACCCTAAATCTCCTTATGAGAAACCATCAAAACCATCAGATAAACTCAAACTGAGAGACATCCTCGTAAATAACTAGCTCATAATCTTCCAAAGTATCAAGCTTATAAAAAGTCAAGAAAGTCTGAGAAGGTGCTTCAGACTGAAGGTGCTAGCTCAAGAGAGACCTGAACACAGCATGGGTTCAGTCTTCTTCCATCTTTTAAAAAAAAATTATTTTACATAAATGAACAAATATTCCTCTTTGAAATTTTGCAGGAAAGGATTGACTTTTTAGAGTGGTTCTGATATAATCCTCCATGGAAAGGAAATCATTCTACCGGATGATTTCTCTGGGTTCTTTCCAGTCTACCAATTCTACCCTGTTTACTAATCTACCTGCCTGTCTATCACTGAGAGTGCACTTAAT
Source organism: Mustela nivalis (assembly GCF_964662115.1). NCBI lineage: Eukaryota > Metazoa > Chordata > Mammalia > Carnivora > Mustelidae > Mustela > Mustela nivalis. The sequence continues at coordinate 27,145,162 of NC_139035.1, forward strand.
AGAATTTGAGCATGTACAGCTCAGATATTCACTGGGCAGGCAAAGAACCATAAGCTTAAAAAATAAAAAAAATTATAAAAAAGATGAGTCTAAAAAAGCTATCTTATACTATAAATCTTATTTTAATAGTAAGAAGGCAAGTCTTAAAAATCTACACCTGGACACAAAATGGGAGGCAGGCAATGCCTTCCACGAAAGGAGCCAGCATGGATGGTCTACAGGGTTTTCTTGCCACGTGATTTCGCTTCAACCAGGAAGTAATAAGAAACTAAGATTTAAATAGGTTTTTTTTTTAAAGATTTTATTTATTTATTTGACAGAGAGAGATCACAGGTAGGTAGAGAGGCTGGCAGAGAGAGAGAGGGAAGCAGGCTCCCCGCTGAGCAGAGAGCCCGATGTGGGGCTCCATCCCAGGACCCTGAGATCATGACCTGAGACGAAGGCAGCGACTTAACCCACTGAGCCACCCAGGCGCCCCTAAATAGGTTTTTAAAGTTCAATATTAATGAAGCCTTCTGGTGTAAAGTAGGAATCATCTTTTTTGCTTCTTATAATGCCTAGCAGAGTGATGACAAGTAGTAAATTACATCTAAAGTAGTGTAAAGAGCAGAACAGGGATATCTATGCCCTATGGACACAAACACTCCAACTGGCTGAGACACCTAGTGGTTCAGCAGAACTGAGTAAAACGCATGACAATAGCTGTCTTCTCTAATCTCTCTCTCTTTTTTTTAAAACATTTATGTCTTGCCAGGGCTGAAGCAAGCTTTGATTTGGCTCAAAGCAGGGACTCCTAGTAAGTCTGAAAAGCCACACAAAGAAAATCCTTGAAAGAGGATCAGTAAAAAAAGTGCTATCTGTTAGAAGCCAGAAGAAATGACTTCCCTTATTCTAAGAAGGCAAAGCTAGGCTTAGAATTAGAGTATTAGAGTCAATCTTACCATTAGCACTAGGGGTTCTGAATTTTATTCGTAAGACATAATACAAAAGACATCTTATCAGCTTTCCCCTTTAAAAGAAATGGAAAATGTTCATCCTACCTAAGAAAATACCAAGTTTCACTGGACATATATATTCATTTCAACCACTCAGAGCCTGGCCCAGAGGGGGCACAAGTATATTGTGAAGTATCCCATGAATAAACAAAAATATGCATTAAAAACAGCCACATTGAGGGTGGGGGGTTGGGAAGGCCTGGTGGTGGGTATTAAGGAAAGTGGTTATCATAGAGGACACGCATTGCATGGAGCACTGGGTGTGGTGCATGAACAATGAATCTTGGAACACTGAAAAAAATGAAATAAAAATTTTTTTAAAAAGCCACATTGCTTACTTTGTCCCTGTTTTAAAAGAGAGTACAATGACTTTTAAATGTTTCTGGTTAAAATAAAAATAACAAAAACCCCACTAAACTTGGACGGTTAAAAGAAAACCAAACTACTCCCCACTTGGTAAATTGGAACCTGATAAATTCCTTTAGTTGGACGTTGGTTGTTGTTACATATTCATTTGAATTTCAGAAGGGCACCATTAGGATTACTCTTAATTTTAGTAGGTGTGATATCAATATTACAGTTATATTTTTGAAGTCCTTATCTGTTAAGACATGTACTTAAGTATTTATGAATAAAATGGTATGTCTTAAATTTTTATTTAATACATCAGCAAAGAGGGGCGCCTGGATGGCTCAGTGGGTTAGGCCTCTGCCTTCTCTCAGGTCATGATCTCGGGTACTGGGATCAAGGCCTGCATCGGGCTCTTGCTCAGCGGGGAGCCTGCTTCCCCTCTCTCTCTGCCTGCCTCTCTGCCTACTTGTGATCTCTGTCTGTCAAATAAATAAACAAAATCTTAAAAAAAAAAATACATCAGCAAAGAAAAAAAAACTGGAGGAGAAATGGAATAAGAAAAGCAAGAGACTGACTGGTTATTGAAGCTAGATAATAAGTAAGGGAAATTCATGGTACTGTTCTCTGACTTTTGTGTGTGTTTGATAACTTCCATAACAAAAAAGGTTTTTTAATGTGTCTTTTATTAAAGCTTTTGGGTAGAATTATGGCAGTGCCACAATAAATTCTGGTTTAGATTTAAGTTCTTTATATTCAAACCAGTTTAGAAACCTAACTGTATGCCTGATACTCTAAACACCTAGTACTACAATCAGACATTTAACACCCCTGTTAACCTCACATATAACACTGACCACTTTTCACCCACATTCAGATATACCATGGGGCAAATATTTCATAAAGTCAGACACAAGGCTTATATAGTTAAGTTGGTCCTCATGGCCATGGATTACATTTCAATTTCTAGATTGTAGTTCTCTGAGACACATTTTTCCTCATCTCCTCAACATGGAAATGAAGAAAACAAGTACCACGTAAATCATCACTCAACAAGGACAAAATCAAGCTCACTGAATTTTGCTTAAAAAAAAAAAAAATCAATAGGAACTCACATGTCCTAAATTTCTAATTTCTAGTCTAACCAAAGCACAAAAACTTAGTCATATGTTTTTGCCAGTCTGAGGAAAGGAATTCTTCTTCAACACTAACAGTTGGGAACGAGGAAGAAGAGGTGATAAATAAAATAGGAAACGATCTCTTTCCAGTGCCCCTTCTTCTCTATAGCTCCCACTTACTCTCCTGTTCACCAAACACAATTGTCAAAACCCCCAATAAACAACAAGCTTTCTTCACAAGGTGGGGGTCAGTGTAAAAAAAAATGAGAAGAGTTAGGATGTCCATACAAAGCACTGCTGTATTTGTCTATTTATAAATCTGTGTTCCCCAACCAGCCAGAAAGACTCTCCAGGGTGGGGACAGGCTCTCACTGAACAACACAGGGTTTGGGGGCACCAATCCCATGCAGTCAAAAATCCACATATAACTCTCGTCTCCCCAAAATTCTTCACTACTAATAGCCTACTATTTCCTGGAAGTCTTACCTGTGACATAAATAGTCGATTAACGTATTTTGTATGGTTTCTGTATTACATGCTGTATTCTTAAAGTAAACTAGAGAAGAGGTTATTACAAAAACCACGGCGAGGAGAAAACACACTTATAACATTGTACTATAAAAAATCCACATGTGGGGCGCCTGGGTGGCTCGGTGGGTTAAGGCCTCTGCCTTCTGCTCAGGTTATGATCCCAGAGTCCTGGGATCGAGCCCCACATCCGGCTCTCTGCTCCGCGGGGAGCCTGCTTCCTCCTCTCTCTCTCTGCCTGCCTCTCTGCCTACTTGTGATCTGTCTGTCAAATAAATAAATAAAATCTTTAAAAAAAAAATCAACATGTAAATGGGCATGCACAGTTCAAATCTGTGTTGTTCAAGGGTCCGCTGTAGTTCCCGCACCTGCCCTGAGCCTCCACAAGCAGGTACTCAGCATTTACTGACCAGATGCATGAATGAATTTAAAGGAAAATAAAATCTCCAAAAAATGAGAGGGAAATGGAAAAAAGCTCTGTATAAACACAGAAAGACAGAAAATGGCAACAAAGTTGTAAAACACAGCAGACAAAAAGAAGTTTGTTTCAATCAATCAATCATTATAAACAGTTTTGGAATTCCTGGAGGCTCCACTCAGGCTCAAGGTAGATAATGAAATTAGCAGGAGTCACAGTTAAATCTTTACAGACTTTTTGCTTATATTATTTTCCTTCTGGAGTAATCTTCGTTATCTCAATTACTGCCTGTTTGCTTGTTCCTTGTTTATCCATTCAGCTCCTTCTATATACACTGAATACCCTTACTGGGTTGGGGATACAGTGATGAATAAAATAACTAGTCACTACCTTTAAGATACTAAGTCTAGTAGGGGAGATAAATATATTAAGTGAATAAAGATCATAAAATGTCAAAGATTAAGATCTGTATGGGACAGAACAAGGTACAAAGATTAAGTGGTCTGCTTTATCTGGGAATCAAAACATGTATAACAGAGGGAGGTTAGAGATGGTTCTAGAAAAATGAGAAGAGCTGGACAACGGGAGGCACTGGAAAGCCCCCATGGAATGACTGATGCACAGGGGAATCAGTGGGAAGTGGGATGTCCCGGAAGTGGGGCGGAAGGAGCCCACGACTGGAGAAAAGCCAGCCCTGAATGGCCTTCTTAGGGCATAGTACGGGGCTCGGACTTCCAGATACTATGAATCAGGGAGCCACTGAAGAATTTTAAACAAAGGAATTCAACTCTGGTGGGAACGTGGAGAATGACTAAGCAACGAGGGAAGACTAGAGAGGTGAGGACAAATGTTAAGAAGCAGAAAATGGATAGGACTTTTGGTCACAGAGTAGATGTGAGTGCTGCCTAAACCGGCTCCTAAGTTTTTTGGCTGGATGGCACCATTCTTTAAAAATGGTGTGAGGGGGGCGCCTGGGTGGCTCAGTGGGTTAAGCTGCTGCCTTCGGCTCAGGTCATGATCTCAGGGTCCTGGGATCGAGTTCCGCATCGGGCTCTCTGCTCAGCAGGGAGCCTGCTTCCCTCTCTCTCTCTCTGCCTGCCTCTCCATCTACTTGTGATTTCTCTCTGTCAAATAAATAAATAAAATCTTTTAAAAAAAAAAATAAATAAATAAAAATGGTGTGAGGAAGAAGAGTAGGTTTGGATGGTAAGGTCAGTTTTACAGTTTGGATTTTGAACTACGTCATTCTACTATTTAAGATATTATTAAATAAGAAAAAATATTCCTGCAATTCACACAGTGAAAGAGAAAAATTATAAAATCATCTGTAGAGATGCATAAAAGCAATTGATAAAAACTGAACACCCATTAAAAATTTATTTTAAAAACTTAGCAAACTGATAATAGAAAAGACTTGTTTTAAACCCAACAAAAGCTATCAATCTAAAACCTAGAGCAAGCAACAACATTCCCTTTGAAACCAGGAACAGGACAAGGATGCTTGTCACTATGGTTTTTTTTTTAACAGTTATTGTTGAAGTTCTCACTGATGAAATAGATGAGAGAAAATAATAAATAGGAAGTTTATAAATTAGGAAAAATTAGGAAGGCAAACAAATTCTGTAATTTACACATGACTAATAGTTTATTTAGAGATACCCGAAATAATCTATGAATAAAAGAATAAAACCATTTAGAGACTTTTACAAGTTTGTTAAATACAAGGTCAATTTATAAAATCAGTAGATTTCAATACACTAGCGACAAGCAATTAAAAAATATAAGTAAAAATGAAGCCCATGCCTTCTTGCCAAAAAAAAACTACAAGATCTCCGGAAATAAATCTAATAAAAAGACTCTGTGGGGAAAAGATTTTAGTTTTGTTAAGGAACATAAAAGAGGACCTAAATAAAATGGATGGAAAGACTCCCAAAAGATTGGTAACATCAATTCTTCCAAGATTCCTTTATAAATTCAACACAATTCCATTCAATATCCCAAAGGATATGTTCATAAAAGCCTCAATAAGTTGATCAAAAAAATTCATACTGAAGAATAAAGAACCAAGAATAGTCAAACAAACTTTAAACAAATACAAAAGAAGAGACATTTGTCTTCCTAGATATCAAAGATTTATAATAGGTTTTGCTAACTGACACTGTCGTTTCAGCTCAGGGACAGACACACAGACCAACAGAACAGAATTAATGAGCCCAAAGACAGGCCCATGTATATATGGGACTTGGTATAAAACTAAGGTGGTGTTACTACAAATCAGTAAGGAAAGGATGGCTATGAGTGGAGAAGAAACGACCGCCTATCAAAAAGAGGAAAATAATTCAATCCCCACACACTATCAAAGGAATAATTTCCATAGATGAACTGAATTCCTAAATGAGAAAAACAAGTATTTTGGAAATTTTATACATAGGACACTATCATCTCTGAAAATTGACAAAGATAAGTTTTTAAAAAGTGCCTGGCACTCAGTAAATAGTTAATTAATATTAACCACCATCTTCATCGTCATCAACTATGATCTCTGGGTGAGGAAGCAGTCTAAAATAAGAGACTAGAAGCACAAATCATAAACTAAAAATAGAAACCAAGTCCTATGGTCTACAAGGCCTTGCTCCATCTGGATCTCTCTTTCCCTGGGGTTTCCTCTTGAGACTCCTCTAGCTTACCAAACTTTAGGCTAATCTCCAGTGCCCCAGTCCTGCACCTGCCTCAGCCCTTCCAAGGGCTGTCTCCTTCCCACCTACAACTCTCCCTTCCATTCAGCCACGAGGATCACTTCCTCGACCCAGTCAGTCTTTGCTCAAACGGATCATTTTAGAAATCGACCCTGGCCACCACACTTAACACAGCACCGGTCCCAGTACTCTGATTCTCCTGACCTACATTCTCTGTATGACCCACCATCTTCTAATACACTGTATAGTTTTACTTAGTACATTTACTGTCAGTCTTCCAGTAAATATTACGTTCTTTGAGAACAGAAACTTTTTCCTCTTTACTATCATACTTCCAGAGGTACAGAAGTGCCCCGTAGAGTACTCAATAAATTTTTACTGAATGAATGAAGATTGATAAATCCAATTCATTAAAATTAGAAATTCTAGCAAAGAGAAACACACCATAAACAAAGTTCAGAGATAATACTGAAAGATGTGTGTAACAAACATAACCAGTAAAGGATTAATATATAAATACTGATATAATCCAGCAGAAAAAAGACAATCCATTATGAAAATGAGCCAGTCCTTAAGGGTAAAGACTTAGGTTTCTTTAAAGAAAAAGATTTCTCAAGACTTCAATGTAAGAAATCCTTCTCAAGTTTTTAGCCTGTTGCCCTTCAAGACTTGAAGTCAAGCCTGCAACATTAACTCAGGCCTCAATTTTCAGCCTGCCAGCCCTCCAGATTTCAGATTTGCCAGCCTCAACAACCATGCGAATCAATTCCTTGAAATAAATAAATCTCTTGGGGTGCCTGGCTGGCTCAGTCCATAGAGTATGTGACTCTTGATCTTGGGGTTTTAAGTTCAAGCCCTATGTTGGGTGCATAGATTACTTAAAAATAAAATCTTAAAAAACAAAACAGGGGTGTCTGGGTGGCTCAGTCGGTTACGCATGTGCCTTCGGCTCAGGTCATGATCTCAGCGTCCTGGGATCGAGGCCCACACTGGACTCCTTGCTCGAGGGGAACCTGCCTTCTCCTGCTCCCCCTGCTTGTGGTCTTTCTCTATGTCAAATAAATAACTAAAATCTTAAAATTAAAAAAAAAAACCACCAAAAACAAGCAAAACTAAATCTCTCTCTCTTGCTTTCTCTATAAATCCAATTGGTTTTATTTCCCTGGAGAGCCCTAATACAATATGTGCCAAGTGCTTAGAATAGTACCCAATATACAGTAAGTGCCAAAGACTGATAGCTCTTATTATAATGTATCAAAAGTATTAAAAAGTTAATGGTATGAATATGTACCAACTGGGAAGGGTAGAAAACTCTGAAGGAAAGGAATATAAGGTGAGTGAAAGTAAATGAATTTTTAATTACATTTGTATTGTTTCATTTCTTAAAAAATGATTTCAATATGGCAAAATACTAATATTTATTAATTTGGGCACAAATACATGGGTGTTTATTCCATAATTCTGTTTTTGAAATAGTTCATGAAGAAAAATAAGGGTTTTTTTTTTTTCAAGTTTGCTGAAAAAGTTGACACAAGTCTTTAAGGGAAGGGGAGAAAGAGAGACGGTACCAGTATGACGGGCACAAGAACTTCCTGACCAATTTTTCTCAATTTGAGAAACACAGTGTGAGTCACCAGAATGAGTCGCTGAAACTGTTGTGCCAACTGAGATTACGGGTTGGTGCACCGCCCTGGGGGAGGTGGCAGGCAGGAATCAAACTGGGAGCCAGGTTGAAAGCATTAATGTTGAACAGAAAGAGAACAAGTCTTTTTCTGAGCCTGGAGACAATAAGGTATGTTAGGAACAGAAAGTGTAGCCAAGCAGCATCTGGTTACCCTAAATTTTCTGGGAAACAGGAAGCAAGTCATCCTTTAGAGCTCCCCTTAAATGCCAATTCCACTCCCCCAAAAAAGCCCTACATCCTGATTCTACAATGAGAAATGCTCTCTCCTCTTTTCCAGAGCCCAGAGTCTTTTGTACCTTTCTTATGAAATTAACTGGACTGTCCTATAATTTCAAAATGAACCTCTTACAAGCCTTAGATACCTCTGACCCAGGTGTGATAGTTCAGTCATGTTTGCAGCTCCCACTGAAACTACTTGTAGGTGACTTTTGATGAAACACCTTTTTCTTTTCTTCTTTTTTAAAAAGATTTTATTTTTCTTTAAGTAATCTCTACACCCAACATGGGGCTCGAACCTACAACCCCAAGACTGAGAGTCACGTACTCCACCAAGTGAGCCAGCCAGGCGCCCCTTGACTACATACTTTTCTGATTCAACCTTAAAGGTGACAAAGTCTCAGATATGCAGCAGACTTCTAAATTTTTGTTTATGTAGAATATACTCAAATGATTAACATATTATGTAATTTGACTATATGTCATTTATCCAGACATGGCACTAAGGGTAAGGCTCTTGTTTACTGGAAGGCTCTGGAACCTTGGAATCATGCTGAATTTAGCACTGTGAAAATTGCGGGCTCTTTATATTATTTTATTTTAAGATGTTATTTATTTATTTGACTGTCGGAGATCACAAGTAGGCAGAGAGGCAGGCAGAGAGAGAGAGGAAGAGAAACAGGCTTCCAGCTAAGCAGAGAGCCCGATGCGGGGCTTAATCCCAAGACCCTGGGATCATGACCCGAGCTTTAACCCACTGAGCCACCCAAGCGCCCCTGTGAAAATTGTGGGTTCTTTAAACCTGCCATTGTCTTTGAGAAAATAGCCTCCATTTGTACTTCATGTATTTTTAACTATTACCTGATAAACATTCAGGGACTACCTACTGTGCTCTACTCAAAGCCTTAAAGGTGATTTCCATTGTTTCTAATATCCAGATCCCCAGGGGGGCAATGGGAAAAGGTAACTGCTGGGGTCTGCTGCCTCTTTCCTGCGTAGCATGTGCTGTAGAAGCAAATAAAATGCATTACCTTATTTTGTTCCCATAACTGTACAGTCATTATGTATTATTGCCCACATTTACAGAACAGGAAACTAAAGTACCACAAGGTTAAGCCAATTTGCCACACAGCTGGTAAGTGGCACCTTTCTCAACCCAGAGAAACCCCATACTTCTATCTACTACGATGAATCTTACCAGAAAATGAAGTTTTGGTATACTGGAGACATGAATAATATGCATATGCTCCAATTTTAGGAATAATGTTGTCATTTGCTTTTTTAGCTGGAAGAACCAAGAATATCTCACAAAATGATCATCCTCCTGGCCCTTATTTAGAAATATTTCTCTCCCAACACATGAGTAGGTTATGTTCTTAAACTTCCGGGTGAAAAAGCAGTGCTTAGGAGAGAATGCTGCTATCAGAATGGCACGTCGGAAGAAATCGTTTTAGGGGCGCCTGGGTGGCTTAGTCATTAAGCATCTGTCTTTGGCTCAGGTCATGGTACCAGGGTCCTGGGATCAAGCCCCGCATCAGGCTCCCTGCTTGGTAGGAGCCTGCTTCTCCCTCTGCCTGCTGCTCTCCCTGCTTGTGCTCTCTCTCTTGCTCTTGTTCTGTCTCAAATAAATAAAATCTTAAAAAAAAAAAGAAATAGTTTTCAAAATTGAAGGGCAGAGTAAATACAACAAAACAACATGCAAGTGTTGAAAATAAATATCTTTCCCATACTGACTTCAATGGTGTTTCAACTGTGGCATTTAGAGGAAAATGAACCAGTGATATCTAAACCTGAAATTCAGTATAATAGGCATTTGGTGCCCACCCACAATAAGTATCACTTTACATTTTACTAACCAGAGGATTTTCAAAAGGATGCATCTTTAGGAAGCTCACTGCGGAAGCAACACTTGTGTATATATATATATATATGTGTGTGTGTGTATATATATATGTATATATGTATAAAATGAGCAAAAAAAATTAGACATAATGGCTTATGGACAAGGAATAAATGCTGCCTTGACGAAGTCTAATTTCCAACGTATTTGAACAGTTCTTAGGAGCTGATAACTAGCTGTTAAGAGATCTTCATGTTGATTTCTGGATTACTTTGAAATAATCTTAATTAAACCTTGACCTATGCAGAAAATAATGCCCTTAGGAGCTACTAAGGCTTACATCTCGAAAATGGGAAGAACTCTAATTTTATCTTCTAGGTAAGAACATGCCTGAAAGAAGGTTTTTTTTTAACCTTGAAGAATTCTACTTTTTTATTATATTCCTCAGGAAGTGAAAATGGTAAGTTTGTAGACTCATATAAAAGCAGATGAAACTAATATAACTAGAGGAGAAATACATTATTATGGATTTTGTTGAAAATATCTGTAAGGGACAGGACAGCGTGGGAGGCCGCCTGAAAATATGCTGATAAAAACACATCACCACAAGAGAGAATTCTGTAACTATGTATGGTGATGTATGTTCTTTTTTTTTTTTTTTAAAGATTTTATTTATTTATTTATTTGTCAGAGAGAGAGAGAGAGAGGAGTGAGAGTGAGCACAGGCAGACAGAGTGGCAGGTAGAGGTAGAGGGAGAAGCAGGCTCCCTGCCAAGCAAGGAGCCCGATGTGGGACTCGATCCCAGGACGCTGGGATCATGACCTGGGCTGAAGGCAGCTGCTTAACCAACTGAGCCACCCAGGAGTCCCTATGGTGATGTATGTTAACTGAGCATATTGTGGTGGGAATTTCACAATACATACACAGACCAAATCATTACGTGATACCACACCTAAAATGAACAGTTATATACCAAAAATAACCCAGTTAAGCAAAGGACAGAGTGACAAATTAAAAATAACAAAAGTATACATTAATGTAGTATCATTAGTGGTAATATTAGTCTGCAAAGGGCTGCCATATCAAAATACCATAGACTTGATGGCTTAAACAACAGAAAATGATTTCTCACAGTTCTGGAGGCCAGAAGTGCAAGACCAAGGTGTCAGTAGGGTTGTTGTGTCTTTGGAGACCTCACCCATTGGCCTATAGAGGCCATCTTCTCCCTGTGTCTTCACATGCTCCACACTCTGTGTCCTAACTCCCCCTCTTCTAAGAACATCTATTCTATCAGGGCACCTGGGTCATGTAGTCGGTTAAGTGTCCAATGTAGTTTTGGCTCAGGTCATGATCTCGGGGTATTGAGATGGAGCCTCGAGTTGGCCCCATGCTCAGCGCAGAGTTTGCTTGAGTTTCTCTCTCCCTCTACCCCCCATGCCCACCATGTAGGCACTCTCTCTCAAATAAGCAAACAAATCTAAAACAAAAAACAAACAAAAAACCCCACAAACATCTATCATTCTGGATTAGGGCCCATTCCAAAGAGTGCACATAACCTTAGTTAAGTTTTTTAAGCCACATATTTTGTTGTTAGATCTGTTTTGAGTCACGGGCTCAGCCACTTAATCAGCATTATGACCTGGACAAGTTGCTTAGCCTCACTGAGCCTTGCTTTCTGAGATAATCCAAAAAAGTGCTCGTGGAACACCACCTACCATCTAGCACACATTCAAGAAATTACAGTTTTTGTGTCCTGCTAACCTCAATTTAACTTTGTTTTGAAGGTTTTATTTATTTGTTGGAGAGCGAGCGAGCGAGCAAGCACAAGCTGGGGTGAGGCGGAGGGAGAGGGAGAAGCAGACTCCCCGCGATGCAGGGAGCCTGATGTGGGACTGAATCCCAGGGTCCTGGGAACATGACCTGACCTGAAGGCAGATGCTTAACTGACTGAGCCACCCAAACCTCCCACAAGTAAACTTGTATCGCTCTATTTAATTGATACTTAACATTTTTCTATTTGGTTTTAGAAGGAATTCTTAAACCTTTTATTCCACTACATTCTTTTCAATCATCTCACGAGCTAAAATCTGCTGTGGGAATGCACCAGCTCCTGTGCCCTGAGCTGCCACATTAGACACCAGGTCACCATGCTGTGAGGAAGCTCGAATGATACTGAGAATTCAAAGCAAGTATTTTATTCAACAATCCCAGCTGAGCTCTATCTTTGGGACATTCCATTCCAGGCACCTGACACAAGAGTGAAGAACCTTCATATAATTCTGGCCCTTCCTCTTCCAAGTCACCTGCGGCTATTTGAGTCCAGATAAGGCCCCAGAATGTTCTGGAGCACAGACAAGCCATGCCTCGTAGTCCTGGCTAAACTCTTTACACACATCATCTGCGAGCCTAATGGCCCTTGTTCTTAAGATGCTATGTTTTTTTAGAGTGGTTGGCAACAGATACCCTAGAACGATGGGTTATAGAAAATCAAAACTACAGAATCATAGAGACTCACAGAGAATATGTAACACACAACATACTGCATACATAACATGTACATCCTGGATATCAAGAGCTAGAGAAGCCAAGAAAGCACATGCTGTACCGCCTCATTTTATAGGTGAAGACACTGAGGCCTGTCCAGTTACCCGATGAGGGACAGATCTGGGACACACATTGAAGTCTCTTCACTTTCAGTCCTGGGCTCTTTCAGAAACACAATTACTTCATAATACAGTTCTATACTATAAAAGCTTCTTACCTTCTCTTGCTATTATTAAACTTCAACATTTCAGGATATTCTATATGCTTTCTCAGGCCGAACAAAATTATACTTCTGGATACAGACAAATTAACCTCCTATCTCTGGCACATGACAGGTACTCAACAATTTGGCTTTTTTAAGGAAAGAATTACCAGAATAAAACAGCTAAAAAAAAAAACTATAAAGTCATGCAGCTTAGATCATCAGTGGTTGTGCTTGAAAGACAACAAGCGACACCATTTTTAGTTTTGGAGCAAAAAATTTTAAGATATTAAACATGCCTGCTTCCCCCAACACAGGTAATTAATTTCTGGTAATCTCACTGGACAACTTCCACAATCCCCAAAGAGTGCCTCAAATGTAGCTGCTCAGTGTTCATCTTCTGAGACCTACTTAAATGTAACTATACATAATATAAATATAATTGGAGGTACCACGTGCTAATTGTCTCTAACTATGCATTTCCCCCTTGGATTTTTCGTAATACACACCTAAGCCAGGGGCATGGCCTTCAGCTAAGATTATGCTTCTCAGACTTCTTTACATCTATCTAGGGATGGCCAGTGACAAGTTTTGGAAATCGGTATGTGGAAACTTCCTTCAAAGAAAGAGGTATGCTCTTCCTTTCCAATTTTCACCCCTCTTTCCAACTAGAATATAGAATAGAAAATGCAGTGGTGAGTATATCTGACCATGAACATGAGGGGAACATCCCTAAAGATGGTAGAGCAACAGGACAGGAATCCCGAGTCTGCTTTACTGACCTCAACATAGCCATCACAGCCAATTAGGACTGCATACACTCAAACTGATATTAAAGAGGAAAATGAAGATCTTTTTTATTTAAACTACTGTCTACTCAGATCTCTTTAATCTGTACTTTAATATAAGAAATACTATATTTTTGTGATTATAATTTTTTTTTTCCAATTTTGGCCTTTTTGCCTTCTGGACTCACATCTGGTCTGTGAATATAAAAGTTTGGCTCCTATATCACAATTTTCAGTGATGTTTAAGTATAATGAGGTCATTTCAGGTCCCAACACTGACTGGCTTGGATGACAAAGCAAGAAGGTTAAGTTCAAATATATTCCTGTGAAAGTCTTAAAAATCTATAGCCAGGTGAGGATAATTAAAGAGATCAATGGTACAGAATTGGGAGTCCAGAAATAAACATGTACATTTATGGTCAATTATTTTTTGACGAGATGCCAAGTATATCCAATAGTATTTTCAATAAACGGTGCCAGGATAATCACATACTGCTATGCAAAAAAATATGTAGACTTATTTCATCAGGGCAAAAAGAAAAAAAAAAAGAACAGATCACAGATCTAAATGTAAGAGCTAAAAACTAAAATATGTTTAGAAGAAAATTGCTGTGACTTCGATTAAGCAAAGATTTCTTAGCTAGGACACCAAAAGCACAATCTATAAAAGAAAAAAATGGTAAATAAAAAACTTTCACTCTTCAAAAGAGCAATTAATTAATTAATTAATTCTATGACTGGGTCTGAATTCAGTTAAAGAAAAACCAGAAAAAAAAAAAAAAGACAAGACAAGACATCATCAAGAAAGTAAAAAAGAAAAGCCACAAATGGTAAAGAAAGCATTTCTGAATCATTTATCTGAAAATGACTTGTATCCAGAATATAATAAAGAACTATCATGACTCAACAAGAAGACAAATAACATAATTTAAAAATGGGCAAAAGCTTTGAATGGACATTTTACCAAAGAAGATATATAAATAGCTAATAAGAACCTGAAAAACTGTTCCACATTAATGAGGGGAATGTAAATAAAAACTTCAGATGAGGGGCGCCTGGTCGGCTCAGTCAGTTGGGCATCTGCCTTCGACTCAGGTCATGGCCCCAGGGTCCTGGAATCGAGCCCCACATCAGGCTCCTTGCCTGCTGCTCCCCCTGCTTGTGCTCGCTTGCTTTCTCTCTCTCTCTCACTCATTGACAAATAAATAAAATCTTAAAAAAAAACTTCAAATGCGATATTACTATATGCCCACAAGAATGGTTATCATGAAAAAGACTAGAAGTATCCAAGGTTGTTGAGGAGATGGACAAACTGGAATCCTTGTATACTGCTTCTGGGAATGTAAAATGTTGGAGCCACTTTGGAAAAATTTGGCTGTTTCTTAAAAAATTAAATATAAGCTTACTATACAGCTCGGCAATTCTACTCCTAGGCATCCACCCAAGAAAAATGAAAACGTATGTTCACATAAAAACTTGCATGGAAATGTTCATAGAAATATTATTCATAGTAGCTAAACCCTGGAAACAAGTTTAAAAAAAAAATCCACCAACTACTGAGCAGATACACAGAATGCGGGGTGTCCACCAGTGGAATAGTACTGTGCAAAAAAAAGGAACCAAGAGCTGATACGTGTAACAGCAGAGATGGATCTCAAAATCCTCATGCTAAGTCAAAGATGGCAGGTACAAAAGACCTTCATTACATGACTTCATGTATAAGAAATTTCCAGAGAATGGAAATGAATAAAAACAAAAAGTGGATTACAGGTGACCGGGTCTTGGGATAGGATGGGGACCAACTGCAGAGGAGGACAAGGGAATTTCTTGGTTTAACAGAAGTGCTCTCAAACTGGACATAGTAATGGAGGTGCAACTCTATAAACACTTACTCTTCTTGAATTTCAACTGGCTTCCTGGATACCCATCTAGGGATCTTCCCCAGCCTTCCCTGCAGCTTGGTGGGGACATATGACTAAGACTGGATACACGCAGAGGTGATATATGCCATTTAGTACTAGTGCACTTAGAAGGGTAGGGGTGTGTCCTCCCCCTCTCTTTCTCCTCTTGGCCTGGAGACGGCAAGAGCTTGAACAACTCATTGGAAACACAGACAGAAGGAGCTTCTGAGGATGACAGAGCTGGCCTGCTGGCCTTGGACCTTTCAGCCATAGGCTCAGTGTGAGAGAACTACTGGAATGGAATGGAACTACTACTAATGGAATTGTATTATTGAAAAGGAAGAGTGGAGTTCACCACTCAGCAGGTGTTAACTATGAATTATCTTAAGCAGCAGCTCTTTATGAACTGTTTGCAGACCAGCAGCAAGAATGTTCTTATCTAATTACAGAAAAAATTATGCAACAACTTCTGTTAGTTTTCAATATTTAAGATCTGTTGTAGACAATATACTGGAAAATCTATCCTGGACACTAGTATATATCTTAAGTGTTTGTATTGAAAGAATGTTCCAGAAGTTACTGATGCTTTGTAACTTGCTTCTTTAGGTGTTAAGGCTTACTTTCTGAAACAACAAATTGCCAGTATTTTTCATTTCATACAACCACTGGCATTAAAATAGTGCTACTTAAATCTGTTCTTTTTCTTTTTCCTATAGTTCTCCAATAACATTTTTAGTTAAACAGTACAAAAAACCTTTTGTGGACAGCTCATTTACAGAAAGAAGGTAAGTATTTACTTATCTGCTACCTGACTGAAAATAGAATCCTGACAGTGCTGAAAATCAGAAAGCAGTGCCCTTTCCTCCATTATAAAAGTTCCAGGGTTTAGCTTTGTAAAAATTTCCACCAACTAAGGGTTTGGGAAACATATCTACCTTATCAGGAAGATTGTATCACAAAAACAGGTATGCTGTTCTACGGGCAAGACAAGAGGAACTACCTGTCCTGACAGTCCACTGGGACAAACCTACCTCTAGAGACAGAAGGTTTAGTACTGTTAACTTATTCACATGGCAATGATGTGCAAAGCAAAACCTCTGGGGGAAACAATCAAAATCCTTACAGTAATATGGTTTTATCTCTTTTTAAAAAAATATTTATTTATTTAGCAGAGAGAGAGAGAGATCACAATCAGGCAGAGAGGCAGGCAGAGAGAGAGGGGAAGCAGGCTCTCTATGTAGGGCTCAATCCCAGGACCCTGAGATCCTGACCTGAGCCGAAGGCAGAGGCTTAACCCACTGAGCCACCCAAGTGCCCCTGTATGGTTTTATCTTATAAATAAGCACATAGAACCACCTATGAATGGGCACTTCTACTTAGAGACAACAGTGCAGTCTGTGTCTTACATAATAGAGGTGTAAGCTCACCCAATGCTAGGCAATAATTAAACTGATGACAATGAAGAGGACAGCAATAAAAAAAAAAAAAAAACTGTGTCATTAAAACGTCACATATTTTGGTTATTTCCACTACCTTAGGTTAAAAAATCTGAAAATATACAGACTATAAACACCTGAAATAAATGTGTTAAATCATTCTTTTTTTGAAAATCTAGTAGAGACCAGACTTCATAGATAATTTCCACTAACTAGCAGGCCTCATCTCTCAGACTGATATGTATTTTCCTTAAGAAATAAACTTATTGGATTCAACACAGCTGGCACTGTCCCACACAGATTCAGTTTACCTTCTCTCCTCTGCATTTGTTTTTAACTCGCTTTTAAGTCATAAGGCATTTCTAGGTGTGTGTTCTTTTCTGAGAATGCTGAAACTTCTTGTGATCAAAGACCATGCATTGGCTTTCTCGGTATTTCCTGTAGTAAGGCATGGTACGCTCCTGCCGCTTATAAAGGCATAGTCTCTGCTTAAATGAGGACGAAACAAGCATCTTATCCTTTGGGCATATTTTAGAGTTACTTTTCCAGGAAAATGGATGTGAGCTGATCTGGCCACATTCTCTTGCCTGGTCCCTTTTGTGAGATAAATCTGAGAGACCACTGGCAGAGAAAGGAGTAAAAACTATGAACAGAATACAATCATCTGTCTCACGTGACTACAAAACATATGGAACGTATGGCCAGTATTTCATTAACACCTGCCAGCCATGGACAGTGCCAATGACCAATTTTTTAATGCTTTTTATTTTATCAAACAATGAGTTTATAAAAGCATAGATGCTTACTCAACCCATTTTATACTCCAAATGTCCAAAGGAAAAAATGAAATCTTATTCACTCATTTGACCCACCAAAGCAAAAACAGGACTGCCAAGGGTAGGAGCTGCTGTGGAGAGCAAAGCCAGAAATATAACAGGAGGACATGTATTACTCCAAGACCAGTCAGCAAGTCACAGAAGCTCTAAGGAGAAAACTGGGATATCTAATAAACAGGCCTCCGCTCTAGGAGTAGTTTTAAAACGATGGTCTTTGGGAGATGGAGAGGAGAAGTGAATTGGGGGAAATCAGAGGGGGAGACAAACCACGAGAGACTGTGGACCCTGAGAAACAAACTGAGGGTTTCGGAGGGGAGAGGAGGAGGAGGTCGGGTGAGCCTGGTGGTGGGTATTATGGAGGGCAGGTATTGCATGGAGCACTGGGTGTGGTGCATAAACAATGAATCTTGGAACACTGAAAAGAAATAAAATAAAATAAAATAAAATAAAATGGAAAAAAACAAAAACAAAAAACCACCACCATTGTCTCCAGGGCTGTCTGTATCTCCATTCTATACCATCAAGGCCAACACGGCCTGACATGTGGAAGCAGGAAGGGTCTCTTACTGCTCAGTCATGCGTCTCTATATATGATTACAAGAACCAGAAAGATAGCAAGGGAGCTTTGATTTTTGTAACAATAAACGATGATTCAATTATATAACAGGAGTGTGTGAATGGGCTATTTTCAACATCTTGGAATCTAGTATGACAGATACATCATTACTAAGCAAAAAGTATGCTCACAGAATTTACTGCCCGTCTTACAAGCCTATTCTCAAATTTTTATAAGCATTAATTTAAAAATCTCAAGATATCCTATAGGTTGAACCCTCCTTCAAAAAAGGTAAGGCTTAGAGAGAAGAGAGAAGATAACAAAACTAATCAACTTACACAAATCTGCCTTCAATTTGGCTATTGCGTTATTCTGCATGTATTCAGCTACACAGTTTTGCGTTCACTCTTAAATCACGGAAAGGTTTTTTTCCTCCCCTGTGTATGCTCTACACCCAGTGTGGAGCCCAACACGGGGCCTGAACTCGGGGCCCTGAGATTAAGATCTGAGCTCAGATCAAGAGCTGGACACTTCACTGAATGAGCCACCCAGGTCCTCCCTGTCTGTTTTCTTAAACAGATGTTTTCAGAGGTGCCTGGGTGGCTCATTCGTTAAGCATCTGCTTTCTTCTCAGGTCATGATCCCAGGGTCCTGGGATCAAGCCCTGCATCAGGCTCCCCGCTGAGCAGGGAGCCTACTTCTCCTTCTCCCTCTGCCTGCTGCTCCCCCCGCTTGTGCTCTCTCTGTCAAATAAGTAAATAAAAATATGAACAAACAAACAAACAGATGTTTTCATGAATTTTATGTACCTTATCAAGTAAAAAATATCTTTGAGACAGACAACAAAAAAAAAGCTGGACTTCATCAAAATAAAAAACTTGTGTGCAGAAGACTTATCAAGGAAGCCAAACGATAATCTACAGAATGAGAGAAAATATTTCCATATCATGTATCTGAAAGGCACTTGATATCCAGCATATGCAAAGAACTCTTACAGCTCAATAACAAGACAAACAATCCAGGTTTAAAAAAAAAAAAAAACACAGGCAAAGGGCTTAAGTAGACACTTTTCTCTAAAAGATATACGAATGGCCATGAAGCACATGGACGCTCTTCAACATCACAAGCCATCGTGAGCCATAATGACATACCACTTCACACCTACTAGGAGGGTCAGAATAAAAGGAAAAAAACAACAACAAAGAAAATCATTGTTAGTTAGGTGGTAGAGAAATGAGAACTTTCACACACTGATTGTGAGAAATGTAATGTCAAATGATTCAGCTACCGTGGCAAACAGCACACCGGTTCCTCGCTAAGTTAAATATAGAAGTAGAGTATGAGCAAGCAATTCCACTTCTAGGTAAACACCAAACATAACAGAAAGCAAGGATGCAGATACTTGTACGCCCATGTTCACTGCAGCATTATTCACAACAGTCCGAAGGTGGAAACGACCCATATGTCCAACAAAGGATGGAGACATCACAACACGTGGTATATACACAAAACACGTGTTTAGCCATAAGAAGGAATGAAGCTCTGACACACGCTTCAGTGTGGATGAACCTTCAATACTTTATCCTAAGTGAAGGAAGCCAGACACAAACGGACAAATATTGTATGATTCTACTTACATAAAATAATTAGAACAGGCAAATTAGAACAGTCGGAAAATAGAACAGAGGTTATCAGGAGTTAGGAGAAATGGGGGAAATAGGAAAGATCTGCTTAATTAAGTACAGAGTTTCTGTGGGCGCGGTGAGGAATTGGGGATAAAGAAAGTTCTGGAAATAAAGTGGTGAATATAATTAATGCCATGGAATCGTACAGTTAAAAATCATTAAAAAGTCAAATCTTATGTTCTATATATTTTACCACAATAAAAAAAAAAAAAAAACACCTTAAAAATCGTGAGCCCTCATCGGGCTCTCTGCTCAGCAGGGAACCTGCTTCCTCCTCTCTCTCTGCCTGCCTCTCTCTCTGCCCGCCTCTCTGCCTGCTTATGATCTCTGTCTGTCAAATAAATAAATAAAATCTTAAAAAAAAAACAAAACTGAAAAAACAAGCGTCGGTAAGGATATGGAGAAACTGGAGCCCTCATCCATTGTTGCTGGTGAGGTAAAATGTTTGACTGTTGTGGAAAACAGGCAGTTCCTCAAAAAGTTAAACACAGAAGATCTATGTTTATGATCACATGACCCTATGATCCCATAATTCAACTCCTACATATATACCAAAAACAAAGGAAAACGGGTACTCGTACAAGTACATGCACGTTCACAGCAGCACTATTCACAATGGCTGAAAGATGCAAACAGCCCAAATATCTACCAAGAGATGAACCGACAGACACAGTATAATATAAACACACAGTGGAATATTACTCAGCCATAAAAAGGGACGAAATATTCATATGTGCTACAATGTGAAGGAACCTTTGAAATGTTACAGTAAGTGAAAGAAGCAAAATACAAAAGGTCACATGTTACATGATTCTAGTTATGTGAAATATCCAGAATAGATAAGTCCACAGAGACAGAAGGCAGATTTGGTAGCTGTCATGGATTAGGAAGAGAAAGGAGAATGGGGAGAAAAAGGCTAATGAATACGGGGTTTTACTTTGGAGGGAAGAAAATGTTTTGGAACTAGACAGAGGTGATCACTGCGTGATGTTGTGAAGGCACTAAATATCACTGAATTGTTCACTTTAAAATGGTCAGTTTTACAGAGAACAGAATGACTATCAAGGGCTCTAGAAAATGGGAAGATGGAAATGGGCAAAGGGTACAAAATATCTGTTATATGATGATTTGTTTGGAGACCCAATTAATGTACAGCATGGCAACTACAGTTACAATAATGTATACTTGAAATGTGCTAGGAGAGTAGATCTCAAAGCGTTCTCACACCTCCACAAAACAACACGTTACTAGCAGAGGTGATGGATATGTCAAGTCAAGATACCAAGCAGCTTAAATTGCTTTTCTCTTTCAGACAGGTATTAAATTATCCTACAGATCAATTATGTGTTCATCAAAACATGCAGTGAATTAAGTTTCCAAAGTAAAACTCTTCATTATACAGAGCCAAAGTTCATCTAATTTTACTTTCTGTCTGATGCTCGGATTTCCCCAGTAACATCCCTAAGTGACTACATATGGCTTAAACATATGTAGCAATTTACTGAACACCTAGGGGCATTCAAAGGAATTCACGAATTTTCTGGTGAACAGCTCTAATTGCTAGTTTTCCCTAATACTGAGGGGAAATGCAAATCTCTAGCAGCCTCTATTCATTAACCACGATTCTCCCTTCTGTTCCAACTTCCACAGACAGTCCTCTTTAGGAATCTGAAGACTATTCCTGTCCCTCCAATATCCCCCGCCCCCAGCAACCACTACTTCCCTTGCGGTCAGTTTTATCATCCTGAACCCTCTACTCTGTTCTATTCCCAGGGCCTTCGTATCATGGTGTCCATGATTATGATCTCCTTGTTGTATTCTACACTTCAAGTTGTTTCCACAGTACATCTACGATTCCTTTTCGATGACAAAATGACTTTAAAAAACAAACAAACAAACAACTGTATCATAGGAGTCATTAGAGCACTTTCTCTAAAATGCTAAAATATGCTTCATGACAAAATCTTTATTCCAACCTAAAAAGAAAAATAATAGAACAGAATAGATGAGAAATACTTCTTTCAAGGATTCTTAAACTCACATTAGTGATCTTTGATCTGAAAGGGCTGATCCAAGTCTCCTACTTTAAAGATCAAAGGATTTACAACTAGAAAGATCAAAGGAACCAGCACGTCTAAGTCACAGCCTAGTGTTGCCCTTTGTGCCAAGTCCAGTTTTCTTAATGTGACTATTAAGACTCTTCGTGGACTGGTTCCTACAGTCTTCCCCAGGCTAATGTCAGGCTCTTCCCTGCTCCCCTTCCCTACCTTCTATCCGTCACTTATTTAAGTTCTTGTGCTCACCTCCAAGACTTAAATATTCTTCCTCCTCTTCCCACAACACTTTCCCCCTTACTCTCATTCTCTCCAGTGGCCTGAATCCTATTTATCTTTTAGGTCTTCTCTGAACCCTAACTTGGATTAGTTCTCCCTATTTGTTCCCATAGAACCTAGGGCCCCTCATTTAAATTAGGTCTCTCTATATGTCCCTATAGGACTCAGGACTCCCTCTCTTTACAAAACTCATAACCATTTTTTGGGAATTATTTGTTTAGTATTTATCTTGTCTGCTAGACTGTACACCCTGTGAAAGAAGGGACCACATTTATCTTAGCCTCTTCTGTAGCCTTAATTCAAATACACTACTGAGCTCAGATTATACAATAAATATTCAATTTTGCGAAGGCTTAAATTAGCTTGTGATTGCTAAAAATTTCTACTAAAATGCTATTAACTTGCTATACTGTGTAGAATTCCTTTGGACCTGAATCTTATATTTGGCCCTACTGTGTTTCATGGGCACACTCTTCTAGCCAGATCTTTCTGGATCTTCATTCTGCCAACCAGTATACGAGCTACCCATGCTAGTTAGCTATGCATTTGATAAAAATGCTACAAAAAACATATATTGTCTTTATATAATTGTGTTATTCTTCTAAGAAACTGTCCAAAGATAATTTTTAATATAAGACTCCTCTGTATCTGTGTCTGATCTTCTTCTAAACTACCACTTTCGGAACTATCAAAGTGGTTTTTTTTTTCTCATTAAACCAGTAAGTACTTTTAGCTTTGCTCCCAGACTTATTTGAATGAAATGAAGGCAAAGTAAGATTCAAGTCAGATGGCAACAGTTCTACATTTGAACAATAACTCCCATCACCGTATGTCTTCTCCACAATCACGGAAATTTAAAATAGATGGAATTGTTAACAGGTTTACTTATCCAGTGTCAGTATGCTTGCTAGAGAACAAGGCTCTCTTGCCATGTATAGAGCACAAAGTCAAACATGGAACTTCTGGAATTTAGACAAGCATGCTTGCCTTCCTATCCCGATCCCTAAAAGTGAGCAGAATCGGGTAAAACTGCTGATCACTGTCAGAGCAAATATTCACCTTCAGGATCCATGCTTCAAAAATTAAGAAAGCTCTAATTATAGTACTAATGTCTACCTTACCTTCTTCTTCAGAAACTGCTGAAGTGTAGAAAGTTTCAGGATTCTGATAATCAGAGGGATATATAATCAAATATATCATCAAGTTTGATTATATATTGTATATATTGACATTGGGTGTAACAACTAATGAGTGAGTGAGTACAAAGCATAGGGCCCTGAGTTCCAAATAGTGAGGAAGAGGACCTTCCTCACTATATCTTGAGCCAGAAGCCAGTGTTCAAATCCTGACCTTTTTACTTGGCCACAGTGTCCCTGGGCTGGTTAGTCTGTGCTTTCCGTTTGACGGTCTATAAAATCAGCCCCAAACCGGCCCTTACTTCCTAGAGCTGCTGCGAAGAGTAAATGAGTTAAAAAAAGGAATAATGTGCTAAGGGAATTAAATTAAATATAAAAATAATGACGTGTCATTCTTTTCTCTTCTGTGTCTATTTCCGTGGCACTGAGAGGAAACCCGGGCTCGAACCCTGTGGGAGGCGCGGACCCTGCCCTTTATGTTCCTCATTAGGTCAGTTCTTTGTCGTCTCGGTTTGCGAGGAGATTCATTTCCCACTCCTACTGCAAGTCTCCTCATGTGAAGTCCGTGCAGAGTTAAGAAAGGAAACTCTTTCCCTTTGTGGGGGTACCCAACACACCAAAGGCAAGTACATTTTACTGTTATGTGGGAAATTCTCTAAAAGCAGAGGAAGACCGGTGATCCATGCAAGCAGATGGGCCACACAGACACTGCGAGCAAGGTGGGTCAGTGTGATGCCACCCATGCTGTCCTCACACAGTATGGTCATCGTCACGTGGTCCTGGCCCAGAGGGGCCCAGGCCCTGAAACCAGAAGCCAGCTGAGTCCTATGGGTTTGGTCTCAACAGGTCACAGGTGGTGAAATGTTCAGTATGAATTCATTGTGATTTTACATAATATTCAATATGTTCGATATGCAAACAACTGCGAACTATACAGGTTACTATGACAGACTGAGTAGGCAGACTGGCTTCATTTCACCCAGGATGGAAATGGTACTTCTCTTTCTCAGCATGTTTATCTCTGCTGTTCCCTTAAAGATAATTTAAGGGAGGAGAAAAGTAGTTCTTTATCATGAAATCCAAGTATCGCTTCAAATTTATTTCTACATCCTTTAAGTATTTTCAGTACTTTATTCGCAAATCTGCTGAGATTACACAGAATAGCTTCTAGTATTTCCAATTAACAGAAAGAACTTTCATTCAATTACTCCATTTACATACTGAACCTGTTTTGGTAGAGTATCTTTCATGCTTTGACCCGAGAAGGGTTGAGAAAAAGCTCTCTTGGCTAGTGTCTGTTCACAAATGACCTCTCTTCTTCCCTGGGTCTAGTCTCAACACCAAATGCCCCAAATGCAGTGCACTGAGATCTACTTCCATCAACGATTATAAAAAGCGCTCACTTCCCGACGTAGTAGTTCAAAGTCCTTCTTAGGAGACAAAGGAACTTGCGAGTCCAGCCAACTCACTCGTCCCCCTCTTAGTTACACGAACCATACCCCATCTATCCCACCCTCCTCGTCCCCTCTCCCTGCAGCCTCCCATCATCCGGAAGGCTGGTCACTGAACACCTCTCATTCTGGTGTGACAATCTTGAGCACTAAGTTACACCTGGCTTTTTGAATCTTCCTCAAAGAGCTCAAGTCAATGAGAAATTAGACTGCACATTTACAGATGATGTTCGTACTTTCAGTGGAGGATATATTTCCTGTCTTTTTAATAAGAGGAAAGCTAAGCAGCCTACACCCAAGAGGGAAAGCAACTGGCACCTTTCAGGCAGGGGCAATAAAAATGACCATTTTACATGAAGGAATCAAATTAATGGAAGTGTGATTGCTAGGCTGGAGGGTAGTGCAGAGCTTTGGGGCTTCTAACCAAGGGTTAGCTTTTAACTACTAAGGGAAATTATGCTGATTCTACCATTAAATACTGCAGGGTTTTAACACTACCTAAGATAGCCTGAATCCCAAATCATCAGAACTGTTGAATCTATCAGCTTAGTCTACTCTAATGGAAAGATCAGTAAATGCACCTGGAACCTTCCTCCCCTCCCCCTTCAAACTCTTAGGATGTAACTGGGGAAGGAAAAAATTTATTCCAAGATACCTCAATGCACTTGCAAAGCAGGAAGATGAATGTATTCAAACACAGTATCAGTGACTTGGAGATTATTTTTCAAATCCTACTCCTGAAGAAGAACAGCCTGAAAAGGATCTTCCATAGACTGTGCCAACAAGCCCTACAAGGGGCACACTGGGCGATTATGATTAATCCACAAAAAGACTTCCAAGTATGCACAGTGGAGCCTGGCTTTCTGAAACATTCCATCCTTCTACACATTCCATGTGGCCAATAATTGATACCCTGATTAGAGAAGTACCTGCCAGTAAAATGTCACAAAGAGAAAAAGCAGCACATGTAATGGATAGCTATCAAAAGGTTTGCAGTAAAGGTCCTTAAAGCAAAAAAAAAATAAATAAAATGGTACATCTCTAAAAGACACCCATATGTTTAAGAGGAGGCCGCATTGACAACTGTGCTATAATTTATGCAGAAATATGTAGATGCTTTTATTTTCTTTCTTCCTGGAAGAAATGACAAGGATCTTTTCACAAGTGTTTGTCTTTGAAAACCACTTTGTATTTTCTAACTTAATATTGATTTTCTTTGATCATTTTAAGAATAGGAGTTATGTGGATACAGAATATCTCAGAGTGGCAAAATTATAAGCAATTATTGTTTTGTTTCGGTTTTAGATTTTATTTATATGCATTTTCCATATTTTGTATATTGACATACTATTTCAGTCATTAATGATGAAAAAAACATTTAAGTTGCAAAAAGATCTGTAGGGAATAGAACAATTTGGCAACTTTCAGTTTTATTTTTAAAAAAAAATTTTTTTTCTAATATGTTTACTAACTCTTTTTCTATATAGACTCATATCATAGATTATTGGACATAGATATAATTATTAACATATAAGGATATCTTACCTGGGCACCTTCACTTTAAATAGATATAAACATCTATTCTTTCTGTAACACGCATTAATCAACTTCATTACATCACATCCCTACTCAAAACCTTCATCTATAGAATTAAAAATATCAGTTCCTTAGCATTACACTCAAAACCATTCGTGACCAACTACCACTATCTTACCACCTTCTGGCCTGGTTCCCGTATTCTAGCCACACAGAACAAGCTGAAATTCCCAGCTCTCTCGCTCCTGCGTGCCTCTGAAAATACTATTTCTTCTCGATGGAACAGCTTTTTCTCCCCCCTGACCACCTGAAAATTTTCTATTTCTTTTTCTTTAGAATTTTATTCCAAAGTTTCCATTCTTGAATGGCACCATTGTTGGTGGAGAAAAATGATATATCCTCTAGAGAGAGCAATTTCGCCCTATCAAAATTATAAATGCACTTACCCTTCAACCCAGCAATTTCACTCCTAGGAATTTAACCTACAGACATCCTCACACATTTGAGATGATGATATACAAGATTATTCATAGCACCATGGTGGGTAGCAGAAAATATTGGAAACAACCTTATACAGATATATATACTGGGAGTTGGGTAAACACATGGAAATCCATATAGTAAAACACTTATCTATGCAGCTGTCAAATGAATGAGGAGTCCTTGATGTACTGACAAAGAAAAATCTCCAACACATGCTGTTAGAGGAGAAAAGCACGGAATGGGACATGAAATTTCTGTATAAGGAGAAGGGAAGAATACATACAAATTTGCCTTTATTTGCATAAACTATTTCTGGAAGGATAACTCTAAAAAACTAGTAATATCACAGGACAACAGAAGTGTGCTGGAAACGTCACTAGATGCCATTTTACATTTGTTGAAATTCTGAAACCATGTGAATGTACCACTTCCTTAAAAGGTAAAATTGGGGATGCCTGGGTGGCTCAGTTGGGTAGGCCACTGCCTTTGGCTCAGGTCATGGTCCCAGGGACTTGAGATCAAGTTCCGTATCAGGCTCTTTGCTCGGCAGGGAGCCTGCTTCTCTCGCTGCCTCTGCCTGCCTCTCTGCCTGCTTGTGTGTACTCTCTCCCCCTCTGTCTCTCTCTGGCAAATAAATAAAATCTTAAAAAAAAAAAAAAAGGTAAAATTGTAAAAGCTTAAAAACCAAAATGCTAAAAAGTGTCCACATGTTTATGGAAGTATATCTCTATTTCCCACACTCTCTTTATTATTCCTTTACTCTCTAATTAGAACCTTTACTGACTTCAGATACTATGTGCCAGATGCTGTGGCAGGTAGAGACAGAAAATCAAAACAACCTGCAGGGAAAATGAACCTCAAAGTACAACTCAAAAATCAGACAGAATATCTCATTTCAGTGAGTGCCCTGGGTGCAGGGTGTGACAGACAGGCAAAGAAGAGGGAGGCGTCTCAGACAACTCTGATAGCCCTCTTACGCTGGTTCACAGGAACTGTTCGCATGGCCTATCTCTGGAACTAGATTGCCATCTCCTTAAAGATAGCTCAGAGGTGAGCACACAGGAGATACTCATGTTGAATGAACCACTGAGTAAGATACAACAGACACAACTACTGCACTTTTTAACAAGAACTAATACTTAAGTACTTAACTAGACTCTAACCTGATTCCACAATCAATTTTTCTAAAGATTTTATTTATTTATTTGACAGAAATCACAAGTAGGCAGAGAGAGAGAGGAAGGCAAGCAGGCTCCCTGCTGAGCTGAGAGACCGATGCGGGGCTCGATCCCTGGACCCTGGGATCATGACCCAAGCCAAAGGCAGAGTCCTTCACCCACCGAGCCACCCAGGTGCCCCTCCACAATCGATTTTATAAGAATTTAGTATAAGCTACGCTACAACCCAGCAACTGCACTACTGGGTATTCACCTAAAGATACAAATGTAGTCATCCAAAGGGGCACATGCACCCGAATGTTTATAGCAGCAATGTCCACAATAGCCAAACTATGGAAAGAGCCTAGATGTCCATCAACAGATGAATGGATAAAGAAGACGTGGTATATACATACAATGGAATACTATGCAGCCATGGACTAGATATGTCCATCAAAAGAAATGAAATCTTGCCATTTGTGACAACGTGGATGGAACTAGAGGGTATTATGCTTAGTGAAATAAGTCAATCAGAGAAAGAAAATTATCATATGATCTCCCTGATATGAAGTTGAGAGGCAACGTGGGGACTTTGGGGGGGTAGGAAACGAATAAATGAAACAAAATGGGAACAGGAGGGAGACAAACCGTAAGAGACTCTTAATCTCACAAAACAAACTGAGGGTTGCCGGGGGGAGGGGGTTAGGGAGAGGGTGGTGGGGTTATGGACATTGGGGAAGGTATGTGCTATGGTGAGTGCTGTGAAGTGTGTAAACCTGGCAATTCACAGATTTGTACCCCTGGGGCTAAAAATACATTATATGTTAATTTAAAAAATTAAAAATTATTTTAAAAAATACAAATTTGGAAATAAAAGGAAAAAACTTTGTATAAAGGTCTAAGGATTAAAAAAAAATTGGGGGAGCAGGGAGAGAGGAAGAGAGAGAGACTCTCAAGCAGGCTCCACGCCCAGCATGAAAGCCTACTGCAGGGCTCGATCTCACAAATCTGAGATCATGACCTGAGCCAAAATCAAGAGTCAGACACTTAACCCACTGAGCCACTCAGGAAACCCAAGAATAAAAAAAAAAAAATTTAAGTAACTATCCCTATCTTATGTGCACAGATATTTATGAATATATTCAACAGTCACAAAGTCATGTAGACAAATGATTTTATCTATGTGGTGCTTCATTTTCTCCCAATACTATCAATTAAATATACACAGTGAGACCAATGCACCTGGCACAATGCAGGGCTGGTGATATAATGGCCAACAAAAACAGACACAGCCTTGCTCTCACGGATGTTATGAGTTAACGGGAGATTAATCATATAATCACACAAGTTTCACAAGTAATTTTCTGTATCTTGGAGAGAGGGAAGACAGAGAACATAAGGCATGGCCAAGACTTCTCCTAGCCAGCCATCAGGGAAAGAATGTTGTCCTAAAACCTCTGCGTCTCAGATATTAGGGGATTGTAAAGAGAATTCAGTGTCGTTGAGCAGTGATGAACCTGAACCTCTGAACCTCTGAATTTTGCACCTCTGAAACTATCAGCTATTATGGATATTTTCATTCACATTACAGTTACTGCATACATCTCAAAATACTATTTATATTTATCACTATTTTAGAATTATGGTAGTTATTCTGCTTGCTACCATACCTTGTTATTTAATATATTAATAAAGAAGTACATAGTACTCCATCACAAATCTGATTTGGGGGAGCTGGGGGTGGGGAAAATGGGTGAAGGTGGTCAAAAGGTACTAATAAATTTAACTAACTTAATTGTTAAATTTAACTAATAAAGTTAAGTCAAGGGGATGAAATGTATGGCATGATGACTATAATTAATAATAATCCACTGCAGTGTTGGGGAGGGGGAAGGGTAAAATAGGCAAAAGGGACTAAAAGGTAAAAACTTCTAGTTATAAAATAAACAGGGCACAGGGATGCAACATACGGCATAAAGAATATAGTTAGTATTCTAACAACTTTGTATGATGACATATGGTAGCTAGGTTTATCACTGTAATCATTTTGTAATGCATATAACATTAAATCACTATGTTGTACACCTGAAATTAATAAAACATTATACATCAACTACACGTCAACAGAAAATAATACTCTACTGTACATTTGACAGTTGCTGAGAGCAGATCTTAAATTTCTCATCCAGGACCAGGAATGCTTGAAGCACCACAGGGGAGAGGAAGCTGGAGGTGGACAAGAGATTTTCCAAGGATGTCGGGCCCTACGTGGACCTGGATGAGACAGAAAGCAGCACCTGACCTCTGATGAACTCGGCAGCCAATGAAAAGGCAGCCCATGCAGATTTTTTAAAGGATTTTGTACATCTCTTTGATGATGATGATATCTACTGAGATACAGTAGTGAATCTGGTCAAGCCTTTGTTATGTAGTGGTCTGGTGGATCTCCTCAAAAGACAATTTCAAACAGATCTAAAGACCTTGTGGACATTAACTGAAATTAGGAGATGGTTAACACAAAGAGAAGAATAGTTTTAACCATCTGTATGAGGCCTATGAATCTCTGAATGAGACCAAATTTCATCCTTTATTTCAAAAAAGAAAAAAAAAATCTCATCACAAGGAAAAAACTGTAATACGTGTGGTGCTGAATGTTAACTAGACTTACTGTGATCATCCTGCAATTTACATACATATGTCAAATCATATTATACATCTGAAGCTAATGTTTATGTCAGTTATACCTAAATTTATTAAATATGATTTTTCTCTATTTTTGATGACTATGTTTCAGTATCATTGGTTTCCTGTATAATTTTATTTATTTTATGCATTTAAAAACAGTTTTCTGATAAGGGGCCCATGAACTTGAGACTGTAAAGAGTCCATAACCCCAAGACTCTTTTTTTTTTTAAATTTAATTTTTTTATTTATTTGACAGACGGAGATCACAAGTAGGCAGAGAGGTAGGCAGAGAGAGAAGGGGAAGCAGGCTCCTTGCTGACCAGAGAGTCTGATGAGGCCTTGATCGCAGGACCCTGGAATCATGACCTGAGCCGAAGGCAGAGGCTTAACCCACTGAGCCACCCAGAAGCTCCACTTTTTTTTTTTTTTAAAGATTTTTTATTTTATTTGACACAGAGAGAGAGAGAGAGAAAGAGAGAGAGAGATCATAAGTAGGCAGAGAGGCAGGCAGGGGTCAGGGGGAAGAGAGAGCCTGATGCGGGGCTCAATCCCAGAACCCTGAGATCATGACCTAAGCCAAAGGCAGAGGCTTAACCCCGTGAGCCACCCAGGTGCCCCCATGACCCCAAGATTCTTAAAAATCCCTGGGTTATAAAGATGGTTCAGACTGGAATAACGAAGTTGGCATACCATAGCACATCATTGAATAGGAGAGATTTTTTTCTTTCTTTTCTATTATCATCATCATTATTATTATTATTATTATTATTTTTAAAAACTTTATTTATGTGAGAGAGAGAGAACACAAGTGGGGTGAGGGGCAGAGGGAGAAGCAGACTCTCCAACAAGCAGGGAACCTGATATGGGCCTCAATCCTGGGACTCCAGGATCATGACCTGAGTTCGAAGGTAGACACCAACCAACTGAGCCACTGGGCACACTAGAAGAGTTTTCTGTTTTTAATTACCTCTGGGAGAAATGGGAAAGAAGAATGCCAATTCACTTCAAAGTTCCAAGTAAAATGAAAGAGAATAATAGAGTGGTAAGTTTGAATTTACAGTCAGGTTTTATTGTATTTTGGGGCACATGTCATTTTCTGATAACAAATCTGTGGATATACAGTTTGTGTGAATATAAACAAAGTATGCTATGAAAAACACAGTATTTACGTATTTTAGATAGCTACCTAACCATGATGACCACATGAAAGGTCAATTATTAGATATGTGGTAGATGACTGTTCAGGAAATAGTCACTACCCCCTCCTCCAACCTCCATGGTGTTATATACTTTCCTGTCCCACCATGTTGGAAGTGACTCTCTGATCTGCTTTGGCCAATGGAACATGGACAGCTATCAAAGTGTGTGAGCTCTGAGACCAGACCTTTAATAGGCATCTAATGTTTCCACTGACCCTTCTGAGAATTTTTCTTCCTTCCTTCCCTTCCCTTTCCCTTCCCTCCCTCCCTCCTTCCTTCATTTCTTTTTAAAGATTTCATTTATTTATTTGACAGAGAGAGACAAGAGCACAAGCAGACAGAGAAGGAGAAGCAGGCTCCCCACTGAGCCAGGATCCTGGGATCATAACCTGAGCTGAAGGCAAATACTTAACTGACTGAGCCACCCAGGTGCCCCACTTTCTGGGAATTTCTAAACTCTTGTCATGAGAAGGAAACATTCCAGATAGCCTACTGATGACAAAAGAATGGCAGATCTGACCAAATCTGGGTCCTGAAGCTAAGTAAACTCAGCTATATCCATCTGTGCCAGCCAAGATCTGCCGAACTCTAACCATCCAAAGACTTAGAAGACCAAGATAAATGCTGACTATTGAGCGCCACAAAATTTATGATGGTTTTTTTGTGCAGCAGTATCTGACTAACATAATATGCTAAGAGTGCTCTTGTTGAATGGTGAAACAGAAAAGTCACTGTCACATTAAATGACTGCAATGCTACTATCAAAGATATAAAAAGTTTCTTAAAAAAACAACTCCACAAAGTTTACATTAGACTGCACCATTAATTAGTTTGCTGCCCTCCTAAGGAAACAAACTCTAAAGTATTATGTATTTCAGAATTCCTAGTCTAAAAAAGGGCATTAAGGTTCCTATAACAAAACTGATAATGAATATATACTGATGTTTTATGTTAAAATAAATGTTTATGTACTTTTTTTCTTTTTTATGCCTTATCCCCTGAGCCAATTTTTTTTTTATTAACCAATTACACTCCTGACTGTATCAGGTTAAGTGGGCTTCTTCAATATCTCAGTCTGCCAGAAATCCTATTGTGGGTATTGCAATGATCAGGGCTTCTGTGTTATTTTTGCTTTGTTTTGTTGCAAATCCCATTTATAAGCCAGCTTGTAGTCCCGGCATCGAGTTTGAATGTTACAATTTCATTTCATATTGAGTTTGAGTACTGTGGTGAGTTTTTGATATAATACTGGCTTCTCCAATAATTTAATCATCAATTTAGATTTCTGTTAACCAAGTCTAAAACCTGATCCATTAGATTTTTAAAACACAAGGACATCAAATGAGGAATAAAACCCGAACTCGTTCTGACTTATAAGGCCCTCCATCCTAACCTGGTTCCCCACTTCTTCCCTGACCACGTTTGTTACCACTGTCTGCCGCTGGTGCTCATTCCACACTGTGATCCCACACTGACCCTTCTGTTCTGCTAATGTATCAAGCTCGTTACCACTTTGGGGCCTTTCTCTCAGAGCTTTTCTCTGCCTGAGCTTTTCTCTGACATTCCCACGGATGTTATTCAGATCTCAAATGACACCACAGAGGCCCCCAGTGACTACCCAAAATAAAGCCTCCAATTAAACCCTTTTGATGCTATCACTCCATTTTAAGTCTTTGTATAATACTTCTCACTAGGTGATAAGTAAAATCATTAGCTAATATTTGTCTTTTCCCCAAAATAATATAAGACTCACAACTGATATGTCTTTCATGTTCACACCTCACTCCCAGGGCTTAAAAATCTAGCATAGCACATAGGTGCAGACCAATGAAAATTTTCGATTATTAAACTGAATACAAACATGGATGCTAAAACAAACTAAAAACCAGAATAAGATTTTTTTCAACCACTGTGGATAAGTTAGGATTTAAAAACAGAAATAAAAAAATTTAATATATTATATGTTTTATGTCAACCGTTTCTATAACATCTCCCCCCAAATGGTTTAAATTGACTTACAAATCAACACCACCCCCAGGATCAAGCACAGAAAGATTACTTCTCAAATCTTACATGGGATTAAATGCAGAGAGGTTCTAATTATTTTACAGAACTGGTTCGATGATTTCATATTTATTAGCAAAACCACCTAGATAACTTCTAGATAATGAATTTTTTTTTTTATAAAGTCTGCTAAAAGTTCATCTCCTTTTATTTCAAGACTTTCACGAAGAGAAATCAGTTTGGAGTAATACCAAGTAATGCACACATGCCTCTTACTGTGTGCGAGGTAAGCTCAAGTACTTTACTTGCACTGACTGATCTGATTCTCACAAAATCCTAGAAGGTGCTTCTAATACGTTTTTAATTTTCCAGATGAGAAAAATGAAGCTCAGAGAGGTCAAGTAATCTGCCAAAAGCCAGCGAGCTAGTTAGAGGTGAGGTGGGATCTGACCCAGACAGATGGGCTCCCGAGCCTGTGCCCACAGGCTCTACGTGATGTCACGTCACCTGACACGGCTCGGCCAGATTGTTCCTGAGGATTCTGGAGTTGTGATTTAGGGTAGCAGCTTAACTCTCTGCAAATGACAGAACAGTAAATCTGGATGCTGTATGGCAGCTATATTCCTTGGGAATGATGAAGAAGAAAACTTGGGTAGAGAGAGATAAATAAAGGAGAGGCCAAGAGAGAAGTTAATGAGATGGCAAGAGACAGGGAGAATGCTGGCCAGCATCAGTCCTGTGCCAGCCCTGCTGCCTGGCTGAACTTCTGCCCTTGAGTTTAAAGGGACACACCCTTGTATCCATATGATAAGTCCCCTTTCTTGTTTAAAATACCTCAAGATTTTCTTACTTGCAATTGTTAAGAACCTTAACTCATTATCAGAAGTGATCAACCAAATGAGGGAAGATTTGGCTCCTGATACTAAACTGAAATTGATGAACTAGCGCCAGAACGTGTACAAGGTAAATGGGAATTAAGAATAAAAAATGCTCGGCTAATAACATTTTTTAAAAATATGGACAAATCAATGGGTCTTAGGTCTTATTCGAATCAATATTTGAAATGTATATCCAGGGAAGATTTAGAAATAACTATTGATTTTGTTGTTTTACCCATCTCTGGCACAAGGAATTGCTCTGAATTTTTTTTTTCTTCCTAATCTGGCATGCTAGATTACATGAGTGTGCCAACCCAGTAAGGAGGCAGTAATTTCAGTTTACCCTCATCCACTGACAGAACAGATAACGCGCAGCTCCCTGAAAGAGCTCCCTTCCTTTGCTGGCACAGGGCTGCTATTTTGGTATCTATCAGTGAAGAACAAATATCTAGTGGCAATAGAGCCTAGACACATGTTAGCATGGGTAAACAGCTTTTGTTAATGGACAGTGTTCAACACTAAATACCAAGTCCCTTATGGTGACAGGTGACCTAGAATTTCTAGATGTGGAAACTAGTAAAGCCAGGCCATCTTTTCTCCAACAAACTTTTTTTATAAGATGTATTTATTTTAATTTTGAGAAAGAGACAGCAGGGAGGAAGGGAGAGGAAGAGAATCTCATGCAGATTCCCTGCTAAGCACAGAGCCCAATACAGCAGGGCTTGATCCCACGACCCTGAGATCATGACCCAAGTTGAAATGGAGAGCCCAACACTCAGAGGACTGAGCCACCCAGGCACCCCTCCATTACATTCTTTTTTTTTTTTTTTTTTTTAAGATTTTATTTATTTGACAGACAGAGATTACAAGTAGACAGAGAGGCAGGCAGAGAAAGAGGAAGGGAAGCAGGCTCCACGCTAAGCAGAGAGCCCAATGCGGGGCTCGTTCCCAGGACCCTGGGATCATGACCTGAGCCAAAGGCAGAGGCTTTAACCCACTGACCCACACAGGCGCCCCTTCATTACATTCTTGATACCAACTTTCCCATTCAAGTTGTGCAACAATCATTCCAATTATATAAAGTACGAAGTTCACAGTAATTGTCAACTTACTTCTGTAATATACTCTTCTCATGCAAATCAGCTGCTGCTTCTTCCTAAGTAGTATTATTATATATATGTACTGCCAAGAACTAACCAACATGTGTGGACTAATTTATCACATTGCCATTGTCAAGTGTCTAAGTCTAGACACTTGTCAACTTTCCACCTGCATTGATGTCAACGTCTTTTAAAAAGTTTTCCATGGGCCATGTGGCTCCCGTCAGTCGATTATTTCAGATTATTGCTGCCATAATCACTACACCTACTCGACACCTACTCAGCAGGTGGTCTGGCCCACCTAAATCCCTCCTGTTCATTCTGTATTACCTTCCC
Organism: Mustela nivalis; assembly: GCF_964662115.1. Lineage (NCBI taxonomy): Eukaryota > Metazoa > Chordata > Mammalia > Carnivora > Mustelidae > Mustela > Mustela nivalis. Next base: position 27,181,252 of record NC_139035.1, read on the forward strand.
ACCTTCCTGAGGCTCAAACCTAAGACCCTCTGTACCATCTCCATGGCAGAAGGCTTCAAGTTTCTCACAGGACTGATATCCTGATAGTGACTCCCTAATCAAACAAAGTAATTCAGCAGGGTAACCCAACGAGCCCATGTTCTCCTTTTGTCCACCCTCCTCCTTCCACATCACTGTGGGGCCTTATCTACTCAACCCACTCCTTCCTTTAAGCCTTCTCCAGTTTGAACAGCCCTTTCCTTGTTAGAAGGGAGACAGTACCAGCATTCACTGTGCTAAATACTATACAAATGCTCTCATTCAATCCGTATAGCAATCTGATAAGACCAATACTAAGTCCCTCATTTTGAGATGAGGAAAGTGAAACGTAAAGAATTTAGGTAATTTACAAGTAAGTAGCAGATATAAAACTTGAATGGGACACAGTAATTTAAAAAGCTCCCAAAGCAGTTAACCTCTCGGCCTTTGCACAAGCTGTTCCCCCTTGCTCAGAAAGGTCCTACCCTCTTCCACTGGCTGGTGAGTACCTGGTCAGCCTTCAAAGTTGGACTTAAGGGCCCCCACCCCCTTCTGAAGCCTTCTTCCACACTCTTCAACCCGTGGTAATCATTCTTCACTTTGTTCCAAAGCCAAGTATCACTGCCATAAATATTTATTTTGCTTCTTTTACTTGTCTGTGAGGAAGGGATATTCTATTTATACCGGCACACTGCAGTAACCCAAAAACGTCTGTAACGTTACATACTGCCCTAAGAGACATCAGAACACAAAGTTTCCTTCGCAACCACTCTATAGATTAAAAAATGAAAACAATTCAGCAGGATACAAATTAACATTTAACCTAAAATATTCCAGCTTGACAGTAAGTATGCATTGGTTATTAGGCTTGTTAGCTGTTTAAATCATACATTTTAAATTTAAATACATATTCAAAGCTTCCTTCGGAATGCATAATCAATTTAACAGGTGTGATCTTTTCTCTGTATTTACACTAGCCAGCTCTGGAAATTACTAGAGATGGTGGAGGAGGTAGAGAAGAATGCTGGCCATTCCTCTCTGCCTCAGAAGGCCACGATGGAGGCAACTTCAGAGACTGCCCCCCTCGGTTGTTTATCACTCCTTGTGTGAGCACTCAGGTCAGATGTAAAGATACGTGTTCTTGGAAGGACAATGGGGGAGGGTACAACTTGTCTCAAAATGCAAGCAAGTTAATTTTAGCCAGAAAACCACAGAAAAAGTAATCTGTTAAAGGGAAGCCAGAATCCTGTGTTCAATGAGGCACCTTTCTAAATGTTGCTGGAGCCCTTTTGACTATACTGGATTTTCACCTTACACACCAACTTATTTATTCTGTAATTAAAAAGTTGTTTTTTTTTTTTTTAAGATTTTATTTATTTATTTGACAGAGAGAGAGACAGCAAGAGAGGGAACACAAGCAGGGGGTGTGGGAGAGGGAGAAGCAGGTTCCCCGATGAGCAGGGAGCCTGATGTGGGGCTCGATCCCAAGACCCTGGGATGGTGACCGGAGCTGAAGGCAGCCGCTTAACAACTGAGCCACCCGGGTACCCCTGCAATTAAAAAGTTCTTAAGTTGTGCAAGTGGTGACTCTCAACTTTTGTTTAGTTCCCTCAGTAAGTATAATACTAGCCTATGCAATTTCCTTTTTTTTTTTAAAGTAATCTCTAAACCCAACATGGGACTTGAACCCACAACCCCTAGATCAAGGGCCAAATGCTCTACTGCTCTACTGAGTGAGCCAGCCAGGAGCCCAGGTAATTTCTTGGGTGGGAGGGAGAGAGAGAAGAGGGAAGAGAGAGAGAGACAATGAATGAGAAAGCGAGAGAGACCTGGAAGACAAGAGGAGTTATGCTTGGCTTCCTTATCCCTTTTTCTTGCCATGATTCTCTAAAGGGACCTGTATAAAGGGATTTGTGATTTTCTTGCCTTATTATTCAAAGAATCAACAGGATATTGCCATATTTTTTAAAGTGTAGCTTGAGACATTTCTGAAATAAATTCAGTGGAATATAACTAGCCCGTAAACAAAACAAAAACCTGAATACATCACAAGTAGCAACAAAAGTATTGTTTAAATTTTCTTTTAGTCTTGTGTGCATAATGGCTTGTATTTTTGTACCATGAGTCTCCACCAAAAATGTCAGAAAGCCACAGAGCTACTTATAAACAAGAAAAGATTCAGTGTCCACACCAAAACCACTGCTCTTAATGGGATTTTTACCATTTGAGGAATAAAGATACCTTCCATTATGAAACAAAGTCCCAATTACAGAAAGATATTTAATTAATCCTGTACTTAGAAACCTTCCAAATACCCTTTGTAATAATCGACATAAACCCGAAGGATTTCATATGTTAGCAAGAATGTAATTTGTTTCACAGTGCAGTAATAAATCAGATTGGGAAGTAATTTATTCCTTACTATAGAAATTCTGAGTATGTATCTTTTTCACACAATTTAAAGGGTTCATCTCAGATAAAGCAAAAAAAAAACAAAAAAAAAACTAACATGAAATTAAAAGTAAATGATAAATATTTCATCTTAGCACAATTTTAATATGACTTTTCCACATGAACCGAAACCAAATAATCACCTTCGAAAGGCTATACCAGTTAAGTCTTTAAAAATTTCACATCTGGTAATGAAAACCATGTATCTCCAGAAAGTTGTATAATCAGATTCAATACCCCAACATCCACATTATTTCAACATGTAGTATAAAGACTAATATTTTGTGTCTTTATCATACCTCTGAGACTTTCCATGCTAGTGACCAAGTTTCATAGCAGAGATGCTCTAGGGTTAGGAGCAGAAGTGTGCTTTGGGGGAGCTAAAGTTGTATCTAGGCACAGCATACATCAACATATTGGATATTCATCTGATCTACGAATGGAAGTGTTTCCTCGTAAGCACACCGATATTAATTCATTGGTTCATTTCCTCTCTATGTCTCCTGTCTCCTGCACATGACTACACATGCACAGTACACAATGTCCTACACTTGCTGGGATGCTCCCTAGGACCTGGTCAGGTCACTGCCTCCTGCCTTAAGTCTCCCATGTCCTCTTCAGTATGCCACTTTATATCTGTTTTTGTTTCCTCTCTTTTGGTATGGAAAATTCCTACAAGCGCTTGAAGACTCAGCTCAGATACCTGAAGGAGGATCCTGACAAGACCACCAAAAAGGAATGAAATAAAGTTCTGAATTCTCTGGGTAAGTTTTCATGGCAGAATAGTGAAACTCATGGCTAAAATGAAGTTTAAAAGATTATCCACAACTACCGGTGGACTAACTCTCCTGACTTGGTAAAATATTGTGGTTTAACTAAGGATCGGCAGTAATATCCACATAATATATATAATTATATATATATATGTATATATATATAACTGAAAACAATGTAAGTTATATATATTAAATAGGACAAGAATGCAAAAGGCTAGATGTTTCTGTATTAATGAACACTTATAGATGTATATTGTGTTGTATTTATTTGGCTTTTGCTATTTTCTTTGGTTCAGCTGACTCTTCAACTGCATCTATAGAGACATCTACAGCGGCACCTGGCTGGCTTAGTCAATGGAATATTCAACTCTTGATCTCAGGGTCATGAGTTCAAGACACACATTGGGAATGGAGCCTACCTAAAAAAATAACCTAAAAAAGCAGAGTAAAATGAATGCCTATATAGTCAACTCCCACTTTCAACAATTACCAACACACAGTCATCTAGCTTCATCCACATCATCAACCCTCTACTGAATCATTATGTTTCTGAATCTTTGCAGACATTTTGTCCATAATTATCTTAATATGTATCTCTCAACCATCATTTTAAACATAATTACGTTTATTGCAGAAAAATGAATAATCCTCTTAGTATCATTAAATATCTACCTAGCGGTCAATTATAGCTGTTTTTTATAGTTTGTTCAATTCAGCATCTAAACAATGGCAACAGACTGCATCTATGGGGTGCCTGGGTGGCTCAGTCATTAAGTGTCTGCCTTTGGCTCAGGTCATGATCCCAGGGTGCTGAGATTGAGCCCCGCAACAGGCTCCTTGCTTGGCAGGAAGCCTGCTTCTTCCTCTCCTGCTCCCCCTGTTTGTGTTCCCTCTCTCTCACTCTGTCTCTTTGTCAAATAAATACATAAAAAACCTTTTAAAAAAATTTAGGCTGCATCTACTTACTATAACCCTTAAGTCTTTTAAAATCAATTTATGAGATTCCCCTTTATATTGTTCATTGCAGGTTATTGTTTGAAGAAATTGCCAGGTTATGTTGTTAAGGTTCCTATGCCTTAAAATAGAGATCAGGGTTTCATATTAGCAAGATAACTGTTACAATACAGTCTTTCATTCTACGGCTTGTGATGAGCACTATCAAATATAATGAGTAAGAGGCTACTATGGCAATGGCTGGGAAAGTTAGTTTACAAAGTATGGCTCACTGCTATCTTGAACTCTAGCCATTATGAGGATGACATCCACAGAGAAGAAACAAACATTTGCAAGAACTTCATTTCTCTGTTATGCAAGGATATGCATACCAAGACCCTTGGAGAACAGTGAAAAAAAAATTCCAAATATTAAATCCAAACAGTAACGGTATTCAAAGTTAATTTCCTAATAGTTCTTAGCAATAACGTAAACATTTTGAAAGTTATCTGACTTTTAGATAGTTCAGTTCTCCATGCCGGTGTTCTAGCCCACTGGTACAAATGTTCCACTTCAAGATGACTGAATCCTTTTGCGTTTAAACCTAGGTACACTTCAGGGTGCCTGGGTGGCTCAGCAGGTTAAGCCCCTGCCTTCGGCTCAAGTCATGCATGCTCTCAGGGTCCTGGGATCGAGTCCTGCATAGGGCTCTCTGCTCAGCGGGGAGCCTGCTTCCCTCTCTCTGTCTGCCTGCCTCTCTGTCTACTTGTGATCTCTCTCTGTCAAATAAATAAATAAAATCTTTAAAAAAAATAAATAAACGTAGGTAAGCTTCAGCTGATAATCATGAACACACAAGCAAGGCGAACACACGGGACAAAGTGGCATTTGCCGTTCTAAAACTCCTCTGACCCTCACTACATATGAAAGTAGTAACTTAAGTTTTACTCCTAAAGCACTTTAAAATGCACTATTAAACATGTCACAGTGTTTAGTGATGTAAATAAATCATTAAAAACCTGCAAACCTTTCTGTAGCCTGAACACAAAGCCAAACGCAATACTTCCTATTTTAATTCCCAGGAAGTTTTTCTCAGTTACTATAGGAACACAGCTATCATGTTAGAAAAGGAAAAAAAAAACCCAGCCCCAGAGGAGTGCGCTCACACCACCTACCATAGACCTGGGCTTGCTGACGGCCACCAGACTAGTGAGGAAGTCTTCATCGTGCAGCTGGCTGAAAACATGGGCGTCATAGGCTACCATGATGGAGATTTCTTCCATCATCTTGCCAGCTGGCCTTTCCACAGCACCAGTGCTGCCCCAGCTCCAGACCAGACTATCCAAGGAAAAATCCTGCCGCAGCTCAGTGCCAATGCCCACACCCACCTGAGTTTGAGGGGGCGGAGTATCAAAAATCCAGAAGGGAAAAAAGAAAAGGGGGGGAAAAAAAAAAAAAGAAAAGCAGCTGCTATCCCAGGCTTGTTTAGTAATTCACCTCCAGTAGAAAACTAAGGCAGGTTTCTTATCTGTGGAGGAAGTATACAGTATAAACACCTTCTGCATTCTTAACACAGCAGCTAGAAAGTTCGGTTTGGGGAAATCTTCTTTCAGCTTCAAAAAGAGAAATAAAGAGAAGTTTTCTAACTGGAAATATCCTAAAGCAAAACCAAATAAAACTTGAAAACAAAAGGCCCCCAAACTGATTTACGTTATGTTCTTGGTAATTAGAAACTTTAAAAGTTTGTCTTCTTACTTCAGTATCATTTATGTCAAGATTCTTCTTCTTCTTGGAGAAGTGGGTTTTCTCATGCCTTAATTTTTCACATTCATAGAAAACAAATAGATGGCAACCTTTAGTTTTTCAGAATTTCTAGAATTCTTGGTGCGGTTAAGAATTATTTCCTGAAGTATGAAAAAAAAGAGATTCTTTTTCACCTCTGATTATTTCTGTTAAAACAAAAAAAGGACCAAAATATAAAAATGAAATAGGGACTGCAATAATTATCATTTCCCCTTTTCCCACTAAAAAACACAAATATTTTAAATAAAATTCTTGGTTTTAGGAACTTTGTTTTCTGTTATTCAGAAAGCAACACAAAGGTCTCACTTCTAACTTTATGGTTTTTCTCCCATAGATAAAAGTTCTCCTCTTTTTTTTTTTTTTTTTTTAAACTTAGAGGTTTCTTTTAATTACCCATTTTAAGAGATAGTCATGAACTGGTGCTGTCGTAGCCACCAGAAGTGTTTCACAGTTGGGAGACCAGATATGAATCTCAATATGCACTATGAAAAATTTTAAGGCTGCCCATAATCATCATTACAAGGTTGCCTAAATTACCAGGAAATATAATGTCTGCTAATTCCATGGGAAAAGTATTAAGCAAATAAAAGGGGAGAACAAATGAAGCTCCTCCAAAAGTTGTTTTTCCAAAATTTCCAATTAAGCTATTATCTTCTCTGCTTTTTATAGATTATGACACTGCAGTACCATGAGGAATAGCATTTTTTAGAATTAGAAATCAATTTGGCAATGTTTGTCTATAATCAAATGCAGATCACTGTTTGGAATTTTTAGCCCTAATTACAAATAGCATTGTTATGTTGTTTAATTGTGTGCTTTTCAAAAGACAAAACTTAGAAGGAGATTCATGGTGTCTATTTTCCCTTATTTTCCTAAAGTATCTTCACCTAGGTTAACATGATTACGTAAATAGCACCTTGTTCCATTTAAATATGATTAGGGGAGTTTTGCAATTGCTACAGCACTCTAGGTTAAACACACACACTCACACACACACACACACACACACACACACCCAAAGAAAAACACCTGATTGCTAGGAAACAGAAGCAAGTCTAATAGGCTTATTTTAACAGAAATGCAATACTTTCAATAAATCTTCAAGATTAAGACAGCTTGAAACTGGGCTTGACCCTCGTGGGAGCCGGTAAAGCATTTTTACTTCATTTTTTGCTACAATGCAGCTTTGTCTCTTACGCTTTATTTTTGTGAAAAAGCTTCCCAGTATATTTATCTAAACGCTGACTAACCAGGTAAAAATTAAACAGTAATCAAGAGACATGGTTTCATAAAGCATCCAGGTAGTTCCTACCTTTTAAAGTCCTTTTTATCTTTGCAGAAGTACTGTAAAAGATCCTGTGACCCCCTTCATGCCCTCACTAGCACCAGAAGGTTTCAGGTTTACCTTACAGCACCATTTTCTAGATGGGAAAGCAATTCCTCTTGCTTTCATGTTTTTCTTTGCTGCGGTGACTCAGTGCTTCTACCCTGATACCTGAATAAGGCGCACTGACAAAGACACCTGTTGTGGAAGGTAAAGAAAGTACTTCCCAGAATGCCTTACTCCCCGCTGGCAACCGCCCAGGGGCAAACAAGAATTATAAACCGCATTGGAGCAGTTGCCTATGCACCCCGGGAGAGCAATTCAGAGTAACAATGGGTAATCTCCTTGGTTAAGAAGAACACTCATAACCCAAGGAAAAAAAGGACCAGAAAAACAACATCAAACAGTTTAGGTGCTGTGTATTAAACTCATAAAATATTTAGGGATCAGGGCTGTTAAGAGTACAAAACAATTTTAGGAACATAATCAAAGGCTGTAAAGATACTTTAAAAATTACATAAACAGAAGCTGACAACTTTAAATATTTCAATCCTTTCAGAATTCCACACAGGTTCTCAGGTAAACAGTCAGGTATTTTTTTAAAGCTTCTGATTTATTTCCTACAAAAGACTGTTCTAATTAGTCACAGTCACTAGAATTATTAATAGCGTTTCATTTCTAAATCTAAGAGGTCCTCTATCAAAGCCAGAATGCATGCATCTTCTAAAGCAAGGGTTCCCTAAATGAGACTTGTACGCTTTATTTCTGTCACCCTTACCATGGTTCTCCACACTTTGACTCTCAAGAGTCTGGGCAGGAAAAATCCCAATGTTTCTTTTCTCTTACAATGAAATGTATACTTGTGGTCCCAACAAAAAGGATACTTTTTGAAAACTAATGATCTGTTTAAAAACCTGTCTTGGAACTGGCCCTTTTTCTTCTTAAGACCTTCTCTCCTTCCATACCCGCCCCGAATCCTCCCTGTTAGCGTCAAGTTGACAAACAGTCCTCTACTCCCTTGCAAGGCATCTTTCTCACTCTTTCGGCCTTTTCCCCGGTTAACTGATCCCATGGGTCTCCCCGCCTTGTTTCCACCTGAGTCTTTGTAGTCCTCTCTGCACCCCGAAGCAACTCTGCAAAAAGCCGGGGGTGGGGGGTGGGGGGGAGTGGTATTACCTGAGATCAAGGCACGGAGCAGCACTTGCTGCTAAAATGTACCAGGAGGGAAATGTATATCCAACTGGCAGCAGAAAACAGGGCGTCGGTGGGAACCAATAGATGGTCGCCAGTTCAAGCAGGAACTAGCTGGCTGTCTGTCCCAGGGCAAGTCATCCAGCCTCCAGAGGTTTCAGTTTCCTCACGGTCATGTAAATGGAGAGGGATGGACTAGATCTGAGGTTTTCCCGTGCGCGCAGACACAGTCCAAATAAGTATCCAGTTTCCCTCCACTAAACAGGCTTACTGGGGGATTTGAAGGTGGAAATACCTTTTTCATCCATGAGAATAAAAAACAAAGCGTAACGGTAATCCCAGATGTTAAGAAAGTTGGGGTTGCTAGAATGCGTCCCAACAAAGGCAGTCTACTTTGTACCCTACTTTGGATTTTCTAATGTGAACTTTTTGCCTCTGAAGAGGATTCCGTGATACTTTTTTTTTTTTTTTAAGATTTTATTTATTTAACAGACAGAGATCACAGGTAGGCAGAGAGGCAGGCAGAGAGAGAGGAGGAAGCAGGCTCCCTGCGGAGCAGAGAGCCCGATGTGGGGCTCGATCCCAGGACCCTGGGATCACGACCTGAGCCGAAGGCAGAGGCTTTAACCCACTGAGCCACCCAGGCACCCTCCGTGATACTTTTTATTGGTTATTCTTTAGTCTTTGCAGTTTAGAGGCTACAAAATAATTTGTAAAAGCCTCTCCAGATATCATTAAATAAGAACATTCTGGTGAATAAAATATCTTTAATGATTTTTAAGTGTCATTTTAACACTTGACATAGTATGACTTTATTCTGGTAGCTGATTTTGTTCTAACAATCATTCTTCTGGGATTATTACTTTTTAACAACAACATACCTGGATCACCCTGAGTGAGTATGAGGCAGTAAAGCATGCCCGGCCTTCAGAGAACATCTGTTCTCACAAATGCAGGTACGGCCAAAATGAAAAAGAAAATCAAGAAAAACCTGAATAAGATGTGAACATTTTCTAATTTCTGTGTTCTCTCCAAATGCAGCAAAGCAAAGTAGCTTTATGGGGGCAGGGGTATTCATATCAAAGGTGAAAATATGTGAGAAACCAAAGGCCCCAAGAGTGGCTGCAAAGACCCTTAACCTCATGCCTCAGGTTCTGCTGGTTGAACTTCTCACAACAGCCATAAGGTCAGGGCACCATAGAAAGGAGGAGAAAAGCACCTGGACAGGAAGGTGGTCTCAAGGGCAGAGGGTCTCCGGCGCCCTCCCCCCAAGCGCAGGTGGAGCCCTCTTTCCCTCCCTGGTGGCGCTTGTCTATCCTGTCTATCTGTTCCTCAATCAGTCAAGATCAACATTGACCACGTGTGGGTGACTCCGTTTTAAGAGACCTTCACAAGATATTCTCGGTATTGACATAAACAACTGTAAGAAAGATAAAATTCTACAGGTACTTTCTCAATCACAGAAAACCAGTATTTCAAGTAAGTTTCCCACTTAGGAGTGCACATTATGAAACCCAAGTGCTCTACGTGGGGGAACAAAAGATAAAAGGAGAATGAGAAGTCACTGAAGTATCAAGAGAGGAAAGCTTTTCAAGATATTTTGGATTTCAGAGTAGTCCAGTGACACATACTGAGTTTTTACAAAGGGAAAAGATCAAAGAGTAAAAGATAAATAAGCAAAATCTTAGTTTTCTTTAAAAAAAAAAATCATGTGCTCGCTTCGGCAGCACATATACTAAAAAAAAAATCATGCAAAGGTAAGTAAAGAAAACCACTATTCTTGTGTCAAACTCTAGCCATTCAGCTCATTATCTTTCTTATCTTTCCCAGCAATTGGCAGGCAAATTCAAAACCCCAGAAATCACAGATTCTTAAGGTAAAAAATAACAGCAATGACAGAAAAACCCCATAGTTAAAGAAAAGAAAAAACAGTGGAGCCTAAAATACTTGCCTAGCAGCTGTACCAGGTATCTTACTTCCTCACTACAAAGAATGTGGGTGAGGGAGAGTCCACACCTTGAGTCTGCAACTCTCTGACAATCAGCTTTTTACCTCATTTGTAACTCTAAAATCCACAGCCAACTGTTAAACACAAGACAACAGGCCCAAAAGGAGTCACTTCTGTGAAGCCCCATGTTACCAGAGGCTTCATCACAGCGTTGGCTCTCCCTGAAATGGAATCTTAAACCAGTCACCAGCAGTCGCCTAATCAGCACTAGTCGGGTAATCTGGCTGACAGATCCCTTTGAAATAATCAACCTGCTTTTTGGCCTATGGTAACTTCTTTGTTCCTATTCCTTTCTGCCTATGAAAGTCTCTTCTTTAGTACAGCTCCTCAGAGCTCCTTCCTATCTGCTAGATTGGGTGCTGCCCAAGTCATGAATCATTGGATAAAGTCATTAATATCTTTAAAATTTACTTAGTTGAATTTTGTTTTTTAACACAACATGTTCCCTTAAACTTTACCTAACCAAAAATAAGCGCTTCCAGTGTTGTAAGCATTCACTGATATTTGCTGAGGATGGTTTCAGACACATTTAAGAAATATGAGCAATGCTCCATCTTGTCTCATTTGGAGCAGAATACACAACTCACTTGTAATTACAAATACCTTTACCTTAAGCTTTAAAGCATTCAAATAATTTTTAATAGTTTTATTATTTATTATTTATTTTTTTAAGATTTTATTTATTTATTTGACAGACATAGATCATAAGTAGGCAGAGAGGCAGGCAGAGAGAGAGGAGGAAGCAGGCTCCCTGCAGAGCAGAGAGCCCGATGCAGGGCTTGATCCCAGCACCCTGGGATCATGACCTGAGCCAAGGCAGAGGCTTTAACCCACTGAGCCACCCAGGTGCCCCTCAAATAATTTTTAAAATTTAAAATGTGTTTTAAATTTTTAAAAAGTTTTACTAACAACCAAATCAAACCATTCCACAAGGATAATGTTTTAGATTTTTTTTTTTTTAAACCAATATCAGAAGCCAGTTTCAGTTTTAGGGAATAGCAAAATAGTGTGAGCTAGATTTATTTACATGTTCATTTGTTTCAAGTTCTTCCTGCAGGGCTGGTGCCAGCCTGGATAAGCCCCTTTCCAACAGTGCCCTCAGGTCCCTGCAGTAGGTCACATAAAGACAGCTGACAGTGGTGGACTCTACAGTCACCAGGGGGAGGTGAGTGGGGGAAGTGGGTTGAATGGGTGATGGGGATTAAGGAGACACTTGTTGTGATGAGCACTGGGTGATGGATGGAAGTGCTGAATTGCTGTATTGTATACCTGAAACTAGTATTACAGTTAATAAGAATTTAAAAACTAAAAATAACAACAACAAATCAACTTGAGGAATTTTTTTTTTAAGATTTTATTTATTTATTTGACAGATAGAGATCACAAGTAGGCAGGCAGGCAGAGAGAGAGGAGGAAGCAGGCACCCTACCGAGCAGAGAGCGGGATGCGGAGCTTGATCCCAGGACCCTGAGATCATGACCTGAGCCAAAGGCAGAGGCCCTAACCCACTGAGCCACCCAGGCGCCCCTCAACTTGAGGAATTTGATGCTATGTGAATTATATCTCAATTTGAAAAACTCAACAGCATTTGCTAAATGCTTGTAATGTGCATGGGGGTGGCAGGGGCTTACAAAATTTTCAATGTAGTAACATATAATCTAGTTATAATAATGAGTAATAGGGACACTTAGGTGGCTCAGTTGGTTAAGTGTCCAACTCTCTTTTTTTTTTTTTTAAGATTTTATTTATTTATTTGACTGACAGAGATCACAAGTAGATGGAGAGACAGGCAGAGAGAGGGGAGGAAGCAGGCTCCCTGCTGAGCAGAGAGCCCAATGTGGGGCTCAATCCCAGGACCCTGGGATCATGACCTGAGCCCAAGGCTGTGGCTTTAACCCACTGAGCCACCCAGGCACCCCATAAGCATCCCACTCTTAATTTCATCTCAGATCTTGATCTCAGGGTCATGAATTCAAGTCCCACACTGGGCTCCACACTTAAAACACACACACACACACACACACACACACACACTAATAATATAGCCTTTAAAAATATTTTATAATAATAATGGGAACTAACATGTAGCAAGTATTCACTGTGTCCTAGACATAGAATCTCATTTAACCTTCACAATAACTCAATGAACTAGGAACTCTAATTTTCCCTTCTTCTCCACCAAAGCATGGAGAAGTGTAGTGATTTGACTCAATTATCACAATTAGAAATGGAGATGATAAGATCAAAAAACCAGTGTATCTGGCTCCAAAGTGCATGTCCTTCATCACTAAAAAACAATAAGGGAAGGGAGGAAACATAAACTGAGAAGCAGCCATGTGCCCCACACTACTGCTTTTCAAACCCCGATATCCCCTCCCCGCCACCAAAGACAACAACACACTATGTTTGTCAAGTAATGCAATCACTAGTGACTTTAGGACTGTAATGTTACGAAGTCTCTGCATACAGGAAAGCCTTCATGGAAAGACGGATGAGATTTGGATAGGCAAAGTGAAACAATTTTTTACAGGGAGAAAAAGCTGGTCACAGGGAGGAACTGATACTGGTGGGTACGGTAGGAGATAAGGTTTCAAAGGCCGATTTGAATTGGCCTGTGGTAGGTTTCAAATGTCAGGTCAACAAATTTGGAAAACATGGTGTATAGGCCAAGGGCAGTCATTGAAGACCATGAAGTTTTTGCCTTTTGGGCCTCTATTTTTGTCATCGGGGGAAGGACCTATAGTATAATGGTTAACACATGGGTTTCAGAGTTCAGAAGAACTTGGGGTAACATCTAGCTCTGTGACCATAAGCAAATCACATAGGCTGTCTTACTCTTGGTTTTGGCATCCACACAGTAAGAAAATAATAACAATGCTGTTACTATGAGGGATAATAAGATAATGCACATAAAATCCCTTAGTAAGCTGCCTGGCTCTAGAAAGCCTTTGATTAATGTTGCTGTTATTTGCTGTTATTATCAGTATTAATAAAAATGATGTCTGTGGGGACAAGATCGTTTGCTAAACACCAAAGGGAAGATGGAATTGTAACTTTCAGAACTGAGGGGGGATGGTGGGGGGATGAGCTCAGGATCCGAGAACACAATGTTTCCATTTTCTATTTCCTTATCCAATTAATAAAAATCTGGGAGAAAGAGATAGATGCTGTCATAAAACTCCAACCTTCCACCAGCTTTCCCTAAGCAATTAAATGTTTTTAGATGTTGCTGTATTTGGGAGCAGGCTGGTAATTTACACATGTCATTCTGTCAGAAATCATTGAGACAGGTTAGAGAACTTGAAAGGCTGATAATGTCTCTGTGTTTACATGTGTGTGGAGTCTCTTATACTTTCGCTGCCCTCTCCAGTTTCCTGATGACAATTCAGACAGAGTTTAATCAATTACCTCTTATTAAATTAAGCAATTGTGACAAGAACAGGGAACAAAGACAGCATTTGTTGTATACCGATATTCATCTGTTGTAACCTGATCAACAAAACACTGTTACTATGGGCAAACATGTGGAAATACATAATCCTTCTTTATAATTGTATTATTAACAAGATTTTCCATTGTTCATTGGTATCTTAGAGTTAAAAGAAATATCCTATACAATGGTTTAGAGTAACAGCTTATCTGGAAGCTGAAACTGTTAATCTATTTCATTTCAAAAAGATCAGCTGATTTCGATGAAAAGTGAAGGGGAGGGAAGAGAGAAGTATCACATTATTTAACATCTCCTGTGTTGGGATGGAGCTTTAACTACACTCTCCTAATTTTTACAACAATACTGTGAAGCTGGTTTTATTATCCCCATTTTAGAGAAGAGTAAACCACTGCCCTATGGGTTTAAGTGATTAAAGGTCACACTGCTAGCATATGAGAGCCATGGTTAAAATTGAAATATGTGATTACAAAGGCTTTGTGTTCCACTGACCCCCAACAGGTTCATCATAAGATGAATTCGAGAGAAGACAGTAAACTCAACTTGGAGATCCTGAAATAGAAGCTTTACAATTTCCAAAGCTGGACTTTGTAACTCTCTTCTTTTAGTATTTTACTTTTAAATTTTTTTAAGCAAGCTCTGTGCCCAAAGTGGGGCTCAAACTCAGGACCCTGACTCAAGGGTCACATGTTCCACCCACTGAGGCAGCCAGACATCCCCCCTAAGTATTTTCTTTTTAATATTGTATTATTGTATATTCAAAATACGAACTAAAAACTCATTTTGCATTGAGTATTATTTATAAGGTATTTACAAATGGAAAACTGAGGCCAACACTGACAAGTGTAATGCACGTATTAACTATCTGCTACAACAGAAAATATATGTGGACTAAAGCAGCATTCCTTGAATGACTTGTCAACAGCAGCTTCTCTACTGTTAAAAACTGACTTTTTGTTTGCTTTAAGAACAAGAGTAAATTGTTTAATGGGTTAATAGAAAAATAATAAAAAGGCTTTAATAGTTTTTTAAGTGTTTAACAGTTGTCTTACTAAGAGTGGTAGCAATTTCATTCACTTCAATAAGAATTTATTTATACATATTTTATTTTATATTATATTTTATTTATATATTTTATATTTTAATATACTTATATTTTATTTTTAAATAAATATTATATTTAATATTATATTTAACATTCAAATATAGATATTTGAATATAAATATTTATCTTTTAATATTAAAATTTTTAACATTGTATATTTATATATTTGTTTTATTTATTTATATTTTATTTTGTTTTATAATATATATAATAATATTTTTAAGATTTTTATTTTTTTAAGATTTTATTTTTAAGTAATCTCTACACCCAATGTGGGTCTTGAACTTACAATCGTTTTATCAAGAGTCATATGCTCTACCTACCAAGCCAGGCTGGTGACCCAAGAATGTATTTTTTATGTCCGATCTAAAATATTTTCCCAAAAAGTGGTTATTTGCGATTTAAGCACTGTCATAAAGTATAATTATAAAGTGTATCTCTCCAATATCATGATTTTTATTTTTTACCTAAAAACAGCTAACTTCCTATGTGTTAGTCATCAGAGACAGCAGGAAGTTAGGGGAGAATATGAGCGCCCACAGAGCTGCCCAAGGGTTTACTTTCAGTCACGAATTGTAAGGACCACCTTCAGGCCTAAGGACATACGTAGTCCACGATGCATCCTTATTTAAAAATGTCCCCTCAGTGGCTCTGCCAGTTGAACACCCCACGCTTGGTTTCCACTCAGGCCATGATCTCAGGGCTGTGAGGCTGAGTCTCATATCAGGCTCCACACTCAGTGTGGAATCTGCTGGAGAGTCTCTCCTCCTCTTTCCTGCCCTGCTTTCCCCCCAACGCTGGCTTGCCTGCTCACTCATGCACACACTCTCTCTCTGTCAAATGACTGAATGAGTGAATGAATTAACGAATCAATCAATCAATCAATAATTTAAAAAAAAAAGAAATTTGTTTTGAGGGGCACCTGGATGGCTCAGTCAGTGGAGTGTGTGACTCTTGATACTGGGGTTGTGAAATCAAGACCCCCCTAGATGGTCAAGGTTACTTGAAAATCAAATCTTTACAAAATAAAAAAAAAAGAATGTCCATCTGGGACAACTCAGCATGTATTTGTTGAGAACTTTAAGCATGCAACATAATATGAGATTATGATTTATAAAGCTAACTGACCGCACTGAGACTATAGCAATGTGCATATGTTGGCAAATCTGTACAAATGATTAGACTGCAAAACTGAATACAAATATGTATTAAATACTGATTTGTGGGTAATTTTAATTTATGTAAATATAATGCCTTTTGCTTCTCCTAATGGCCACCCAGTTGTTTGACACTTTACTGCTTACTAGTATCTGTACTCCACTCTAAAAGAGTACAACAGGGAATGAAGGAAAAGTCTAATTACTGATTAATTGGTAGATGTTTTTTCTAATCATTTCTGTCAAATGACTATACTAGTCATTTTTACACAAGTAAAAATTAAGAGCTAAAATAAATAAAAGGTTCATTATTTGAAAAGTTCTGTATTTAAAAATTAAATGTTTTTCCCCCATACTTTCTATTTTTTTTTAAGATTTTATTTATTTGACAGAGATCACAAATATGCAGAGAGGCAGGTAGAGACAGAAAGAGAGAGAAGGAGGCTCTCCGCTGAGCCGAGCCCAATGTGGGGCTCGATCCCATGACCCTGGGATCATGACCTGAGCCAAAGGCAGAGGCTTTAACCCACTGAGCCACCCAGGTACCCCATAGTTTCTATTTTCTATTCCCATGTATAGAGGAGAGCTGTCTAAAGGAATGCTATAGGGAAACTGCCCCATGAGATTGACTAAGTAAAAAAAAATTAATGTTAAGCATGAAGTTCTAGTATTAAACTTTATAAAGAATAAAATAAAGTTTTCCATTATCTGCACTTGGAACACAGAATGGAAGCATTAGTAAATGGATGCTTTTATTAACTATTTTATTCACTATTAACAAAACTTGTGAATTTCCTTTTACTCTTAAGCCAGTCTTTATATTTCAACAGTAACATTTTTTCTTTCCCTTCTCTCCATTCTTCCTCCCATTATCTTTCTCCCTCATATACATCTCCTTTTTTTTAAAGATCAATTCAAGATACATGTATCTTTTTTAAAAAAAGATTTTTATTTATTTATTTGACAGAGAGAAACAGTGAGAGAGGGAACACAAGTAGGGGGAGTGGGAGACAGAGAATCAGGCTTCCCGCTGAGGAGGGAGCCTGATGTGGGTCTCGATTCCCGAACTCTGGGATCATAACCTGAGCTGAACGCAGACTCCCAACGCCTGAGCCACCCAGGGGCCCCACATCTCTTTTAAAAGATTATTTTTGTCCTAAACTATTCAATTCTTTAGCACATCATGTACTTATATCAGATAAAATAATAAGTATACACCTTTATATATTTAACTTACTTCCAGTTATTCTACCTACATTGTTCTCTAACAAGGGTTGACAATATGAGATAGGAACACAGTACATGATCTTACAGATGGCACTTTATAAATGAGTCCTATATTAGCTGACTATAGATAATTGTTTTATTATAGTTACTGTATGTAGCAGTAATTCAATATTGGTAGGGGGGGGAAACCTTTATTTTATGTTAGGGTAATATCTTAATGAAGATACCCCATTTAAAAAACCCCACTGATATGTATAGGGCAATAAACCATTGTGCAAGATGATATCCCAGGAGTTCCTTCCTGTGGATAATAAGAAAATAGCTATAAATTTGTCCAAAGCCTCCATAAGAAAAACCTGCAAAGCAGCCATTTTGTAAAGGAGCTTCATTCTAAGACAAAAGTTCTCTTTGAAATCACATACCATTTTTCTTTAATGCATACTGCCTTAGTACTAGTAATAGAAATTTCCCGTGCTCTTTTTATCATTAATATATTTGTAAAGGTGGTCTTTAACTTTACAGCACCACAGAATACAAAGGAAGCAGTAAACAAATTTACTGATATTTCGTCTTTACCCCAAGGCAGTTGAACAGAGGCAAAGGGAAGGAAATGGGGCTGAGATTTGGACAATAACAAAACTCTGTACATGCTAGAGTGGGAAGACTTCAACCTCTGGCAAGTGAACACATTGAGGCTAAGTGACAGGAGTCTAACAACCTTGCACTGTGACAGCACCACTTCCCACTCCAAAGCCCTTAGCGTAGATGACTCTTCTGAGATTCTTCTGGGTCAAATAACCAAAAAATAAAACCATTATTGGCAATATTATCTCTACTTCCCTCTCCTAAAACCTTAATATAGTTCTTCTAAAAAGAAAATAGCTTCCTTAGCATTACAAAAAAGTATTGTAGATATCTGTATCCAATGAATAGAAACTACTTCTTTACCCAGCATGTAACACTGACAAGGTATTATGTTGACAAAAGTATCTAAAGCAAATGATGAACATACAACAATGTTACTAAGAGGATGAAGGGAGAAAAGAATAATGTTTACATTAACTATATTGTGTCTTTTGTTCTGTTTTTACTACAAAAGCCCATATATAAATTACAAAAAAGATGTAGAAATCAGAAGAAACTCAAAGTGAAACAACTTCCTCTTGGTTTTAATGGTCAATAAAGAAATACATAAATTTAAAATGAGTAAGTCTTTTAAGCCTTTACTAGATATAGGCTTATTAGTTATTTTGGCAGTTGCTAAGCAACATTTTTCTCTGTAGGGGTAAAGCACATGCAATTAACAGGTTTTCAGAAAAAGATAAATTAAATGCAAAATTAGGGAATAGTATTTGAAAAGCAAAAAAGGAAAAAGTATTAACTTGCTAATCAGATTGTAACAAAGATTTAGTGACCTCTGCATTAGTGGCTAAACATTTTGTTTTCTACTGGCACCAAACATTAACATTTTAACTTTATTTAAATGGTGATCATTATACTCACTTCTACACTCAACAGCCTAATTATTTTGAGTATGCCAAATTAAATCAGACCAGTATGCTCCAGTTACTACTACTAACAGTGATCTTGGTAAATCTTCTCTGCCTGTATTTTTCTCAAATCCCCAGTTTCAGAGTAGTCAGCCCTGGTTTGTATTTTTTAAAAAATTTATCTTACTGTGACATGAAATTAGTAAAGCTACAGCTTCATGATGCTGTTTCAGCTACCAGATCCCTGAAAAACTCGTTCTTTAATGTGAATATTTTGTTTTTAATTTTAAGTAGGCTCCAGGCCTGATGTGGGACTCGAACACACAACTAGGAGATTAAGAGTCTCATGCTCAAGGTGCCTGGGTGGTGCAGTCAGTTAAGCACCTGACACTTGGTTTCAGCTCAGCTCCTGATCTCAGAGTCTTGAGATCAAGCCCAGCACTGGGCTCCACATTCAGCACTGAGTCTGTTTCAGATTCTCTCTTCCCTCTCCCTCTGGCCTTCCTGCTTGTCCTCTCTCTCTCTCTCAAATAAATAAATCTTAAAAAAAAAGAAAAAGAAAAAAAGGGACGCATGCTCTACCCACTGAGCCAGCTAGGTACCCCTGATGTGCACATTTTGTAACAACTCTTTCTACAGATCTTAGTACATCAACTCAGAGACTAATGAGGAATACCCTTTAATTTACTGGGTATAATAATGGAAACTTTTTTTGAAAGGAAAAAGGCAAATAACCAAATGGAAAATTACTGTAGAATTTCAACTGTTGTGGGGAAAATAAACAGTAGGAAATGGAAGGCAATTCTATCACTTTGAGGACTCAAAGGAAAATGTCCCTCCCTATTGCTGTACTTTTCCCCTTCCTCATTTTTAATATTATGTTGTGAGTTCTATAAATGATGGAGGGCCATGACTGCCAATCCCCTTGTTCACAAAATCAATTTCTCCCTTTATTTTCTTCGTCTACGCCAAGCAAGTTTGATGCAGAAGCTCGTGAGTGCCCGCTTTCTCAAATGAGCTAAGGAAAAGAACTTAAAAAAGTGAAGTGTCTTGTGTCTGGGTTGCAATCATGCCTTGTATGGGTTCTACAAGGAAACACCTGTGAGCTTAGAAAGGCAGCTTCTTATTTTATTTTAAAAGAACACTTTACACTAAATGATTGATAGAGTTCACTTCAGTTTAAGACCCATAACACCACCTTGAAGCATACTATTATAAAGAGTTATAATCTATTAAGTAATTACCCCATCTCTAAACCTGCCTAAACTGCCTAGTCAGTAGGATCTTTGAGTGCTTTCTCATTTTGTTTTCCAGAGTTTGCCTCAGACCAAACTCAAGAATCTACCGTGAAAATCTAATTGTCCAGACAAGAGTAAAAGGTCAAGAAAAATGCCAAAAGTCAGCAAGTAGTTTGTAATGATATGCATTGACTAAGATGTGAATTTTAATGACCTCTATTTTGTTTTCAACAGCTAGCAGAATTAAACATGAGCAGACACTCCAAACTGTAGAACTCTCTATTGAGTCATATATAGAAAAATTTCTTAAACATGGCATTGTTAACAATTGGGAATGAGTAACTTTTTCTTGTAGAAAGCTGTCCTGTGAATTTTAAGATGTTTTGCGCCATCACTGGCCTCTACACATGAGATATTAGTAGTACCCATTCTCCAAGGTAGGGGCAACTCTAAATTTTTTAGACTTTGCCAAATGTGCCCAAGTGGTGGTGGGGGTGTGGGGTGACTACCCTGGGCTGAGAACTATGAATATAGATCTATATCTCTTAAATTAAGATTATGGAAAGGGTTTTTTTTTTAAGATTTTTTTTTTTTTAATTTGACAGAGAGAGAGACACAGTAAGAGAGGGAATACAAGCAGAGGGAGAGGGAGAAGGAGAAGCAGACTCCCCACTGAGCGGGGAGCCGGATTCAGGGCTCAATCCCAGGACCCTGGGATCATGAACTGAACCGAAGGCAGATGCTTAATGACTGAGCCACCCAGGCGCCTCAGAAAGGGGTTATTTTTAAATACCAAATTGACCTCCAACCATTAGACTTTTTAAAATAACTTCTATGATTTCAGAACCTATTGATATTGTCTCAAACCCTATTGAAAATTACCAATAAGTGAGTCATTCATTAATACCTATGGAGAACTTTCTTTCACTTTGACACTATGAGATTTTTGCCTCATGAATTACAAACAGAACATTTACATAGTCTTGTTTTTTTAGTTTTAGTTTTAGTGAAGTATAATTGACCAAAAATATTGGATGTATTTAAGGTACATAACTTGATGTTTTGATATTAAGTATTTCTGAAATTGGAAAGATGACAGTCACTTCCTGACAAACTACTTGTGGTGTCTCATTGTTACAGGCATTGTTTATGTATCAGTATTAATTACTTATATGTTTGAATATATATTATTCAACTCATCAATCAGTTTTACAAAGTAGTGTCCAGGAATTTCAGACTTAGGAGGGTTCTAAAAAGATGTCAGATTCTTAGGTTTCTGAAGGAGACCAGAATATGCTACCCCAAATATGCCACAAAATATGCCAAAGGATTATTTTGAGCTGAAGGAAACTGAGAAGCCACAGGCACAGGAACTCTCTGTGCTCCCAACCTACCTGCCTAAAAGCAGAGTAGAGACTGCCCTTTTTTAGAGAATGTCCATCTGTAAAGGGGGCCCCTCCACAACCCTTAGCTACCATTAGTTTCCCTCCTACACTTCCTAGTTACCTTCTCACAATCTAACCCCCTCCAAGCCCAACTCCCCTTCTCCTTGTGTGTTCCCGCTCTGAAATTTATCACCCTTTGTTAAAATGGTGTATAAGTCCCCAGGTCCGGCTGCCTCTTTGGGTGTTTACTTCTTTTCTGTGAAGTTGCTATTCCTATAAAAAGTATTAACATCAATAAACATATGCCATTTTTCCTGTTAGTCTGCTTTTTGTCAATTTATTTATTTATTTATTTTTAAGATTTTATTTATTTGGCAGAGAAAGAGAGGCAGCGAGAGAGGGAATACAAGCAGAGGGAGTGGGAGAGGGAGAAGCAGGCTTCCTGCTGAGCAGGGAGCCCAATGCGGGGTTTGATCCCAGGACCCCAGGATCATGGCCTGAGCCACAGACAGACGCCCAAGGACTGAGCCCCTTGTCAGTTTAACTCATAGGCCCCTAGACACAGAAGCTGAGACGGTATAAGAAAAGTTTCCTGTGGCTTAGATTTCCAACCCATAATTTGTTGATAAAATTAACACTAAAAAGATGATACTTATATTTATTCATAAATATATACTACCCCATGGGATCACAGAGCATTGCCATTGGCTTTGGAGAGCACTACCTAGTTTCTGATTTACAGATGAGGAAACCAGACACTAGGGGTCAAGCGACTGAAAACATAAAAAATGAATTACATTTTTAAAAAATGAGGGAAGATGAAAGGGAAAAAGCTTAAGAAGGAAGAAGAAACCAAACCAAGAGGGAGAGAATTAATGCCTTTAGAAGGGTGTGGCTTAGTGTGGCAAACTAAAGCCTCCCAAACTTCAGATCTCAGTCCCCGGGATCCATGCAGACAAGAGCTGGAGAAGTAATGAATGTAGTTTTACAGCTCTGAACACACAGAGTGCTTCCTGTCGACAGCCAGCTGTCGCTGGAAGAGACCTACAACCTGCTGTGGGCAGATACAGCTTCCCTGGGCTATGGTGGACAGAAGCACACGGCTCCCAGACTGATGTGTTACAGCACTTCGTTAACTTCATTTCCTGTTAAATGGGCGGCGGGGTGGGGGGGAGGGGTGCAATGGTGTGCTGAGTACATTTTAAACTATTATATTATGTGTTTATCCTGGAGGTTTTTAAAATAAGATTTTATGTTATTTATTTGTCAGAGAGAGAGAGAGAACAAGCAGAGGGAGCAGTAGGCAGAACAAGCACAGGCAGAGCAGGCTCCCCACTCAGCAAGGAACCTGATGCGGGACTCGATCCCAGGACCCTGGGACCATGACCCGATCCAAAGGCAGCAGCTTAACCAGCTGAGACACCCAGGCACCTCTATCCTAGGGATTTTTAATCCAGAAGTCTAACTTTAAAGATACAATAAATAAAACAGAAATTAAAAAGTAGATCCAGTAAAACATAGGGGTTGACCTTTGGCTGCTTCCCTACAAATTTTAGAATGTATTTTAAATTTGTCCAGATGTTCCAATGTGGAATGGTCAGTTTTATCTGAAAGCCTTTGAACGGGAATCGGACTTTGTAATATTTTAAAATAAAGAGCACAAAGTATCTTTTCATTTAAATCAGCCATTCAATGAAGACGATGTTCTGTTAGTATAAACAACAGAAGAAGGGCTGGTGCAAGAACACCCACCCATCATTAAAAATAGGCTTAGAAACAATTCAAATACAAAAAGGTAGTTGATCCAACTTTGCTTTTTCAAGTGGTATTACAGTGAAGTTCAAGAGAATACACAGCTCTTAAGTGTTTCCTATTTATAAAACAGAATGCTAAACATCTGGGGTATCAGACTGAAAAACTCAAGAAATCCGGATTTTTACCAATACAAGAAAATGAAAAGAAATGTCTACACATAATGAAAGTAAATATATTAACCCCTCATTCCTCATAAAAACACAAGTAATAACCTCAGTCCATTTTAAAATGGCTTTGATTTGCACCTTTCTTTTAGGAGTCCCTCTTTCTTTCTTTTTTTTTTTTTTTAAAGATTTTATTTATTTATTGACAGAGAGAAATCACAAGTAGATGGAGAGGCAGGCAGAGAGAGAGAGAGGGAAGCAGGCTCCCCGCTGAGCAGAGAGCCCGATGCGGAACTCGATCCCAGGACCCTGAGATCATGAACTAAGCCGAAGGCAGCGGCCCAACCCACTGAGCCACCCAGGCGCCCCAGGAGTCCCTCTTTCTCAAGAGCCTTTTCTTTCTTTCTTTCTTTCTTTCTTTCTTTCTTTCTTTCTTTCTTTCTTTCTTTCTTTCTTCTTCTTCTTCTTCTTCTTTTTTTTTTGTTTAAGATTTTAATATAGTTGACACACAGAGAGAGATCACAAGTAGGCAGAGAGGCAGACAGAGAGAGAGGGGGAAGCAGGCTCCCGCTGAGCAGAGAGCCTGATGCAGGGCTCAATCCTAGGACCCTGAGACCTTGATCTGAGCTAAAGGCAGAGGCTTAACCCACTGAGCCACTCAGGCACCCCTCAAGAGCCTTTTCTTAATAGATGCAGAAAACAAGGCCCCCAGAAGGGGAATGAAATGCTTACTTCAGGATTCTATGAAAACACAGGTGATAAAAGGTGATATAAGAGCTGTTCAGTGGCAAAGTTAAGATGGGAATCAGCCCTTTTAAGTAAGGACTGTGGTGGAAGCCAAAGCCTACCTTACCTTTGGTCTATATATAGGACACAGCCATTCTCAGTCTTCCACAAAGCTTGGCTAAGCCATTAGGGTTAAATAAGGTGGGAACACCTTTTCTCCAGCACCATTTAAATGGAAAAGCTCTAGGTCTGAATGGGGCCACCAGAGTGGTCCATGGTGGCCACCCTGATTTTGACGTTCTATAGACTCCCAAAGCAAGACCAGAAATGGGTTAGTCTCTACCATTAAAACATATGATCTAGACTCAATGGTAATTTTATACCCCCTACTTAATATAAAATCAGGCTTTCCTCAAAATAAGCTTTAAAAAAAATATTTTATTTACTATTTCTTTGACAGACAAAGATCACAAGTAGACAGAAAGGAAGGCAGAGAGAGAGGAGGAAGCAGGCTTCCTGATGAGCAGAGGGGAGGGGGGCGGGGCCTTGATCCCAGGACCCTGGGATCATGACCTGAGCCAAAGGCAGAGGCTTTAACCCACTGAGTCACCCAGGCGCCCCTCAAAATAAGCTTTTAGATAATTTATTCCCTTCATTGAGAATATCAGACCTTCAAAAGCTTTGGGATGGGAGAGGAGGAGGGAACAGTTTAAAAAGCATTTTAAAAATTGCATTTACATTGAGTATTACAGTCAGAATATTTAATAGGCAAGAAGTTTTATTTCAAATTCACTGGTAGAATCTATAAATATACCACTCATTTCCTGGTTGCTTAGGCCATTAAGGGTCTAATCTATTTCCTGAGCTGAAACTAGCTAATGGAAAAATATTTAGAATAGTAATCATCTAGTGAGATGGGCAGTTGGCATCTATTCACCCAAAACATATCCTTGGTCATAATTCCCTTCAGTAATTTACATGGTTTCTAAAGAAATCATCTCACTTTTTACAATGAAAGGTCTCTGCTCTACCTGTAATGTTTTATGAATAAGGGCACCCATCTATGACATTCTTCAGCCTCAACACATATGTGCCATTAGGTCAGGAAGTGTATTACTTGCTTTCCTACCCAGTAATTCCAATTCATGAAGTCAGTGAAAAAAAAAAAAAACCAGGAAAAAGAAAACCTCATTAAGTCAATACTGTTACCATAATAAAACTCAGATTTTATATCTATGGATGGACATCTGCTACTAAGCTTATGACACCACCAATTTGCAACAGGTGCAGAGATCCAAATTACTGAGAGCAAACTGTGATGTGCTGCTGCTGGGCTGACCAGGGGCAGCCCACAGTGCGACATTCCTAATACTCTCAAAGTTGCATTCCTACAAGTTTATTTTTTGTGGCTACTGCCTCGTTGTTGATTATCAGCACACCTCTGACACATCTGTTATTAGGTGGAGGGTTCAGATGGCAAGCTAACTTTTTATATTTTGCCAATGATAAGCATTATTCACAAGGACAACCTGCCAGAGGGAAACCCCAAATGTAGGAAAAAGCCAAGCATGGCTTTACCTCCCTCCCTTTTGCCAAATTCATCAAGAGCTGTCTTTGAAAATGATCTACTGGCGTGCCTGGGTGGCTCAGTGAGTTAAGACCTCTGCCTTCAGCTCAGGTCATGATCCCAGAGTCCTGGGATTGAGCCCCATGTCGGGCTCTCTGCTCAGCAGGGAGCCTGCTTCCCTTCCTCTCTCTCTGCCTGCCTCTCTGCCTACTTGTGATCTCTCTCTCTGTGTCAAGTAAATAAATAAATGATCTTTAAAGAAAGAAAGGAAGGAAGGAAGGAAGGAAGAAAGAAAGAAAAAGAAAATGATCTAATACAGCCAGTCTCGGGCACTGGAGCAAAGCTAGTCTTTAAGTTGAGGCCTGGGAGTGTGGCAGTCAGGACTTACACACAGTTCTGAAACCTGAGCCCACCAGAGATTTCTTTTAAATCACTATCTATAAAGATACAGAAATATCTATATTTTAGTATGCAGAAGATAAAGCTCACTGGATGATGTATTTGATGAGATAAAAACATTACCGGACTTGAAGACAAATGCCTTTTTCTCTTTCAAACAGCATTCTTAAACACGTTACTACCTTTCCATAATTCAGACACCAGTAGTAAAGCCATTTTATATATATTTGCACAGAGTATTAATATAATTATTGCTGCTGTAAATATCTCACTCAATACACACCAGCATTAGCAGTAATACAGTTCAAGTCCTTTTGGAAACCTCACTTAAAAAAAAAAAAATCACTTCATCTCATAAAGAAAAAGAACAAATTTCTGCTAAAGAGGACAAATACATTCTTTAAAGAAATTTGATTATCAGAGCAAAATAGAAACTCTTTGTTCTGTCTCCTATTCACACCACACATACACAGTCATCAACATCAGTTTTTAAAAATTTTTCCTTGTGGGTTTCATATCTTTCTGTAACACATTGTCCAGTGGTGTTTTGTATAGGAGGCAGAAGCATTTCCTGACCTCAACAGGCTTACAGAGCCCTGGAATTGTCCTAGAAAAGAAAATTGGACAATGTAACCTACCAAAAGGAAATGCATCAAAACCCAGGATCAGAGATTTATACATGGTACTGTGCCGCTGATGATGCTACATGGTAGGGTTTCAGACACTGACGACTTCAACTTTCCATGCTTTCCTATTTGGAATTTGAAGTGCTAGCAACCACAGAAGCAATTCTCCATATTCTGGAATCTTCCTATGCTGTCTGAAGATCTAACAGACAGACTTCTTTTTTGCAGTTCTTGGAGTTAACATTTCCAGGTAAAAGTTTCCAAAAGTACCGCCAATTAAATAAAAATTAAATATTTGATTCTTATAATACTAAACTAAAATACTTAATTGAAAGACAAGTGCTAGTGTCTGACAACTTTAAAGGTACACTATCTTTATTTGGTCTTGGATAAAACTGTCATTGCAGCAACCCAACTAAGTAAGACTCTATAAAAACTAAAGTAGTCAAAGAATTATAGTGTCATTGAGGTATGTTATCATGATCAAAAACTGTTTGGATGACAAATTTAAAAATAGGGCATAGAAACCCAGAAAGTTTTAGAAAGGCAGGAGTTAATTTGCCAAGGCATCAAAAGGAAAAAATAATTCAACTCTTTCATTCAAAACAGAAAAGACTGTTTAAAACAGAAATACCGGAAAAAATTTTTTTCAATACTACAATCTGAGCAGGAAAAGAAAAAGGTATAAAAATTTATTCTCTTCATTAAGATAATAAAATTGGATTTCTACATATTCTGTGAAAATAATGAAAATACAGCAAAGAATATTTTACATCATGAGAAACAGGCAGCCCCTGACCAGTACCATTGGCTCTGAGGCTGCTCTACACCATCCCAGCACGCCCAGACTAGAGAGACGATGGCTCCCATCTCTGGGTCCCCATAGAACCCCACATGTATGGAGGTTTTATTTAATTATTATTATTATTTTTTAAGTAGGCTCCATGCCCAACATGGGATTGAACTCATGACCTTATGGTTAAGAATTGCATGCTCTGTCCACCAGCTGCAGCTCCGTGTGGAGGTTTTAAAATGCAATTTGTCTCTGTTAGTTTTCTGTTGCTGTATAACAAACTACCATAAACTTCATGGCTGAAAGTAATACCCAATTATTATTATTATTTATTATCCTGCAACTCTGCAGTCAGGAGCCCAGGTGGGCCCTACTGTTCTCTGCTCAGGTCTCACAAGCTAAAATCAAGATGCCTGGCAGGCTGGGTGGGCTCTTACCCAAAGGCTCTGGGTAAGAATCTCCTTCCAAGCTCTTTCTGGTGGTTTGGCAGAAGGCAGTTCCTTGCAGTTGTGGGTATGAAGTCCTTTCTAGCTGTCACCTGGGGGCTGCCCTATGATCCCCCACATCTTCAAAGCCACAGGTGCATGTGAATGCCTTCACGCACCCCCTATCTCCTCGACTGCCCTTCTGCCAGCAGACAAAAGCAGCTCTCTGCTTTTGAGGCTCATAGGATTGGGTCAGGTTCACTTAGATAATCCAGGATAATCTCCCTATTTTAAGGTCAACTGTGATATAGAACACAACCTCTTCACAGAAGCCAGATCTCATCATATTCACAGGTTCTAAGGATCAGGGTGGGACATCTGTAAGCGGGGCCACTTAAACATTTTTGCCTACCAAAAAAGAAAACATGGGAGTAAACAAAACAACAAAAGCCAAATGGTTTTGTGAACTTGTCCAAATGTGAAACCAATATATTCTAAATTCCTTACACTTTAAATAAGCAACGTATGCATATGGTATAAAATGGAATGACCTGAAAGATAGATAATAAAAGGTAAGACTCGCTTCTAATACTGTCCCTTAGTTCCAGCTCCATTCCCTAGGAACAACAACTGTTCACCAGTTTGTCTCTTTTCAGAGATACCCATATTTATTAAAGCACTCTATTTGGGAAGATTGATATTATCTGTTCCTGAAAAACTGCCAGAAGTCCCTTGTTCATCACCTGGGCCTCAGTCAGGCTTTTTGGGAGGCTGGCAAGGGAGGGGCCAGGGGTGATTCTGTTTAGATTTTCTAATCATCTGAGGTTTGAAGTGATCATTTTTATTTTCCTTGAAAAATTATCCTTTCTTCCTGGTTCTCAAATTAATTTACAAAGGATTGAGCAAAACGTTTTATGATTGTCTTATTCTTTTCTATTTCTGTCATTTCCCCATGATTTTTTCTCATCTATGCTCTCTTCCCTACCCACTTTTTACTAGGTAGCTAAAGAATTATCTGTTTTTTAAAGAACTGGCTTTTATTTGTCTGATCAGTTTTCCATTTTCTAGTTCATTAATTTTTATCTTTATTCTACCTGCTGCTATTTAAGGTTTGTTTTGTTGCTCATTTTTCTAACTTGTTGAGTTAGATATTTAATTCAGTTACCTTCTTTCTTCAATAAGAGAGGTGCTTCTGAATTCTGCTTTAGCTCTGTCCCATAGGTCCCAATATCGAGTGATTTCACTGTGCTTTTTTCCCTAGATTTTCCATAACCTTTACTTTCCTCTGGGATCCAAGAGTTAAGTAAAAAGAAATTTAAATATTCAAATGATAAATTTAAAAATTCTTTTCTTAATTTTTAGTTTTATTACAACAAAATAAGAGAATGCTATATGCATTCCTTTCACCTTCTGAAATTCACTGAATTCCTTTTAGGATTATTCAGCATTTAAAAATATGTCAGCTTTCAGAACGCAAAGTGACAGATACCAAATATCTGCTATGCTAATTATTACTATTCTTTAAGGATTTTATTTATTTTTGAGAGAGAGAGGGAGAGATGGGGGGGTGGAGAGAGAGAGAGAGCACTAGCATAAGCAGTGGGAGGTGCAGAAGGAGAAGCAGACTCTCTTTGAGCGGGAAGCCTGACATGGGACTTGATCCCTGGATCCTGGGATCATGACCTGAGCCGAAGGCAGATGTTTAACCAACTAAGACACCCAGGGGTCCCTTTACTTATTATTTTTATTTGGGTT
Organism: Mustela nivalis; assembly: GCF_964662115.1. Classification (NCBI taxonomy): domain Eukaryota; kingdom Metazoa; phylum Chordata; class Mammalia; order Carnivora; family Mustelidae; genus Mustela; species Mustela nivalis. The sequence goes on from NC_139035.1 coordinate 27,211,016, forward strand.
TTCTTTTTCTTATTTCCTGTCACCTAATCTCTTGAACTAAGAGAAGTGAATTACTGTTTTCCTACCACTATCATATAACTAATTCTCTTCCTATCTCCTGCAGTTTTTGCTTTAGAGCTGCTAGTGCTATATTGCTATTATGAATCATCCGTCTTTGCCTTATTTAAAGCTTTTTCCTCCAAATTCAATCATGGCTGATATTAAAGATGCAATCCTACTTTATTGTGTTTTCCCAGTAAGCTTTTGCCCATGTTTTCAATTTTGTCTGTGGGATTCTCCATTCAGCCCATTACCCTGCTTCCTCTTTCTGCCTAATCAGGGCTGAGGAAGGTGTTGCTGCCAGCCCACATACCCATTCCCAGCAGTCTACACTGGACATTACTGGTTTGTCTGAGATCTGCAGCTGTGCATGTCTTTCTTCAACTGCATTTGTCTGTTCCTCATCACACTCTGTGGCTTGGGCTCACAGGTCTCCTAGTTTCTTTAAAGACAGGGCTCGTGTTCCTTCTTTTTTGTTCTCCTAGTGCAGCTGGATGATTTGTGAGAGAGCAGGAAGATAATACCATCAGATATGCTCTGCCATTTTAAAACTAGAACCTAGAATTTGTTTTTTGCCAGTTCTCCTTCACTACCCATCCCCATGCTCTACTGTGCACGGCAGATGTTCCTGATAAGGGTATGTTCTGGCCCTTAGCACCCTGAGTGAGGAAGGCAGTTTCTTTTTTTTTTTTTTTTAAAGATATTATTTATTTATTTGACAGACAGAGATCACAAGAAGGCAGAGAGGCAGGCAGAGAGAGAGGAGGAAGCAGGCTCCCTGCGGAGCAGAGAGCCCGATGTGGGGCTCGATCCCAGGACTCTGGGATCATGACCTGAGCCGAAGGCAGAGGCTTTAACCCACTGAGCCACCCAGGCGCCCCAGGAAGGCAGTTTCTTATCTGTGCTCGTGTAGTTTCGGGGCTATTTTTGCACTGTCTATATCTACCTCCCACAGAAGCTTCTGGAAATCCTATTTCTTGTCTCTGACTCACGTCTCTCTCTTCAGTTTACAGTGTAGTCTGCCTTAAAGTATATTTTTACCAGCCAGTTCAAAGCTGATACTAAACAACACAAACCAATGCCCGGGCCACATTATGCTATTAATTTTGCATTCTACCCACTGTGTACAAAGCCCCCTGCTGGGCATTTGTGAGGCATACCAAGATGAATGCCTCAGAAACTCATAATGAAGCAGAAAGAAAAGAAAAAAACATATATATATATATATATATATATATATATATATATATATATAGTTCCTATATTTTTTTTTGCTAAATAAACATTTCCATGTAGTCTCCTTAAATGTCATGTTATGTCATCAGCGTTATCCATCTTTCTCTGGGTCCCCCCTGTAAAACGTCAGGTTTCTTAAACAATTAGAGGTAAACTGCCTTTCCTGTTCAAAGTCTCTTTTTCTTTTTTTAAAGTTTTAAAAAATTTATCCATTTCAGAGTCAGAGTACAAGCAGGGGGAGAGGCAGAGAGAGAAACAGATTCTCTGCTGAGCAGGGAGACAGACATGGGGTTCAATCCCAGGACGTGGAGATCATGACCTGAGCCGAAGGCAGATGCTTAACCATCTGATCCACCCAGTGCCCCTTCAAAGTCTGTACACTCTTGACATGGGCATAAAACTGCTACTGTTCATCAGTCCTTGCCTCGATTGCACAGCCTAAACAGTAAGAATTGAACTCACAGGGCAGTTGTATAAATTAGGATCCTTTGGCTGCAAAGAGGAGAGACTCAGTCAAGTTATGTCCAGGAGCTGCGTGTGGTTGTGTGGGTGTGAGAGGAGGAGCAGAGGGGGCATTATTAAAGGCCTCACACAAAAATGAGGAACAAGGGATGCCATGTGGCTAGGCCTCACGATAATTCATAAGAAGCAGCTTAACCAGGCCTCTTGCGAAGTATGGGAACGTAGGTTGGGAATTTCAAGTTGCGACTTCAAGTTGTCCAGGATCAGACAGATGTGCAAAAATCTGGTAAGTTCCTTATGCCTTTGGCAGCAATAATTTGTTGATCATCCTCCCCTGCACATAGGAAGTAAAATCTGGGCAGCCCCACGCACACACTTTTTGAAAATCTCATGACTTGGCTCTTACTTATTTATTACTCTTGCTTACTCACGGCTTCTAGTGACTCATGTCATCTTTGTCTGCCTTTTTCTCTGGCTAAGTATTTGACTTCTGTTCCTATGAAATAATTCTCTCTACCTCAAGTTTAAAATTTCCTGAAAGAGAGGATCTGATCAGTCCACTGTGTCACCATCATGAGTTGGGATATATAAAGTATTGGCACCGGGCCTTGTAAGGGGTCAGCCTCCTGAAAGCCTTACTGCTTTAGGGCAAATGCAGATGGTAAGGTCAAGCAATACAGAACACGGCCACTGAGAGTTGTGCCTTGAGTTGATATCCTCAGGGTGGTATTATAGGTAGGATCCCTTGGAAAGAAAAAAAGGCCTCTGGGTATCAGGCTTTGGCCTGACTTTACAGTGGTTCAATTTAACTCGGTTCTGATTACCAAACATCATGCATTCTGCCCCAGGTTCTCCGTGACTTCCAAGGCAGACAGGCTCATTTTATTGCATTGTAAGCTTTTCCTGTATATTTAAATGTCACCCCTACCAAGATAAAAGTCCATAGGCTATACCACCAAAAGCAAATTTAGTCTAGCCAGCTAGAGATTCCTTGGGAAGAGTTAAATCAAATAGCACGTACCCCTGGTGTTCCAAGGTCTTAAAGTGATTGATATACCCACTTTTGTAGAGGAACCATCTATTCACTAAAGCTAGCCTAGAGTGTGCCTAGAAGAAATTGGGGCTTACTTATCATTTTACTTCTGCCACCTAAGACTACATAGACAAAAAGCTTTTTTAATTTTCCATATGACAATTTAGAACAGGATTTTACTTTGCTTATCATAATCCCTGTAAGAGTAAGTTTTACTATCATCTTACAGATTGGAGAAGAAAATAATTCCAGAAGCCAACAATGCCACAGTTTAGATTAGAGGGACACTGGATTCAGAGAATTAACTGCTACAGATTTAAAATTTCAACGACAGCACAGCTGTAAACATCAGCCTGGCCTAGCACCTGAACTGAGACAATAAATGTCTGGTTAGGTATAGACATCTGTTTGCTCAAGCCTAGCCATATGCCACTGGACTGAAGAGGAGGCAATAATCCACAGGGCCAGAATGATGTATTCTTTTAAAGCTCCTGTGTTTTGCAGGTTGGGGGGGGGGGGGATCTGTCCCTGTGTGTGTCTGCAACTTGCCTAATTCTTGCAAAATTATAAACTCTACCAATAATAAGAATAATCTAATAGTTTTGTTTAGAGTTCACAACTGAAGATATATTCATCAAAAGGATATAAATTTAGCTAAATTCCTTATACAACAAGCATTATCATCATAAGGGTTTTTAAAGACAATTTTATTTATTTATTTATTTGACAGAGATAGATCACAAGTAGGCAGAGAGGCAGGCAGAAAGAAAGAGGGGGAAGCAGGCTCCCCGCTGAGCAGAGAGCCTGATGCAGGGCTTGATCCCAGAACTCCGAGATCCTGACCTGAGCCAAAGGCAGAGGCTCAACCCACTGAGTCACCCAGGCACCCCCATAATAAGGTTTTTAATAAAAATACTTCCAATTGCCCGATAATGATCTATATCTTAAAGGCACATTACTGATGGGAATAAAAAGAAATAATGCAAAAGATGCCTACTACAAGGAACATTTTTCCTATCACTCAGACCCATACCATACTACTTCCAGCAATCACCTGGTTTCCCACCAAGAAGTTCTAAGCACTTACAATACTAATGTACCAGGAATTATAATGGATATTCAGCATAGGGAAGTGAATTTACCTTCTACTTGCCCTCAGGGGAAGGAATCATGACAGGGTCCAGCAAGGCAAACAGACTGAGAAATAATTAGAAAATAATGTAAGAGTATTTCTAACTGGCTAATCTAATGGCCAAAGATTCCAAGGGGTATGTTCTGGTTTCAACATATCCCATCAGAGACAGGCACTTCTGACACATTTTGCATCTCTCCCGAAAGTGTTTACCATGAGAGAGCCTCTGCCATCTATTATTGAACCATAAAAAAGAAGAGATATCCAGTGGTGTTCCATTCAGTTTTACTGTTATGGTTAGTTAGTATCCCAGGACATAAGTTTGATTATATGTGAACATTAAACTAGGCAAGGAAGGGAATGGTGATCAAGGTCTTCACAAATTGTGCTTTGCAACGGGTTTGCCGTTAGCAAGTGGAAAGAGGCAGCTTGCAGGAGTGTGAATCTCTGAAATGAAAAACTGGGCCAGATAGAGTGGGAGTGATGCTTATCTTCTATGGAGAACAGGAAGCATTTATAACCTTCAAGTCTTCTCTCTTACCTCAAGCATCTTCAATCCCCTCACTCCTTTATAAACCTCCAAACATCCTAATCTATTCAAATTGCCTAGTTTCTTATGGAAGCAAACAATACATGGAAGGAAAATGAGAAAAGAAATGAATGGGAATGCAATTAGCTTCTTGGTATCACCTTGAAAGAAAATTAACATCTTCTTTTAATGTAATGTGAGCTGCTGAAATAGTTAAATCATAGGATCCTGGTGATTTAAAATAACAGAAGTTCATTTTTTGATCATGCAAAGTTCAGGTAGCAGGAGAGTGGGGTTTTCTGAACTATGTTATCGCTTAGGAACTCTGACTGATGGAGATTTTATCATCTTCAGCATGTGGTTTCCATGGTCCCTTTGGTTGCCAATATTCAATTGGCACAAGGGGTAGAGAGACAGGTTGGAGGCTATATGGGAGATTTCTCTTTCAACAGCTAGACTAAAGGAAGAAATGTACATCACTTTTACTCTCCTACCTTTGCCCAGTCACATAGCTATACCTAATTGCAAAGGAGGCTGGGAAATGTAGTTCAAACTGTATCAGCAGGAGAAATGAAAACAGGTTTAGTGAACAATATGCCAATCACTGCCAAAGATTACTATACTTCATCTGCAAATACACCTAGCTCTTGCATCCTAGGGATGTGAATTTAAATGGTATATTTGTTACAGTGAAATTCTATTACTTCACAGATTGCTTCCCAATGAAACTTACTAAAAAATGAATTGCCCATAAAAGGAAAATTTTCATTTAAATTCCACACTGGTTTATTCTAATATGAGTTCAACTACATAAAAACATTTTAAATTCTCTTCATTTACATTATATCAAATAGTGGTACCTATCAAATAAAGCACCACTTTATCAAGTAAAGCACCACTTTAATATTTCCCAAACTCTACATTTTTAAAGTCAAATATGTGATCTTCCCTCCATATCTCCCCCTGTCTTTGTCGTCTTAGAAAAAGACCTCCAGACAGTCTGTAATTCAAGCCAGAGCCTGGGAAACAACCCTTTATATTTTTTTCCCAAATCCCCATCCAATTCATCAGCAGGTTTTACTTTCAAAGTATATCTTGAATTCCTTAATTTCTTCCAATTTCCCCTAATCCAAGGCAATCCACTTCTCATGTGGATTATTGCTGTAGTTTAAACTCTACCTCTACCTTTAGAGTAGCTCCCTACTTTTATATTTTTTTAATCTGTTCTTTCTCACATAAGTCAGGTAATCTTTTGAAAATCCTTCTAAAGACTTGCATTATGCTTGGGATAAAATCCAGAATCCCAACGGAAGGCTTTGAGGCCCTGCAAGAATCTGGTCCCTGGCTTCCTCTCCGACCTCACTTGCCAGCACAATCTGTACCAGCCTTCCAGTTCCTTGAAAAGGGCAAATGCCTTACCACATAAGGGCCTTACCACACAGTACTTCAGGGGAAAAGAAAAAAAAATTCCAGGAAAAAAATTTTTTTAAACCATAATATATATTTTGTTTTTAACCATGAAATATATTTTCATATCACTGACATATATGACTCCCATTTACTCAAACATTAAGGCCAAGATAGGCAATTAACCGAACTGTTTCACTTTGGAAGAAGAGGTATAGGAAAGGGATGGGGTCCCCCCCCCCCAGTTCACCTACTGACAGGGAAACCCCTCTCTGTCTTCAGCATGATGCCCATCAAAGCCCAAGATCTAGTCCACAAGGGATTGGCAAATGCCTAAAGAACAAAATATAGGTGTAGAATTTGCTAATATCCCAGGATTCAGGTTTTCACATTAATTCCTGGCTCCTAAATTTTTTTTATTTTCCCACTCACTCAGCCACACATTTAAAAATATTTTTAAATTATTTTATCCAGAAGTTTTAGATGTTCTGTACCAGAAGGGTTTATACTGACATCTGGTCCACTATTTGGCCAGAAACAAAAGATCTATGGCATACATTACTACTCCCCTTCAGCCAGCGACATCCTATTAAACTTTTAGAGCTTCAGCTTAAAATGTTCCCTTCCTCTGAAAAGTTTTCCTTCATCCTCATTCCACAGCCTAAATTAGCTTCTTACTATTTTCTCTCCTAGAACAAACTTCTCTTTCCCTCTGTAACCTTTGTTACAGTTTTTGATTATACATTATTTTCATGTTATCTGTCCCTTCCATTATCCTGTAGGTTCCAGGAGGACTGGAATCCTGTCTGATGTGATTATTCCTGAACAGAATGCCTAGTCGGGTGCTAGGAGATGGTAGGTGAGCAAGAAACCCTAGATGCTTCTAAAGCAAAAAAAAATGAACAGATGAAATTGAATGTAATCATATTGGGTCAGTAGTCTTAAATCCTGCAAGTGACTGATAAATACTGGCACTATCTAACAACTTGTAAATACTGATTGCCTTAAAAAACCATGTGCTACAGTATAAGATAAATATAAAAAACAGAGAGGTAGTAAAGAGAGGTAGTAAAGCACAGACTCTAGAACCAAGCTGCCAGGATTCAGATTTTGGCTCAGTCACTTCTTAGCCAAGTGGCCCTAGTTATAGACTTACACATTTTGTCCCTTTTTTTCTACTCTGTACAATCAGGTCTATAAGGGTATTTCATGATGTTAAAATAATGATTGAGTGATAAACATGCCAGGTACCTATGGAAGCAAGATATAATTGTTGTGGCTGTTATAATGACAAATTTACTATTAACCAGTGGTGCCTTCAAACAAAAATGGTAAGTTGTATAGAATCAGGAGGGAGAAAGAGGCAACCCGTGGAAAGGCACTTGGGTTGCAGGTGTACTGGCAAGAGGGAGGGGTGCACAGAGACATCCACAAGGGAGGCAGGGGGGAACGGGTTGCACGGGTGCCCACTGCCAGCACACAGACATTACTGACACAGTGGTCAGGAGAGTGGAGCCTGGGATGGGTCTGCTGTCTCTTTTATGCAACACACTCATAGCATTTCGTTCACTTGATCCATCACCAATTCTCTATGGGGAGGGGGTCTTTGGATATGATTTTTGGGCTCAGTTCATCCAAAATACCTGCAAACATCAGCCAAATAGGACAAGATAAAGTTCTGCTTCTTTTGACAACAACAAGTGTCTCTGGGCATTAAAGACAAGTTCTGTCTAATGCAGTTTTTCTGATAAATGCAATTCGTGGCACCTATTTTTCAAAAAACAAAATACTAGATCTTTCCCATTTTGGGGGGTCTTCCTTCTTCTTTCCAACTGCATTTTCCCCTAAATCCTGAGAATATGTTACACAGTATCTTCTTTTGCATCCATTCCCCAAACTCCAGATCCTGGGTCCATCTAAAAACAAAGTCATTAGAGTTTGTATCTTATGATATTACACTGTCTATAGATCTGATTATTTTATAAGAAAGTTCTATTGCCCTTTTCTCTAGAAATAAAACAGTTCTTTTTAGTCATCCTGAGACCTCCTATCCTTGGCCTTCCATGAAAAATATACATTAAGAGGAGTTTAACTACGTCACCCATATTAAGAGTCCAAAGTTCTATCTGTTGGGATAGAATGACTATAGCTGAACACTGATATGAATTAAAACAAAAATAGAATTAACTAGGTCCAAGGAGTTTACTGTCTCTGCTTTCTTCTAGGGGTTTTAAGATTTCAGGTCTTATACTCAAGTCCTTAATCCATTCTGAGTTAATTTTGGTGTGCGGTATAAGACAGTGGTGGAGTCTCAGTCTTTTGCATGTGGCTGTCCAGTCCTCTCATCACTTCTTGTAGTTTTCAACATACAGGTCTTTCACCTCCTTGGTTAAATTTATTCCAGGGTATTTCATTCTTTTTGATGCACTTCTAAGTGGGACTGTTTTCTTGATTTCTTTCTTTCTTTTTTTTTTTTTTTAAGATTTTATTTATTTATTTGACAGACAGAGATCACAAGTAGGCAGAAAGGCAGGCAGAGAGAGAGGGGGAAACAGGCTCCCCGCTGAGCAGAGAGCCCAATTCGGGGCTGGATCCCAGGATCCTAAGATCATGACCTGAGAGAAGGCAGAGGCTTAACCCACTGAGCCACCCAGGTGCCCCTTGATTTCTCTTTCTGATAGTCCATTATTAATGTATGGAAACACAACAGATTTATGTGTATTGATTTTGTATCCTGCAGCTTTATCAAATTTGTTTTTCTTTGATGCAATATTTAAGTTTTTCTACACATAGTATCATGTAATCTAGAAGTACTGACAGTTTTACTTTCTCCTTTCCAATTGGGATGTATTTTATTTCTTTTTCCTGATTAATTACTCTGGCTAGGACTACTAATACTATGTTCAATAAAAGTGGTAAGAATGGGCATCCTTGTCTTGTTCCTGATTTTAGAGGAAATGCTTTTAGCCTTTCACCATGGAGTATGGTATAATGTAGAGCACTTAAAAGTTTTTAAGCTTCCTCTGAACTCTGGAATCCCAATTCTCGCTGAATGATGAAATCAGTATCACAGCCTGGATTTTCTTTGTATTCAGAGTATCTCCACTCAATTCAAAAGCAATTATTGTTCTGCTATCAGGGAACCTAAACTGATGCTGGCCTTAGTCACTTACTTTTATTGTAAAAAAAAAAAAAAATTAAAATTTAATTGAAAATGCAATATTCGGGGCACTTGGGTGGCTCAATGCATTAAAGCCTCTGCCTTTGGCTCAGGTCATGACTCCAGGGTCCTACGATTGAGCCCTGCATTGGACTCGGACCCTCTGCTTGGTGGGGAACCTGCTTCTCCTCTCTCTCTCTCTGCCTGCCTCTCTGACTACTTGTGACCTCTGTCTGTCAGATAAATAAATAAAATCTTTAAAAAAAAAGAAAAGAAAATGCAATATTAGCTCATAATAACAAAATGTATAAAAGGATATTATTAAATAAAAATGATTAATAAATGTTAGTAAATATTATTAAAATGGCAAGGAAATGCCCTTTCCACACCAAATTCTCAGAAATGAAGTTAATTTTTTATATATATACTTAAACATAAATTTGTCATGCATATATGTGATAGATTGTTAGAGGGATGGTTCCCAATCAATCATGTCTTCTGATATCCATTTCCCATGTGTAATCTCCTCTAACACTGACTCTCCATGTGATTTGTTTTGGTCAACATGACCTGGCAAATATGACACAAGCAGAGGCTTAATTTGTGCTTAGGCACTGGGTCTGGCCTTCTTGGAATCCCGGGACCACAATACTGTGAAGAAGCCAATGGTAAGAAAACGTGTGGAAAGAGAGATCTTAACCCTGAGCTATCCCAGCTGCTGAATGCTACCACATGAATGAATCCAGAGGTAATAGCAGAACCACCACCCAGCCAACTCACAGAATCACGAGAAATATTGTTGTTATAAACCAGTAAGTTTTGCGATTGTCTGTTATGCAGCAACAGATAAATGACGTGATGTGCCATTTATCACATAAATATGCATATCTATTATTGACATTCCTTGAATTTAGTTTATGAAGAATAAAATAAAATCGGTAATTATGAAATACATGACAAAAACACAAAATATGATTATAATTTCCTACATAAATAAGGAACACATCACTTTGTCATTTGAGCTCTATATTAGCAGGCTTGATCATAAACTATTAATGACATTTTTCCTTGTTTGAAAAGGCTGTGGGTATATACATCTTAGCTTCAGTTCTTTCAACAGTTATTTTTACTATAGACAACTAATAAGGCAAATGAGACTATATAAAACTTGAAAAACTTTTAGTAGTTTTTAAAAAGATTTTATTTATTTATTTATTTGAGAGAGAGAGAGAGAGCATGAGAAGGGGGAGGGTCAGAGGGAGAAACAGACTCCCTGCTGGGCAGAGAGCCTGATGTGGGGCTCGATACTGGGACTCCAGAATCATGACCTGAGCCAAAGGCAGTTGCTCAACCAACGGAGCTAGCCAGGCACCCAGTATTCTTTTTTTTTTTTTTTTAAAGATTTTTTTATCTATTTGGGAAAGAGAGCATGAGTGGGAGGGGCAGAGAGAGAGAGAGAATCTCAAGCCGTCTCTGTGGTCAGCACAGAGCCCAACATGGGCTCAATCTCACTGACATCATGACCTGAGTCAAAACCAAGAGTAGGATGCCAAACCAACTGCACCACCCAGACCCCCCAGAACTTTTAAGTATTCTAAAAATCATTAAAATCTAATATTTGAAGATATGGGAGGGCACCTGGTCACCAGAGCATCAAAGAAGAAAGCTGACATTCCCTCCAAGTCTTAAAGGTCTACAAAGGTGGAAAATGCACAAAGTCATATTTCATGATCCCTGTAGTATATATAATATGATAGATAGATGGCTTTTTTTAAAAAAAGATTTTATTGAGAGAGTAAGCAGGGGTTAGAGGGAAAGAGAAAATCTCAAGCAGACTCCATGCAGAGCACAGAGCCCATGTGGGGGTCAATCTCACTATGCTGAGATCATGACCTCAGTGAAATCAAGAGTCAGATGCTTAGCCAACAGAGCCAACCCGGCACCCAGACACCTTAATTCTTTTTTAAGATTTTATTTATTTATTTGAGAGGGAGAGAGTAGGGAGGTGCAGGGGAGCAGAGGGAGAGGGACAAGCAGACTCTGAATTGAGCAAGGAGTGGAGCTGGAGGTGGGGCTGGATCCTATGACCCTGAGATCATGACCTGAGCTGAAAGCAAGAACTGGACACTCAACCAACGAAGCCTCCCAGGCACTCCCAGACACCTAACTACCTACCTTTTTTCCTTTCGTTCTTTGTTCCTTTCTTAAGGATTTTATTTACTTATTTGAGAGAGAATGAGAGAGAACATGAGAGGGGGGAGGGTCAGAGAGAGAAGCAGACTCCCCACTGATCCCAGGACTCCAGCATCATGACCTGAGCTGAAGGCAGTTGCTCGATCAACTGAGCTACCCCAATGCCCCCAGACACCCCTAGACACCCCAGACACTTAAAAGTAAAATTCAGGGCGCCTGGGTGGCTCAGTGGTTAAGCCGCTGCCTTCGGCTCAGGTCATGATCTCAGGGTCCTGGGATTGAGTCCCGCATCGGGCTCTCTGCTCAGCAGGGAGCCTGCTTCCTCCTCTCTCTCTCTCTGCCTGCCTCTCTGCCTGCCTCTCTGCCTACTTGTGATTTCTCTCTGTCAAATAAATAAATAAAATCTTAAAAAAAAAAAAAGTAAAATTCAGACCAATAAACTCAGCTATTTCATTTTTCTGTAGGAAGAAATCTGGAATACTGTTCAGTGTAATACATGAGAATTTTTGTTTATTTCCAGTATTTTCAAAGAGGATTTAAAGCCCAATGTTCTTCATCTTAAATGAACAGGATCTGCTAGCTAAATAAATATTTAATGAGTGACTTCTTTGATCCAGCTAGGCCTTCTTTGATCCCAGCGTAGGCTAGGCACTGGATCAGATACAAGGCATCTAGAGAAGAGCAAGGAAGAGCCAAAGCCTTGAGGAATTCACAATAAGAGAAAATGACTCAAAATGAATATAGTAATAATGGCTAAAATTTTTTGTATACTAGGTATATACAGCGTTGTGCTAAATTTCTTACACAGTTGTGTAAATTCTTACACATCGCTCAGTTCCTTGAACGACGCAGGTGGTTAGAGGCACTGACCCCCCGCCATGGAGTAAAAAATCCACATGTAACCTTTGACTCTCCCATATTTAACTACTAGTAGTCAACTGTTAACTTGGATATCTCACCAATAACAGAGTCAATCAAGACACACTTTTTATGTTACCTGTATCATATACTATATACTTATAATAAAGTAGGCAGAGTAAAAGAGTTGTTAAGAAAATCACAAGGAAGAGAAAATACATTGGGGCACCTGGGTGGCTCAGTGGGTTAAAGCCTCTGCCTTCGGCTTAGGTCATGATCCCAGGTTCCTGGGATCGAGCCCTGCATTGGGCTCTCTGCTCAGTGAGAAGCCTGCTTCCGCCTGCCTCTCTGCCTACTTGTAATCTCTGTTAAAAAATAAAGTCTTTAAAAAAAAGAGAGAGAGAAAATACATTTACAGTACTGTATTTGTCAGAAAACATCTATATATAAGTAGATCCACACAGTTCAAATCTGTGTTGTTCAGGGGTCCAGTGCATACATTATCCCACTTAATCTTCACAGTAATCCTATTACATAGATAATATTATCCTTATTTTCCAGAACAGAGAGCTGAGGCATAGGGAGTATAAGAAACTTGCCAGAGATCACAGACGTAATACACAGACAAACCAAGATTTGAACCCCAACAACATGGCTTCAGAAAACCACATTCGTAACTACAACTGCATTGCTGTAGCCCAGGAATTACCAGAGTTAGAATAAATAGCAGCCCAGGCTCCCAGAGGAGGTGATAATGCCTGATCTGGGCTTAAAGAGTAAATAGGGGTTTGCTTGATCCCATAACTGCAACAGGAATTGATAAATAATTTAGCAGTGAGTCACGCATACGCTTAGCTTTAGCAATTCTTACAAGATCCTCAGGCAGTAGGTGTTAGTCTCATTTCATGATGAGAAAACTACTCAAGGAGATTAAGTAAATTTCTCAGGATCCCCCAGTCAGTCACAACTGGTATCAGAATTCAAAGCTAGACTTGTCTGCCTCCAGAGCCCCTGCGTTTGCAGGCACTCCACAGAGGGAAAGTATTGCAAGCGGAAGGGATGAGAGGGGACAGGCCAGGAAGGGGCATGGCATAGTGGTGCGAAAGAAGAGGCTCTCTACCAAGCTGAGGAGTGGGGGAGGGGGGTTTATCCTGCAGGTAAGAGGGAGCCAGCAGTGTTCTCTGAGGTGAGGAACGACAAGAAGGGGTTGATTTTCCAGGCAGACAACTCTGGTGGTAGTGAGTATAGGAAACTGGAGAAGATTAAAAACTAAAGCCAGAGAGACCCGTTGGTCTGAGGTGAGAGGTCTAAGAAACTCCTGCTATGCCAGACACTTCCCTTCAGAATATTTCCACAGCAAGACAATGTCTACAGTCTGTCTTCTTAAACAATGGGCATCTTAAAATTTGGTGAAATGTTTTTTTTTTAAAGATTTTTTAAAAAATTTATTTGACAGAGAGAGATCACAAGTAGGCAGAGAAGCAGGCAGAGAGAGGCAGGCAGAGAGAGAGAGAGGAGGAAGCAGGCTCCCTGCTGAGCAGAGAGCCGGATGTGGGACTCGATCCCAGGACTCTGAGATCATGACCTGAGCTGAAGGCAGAGCCTTAACCCACTGAACTACCCAGGCGCCCCTTGTGAAATGTTTTAAAATAAAAAATTTTATGTGAATGATTTCAGAAAATACATTAAATTCTATGTTATATAGTATTCATACTATATTGTTGCTTAAAGTGTCCATTCTATTAAAATAGAATATAGACTTTCTTCTATCACTAGACATCCTGCTAAGACATAACTTATTCACTTGCCCAACTTACTGCTTCTCTTTAAGGAAAGGAAGAGAAAGAGGGAGGCTGTGGTTTATATAAGATCTGATACAATGTAAAGGCAGGATTATAAGGAAGTTAATGTGGGAAGACCAATACCAGAACAAGGGTATATAAGGTAAATTAGAACTTTTCCCAACATGCCTTGCTAACAACGGGGGCTGAAGTAGAGGGTAGAGCTGTAAAATCTTTTCAATAATCTGAAATTTTAGGATAGAAAGGGAGAACTTGGGTATGCTGGCAAACATGGGAAATTTCCTGTCATGTATTATCAGACACTGGAGAGCACTTCAGGGTTGCCAAGTTAAGATCCATGTTAAGGGGGCGCCTGGGTGGCTCAGTGGTTTGGGCCTCTGCCTTCGGCTCAGGTCATGATCTCAGGGTCCTGGGATCGAGCCCCACATCGGGCTCTCTGCTCAGCGGGGAGCCTGCTTCCCCCTGCCTCTCTGCCTCCTTGTGATCTCTCTCTGTCTATCAAATAGATAAATAAAAATCTTAAAAAAAAAAAAAAAGAGCCATGTTAAGAAGAGAGTATTTTCAGAGAACCTGGAGAGAAACTGGCATTTTGTTGACTATGAAAAAAGACATTATTAGGGACTGAACTGTACACCCCCAAATTCCTATGTTGAAGCCCTAACACCCAGTACTGGTAACCCCACCAGAAGAGAAGATTAGGACACAGACAACCCAGACAGAGGGACGACCACACGAGGACACAGTGAGAGGACGGCCTCCTGCAAGACAAGCAGAGAGGCCTCAGAAGAAACCAAACCTGCCACCCACCCCGCCCCAATCTTGGACTTCTAGCCTCTGAACTGTGAGAAAATAAACTGCTGTTGAAGCCCCACAGTCTGTGATATTTTATGATGGGAGCCCTAGCTGATGACTCCAGACACGAAGACCCAAGGCCAGACATGAGACCCAGAAAGTAAGGGCTGCCTCTTTAGGAACCAACCTAGCCAGAAACTCCAACACGGAGCAAGAGCCAGTGGGAAGTATGGCGACCTGGAGGGTAAGGGAGAACGGAGGACAGCGCAGTGCATGGAAAAGAGAAGGAATGGAACATGGCAAGGAACGCACTGGTAAGTGCGTTGAACCTGTGCTAAACTGCGTACTGAAGTCTCCAACCTAAACCACTTAACTCTGAGCTCTACCACCTCTTCATGTGGTCCGTACTCCAAGATTCCCTCGCATGCTGGTAACAATACTAGTAGCAGTGACAGGAGAGGTAGTGAAATGATAAATGATGGGTGTCCGAAAGAGACAATGCGAACCACATGCAGCCACGTGGGTGGGTAAAGGGGCAGGCAGGGAGCAGGAAGAGACACTCCAGATGAAAGAAAGCGTTCTCTTTCCCAGGTGATAGCAATAAAAAGTCCCAGGCAGAGGAAATGACAATGAGAAAGTATTTCCCCTTTAATCACGACTATCAGCTATAGCAAGGAATATAATTTTCCTCTCAGCAGTTTGTTTGCCTTTAAGTGGAGCTTCAGAAAGCGTGACAACAGTTGGAGACATGTGAATAACACTTAAAATGTTTCACTATCTTTTTTGGGTTGCTATTCTCATTTATGTGCTACTTCCACCACCTTAAAAGATTTTTTTTTTTTTTTTAATTTTTTTGCCGGGGAGAAGGAGAGAAAAAGGCATCATAGTAAAAGAAGTTAAGATCTCCAGAGCATTAATTTGACTTAGTTATTTGCTGGCTAAATGCTAACTGGGCCCGTGGGTGGGTAGAACAAGCACATAATAACTAAGGAATTTTATCTTATACTCCCCAGAGCAGAGGCAGTGGCATCTTTTTTTCTCTCTCTCTTTTTTTAATTTAAATTCAATTACTTACCATATCATATATTATTAGTTTCAGAAGTAGAGGTCAGTGACTCATCCGTCTTACAGAGGCATGGTGTCTGGGATAGCTGTGGTTGAACGGTGTGGAAGACGAAGCCCCCAGGATCCAGTGACCCAGCTATCTTAACCCAATCTATTTTCAACACCTTCAACGTTTAAATTTATTTTTATTGCTACCTATAAAAACCAAATTATTTCTAGTGAGCAGCAACAAGGGAACAGAAGAACACCATATATATTTTCTGTCTACATCAGATCCCCAAACACAAACTGTGAAGCACACTTTAAATATAATCTTAATATGGATTCAAATAGTTTAAAAAAAAAAAAAAAAGAAGGAGGCACGTGGGTGGCTCAGTTTGTTAAGCGTCCAGCTGTTGATTTCAGTTCAGGTCATGATTTCAGGGTCATGAGATCGAGACTCACATGTCAAGCTCTGCACAGGGAATGGAGTCTGCTTACGATTCTCTCTCGCTGCCCCTTCCTCTCGGCCCCCTTGTGTGCATGCTCCCTCTCTCATGCTGGTTCTCTCAAAAACAAACACATAGTTTGTAAAAAACAAACAAACAAAGAAACAAACAAAGAATGGTGGATCTCAGTGTAAGTCGTTGCGGGAAGATTATTTATTACCAATGTTGCCAAAAAGTGAGTATGGGTTCTGATTCTAAATTTATTCTCTAAACAGGTAAACATATATTGTAACATTTAGAAAGTAATGGGCAAAACACTGCAGAAAGGTATATGAGATACGAAAACTCCCATTTAAGAGAATAACTGTTAGTCTTACTAAGTCTTCCGAAGACTGCTGAGATGAACTCATTGCAGAGAAGAAAAAGATACTTAAAGTCTGAAGGAAGAGAAACTGCTAGTTGGAATAGCAGTTTTGAAGGATTCTTTTTTGTTTTTAATTCTATGTGCAAAGCTCTGCATGAGGACACTGTACCAAGTTTGGAATATATGTAAGGGTATGATGCTTTATTTCTATGATTTATTGTTTCCCTTACTAAAAAGACGCATATCTATAAATCAATTTTTATATCCATTTATCTTAATTTTCTTTGGTGTAGGACAACCTAATGATTTATATAGATTAGCTCACGATACAATACCCAGGTTCACCCATCAAGTTAATTTTAAAATATCTATATGGCTCTCTCCTTAATAAACTGAAAGAAAATGACAAGTAGAAGTAGGGATAATGGTAGAATGAAATGGCGGAAGTAAACAAAGGGACACATGCACTCTAGCTGATTAGGAAAAGCCAGAAAAGCTCAGTTTTCTAAATGTGGAGGGTGCCTCATGCCTGGGCGTCTGGAGCTCTGGCCCATTTTCTCCACCTGTCATCAACCGTTTCAGAGCACATCCAACATTTATATGTTCCCTCTTCATTCCCACAGTACACAACTATGAGAAGCAAGATCAAATTGTATTAATTTGGGGAAAAACAAAACAATGCCCTAAATCTGAAGCACAATGAGGATTCTGAATGTTAATAGAAAAAACAAGGGATGGGCACCTGGGGGGCTCAGTCGGTTAGGTATCTGACTCGTGATTTCAGCTCAGGTCATGACCTCAGGGTCTTGAGTTCAAGCCACCCGCTGGGCTCCTGCTCCATGCAGAGTCTGCTGGAGATTCTCTCTCCCTCTGCTCCTGTCCCTCCCCCGCACAAGCCCACACGTACTCTTGCCTGCGTTCTCTCTAAACAAATAAATAAATAAAATCTCAAAAAAAAAAAAAAAAGAAGAAGTCTCAAAGGGGAAAAGAGGTAATTGTTTTGAAACTATCTCATTATCAGTTATTTATCATATCTCTATATCCTGTAATGTAACATTCTCCCAGCAGAAGATTATGACCCTTTAAACCAAATATTCCCAACTGTGGTTGTCAACATAGAGGTCTTTATAGGAAAAGAACACTAGATGTGGGTCCATTAAAAATGAATCCTATCGGGACGCCTGGGTGGCTCAGTTGGTTAAGCAGCTGCCTTCGGCTTGGGTCATGATCCCAGCGTCCTGGGATTGAGTCCCACATCGGGCTCCTTGCTCGGCAGGGAACCTGCTTCTCCCTCTGCCTGCCATTCTGTCTCCTGTGCTCGCTCTCTCTCCCTCTCTCTCTCTGACAAATAAATAAATAAAATCTTAAAAAAAAAAAACCAAACCCTATGTACCCTATGTACACCTATGCATGGTGTACATAAGCGCACACATTTTAGATCTATGGAGTAGACAGACGCTTCTCTGTGGCCTCATTGCTAATTCAAAGAAAGCCTTTATTTGGGAGATTATATTCTTGTTTACACATAGTAACAACAGTCAGAAATAAATAGCAAACAGGATGAAGAAATTAAAGGTAAGTTACTCTTAATAGAAATGTTCTTGACAGTTTTGTTCTAGAATGAAAGTTATTTTTCAAACAGTTAAATTCAAATCCACAGTTACAAATATGGAGGTCTTAAAAGGGAAAAAATGTTAAGTTCCTAGATAAACAAATTTACCATATCCCATTACAAATGTGATTTGTGGGAGGCAAGCCAAATTATATTAATCCACTCTGGGAGTGTAGGTAATTGTCCACCTCAGGAAAGAGTTAACTGAGCTAGAGCAGAGCTCAGAATTTTCTGAGGCAAGTAGTTAGCATGGTTACGCCTGTGTCATTGGTGGTTACCTCTCCCACATGGGGCAGGAAGACAATTTTGTGTGTGAGGAGGATGCCAGGGCCCTCATCGCCCTTGCTCCTATAGCCTCTGTCATCTCTGTTGATTCTGCCTCAAAGCATTTCCCAATGTCTCCGATCACAGGAAGATGGGAGAGATGATAGCACTGCTGCTAGGACAGAGAGAGGAAGTCAGAGGAGCTGGCCATAGATGGCCAAAGAGCAACTGGCATGATTCTGCTGCCACAAACTAACCTGAGCTACAACTGAAAATTTTGAGTACAAGTCAGTATTGTCTTCCAGTGTCACTAAACTGTCTTTCAAATATGTAAGAGTTTTGGGAGGAAAGTTGTTTTTCTTCTTGGGTAATCACCACCAACTCATTTAATGTTCTCCTCCACCATTTTCCTTAGTCATGGAGTTCAACAATTCTTTGTAGCTGTCCCCCGCCCCTTTCCTTGCAGACTCCCAGTCCCCACTGGTTTTTACTTCCTCTTCTACTTGTTAGACTCCATTTTCCATCATGTCAACCACACTCTGGTTTCTAGCCTCACCTCTCTGAACCTGTGTGTACTAGGGTCATTGACTACTAGTTCCTGAGAAGCAACTATTAACATTGAGACATTGTATGAGCCAGTTCTTTCTTTCTTTCTTTCTTTCTTTCTTTCTTTCTTTCTTTCTTTCTTTCTTTCTTTCTTTTTTTTTAAAGATTTTATTTATTTTTGTGGGGGGTGGTGCAGAGGGAAAGGGAGAGAGAAAATCTCAGGCAGACTTCCATGCAGACAATGGGCTTGATCTCATGACCCTGAGAACCTGACCTGAGTCAAAATCAAGAATCAGATGCTTAATCAACTGAGCCACACAAGTACTCATGTGTGAGCCTGTCCTTAAGGCACTGGCACCCTGAAATTGGCCATCGTAGGATTATGTATATCATGGAAATTGGCACAAGTGACAGATCAGGGATTCCCCTTTTCCTCATTTCTCTGTATCCCCCAAGATCCGGTTTATTAGTGCACCATTGCTCTGTCCCCACTGTCCTTCCTTTGCCTCATGCTGGCAAACCTCAACTTAAGGTCAAAGTAACCGTCTATTTTCTTCATGTATACATTAATGTATACATAATGCCTCTAAGAATTACTGGCATTTATTCAACTTCTTCCTTCTTGAAAACAAATACATTCGGGATGCTCAGTGTTTCTAGAGAGACTCAGAAAATGCTACAGAGTTTTTGCCACTATGAATTCATGATCTCCAACAATGGTTCAACAACTGTTTTGTGTGTTCTCACTTAGTTCTTCCAATCTCTGCACCATCCATTCTAAAAGCTTTTCCATGTTCTTTAAATCTCTCACTCTACTATAAATTCCCTTCACTCTAGATTCTGCTTAATTAAAATAACAGAAACGTTCAAATGAAATATTTTCAATTTCCTCCTCACCAAACTGCATATTCCCTTCATCCCTGATGATTCCTTGCTCATTCCCTTCTACTATAATGGAAGCTAGGTCTATTCTTTGGTATCTAATCCCTTACCCTCCTCCTTGGTGGACTGCCTCTTGATATATTTCCCTTCCTTTACCAAATCTTCAACTTTTCTCTTTTGGTGGGATTTTTCTTCTTATCTGAAGATGGACTGGTCTGGTCTCTACGTTATCAACCCTCATGAGTCTCTAAGCTATAGTCCCACTGGCCTTCTCCCAGTTTCTTCAACATAACTTACTCTTTCCTACTTCACAGTGTTTGTACAAGCTGTTCCTTTATTCTGGAATGCCTTATAATCTCAGTTCAAGAAAGCTTTCCCTAAATTGTTGACTGAATCTGAGTCAGGTTCTTTTGCTCCTTCCCATCATATATCCTCATTATGTCCTTCTGAGCTTTTGTCTTACTTTGTAATTATACATTTATTATTATTATTATTATTTTAAAGATTTTATTTATTTGAGAGAGAGAGAGAGACAGAGTGAGAGAGCATGAGAGAGGAGGTCAGAAAGAGAAGCAGACTCCCCATGGAGCTGGGAGCCTGATGGGGGACTTGATCCCAGGACTCCAGGATCACGACCTGACCCGAAGGCAGTCGCTTAACCAACTGAGCCACCCAGGCGCCCCTATACATTTATTGTTAAGGTGATTATATAACTAAAATTTTCCACACAGTAATATGGAAATCCCCTGATTTCAGGGAGCCTATCTACCCTACATTCCCTGGTTCTAGCATAGTGCCAGGCATATATAGCAGGTGCTCAATGAAGAAATTGATTCATTGAAGTTTTGCAGCATTTAAAGAACTCATCTTTCCCATCCTCAAAAAAATCCATCTCAATCTTATGTCTTCTTATCTCTCTTGTACTTATTCTCTGGCTTGCTGGCCATCTCTTCCACCCCCATCTCCTTCCCATTCTAACCTTCTTACAAGAGTTGTTTTATCTTCCTTTCTCCATTTCCTCCTCTCCCATTTATTTCTTGAATCATTGGAGTTTATACTTCATCACTCCACTAAAACTACTCTCGCTAAGGCCATTAAGGACATCTTTATCATTAACGATTGCACAATGTCTGCTTTTCACTCCTTACCACCTTATATGACCTCTAAGCATTACTGACATTTATTCAACTTCCTTCTTGAAAATAAATACCTTTACCCTTAGTGATCACACTTCACTTCTCTTCTGGGTTTCTTCCTGCTTTCTCTGTCTCACTGGCTTCTACTTCTTTTTTTCACATATTAATGTCCCTATCCTCAACATTCCTTTCTGCTTCCCTATGAGAATCCATCCACTCTCATGGTTTCAATAGTGGTGAAATCCAGCCTATTTTCCACCCACTACTTGGAATTTCTATATTTTTAGATATGAGACTGTGGATATACACTGCAAGCTGAACATGTCCAACAGTTCACTTATATTCCAACCTGTTTGTTCCCTTTGCAGTGGGATTACTATCAAGTTTCCTAAGTAAAAACTCTGAATGTCATGACTGGCACTCTTTCCCTGCCCTAATGCTCACATTTAATCACTAAGATCTGTGATTCTATCTCTTGAATATCTCTCGAATCTGTCATTATATCTCCAGCCTATAACAGATACTCTGGTCACTTCTCACCTGGATTATGTAAACATCCCTGAATTGGTTTGTCACCAATACCTAATCTTACCCCTTTCAACCCATTCTCCACACAGCAGCCAAAAAGTCCTTCCTAAAACAAGCAGCTGATAATTTCTGCCTCTTAACTTAAAACCCCTCAATGCTTCCCACTGCTCCTGAGATTGGCTTACAGGCTCTGCACTAGCCGTCTGGCTCCTGCTTACTCTGTCTTCTGTTTACTCCCTTCATTTCCTATTCTCTAGTCATCAACTACCATTAGGGTTTTCTTAGCTCTGGGCATATTCCTTCCCCTGACCTCAGATACTCCTTAACTCCGGCTAACCCATCAGGTCTTATCTTAACTCTTGTTTCCTCTTAGAAGTTCTCTTGCATAGTTCCTGCACACAACAGGCCCTTCAGAAATGAACTTCCTTTCCTAACTACCTTGTTTTAATTTGACATCAAATTCTGAAGTTTTAATTTTGCTCAAATTATTTTACTAACAAAATCAAATGAAATGGGCTGATTTCTATTTTTAAATATTCTTTTATGAAGATCTACCAACAGACCATTTTTAATGATGTGATGAAATTTGCTACTAATGAGATGCACCACAAATGTGGCAATTGCAACATTATTCCAAATAAAAATAAACAGGAAGGAAGGAAGAAGAGAGAGAGAAAGAAAGAAAGGTGGATGGGGGGAGGGTAGAAGGCAGGGCGGGCGGGAGGGAGGGAGGGAGGAAAAGGAAGGAAGGAAGGAAGGAAGGAAGGAAGAGAGGGACCGACAAAACCTGTTTTTCAGTCTTTGGAGAGTAATTCTCTCACAGAGTTTGCTGGTCCATAGGTATATACAGGCCTCTGACTTCTACTATAGGTGTTTTACTCTTCTAGTTTATCCCTTTGCTCTTATCAGAACACTGTCAGCTAAATGAATTCTATTATAATTAAAACACTCAAATTTTTAATAATATTTCATCATCTTTCTACATAGCATTGAATTATATGAAGAGGCATGAAATATTGAATTAAATCATATATGATGTCTAATATTTCAAATTTTTGACCAAGAAGAATGATAATTTCATCCATTCAACCTAATACAATATAAATGGTATTGAATTATATAGAAAAATAGGCAGATCAAGAATAATTATAAAGGTTATCTGTATAAGCACTTGACTATCTACAGATAGCCCATTCATAAATTCTTACACTGTGTAAAAATATCAATTTACAGGGCACCTGGGTGGCTCAGTTGGTTGGGCAACTGCCTTCGGCTCAGGTCATGATCCCGGAGTCCCGGGATCGAGTCCCGCATCAGGCTCCCAGCTCCATGGGGAGTCTGCTTCTCCCTCTGACCTTCTCACCTCTCATGCTCTCTCTCACTGTCTCTCTCTCAAATAAATAAATAAAATCTTTTAAAAAAACTATCAATTTACTTTGCAAGTTTAAGACTGTCCCACAGGATAGAGGCTGGGGTTTTTTTGTGTTTTTTTTGTTTGTTTGTTTTTGCTTTTTTTAGTTTCTGAATTCCTTTTAAGAATCTAATGAAAGCTATAGATCATCTTATCAAAACAAACAAAATGCTCATATGCTTGTGTCAAGAAATTTGAATTTCTACTGATTTCGAGTTCATGAAGCCAAGATTCAAGTTTAAGAAGGTCCACAGAAGCAGAATTTTTAACTACAAGTAACACCTGAATAATGATATTCAACAAAGCCAGAGGAAGTACAGGATATTCATATAGTAAGTCTGATGGGTCAACACAGTTTCTGATTTTAACCTAGCTGAAGCCACAGGTGTAGGAAGATAGCAGAAAATTTTTAAATCATGTTAGTTAAATCTGAAAAAATAAACACAAGTACATTTTTAATATTTAATATTATACAGGTTTTAGAAGAAAAAAGCTATTTATCTAATCCACTGTGGTTTATTAATACATCTTATTGGTAGACACACAGAAATAAACCATGTATGGAAGTAATAAGTTATTTTCCATCTGCAACTGTTACGTCTATTTTAAAACCAATCAGTTCACTGAAATCACTCATCACCTAGTTCTTACAAGTTAGAGGGAAGTGATTCATCTTGTTGGATAACTCAATGAGAACAGGTCCATTAAAAAAAGATATAATCATACACAAATACTAACTTTGAAAATAATTAAAATCAAAATTTTTTACTTCTGATATTCTGTCTTTAATGTCAAGGCTGTAGATAAGAAATTGTGAGGGCAACTTTCCTGCCTATTCCATACCTGCAGTCACCTCTGTCTGTGAATGCTTTGCCTGGCACACAGCCTTGGTCTGTAAATCCATCATTCCCCAAAACCTGCAGTTGCCAGCATATTCTGCTACAAGGACGGCATGACAACTCACATCCTTAGCACACCCACACTTCCATTATTCATTGCCACACCTCAAGCTCCACAACCTCTCACAAGTTGCAGCACATCCGAAAGGGGAAGAGGGAGGTGGTGTGAACGGTGGGACAGACTTTGGTGTTTTTTCAAAACGCAAAGCTGCTTGAAATTGATTTAGTGGTTATGACTATCTTTGGTTTAAAGATTTTTCTTCAAGAAGTTTAAATGATACAGAATACAATACAGTAGTAGAAAAGGAAACATCAGAGTATATCACATATTGTTGAAGGGTATTTCTTTAGGGGTGTGTGTGTGTGTGTGTGTGTGTGTATGGTCAGGGTATTGACGTAAAAGCTATTTTAAAATGTAGGTCTCAGTTGAAAAACAATTTTAAACCTTCAGGTTGGAAACCCGTGCTTCAGTTCCAGCATGATCCCTGGATATTGTATTACTTCCGTCTCTGAGTTTCATCTCACATCTGCCTCATAATCACTTTATAAATTAAAATGATATCCTGTGATATAAATCAATATACAAAACCTGGGCGCCTGGGTGGCTCAGTGGGTTAAGCCGCTGCCTTCGGCTCAGGTCATGATCTCAGGGTCCTGGGATCGAGTCCCTCTGCTCAGCGGGGAGCCTGCTTCCTCCTCTCACTCTCTGCCTGCCTCTCTGCCTACCTGTGATCTCTCTCTGTCAAATAAATAAATAAAATCTTAAAAAAAAAAAAACTCTGTTGTATTTTAATACATGAGTAAGAAACTACCAGGAAGAGGAATTAAGAAAACAATCCATTTTATAACTGCATCAAAAAATATCTTGGAATAAATTTAACCAAGGAAAGATCTGTATACTGAAAACTATAAGACATTAAGGAAAGAAACTAAAGACACAAATAGATATTCTGTGTTTACAGGTTAGAGTAAATATTGTTTAAAGGTCCACACACCCAAAGCAATCTATAGATTTGACACAATCCTTATCAAAATTCCAATGGCATCTTTCACAGAAATGGAACAAACAATTTTAAAATTTGTATAGAACCACAAAAGATCCCAAATACCCAAAGCAATCTTGAGAAAAAAGAACAAAGCTGAAGGCATCACACCTTCTGACTTCAAGTATATTACAAAGCCAAAGTAATCAAAACAGTATGGTAGCAGCATAGAAAAACCAGACACATAGATCAATGGGACAGAACAGAGAAGCCAGAAATAAACCCATGCATATGTGGTCAATTAACTTACAACAAAGGAGTCAGGACATACTTTGGGGAAAGGTAATTTCCTCAATAAATGGTGATGGAAAAACTGGACAGCCATATGCAAAAGAAGGAAACTGGACCACTATCTTATACCAAACATAAAATTAACTCATAATAAAACTCCTAGAAGAAAACATAGGTGATTATCTTGGCAATTTTTGGGGGGGGGGGATTTGACATCTAAAATAAAGATAACAAAAGCAAAAATAAACCAAGTGGTACTACTAAAAAACTTTTGCACAGGGATGCCTGGGTGGCTCAGTCAGTTAAGTGTCTGACTCTTGATTTCAGATCAAATTTTGATCTCAGGATTATGAATTCAAGCCCCCTGAGTTTAAAAAACAAACAAACAAACGCTTCTGCACAGCAAAGGAAAGCCATCAACAAAATGAAAATGCAACCTATTGAATGGTAGAAAATATTTGCAAACCATATGTCTGATAGAGTTAATATCCAAAATATATAAAGAACTCATATAACTCAACAGCAAAAAAACCCAAACAATCTGATTAAAAAATGGGCAAAGGACCTGAGCAGACATCTTTCCAAAGCAGACATACAGATAACCAACAGGTACGTGAAAAGGTGCCCAACACTACTAGTCATCATGGAAACGCAAAATACAAGTGCCATGAGATGTTGCCTCACATCTGCTAGAGCACTTATTATCAAGAGAATAAGAAATAAGGATTGGCCAGGATGTGGGGAGAAGGAAAGCCATGTGCAATTGTTGGTGGAAATGTAAATTGGAGTAGCCATTATGGAAAATGAAGGTTCTTCAAAAAACTAAAAATAGAACTACCATACAGTATAGCAATTTCACTTCTGGTATTTATCTGAATAAAACAAAAACACTAATTTGAAAAGACAGTATGGATCCCTATATTCATTACAGCATTATTTACAATGGCCAGTAATGGAAACAACCTAAAATCCACTGATGGATGAATGGCTAAAGAAAATGTGGTACACATGCACAACGGAATATTATTCAGCCACAAAAAAGAATGAAATCTTGCCATTAGGCACAATATGGTTGGAACTTGAGGGCATTATGCTAAGTGAAGTAAGTCAGACAGAAAAAGATAAATACCATATGATCTCACTTACATTTAGAGTCTAAAACAAAACAAAAATACCCAAGTTCAGGGATACAGTGAATCGACTGATTGCCCAAGGCAGGGTGAAATGGGTGAAGGGAGTTGAAAGGTACAAATTTCATTATCAAATGATGACATTATTCATTATAAAATAAATAAGTCATGAGGACACACTATACAGCATGGTGACTAGTTAATAATACTGTACTGCCACTAGGAGTGCAGAGCTTCAAAGTTCTTACTATGGATGGTGACAGGAGTTAACTGGACTTACTACGGTGATCATTTTGCAATTTTGCAACTGAAACTAATGTTATGTCAATTATACCTTAATAAATGTGGTGTCCTGTGAGTACTGTTTTATGTACCTAAGAAACCATTACTCTCCTTAGATAATGCAAAAACAAAAAACAAAACCCAAAACAAGACCTAAAAACAAAAAACAAAATCAAATAATTCATTATTACTTAAAATAAAAATTCATGTCTATCTGCTCACGTTCACATAAATCATTCTGGTGGCACATGTTCATTCCAGAAAGTTGACCCAGATCATATTTTGAACTTACTTCCTAAAATTTTAGGTTTCTGTGTCTTTCAGATCCTGTGATTCTGGTTTGACCATTGTTAAGGTGCCTCCTTCCTCTGAGGAGCTTCATACATTATACTGGAAAAAATCCTTCCCTATACATCTCACAATTCTAGATCATTTGCCTGGGTTTTCCATTCTCATTGATTGTCTGATGCTACCAAATTTCCCTTAAAGACATTTAACTTTCCATCTTACCTGCACCTCCTAACTCTTTCATCTCATTCTTAGAAATTAATGTTTTATTTTAACAGATTCCTATAGCACTGTTCTAGTTACAGTACTTGGATAGCTCTGGAACAATCAAAGGCCAGAGCCTACCTTTCAAACACACCACCCACAAAATTCAATCAAAGCCACCATGACCACTGAAATGTATTTTCAAAGTCTACAGACAGAGCACCTGCGTGGCTCAGTGGGTTAAGCCTCTGCCTTCAGCTCAGGTCATGATCTCAGGGTCCTGGGATCGAGTCCCGCATCGGGCTCTCTGCTCAGCAGGGAGCCTGCTTCCTCCTCTCTCTCTCTCTGCCTGCCTCTCTACCTACTCGTGATCTCTGTCTGTCAAATAAATAAATAAAATCTTAAAAAAAAAAAAAGTCTACAGACAAACGTAACTCATGCTTAGTGATTTGGCCCAGCCGAATCCAATAATCAGTCTGGAAGGCTTTACAAGTTTGCATTTTAGGATGAAGATTCAGAGGTCTGTTTTGCTTAGTATCTTTGGAAATTAATTTTTTGAATATACAATTCACTTGAAAGACAATATATTTTTTTCTGTTCAGTTATTTACGTTCAGCACTGAATTATACTTTTTGATATTCAGAATTTACTTTAAGTTAAATCAAAAACAACAGTGTTACACCAAAAAAGTATTAGAGCAAGTACGGTGCTTAAATGAAGTACATGTCAAAGTACATTATAAGTAATGAACTTAATAACCTAATGGCAACTCAATCTTCTAATCGCCTAATCCAAAATCCATGGAGTCATCCTGACTCCTCATTTCCTCTCATACTCATGGGTAATATATCACAAAATCTTTTTGGTTCTCTTTCAAAATATACTCAGGTTCCAATCACCTCTCTCTCCACTCCATCGCTCTGGTAAACTCTATCATTATATCTCAACAGGATTACTGCAAAAACCCCTGTGTGATCTCCCTACTTCCACTAGTAACTTTTTAGCAGTCTGTTTTCAACACAGCACTGTGATCCCCTAAAACCTCAGATAGATTGTATCACTCTACCACTCAAAACCCTGCAAGAGCTACCCACTTCACTCAAAGTAAAGCCTGAATCCTTACAAAGACCTACATTTTCTGGCTCCTTGTGAGCTCTCTAACTTCATTGTCTGTTGCTCATTTTCATTTACTTCACTTACTTCATTTACATTGGCCTTCTTGCAGTTCTTCAAACCCACCAGGCATGAGCCAGCCTCAGGGCCTTTGAACTAGCTGTTGCCTCTGCTGGAACCCTCTTCCCCTAGATATCTGTACGACTAACCCATCTCCTTCGCCTTCTTAATGAGATCTACCTACTCTGACTACCTAGTAACAACTCTAACTTTCCTTCTCCTTACTAATCCAGTCTTGCTTATTTTGCCCTACTTTTCCTTTTTTCCTAGCCACTTATCACCTTCTTTCATATTAAACATATTATTTATTATGTTAGTCATTTATTGTCTGTTCCCTTCTGCAAGAACATCAGGTCAGTAAGACATGAGATCTTTATGTTTAGAAGGGAAATTTATATTTATGTCATAGGTGAGAAGATTCCTGGTATATTCCAGAGGTACAAGAATTAACATCAATAAATTGGTTCCAAATCTTTAAAAATGTGCTCTCTCATCTTGATACCATAATTTTCTGGATAGAAATTTCCATATCAAATTTTTTAATAAAACTTGTTTAGTTTTATAAAACTAATCTAGGAGGCATAGGATAAGGAACAATATATCCATGACCATTTCGCAGATGTGGGGTGAGAATGGGCAGACGAAAGCTTTCCAAGTCCCTAAGAGGAAAGAAAGCACTGCCTAAGCAGGCTTTTCTTGCTTTGTTGTAAATAATCCTAAAACAGATGGCCAAAAGCTAAATACTAAGTCTGCGGCTATGGAAACCACTATGACAGCAGTCCAATCTAGAGCCCTACCTATAAGAAAAATGTTTGTCTTCCTATTGCTTCAATCTGAACTAACTTTCACACCAAGTTCTACTGAAAGGTACCAGACACATGCCAGCCTTACAGAAATGTCTGGGAGAGGCTGTTCATCCTCAGTATCACCTTAAACATAGTCAAAATCCAGCAACATGTAGAGAAAGGGTTTTATATAATTGGCCATGTTCTTTCTGCATTCAGGTTCTGTCTTTATTATGTATAAATCCATGTACCTTACCTTAATGTTGCAAGCCTGCTCCATCAATCTTCTGGCATTTTCCTCCGCCCTGTATCTCTTTGGAAGCTGAACTCTGAAAAACTTTAAAGCACCTTCAAAATCAGCCTGCAGAAGATCTTCCTTTGAGGTCTGCAAAATAATCCCAAGAATCATCATTACATTTTAGCCTGCCTTCAGGACAAATACACTGAGAAAAGAATTTCTAGTTTCCCGACTGCTTGTTTGTAGCTAAGATCTAGCTTAGTTCCACAAGTTTTTAGGAACGGATTTCTAACCTCTTTACTATAAGCTGAAATAAGTCACCATAAATCCTGGGCAGGATATAAGAATTAATTAGTAGGCTAACATATTTAATTTATATAACCTGAAGATTAGAATGGTGGATCCCAGCAAAGCTAACCATGTTACAGCTCTGAGGGAAAGGAAAAAAAAAAGCCAGAAAAGCAAAACATTTTAACTCTGGGTCTAATCTATGACTTTAGCTTGCTGGGTGAGTATTTTAAGTATATTATTAGCAACTTAGCTGAAGACATAGACAATGTAATCAAAGCATATTAAAATTATGTATAATGAATACCTAATGGTACCCCCAAGGGCCTTCCAACTAATGACAACAACAGCTCAAGAACATAAGAAATTGATCCCCCACCTTAAATAATGCTATGAAAAAGTAAATGAAGAAAACCCCTTACTAGCAAACTTCTTACGAAAACTGTTTGCAAAATTTACTTCTTCAAGAAATAGCTACTTAAAAATAAATAGATGTATGCATAGAAAAAAGATGGAAAGGAAACAGAAGGTTTCTCTGGATAGTGGAATCATAGGGGTTTTTTTCCCTTTTATTTTGCTGTATTTTCTGCAGTAAAGATTTTGTAATAAGACAAGGTGTGCCTGGCTGGCTCAGACTTTTGATTTTTTGGTGTTGTGAGTTTAGGCCCCACATGGGGTGTGAAGTCTATTAAAAAAAAAAGAAAAGAAAAGAAAAGAAAAAGAAAGGTCGTAAGTATTTTAATAAACAACCATAAGCAATCTTTGGCAAACACTCTGATATAAGTTAAAGATTAAGCAGACTGGGTACACAGAAGTAAGCCGAAGAGAAATGAGATGTTTTAAGAGTCAGAAATTAATTGTCAAAAACTTCAGTAACAGGGGTGCCTGGGTGGCTCAGTGGGTTAAAGCCTCTGCCTTCGGCTCAGGTCATGATCCCAGGGTCCTGGGATCGAGCCCTGCATCGGGCTCTCTGCGTGGCAGGGAGTCTGGTTCCCTTCCTCTCTCTCTCTGCCTGCCTCTCTGCCTACTTGTGATCTCTGACTATCAAATAAATAAATTTAAAAATCTTAAAAAAAAAAAAAAACTTCAGTGAGAAAATGAAAAACAAAACAAAACTAACCAGGATGGCTAGAAATCATAGAACTATGCGCTTGTTCTAAATATTACTTTATTTAGATTCAAATGTAGAGCTGATTAACCTTAAAGAAAGTCAGAGAAATTCCTGCTCTTCGCGGGGCACGAGTGGTCTTCAGCACCCTGGTCCTCAAACCATTAGACATGTCCATCACTTAGGTGAACCACAGCACTAACCCACTAACTGGTCTCTGCTTTCGTTCGCCACAGCCCCCTCTCCTTATCATAGCCAGATGATACCCTTTCACGTCATGGAGTTCTTCTGTGTAAAGCCCCCCAGGGCTTCCTACTGTGCTCAGAATAATCCAAAATTGTTACCATGGCCCCCAAGCCCCTTCATGATCTGGAGCCCCTGCTTTCCCGTCCAACCTCGTCTTGAACCACATTTCTCTCCTGTTCTCAAGCTCCAGGCACACTGGCCTTGTTCCTGTTTTTCGTACACACCAAGTTCATTCCTAGGTAAAGGCAACTGCCCTCGCTGTTCCCTCTGCCTAGATAGTTTTCTCCTAGATCTTCATAAGGATAGCAACTTCTTGTGATTTAGATTTTTAGCTCAAATGCAAAATCTGAGTGAGGCCTTTCCTGAGCATTTAAATTCTCCCCCACCCCCAGCCCACCAAGTAATTTTCCACCAACGCATTTCCCCGTTTTACATCTGTTTCCTCCTAAGGAAAGGGGCCTTGTCTGTCTTGTACATTGCTGTATCCACAGTGACAAGAATAAAAACTGGAATATAGGAGGTACTCAATTAAAATTTACTGAATGAATGAATTCTACTTTCATCTCCCCTCCCTTTTAAACAGAAACATGTAAAATAAAATATTAATCCATACAGCAGGCATTTCCACAGGGGTTCCAGGTTGCCTCAGCTTCAGATCCATAAACCAGGAATCAGAAAGTAGAGCTGGGCTAACAGCAGCAGTGGAAAAACAAGCCTCGGTACATCTCTGATTGACTTCCTCCCTCGTGGATACTTAGACACAATGGCGATAAGCGGTAGAGAGAACATTTAGCACAACAGAGTGCTATCAATTCACCTTAACTTAGTTGGGACAGACTGTTAGAGGAAACTTCAGCCTAAGAGGGGGCTTCTCTGACCAACGTGCCAACTGCTGAATTATGGGAAAGCACCCAGCTGCCAGATACACTGGATACTACATCCCCAGTCTTCCCTTCTCAGCTGTGTTACTGGCTTTGATGATCAGCTCTCTGGTGACTGCTGGGAAAACTCAAGACACACTTCTTCTAGAGTTCATGTTGACGCGGGATGAGCGGCTACCCCAAAGCCTCTGAGGGCACCGCTTCTACTTTCTGTGCAACCAAGCTCTAGTTACCTGGTAACACACACCCCCAAAATGCTGGTGCAGTTCCTTGCCTGCAGGCAGTAGCGTGATTACCAAATACTGGCCAAGGCCTCATTTCAAGTCCAGCCTCTGAGCTCGTGCAGAAGCAGGAGGGTGAGGATTAAAGAGGAAGAATCATGAAGCCTGTGACATGTGACCTCTGGTCAGCCATGGGTGGCCAGGATAGAGAGGTGCACTTTTTTTTTTTTTTTAAAGATTTTATTTATTTATTTGAAAGACGGAGATCACAAGTAGGCAGAGAGGCAGGCAGAGAGAGAGAGAGAGGGAAGCAGGCTTCCTGCGGAGCAGGGAGCCCGATGCGGGGCTCGATCCCAGGACCCTGAGATCATGACCCGAGCCAAAGGCAGCAGCCCAAACCACTGAGCCACCCAGGCGCCCCGAGAGGTGCACTTTGAAGGAGGCCATCCGCTCAGGGAAAGTACAGCAAGAAGCTTACCACCTGAATGGGGCCGAACCTGGGCTAAGTCTCTGGAAACCAGAATTCAGAGTGCCCTGTGACTGCCCTTTCCCAGTCACTGCTTGCCTTCATGATGCTCCAGATCCCATGGCCCACTCCGTTAAGCCCTGTCGGAGAGGAGCTCTAACGACCCCCGAGCAGAAGGACTCGGGCAGACAGACATGTGGAAACGGCATGGTAGTCAGTCCCCTATTTTCAGTTTCTAGAAAGTAGCTGGCAGTTAAAGAGACTCAAACAAGGCTGCAAAGTGTGAACTAAATCCATTCTGATCCCAGCTCTGGCTAACTTGTGGGGCTGCTTAATCGCCGCTGTTCTACTTCAAAAAGGGAGCATCTTCAACCTCAAGAATTGGAGAAGGAAATAAGCCAAGTCCTATAAGTACATTCTGTGAACCCCCAAACAAATATAAGGGATGACAGTTTGGAAAGTTTTCTCTGGGTTGCTCAAATACGCTTGGGTACTGGTATTTTAGTAGCTAAAAACAGTACCCTGCTCTCAGTGACATTTTTAATTCCAGAAAGCAGGCAGGCCAAGTTGTAAGAACTTATATTCCTGTCATGGACTGAAATAAAGCTAATTTCATTGAGAATTAAAATATATATATATATATGCCAGAAGACAACCTTAGGAGAGGCAAAAGCCACGCCAATAAGCAAAAAGTATATTAACAAAAACCTTGCTTGCCATTGCTCCAGAAGATAATCTGCAGTCCTACTCTGATTCTGGAGGGCTTTTTCCTCCAATTTAAGAGACTCCCATAATCTCTAAGTATCACCTCCAAACACCTTTTTACGGCATAAGCAGACTGTAAAGTTATAGGGGTAACCTTCCATTTTCTGACAGATGTATGCAAGAGGTTCTTCCCTCTACAAATGAGGAATAGATACCTTTTGGTCTCCAAAAATTTGGATGCCTCACTAAGAATTTATCACAAAGTTGTTTGGTTTTATAAACACTTTGTGAAAATCACAATTTGCACACATACGTGTGTACGTATCTATATAATGGGATCATACCTTTTTTTATTGATTACATATTCCCTTTCTCTAAAATGGAAGATATTTTTAAAAGCCCAAGAGGTATCACTACCTAGAGATAAACATAATTAACAATTTGTTATATTGCTTATAATCATTTTTTCTATCTTCACACACACATATTTCAGAAAATTTGAATATCAGTACATATCACCTTGTTAAATATATATGCTTCGCAACTGTCAAGCATTAATGTAACAGTCTTAGTCCAAAATAGAAGTAGCGGTGCTTTCTATGAAACTAAAACATGACTTCACACAGCTTAGTAATCAACTGGCTATGGAGATGTTGTAATTAAGTTTACAGCTGTATGTATGAACGCTACATGTCTACCCTGATAATGAAGAGAAGCTTAACCCATGAGCTTGTGGTTAAGACACAAGCTTTAAAAATGCACCCTGCTTCTCCTCCTTTTGGCTAAGATCAAGTGTAAAAATGCACCTCTAAAATTCAAGGACCAAAGCAAGAACCCAAAAGAGGAGAGGCCAGCTTCTGGATATCATTATCCATCTGTCTTCACTACAATAGAACTCTGTCAGGCTAGAAGAACTGATTGGAGCTGGAAAGGCTGTTCTTCAACTGGGAAATTCTTTGAGTTTTTCTACATTGTCTTCAGAATAATGGTGAGGGAAGAGTATCATAATGAAAATGCAATTACCTTCCTGACATTATTTGTTAAGTAAAATTATCTAGAAAGTAACACAGATGAGAGCTAGTGAAATTTAAATAAGCAAAGATGTGTTTTCTTCCCTTGCAAAACAGAGAATTCTATTAGCTTTATTCTTTTAAATAAGAATAAATGATAACTTTTGAAAATTAGTGGATCTATAAACATTCATCTTTTGCTCCCCAAACTTGCTGTCAAATCCTTTTAAGTGATGATATGGAACATGTTTATCAATTACACCTCCAAAGGAAGGATTACTTCTTTCTTCATTTGAATAGAATTATATATAAAGATTACTCAGACAATTAAAAACATTTCAATCGGTCCTAGTTCTATTTCCTTTCAAGTAGGTAAAGAGAACTATCCAGAGGGAAAAGTAAGTAGGATTTTTTTTTTTTTTTTTAAGTAGGATGCTGGGCGCCTGGGTGGCTCAGCGGGTTAAAGCCTCTGCCTTTGGCCCAGGTCATGATCCCAGGACCCTGGGATCGAGCCCCGCATCGGGCTCTCTGCTCAGTGCAGAGCCTGCTTCTCTCTCTCTCTCTCTGCCTGCCTCTCTGCCTACTTGTGTTCTCTGTCAAATAAATAAATAAAATCTTAAAAATAATAATAATAATAATAAAGTAGGATGCTGATTTAGGTATCCTTTCCACTTCCCTCAGTAAAATGAATTAAGCAAATTCCCAGGCACATGAGAGACCCCAACATAAATTTGTTCTATGAATTCATAAAAACTCCACTTCAAGCACATCCTATATTAAAAGTCACAATTGATAAAATGCAAATTAGAGAGTAGATGTAGGACTTATCTTAATATAAAAACTGATTTCTATATTTTGAAGGGCATCAGAAGTATGCATGCCAACTTTTATATTTGACTCTTCAAGTTTCAAGAGTTATAGTCTCTCTTCAATGAGGAATCCTTGAAGCAGTTAAAACAGAAGTAAGATTGGGAGACAGACTTGGTCTTCTGGCTTTTCATCCCAATAATCAATCGTCCTTCAGATTCACTGTGCACAGGGCCCACAGTGTCACACTGAAACCACAGCCAACACTGATATTAATAAAGGATGATCTGGTCATAACATCCCACACCATATAACAGCTAATAAAATCTAGAGGGAGAAAAGGGAGATTCTGAATAGGAGTAGAATAAAAGTTTTTCCTTTTTCTTTAAATTTCACACACTTACAGAGTATGGACTCTGGCTATGTGTTACCGCTGATACCATTTCCAGTGTGTTTTTCCCACTGAAAAATTCAGTGCAAGAGTATCACATTTTAAAGTGATTTTTTTTTTTTTTTTTTTTTAAAGAGGCAGGGTGGGTGGCAAGGAACAGCTCTAACATTCGGGTGTTAGCTCCAGATGCTTCTGTTCTGAACCTCTCACGACTCTTGGGTGATCAATCGTTCTTCAACGGCCTCCGATAAGCAGCAAATTCTTAGTTTGATTATTTTAGGGGATTTTTTTTTTTTTTAATCTAGGTATGGTTCTCTTTCTCACCTTTGCCATTTTTACCACAAATGGCTTTTTCTTCCTTTATAGTGTCTAACAGGATTTCTATTCAGTACAGACATATTTTTGGAAGTCTGAGAATCATTTGGAAGCACAGGCTTTAGAAGAGGGAAACCTTACTTTGCTGGTATCTAGGATACCTGTATCTCTTGCTTTGGAATTTTAATTTCACCAAAGAAATGTGTTTGGTGAGTCTACGCACAGAATTTATGCCTTAAGGTAATATCTACAATGAAGTACTTATACTTGATTTGTTAAAGGGAAATTATTGTTTACTAATACTAAGTGCACCTCTGAAAGACAAGAAGCAAGAATTTCAAATGTAATTTAAATAAAAACTTTAAAAAAATTCAAATGTGCTTGGTATTCTAATCATTTGATGGTCCCTCTGTGAATCAGGGAACAATGAATAAAGCTCAAAGTCCAAATCTACAACACTGTCTTGGTAGATCTTCATACATTTGATCAATCCATCAAGCAAATTAACTGACATAAAAAAAAAAAAAACCACAACTACTGGGATCTTTAAAGTAAAATAATGTATTTACCTGTGTCCAACCTACATGCATTCATGTTTAAAACCTATCTGAAAACCAAAACTTCCATGCCCACCCTTTTGGGTGGTAATGGAAAGATTGTAGTATTGCCCCTGGCAAGATCCCTCTCAGGACCAGCCCGTACAGATCCGCCATCGATCCCACATCATTAGCCAGTCCAATAACACACAGCTGAATGACTGTACTTCCTCCTGGTACACATGCTAAATAAACTTTAAGCAGTAACTCATTGGATAGCTGATCTCAATTCACAGCCATATTACTAATTAAAGGGCATGTGATTTCCCAAACTGTAGAGTACCCTAGTTCTATCAATGATCTTTTCAGTACAATGCTGTATAACAAAGTCAGAGATTGCCAAATGACCCTACAGACAACTCAGTAGACACTTTCCATGTGTAAGTAATGCAAATGGCACCATTACCTAGGCTGAATGTGAGAGCCCAAAACAACCGAAGGGATGTAAGAACTTGAATACCTAACTGGGCAACCAACCCAACTTCATATGGTTGCAACATACAGAGCCACATGACCTCCAGAAGATCTGAAGTGTATGAACCCAGCTCTTTGTGGATTTTATGGCCGATAATTGGTTTTAAAGTAAAGGCATTATAAATGCAAGCCTAATGTGGATTTAAGACTGAGAGACAGTCTTAGTTATCAATTTATGTTTTCCTTCAAAGCCCTGAGAGTCAGAAGTGGCAAAGGAAGGCAGCACCAGATTACTGGAAAGTTGGCAGTGGGAGCCCTGGAGTCACAAAGTTAAGTAGTCTTTAAGAATATGAAAATATTTGAGAACCAAAACAGACTCCTCAAAGAGATGTAGAAAATTTGTTGAAATATATTTTAGCACTTAATAGTGTCAGAGGTCCTGAATAAAATGCTTTTTATTTCACCCAAACAAAACAACAAACAAAACCACAAAAAAAAAAACCTACCAAAAAAACTCCTTTCTAATAGGACATAAACCTTCAGTTTTCTCTTTTTTAAGATAAATGAGGTTCAGGGAAACAGAATTCAAGTGAGCACTGATGACCTCACCTGGGCATTAACACGTATGTACTGAACTCTTTTTCTTTCTTTCCCAAATGACAAAGAAACTGTATTTCTCAAAAATACCCCCTCCCCCATAATTATATCTGGTCACTGCTTCTAACTTCATCTCGCAAAGATAAACAGACTTTCTTTGGGGTGAAAAATCCCTCCTGCATACAGCTACCTAAAATGTTGTTATGATTAAGCAAGGGGGATGATATTTACACGCGAAAACATGCATGAAGACTGAATTGATAACTGCAAAGATAATATAAACAGAGATGAACTAGACTGATGAGAGAGATATGAGAGAAAAGTGTTAAATTCAGTCAACGTTATACTTCTGAAAAGACTCAAATATGACAGAACCATAACGAAAGAACAGTCTGGAATGGTATTAAACTCCATTGTATAAAATAGACAAAGCTTAATTATTCTTGTTCAATTACCAAATAATGGTATAGGACTACTGTAGACCAATTACATTATAGAACAGTTGCTAGGTACAGTTCTCAAACCACTGAAAAGAAACCCTGCACCAGCGATTGTGGGTATTTAATTTTAACCCTTGGTAGGAAGTGAGGAAGGGTGATTTTCTTCTTGTGCAGGAAATCAAAAAACAAGCAAGCCAGACTTCCCAGATTCCCAGCACAGACCCAACCAGCTTTAAGCTGCTTCATAGATACACTGTTCAAGCATTCCAGGAGAAAAATTTTCAATTTCTTACCCAAGGATTTTTAAGGGGTAAAATTCCCTAATCAGTAAAAAAAAAAAAAAAAAAAAAGAAGAAGAAGTTGGCAACCAAATGGTGAGGTTAGAACGCAAACCACAGTAGTCCAGATAAGTAGCAATGTCTGTTGTGAAATTTAACCCTTTGGAGATGTAAATAACAGAATGCCTGTATCAAGCACTTGGCTATTCTGCTTTACTGCTGAGTCTAGGCAACCAGAAAACATTTTTTCCCCCTACCACAGAGATAATGCCGCTAATGTGGCCCTGGGCTCTCAGAAAAGAGCCATAGCTCCTCTAGCCAATTAAGGAGTGGCGTAGACCAGGCTCAGCCAGAGCCCCAGGGCAGCGGCCACTCAGCACTTCCTGCTGGGTAGTGTGGGG
Organism: Mustela nivalis; assembly: GCF_964662115.1. Taxonomy (NCBI): domain Eukaryota; kingdom Metazoa; phylum Chordata; class Mammalia; order Carnivora; family Mustelidae; genus Mustela; species Mustela nivalis. The sequence continues at coordinate 27,249,332 of NC_139035.1, forward strand.
AAGAGGAAAAGAAAACAGGAGACTGCAAGCCGCTTTTAGGGATACAGGAATTCTCACAGAGGGTGGCAGATTCCCTACAAATGAAGTTCAATGAAAAACAGTCTCACCGCCAGAAGCCGAGGCACAAACAGACGATGCCCCATCCCCAGAAGTTCCAGCACTCGACATGCATACTCATTCACCAGCTTGCTCCTCTCGTCGTGCATGTCCTGGGACTTTCTGACTGGAGGTGTGAGCTTAGCAGCTGGGGCTGGGCAGGGCACCCCTTCTTCCATGAGCAGTAAGTAGGTGTCCAGAATGAGAAAGCTGGATCTCTGATCCCCAATTTTGAGAACTGCAGTGGGAAGGGAGCCAGGCTTAGGTCTCTCCAGGAGCACGCACAAGCCAGTCTGTAGTGGGAATTGTCAGCTAACGTCTCCAAAGGAAGAACATTTTGGCTAAATTATCCACCGTGCAAAAGCCCCAAAGTAGACTGGAAAATGAAATCAAATACTGAGCTAAATAAAAAACGGCAAAAGCAATCGGATGCAAGAAAATGGCCAAGAGTGATGCAGGAGAGTTCAGATACATGTGTTAAAATGTACCAGCAGCTCAGAAGGGTCTAGCATGTAAAGAGAGAGTGTGTGTGTGCGCGCGCGTGTGTGTGTATGTGTGCGCGTGTGCCTGCGTGAGTGTGGGTGAGCAGACAGCAGCAGCAGTAGCCAGGAAGCCAGGGCAGTTGTGAAGCTGCAAGGAGAAAAGGATGAGCTCATTGCAATCCTTGATTCGTGACAAGCAGCGCCACGGCTGCCGCTGCTGCCGCCGCCGCCGCCGCCGCTGCCGCCTCTCGCTGTGAATCAGTAATGAAGGGGAAGGGAAGGAAGGGGAGGGAAGAGGAGGAGGTAGGTGAATGAGCATGCAGAGTGTGTCTCGGGGGAGAATGCTGTAATAAGAAGCCAATGGCGAGCCGTTGGACAGATGTGCTTCCCCCTCCCAGTCCACCTTCAATCAGTGTTGTTAGTCTGACAGCTTACGCTGTTGAATCCTAAAGCCAGAGACAGAAGAACTAGCTTCTCTTCCCATGTAATGCTCGCAGAAAAGCCAGACAGCCTGCCAGCTAAACGGCTGACCTTTCTTCCCTCTTGCTTTCTAATAATGACAGCAGGTAAAAGTCTGATTTTATGCCGCGTATTTAAAGTGGGATGCTCCAATCCTGGTTAGACGACGGAAATCTCCCCAGGAGAGAGAGGTTGAGGGCGAAATGATAAGGGGGTGAACAGACAGCAAAGACAGAGCTTCCAAGAAAGGACACACCCTCAAGTTGCAGTGTTTGCGCAATAATAATGACTTTTTGCGATGCTAGTGTGTGAAGTTATTTCAGCATTCTGGGAAGTCATAATTGAAAGGAAGATTTTTATAAGCTTGCAGTATGACAAAACATAAACACCTCCAATATAATAATGAGCATACACCTGAGGAATCACTGAAGTGGAGATTCTCAAAGCAGTAATGACTTTCTTAAGCCGCAGATCCTGATAAATGCTCAGTTAATAGCTCAAAACCTTCTAATAGTCTGGTCCAATTAATCCTTCCCTACTAATAATATAACTGCGGATTATCCATGCTTTAAAATTTTACAGTGTCACTATGTGTTATATTAACTTCCTTGACGTGAAGAGTCAGTTACAGCCAAATGAAGGGAAAAAGACGAGCTCCCCTTGGGAGCAGTTTGTAAACCAGCAAACAATGAACTAATCACGCTCAGAATCTTGATGCTGTAGTTCTGTAGCGAACACCAGACCTGCTTCTTCATGCAAGCTGTAGTTGATACAGAGTAGGAGAACCACAGCAAGTTCCTTCTGAGTCTTAAGTTTCCTGCTCTGACAAATGAGAGTTATAGATCTCTATAAGTAACAAAATAGAAACATCAGTGTATCTCTGTGATACTAGTTAAAGAAAGAGATTAATTACAGAATTGGGGTGAAAGGCAAATACCGCCTGCTTTAACAGAATATTGTTTCTTTTTCCAAAACTCAGTAAAACATTTCTGTTAAATATTTTGAGTATTCACAAAATCTTAAATACGATATTTATATATTGTTGTCAAGTCTTCAGTTTCTTCCAAAAATGATCTTTTTCCCCCAAAATGATTTTTCTTTTTTCTTTTTTAAGATTTTATTTATTTATTTGACAGAGATCACAAGTAGGCAGAGAGGCAGACAGAGAGATAGGAGGAGACAGGTTCCCTGCTGAGCAGAGAGCTTGATGTGGGGCTCGATGTGGGGCTTGATCCCAGGACCCTGGGATCATGACCTGAGCCGAAGGCAGAAGCTTTAACCCACTGAGCCACCCAGATGCCCCATTTCTTTCTTTCTTTCTTTCTTTTCTTTCTTTCTTTCTTTCTTTCTTTCTTTCTTTCTTTCTTTCTTTCTTTCTTTTTTTTTTAAGAGAGAAAAAGAATGTGCATGAGCTACGGAGGGAAGGGGAGAGGGAGAGAGAGAATCTTAAGCAGGATCCATGCCCAGCAGTGGCCCACTGCTGGGCTCTATCTCACTACTCTGAGATTATGACCTGAGTCAAAATCAAGAGTTGGATGCTTAACCAACTGAGCCACCCAGGTGCCCCTCCAAAAATGATTTCTTAAAAAACTGCAGAGTGTAGAATGCTCAAAATCATCAGAATTTCTCTCTCTCTCTCTCACACACACACACACACCCACCCACCCACCACATTTCAGATCCCTAAGGTTCTGGAGGAAATGTCTCATGGGTAACTCAGGTCAGCTGGAGGGGGAGACTGTGAGGTTGAGGACAGAGATTCTGGGCCTCTCAGAGCCTACCCCTTCCCCCCACCCTGTGCCACACACCCCTCTGGGAATAGCTCCATTTTTATCTTGTTTACATACTGGAGTTCTGCACAAGATTCTGTTTGAAAAGACTGTGCAACTGCTGTGTCAGTGTGCAAAGCACTGTCATGGAAGCTTCCCTTTTCAGGACAAGGGGATATTTTTACTTGCAAAGGAAGGGAGAATTCAGTGACTCCTTTGCTTACAGGACTTTTTTGGACTGATGTATTTTTTAAAAGATAGGGGAAATGTTTCCATGCAACTGACTTGGTTTCAAAGACACTGGCAGAGTCATTTATTTTTTCTTATATAAACCAGAAACAAAAAATTTCTTCCCCAAATGGATTCTGGTAAGAAGTCAAAACTAATCAAAAGACTTTGGAACTATGGTTTGGCTTTGATGGTCACAAAAGAAGTGCTATTAAATGAAATAACCAAAGTATGATATTTTAATAAGCAAACCGAGTTACACTTAAAGCAATTATAAACATGGTCCTGTATTTCAGTTTTCCTAATCTCTCCATCATCCTCCCCCTCAAAAATGCATTATCATTGAGGAAGTGAAGGTAAGCTTCAGGTTTGGCTCTGAGTGGCCGCTGCTGGGAGAGCAGCAGTGGTTTCATGGGCGATGGCATGGGTCCAGAGCGTACCTTCCTCACCCAGTCTGAGGAACAGGGGCCACACTAGAGCCCTGCAGAAGGCTTGGGGGTCAGAGCAGCAAGCAGCCTGGGGAAGAACAGGAGGAAGAAGGAAGTGGGCGGAGGCCCAGCTGGCTACTCCCCCCAGCCAAGATGCTGAGCCAGAGGAGGCAGAGCTGGCACCGTGGGGGGGTGGAGAAGATGGAGCTGCTGACGCGCAGAACCGGATGCAGGTCCCAGGGCTTCACAGGCCGGACCCGCTGTGAAGAGCGAGGACGGAGATGGAAAGGGAGCAGCAGAATAGCACGGAGCAACCTCGGCTCTGTTTCCGTGGACCCAGAACATGCTGAGCTGGTGAAAGGGGTAAAGGCTGATGGTCGAGAATTCCCAGTGGGAAGATATGGGGCCGAAGGCCCTCTAGGCCCAGAAGGCATCCCCTGCCTGGAAATGACCACACTGAGAGGGGTATCATCTCCCTGCACTCCAGGCCAGAAGCCACAGAGGAATGAACACATGCCAGGTTGGAATGTCCATGCCCATTCTCTGGTCTTCCTTTCCACATCAAGATGAACCAGGCTTCCCAGAAACCTACTCACTCAGTTCTGTGTGTATGGAGATACCAGCCCAAGCCCAACCTGTCTTGGCATATATCACTCTGGGGAGAATAAAGCATTCTCTATAAACAGCCTCCCGTCCCAGGCATGATCCCTCACTTTCAAAATTTCCATAATTTTTCAGGTTGTCCTTTGAGAATAGCCATTGAACAGTATCAGGTAAAATAACTCTTCACTGGGTGAAGTGGGAGAATGGATTCTAGAAGAGTGAGTCATCTCAGTGAGCATTTTCTCTTCTCCCTTCCCAATTCCCCAAGTAATGTTTTTATCACTGATGAGATTCAGTACAGTACACTTCTGAGAGATACATTTTTGAGTTATAAAGTAATCAAAGATGAAACTAGTGACAGAAAAAAAAAAAAAAACTCTTCTAAACTAACCAGTTAAAAATACATGATTTCTCAAATTTTCTTACACTATCATGAAGATTTAAAAAAAAAAAAATCTGGGGCGCCTGGGGGGCTCAGTGGGTTAATGCCTCTGCCTTCAGCTCAGGTCATGATCTCAGGGTCCTGAGATCGAGCCCCACATCGGACTCTCTGCTCAGCAGGGAGCCTGCTTCCCTCTCTCTCTCTCTCTCTGCCTGCCTCTCTGCTTCCTTGTGATTTGTCTGTCAAATAAATAAATAAATAAAATCTTTAAAAAAAAAATCTGTAAAGGAAGTTCAGCAGTAAGTTGAAGATAATATGGGAAATTTGGATGAATCATGCAATGAGGCAGAGTGAGAAAAAAGTAAAGAGGACCGGGCAGTGGTCCCTAAGCCATGGTCCGAAGAACAGAAGGCTCTCTCTGGAGTGCCAGAATCAGGTGGATGGTGGTGCAGTCCTAATTAGAGCCTTGTGCTTGAGTGCACTCCCTGAGCCCCTATACCGAGTCATGATTGCTGGACACGAGCTGGACATGAACAGACACCCATTGTAAAATTAAAAGCATATTTGACTTAATTTGTGGAATTGATTAATGGATGAATTGATTAATGGAATTAATTGACTGATTAATTGATTAATGGAATTACAAAGAAACATGCTAAGTAGTCACTTCAGGGGTTACACAAACATTAGCAAGAGAATTAGCCAAATACTGATAAAAGACATTCCTGTGAGACCAACTGCCCCTTCAGTTCTAACCCTGAAGATTTAAACACTTAGTAATAACAAGGAAAGGACCTATATGCTTCTCAACTTGGAAAGGTAAAAGGACAAAAACTGAATTCTTTTTTTGTAGGATAGATAATTTTTTAATTTTTAATTTTTTTTAAAGATTTTATTTATTTATTTGACAGAGATCACAAGTAGGCAGAGAAGCAAGCAGAGAGAGAGGAGGAAGCAGGCTCCCTCTGAGCAGAGAGCCTGATGACAGGCTCCATTCCAGGACTCTGGGATCATGACCTGAGCCAAAGGCAGAGGCTTAACCCACTGAGCCATCCAGGTGCCCCAAGGAGTTTTTTTTTTTTGTTTGTTTGTTTGTTTGTTTTAATAGAAGAGAGAACTTTCTCCCACCAACAATAATTTAATAACATGCTCAACAGTCATGGTAACAATTTTTGTGGTAGATTCTAGCTTAATGCCTTTATCAATGCAAGAACTTTTAGTCTCTTCAAGAGTTGGTCATTTTGCCCCTACTTCCTTATCTCTATTGACAACTATCTCAAAAGGCTGCCTGTTTTATTATCGGACATTTGTTTGTTTAGAAAGTACTACTTCCAGTAAGCCAGGAAAGTGAAACTTCTAGTCACTGGGTTGGGGAATATATTTTATAACAACACAGAATTAAGTCAACTTTTTTTAATGTGACATTAATTCAAATATTTGAAGGCAGTCTCAATTTCCTTATCTCCAAGCTAAGCACCCCTGTTGCTAACTGAACCTTCCATAACCTGGTTTCTGTGCCATTCTAAAGTGTTCACAATCCTACCTCCTGTGGAGAACACACTTTTTGGACAATGTCCCTCAGTAACGCACTACCTACACTAAGAAGGATACTCTAGGTAAGACAGCAGAATCATAAAATAATGTGTTGCATGACCCTAGAAAGCATCAGAGTCTAACATGTTTAGCCTACTGATGCTAAGACTGAGGCAGCAGATACATGACTGGTTTGGGATCACAGCACTTGCTGGAGGCAGAGCCAGGAAGCCAAGATCTCAGAGCCCAGTTGCATGGCAAGGAACCTTGCATTTCCTGTGCTGCTGTTGTCTTCCAATTAAGGTAGCCCATTAAACAAACAAACAAACAAACAGCTCTCTCATTAGGAAAACTGTTTCACCATTTTATTTCACATGGAACTGACCTGGAGCCCGTGCCCCCTCCCCGCTATGAAAGGATCTAAGACTCACAGGGGTGAGTTGAGAAGAGCAGCCAAAAGCCTCCTTGAGAATCACCCCTCTGAACACACACTTAGGAGAACCAAGCACGGCTCTGTCTTCTCTGTGTTTAAGTGAGGTGCGCGCTCTCCTTCGATCACCGTTAGAGAGACTCCGTCCCTGGGAGCTCCGCCAAGACTGCCTCATGAAGTGCGGCTTTCTCGAAGCCATGTTGGTGATGCAGGCTTGAACAGGGCATCCTGTCTCAGTTCATTCATTCCGTTCCCTGGGCACTTGGTATAAGGCTCCCATTTATTTTCAGGTAGGCAGAAGCATAAATAAATGTCAGCAGGGGCCTGGTTGTTTTTTTTTTTAATGTTACATTGATCAGATTAAAATGATGATCTACAGAATCCAGACTGTTCCTTGATCCTCTCGTGCTGGATCAGCATTTTACATCTTATTTTTATGTGTTTGAGTGTATGTGTGTGTTGTTTGTCATGGCTATTAAAAATAATGAGGCACTTGATTCATCTTGCTAAGTGGTGAATTACCTCTACCGTCTTCCCATGGTCCACCTCCAGCTCTCTATTAAATTCGCCATCTCCGGCATCTTCATGTTACACAGAATGCTAAGTGTAGTTTAATAGCTGTCACTGAGAAAAATAATATTTTCAGTGGAGTCGCTGAATGGGTCAGCCCATGTATTAGCAAGTGAATTTGTTTCCATAAAATGAATATGTCAAGGCGGGGACAGTCAGGGCTTTTTTGCATAGACAAGTCCATGTTCTGGAGTAATGGTGGTAATACGTAGTCTGGCTGTACTCTTTCCTTGCCCCTGCCCCCAGCTCACAGCTTTGGATGGATTCAGTAGAATTTCTGAGGTAGCAAAATGCTGAGAATGGGGGTGATTTTTTCCTCTACTTTCACTGGAGGTGATCTGCTCCCTCTTCACCTCCTGTGAGAGTTCAGTTCCTGTAGATACCGGCACTGGCACAGGCTGACTTATGTGATGGTAGCAGAACAGGTTCACAGAGGTCTCTGCATAGTGGGCTCCTTTACCAATCTCACACTGGTATTTGATCCCAGCAGGACCCAACAAAGTCACAAACTCTGGTAGATACGTGTGTAACTAACAATATAAATTACTTACTCAGTATCTACAAAGACTATGAACTAGGCAAGCCCTTAGAGTATGCATTCCTGCATTTAATCCTAACAACCACTGATGACCTTTTCCATTGGAGGCACCTGAGCTTAGAACAGTGAAGTGACTTGCCCAAGATCATGTTGCTGGTAAGGGGTAACTGCAATTATAATTTTTAGATAACTACCAAATATTTAAAATCTAACTTGAGTTATTAAACAGTGGAGGAGGTAGACTTAAACAGGCTGGATCTTAGAAACTAATCAAATTAGTCCAGTGCAGACAACAGGATTTACACAGTCGTGTCACTATGAATAGAATGAGGGACTAGTGTGCCTTGGGTTCTAAAAAGAAACAACGGAAATCAAAACAGAGTAAAACTTGTGTTCAAAAAGCAGCACCTGTACCCTGGGGATCCTATCCATACCCTTCTTGTTAATCGCTACTGCACAACCCAGCCACAAGATCAGCCTGCTCTCCAGAGCTCCCAACCTGAATATCCATCTCCTTATAGGATCTATGCAGCCTCACATGTAACTTGATCTCAGCCTCCGAAGTCATCACTTCTTCCCTGCACAGATCTTCCTCTGACATGGGTGCTAGAACATGTTGGTGAGTGAAGCAAATGCAAAATGTTCCCTTAAAGAGCATTCTGTCTGGTGAGGTCAGTTATTTCCCTGACATGTCCTATCCTGGCTAATGGGTTCTCCATCTGCCCATTTATACAGTAGGCACCTGGGTGTCATCCCAGAGTCCTCCTTTTACCTCCCTCTACCTCTAACCCATCAATCAAGTGGGTTCAACCTCCTCACCGTCTCTCAAAACTATCCCCTCTTCTCCACTCCCAACTCTTCTGCTTTGAGATCAGCCCTTAGTATATGACATGCTGGGATCACCACTGTGTATAAAACTCAAGGTATTTGGAGTTCCCCACGTGCACCTGCTAACTCCATGTCTCCAAGTCTTTGCTCTTGCTTTCTCCTTTTCTTGAACTGTGCTTCCCCTCTAATTCACTTACCTTTTCTTAATCTGTCAAAATTCAACTCTGATATTACCTCCTGCAGGAACCACCCTTCAACCCCACATTGGGACAACCAGCCTGCTGTTTGCTCCCCCAGGTCTCCGCCTATGCTGTCTCTGGCACAGCACCTGCAGGCTTATGCTTTAATGAGCAGTTAGGAAATCAACAGTTAGGGTCCCTCTCCCCTGCTAAGGCAATTAGAGATCGGTATCATGTACCATCCTCCTTCTTGTCCTAAAAACTGAGCAGAGGCGGTTACTTGACACATAATGGCTACGCTATAATTGTTTCCTGAAATGGTTCAGCATTCAAGATGGGAAAACATGTGTAGGAGAATGGCAGCTAAACATTTCTCTGATTAGAGATACTGGTGTTTTAGTATTTCTGAGCCTTTTAAGATGCTCTTCCCTCTTTCTGGAACATTTTTCCTCCATCATTTTTTCCTTTAAAAAGTTTTAACAATCCTTCAGAATGTTACCAAAAGAACAAAAACTGAGATGTCAGTCAGACTTGGATTTAAAACCAACATTTGATGTCCATAACCGTGTGACTTGAGGAAAACTAACATCTTTGAGTCTCATTTTTCACTAAGAAAATAAGGTTTAAAACAGCAATCTTATGAAGCTGCTAATATTACTAATGACTGTGACATCTCTAGGTTGGTGAGCTGGGATGATAGTACAAGTAGCAACTGACAGGGAAAGCACTGGGGCCAGGAAAGGGTGAAGGATGAATGGAGTTAGCAAGAAATATGAGGCAGTCTGTTGGAGATGTTCCACAGGCCATGGGAAAGAGGAATCTGGAGCCAAAGGATGGGTTTAGGAATCATTGGTGAAATATGGGAATGAATGAGGTAAACGAGGGAAAATATGAAACCTGTGAAGAGATGTTCTCACATTATGTCATGATATTTTCCATTATGCCAGGTGTGATTTAATAACTAGTTGTATTTTATTAGGGAAATAGTTGACCCCACCAGACAGAATGCTACTTAAGGAAACATTTTGCATTTGCTTCATTCACCAACATGTTCTTAGCACCCCGGAGAGTAACTACATATACAAAGAGCTCAAGAAATAATTACTGAGTTGATGAATGATGGAATCTCATATAATATTCACTGACAGACTTTCTAGTCGTTTCCTTGAAATTTGGTAACCTAAGTATTAGTAACGTGAGAATACAAATTCCCAATAAAAATGTGCTGAGGTGGAGGTAAGAATACAAATCTCACAAGTGCCTACTGTGGGCCAGAGCCCGGGCCACCCACATCCATGCACGGTCTTACTCCATTCCTGTAATATGAGGTAATGAGATCATAGCTAAAAGAAATTATTTGTTCACGTTTTGCAAGTTGATATTTTTAAGTTATCACTACAGCCCATGTGGGGCTCGAACTCACAACCCTGAGATCAAGAGTTGCATGCTTTTCTGAACGAGCTTAGGCAAACCCGCCTTTGCAAAATCCATCTGCCCTATTTCTACAACATCCTTGATTCCTTGATTTCCCACTTTCCCTCAGGCTTCCATGTCCAATTTATCTACAAGTCCTGTCAGCTCTGTACACAACATTATCTGAATCGGTCTTCTCCTCCAGCTTCACTGTCACCACCTTAGTCCAAGCTGTGACCACGTCCTGACTCGGCCTTCTGAAGTAAGTCTGACTTGTCTCCATTCTCACTTCTTTTTCAATTCACATTCTACACACCAGAATTCTTTAATCCAAATGTCTTAAAATCATAAATCAGATACAATTTCTCCCTGTTAAAACTTAAACTGGCTTCCCCTTAAATCCCTATGCTGTTTATATGTCTCTACTGATCTGGTCCCTGCCTAGCTCCCTGACCACAGCTCCTTCCTCTCTACCTCTCACTCACTCACTGTGCTGCACTCACACTGGCCCCCTCTCTGTTTTCAACATACAAAACTTCTCCTGCCTTAGGCCTTTGTACTTGCTGTTGTCTCTGGTCGTCACATGTCTGGGTCCACTACACCATTCAACTTAAATGCTAATTTGCTCACAGAGGCCTTCTCTTACCATCTTACCTAACGGAGAGCAGTAACATGCTGGATTCTCTGGTATTCCTTCTTTCACAACATTCATCACTATGAAACCGTTTACTTCTTTCTCATGTATGATCTCTTTCTCCAAGTAGAAAATACCAGGGCAAGGCTCACAGGGAGAGTTTTAAATAATCTTTACTGACAAGTTATTAGAGAAAAACACAAAGGTAAAATAAGACTCTGGTTTCAGCTTCTTTTTTTCCATTCATTCATTCATTCATCTTTACTTTAAAGGATTATTATTTTACAGGGCCTTCTGAATCTCTCTTTTCTTTAGCAACCAGGAGTCAGCTAAAGTGACTCCTTGACATTTACAGATTCGATATTTATGGTTTCAGCTCTCCTTGAGAGACCCCACAAAGCCGTAACACGGCAACTTGTGGGTTTACTGAGGAATGAATTTAGTTACTTCTGTGTGGCAGATGGTAAGCAAGCTTACCTGATAGTCTTTGTTCTTCACAGTTATTCTGTGTTCTTATGACAAGGCAGTTATTTTATCTCAATTTAAAAAAACACTGAATAAAAATATCATAGTGGTATTAAAACATTTAAAAGCATTGTAGAACATATCTTTCATGAGTGTCAAGTTGTTTGTTTTTCCCCCTGAACCTATGTCTATACACATCTTTGAACAAAAGGTCTACCTGGTGAACTGTAGCAATCCCATCATTAATACCAAATGTTATGCTTCCAAAAAACGCTTCTATGAATCTATAAACATCATAAAGACTAGCCACCTAAAACTGCAGAAACCATTTTAGACATGCAAGTAGCTGAGTCATTGTGGTTTTTGGTAGAGAGAGGCTTCTATATTTAAGAAAAAAGATATCATGAAATTGGTTTTTAAAAATGTCCTGGAAACTCTGGATAAGATATGCTATAAAACTATCAACTACTTTAGGAAAGAGAAAGAAATTAACACCACAAAATAACTAAAAACACCCCTTAGACCAAGTGGGAATAGAGAGGACTAAATGAGCCCAGGGGTAAAAGGTGAAAGAGGAAATGTTCAGTTCATTATGCACATATCATGAGCCAGAGTTGTGCCTGGGGCCAGGGGAATATACAACAAGTACTTAATATGGTCCATGCTCAGTGGCATTACAGACTCGGAGCAGAAACAAGACCCATGCCTTGGACATGAGGGGATCCCCATGACTGTGCAATGATATGCCTAACAGGTACATCTGAGGACACTTTATGATGGAAATGAATGCCCCATGACGGTCTTATATCAGATACAGTGGACAATACAATGAAGACAAATCTGTAGAAAGGTGAATCGGGTAGCAGAGGGCAAGGGGGGTTAAGAGAAGAAGACACTGAAGGTAGACAAGTCATAAAGCGCTTGCAGTGAGCCAAATGTGAGAAGAGGAAAGCCTGGACCGGTGTGGTTGCCATGGACACAGAGCAATGCTTAAATCTGAGAAGCATCAGAAAGGAAAAATAGCTCTTCATTATATTCGTGTAACTTTCCAAGTACATGTGGCTTATTATGTCTTCTTTTATATAACTCATTGATATAAGATTGCCAGAGAGAATATTCTTTACCAAATCAGGGACGGGTGCACCGCAGAGGAAGTGAAATACCTCCTGACATATGAATTCTTCCTTCAAGTCGCTGATTTTGAGGCACTAAATTTGGCTAAAAGATCAATTGGTTTGGTCACTTTCCCTGAGAGTCTAATTATTAATGGAGTTCAAACCCTAATGCTTTAGGCGGAACAAGAGGAAGCTGATCTGAGAGCATTTCCTCACTTGTCTAGGGACACACCAGTTATCACTAAGTGAGCAGCAAGACTGTGTGAGGCCAACTGTTGAAGGTCTAATAAGCTGCCCTCCCTCCAAAAAACATTTTATATGCAGCTCCTTTCCTTAAAATTAAAGCGAGGACAGGACTGGAAAGTGGTGAAGAGGACAAGAAAGAGACAGAGAGGAGAGCATAGCAACGAGAATAGCAATGACTTCGCATTTATCATCGAACACATCTCATCGTTCCCATGTCTCCCTGACGGCACCTGGGAAACGTTGCTCGGTGTCCCCTGTCCCCTGTCCCCTACCCCTTCCATCCCCGCTGTCACAGCCTTGGTTCAAAGTGCCTCCATGAGGGATGCCTGGGTGGCTCAGTGGGTTAAGCCGCTGCCTTCGGCTCAGGTCATGATCCCAGGATCCTGGGATCGAGTCCTGCATGGGGCTCCTTGCTCAGCAGGGAGCCTGCCTCTCTCCCTGCCTCTGCCTGCCTCTCTGACTGCCTCTCTGCCTGCTTGCGTGCTTTCTCTCTCTCTCTTTCTGACAAATAAATAAATAAAATCTTAAAAAAAAAAAAGGGGCCTCCATGATTTCTCCCCTGGACTATCCTAATAGTTCACTACTCTTCATATTTAATACCAGTGCCTCCACATTTCCCTTTATTTCTCACTGTCTTCAAAATTTTCTTCCTAAAACACCACATCTAATTACGTGACTATTTGAAAGTAGCCTCTGGCCCACAGGTTCAAAGGTTAGCACACAGCTCTAACTATAAGCCACTGTTCCGACAATCTAGACCTCTCCTGCCTTTCCAATTACATCCGTCACCTTGACACCTTAAGCCCAAGGTTCTCATGAAGCTTCTTCCCCAACATGCTGTATTTTATGATATTTCTGGTGCTCACATATGCCGTTCTCATTGCCCGAAATATCATTCCTTGTCTTCTCTTGTCATCTTTTTAAGTTTTATTTATTTAAGTAATCTCTACACCCAATGTGGAGCTTGAACTCACGACCCCAGGATCAAAAGTCAGATGCTCTTCCAATTGAGCCAGCCAGGTGCCCCTCCTTGCTACTTAAGACTCAACTGTCACTTTCTCTTTCAAGTCATCCCTATCATTACCTCCTTCCTCTGCCTTTGTCTCCCGTCCTGTCTCTTCATGACCACACAGTAACAATCACTCTGTGGCAATCATTGTATATCTATCTATCTTCCATACTTATCTGTGAAGCCCTTGACTTGACTACAATGTATTCATCTTGGCAAGTCCACTACCCAACAGCTCCTGGTCACTGTGGACACAGATTATTAAAATAAATATTGAATAAATCAATGAATAACAGATGCTCAAATGAAGAAGTGAGTTATAAACAGAATTAAAATGGGAACTTAATTTTTAAAAGACATGTGTTTCAGTAGAGGATGGTAAGTGTCTATTTTATTTAATGTCTAAATTAGTAAGAAGAAAGGTCAAGATGAAAGCAAGTGCCATATTTATGGATTTCTAAGAGAAAAGAGGGAAAATGCTACCATACAGTAAAACAGTATAAAAGCCATAAGAAAATAAGTAAAACTAAAATTATTCAGCAATATGCTATCATTTGTTCTACTTCGGAAGTAAACAGATGTGATGTGAGGAGTGTGGGGGCTCTCATCATGAGACAGGCTAGGTCTCTGGAGGTGCATCAGTGGACAAAAGAACACTTTGCAGGATGGACACAAATGCAAGTCCAGAAGTCATTGGTTTAGTTTGGACATTAGTGTGTGAAATATATGGGGGAGGGGAGTGTTAAATTAAAAAAATGTTTTCCATTTCACACGGAAACAAGGTATATGTGTGGAAGGAAGCAGTAACTTATTTGGCTGTAACTAATCAGTGCTGCAAAATCCAATCACTACAGTTCTCAAACAAAGGTATCTTAAGATTTTGTTTATTTGACAGATAGACACAGCAAGAGAGGGAGTACAAGCAGGGGGAGTGAGCGAGGGAGAAACAGGCCTGACAGGGAGCCCAATGCTGGCTCCATCCCAGGACCCTAGGATCATGTCCTGAGCTGAAGGCAGGCACCCAACAACTGAGCCACCCAGACGCCCCTCAAACAAAGGTTTCTAAACAATACTATCATGCACCCAAACTCATATTAACATAAAATACACCTTTAAGAAAACATCTGATCGGCAAGTTTATTTGCCCAAGAGGGCAGACACTCAGAATTTACTAATAACAGGATTGAAAGCACACTCAAGAAAATGACATGGAAATCACTTGTGGCAGATGGAAGACACTTCCATATGTCCCCCTATAAGCTGTTACTTTTTTTTTTTTTAACATTTTATTTATTTATTTGACAGACAGAGATCACAAATAGGTAGAGAGGCAGGCAGAGAGAGAGAGGAGGAAGCAGGCTCCCCATTGAGCAGAGAGCCCGATGCAGGGCTCGATCCCAGGACCCTGGGATCACCACCCAAGCTGAAGGCAGAGGTTGTAACCCACTGAGCCACCCAGGTGCCCCAAGCCATTACATTTAGATATGAGAAAATTTGCAAGTAAATGGGTAAGATGTCTGAAATGAAATTAGCCAGGCTAGACAAATTAACTGAAGAATTTCGTTCCAATGTCCATTTGTTTTACATTTACATATGGTTTTTCCTTCTTTCTTTCCTATAAATGAAAGCAGAGAAATCTAGTCAACCTTCAAGAACTAAAAGTCTAATACTTATGAAATACATAAGTATTTCACTGTATGCAAGGCAATGGGGCCTGAGAACAGGTGTTGCCACTATGAAGCTTACGGTCTGCATGTGATAGTGGAGAAGTAGTGTGGTCTGTACGGTCAGCACTTGAATAAACATGCTCAAAACTCCTGCTCCTGCGGGACCCGAACGGGCATGTGCTTAAAAGAGGCATGACTCCTATAGCTCATTAAATACCCATGTCAGTTTTGTTGTCTTTGCTCTGAAATGCGAGCACATTAGTTTCCAATAGGAATGTACCAAATACAACTGTGCTCAGCAGGAATTCCTTTGATTTCTTCTATTTACTAAAATTGCCTAAACCTAGGATAAAACACCAAGTCATGATAACTACAATTTATATGTATATATATTTATATTTTCATTTATATGTATATTTACTGAAATGGCTTATTTTTTAAAAGTGGTAGCTGAGTGGAAAACTAACAATCTGAAAGATATTCTGCTCTGTTTTAAAATCACCTGGTAACAATATATTTTGAAATACTGCAATATATTCTATACAAAAAGGAAAGAGGAGGAGGAGGAGAAGAAAAACTTTCCAAGAACTTATTTAAATATCACAGGGGCACCTGGGTGGCTCAGTGTATTAAGCCTTTGCCTTCGGCTCAGGTCATGATCTCAAGGTCCTGGGATGGGAGCCTGCTTCCTCCTCTCTCTCTCTCTGCCTGCCTCTCTGCTACCTGTGATCTCTCTCTTGGTCAAATAAATAAATAAAATCTTTAAAAATAAATAAATAAGTAGATAGATAAATAAATAAATATCCCCATGAATGAAATAGGTCCTATTTGAAATAAACCACCTCCCATTATTTTATAATTAAGGAGGAGGCATTTATAATTTAATAATTAAGAAAAGATTAAAAAAAATAGACTGACTGGTGGCTTCCTTTCCAAGGCTGGTCATTTAAAATGGAGCTGGTCCAACCACCCCTAGCTGTCCCCTCCCCGCTTCCGTCTCCAGGCTGCCCTTCCACTCATTTTCATTTGCTCCTCTGACAGTTCTGTCCATTCTTGGCTTGGTACTCAGGTTCTCACAACTCATCCCAGGCCAGCCTTACGTGAGGCTCATGCCCGTCTTGGAGACCTCCTCCAGTCCATCTGCTCAAGTCTCAACCTTTAGAGTGTATGACCACCTCGTGTAGATGATGATCCACCACCAGTCCCACGTGGGCATCCGCCTCTCCCACTGCCTGCAGCAGGGAGGGATCTCAGACTGGTGATGTCAAAAAAGGAAAAGAGATCTGAGCTAAGGTACATATAATAAATTGATGAAGACAGCTCAAGAGAAAGGATAATAGAGTAAAAGTAGTCAAGTCTATAATTATTTAAATAAAAGAGAAAAAACAACAAAGATGCAAAGATGTTCACTCACTTCTCCATTCACCAACAGAGAATGGGGGCACTAATTTCAGACTGAGGTTTAGCTGATTTGCGTGTGTACTGTAATTGTATTTAAGTATCTCATGTATCAGGAAGAAACGTTAACAAATTTAAGGACTTCGCTGAAGTCATTCTGTGAAGAACTGACTCAAGAAGAGCTAGCAGTGTGTTTAGACTCCTTACCTGGCATTCCCTCACACCCCACTCCAATATACTATACCCCGCAAAAGTCTAATCTCTCCTAGGATGCAAAGTGCCACCATGCAGAGTTCTAAGCTGACCCAGTAAAAACTGAATTAGTTTCAAAGAGCTTCCCTTAAATTCTTGAAATGGCATTTAAGTAAAAGAAAGCACTTTAACATGGAAGCTATAATGTAACAGTATTTTCTGAGAGTTCTCTCTATTTAGGACTGTAAAACAGGAAGGTAAGTGATGACCAGAGATGAGATGTGAGCTGGATTTGAAAAAAATACGTAGTTTTAGAGAGACAGGAAGGCTGTTCACAGACAGAAAGCAGAGAAGCCCCAGGTGCGCCGGGCTAACCTTGAATTCACTTCCAGTTTAGCTGGAGTAGAGATAACGTGATGAAGTTAGAGCCATCCATGTGAGTACAGTATGGACAGTTTTCAGGAAGAGACTAGGGAATTTGAACTCCATTCCCGTTTTTAGGAGTTAGTCAAGTTCTATTACATGTAAGAGAAAAGGGATGGAACAGTGTCTGAAGCTGTACTTAACATCAATAATTTTGAGAGAAATTTCTTTCTGTGCATGAATATTTAAATTGAAAAAATAGTAAATGTGGGACATGGGACTTTTGTATTCAGAAGAAAGGAGGTGTTTGTTTGTTTTTTTTTTAAAGATTTATTTATTTATTTATTTGAGAGAGAGACAGTGAGAAAGAACATGAGCAAGGAGGTGGTCAGAGAGAGCAGCAGACTCCCCATGGAGTTGGGAGCCCGATGCGGGACTCGATCCCAGGACTCCGGGATCATGAGCTGAGCTGAAGGCAGTCGTCCAACCAACTGAGCCACCCAGGCATCCCAGAAAGGAGGTTTTGGCATACATAATTCATGTGAAAAGATCTGAATTTACTGTATAATAATTAACGAATTTAAAGAAGCAAGGATTGGTGTGGTTTCTTTCTCTCCACTATAAAATATGAAAACAAAGCACAGTTCATTAGGGAAAAATAAAAACTACTTCAAACTATTGCTTTAAATGAAGTGCAGTCTACTTAAACACAACAACTAGAAAAAGGATGAGGTTAATCCTCCGGCCTTTTGCGACTCTGTGCATCAATCCTGGAATTAGGGACGCTTGCTGAACATGCAGAAATGCACTTGCCACTCTGGCAGATAAAAAGAAAGCTTCAGACGGCCTTTAAGAAATCACCTAATGGGAGAATGCAGAACATCTCTATCTAGATAAAGGAAACACAGCATGTGAGTGACAAAGTGAATGATGCATTTTGTAACTGCAGCAGAGGTCCATCTCGGGCAGAAGGCTCAGGAACCATCCTTTAATAGAGAGAGTTTGAGCCAGAACAGAGGGGCTAGGAAGACTGTATAAACGAAGAAAAGGAGGCATGATATATAAAATTAAGATGCTTTCAGCATACAGGGCTAGGCTTTAGCTCAAAGACATTGATGGGAGAATGAAGAAACAGAGATACTGTAATCATCAAGAACATGAGGTAGAGATATGTGGATCCCCGTCTCTGTAAGTGACACTCGCATAAAGCTGTGCATAGGTAAGCGGCCTTATCCACGTAGCAATAATGACACTAAGAGGGAAACATCAAAGGCCACTGAAGATTTTATAGCAGTGGCTGAAAAATACAATTGGAACTTGAGCTAGGACAAAATTTAGGAATTATTTTCTTTGGAAAATGAATGTCCACAATGCAAAAATGCAGAAGGCCCAAAGACTTATCTACAGCTAAAATCTGAGGAGGAAGAGGAACCCTCCAAAGGGATGGGTAGAGAAGCAAGGGACCTCAAGAGTCCGTAACTGTGGAAGAACAGAATGGTACCATATCGCAGAATACTTTCCCCCCCGATCAGTCTAACTACAGAATTATGATGAGGTAGGAAGTAAATTGTGAAAACATCAGTTCTTATATCAATCTTATGCTGTTCTTCTCTGTAGCTTCTGTGTCTGAAAATAGAAGACATACCACTTTGTCCAAATGTTGGAATGTAGTACCCATGTGACCATGCTTCAATTTCCTCTAGTTGATAAAAATCTCGAGTTGCAAAATAAAATGTAAACTGTGAAAAAGAGCACTCTTTAACAGATAAAGTGCCAATCAGATGATGTCCTTCTTCAGTGAGCTTTGGCAGTTTGTGGTTTTCCAGAGCTTTGTCCCTTTCATCTAAGTTGTCAAACTGATTGCCATAAAGGTGTTCAGAATCTTCTTCTATTATCCTTGCAGTGTTTGTGTCTTCTCTTTTGCCTTTCTGGTCAGTCTGCTTAGAAGTCTTATTAGGTACATAAGTGTTAATCATCTTGAAGTGTTTTTCATTTGTTTGATCTACTCTTTCTCCTCTTTCCCTTTTTTCTGCTTCTTTCAGGTTGAATACTTTTTACGGTTCTATTTTATTTCCTTTGTTGGCTTATTAGCTGTATCCCTGTTTTGCGATTTTAGCAGTTGCATTAGTATTGCTTTAACTTATCACAGTCCACCTTCAAATGGGATTACACCCTTCACATTTGGTTTAAGTGCTGTCCAATGGTATAATACCATTGCTTCTCTCCTGGCTTCCATTTCATTATTGTCACACATTTCTATTTTATGTATGTTATACACTCCATAACACACTGTCATTACTTTTGTTTAAACCAAGAGTTATATTTTAGAAAAATTTAAACAACAAGAAAAAAGTCTTATTCATTTACCCATAAAGTTACCATTTGCTGTGTTCTATATTCCTCTGGGTGGAACAGATTCCTGTTTCTTTCAAGGATCATTTTCCTTCCACCAGAAGCTTTCCTTTAACATTTTTAGTAATTCATATCTGCTAGTGATAAATTCTTTCCGGTTCCATCTGTCTGTAAGTATTTTTTAAAAATATTTTATTTATTTATTTGACAGAGAGAGAGAGAGAGAGAGAGAGAGAGGCAGGCAGAGGGAGAAGCAGGCTCTCCACAAAGCAAGGAGCCCTATGCATGACTCAATTCCAGGACCCTGGGATCATGACCTGAACCAAAGGCTGTCTTAACCATCCGAACAAGACCAACTGAGCCACCCAGATGCCTTGTCTGTAAGTATTTTGCCTTATTTTTGTAAAGAAGTTTTTGTAATTATTTTTCCTGCTGTTCTACTATCTTATTGCTTCCATTGTTTTTAAGGAGAAATCTATACTACTTTGTCCTGCTACAGATATTGTGTCTTTTTTTTTTTTTATTTGACTGCTTTTAAGATTTTCTTTTTATCACTGGTTTGAACAGTTTGATGATAACATGCCTGGGCATAGTTTTCTTCATATGTCTTTGCTTGGAATTCACTGAATTTCTGGGACCTGTGGGCTTACAGTTCTCATCAAATTTGGGAAAACATCAGCTATTATTTCTTCAAATGTTTTTTCTGATTTTCCACTTGCCTCTTCTTCAAAGACCCCAATTACATATGCAGGAGGCCTTCTAAAATATTATAAAACTTGTTCCTCCTTTCTTTTTTAAAATTCTTTTTTCCTTTTCCATTTAATCTTGAATAGTTTCAACTGCTGCATCTGCAAGTTCATTAATCTTTCCTTCTGTGATGTCTCCTCTGACATTAATCCCATTTAATATATTTCATTTTTTAGATCAACTGTATTTCTTTTCTTATTTTCATCATGATAAGCATAGTATTTAGTCTCCATCCCTTATATCATTTTACACCCCCCCCTCACCTCTCCTCTGGTAACCATCAGGTTGTTCTCTATAGTTAAAGAGTCTGTATCTTGACTCATCTCTCTATCTTTTTCTTTCTCTTTTTCTTCTCCCTTGCTCCCTTGTTTTGTTTCTTAACTTACACATATGACAGAAATCACATGGTATTTGTCTTTCTGAGTGACTCATTTCACTTAGTGTTTGTACTCTCTATCCATGTTGTTGCAAATGGCAAGATTTCATTCTTTTTTATGGCTAAATAGTATTCGTGTGTGTGTGTGTGTGTGTGTGTGTGTGTGTCTGTCTGTCTGTCTGTCTTCTTTATCCATTCATCAGTTGATGGACACTTGGCTTGCTTCCCTATCTTGGCTATTAGAAGTAATGCTGTAATAAATGTAGAGGTGCATGTATCCTATGAATTAGTGTTCCTGTAATCTTTGGATAAATACCCAGTAGTGTGATTACTGGGTCACAGGGTAGTTGTATTTTCAACTTTTTGAGGAAACTCCATACTGTTTTCCACAGTGGCTGAACTCCCACCCACAGTGCAAGAGAATTTTTCTCCACATCCTTGCTGACACTTGTATTTTGTTTTTTGATTTTAGCCATATTGATAGGTGTAAGGTGATATCTCATTATAGTTTTGACTTGTATTTCTCTGATGATAATTGATCATGAGGATCTTCTCATACATCTATTGGCCATCTGTATGTATTTTCAAGATTTTATTTATTTATGTGACAGAGAAAGAGAGAAAGTATAAGTAGCGGGAGTGGGGGTGCGGAGGGAGAAGCAAGCTCCTCACCGAGCAGGGATCCTGATGTGGGATTTGATCCCAGCACTCTGGGATCATGACCTGAGCCAGAGGCAGATGCTTCATGACTAAGCCACCCAAACACCCCCCCCCCCGAATGCTTTTTAGTTTTGTTTATTATTTCCTTTGCTGTGCAGAAACTTTTTATTTTGATGTAGTCCCAATGGTTTAGAGTTCAAAAAAAATTTTTTTTTGAAGATCCTATTTATTTATTTGGGGGAGAGAATGAGAGACAGCATGAGCAGAGAGAGGGACAGATGGAGAGAGAGAAGCAGAATTCCTGCTGAGCAGAGTGCTGGACGTAGGGCTTGAACCCAAGACCCTGAGATCATGACCTGAGCCAAAGGCAGATGCTTAACTAACTGAGTCACCCTGGTGTTTCCCCAATAGTTTAGTTTTGCTTTTATTTCCCTTGCCTCAGGAAACATTATCTAGAAAAATGTTGCTACAGCCAATGTCAGAGAGATTATTTCTGTGTTCTCTTTGAGGATTTTTGTGGTTTCAGGTCTTACATTAAGGTCTTTAATCCATTTTATTTTTGTGTATGGTGGAAGAAAGTGGCCCAATTTCATTCTTTTGCATGTAGCTGTCCAGTTTTCTCAACACCATCTGTTAAAAGAGATATTCTTTTTTCCATTGGATATTCTTTCCTACTTTGTCAAAGATTAATTCACCCTTTAATTGTGGGCTTTTTTGGGGGGGGTTATATTCTGTTCCATTGATCTGTGTCTATTTTTGTTCCAATACCATCCTATTTTAATTACCACTGTTTTGTAACATAACTTGAAATCTGGAATTATGATACCTCCAGTTTTGGATTTCTTTTTCAAGATTACTTTGTCTATTTGAGATCTTTTGTGGTTCTATATAAATTTTTGCATTGTTTGTTCTAGTTCTGTGAAAAACACTATTGGCATTTTGATAGGGATTAAATTAAATCTATAGATTGCTTTTGGTAATATAGACATTTTAATAATATTTGTTCTTCCAACCCATAAGCATGGAATGTCTTTCCATTTCTTTGTGTCTTTTTGAATTTCTTTCAATGGTGTTTTCTAATTTTCAGAGTCAAGTCTTTCACCTCTTAGGTTATGTTTATTACTAGATATTTTACTGTTTTTGGTGTCATTGTAAATGGGATTATTTCTTTACTTTCACTTCCTGCTACTTCATTATTAGTGCTTAAGAATGTGACAGATTTCTATACATTGATTTTTGTTCTGTGACTTTACTGTATTCACTTCTCAGTTCTAGTAGGGGTTTTTTTTTTTTTTTTTTTGGTGGAGTCTAATTTAGAGTTTTCTATAAAGAGTGTCATGTCATCTGCAAACAATGAGAGTTTTACTTCTTCCTTACCAATGTGGATGTTTTTTATTTCTTTATGATATCTAATTGCTGTAATGAGGACTCCAGTACCATGTTGATAAAAGTGGTAAGAGTGGACATCCTTGTCTTGTTCCTGACCTTAGGAGAAAAGCTTTCAGTTTCATGAATGAATATGATGTTGGCTGTGGGTTTTACACACAAGGCCTTCATTATGTTATGTTCCCTACTTTGCATAGGATTTTTATCATGAAGAGATGTTGTACTTTGTCAAATACTTTTTACACATGTGTTGAAATAATCATATGGTCTGTATCCTTTCTCTTACTGATGTGACATATCATGTTGATTCTTGTGTGAATATGAACCACCCTTGCGTCCCAGGAATAAATCCCACTTGGTCATGGTGTATGTTTTTTTCCAATGTATTGCTAGATTGGGTTTGCTAATATTTTTGCACCTATATTCATAACAGATACTGGCCTGTAGTTCTCTTTTTGTGTGGTGTTCTTTTTTAAAGTTTAATTTTTAGTAATCTCCATACCCAACAAGGAGGATAAACTCAAGACCCTGAGATCAAGAGTCACATGTTCTTCTGACTGAACTACTGTGGTGTCTTTATCTGGTTTTGTTATTAGTGTGATACTGGCCTCACAGAATGAATTTGGGAGTTTTCCTTCCTCCTGTATTTTTTGGAATCATTTAAGAAGAATAGGTATTAACTCTTTCAATGTTTGGTAGAATTCATCTATGAAGCCATCTGGCTCTGGACTTTTGTTTTTTGGAAGTTTTTTCATTACTGTTTCAATCTCATTGCTGGTGACTGGTCTGTTCAACTTTTCTTTCTTCCTGCTCTAGTTTTGGTGGGTTATATGTTTCTTGGAATTGTTCCATTTCTTCTAAGTTGTCCACTTGTTGGCACATAGGGTTTCATAGTATTCTGTTGCGATCGTTTGTATTTCTGTGGTGTTGGTTGTTATTTCTCTTCTTTCATTAGTAATTGTGTTTATTTGTGTCCTCTTTTTTTTCTTTTTCTTTTTTTTGATGAGTCTGGCCAGTGTTGTATCAATGTTGTTGGTCTTTTCAAAGAACTAGCTCCTGGTCTTATTGATCTGTTCTACTATTTTTAGTTTCCATATAAATTATTTCTGCTTTAATCTGTACTGTGTCCTTCCTCTTGCTGGGCTCAGGTTTTATTTGTTCTTCTTCTTTTTTTTTTTTTCTTAAGATTTTATTTATTTTGAGGGGCACCTGAGTGGCTCAGTGAGTTAAAGCCTCTGCCTTCAGCTCAGGTCATGATCCCAGGGTCCTGAAATCAAGCCCCACATCAGGCTCTCTGCTCAGTGGGGAGCCCGCTTCCTCCTCTCTCTCTCTCTCTCTCTGCCTGCCTCTCTGCCTACTTGTGATCTCTGTCTGTCAAATAAATAAATAATCTTGAAAACAAAAAGATTTTATTTATTTTGATAGAGAAAGAGAGGGAAAGAGAGACAGTGCACACACAGAGGGAGAGAGAGAAAGAGAATCTCAAGCACATTTCACGCTGAGGAGCCCCATGCAGGGCTTGATCTTACAACCCTGAGATTACGACCTGAGCCAAAATCAAGAGCTGGATACTTAACTGACTTAACTAACTCTCTCAGCCAGAGCCCCTATTTGATCTTCTTTTTCTAGCTTGTTTAGGTATAAGGTTAGGCTGGTTATTTGAGATTTTTTCTTGCTTCTTCAGTTAGTCCTGTATTGCTATAAACTTCCCTTTTGGAATTGTTTTTGCTGCATCCCAAAGGTTTTAGACCATAGTGATTTCATTTTCATTTGTTTTGTGTACTTTTTGATTTATTCGTTGATTTCTTGGTGGACCCATTCATTCTTTAGTAGCATGTTATTTAACCTCCATGTATTTGTGCTCTCTCCAGATTTTTTCTTGTGATTGATTCCTAGCGTCATAGCATTGTGGTCAGAGAAGATGCGTGATAAGACTTCCATTTTTTGGAATTTGTTAGGGCTTGTTCTGTGGCCGAACACACAATTTCTTTGGAGAATGATCCATGTGAACTTGAAAAGAATGTGTATTCCACTCTTTTAGGATGGAAGGTTCTGAGTATGTCTGTTAAATCCGTTGGTCCATTGTATCACACAAAGCCACTGTTTCCTTGTTGATTTTCTCTGCGAATAATCGGTCTATTCGTAAGTGAGGTATTAAAGTGCTCTACTATTATTGTATTACTCTTGATCATTTATTTTTGTTATTACTTGTTTTCTGTATTTGGGTGCTCCCATTTTGGGTGCATAAATATTTACAGTTTTCTATCTTCTTACTGGATTGACACCCATATTATAATACAGTGTCCTCCTTGTCTCTTCTTATAGTCTTTGTTTTAAAATCTAGTTTGTCAGCTTTCTTTTGATACCCATATGCATGACAAATGCCTCTCTATCCCCTCATCTTTAATCTGCAGGTATCTTTTGGTCTAAAATTAGTCTCTTGTAGGCAGCATACAGATGGGTCTAATTTTTTTATTCACTCGGTCACCTTATGTCTTTTGATTGGAACATTCAGTCCATTTACATTCAAAGTAATTACTGATAGAGATGCATTTATTACATTTTGTTACTTGCTTTTTAGGGCAACAGATTTTCTCTCTCTTCTCTTGCTCTCTTTCATGGCTTGTTGGCTTTTTTTTTTTTTTAAAGATTTTATTTATTTATTTGACAGAGAGAGATCACAGTAGGCAGAGAGGCAGGCAGAGAGAGAGGAAGGGAAGCAGGCCCCCCGCTGAGCAGAGAGCCCAATGCGGGACTCGATCCCAGGACCCTGAGATCATGACCTGAGCCAAAGGCAGCGGCTTAACCCACTGAGCCACCCAGGCGCCCTGCTTGTTGGCTTTTTTAAGTGATAAGCTTGGATTCCTTTCTCTTTATTCTTTGCATATCTGTTACTGGTTTTTGATTTGCAGTTACCATTAGGTTTGTAAATTATATCTGAATACAGCAGTCTATATTAAATTGATGGTTGCTTAAGTTTGAACCCATTTTTTACTCTTCTTCTCCCTGTATTTTAGGTATATGGTGTCGTATTTTATATCCTTTTATTTTGTGAATCCCTTGGCTGAATTTTTACAGAAATAATAATTTTTACTGCTTTTATGTTTTTTACTTTTCATATTTTCACATATGTTCTTTCCTTTCTACTCAAAGGGTCTCCTTTAATATTTCTTGTAGGGCTGGTTTAGCAGTCATGAACTTCTTGAGTTTTGTTTGGGAAACTCTTTCTCTCTATATTCTAAATGATCTTGCTGGATAGAGTACTCTTGGATACAGATTCTTCCCATTCAGTGCTTTGAACATATCATGCCACTCCTTCTGGCCTGCAAAGTTTCTGCTGAAAATCAGCTGATAGTCATTTAGGGTTTTCCTTGTATGTAACTGTCTTCTTTCCTCCTGCTGCCTTAAAATTTTTTTTGCCACTAATTTTTGCCATTTTTAATGATTAGGTATGAATTGAATTTTGGGTTGAATTTTGGGGGGAATCTCTGTGCCTCCTGGATCTGAATATCTGTTTGCTTCCCCAGATTAGAGAGGTTTTCAGCTATTATTTCCTCAAATTTTAAGTTTCTGTCCTCTTTTCTCTCTCTCCTTCTTCTGGGATTCCTATAATTCCAGTGTGACTATACTTGATGGAGTCACTGATTTCTATGAGACTATTCTCAATTTAATTTTCTTCTCTTTACTGTGCTCAGGTTGGTTACTTTCCTCTACGTAGTCTTCCAGGTCATTAATTTGTCCCCTTGCTCCATCTCACTTGCTATCTATTTCATCAAGTGTGTTTTTAGTTTCATTTATTGTGTTCTTGATCTCTGACTGGTTCTTTTTTATCTGTGTGCTAATAAGGGTTTCACTGATGTCTTCTACTGTTTTCTCAGGTCCAGTGAGTATATTGTGATCATTACTTTATTTATTTATTTTTATTTTTTAGTAATCTCTATACCCCATGTGGGGCTCAAACTCAATACCCCAAGATCAAGAGTCACATGGTTTTCTGACTGAGCCCACCAAGTACTCCTAGGATAGTTACTTTCAATTTTTTATCAGACATATTACTTATATCCTTTTTGCCTATGTTTCCTGCTGGGGTTTGGTCCTGTTTTGTTTTGTTTTGTTTTGTTTTTTTCATTTGGAATATATTTCTCTGTCTCCCCGTAAGTATCTGTGTCTGTTTCTGTGTGTTAGGAAAGTCAGCTACTTCTCTTGCTCTTAATGACAACAGGCTTATGAATAAGAGGTCCTGTAGTGCCCTGCAGTGTAATGTCTCTTGTTCCCCAGGACCTGGCTCCTCAGGGAGTGTCTCCTATGTCTGTTGCATGTGCTCTGCTGTTGAGTCTTGGCCTCTTTTTCTTTCAGTCCATTTGTCTGCAGAGGTTCTCTTTGCCTATTATGGGCAATATTTTCTCCCCAGTAGGGGTGGGGATACATTTTAACAAGGTATAAGGTGGTTTGCTTGTAAAATGAGACCTAAGTCTTTCCACAGCTGGAACTGAGGTCCTGCAAAATGCACAGGTCAGGAGATATGGTATTGGCAGGATTTGTGCCGGTCTGTTGGTGGGGGTCTGTATACCAGAAGCAGCATAACTTGGATGGGCAGATTGCTGAAGTGTGATGGGCCATAGGGTGGGGGTGGGGGTGTATCCGGGTGTGGGGCTTGGTGCAACAAGTTCGGTAACAAGTGCTACTGGTTCCAGCAGGCAGCCATTGTTTACGCTGAGGGGCATAAAAAAGAAATGATGCCTGTCAACTCCCTTGTTCCTATGGGGGGGTCTCCCCATGACCCCTGTCTCTTCAGGCCATGCTCTGAGATGAGAAAATCACTCTCCCTCCTCTATGTTCCTCATGTTTTTTAAACTGCTGGTGCTATGCTCTGTCTGCATTGACTGTTGTTTTGCTGTTTTTTAAAGGGCAGAAGCTTCCTTCCTGATGCCCTTAGGGCTCTCCCAGACAGAACTGAGACTGCTGGTTTTTAAAATTCCAGTCTTTAAGTTTCATTGGTTTTAAGAACTCATGAAATTCGGCCCCTCTTGCTTTCAAAGACAAATGTTATGGGGATTCATCCTCCTTATTCATGGGATCCCTGTTGTGAAATTTCGGGTTTTTTGCACCACCAGCTCCCTCCATACCATGAACGGCCACAGTTCGTTTTTGCGCCCAAACTCTATCTTCGCCCTTCCTACTTTCTTTGATATGGCCTATTCACCACCTTTAGTTGTGAATTTGTTCTGCCAGTCTTTGGGTCATCTTCCACGTTATTAATGCTGATGTGAGTGTTATCTAGTCGTATCTGTAGAACAAGGCAAGCTTAGGGTCCTCTTATTCTGCTATCTTCCAAGCCAACATCCCCATTTAATGTATTTCTTAGTTCTATCAAACACTGTAATTTTATCTCTTAAACTTCAGTTTGGGTCTTTTTTATATCTTCTATATCTTAACTTCTGAACATATGGAATAAAGTTATAATTACTATATTAATGTCATTGCTAATTATACCATCTGAAACTGTTTTGATTGGTTGGTTTTCCTCTTCAGTACAGATCAAAATCTGCTTTGACCACATAGATGAAAATGATTCCAAGAGATTATAAGGCAATGTTTCACAACCAGATATGATATTGCCTCCCAGGGGACATCTGGTAATGTCTGGAGACATTTTTGTTTGTCCTAACTAGTGAAGCATCTTTGGTATCTAGCAAGTAGAGGTCAGAAATACTGCTAAACATCCTATACTGCCCATGGTAGCCATCTGCAACAAACAATTAGCTGGCCCCAATATGTCAACAGTACTGAATCTGAGGGGCACCAGGTGGCTCACTCGGTTGAGCGTCTGCCTTTGGCTTGCGTCATGGTCCCAGGGTCCTGGGATTGAGACCCACATTGTGTTCCTGCTTTGCAGGGAGTCTGCTTGTTGCTCTGCCCCTCCTCACTGCCCCCACTTTTCTCGTTCTTTTTCTCAAATAAATACAATCTTTTTTTTTTTTTTTTTAATAGTACTGAGTTTGAGAAACCTTGCTGTAGAACAACAGAATAAAGAGAACTTGGGTTCCTGGATGATCTCATGGTGCTGAGCTGCAGATGGACCTGGTCCACAGGCCTATCTTCACAGACTGTCACATAAAAAAGAAAACAGAACCACTTTCTTATTTAAGGCACTATAAAGATATAAACATGGTATGGTATGTATATGGTACAATTGGTATGGCAGTTTAGCCTATACTCTAATATGGAAATTGGTACCCAGAAGTAAGGTGTTAGCAAAATTAAAACTTAAAATGAGTTCCTTGGCTTCATGGTCGAGTGAAAGATATGGCAAGAAAACAGATATTGCAGAATGGAAAACTGGTAAACATTTTTTATGTAAATGGTAATGGTAAAACTATAAAAACTAAAAGGTAGACTGTGTCAGTCTATGATACCTGTCACTCTAGAGAAAGTGGCTGTTAAGTGGTCTATAGCTTAAATTGACCAAATACCTTGATTTGAGGCCTCAAGGCCAGAAAATCTAAACTGGCCCCCAAATGGAAGGATAAATAAGCTCTTTATTTTTTCATAAGCATCTCTCGTTAAGACTTCCCAGCCAAAATATAGATCCAGCCAAGAGTCAAAGACCAAATTAAGGGTGTTGCCTTGTGGTTTTAGCTGGTCTCAGGGTAACCTCTACTAAAATGGAGGAAAAGGAGCATGGGCCACAAAATCAAACAGACAAATACAACAAGAAGACTTAAGAACTATGTAAAAAAAAATCTTTGGATCTGCTTATTTACAACAAGCTAACTAGAAGCAAAAAAACCAAAAGCCACAAAACTATTAATTAGTTAATTAATTCCCTAAAGAGAGCAAAAGTCTGGCTTAAAAAAAAGCCTATATTTACTGTATGGTGACTAACATAATAAAATAAAATAAAATTAAATTAAATTTTTTTAAAATTTAAAAGGCTTCCAAATCTCCACAAATAGCAGACATGCTTTGAAAACTGTACAGTTTCCAAGGAGGTCATACTCCTACTTACTCTCTCTCTCTCTCTCTTTTTTTTTTAAGATTTTAATTATTTATGTGAGAGAGAAAGACAGAGTGAGTGAGAGAAAGCACAAGAGCAGGGTAAGGAGCAGAGGGAGAAGCAGACTCCTGCTGAAGAGGGAGGTTGATGCGGGGCTCAGTCCCATGACTCCAGGATTACGACCTGAGCTGAAGGCAGATGCTTAACTGACTGAGGCACCCAGGCTTGAGCTTGAGGTAGTATTTATGTATGAGAATAAAGGTGATCACAGATATGGTGAATGGCCATAGGAGCAAACTGTGACAGACTTCTAATTTTCTCTAAAAAATTTCCCCCTTCCTCTATAGACTTAAGAATTTAACAGGTTGGGGCACCTGGGTGGCTCAGTGGGTTAAAGCCTCTGCCTTCAGCTCAGGTCATGATCCCAGGGTCCTGGGTTCAATCCCCGCATCGGGCTCAGCAGGGAGCCTGCTTCCCCCTCTCTCTCTACCTGCCTCTCTGCCTACTTGTGATCTCTGTCTTTCAAAAAAAAAAAAAAAAGAATTTAACCGGTCACATGGCTGCTGAGCTAGACTGTATTTCTAGTTCCCTTGCGCTAAGTGTGGCCAGGGACAAAACATATGTCAATGGAATGTTGGCAAAAGTAACATACTCAACTTCTTTACTATTTGCTTAGAATAAAATTGCTTGCTCTGTATTGAAACTTGGATGAGGCATTGATTTAATTTTAACCACATAGATGAGGACAATATCCTAGAAACTGGTGGAATGAAAACAGAGAAACTTAAGACCCTCAGTGATCTCATGGAGGTGACCTGCCTGCCTTTGTGGACCAGTACTCCTCTTTCTGGAATGCTATGTGTGAAAGAAATAAACTATTTTACTTAAGCCACTGTATTAAACAGAAGCTTAGCTTATACCCTAATTAAGTAAGGTTACCTACACCACAAATAAAAGATTTTGCTCTACATTCACTTGGCTTTGCCAAAACCAAATTTCCTAAGTGAAGAGAAAGCAGCAAAAGAGGGAAAAAAAAAAAAAAAAAAAAAAAAAAAGACCAAGCCTACAAGGGTTTCAGTTATTGCATTTCCAGTAAAAGCATATTTCAACCTTTTCTCAACCTGCATAAACCAACTATCAAATAAATTTTGCTTCAGTTGAATTTCCTCAACTAGTTACATTATTGTGATAATATCAATCGATTCCTACAGTGAGTCATCAACCCTGTCAGCACTTTAATGAACAAAATTAGTCTATTTCATGCTGAAAAGCAATACTAGCAACTCTTGCAGATAAAAAGGGTCATAAAAACTTATTGCACAGGGACATCCTCTGACAAAAGTCTCCTGATAACATCTCCCTATGATCAGCTCATACACAGTGATTGGTCAGAGTGAGAGTTTGAACAGGACCTTAAACAGGATTCATCCCATACTGTAGGGTGAAGTCTTAAAGGCTATGGAAGAAGAAATGGATAGGCAGAACTCAGAAATCAAGTATTATTTTAGCCAGTCAAGAGAAGAGGATTTTTTTTTTTTTTTGAGGATGTTATTTATTTATTTGAGAGAGAGGGAGAGGAGAGGTCAGAGGGACAGGCAGACTCCCCACTGAGCAGGAAGCCTGATGCGGGACTTGATCCTGGGACTCCAGAATCATGACTTAAGCGGAAGGCAGTTGCTTAACCAACTGAGCCACCCAGGCACCAAGAGGAGAGAATATTTTAATTTTATGATCATTCTTGATAGTGAGTTTGTTTTCATTAGCCTAAATTCAGTTATGGGTTGATGTGACAATGGCTCCTAATTGCTCTGGCTCTGCTTCTGTCCTGTTCACCCAGTGACATTTAAAAACTGGGACAACTATCTTTGAGCACACAGTTGATGGAGTTTGGAACACACTATCCCCAAATATGGCCCTTTGGCGTACTGAATATTTTAAGCTGAAAGAGTCTGAGAAAATAGCAGAAGTAGGAAGGTTTCTCTGACCTTCCTCTGCCCTTCTTCCCTGAAGCAGGTCATAATACTATCATGTGAGAAGTGCCCTCCCCAAAGCCGGAGGAAAGGAGCATCCTTACCTCCAAGACAGAGGAATACTGAGAAGAATCCAAACAAGCAAGCCTTGTAAAACTTCCCCCAGTTTATTACATTTAGCTCCTACTCCCTTCGTCCTACGTATTTTTCCACAACTGTTCACTCTTCTCAAACCTCGCATAAAAACACGTGTAACCAATTCTTAGGGTCTTCTTTTCCTTATAAAGGCTCCCATGTCATGTAAAACATATTAAATGAAATTGCATGCTTTTTTCCTATTAATTTGTCTTTGTCAGTTTAATTTTCAGATCTAGCCAGAGACCCTAAGAAGGTTAAGGAAATGTTTTCCCTCCCCTATACAGTCTTCAAACAACTTAGATAAAAACTTCCTTTTCATTCATAGTATAATATTAACATGGATTTTTTTAAAGATTTTATTTATTAATTTGACAGAGAGAAATCACAAGTAGACGGAGAGGCAGGCAGAGAGAGAGAGAGACGGAAGCAGGCTCCCTGCTGAGCAGAGAGCCCGATGCAGGACTCAATCCCAGGACCCTGAGATCATGACCCGAGCCGAAGGCAGCGGCTTAGCCCACTGAGCCACCCAGGCGCCCCTTAACATGGATATTTTAAATGGAAGCTGATTTCACTACAATTTGTCTCCAAATATATACAATGTGAAAAGGCATGTAATTTTGGCTAAGAGCTCTAGAACTGACTAATAATCTCTTCTTCCCAGGGTAATTGTAGGGTTTAAAGCACACACACCTGCCACAGTTCAGTGGTTAAGGGCAGGTGAGGTAGGATGGTAAGACAGGCCCAGTTCTGGGTCTGGTGTGTCATTCTCCCAACCGAATGACTTTAGCCAAATTATTTACCTTCTCAAAGCATTTGTTTCCTCATCTGTAACATGGAGATATTAACTAACGCAATCAGTTCATAAACGAGGGAACGATCTTTAAACTGTCAAGTTATGGATGCTTGAGGACACAGCACACCAGGTCTTGGTCTTGGCTTGAACAGAGCAGATACAAAGTGTTATGTCTCCTGACTGATGTTTTTAAAGATTCAAGAGACCTTCCTCTTCTTGCACGGGCCCCCCTTCTTGATGAGATCATTTTCTTTTCAGATGTTTGGATAAAGTCACTAGTGACTCTGTATTAACTTGTGAAGTATGTAAACCACACAATGTCTTTTTTTGTAAGGCATTGGGGAAAAAAAAAGGCTAAACCAAGTTAGGAAGATTTGATTTAAGAACTTTTGAGCAAATTGAAGACTGTGTTATATAGGGGCACCTGAGTGGCTCAGTGGGTTGAGTGTCCAACTCTTGATTTCAACGCAGGTCATGATCTCAGGGTCAGCAGATAAAGCCTTGTGTTGGGCTCCACACCTTGTTAGGATTCTCTCTCTGTCCCTTTCCTACCCCACTAGCACACACTCTCTCTCTCTAAAACAAAACAACAAAACAAAACAAAACAAAAAAGGACTTCGTGTTGCAATCACCAAATCTTGCCTTTGTTAGATAAAGATTTTTGTCATGACATCTTTGTTTTATTCAGTTTATTCCTTCCCATCACCAAATATCAGAGTTTCTCTTTATAATCTTTCAAGCTGAAGGTCAGAGGTTCTGTAAAGTGAAATGAGCCAGTTACAAAAGGGCAAATACTGTCTACGGCCATACCACCCTGAACGCGCCCGATCTCGTCTGATCTCGGAAGCTAAGCAGGGTCGGGCCTGGTTAGTACTTGGATGGGAGACAAAAGGGCAAATACTGTAAGATTCTACTCATATGAAGTGTCTAAAGTATAATGGTGATTCATAGAGACAGAAAGTATAATGGTGACCGCTAAGGGCTGGGAGCGAGGGGAAAGGGGACATCATTGTTTAATGGGCTCAGGGTTACAATGTGAGAAGTTGAAAAAGCTCTGGAGATGGATGATAATGAAGATGGCACAACAGTGTGGACATATTTGATGTCACTGAATTACATGCTTAGAAACAGCTACAATGGTAACATTTATGTTACGTATATTTTACTGCAATTTAAAAAAAAGAAAAAAATTAAAGATCATAAAGATTAGTTTAAAAGTGCTTAGCACAGCACTGGCACAATTTAAGTGCTCAACAAATAGGTGTATTGCTATTAATTTTATTATTTATTTCTGAAATGCATTTGAGAGTTTATCACAAATGATAAATGTTACACATTTCTATAGTTATTGGCGACAGCTGTCAGATTTTTTTTATATGAATCCAACATATTACTTGGGTTTCTGGAAATACCTGGTAAGAGTAATGGTAGTACAGGGGTGTGTGGGCTATACACATATCCTCACACACACAAACACACACACGCACACACCAATATTTTACTAATTAAGAACAAACGAACTGTTGAGATTCAAAGATCATGATAAAAGATTTTTTTTTTTAAGTGGGAGAGAAGACAACTTACTGGTATTCCTTTAGAACATAATAGAGTGAATATTCTTTTCCTCCAAATTTTATTATATTGTTCTGCAAACTCTTTTTCGTAAGAAACACAAAGATAAACTTCAGTCAAGCATTTAAAAAAGAATTGTGTTAATTATAAGATAATTCTTATCTACTCATAAAGGACGGCAAAGGTGGTACATAGCATAGACACTGGCTATACATACATACATATGTATACACAC
The DNA here is from genome assembly GCF_964662115.1 of Mustela nivalis. Classification (NCBI taxonomy): domain Eukaryota; kingdom Metazoa; phylum Chordata; class Mammalia; order Carnivora; family Mustelidae; genus Mustela; species Mustela nivalis. The sequence continues at coordinate 27,283,585 of NC_139035.1, forward strand.
AAAAATCCATACATACACACAGCATAGACTGACAGTCAACAAGACAGAAATTTAGAGCCTCAAAAACCACATTTTCCCATCCTCTTATTCATAAGTGAAGAAATTAAGGGTTAGAAGGTTAGATGATTTGATGAAAATCCCATGGTAAAGTGGTGGCAAAAAATGTAAATAAAGCCCCTTAAGAATCTCTTCTCATACAAAAGCCTCAAACGGAGCCTAGCAAAGGACTTGACTCAGCTATTTCTCCTCATGCCTCATCTGGGTGCTATTCGCTCTGCCTGTAATGCCCTCTTCTAAGGTTAGTTGCCACCTTTGGAAAATCTTTCCTGGTTCTCCCAGAATGGATTTGGCATCCAGCCTTTGGGTGCCTGAAGACCCCTTGGAAAACTCGGGAGCAATCACAGTGAATTGTTACTGTCTGCTTGTTTGCTTTCTCCGTTGGACTCACAACAACTAGAGGACCCAGACTGCCAACTCTGCAAGCTGTCACTCACACCTGACCCATGATCTACCAATAATATGCATTCAGTGAGTCCCTGAATGTCTGTGGGCTAAAGGAACTAACCAACCTTCACAGGCTTCTCCAAAGGGAGGCAAGAAAGCTGGGATCAAGGCCCAAGGTGGGAAATAACCTTGCAATGAAGGCAGAGCATACCTTTATTAAAGATAGGAGCACAGCAGAAAAGGACACAAATGAAGAGAAACTTTGAAGTAAAAGAGAGAAAAGCTTGAATGAGTTTGTGCTAAAATTACTTAGTTTACTCACAGACATAGGGAAAGGGGGGACAATGGATTCTATTGTTCTTATCTCTGTCAAGTGATCTCATATTTCTTAGGGTACGTCAAGTCCAAATGAATGACTGACAATGTGGACATGACATGATTAGCCTAGCATTTTAGATTGTCTCAGGAGAAATAAATAATGAGAAATTACTTCAACAAATTTAAGTGTTATATAATACATGCATGGTACTGTGATGATACACTTTTTTTTTTCCTGATATAGATACCTAATCCATAAAATGCATTATTTCTGGAACTTTAAAATTCCTTGGGTATCTTGGGATGCCTGAAGGGCTCAGTTGGTTAAGCAGCTGCCTTCAGCTCAGGTCATGATCCCAGAGTCCTGGGATCGGGCCCCACATCGGGCTCCCTGCTCCGTGGGGAGCCTGCTTCTCCCTCTCCCTCCACCTGCCATTCCCCCTGGTTATGCTCTCTCTCTGTCAAATAAATAAAGAAAATCTTTTAAAAAATAAAATAAATAAAATTCCTCGATTATCTTGCACCCCCAATTACATTGGTTATTTTAGTATTTATTAGGTAGCACCCTAAAACCACTCTATCATTGAGCTGAGGATACACGGAAAAAAGTTAAAAAGAAACTAAACATTCAAACAACAAATTATGTTGGAAGGGGAAACCAATTTAAAGGAATACCAACCAGAAGGGAAGAATTGAAGTGCCAGCCTCTTAGCATCTATTTCCACAGCAGTAGTGTTTTACTGCCACCAACAGGACAATAGGCATTCCTTCATGGAAATTAAAAAACTAATGAAATATACAAAAATTATTGCAAATCCAAAAGGTTTATAGTAGCTCCATTTTTCCCCCTCTGGTCTTTTGACTTCTGAATTTGAAACCTGAATGGTAGCTGCAGAAACAACAGTTCCATTGTCAGCCCTTCCTTGTGTCACCATCTTCAAGCATAGAAACAAGAACATTTAACCCAAGCTGATGAATCAAAGACTAGGGAGAACTGAAATCCATTTTCCATTTTCAAGGCGTTTTGCTCTTCACTTCTTGTTCTTTAACTCTGTATGGCTTCAAATATGGTCCTTCAGGGAGAGAGCGGCTGGACCAAGAATTGACCCTTCTTCCCAATGCCAGCAGAAAGGGAAGGGAAAATTGTTCTTGCAGTTAGGTAAGAAAAAGAAGGTATCCAGATTGGAAAAGGAGAAGTAAAGCCAACTCTACTTAAGAGATGATATGATCTTATATATAGAAATACCTGAGAGGGTCACCTGGGTGGCTCAGTGGGTTAGACCTCAGTCTTTGGCTTGGGTCATGATCTCAGGGTCCTGGAATCAAGCCCCACATAGGGCTCTCTGCTCAGTGGGGAGTCTGCTTCCCCCCCACCCTGCCTGCCTCTCTGCCTACTTGTGATCTCTATCTGTCAAATAAATAAATAAAATCTTAAAAAGAAAGAAAAGAAATACCCAAGAAATACACACACACCCACACAAACACACACACACACACAAACACACAAGAGCTAAAAATGACTTCAGCAAGGTTTGAGGATACAAGATCAGTACAGAAAAACCATCATAATTTTAGATAATATAATGAAGAATCTAAAATAGAATTAAGAAAATCCCATTTACAATAGCATCAAACAGATACTTAGAAATATATTTAACTAAAGAAGTGCAAGACTTTTGTATGCTGAACACTAGAAAGCATTGTTTCAAGAAATTAAAGAAAACCTAAATTAATGGGAAAACATCCTGTGTTCATAGATTGGAAGATATAACATTGTTAAGATGGCATTACTCTTCAATTGAGCTAAAGATTCAATGCAATTCCTATCAAACTCCCAGTCTTTCTTTCTCTTTCCTTCTTTTTCTTTTCTTTTCTTTCTTTTGAAGAAATGGACAAACTGATTCTAAAATTCATATGGAAATGCAAAGGACCAAAACAGCCAAACAATCTTGAAAGAGGAGAACCAATTTGGAAGACTCACACTTCCTGAACTCAAAACTTACTATAAAATTACAGTAATCAAGACAGTGTGGTACTGGCACAAGAATAGACAAAAATCAGTAGAACAGAGAGCTAGAAATAAAACCATGTGCTGATAGTCAATTAATTTTTGATAATGATACCAAGATAATTCAATGGGAAAAGAACAGTCTTGTCAACAAATTTACAGGGACAACCAGATGTCTGCATGCTAAACAATGAAGCTGTACTCCTACTATATTTGTTAGGGGTACCATGACAAAGAATCATAGAATGAGTGACTTAAATAACAGGAATTAATTTTTTCTCACAATTCTGGAGGCTAGAAGTCCAATGTGTCAGCACTATTGGTTTCTTCTGAGGCCTCTCTCCTTGACCTGCAGATGGCTGTCTTCTCCCTGTGTGTTCGCATGATCATTCCTGTGTCCTCGTCTCCTCTTCCTATAAGGATACCAGTCCTACTGGATGAGGGCCAATCCTAATGATGGCATTCTAACCTCAATACCTCTTTAAAGACCCTATCTCCAAATACAGCAAGTTGGAGGCATTAGGGGGTAAGATTTTGACAAAAGAATTTTGAATGGGGAGAGAGGATGACCATCCAGTCCAACACCCCATCTCACTTCATATACAAAAATAAATTCAAAGTGGACAGCAGACTTGAATGTAAGAGCTAAAGCTACAAAAACCTTAGATGAAGAAATGTCGGGAAGTTGGGAAGATGGCAGAACAGGAGGACCCTGAGCTCACAGCATCCCACATTTTCAACTAGATCTCACTCACATCCAAGTCAATAAACTGGAGAGTGATCCAGATGAGCAACTAAAGATAGAGAAAAATCTGCATCTGAAAGGTTATGAAGGTCAGAAAGGTGGAAGGAGGCTGCTTGCAAGAGGGAGGGAGCTGTGCTTGCCAAGGGAGTAGAGAAACAAATAGTCTGTCACACTAGGGAGCTCACCCCGGGAGGACTAATCTCCATAATGTTTGGCTTTAGAAACCAGAGGGGCTGAATTCTGAGTTTTTAAAACCTGTGGGATTTGGAGCTTTAAAAGTCTGCTGATTCAGCAGGGGTGAGCCAGGAGGGTGAGTGACAGCTGGGTTGCCATCCTTACAGAAACAGCAGCCTGTACAGAAAGGCACCCTACAAGTGGCAGTTTATACAATGCTGGGGGAAAATGAGACAGATCTGTTTATATGGACCTCAAGGCATGTTGGGGGACTTCTCTGAAAACAAGGGAGCTGGCAGATGCCACTTTCCCCCACTCCCCAGCATAAACACAGAGCCACCCGTGGGAATTGGAGCTGCACAGATACCATGGCCCCCAGCAGTGAGCCATGCCCACAAGTCCTCCCGAGGATCACTCACTCCAAGCCGCTAGCCTCAGCCCTAGGCTCAGGGAAAATTTTGTTAAAGCCAAGTATATGCCCTGTTCAGTTGCTGGGCCCACAGCCACTGTGGCGCCCAGACTTGTATCCCCAGCCACTGTTGTGTGAGACACCTAGCTGAGTAACCCCAGCTGTTATCCTGCACTGCACCGATCAGTACGACCCTAGCCACCTTTGTGCACTGAACCAGCTGTGCCCAGCCATCACTGTGCGTCATGCCCAGCCTTGAGCCCTTGCTGCAACCCCCCACCCCACCTCCCAGCATGCAGCCCCCTATGGCTGCAACCCTTCCAGGAATCCAGCATAGAACTACTGGCCCAGTGTAAATTTTGCTAACCCTGCTGGCCTGCTCCCAAGTTCCCCAGAGGGCACACCCCCTCAGAACTGGCCTGCCTGGGTCCCAGCCAGTAACACTACAGAGAGTAAGCACAGCTCACAACAGGAGGTTGTCTGCACTGAAAGGAAAAGTGACTCAGATACAACAGCAGGGTGTAAGCAACAGACACAGGATACTCCTCTGAAGAGAAAGAGGACACTGCATGGCAGGCACCCCAGGAACTCATCTTCATAAAGTTACTACTTTCAAGAGCACAAGACAGAGTGACTACTTAACACACAAAAACAGACACAGAGCACACAAAAGGAAGAGAGAGAAATTTATCCCATATGAAAGAACAAGACAAGACCACAATAAGAAATCTAAGAGAAACAGATGTAAGTAGCATGCCTGATAGAGAATTTAAAACAATGATCATAGGGATACTCATTGGAATTGAGAAAAGAGTGAAAGACATGAGTGAGACCCTTAACACAGAGATAAGGAATAACATAGCAGAGATAAAAGGCACAATAAGCTAAGTGAGAAACATGCCTGATGGAATGAATAGCAGGCTGGAAGAAGCAGATGAATGAATCAATGACCTAGAAGACAGAGTAATGGAAAGTAATCAAGCTGAACAAAAGAGAGAGAAAAGAATTGGGCAAAATGAGAATAGACTTAGGGAAGTCAGTGACAAAATCAAACATAATAAAATTCATATTATAGGAGTCCCAAAAGAAGAAGATAGAAAAAGTGGGCAGGAAATTTATTTGAAGAAATAATAGCTGAAAACTTCCCTAATCTAGGGAAGAAACAGACATCCAGATCCAGGACGCACAGAGAAACCCCAACAAAATCTACAAAAGCAAACCCACACCAAACATATTGTAATTAAATTTGTGATATTTAATGATAAAGAAAAACTTTTAAAAGCAGCAAGACAAAAGAAGTCATTAACTTACAAGGGAAAACCCATAAAGCTAGCTGTAGGCTTTTCAACAGGAACTTTGCAAGCCAGAAGAGAATGGCATGATATATGCAAAGTGCTGAATGGGAAGAATCTCCAGGCAAGAATATGTTATCCAGTAAGGCTAACATTCAAAACAGAAGGAGAGGGGTGCCTGGGTGGCTCAATGGGTTAAAGCCTCTGCCTTCGGCTCAGGTCATGATCCCAGGGTCCTGGGATCGAGCCCTGCATCAGGCTCTCTGCCTGCCTCTCTGCCTACTTGTGATCATTGTCTGTCAAATAAATAAATAAAACATTAAAAACAACAACATGAACAAAAAACAAAACAGAAGGAGAAATAAGGAGTTTCTAGACAAACAAAAACTGAAGGGGTTCATGACCACTAAACCAGCTCTGCAAGGAATATTAAAAGGGTTTCTTTGAGTGGAAAGGAGAGACCAAAAGTGATAGTACAAAGGCAGGAAACACAAAAGCAATAAAAATGAATATTTCTGTAAAAAAAAAAGTCAGTCAACAAACTCACAAAAAAAGGATGTCAAAAGAAAGCCAGAGTAGCAACACTTACATCAGAGAAACCAGATTTTAAAACAAAGACTATAACAAGAGACAAAGAAGGACACTATATAATGATAAAGGTAACAATCCAATAAGAAGATAGAACAATTGTAATTATCTATGTACCCAACATAAGAGCACCAATATATATAAAACAGTTTATAACAAATATAAAGGAACTATTGGATAATAATACAATAATAGGAGAGGCCTTAAACACCCCCATTTACATCAATGGACACATCTAAACAGAAAATAAACAAGGAAACAATGACTTGGACCAGATGGATTTAACACATATTCAGAACATTCCATACTGAAAGAGCAGAATACACATTGTTTTCAGTTGCACATGGAACATTCTCCAGAATAAGTCACATATTGGGTCACAAAACAGGCCTCAACAAATGCAAAAAAGACTGAAATCATACCATGTACCTTTTTTGAGCACAATGTTATGAAACTAGAAGTCAACCAGAAGAAAAAAACCTGGAAAGACCACAAGTACACAAAGTTTAAACAACATCCTACTACTAACTGGGCAACCAGAAAATCAAAGAATAAATTAAAAAATACATGGAAACAAATGAAAATGAAACACAATAGTCCAAAACCTTTGGGATGCAGTAGATGGGTCACAAGAGGGAAATATATAGCCATATAGGCCTAATCTCAAGAAGCAGGAAAAATCTCAAATAAAAAATCTAACCTTACACCTAAAGGAGCTAGAGAAAGAAAAAAAAAGAAGTTAATAAAATCAATTAAACCTCTAGCCAGACTTTTCAAACAGAAACCACAAAGGACCCAAATAAATAAAATCACAAATGAGGAGAAATAACAACAAATACCACAGAAATAGAAACAATTATAAGAGAATATTATGAAAAACAATATGCCAACAAACTGGGAAACCTAGAAGAAATGGATCAGTTCCTAGAATCATACAATCTACAAACACTGAAACAGGAAGAATCAGAAAATTTGAACATGCTGATAACCAGCAAAGAAACTGAGTCAGTAATCAGAAAACTTTCATTAAGCAAAACTCTAGGGCCAAGTGGCTTTACAGACAAATTTTATCAAACATTTAATGAAGAATTAATACCTATTCTTCTTATTCCAAAAAACAGAAAAGGAAAACTTTCAAATTTATTCTATGAGGCTGGCATTAGCCTGATACCAAAAGCAGATAAACACACCAGAATAGAGAACTATAGGCCAATATCTCTGATGAACATATACAAAAATTTTCAACAAAATTTCAGCAAACTGAAATCAACTGATTTCAGCAAACTGAAATCAACAATACATTAAAAAGAATCATTCACTGCCATCACGTGGGATTTATTCCTGGCTTGAAGGGGGGCTAAATATTCACAAATCAATTAACGTGATACATGACACTAATAAGAGAAAAGAGAACTATGTGATAATTTCAATAGATGCAGAAAAAGCATTTGAAAAAGTACAACATCCATTAATGATAAAAACCCTCAAGAAAGTAGGTTTAGAGGAAATCTCAACAGAATAAAGGCCATCTGTGAAAAAAACACCACTAAGGTTTTTTTATTTTGTTTTGTTTTTGTTTTTTGTTTGTTTGTTTTTGTAGTACTCATTTTATTATAGTGTTATGGGACCAAACACACAGTATCTCTGAAGTATGTCTGGGAATAGTATTAGTTTTATCTTTTTAGAGAACTCTTATTGATATATCAAGTATTTCAGAATAATGAAGAAGCCCTAATATATAGAAAGCCACTTGTAACAAAGCCTCCATGCTAGTAAAAGTGTCTATCAGCCACAAATTAACAAAACTACCTGATACCTGAAGCCACTGATTTCAGCATACCACCTACATTCCCCACAGTCCCCTGTTCTTAACTAATCTCTCCTAAGCGGAAGGCTGTGCTCCTTGGCCACCTGGAACCAGAGCTCCAAGTAGCTATGAGGACTCTCGTCTATGATGGACAGTGGCTCCCTTGGCAGTCAGTTAAAGTATATGTCCAGGTGATAGAGCCCTTTGTGATGAGGCACAGAGCATTTGAGGACATGGTAATGAAGATGTGTTTTAGTGTGTGCTCTTAACTGAAGGGAAATACAGAGTCACGTATCAGGTTCCATTTTAGTGTGGCACCCCCATAAGAATGAGAGGTAGCAGCTAGTGTTGGAAGCAACTGCCCAGGGGCACCAGCCAACCTAGACTTCCCTAGGTAACCTCAGGATGGAGTCAATCAATAATTTGTAGCACAATCTATGATCTAATAATGACATGCCTCTTGAAATAGCTATCAGAGAAATTCTTTCACATGTGCACCAGGCACATGTACACAAAATAACATATTCTTTTTTTTTTTTAAAGATTTTATTTATTTATTTGACAGAGAGAAATTACAAGTACACTGAGAGGCAGGCAGAGAGAGAGAGAGAAGGAAGCAGGCTCCCCGCTGAGCAGAGAGCCCGACACGGGACTCGATCCCAGGACCCTGAGATCATGACCTGAGCCGAAGGCAGCGGCTTAACCCACTGAGCCACCCAGGCGCCCCCAAAATAACATATTCTTAATGGGAAAAAGTGAGGGCTTTTCCCTTATGGTCAGGAACAAGACAAGCATGTCCACTCTCACCACTTTTTATTCAATGTGGTACTGGAAGTCCCAGCCACAGCAATCAGACAACAAAAGGACATAAGAAGCATTCAAATCAGTAAGGAAGAAGAAAAACTTTCATTATTTGCAGATGACATGATACTATATATAGGAAACACAAAAAAACTCCACCAAAATAATGCTAGAACTAATGAGTTCAGTAAAGTCACAGGATACAAAAATCAATGTACAGAGATCTGTTGTCTTTCTACACACCAATAATGAAGTCACAGAAAGAGAAATTAAGTAATAAATCCCATTTACAATCATGCCAAAAACCATAAGATACCTAGGAATAAACCTAACCAAAGAAGTGAGAGACCTTTACTCCAAAAACTATAAAACACCAATGAAAGAAATTTAAGATGACACAAAGAAATGGAAAGATGGTCCATGCTCATGGACTGGAAGAAAAAATGTTGTTAAAATGTCTACACTACTCAAAGCAAACTACATATTTAATGCAATCCCTATCAAAACACCAATAGTGTTTTTCACAGAGCTAGCACAAATAATGCTAAAATTTGTATGAAACCACAAAAGACCCTGAATAGCCAAAGAAATCTTGAAAAAAAAAAAAAAGTAAACCCAGAGACATCATAATTACTGACTTCAAACATTATTACAAAGCTGTAGTCAACCAAAACAGTACAGTACTGTAACAAAAACAGACACACAGATCAAAGGAATAGAATAGAAACCCAGAAATGAAGTTACAATTACATGATCAATTAATCTTAGATAAAGCAGGAAAGGATATCCAATAGAAAAAAGAACATCTATTTAACAAAAGGCAGAGGGAAAGCTGAACTACTTTCTTATACCATACACAAAAATAAATTCAAAATGGATGAAACACCTAAATGTGAGACATGAGACCATAAAAATCCTGGAAGAGAACAAAGGCAGTAACTTCTTTGACACTGGCCATAGCAACTTTCTTCTAGATAGGTCCCCTGAGACAAGGGACACTAAAGCAAAAATAGACTATTGGGACTACATCAAAATAAAAAGCTTCTGCACAGTGAAAGAAACAATGAACAAAACTAAAAGGCAACCTATGGAATGGGAGAAGATATTTGCAAATGACCCATCTGATAAAGGGATAGAGGGTTAGCATCCAAAATATATAACAAGCTTATAAAACTCAACACCCCAAAAACATAAAATCCAATTAAAAAATTAACAGAAGTGGGGCACCTGGGTGGCTTAGTGGGTTGAGCTGCTGCCTTCGGCTCAGGTCATGAGCTCAGGGTCCTGGGATCGAGTCCCGCATTGGGCTCTCTGCTTGGCAGGGAGCCTGCTTCCCTTCCTCTCTCTCTGCCTGCCTCTCTGCTTACTTGTGATCTCTCTCTGTCAAATAAATAAATAAAATCTTAAAAAAAAATTAACAGAAGATAAGAACAGACATTTCTCCAAAGACGACAAAACAATGGCCAACACACACATGAAAAGATGCTCATCATTACTTACCATCAGGGAAATGCAAATCAAAACTACAATGTGATGTCACCTCACAACTGTCAGAATGGCTAAAATCAACCACACAAGAAATCACAGGTGTCCATGAGGATGTGGAAAAAGGGGAACCCTCTTGCACTGTTGGTGGGAATGCAAACTGATGCAGCCACTGTGGAAAACAGTATGGAGGTTCCTCAAAAAGTTAAAAATAGAACCATCCTAGGATCCAGCAACTGAACTACTAGGTATTTACCAAAGGATACAAAAATACTAATTCAAAGGAATATACACTCACACACACACACTGGTATTTACAGCAGCATTATATACAACAGGCAAGTTATGGAGCAGTCCAAGTGTTCACTGACTGATAAATGGATAAAGAAGATGTAGCACACACAAGTACACACACACACACACACACACACACACACTGGACTATTTCTCAGCCATCAAAAAAAAGAATGAAATCTTGCCATTTGCAAAACATGCATCGAGTCAGAAATTATTATGCTAAGTGAAATAAGTCAGTTGGAGAAAGACAAATATCATATGATTTCACTTATATGTGGAATTTCAGGAAGAAAATAAATGGGTAAAGGAAAAAAATGAGAGAGGCAAAGCAAGAAACAGACTCTTTCCTATAGAGAGCAAACTGATGGTTACCAAAGGGGAGGTGGGGGGGGATGGGTGAAATAGGCGATGGGGATTAAGGAGACACTGATGGCGAGCACCAGCTGTTGTAGGAAATGCTGAATACTGTATTGAACTAATATTACACTGCATGTTAACTAAGTGGAATTTAAATAAACACTTTTTTTAAGAAAAAAAATGCAGTACACACACACACACACACACACACACCCCCCAACGGAATATTATTCAGCCATAAAAAGGAATGAAATCTTGCCATTTGCAACAACATGGAAGGACCTTGAGAGCATAATGCTTAGCGGAATAAGTCAGAGAAAGACAAACATCATCTGATTTCACTCATGTCTAATTTAAGAAACAAAGGAAAAACATAAGATAGAGACAAACCAAGAAACAGACTCCCAGTTAACCCTAGCTACCCTATTTAACACTGCAATAACCCACCCAGAGGTCTCTTTACTCTGCTGTATTTTTCCTTTTTCCCAGGCACTATTACTTCTCATATACTATATTTATATATCTGTTATGTTTCTTGTTTATTAACTGTATACTGTTAGAACATAGGCTGATGGAGGCAAGTATTTTTGTTCTTCTAGCTCATTGATCTAGTCAAGTACACAGAAAAGCATCTATCGCTGAATAGGCGTTTGGTCAATATTTGTTCAATAGTGAATAATAAAATCTGTTTTAAACAGAATACTCTGGGTGGGGGGCAGGGGGCCTCGGTAGCACAGTTCGTTAAGCATCTGATTCTTGGTTTTGGTTCAAGGTCACGGGAATCAAGCCCAACACCGGGCTCCACGCTCAGCATGGAGTCTGTTTAAAGATTCTCTCTTCCTCTCCCTTTGTCTCTCCCCCTCTCTCAAATAAATAAATAAATCTCAACACACACACACACACAGGGTACTCTGGTGACAATGTGGGGCTGGCTAGGACAGTGGTCATAAGCAGCTGGAGAAAGAGCAGACATCCCTTTCTCACAGCTCCACTGCTAACACCCAAATCTGAGCCACCATCTTCTCTTACCCATCACACTCCGGCCATACACTTTCTTAAGTCAATAAAAATCCTCTTTAAGGCTTTCATATTTGCTTCTTCTGCCTAGAAGTCTCATTCCCCAGATTTTGGCATGCTAGCTACTTCTTTGCATTCAATTTTCAGCTCGAATACCATCCCTCAGATCACCTTCATTGACAATTGAAAGAAGGGAGCTCCCGTCACTCTGCATCAACATCATTCTCCTTCAGAAACCTCAGCATATGCTAACACAACTATGTTTTTTTAAGTACTATCTGTCCTTCATCGGAAGGCAAGCTCTGAGAATGCAGGATCCTTCCTTAGCAATACTTTATCTCCAGGGCCTAGAAAAGTACCTAGCACTTGGTAGGTAGGTGTTCAATACTCTACTCCTGAAAGAGGTCACTGCAACAGTCCAGGGCAGAAGATGTGGCAGCCTAACCACCAAACTGGGAAGATTCTAAAAATTCTTATGAAATAGAATCAACAGTAGTTGACTGCCAGTAGATGTTGGGGATTAAGAAAAGAAAAGCATTAAGGATAACTTGTCGGTTTCTCCTTTGAGCAGCTGGGTAGTGCCTTCATTGAGGTGAAGGTTACTGGAGGAGGCAAAGGGCTGTGAGGGTGTTATCAGTGCAGTTTTGACTTTTGGATTTGATGTGCCTCTGAAGCATCCAAGGAGACATGTAAGTCCATGGCCAAATATTTGGATCTGGGCTAAATATAAAGATGAGAATGAACGTTTATAGGAGAAAGCAGGGGCATGAACAAGATCAGCAAGGAAGAAGCATCAAGTGAGTTCTAGAGGCTAGAGCTCTGAGAAACCCCAAGTTAATGACTAGGGGTAAAAAACAAAGCAAGCAAAAGTAAAATGGGAAGATGAGAGGGAGATAAAAAATAAGACAGAAGCCATGGGAGAATGTTTCAGAAAAGGGGAAGTGTTAAGTCTTTATGCTCTTTGAATGACTGCTGAGAAATCAAGAAAGATAAAAATGGAAACATGTCCCCTGATTTTGTTAGTGACTCCGTCGAGAAAGCTTCAGTATGGGGTGCCTGGGTGGTTCAGCTGGTTAAGTGTCTAACTCTTGATTTTGGCTCAGGTCATGATCTCAGGATCATGAGACTGAGCTCGTGCTGGCTGTGCGCTGGGTATGAAGCCTGATTAAGATTTTCTCTCTCTTCCTCTGTTCTTCCCTGACCCCCTCAAAAACAAAACAAAACAAAACAAAACACAAAAAAACAACCAACCAAGCAAGCAAACAAAAACTTCAATAAAATGGTAAGGCAAAAAACCATACTGGTGAGGCTGAAAAGCCAAAACCATCAACGAGATGCTTCAAGAACTTTTATGTAATATAAAAGCTCATCCAAGCTAGGGGTCATTCTTCTAAAATTTAGCCTGCTAAACAACAACAACAACAAAACCCTAGATATTCCCAAATGAAAGAACATGAGACTCTTCAGAACTGTCTTAAGTGTTTTTTTTACTACAATGACACAAATTAGTATCATAATTTACTTCTTAAGTTGCATTGTTTTACAACTTGCTTTCACTGTCCATAAAAGCACATATTTAGAAATTATGTTTTTTCAAGAGTATGGAGAAAATGCACTCTCATATTGCTAGTAGAAAGCAACTTTGCAATGTCCATCAAAAATTCAATTGTGACTGCACTCTGACCCAGCAATGACATCCTCAAAGTTTATCCAAAAGACATCATTAAATAAGTATGCAAAGATGGAAATTTCAGGATGTTTGTTTAATAGGAAAAGTCTGGAAACAAATGCCCATAAAAGTTAAATATAAAATTGGCTAAGTAAAGTTATGGTACACACAATAAGATACTAATCAGTGATTAAAAAAGCTAAGGCAGCTCTATGTGTCATAACCATTCCTGGGTGCATTCATTTTCATACTTACAAATTTCCAGGCACCAATCATATATAACTCATTAAGCTCTAACAATCCTATGAGACAGACATTTCTAATATCCCCATTTTAAAGATAGGGAAATGGTAATTTATCTAAGATTGCAGCATAAACTGTGGGAGATGGGATTTGAACTCAAGTGGTCTGGCTCCGGCATCCATGCTTTTAATCACGACATGTCTGTAGTGACACAGAAGATAGTCATAACATATTATTAAATGAAAAAGAGTCTTGTTCATCAGCATTATTCCTTTGGGTTTATCTCCTATCTCCCACTTCTTAATTACAATCCTCAAGCTCATATTAAAAATATATATGTACACAGAAATGTACAAAGCTAATGAATGCTTATATATTCATAGACCAATGCACAGGAGGAAGATTTTATAATGAATTTTTATTACAGTTACTTCTAGGGATGGAATTATGAGTGGGTTTTCTTTATCTCTGTAATAAGACACAAAATGAGCTCGGAAAGAGGGGAAACATTCCGTCATTTACTATTTTTTTTTTTTTTTAGGTAATCTCTACACCCAATGTGGGGCTTGAAATCAAAACCCCAAGATAAAGAGTTACATCCTCCACCAACTGGGCCAGCCAGGCAACCCCTGTCATGTACTTTTTTTTTTTTTTTAAGATTTTATTTATTTATTTGAGAGAGTGACAGAGACAGCACAAGGAGGAGGAGGGGCAGAAGGAGAGAGACAAGCAGATTCACCACTGATGGGAAGCCCGAAGAGGGGCTTGATTCTAAGACCCTGAGATCATGACCTGGAGCTGAAGACAGACATCTGACTAAGCCACCCAGGTGCCCCCACTCCGTCACTAACTTTTGACAATTGTTTGAATGCAAAGAACCTATTCTGATCAAAACTTCTCTGGCAACATGAAGTGGCTAAGAATAATTCTGAGTGATCATCTCTAATCTATTATAATATACTATACATAGTGACTATAGACTATTTCATATAGCAAATGAATTAGATTGGGAGAAATGAAAGGACACTGCCAATATCCTAGATGATCTGATGATACCCCCTACTATAATGAACCATTCCTTTAGCTCAATGGCTTTCTAGCTCCTTGGCAGACTATTTCTAACTCAAAAGAAAGCGGCTCCCATTCAGAAAGCAGGTGTCTTTAAATCATACTGAGCAACAGAGACCTTCACTTATATTTATGCTGTTTAAAAATAAACTAATTCCAGCTTTGCCATTACTAAGACAAAAGACTTTAGGCAACCTGAGGCCTTGGCCCCCTCAGTTATAAACTGCAGGAGAGAATGAAGTAGTTTTTCTTGAACACAATCCACAGTTCTCTTACAAGTAACATCTGGACATTTAATGCAGGCTAATGAATTACTTGTGCTGCGTTCATAAGCTCTTTGAATTACCCCTAAGTTTGTTATTTTTATGTAAAACAAATATACATTCTTCTATGTAGCCTATTAGATTGGAAGCTAAATGCTAGTTACTTTCACGTATTTTGGGATATTCTTTTTCCAGGTGGAGACAATCAGATCAATTTGGTACACTTCAATTCAGCCTATATATACTGTCTCTAGAGGGGTCAGCTCCAGGATTCAGGCAAGGAGGCAAGGAAGGGATATAAATCTCCCAATAGTAGTGACAAAGCTCTCCTTTTAATCTTCTCTAACTAGACAAATTCTGCAAAATACTAGATGAGCACCCATGTATTTCTAGAGAGGATTCAAAAGCCTTTCTGCCCAGTGGCCAGAGAATGTCCTCTGCACAGACCATATCTGGGTTAACATGAATAAAAATGCAATCACACCAAAAAAAAAAAAAAATCTGTCAATCAGGAAGCTAATTTCTCAGATGGATACAGTATTACTCTGACTATAGTTCCTATATCCAGACAGGAAATCTGGGGTTAACCCAAAAGACAGACTTAAGTGTGTGCTGAGAGCACCAGTAAAGAAGGGTCACCAAAAAAATAAGGAAGTTGCATTTTGGGAAGGATAATATCTGAGGCTTAAAAACAAATTAGACATAATAGGAAACATCATCACTTTGTTGGACTTCCTTCTTACACTTACTTTATGACAAAGTATTGTTTTTAGTCTGAATTACATAATACTGTCACTGCTTAGGCATTCTAAAAGTCTCAATCAAGCCCTATACTGAAAAGCATCTTAGAAAGTTTTAATTCGTCCCAACAACAACAACAACAAAATTAGAGGTAGAGATCCAGGACTTCACTAAAACATACAGCAACATATGTTTTTATTATTTTACTGAAAATTTTTAAAATATCTTCCTAACTTCCAAAATAACTTTGGCATAAGAATTATTCACATCTTAACTCCAAATGATTTAATGAACAGTTTAAAGTACAATTTATGAACTTCACAAAAAACAAATGTTTAACATAATAAGGGGTGAGGAGTACACCCCACTTCTTGATGTACATTGTAACTATATACATCATGTCTTGGTTCTGGATCAAAGTATTTTGATCCAGAGGCTCTCCTAAAATACCAAGCAGCCCTCTGAAGACCTCCAGTCATTATCTTTTGGGAAATTTGGAAGAATGATGGGGAATCTAGAAAGTGAGTTACCTTGTGAATACAAGAGTAGTCACAATAATGATAGCTGACATTTATTAGGCAATAGAATTTTCTAGACACTATGTTAATTATTTTTTATGTATCATCGTACTGAATTCTTACAACAATCCCAGAAATTAGTTTCTATTATTATCTCAAAACTCAGAGTCTGAGCCCTTAAGAGTAATTTACCCAAGGTCACAAACCAGAGCTGAAATTAGAAACAAAGCTGTCTGGGCCCAGAGTCTGCAATTTTAACAACTTATGTTTTACTGGGAAGAGGTGGGCTGCATTTTGTTTTAAATAAATGAGGCAATTATCGCCTTAAGTAACAATGTCACCTCTGACTGAAAGACAAAAACTGACTGGATTACTTTCACCAATTTTGCAGCAAATGTCTTGCTGTTACCACACTGCTAAAGCTCCATTGATACGTTGATATAAAATTCAACAAGGTAATTATAATTGAATTCTAAAGTGTCTTGTAAATCCCTAGCTGTTGAAGTGCAAATTGAAATGTAGAAGTTTCTTTTTTAGTCGGTATACTATAAAAGCTTTCTAATAATTCGATTCTAGGTTTAGGTACCTCCAGGGATGTTATTGTGGTGAGAAGTATTTTAAGAAAAAGGCTGACATCCTTCTGACAAAAAACAGGTTTTAACTTTTTCTCTTACATCATCCAACTCGTATGAATGAAAACAACCTTACGTGTTACTGAACAGAGTGCTGGGATAGCAAAATTAAATAGATGGTAAGAAAAGTACAGAAACAAACTCTAAATAAACAACAAACAACAAAGGATGGAAGGCAAGTCAGAGTTCCTCAGGGAAGTCTTTTTGGGGATTCAAGAATCTAGACCCAGTCAAAGGCTAATTTGAATTTGGCCCAATTTCAAGATCAAAACAGACTTACCTTTAGGAGTGCCAAGGCTACATTAAAGATTATATTCAAACCCTGAAACAGAAAAAGAGTCCAAATTAATATTGCTACATCTATCATTATTTTAGTCAGTATTTTCCCATCCATCTTTACGGAAATCTCTACTTGCTTTCATCTTCACATACAATAATAAACCATGAGATTTTTTTTTTTTTGAAAGGTACTTTCCTTCTCTAAGAGGCTTACTGCAAATTTTTGGTGCTACTTAATGTTCACATAAAATTGTTTCTACAATAAATTACTTTCCCTCCATCCTTCCATAAATTATTCAATAAACTATTTTTCCTTCAATTTCTGGGTTATCTTCATGGGTCTACAGTTTGTGAAAGTTAAGTTTTTTGATCGAGGTGGCAGTGATGCAGAAGTCTAACATTATTAATGGAAATTCCCAAGTCCCAGTATGTACGTCTTGGTTAAATGGCCAGCAATAGACAAAACAAAACAAAACAGTGTTGCTGATAACTGGGACAGATTGTGTGAGGGGAGTTGTAAGCATCACACTGGATTTCCAATACTGTTCTTATTATTTTAGTGTTTGCATTCAAGTAGTATTTGTATAACTAGAGGTGTAATTAGGGGCTATGTGTTAGGCTTTCTTTTCCTTTTTTTCTGACAGAAAACCAAATATCTCTTTAGGAATACACAAATTAAACAGCTTGTTAAGAAATATCCTGGAACTGAATTTTGAGCTCTGAGTTCAGCCCCGTGACTCTGAAGAGCTGTTGAGATGTTAAATTCAAAATATAAGAAATCTTAAATACTCAAGATGACACAATGAAACAAAGTTGCCATGAAATATGCTCTTTCCTTGCCATGATAATCATCATACGTGAGAAGAAAGATCTTTCAAGTATGAGTTGACACCAGGGTCTCTACACGTGCCCTCTTCATCTCAGTCACAAATACAGTCTGTCTGCCTTTTGGATACAATACTTGTGCCAGGTGTATTACGCAGAGAACTTGTAACAGACCATTTTCTCCTGTCTCCAAAATCCTAAGTGAGGATTAAGACTAGGTACTCAGAGTGAATTCTTGTTATGATCTGCTGATCTTTCATAGTCACCTACCTAAAATATGATTTAATGGAAGAAGGGATGAATGAGAAATACAAAATATTTCATTGGAAGTTTGGGGTTTATTCAGTTAATTCTTTAAGAATTAACAGCAGGAAGTATAACAAGGCCAAGAGACAAAACCCAATCAACACAGATCATTACCATACCATGCAATGAGTCTGGACTAGTTCTGATCACAATTTAACAATTAGAAAAAAGGAAGACTACTGTAGATAAAAAAAAACTTGGGTTAGGGGCGCCTGGGTGGCTCAGTTGGTTGAGCGACTGCCTTTGGCTCAGGTCATGATCCCAGACTTCCAGGACTGAGTCCCGCATCGGGCTCCCAGCTCCTTGGGGAGTCTGCTTCTCCCTCTGAACTTTTCCTCTCTCGTACTCTCTCTCACTCATTTGCTCTCAAATAAATAAATAAAATCTTAAAAAAAAAAAAAAAAAAACTTGGGTTAATATTAAGCAAAAAAAAAAAAAAAAAATTTTTTTAAGATTTAAAGTAATCTGGGGCGCCTGGGTGGCTCAGTGGATTAAGCCGCTGCCTTCGGCTCAGGTCATGATCTCAGTGTCCTGGGATCGAGCCCCGCATCGGGCTCTTTGCTCAGCGGGAGCCTGCTTCTCTCTCTCTCTCTGCCTGACTCTCCGCCTACTTGTGATTTCTCTCTCTGTCAAATAAATAAATAAAATCTTTAAAAAAAAAAAAAAAAAGATTTAAAGTAATCTTTACACCCAATGTGGGGCTTGAGCCTACAACCCTGAGATCAAGAGTGGCAAGTTCCACTGACTGAGCCAGCCCGGTGCCCCCCAAATTTGGCTTCCTCGTCTACTAGCTGCTGCCCACTGCTGCCCAAACCTTCAGTCTAAACCTGCAGGCCTGCGCCATATACCCCATCCCATGCCATAGCTGCCTGGCAGTGGTGAATTGTTACAACCTGAACGCTTATCAACCTGCCATTAGGACTAAGACCACAGTGTCTCTGGGTCTTGTTTTTCTTGTCACTGATCTCATCTCCAGGTCTCTAATCCTTACTATGCTCTGGTCCCTTCTCCTAAATCAGTCTGCCGCCCACTTCTCCCTCCCAAATTCCTTTCATGTTCAATCAGCTGTGCTATATTCTCAACCTCTTTGCTTTCAGAGGAATAGTGAAATCTCACTAATTCTCTAACAACACCTATTGTGATTCCCACTTTTCAGAATGTGCCTAAGGTCAAAAATGTGTATTTAGTAGAAGGCCAGGATCCCCCAAACCTTTAATGCCTAGTTTAAGGGAATTTTCACCATTCAGTACTGGTATAATATACATAGTAAGTGCTTATTTGAGGACCAAATGATTAAACTATACTACCTATCCCAAAATTTATGAGATTTATTCCTTTCCCTGTGGACCCAACTAGACCAGTTTATAGAGTCATCATCAAATCACAGTAAGAAACCGTTTTCTTCAATTATCTCAAAGTCAAACAATTATTGAACAAGTGACCTATGAGAAACACCAAGAACTTAGAAATTACAAAAAAAAAAAAAAGGACCTCTGAATAATCAAAATGCTCTAACACCACAAAAATTCATTCAAGTTTTAATTTCATATGCAAGTCAAATTACTTTGGTGATATGGTTTTATAGTTTATAGATATCACAGGTAGCAAAGCAAAAGACAAAGTGTCTGGTAGATGGGATCAGAGACAAACAGCCTACAGAGATAACTGTCAGAACCAAACTATTATATCTGACAGAAATAGAAGATAACACTTTTCTAAAAACTACAAAACAAATAGCTGTCTGGGCCCATTTAGTGGAGCCAATAATCCTTCTATAGTTTACATTGGTTCATAATGACAATCCAGCAGAATTAATGTTCAAAATACTGTGTTTAAGAAGGAAGCACAGCATGTGTTTTAAATAAAAAGATGATTTTTAGTTTGGGAAGCTAAAGAGGTACCTTTCAGTTACCAGAAATAATTTATATATGTAACCTCTTTAAACCATTTCAGAGTAATAAGGTATGACCTCATTTGCTTATCGAAGCTCTGGACATTATCCATAAAAATAAAGAAAAGACTTTACATAGAAAAGTATGGCCAGACCACACAAACAAGATGCTTCAGACCACTAAGTTGTTGGAAGTCAGGAAAAACGTGCTATTCTACCAAATTCTTTACTTCACTAGAAAAATGTATCCTGGGGGGTGCCTGGGTGGCTCAGATGGTTGGGTGTCTGCCTTTGGCTTGGGTCCTGGTCTCCAGGTCCTGGGATTGAGCACCATGTCAGGATCCCTGCTCGGTGGAGAATTTGCTTCTCCCTATCCCTCCGCCACCTCTCCTGCCTGTGCTGTCTGTCTCTCTCAAATGAATAAATAAAATCTTAAAAAAAAAAAGAAAAAGAAAAAGAAAATGTGTCCTGATTTCTTAAGAGGAGACTAAAGAAGGCAAACTTAGTTGGATATTTTCTTTTAAATAAGGCATATTCTCATTTGGAAATATGTTTAGAGGTATCACTGAATTATGGAAACCTTCCACAGGCCAACTGACCTCTATTTCATTCAGTTTAAAAGTATAGCACCACAGGGGCACCACAGGGCCTCTGTCTTCGGCTCAGGACATGATCCCAGGGTTCTGGGATCAAGCCCCACATCAGGCTCTCTGCTCAGCAGGGAGCCTGCTTTCTCCCCTCTCTCTCTCTCTCTGCCTGTCTCTCTGCCTACTTGTGATCTCTGTGTGTCAAATAAATAAAATCTTAAAAAAAAAAAAGTGCGGCACCACATACAGGCTGATTTTAAGATGACAATGTCAATGCCAGCTTTGGTCCTCAGACTCTTAGCCAACAATGAAGTGAATTATTAGGGAACAACCCTTCACTTTTTCAAGCTACCATGAACTAAATCCTCTATTGTTACTTTATTGTCCATCCACTTTTACAGGATCCAACTGGTGACTAACTGAACTGAAATATATTTATTGAAATACATTTTTTTAAAGATTGATTTATTTATTTGCGAGAGAGAGAGCGAGCGAGGTGGGGGGGAGGCAGTAGGCACAGAGCAGGAAGGAGAGAGTTTTAAGCAAACCCCACACGTGTGAAGCTTGAGCAGGGCTCGATTCCATCACCTGAACTGAAAGCCAAGGATCAGACACTTAATCAACTGTGCCAACTATTTGTATATGTATATCTCTATCTATCTATCTATTTAAAGATTTTATTTATTTATTTGAGAAAGAGAGCAAGCACGAGAAGGGAGAAGGTCAGAGGGAGAAGCAGACTCCCCATGGAGCTGGGAGCCTGCCTGATGTGGGACTCGATCCTAGAACTTCGGGATCATGATCTGAGCCAAAGACAGTTGCTTAACAAACTGAGCCACCCAGGCACCCTGATGAAACATATTTTAAAAAGAAAAAGATATCGTCCATTTCAAGATGCCTCCCCTTTTCAGGAATATGTAATTGGCAGCAATTTGTTGGGTCCTGAGGGGTAAACAGCATTCCTAATAGGACTCCAAGAGTAAAACATTTGGAGAACTATTAAGGATAAAAATAACAAGTAAATATATTGTTACGGCTCCTTGTTATTTATGGTACAAGGTCAAACTCCAAGTGCAAGATAATAAATAAGAGCCAACATCCACTGAAAATTTTCTGTGTGCCAAGAGCTGAATTAATCACAGTGAAAACGTGCCCTTATTTAATCCCACGGCCCTAAATTCCATTTTAATTTCCATCCACACTAAGACGTAGTCAAAGTAAATTTCCCAAGGTCACACAGCTACGAAATGGATTTTAAAAAAAGCAGTGCAGTTCTAGAAGTCATTCTCTTAACTGCCAAGTTAGAGAAGATAGCCCAGTGAAGAAGTGAATGAATGAATAAATCCCTTAGTTGGGGTTACTTAATGGGCCCTCTAATTCCTAAAGGATTAAAGTGATTCCTTCCATTTAAAGTAAATTTTGAATGCAGAGGGTAAGGAAGATTAACAAATAGGTGACTTCTACCAAAACCAAATCTTATTATTTGCCCAGTATCCAAAACACTTTCCATACGCAGCTGACTGCTTGCAGGATGTGAGGCCATAGAGACTCAGCGTGCCCTGGCAAAAAGGGTCACCACCTTCCTTCAGTGACAACAAACTGAGATCGGTCTTATGTGCATGAAGAAGTGGCTCCTTAACTGATTGGGAAGCTGCCGTTTCAAAATTCAATCACAGCCTGGCAAAATCTTCACTTTGAAGAACACCTACAAGTAATTGCCCCAAATTAAATAATCTCTCCAAAGTGTAATCTCTCCAAAGTGCAGATCTTTGTGTTCCTGGGTCGGCCAACAATGGAGCACCCACAATGCTGCATGAAGAAAGGCTGACAGCAGAGCACTCACTGAAACAAAGACACGGAACATTTGGCTCTGATGAGCAGGCAATTGTGGGCTCAGAGGGGGCTGACAGATTGTGTGAGAAGCTGTCAGAAACTTCGCTGACAGCGCCAGGAGCGAGTGCTGAAGACAGAGTGCCGAACAGTGCCAAGTGCGCGTCAGCGCCTGGGTCCTTCGGGATCAAAACAAAAGGGAAATAAATAGTATGTGGAAAAGGAAATCCTAACAACAAGGCAACGAGAAATGATCAAACCAGAAGTGGCTAAGGTAACTGCAGCAGGCCCACCAGACAAGCACAGCTAAAGCCAGAGGAAACGTGTGCTGCCCCTTCTGAACCAAACAACATGGCACCTACCATCCCAGGAAGGAGCAAGGACTAAAGGAAATAGCATATAAAAACCCTATCAAAGGAACTGAGCACTTGCTAAGTACACAGTAAATGCTAGCATATATTATTAGGTTTGCATATTTATTGCTTGTCATATCTGCTTATCACAGTTTTTTTTTTTTAAAGATTTTATTTATTTATTTGACACAGAGAGAAAGAGATCACAAGTAGGCAGAGAGGCAGGCAGAGAGAGAGGAGGAAGCCGGCTCCCTGCTAAGCAGAGAGCCCAATGCGGGGCTCGATCCCAGGACCCTGAGACCATCACCTGAGCCAAAGGCAGAGGCTTTAACCCACTAAGTCACCCAGGTGCCCCTCACTTTTTTTTTTTTTTTTGAGAGAGAGAAAGACAGAGGAGGGGCAGAGGAAGAGGATGAGAGGGAATCTCAAGCAGGCTCCATGCCCAGTGCAGAGCCTGAGGCAGGGCTTGATCTCACAACCCCGAGATCATGACCTGAGCCAAAATCAAAAGTCTGACACTTGGGGAACCTGGGTGGACCAGTGGGTTGAGGGGCTGGCTCTTGATTTCAGCTCAGGTCATGATCTTAGGGTCCTGGCATATACTTATAGATTCTCTCTCTTCCTCTCCCTCTGCCCCTCTTCCAACTCATGCTCTCCCTTGCTCTCAAATAAATAATTAAATGAATAAAAACAAATAAGTAAAATAAAGTTTAAAAAATGGGGGAAAAAAAGAGTCAGATGCTTAACTGAGCCACCCATGTGCCCCTTTATATATATTTTTCACTTAATTCTCTCAATAATTCCATGGCATAGGTGTCACTGCCACCATTTTAGAGATGAGGAAACTGAGGTCCAGAGATACTCCTCTCTCAGTAAATTGTAAACCCAGGTCTAGAACTTATGCCTGTCAGGAAAAAAAAAAAAAAAAAACCCAAACAAAAAACAACAACAACTCCATAGCTTTTTCACTAATTCTATCTCTACTGCAACAAGACTTTTGTTGACCATCTGTGATGAATGAAACAATATCGTCATTCTTTGTCATTTCTCCCATTGAGAGGTAGGGTCTTTGTCCTCACTTCCCAGATTGGGGCAGACTGTGCTACTGCTTTGATCAATAGAATATGGTAGAAGTGAAGCCATGCCCATATTCTGGGCCCAAACCTTAAGAGTACAAGCTTCCATGCCTCACCTCCTGGGGTGCTCCCTCTAGAAGGACAGCCTCCAGGTAAGTACAGTTGTACTTAGACCCCATACTGTAAGAAGCCAAACAGAAAGGAAATGCCCCTCAGGACAAGAAGCCATCCATAAGAAACACAGGCCCAGGATCACCCAGGGGCCAGATATGTGAATGAAGAAGTCATCTTGGAAGTGAATCTCCATCCTTAGGTGCCCCAGTTGCTTTCATGTGGATCAGAGATAAAACACACAGCTGAATCCTTCTGAAATGCCCAACTTAGGAAATTGTGAATAAAATTAATGGCTGTTTTTACTTTTCAAAACCTTTTGTTTTGAAATAATTTCAGATTTAGAAAAAAATCTGCCAAAGTAGTGCCAAGAAATTCTGCATACCTTTAACTCGGCTTCGTCAAATGTTAACAACCTACAGAACCACAGCACAACTATTAAAACCAAGAAAATAGTACTCAGATTTGGTCAAATGTCCCACTAATGTCCTTTTCTGGTCCAAGATTCAACCCTGGAACATATATTACATTACATTATCTTATCTCCTGAGTCTTCTTTTATCTACAACAGATAGCTGATGACAGTCTTTGTCTTTGATGAACTAGATACTTCGGAGGAGTACAGGACAGTTATTTTGTAGAATGTCCCACAATTTGATTTGTCTGATGTTTCTCTATGATTAAATTTAGACTATGTATTCTTGGCACAAATAACACAGAAACAATGTTGCATCAGGGCATCATAACAGAAAGCTATATAATACATCTAACTCCAAAATCAGTTTTTGTTCTGTTTTGTTTTGTTTTTTTTTAAGATTTTATTTATTCACTTGACAGACAGAGATCATAAGTAGGCAGAGAGGCAGGCAGTGTGGGGGGAGGGAGCAGGCTCCCTGCTGAGCAGAAAGTCTGATGTGGGGTCTCAATCCTAGGACCCTGAGATCATGACCTGAGCCAAAGGCAGAGGCTTAACCCAATGAACCACCCAGGAGCCCCGAAACCACTGTTTTAAAGCCACTCAGGTTCCATACACCTGGTACCATCAGGTCATCAGAACAGAATCCCTTTGAGCTCTTCTTTGGGCAAAATAAATTTCTTACTTCTGTGGTCTGAAAAATAATGCATTCTTCCATGGGAAGAAGATACTAACAGATAATTACTATGCAAATATAAAGACATACTGGCTGCTCTAAAACATTGAGTTCTAGTTGCAAGAATAGTGTAACACGTTAGCCAAAAGGTATCTTACTTTATTCTCATTCTCATATTGTAAGCTCCTCAAAAATTCCATCTCTTAGGCTGACTAAATTATGGAGTTTGATGGAGTACCCAGCAAAAGGATGTATTTTAGGTTTGGGTTTTTGTTTCGGGATGCCCACTAGAGGTCAGGATTGCAGCACTGAAAACCAAGCAGAAGCTTTAAAAAGATTTCAGGGACCTTCACAACAACCTTGCATATAAATTCAAGTCCTAATATTTTAAAACCCCTATGGCTAAGTCCTCCCTTATGTCTACTACCCATTTACTAATATGTATAAACTATAACAAAACTTGTACGGTTCCAACCTTCCCTTTTCCTTATTTTATTATATGTTTTCCATTTTTATTATAGACACATTTGGTAGTTTTTTCATGAGTAGGAGTTCAAGAAAGTGAAGGGACAGACATAATCTATGAATACATCTATCTAGTTGTAGGTGATTTTTTTTTAAATCTTTGCTTGACTTACATTTGTTTCTGGAAGTGAAGTACTAAATAAAGGTCTATCAACAAAGTCTGATTCCTTAATTAGGAGTCACCCTGGGAAAAATACTTAGTGGTTCGTGAAATCTGAATTAAATAAACCTTTTAGAAACAAAAGAGAAAAAATAAGAGAAATAAGCTAAATTCCAGGTTTTAACAAATATTTTTAAATCTGTGTGCTACCAGGCATTCTGCAAACTACCTAGTATATACAATCACTTGTATGTTTACAATGATGGATAAGTCACTTCTCTACAAAGGGACTACCAAACTAGGATTGGAGATAAAGATATAAACTGATAACACATTACCCTTGGCTAACAAAGGAGAGGTGTGACCTGGAAAGCAATTTATTGTTCCCATGAAGGTGCCTTATTGTTGATGAACATGGGCAGTTATCCTCCTACTCTCAATCCCCTAATGTCATGATGAGCCTTGGATTATACTGTCCTCCAGCCACAGTTGTCAGTCAACCGTCCCAGGCTGTGGGGATGTTCTTGATGCCCTTCGTACAAAGACTTCTACCAATTCCTAACGACCAGCTGATCTTGATCCGCCCCTTCCTCCAGTCTCCTGCTAGAGTCTCCATTGACTCAATTTACTCAGAAGCCAGAAGGTATGGGAGCCTTGCTATTAAGAGTTTTATACCTATACTCTTCCTAAATTTTCATTTATTTTTTAAAAATATTTATTTATTTATTTATTTGAGAGAGAGAGAGAGAGAATGAGCAGGGTTAGAGGGAGAGGGAGAAGCAGGTTCCCCGCTAAGCTGGGAACCTGATGTGGGGTTCCATCCCAGGACCTTGGGATCATGACCTGAGTCATAAGCTACCCAGGTGCCCCGTTATACTCTTAATAAAAAATACTAAAAATGGGGACACCTGGGTGGCTCAGTTAAGCAGCTGCCTTTGGCTCAGTTCATGATCCTAGGGTCCTGGGATTAAGTCCTACATTGGGATCCTTGCTCAGAGGAGAGCCTGCTTCTCTCTCTGCCACTCTGCCTGCTTGGGCTCTCTGACAAATAAATAAATAAATATCTTTAAAAAATACTAAAAGTAATCTTTAAATGTCCCCAAACAACTTAATCTAAATTCAACAAATATTTCTAGAACACCAACTATGTATTCAACATGTATGGAGGTGTTCCAAAATTTTTAAAGAAATATATTGGAGTTTTGGGTTTTTTTTTTAAGATTTTATTTATTTATTTGACAGAGAGAGAGAGAGGGAGATCACAAGTAGGCAGAGAAAGAGAGAGGAGGAAGCAGGCTCCCTGCAGAGCAGAGAGCCCCATGTGGGGCTCGATCCCAGAACCCTGGGATCATGACCTGAGCCGAAGGCAGAGGCTTTAACCCACTGAGCCACCCAGGCACCCCAAGAAATATATTGTTAAAAAAATCAATACAACTGGGGAGGCAAGTCACATGAAAAGGTTAGAGAATAGAGCAGTATTCAGTTACAATGGGTCAAGTTACTTTGCTGGGGCTCCCCATGATTATACACCTGCAGAAAAATGCAACAGGAAATCAAAATGTTTGAGTGTTAAGTCTTCTTTGGAACTTGACTAATTACAACTGATGAACTAAAACAAGATGACAACTAAGGTTTTCCCTTTGCAATGCTAAAGCCAGGGATTTTGTGGGTAGTGCCCAATTCCCACAAACCCCCCCTTTTCTTAGTGATCTCAGAGCTGTGGGGAGATGAAAAGTAGGTTCTTCTCAAGGAACTCCCCCATATCAGACCATGCCCTGAGTCTCTGGACCCTATTACATATTTTCTCTGCTTGGATCATTCCTTTCTCTTTGCTTAGATATTCCTCTCTTTCTCTAGGTCTGAGTTTAGATGCTAATTCCTCTCAGGTTTTCTTGGTCTTCCATGATTGTGTTAGGTATCCCTTATCTGGGCTCTTTATTTTTTTTTTTAATTTTTTAAAGATTTTATTTATTTGACAGAGATCACAAGTAGGTAGAGAGGCAGGCAGAGAGGGGGAGGGAAGAAGGCTCCCTGCTAAGCAGAGAGCCTGATGTGGGACTTGATCCCAGGACCCTGAGCTCATGACCTGAGCTGAAGGCAGAGGCTTAACTCACTAAGCCACCCAGGTGCCCTTATCTGGGCTTTTTAAAAAAACACCCTGGGCTGTCCGTATTACAGACTCATCCACTGCTATGTAACTACTCACTCACCATTCTCTGTGTCCCTGTCAAGTTATATGATGGGAGAACCCTGCCCGTTATTGGTGTATTTCCATCACTCAGGACACTGCCTGTAACAGATTAGGTACTCAATATTAGCTGAATGAATAGGTGAAATGAATAGGATTGTTGGGACCAATGAAATAGCTTTAATGAGAATGAAAAATCATGAAATGATGGAGCACCTGTGTGGCTCAGTCATTTAAGCATCTAAATCTTGATTTCAGCTCAGGACATGATAAATCATGGTCCTGCGATACAGCCCTGCATCAGGCTCTGGGCTTAGTGGGGAGTCTTGCTTGAGATTCTCTCTCTCCTTCTCCCTCTTGTCTTTTCTCTCCATTCTGTCTCTCTCTCTCCCATAAATAAATCTTTTAAAAAATCATGAAATGTTCCTCAAACTAGTTTTTTTTTCCAATAATTTCTTGATAGAAGTTACTTTGTTGTTGTTAAGCCTCATTTTCAGGTTATTTGGAGAGATAAATTATGTTCCATTCTTTCTTAAATATGAAACATGGGCTCCTGAACAGCAACATTAAAATTCAGACATGTTATCTTTCAACTTCTTCTACCCCAGAAGCTTCACTACTTCTTTCCAAATCTGAAAATGGGGGTATAATGCATCAGTGTGATATGCTCAGGAAAAGAAAACCAATCACATGTTTATCACTGTCTTTGGAGATAAGCAAAAGCTGATATTTTAAGCACTCTCAAAGCCGAATCATGGGGGAAAAAACCCAAAAACAACTCAAGAAATTGCAGTCAAATACACAGTTGAGAGGATTCAAAAGGCTCAACATACTGTATGTAATTTGCTTGGTGATGAGTCCAGTGAAAGGCGGGAGCTAGACTACCACCCCTGGGAATGCTCTGGATCCAAGGGTTGTGTTCTGAGATTTGTGTCACGTGGGAAACCATTAATGAGTGTATTCATTTTTGGTGGCCCTTTCTCCTCCTTCTGTCCTCACGCAGTACATGGGTAAATGTTAGTGAAGCTTAAACACTAGGGACAACAGGGGCAGAAGTAATACAGGAAAGCACTGTAAGAGAGTTGGGTTTTTTGTTTTGTTTTGTTTTTTAGAGGGAGGGGATGTGGGGCAAAGGGAGAGGGAGAAAATCTCAAGCAGTTTCCACACTCAGCTGAGTAGTTCACATCTCTGGTTATTTACTGGAATCACTAGGGGTGCTTTGATAACACAATGAAGCAAGAGTTCCACCTCAGATCAAAGAAACAAAAATTCCTCGGGGGTACAGCCTGGCCGCTTGTATTTTCAAGAACTTCCCAGGAGTCTCCAATATGGATCCAGGCTGAGAACTGAGCATTACCTACAGTTTGCAAGCCAACTGCACATTAGAATCCCTTAGGAAGTTTTGATAACACCTCAAGTCTCATTTAATTGGTCTGGGAGAGGCCAGGTGGTCATAAGACAGCCAAGGGTGGGAATCACTGTACAATGCCTCTACCAAGCACATTGTAAAATTCTTTTCTTTTTTTTTAAGATTTTATTTATTTGACAGACAGAGATCACTAGTAGGCAGAGAGGCAGGCAGAGAGAGAGGGGAAGCAGGCTCTCTGCAGAGCAGAGAGCCCGATGCGGGGCTCGATCCCAGGACCCTGAGATCACAATCTGAGCCGAAGGCAGAGGCTTAATCCACTGAGCCACCCAGGTGCCCCACTCGTAAAATTCTTTAACTCAAAGTCCTCTTAAGGATATTTCATAATATTTAAAATGTTTCTAAAGGTCACCTCGGCAAAGTTTTTAAAGTCAAACATCAAAACTAAGTGTCATTAAAAATAATATGCATTATGTTATAATTGTGTGTTCAATTAATTAAAACTTATGGAATCTAGCTGAAAATGATGATGATAATAGTAAAAATGACTAATATATTTTAAGAAATAAGAGTGATATTGTGCTCAGTTTCATCTTTTTAGAACTTGTGGTCAGACAAATGAAGATGTTAAATAATCTCTCTGGAATCTAGTAATGCTGATCATACATTATTTAAAAAAAGAAAACTAGACCACATTCAATTCTCTAATGAATACCCCTTTCAAGAGTATTCATATAGGTAACAGTCTACCAAGAAAAGAGAGTTGATGTTTCCCTATGGTAGTAAATCAATATATCGTATTTTATGCGAATTCTGCATAAAATTTTAGCAAGTACTTGAAATATCACATATTTATGAATTTTAAAAATGAACACACAATGATGCAATCAGATAAAATGATGACTAAAAGCATGAAAGCTGGGAAACACTACAGGTTGGTCTATACACCCCCATCAGATCATCTATAATCAGGAAAAAAAAAAAAAGAGTAGTCACTTGGAAAGTTGTCGAAAATAGTTCCTTATAACAAATTACACCAATGTCATCAGGGATTTATGTCTGTATGTATATGTGTATACACTGGTATACAATTGGTATTCTATTTTAAAAGGAAACTATAAAATTGGCTATTTGAAAATCTACAGGAAATACAAGAAAATGAGTTAAGTTTTATGAAAATGGTAAGAATTGAAAGGGATAAAATTTGGCAGATTAATGATGAGAAAAGAACAGCAAATAATGAAAGCTAGACAACATTTCAAGTTAGCAGATTAATTTTATGAAACTGGTCATAAAAGAGATGTCCGGGAAAACAAGCTATCAATATTTCTTCCTTAAATAATTCCACTGAGAATCAGTATCTGCTCATCAATTACAAATGTGTCCTCTAATTTTAACATAAATACATATTACTTGCTTGACCAGAAATCACATTCCGTACAAGAAGTGACAATATACATGCTTTCAAAAATAGTACTAAATTTTAACTGCAGTCCAAAAATTTAATCCTTGAGCAAAAAAACATTTTCAAAACAGAAATGACAGATTTTTAAGTTTAACAAAATATTCTGATGACCAATTAATTTTCCTTGAGTACTAAAAACAGTTGTAAACTGAATAAAGTCCTATTTTCTATAACTTTATGATATGTCTACACAAGCATTTTTGCATAGCAATCACAGTAATTTAGAATGTACTTTTCTTACTTTCACTTTTCCATTCACACATCAAGGATATGTAAAACCTACAACTCTGACCAGGGGTCATCACAATTGGACAATTACGCTTTTTTAGAAAGCAAAAAGTAAATGAGTTTCCAGTCTACTCTTCCCTTTTTTTTTTTTTTCAAATAAAGATTTTATTTATTTATTTATTTAGTGAGAGAGAACGAGAGACAGAAGCATGCATATTGCACACCCGCAAGTGGGGGGGGGGGCAGAGGAGGGGAGGCAGATACAGAGTCACCCAAGAAGACTTCTCGCTGAGCGAATAGCCCCATCTCACAACCCTGAGATCATGACTTCAGGGGAAATCAAGAGTCTGAGGTTCAACTGACTGAGCCACCCAGGTGCCCCTCCCATCTATTTTCATTGAAGTGCTATTATTTACGTAGTAAACCATCTTGTGTTAGCAATGAGCTATCATGGAACAAAATACCCAGGACTTCAGGTACATAAAGTCATATTTAGTCATTTGACTACTTGAGAATGTAATTCAGCTCCCTCAAAATTATGTTAAGCTGTAAAATGGATGGGAGTGCTTGTTCCTTTATTAGGAGAGGACCAAGGAGGAAGGTATCCACTTAAAGCAGGCAGATAATGAAATCCCTCATTAATGAAAGTTCTCTTCCTGGAAATCCTAGCCACACATCAAGAAATTATACTTGAGGGACCCCTCAGTGGCTCAGTGAGTTAAGTGTCTGCCATCAGCTCAGGTCATGATCCCAGGGTCCTGGATCAAGTCCCACACTGCGCTCCTTGCCCTGTAGGAAGCCTCCTTCTCCCCCTGTCTGCTGCTCCCCCTGCTTGTGGGCGCTCTCTCTCTCTCTCTGACAAATAAATAAATAAAATCTTAAAAAAAAAAGAAAGAAAAATTATACTGGAAATCACAATTCCTTTTTTTTTTTAAGATTTTATTTATTTATTTGACACAGAGAGAGAGAGAGAGAGATTATAACTAGGCAAGAGGCAGGCAGAGAGAGGGAGGAAGCAGGCTCCCTGCTAAGAAGAAAGCCTGATGCAGGGCTCGATCCCAGGACCCTGAGATCATGACCTGAGCCAAAGGCAGAGGCTTAACCCACTGAGCCACCCAGGTGGCCTGGAAATCACAATTCTAACTCCCATAGTGAGGAAGGGATATCTTCACTTAAGAAAAGATGGAAGAATTAGTTCAGTTAATTTGGTCTGGGATCTACTAAATGACCAAACAAAAAACCTGTTAAGTGTGTAAACCTGGCGATTCACAGACCTGTACCCCTGGGGATAAAAATATATTATATGTTCATTCAAAATTAAAAAAACAAACAAACAAACAAAAAAACCCAAGTTAAAAGTGAGAGCTATCACAAAGCAAAGAGACCTAATGAGCATAGGACACTGTAGCAACAAAAATAAATAGTTGTTGCAAACATTCTATAATTATAAGGAAAAACTCTAGAAGCACTGTGAAATTCATTCCCATTTAAACATAGTAAATTAAGCATACTATTAAACAATCTGGAAATTCACTGTAGAAATTCATTAATAATATAAACCAAAAAGTTTCAGAGAGGAGTTAAAATATCTGTATCACAGTTCTATTTCTGCCACTGACTGGCTTAGGTAAATGTCTCAACCTCCAGGAGTAAGATTCCTAAGTAATAAAACAGAGAGCACCAGTTAAGAATAACAAAGAGCGGTTTGTTAAAAGTTCGCTTCCTGGGTCCTATTCCAGGATGGGCATGAATATCTATTATGTATTTTAGCATCTCCACCCTATTCTACAAATTCTGATAATCAACTGGCTTTAGAAACCATTGGCTTTCATGTTTTGTTTATAAGAGTTAACAGAAGTCAAAGAAGAAAAAGTTAGAAATACTGGTATAGATCAAGCTAAGAAGAGCCTTCCACAGCAAATAAGTATTTCATTTCCTTATTCCAGGGTCCCCGTTCTATCTGTTGTCATTCTGCTTCTGTCCCTGCAACTCATTCCACTGCAGTTGCTGGGGTGAAAGTTACCGGTAAAATGTCTTTGTGATTATTTCCTGAAGGCTTCCTGTCTCTCTAATTGGGACTTAATTTACCATGCTCCTTGCATTAAGGACCCCATTCCCTTCCTTCGAATGGCCAAATGACCAGAAAAGAAGTTCAGCTCTGAGTCATACAGTTAACAGGAGGTGCCTCAGTTTCTTCATAAACAGCACCTACCTCACAAGGCTGTTGTGAGGTTAAGTTAGTATATGCAACGTACTTACAAACAATGCCAGACACACAGATAAGCACTCTATGTCTGAGCCCGTTATTACGGTAAAGTCCTCAAAACTGAACTTCCTAGAATTTTTATAAGGAACTTCAGGGGCGCCTGGGTGGCTCAGTGGGTTAGGCCTCTGCCTTTGGCTCAGGTCATGGTCTCAGGGTCTGGGGATTGAGCCCCTTATCGCACTCTCTGCTCTGCAGGGAGCCTGCTTCCTCCTCTCTATCTGCCTGCCTCTCTGCCTGCTTGTGATCTCTGTCTGTCAAATAAATAAATAAATACATACATAAATAAATCTTTTAAAAAAAGGAACTTCAGTTCTTTAAGATCTCAAGAAATTTGCTATGTATTTTGATAAAAGCTGACCTATATATTTCTTCTATAACTTCTCAAAAAAAATTCTCTTTCTCCTAATTAACCTGATCATATCAAGGACAAGGGAAAACTTAGGTCACTAGAAGATGGAAGTAGCTAGTACTTGAGGAGAAAAAGACCAAAGGATTAATAACCTTTAAAAGCTGATAGAGGAGAGGTGTTTACAGTTTCTGCTTCTAGAAGCTGACTAATTTAGTCTTGGGCATTTGTTCCTTAATCGTTAGTGGGAGTTTTAAAAAGTTACTTCACTAACTAAAACAGAGCTTAGTTGTATGGACAATGTAGGAAGTTTGCTATGGACAGGCCACCTTGCCTCTCTACCAGTCACCTCGGACGGATCTGGGCAGATCCCTGAGCTGGACAGGGTCTCCGGAAGTGCGTCCACTCAGGCCTGGAGATGTCAAGTCCCAGCCAGAGGAAACAGACGCTGATAATAACCAGAGAATCTGAGGAAGATAACCAGGAAGCCAAATATCCCTCTGTTCCAATGTTTACTGGCTTCCTTGTGTGGATCTGCCTTACATCTAACTGCTGTTCCTTTGGCTATAGTATAAATTTACTTCCTTTTGTTCTGTCCCCAAAGAAAATGGGGAACACCTGTTCACAATTTTTCCATGTCACTGAAGATACTTTTGAAGGTTCCCTTTACAAGGTTAAATTTTTTTAATCTATCTTCATTTTTCCTGATTATAAATTCTTTTGTTGTTCAACTGTGAATTCTTTTCGAGACCTTCATAAATCTCCTCATACAAAATAAAACTAGAGAGTATGCTGAAGAATTACCTTATCCTCGAGTATTAAATTTAAGCCCTCAACCTAAACTGCCCACTCCTGCTTTGGGCTTTAGATAAGCCATGGGTCTAATAACTTTTCCTGCCTTACTTACATGAGCCCTCTTCTTTAATTTTTTTTAAAGTCTTTATTTACTTAAGTAATCTCAACACCCAGTGTGGGGCTCCAACTCACAACCCCAAGATCAAGAGCAGCATGTCTCCTGACTGAGCCAGCCAGGTGCCCCAGTCCTCTTCTTTTAAATAAGGGCTATTTGTTTGAACTTCTTGTAGGCCACTTTCCAAGTGAAAAAAATCCATGATTTTTTATGATTTAAATATAATAGAAATACCCCATTTTCTGTTTTCAAATTAAAAACGGACTGGATCGATTCCCAGAGTCATGGCTACCTTTAAGTTCTAGTTCACCAGAAGGTATAACAAGGAAGACAATGACATTACCATGGCAGTAGGGTCTGAAACCAAAGCTTGTTTATAGAATATGCATATGGAACCTAGTCTTTTTAAGATGGGAGGAGTTTTCCGGAATCTTAGGAACTTAAATAAGGGTGATCTTATGACAAAATAAAGATGGATGGCCAGGAATGGTATGGAAAAGAAAATTCTCAAGTTGAACATCTAAGGTACAGCAGTTTTGTTTTGTTTTGCTTTGTCTCTCGGTTGGAAAAAATATTTGTCAAAAGGCATTCTCATCCATTTTCCACAAATGTTGAGAAATTTGGAGAACTAAAAATCTTTCTTTAACTTTGGTAACTAAAAGTTAAAGAAAGATTTTTAGCTCTAAAAGTTACCAAAGTAGAAATTCCTTCTCCAGACATCTTAAACAGGACAAATATTCATTTTAGAGGAATATCTAAGTGTCTGCAAACAGAACGACAGAGACACCTGTCTGTGTAATTCCTAGTGGCTATCGTGACCTTCTAGTAGTCTCATGGCAATACTTCTGAGGACAGTGAGCTACACTAGGTAGCAGAAGGATGTCCTCAGAGAAGGTAGGCAGGAAGGGCAGTGTTGTTCTTTCAGTTAAGATTGAATTTGGTGGAGGTGCCTGGGTGGCTCAGTGAGTTAAGCCTCTGCCTTCAGCTCAGGTCATGATCTCAGGGTCCTGGGATTGTGCCCCACATCGGGCTCTCTGCTCGGCAGGGAGCCTGCTTCCTCCTCTCTCTCTGCCTGTCTCTCTGCTTACTTGTGATCTCTATCAAATAAATGAATAAATACAAATAAAATCTTTTAAAAAAAAGATTGAAGGTCGCCTGGGTGGCTCAGTGGGTTAAGCCTCTGCTTTCGGCTCAGGTCATGATCCCAGGGTTCTGGGATCAAGCCCCGAATCGGGCTCTCTGCTCAGCAGGGAGTCTGCTTTCCTTCCTCTCTCTCTGCCTGCCTCTCTGCCTACTTGTGATCTCTGTCTGTCAAGTAAATTTAAAAAAAAAAAAAAAATTAAAAAAAAAGATTGAATTTGGAAAAGGGATTCTGTCCATTAAATTTTTCTCTAGGCCATAATTTTGACTTTTATAATCAAATTCGTATGACCCCAAGCCCAAATTTATTTCATGCCTATTTTAATCTCCTTTAGGACTCTGAAACAGTGTGACTGGGCCAGATGACCCCTCAAAAATAAAAAACATTCCTTCTCAGACAATATGTGGACAGACACTAACTACATCCTGGTGAACCCACACCAGTACACTGGAAATGTGAGTATTCAGGTTTAAATATAATAAAAAATGGAAAAATCCAAACACAAAGAGAAAAGCACTGCACAGGGAATGCACCCAAAAAGTCTTATTTGAGACAAGTCATTACTCTAAAATTTACATTGAGTTATAGGAACTAATTTGTTTAGCTTTTCTTTCTTTTTTTTTAAATGCATATTCATATTCAGTAAATCTACAATGAGGCCCAACATTCTGCATTTTTTAAAAAGATTTTATTTATTTATTGGACAGACAGAGATCACAAGTAGGCAGAGAGGCAGGCAGAGAGAGAGGAGGAAGCAGGCTCCCCACAGAGCAGAGAGCCAGATGTGAGGTTCGATCCCAGGACCCTGGGATCATGACCTGAGCTAAAGGCAGAGGCTTTAACCCACTGAGCCACCCAGACACCCCTAGCTTTTCCTTTTTTAATGCTGTAAAAATTTAAAGACAATATAAAGGGAAACAATGGGTAAGAAGTTACAGAGAAATAAAAGCTGTTGTATTTGGAATTGGCTCTCTTTAAGTATTTGAAGGTGACAACGTGTGAAGGTTATAGAGCTTGGGCAATAAATGATGAGCTCTTGAATATAATTCACTAAACAGTGTTACTGCCGACAGTAAAGAATAAGAAATCAGACTGTACTGTCTTCTGGTGAGAAACTTTGGATTCCTTTTCTCCTCTAAAACAGAATGCAGTTCCGGATGACTGGCGCATGAGAGTAACTGTGTGGAAAGGAAAACCAGACCCTCCACCGGCTGTTTGTTGCTGCTATTCTCTAAAGCATCAATACAGAACCTGTGCTCTGTGGGGCTTGTGTTGACGGCACCTAAACATGAGTTAGATGTGCAGACTCTCGGGTTCTCCATCCCAGAACCATGAACTCAAACCTGAACTGGCATTTGAGTAGGATCACCAAATGAGTCAAATGCATATTAAAATTTGAGACCCACTTGCTAAGGTTCCTTCCAGTTCAAAGAGTTTACAGTTATATAATAATAAAATCTGACTCCTAACAAAGATGTCTCTGAAATAAGGTAAAAAGGAAACTCCCTTGAACCTGAACAAGACATTAGTTTAATGAAAGGAAAGGGCTGTACTAGGCATAGGACAAGCATGGTCCTCACAACAATCCTCAGAAGCAGGTATTACTATCTTCTTTTTATAGAGAAGGAAACAGAGGTGCTAAGAAGTGAAATGAGTTGCCTAGCCTGGGCAATGTGGAAGCCACAGCGCCTGGCTAGGCAGCCAACTCTTTCCTGCTCCAAATCCAATGCTGCTTCTGTGCCAGGGACCGGGAGAGGGATTTCAGAAAAGATGCCCCGTCTAGTCACAAAAAAAACCCAAGTGAGATTCAAACGACCTGCAAATGTTTGCTGCTTACTTACTCTGGGTTGAGAACTGAGTTACTCTAAGAAAAAAGGTAAAATACATGAGCAAAAAGCCAAGAATAAAATGAGTAAAAATTTTGTGATTCATGCAAATACTAAAAAGACAACCCAGGTTTTAGAAATGATTTTACGTAAAAGAATTAGCAAATATACACAGATCTGTCTCGAACAGGCCACAATTTTGCATTTTTCCATGCTATCTATTTTTTTGCATCTTTCACATTACAGATCTATTCTGCCTAGTGGTTCAAAACAATCTACTTCCCACAAACAGCAGATGGCGCCATGCACCAGTGAAAGAATGACAAAAGAAAAATCAAAGATGAAGCTGTCAAAATTAGCATCTTTTTGAAAATAACTCACATTTTCTAATTAGCTTTCTAATAGTGACAGATAATTTTAAAAACTTCATGTTGTAAATACACTTTAGATGCAGAAGCTACTTTTGATCCAGCTTTGCTGACCCAAAACTGTGAGGAAATAAAAGAAAGCTATCTTAATTTATAAGTCTGCTGCAAATAAATGTATAAACAAAGCTTATTAATTAATAATAATTAATAATAATAAGATTATTAATCTTAACATAACTCCTAACACAAAAACTCCAACCCAAGAAAGATTTCTGGGAGAAGAAAATTCAAAGGGGAAATTCAAAGTGCCAAACTGTTGAATATACAAATTAAGGACCATAAAATAATTATATCTTTGAAACTGATTTCCATCAGTAATGATAATATGTGGTACTGTCAACTGCAGCTCAAGCAGAATTCAATGTTTTGCCACCAGACAATATTAATATTCTGGTTTTTTACTCCAAGCACTCCCAGCCACTGTCCCAGAATATAGTCAGACGGAGCCAGCAAGGCGAGGCGTCAACACCGTTAGCGTCACTGAACCTTTCCTTTCTCTGACAAAGTGAGCCCGGGAGCACACAGCTAGGACTTCAGAAGCTATGGCATTCTTGGAAACATAAAGCACCTGGTCTTTATGGGAGAAAACAGAGTCCATACACATGATTTCAATAAAAGTTACAGAAGGAAAAGAAAAGGTTAAAAGACAGAAATAAAAAGTAAAGTGATATAAAAGGTTATATGTTATTGATGCTTCTAATGTATAAGTCTCAATTCCACTAAATCTCTTTTTCCAAACAGGAAGCTTATGTGTGGGGGGAGAGATCCTGGAGGGAGAATTGTGAGGAGGAGGAGGAAGAGGAGGAGGGAGGAGGGGGGAGGAGGAGAGAAGGAAGGGGAAGAGGAGGACCTGGGAGGAGGGGAGGAGGGGAGAGGGGAAGAGGAGAGGAGGAGGAAGGGGAAGGAGAAGGGAGGAGAAGAAGAAAAAAAAATCTTCCAACATCTTCCTGCAATGTATTTCTCAAACTTTAAACTATGTAGCACTTTCAGAAGACAGCAATGTTTTCCACTGTCCCAGTCAATCTTTTCCTAAAGATTTTATTTATTTGACACAAAGAGACAGAACACAAGCAGAGGTAGCGGGAAAGGGAGAAGCAGGCTTGAGCAGAGAGCCCGATATGGGTCTGGATCCCAGGGTCCTGGGATCACGACCCGAGCTAAAGGCAGATGCTTAACAACTAAGCCACCCAGATGCCGTGCAATAATACTTCTTCAGAGTTTAACTTACAGTTAGCTTTGACCTTCATTTACACAAGTTCATTTTAAGTCCAAACAATAAATAAAGGAAAAAAGAAAATCCACTTAACAAAATGCTTTTTTGCCCTATGTAGGCACTCTTTCCCAATTCAATCTTATTCTACCCTCATCTTTTCTCATTGAGCTGTCGAAGTCCTTCAAAGAGCTCCCCCCAGTGCTTAACAACCGTGGCCGTATTCTGAAATATGAATTCATCTACCACCCTTCATCCTCTGCCGACACTTTCAACTAGCCACCATCAGCTCTTCTGTGGGCAAGAGTCCTTAATTGGTTTCCTTATTCCCCCTTCAATGCATTTACAACACCATAATCATCTCTCAAACATTTAAATCAGACCACACAATTCCATACTTAAAGATCATCAGTAGCTTCTTGCATCACTTGGAATGAAATCCCATCTCCTTCTCAATATGGTTGCCAAGCCCTGGTATTATTTGGGTCAACCTACCTCT
Organism: Mustela nivalis; assembly: GCF_964662115.1. Taxonomy (NCBI): domain Eukaryota; kingdom Metazoa; phylum Chordata; class Mammalia; order Carnivora; family Mustelidae; genus Mustela; species Mustela nivalis. The sequence goes on from NC_139035.1 coordinate 27,323,308, forward strand.
TGGCCAACTGTTCTCTGTGTTCTAGAAGTTTTGGCTTTCTTTTATTTCCTCCCACCCAAAAGTCTTACACATGCACTATAACCCCCTCACACCCCAATGGGAATTCTCCTACTCATCTCTCAGATCTCAGCTCTAAATGTCACTTACTCAGAAAGACCATTCTTTTTTTTTTTTTTTTTTTTTTTTTTTTAAGATTTATTTATTTGTCAGAGAGAGGAGCGAGAGTGAGCACAAACAGACAGAGTGGTAGGCAGAGGCAGAGGGAGAAGCAGGCTCCCGGCTGAGCAAGGAGCCCGATGTGGGACTCGATTCCAGGATGGTGGGATCATGACCTGAGCTGAAGGCAGCCGCTTAACCAGCTGAGCCACCCAGGCATCCCAGAAAGACCATTCTTGAAACCTTAATCTAAAACAGGTTTTACTTATTACAAAATCTTGAGGCAGCTTGAAATTTCCCTTCATAGCATTATACTATGAAGTCATGTTTTTTGATTTATTTATTATCTGTGTGCCCACAAGCCTATTTGCTCCATGGATACAAAGACAATGCCTATTCAATTAATCATGAGATCTGTTAGATTTGGCTCAGTGTCAGGACGTATTAGGTGTTCGATATTTACTAAATAAATGAGTGAATGGATGAATAAGACATTCCTTTCAGTGGGTATCACTGGTTTCCTAGATGTTGAATTGATGAGCTATTAGTTACTATTTTTCTAGAGACAAAACACAAAGCCTCACTTTGGAATAAGTCAGAAGCATATTCTGCTCCATTTTTGGCTTTCCTGGAATCCTAACAGCTATATGGACTAGCATGTCTCATAGGACAGTCATCCACTTTTCACTCCTTCCCAATGACTTTGAAAATAAATTACTTAGGAGTCCTTTCAGATTCCCACATAAACATTTAATAACCTGACCTTTAAAAATCTAGTTATCCTGCCTACAATGCAACACATTAACTAATGTGTTCTATAAATTCTTTCTTGCCCAAGTATAAGAAACTACTTCAAAGAAAAGGCTATAAAAGAAAATCTAATCTAAAAATTTTACATACACTGTATAATGTGTTTCCTTCCCCATAATTCCACAGAAATGTAGAACTGTTAGTCAATTTGGCATTACACCACATACTTTTAAATGTATACTTACTGCAAAAGATAAAGGCACATGTGCTAGAGGACAGACACAGCAGCCACAATCCAGAACACTAGCAACTATTCTAAACGTTTCTCATTAAATATATGTCAATTGATATTACACAACTAGTTTGGCTCTTCCAGAATTACCTTTCTAAAACATCTATTTTATCATGCCGTTACCCTGATTTAAACTTTCAGCAGCTTCCCATTATGTAACTGTGCTTTCCAAACTATGGTATGCCAAAGCCAAGGTACAGAGAGCTATGTGTCAGAAGAGGAACAGTCAAATCAAATACGCTGTATTTCCAAGGACAAAATTTTTTTTTAGATAAACAATTTTTACTTGAACATTTGAAAAAAATTTTATATTAAAATAGTTCTGGCTCTACTGTGGAACAAAATGCAAAATTCAAAAATGAAATTTTATTTATTTTTTAAAAAGATTTATTTATGTGAGAGAGAGATGGACAGAGCGTAGGGGGGAAGGGGCAGGAGAGGGAGAAAGAGAATCTTAAGCAGATGTTGCACTAAGCACAGAAGCCCACAAGGAACTTGATCCCACAGCTCTGAGATCACAGCCTGAGCTGAAACCAAGAGTCTGATGTTTAGCCAAATGTGCCACACTGGTGTCCCTCTCTGGTGTCCCTCTGGTGTCCCTGGATTCTCTCTCTCTCTCCCTCTTCCTCCACCCCTCCCTCTGCTCATGCATACATGCTGTCTCTCTAAAATAAATAAATCTTAAAAAAAAATTATGAGAGATGACTTCATTTATTTACCTATAGTGACTACTCAATTGGACAGTGGGCCTTCCCCAGTTTGGATTGGGTATTCCTTATTCTTAAGAAGGGATCTCTCCTAAATATCACTATTCTGAGTATAATATAAGGTTGAACCATAGGAAATTGCCAATATTCAATATTTTTGATTTATAAATATGGCAAATTCCTATGGGTCAACATAATTTAAGAGTCTTTGTTATCAATTCATATCTGATCACCCCAACCTGTGTCCTTGGGGGGAAGAAAAAAAAAAAAAAACAACCAAACCCGTGGTTTGTCTCTATCATCAAGTACTGGAACTAGCCTAAAATAAAACACAATAAACGTTGGGTTAGGGCTCAGCCTGGGTCAGTTTGTAGACAGTGAGCATAAGCAAGCATCCGAAGCTCCACATCTTGGAAGAAATACTGGTAATAGAACCCCCTTCTCCTTCAGGTTGAGGCAGAAAAGATGACTGTTAGTCATTTGTTAAATGGCATGACATAAAAAGAAATGGGAAAAGCTAGTTACTTTCATGTTCCTACACCCCCAATAAAGTATTTGTCTTATAGTATATCATGGGGCTTACATAGAACAAAACCATTATAATCAACCATTCATATAAGTGTAGAATTTTTAAGCTTGACCATCTATTTTTATTGCCAAGGAAAGAAACAGGCTAGTCAAAGTAATAGTGCCTATCAAGAGTGCCATAAAGATTAATTGAGTATCAAAGCCACACTTCTCTTTTTTAAAAAAAAGGGTATTTGTGACTCTGAGCTTTAAAAAGTTTTGATACCTTGAGGAAAGAAGTTTTAGGTTGTTTTTTTTTTTTTTTTTTTTTTTTAGATTTTATGTATTTATTTGACAGATAGATTACAAATAGGCAGAGTGGCAGTGGGGGGTAGGGGGAGAGCAGGCTCCCTGCTGAGCAGAGAGCCTGATGTGGGGCTCGATCCCAGGACCCCGAGATCATGACCTGAGCTGAAGGCAGAAGCCCAACCCACTGAGCCAACCTGCAACCCAAAGTCTTAGATTTTTTTAAAAAAGATTTATCTATTTGACAGACAGAGATCTCAAGTAGGCAGAGAGGCAGGCAGAGAGAGGAGGAAGCAGGCTCCCCGCTGAGCAGAGAGCCCAATGCAGGGCTCAACCCCAGGACCCTGGGATCATGACCTGAGCCGAAGGCAGAGGCTTTAACCCACTGAGCCACCCAGGTGCCCCTAGATTTTTTTTTTCTTTTTTTAAGATTTTATTTTTAAGGACTCTCTACATCCATCATGGAACTCAAATTTACAACTATCTGAGATCAAGAGTCACACACTCTACCACCTGAGCCAGCCAGGTGCCCTTAAGTTTTAGATTTTTAAAAGAGAACTTTAGACATTAATTTAAAAAGATATACACACCCATATGTTTATTGTAGCATTATTTACAGTAGTAAAGACATGGAAGCAACCTAAATGTTCAATGACAGACAAATGGACAATTAGACACACACACACACACACACACACACACACACACACACACACACAGAGGGATATTATACAGTCAAAAACGATGAGTTCATGCCTCCGTGATAACATGGATGACCTAGAGAGTGCTATGCTAAGTGAAATAAGTCAGATGGAGAAAAATAAACACCCTATGATTTCAATCATGTGTGGAATCTAAAAAATAAAACAAATGAACATGACAAAAAGCAGAATCAGACCTAAAAATACAGAGAATGAATGGATGGTTGCCAGAGGAGAGAAGGGGGGGCAAAATGAGTGAAGGGGAGTGGGAGATACAGCCTTCCAGTTATAGAATGAGTAAGTCCTGGTAATAAAAGGCACAGCACTGGGAAGGTGGTCGATGACCTTGTAATAGCACTGTATGTACAGATGGTAGCTACACTTGTGGTGAGCATTGAATCACTATGTTGTACACCTGAAATTAATCTAACACTGTATGTCAACTCTACTCAAAAATTTTTTTTAATCGAACAGGTGATGCCCATTAGAAAAGATAGCTCCACGATCTGGTCTGTATTGATATGATTGGAGGTATAGAGAAAGAGCTAGAATTGGGGTCCAGGAGGATCTGGAGCCTCTAGGAAGCAAGAAGTGGAGGCCCCTAGGTAAGGGAAGAAGTGAAAGGGAGTAGAGGTCCCTGGGGGCTACGGAGACTCTGACTGAGGTGGCTACCCATTTCCCAAACTTTTGTCCATGAGGTATCAGGAGCATGATTTTTGTTATATTCTAGTACTATCTGCACTAATGTTGAATCTGTCTTTCTGAAAATAACTATATTTTAAAAGAAAAAAAAAAGATTTTAAAGCTATATATATCTATATACACACACACATATTGTATGTATACACACACACACACACACAGAATACTATTAATCATATATGAAATTATGCCTTAGAAAGGTAGAAATCGGATATGCCCCTGAAGAGCCTGTATTGGAACAAGGTGGATTCATCTTCGTTCCCCGTACTTGGTAACGGCTAACTCTAAAAAGGGTCCATCTTGTTCTTTGCCTCGATCTTCATGAAATAAAATATCTGCCCATTTTTAATCATAATTGGTCTGCTGCAGCACTGCTGTGAAACAAATCTGGTCCAGATACTACTGCCAAGGAAGTTTAGCTGTTAAAACACTCATCTGTTCTCTGTCAACTTGGTTTTGTTGATGGGCCAACAGTAACATCTGCTCAAAATAGCCCTGAAGAAATCAACAGACCAAGGTTTTTACCCCCAGAATCAACATTAAAAATGCAGCAACCACAGAAACATTGCTGGATATTTCCCTTAAGATTTGTGTTTCTCTGAATTCATTACCTTGGACTATTATTTTACTTCCTAGAATTTGCCAAAGTCACGAATTCTAAGAAATGAAAAAGCGTACTATCTTGTGCCTCTCCAGCTCACTCCTCTCAATTCCCCAAAGGACTAGGCCTGTACCATTCACTAGCTTCCATATGGAATGGAAAGTGCTCCCCCAATCACTCTTAGCCTCTGCTGCTAGTGGGGATTAAAACTGCCAAAAAAGTATACAGCCTGTGGCCTAACCACACTGCAGTGTGTAAGTATATGGAGCTGTCACATCAGCATTTCTTAAAATTTAAAAAATTTTAAAACTTGGGAATACTTGTTAACCATGCAGCTTTCCAGGGTCATATCTCCAAAGAATCTAGGGACTAAGATGGGTCTATGGAATTTGCATGTTTAACAAGCACTTCTCAATCTTCCCAAGTAGAACGGCCAACATTTGTTGTTTTTTTAATTTTTAATTTTTATTTTTTAAGTTTTTACTTTAATTACCCAGTGCTCATCACAAGAGCATTCCAAAATCCCCATCACCTATTCCATCCATCCCCCCACCGACCTCCCCTCTGAAAGCCGTCAATGAGTTCTCTAGAGTTACGCGTCTGTTTCTTGGTTGGTCTTTCTCTCTCTCTCTTTTTTTCCTCCTGAGCTCATCTGTGTTGTCTCTTCAGTTCCACATTTGACTGAAATCATATGGTGTTTGTCTTTCTCTGACTTACTTCACTTAGCATTATACTTCCTAACTCTCCATCCATTTTTTTATGGTTAAAAACTATTCCATTATATATATATATATACATCACATCAACTGACCTTTAACACGCCAGGCTTCAAGGCCCCGCTGGTTATGAGAACTCCTGAAATTTGGACCCTCTTGCTTTCCCAGGCAACAGCTATGGGGAATTGTCTTCCCTGTGTATTCCCCTATGTGCTAGTCTGCCTCTTGCCCTTCTCAGTGACTGCAGTTCCTTCCCCATCACAGTAGACAAGATCCAATTCTCTGCCAGGCTGTATTTCTGCATTTCCTACTTTCTTTGATGTGGCCTCTTCCCACCTTTAACTGTGGAACTTGTTCTGTCAGTCTTCAGATTGATTTCTGGGGTATTTAGAATGATGTTCGTGGAATGAGGTAAGCCTAGGGTCTTCCTACTTTGCTGCCATCTTCCCCTCTCTTCCACCAAGTTATTTTATATAATTCAGTGGTTTTTAGTATATTTATAAGACTACAACCATCCCCACTATCTAATTCGAGAACATTTAATCATCCCAAAAAGAAACCTTGTACTCATTAGCATACTCCCCAATCCCTCCTCCCCCCAGCTCCTGGCAATGACTCATTTACTTTGTCCCCAAGGATTTGCCTGTAAATTTCATATAAATGAAACAAAACAACATGTGGCCTTTTTTTCTGGCCTCTTTCACTTTACATAATGTTTTCACAGCTCATCCATCTTATTATCATGTATTAGAACACCATTCCTATTTATGGCTAACTAATATTCTATTACATGAGTGTACCACATTTTGTTTATTTGTTCACCAGTTGTTTGACATTCCAGTTATTTCCACTTTCAGTATTATGAAAAATTCACATACAAGGATTTTTTGCTTTTGTTTTGTTTTGGTAAACCTATGATTTTAGTTCTCTTGGGTATGTACATAGGAAATGAATTGTTGGGTCATACAGCAACTCTATTTTTAACTTTTTGAGGAACTTCCAACTACTTTTCAAAGTGACTGTACTGGGGCGCCTGGGTGGCTCAGTGGGTTAAGCCTCTGCCTTCAGCTCAGGTCATGATCCCAAGGTCCTGAGATTGATTCCAGCATCGGGCTCTCTGCTAAGCTGCTAAGCGGGGAGCCTGCTCCCCACCCCGCCTCTCTCTGTCTGCCTCTGTGCCTACTTGTGATGGCTGTCTGTCAAATAAATAAAAATCTAAAAAAACAAAACAAAAAAACAAAAAACAAAGTGACTGTACCATTTTACACCATTACTAGGAATTTGAGGGTTCTAATTTTTTCACATTTTCAGCAACATTAGTTTTGTCCCATCTTTTGCATTATATCTGTCCTAGTAAGGGTGCATCTTGTTAAAGATGGACCATGCTCATCATGTTAAACATTTTTTTCATGTGCTTATTGGCCATTTGTATATCTTCTATTCGGAGAAATACCTATTCAGATCCTTCGCTGACTTTTAAATTGGGTTATCTGTCTTTTTATTGCTGAGTTGTGAGGATTCCTTATATATTCTAGATACCAAACCCTTAACAGATAAGTGATTTGCACAATCTTTTCCTCATTCTATAGGTTTTTTTCACTTTCTTGATAGTGTCCTTTGAAATACAAGTTTTTTCAGAAAAATACATTTTTCTGAAACCCAACTTACCTACTTATGTGTTGTTGCTTGTGCTTTGTCATATATAAGGAACCACTGTCTATTCAAAGGCCATGAAAATTTACAGCTAGATATTCTACTAAGGATTTTATAGTTTTAGGTTTTATAGTTAGGCCTAAATCCATTTTGAGTTCTTACACATAGTATGAAGTAGGTCACAGCTTCGCTCTTTTATGTATTAACATCCAGTTATCCCAGCAACCTTGTTGGAAAGAATATTGTTTCCTTAATGAATTGTTTTGGCGCTCTTGTCAATGGCTCACAAATACGTATTTCTGAACTTTCACTTCCAATCCATTAATCTGTGTATCTATACCTATACCACTGCCACACGATTTTGATTACTGTAGCTTTCTACAGGGAAACCTTGTTGTACTGTGCTTTGTTTTATTGCATTTTGCAGATATTGTATTTTTTACAATTTGAAGGTCTGTGGTGAACCTGTGTGGAGCAAGCCTATTGGTACCGTTTTTCCAACAGCATTTGCTCACTTTGTCTCTGTGTCACATTTTGGTAATTCTCACAATATTTCAAGCTTTTGATATAGTATATTATTATATTTGTTATGGTGACCTGTGCTCAGTGATTATGACTTCCTGAAAGTTTAAATAAGGGTTAGCATTTCAGCAATAAAGCATTTTAAATTAAGGTATGAATTTTTTAGAAGACATACTGCTACTGCACACTTAACAGACTACAGTATTGTGTAAACATAACTTTCCTATGTACTGGGAGACCAAAAAAATTCATTTAATTCACCTTGTTGTGATATTTGGTTTATTGCAGTGGTCTGGAACTGACCCTATAATATCTCTGAGGTATGCCTCTGAGAATGGAAATTGTACCCCTCTCCCCGAAATTATTCTGAAAAAAGCTGTTTATGAACTACATTTTGAGAAATATTGACTTATGACTTCAAGTACACCTACACTTCTATGAAATCTCTTCTTTCATTTCTTTTCTTTTCTCTTTTCTTTCCTCTTTTCTTTTCTTCTTAAGATTTTATTTATTTATTTGACAGAGAGCACAACTAGGCAGAGCAGCAGGCAGAGGGGGAGGGAGAAGCAGACTCTCTGCTGAGCAGGGAGCAGGATGCAGGACTCGATCCCAGGAATCTGAAAGCAGGACTTGAGCCGAAGGTGGACCCTTACGAACTGAGCCACCCAGGCACCTCTCAAATGTCTTATTTCTATAATAACTATAAATACAACTTTTGCAGTATGGGCTTCTAAAATAAAAATATACTAGGGGCACCTGGGTGGCTCAGTGAGGGGGCTAAAATAAAAATATACTAAATAAGAAAACCCTAGCCTTGCTATATTTAAAAAAAATAAATAAAATAAAAATATACTAATTAATTCACCACAGTTTAGAAACTCACCCACCACCTCCACATTTCCCCCAAGAAAAGAATAACATTTCATCTTGTTATTTAAATCAGAGGTCACAAACAATTAGCAACCTTTAGCTGACTTTAGTCTGATGATGCATTCTGTTTGGCCACACAGTATTTTTAACAAATGTTATTTGAGTCTCTTTATATGAATCATATAATCTCCAATTCATATCAGTCCCCACTATTCTGGATTATGTTATACCCAGCCTATTTCACTCATTTTTGCTCATTTGAGTTCATATCTGATCTAATCAAATCCTTAAAACAGTTTCATTAGGGAAAGTAGAAGAAGTTCTGGATCTTTTATTTTCTTGTAACCAATGCCCAATTTCTTCAAGGATTTTATCCAAATGCTAGATTAAATTCAATGATTTTTTCTTGAATTTAGGAAGATTTAACAGATGTTTGCTGATTAGCAGTAGTTCTATGATTTGAAAAATCAGGTAAAGGAGGATGAAACTTTGGTAGGTTCAAAATATTTTTATCAAATGTAGTAAAAACTCCATAGTTGAAGAGTGTCAATATACTGGGTAAAATATAATTCAGGCTTATTAGTAAATTTCAGATAAATCCAAATTTATCTTTACCCAAGAAAATAAAAAATTGGTTCATATTTCTTAGAGGAAAATGTACAGATTAAAAAAAATGTTGGCTGGCACAATTTTAAAATGTCATTTTAGGGGCGCCTGGGTGGCTCACTTGGTTAAGCATCTGCCTTCAACTCGGGTCATGATCCCAGGGTCCTGGGATTGAGCCCCACATTGGTCTTCCTGCTCAGTGGGGAGTCTGTTTCTCCCTCTGCTTCTTCTCCCTCCCCGGTTCATGCTCTCTCTTTCGCTCAGTCTCTCTCTCTAAAATAAATTTTAAAAATCTTTAAAATAAAATAAAATGTCATCTTAAAGGTGGAAATAAGGATAGCCTCAGAGAACCTACTGTGCAATAAGGAAATTTGGCCCTTCCCCTGAGTTAGCACTGGTACTTAAGACTACCATATAAGCTGGGGCTGTAGTTTCACCGTGACCCTCTCTTCTCTTTTTCCATACTCCTAAAAAGGGATTCATGCAGACTGCTTAAGGTCTCTACCATCCTCATACTCAGCCTAATACAGCTGGAGAATACTTTGCTATCACTAGAATAGTATATGATGACAAAGATCCTAAAAATGGATGGAATTATTAAATGTTAAGAGTTAGGCAGAATCCAATTGTGCCATCAGATGAGCTGGACAACCTTTTTCCTCCTCTCTCATCCTCTTCCTGGGGCAGAACATATCCTTTCTTTTTCTTTTGGGGCCGAGCACATACTAACCTAGGATAATAGAAGTGGGTCTTTTATAATACAAACTTAGAAAAAAAAAAAAAAAAAAGAAGAGATTTTTAAGAACATAGTTATGCCCACAGGTCACCATCTTGGTAGAGGGAAATGTCTGGTGATCTTATAGGTGATAGATCCCAAGGGCCAGCACTAGCTGTTTTCTTGCAGAGTCTTTTCAACCTGGTTGGATTGGAAACATTCTCTACGGTAACATCAGGTAAAGCTTAGTAATTGAATCCCAGGCCAAAACAGAAGAAGAGGAAAAAAGCCCACAGGGCATAGGAATAAAAGCAGAGGTGAAAGATGGAGTCTTAGGGAGATAACTCAAGAGAGAGGAAGCTTCAAGTAAAGCTTAGTAACTGAATCCCAGGCCAAAACAGAAGAAGAGAAAAGCCCACAGGGCATAGGAATAAAAGCAGAGGTGAAAGATGGAGTCTTAGGGAGATAACTCAAGAGAGACGAAGCTTCACAGAGAGGTTCCCCGAGTCACCAGGAAACAGGTGGCTGGAAAAGAGTCAGGTGTTACCTTTGAGGACCAGGTGGGATAGAGACAGAATCACAGAGAGGAACCCCACCTCTCCTGAATCCCTACCCAAGGTGAATTTTGTAACAGGTACCTTGAGCCTGCAAAGAAGACTTACTCCGCACATCCTTAAACACTCACTGGTATAACTGACCAGTGAACACAGAGACTTCTCTGCTCTTTCATACCGCACTGTATCACCATGCTCTTCTGGGATTAAGAAGGAGATTCTCACAAAACAAGCAGTATTTCTATGTGTTGTATAATCAGACATAAACAGAAAGCAACTACACTTATTTCTGAAAAAAAAAAAAAAAAAGATCTGGGACAAGAACTGGACATTTCTAGATAGGTGCATACACAAAGTAATATCTATCTTCCAAAGGTGATCTGTTTCTCAGGGCCTGATAATTTTGTGTATTTCAAGGTTGACTCATGCTACCTGAATATGTTCAGCATGTTAGCTTCAACCCATAGTCACTGATTTTATGCCACTTACTTCTCAAGAAAAGGTTACTTAGATAAAATGTGCTTTGATTCTATTTAATAAAAAAAGAGCATTTAGAGGATTTTATCAGTACTACTGGATATCTATCTTTCATCCTCTTAGAAGAGTCCTATATTAATATTAATAAGTGACTTGGAAAGAGAGATTCTAAATACTAAGATTGCACTAATTTGTCTCTGTATTAAGGAGTCTTGTCGATTCAATTCAAATAAACAAGAGAACTGATCAGAAGTAGATGTTATCTACCTCATTTGGGATGTTGGAGAACAACTAGTCTGCGATCACTAAATGCCATAAGTAAGAAACAACTACCTACCAGACTGTGACATAGCCTATCCTGCAGTCCAGAAGGTCAATGAGCCAGGGGACTATGCAGGAAACTGTTCAAATAAGGAAAATTTCCTGGCATTATTCCTCAGCAAAAAGAGCATAAAGGGCTATATTACTAGGACATGGACAAGAAGCAAAATGTCAAATGGACCTCTAAAAAATCAGAGCTTCCAAAAACCCTGGTAAGACCATCCAAAAACCAAAAGACCAGGAAGTCCCATTATGCTTCTTTTAAGCCAAGGCAGTCAGCAATTCTAGTACTGATGGCTGGATACTGTTTGTCTCGATATAATTAACAGGCCCTGGGTAAATATGAAAAAGGTCAAACCACTGTTTAGTTAAACATGCCAAACAAGGGATACTTATGGTAAAGTACTTGAAAAGGAAGACAGAAAAATACCAGGGTCATCAGAAGAAGCATTTCATGTTGAAATTCTAATAGACCTGAGAAGGACCCCCTGGGATTTATGAGGTCAACAGAGTCTTGGACCCAGAGACCCCCTAGTGATATTGAGAATTGGTAAGACTCCAAACTTTAAATGAAAGTAGATAATGGGGATTTCTTTTTTTTTTTTTTTTTTTTTAATTTTTTTTTTAAAGATTTTATTTATTTATTTGACAGAGAGAAATCACAAGTACACTGAGAGGCAGACAGAGAGAGAGAGAAGGAAGCAGGCTCCCTGCTGAGCAGAGAGCCCGATGCGGGACTCGATCCCAGGACCCTGAGATCATGACCTGAGCCGAAGGCAGTGGCTTAACCCACTGAGCCACCCAGGCGCCCCGATAATGGGGATTTCTTAAAAGAGGCAAAGACCACGGTCCATTTGCATTAAAGATGGGCAAGAATAATAAGACTATCTGCCCGGAGTGCCTGGGTGGCTCAGTTGATTAAAGTATCCAACTCTTGATTTTGGCTCAGGTCATGATCTCAGGGTCCTGGGATCAAACCCTATGTTGGGCTCTGTGCTTAGCATGGAGGCTGCCTGTCCTTGTCCCTCTGCTCTTCCTCCACACCCCCTACCTCAAATAAATAAATAAAACTGTTAAAAGAAAAAAGTGAAGCCTGAGAGTTTGTCAGCAAAAATTGGGTATTAATAAAACTGGATGATGAAGGGAAGGAACTACTCTCCAAGGTCCCACGTCCGGCTGTTACCATATGACAGACTTTCTTTCTGTATTGTACAATCTAAATAACTTATAAATTGGAGGACTGTTACTAATGATTGCAATGGATGTATTTAAACAATTATGTTAGAAGATGCTTTCACAATCCAATTTCCAGACAATGGGAAGCATTAAAATACTTATAAAGATTTGCAAATAATCATTAAAATAATATAGATCAAAATTACACACTGCTTTTATTCAAACCCCTACTGAAAAATCTGTACATGAAAATTATTTGGAACACTGTTACCCCTTCAACCATAATTTTCAAACCATAAATTTTAAGATTATACCTTGTATTAAAACTGTGTGACTCCCCATTTTAATTAAATAAATATCTATGGACTGGGTATTTTTGAGATTTTTTTTGAGAATTTTATTTAATACATTTTATATTTATCAAATGCTATATTTCAAAGCAGTCAATACTAAGAATTTTGGTGCATGGGGTATATGCACACTAGAAATGTTCTGTTGTGCTGTTTTCTGAGAATGGCTTCTCAGAAAATGAGCCTCCATGTACAGCTCTTGTTGAGCGGGCTATCAGTCATACAACTTACTCAAGGTTACCCCTTTCCTCAGCATATTAAATAAGACATGGACAACTAGCCTAAGGTGGCGCATACCTAAGATCTAGGACTATACAAGCTCTCTTAAAATGGGAGCAGGACTAGTGAATTTTAGCTAAATTCTAAATTCTAGAATTTTAGCTAAAAAATATAAGGAGATTTTTAAGAACCGCTGATCCTAGAGTTGAACAATCATGGCAAAACTTTCTGAGATACCATAGACTCCACAAAGAAGTAAGGAGGGAGAGAAGGGAGCACATTCAATTCATACAGAGCAATAAAGAGTAAGAGAGGTGAGCGCTGGAGTTTCTGTGGCACCTGTCCTTCCTGAGGTCTACTTGTTCATCTTCTCCTGGATTCACTTTATACTTATAACAATCCCCCACTGTACTTGGGCTACTATGTCTGGGTTTCTGTTTCTTAAAATATCTTAATTAAAACAGAAGGAATTTCCCAATATATTATTTTTTCTCTTAAAACTCAAGAGCAAAGTCATTTTCAGCCAATAGGATTTCACAGAAACATGCAAATGAAGATGATAAGTAAACTTGCCCATTAACAGATATTCCTTGTATGTTCACAAGTTGATTATAAGGTGTATATATAGTAGTGCACAAAAGAGATATGCCTTCTCTTTTCAGAAATTTATAATCTAGTGAGAGAAATAGGCATTTGAAAAGTAATACACAGTAAATAAATAAAAAACCACTAACTACAGGGTGCTATCACAGAAGTCCAAAAGTTTAGACTACTTAAGAATGACTGATCAGGAAAAACTTCATTTAACATTTAACTACATTTAACTAAAACTACATTTAGCCCTAGGCCTGAAGAATTTAGCCAGAAGGGAAAGAATATGCACACATTTTCGACCTGAAAAGACCCTAATGTTCCAGAAACTAAAAGGCCAGTGATGAAGTACAGTAAGAGACAGACTGACCCAAGGGTACCGCTGGAGAGGAAGGAAGGGGAAGATTATGGGCAAAGTGAAACAATGTGAGTTTTATTAGAGGGAAACCACCCAAGGATTTTTAGCAGAGGAATGACTTGACCTGATCTCTGGATGCTATGGAGAAAAATGGGATAAGAGAGGGTCAAGTGGAAAGAATAGTGAGGAGATAACTAAACAGTATGTGTGACAATGGCTTGTAGGTGGAAAATAGCTTTCTAAACCTATTTTAAGTAGTGGACTTCATAAACCAGTGAGCACAAGATTTTTCAAATATGATCAATCATAAGTTTCTCAGAGGTACACATATATGCAATAAAAAACACAGAAACATTCAATTCTGTATAATGGTTCATGTGAGGAAGGCAAAGGAGGGGGGTAGTCCCTGGGAGAGGGAGTTAATAATATACAAACTAATCTTGTTCATATTATTTTGTTTCTTTTTTTTTTTAAAAGATTTTATTTGTGTATTTGACAGACAGAGATCACAAGTAGGCAGAGAGAGAGAGGAGAAAGCAGGCTCCCCGCTGAGCAGAGAGTCCGATGCGGGGCTCGATCCCAGGACCCTGAGATCATGACCTGAGCCGAAAACAGAGGCTCAACCCACTGAGCCATGCAGGTGTCCCAATATTATTTTGTTTCTTAAGCAGGGAGATAGATATATAAGCATTCATTGTATGCCTTAATGCCTTTAAAATGTTTCAAATATTAAATCAGAAAAATAACAGAATATGTTTAGTTATTTTATTTAATCCATGCTACACAGTTTACCTATAATGAGCTTTCTGCAAGAAAAAAATACTATAAAGTAACTTTAGTTATTCCAATTCATGATAAACTGAAAGAATTTTATTGGAAAAAAAACTGTTATCCTATAACTTTAAGTCAGTGATATATGTTCTGAGTATGAGAACACATAATTAGATGCTGTGGGTTATTAAACAGGTTTGAGATATATAAAGTCTTTGTGAGTCCCCAAAGTAATGTGGGTTTGATTCTACTAAAACAAAATACCACTCCTATTTTTAACAGTAAACTTGTACCTTTATTTTACACATTTTTTTTTTTTAATTTGATAGACAGAGATCACAAGTAGGCAGAGAGGCAGGTAGGCAGAGAGACGGGGAGTGGGGGAGGCAGGCTCCCTGCCATGTACCTTTATTTTAAAGGACTAAATTTGACATGCTTATTCCTCCACTAGTCATTTTTCATAATTATTCCACCCTCCATAATTTCCTAAAGATTGACCTTCAATGTTCCCAAGGGTACCAGAATCTGCTTCTAGAACAAACACTGCAGAGAAATTGTAATCCAAGCATTTCCAGAATAAAGCATGCAAGAGTAACCTGCCCCAGTCACTCCTCAACATCATTGGTCCCCAAGATGCTCCCTGAAGGGACCGTCCGCCTGGGTGGCTCAGTTGGCTAAGATGCTCCCTGAAGCGTAGAAGCTGCATTATCAGCCACCTTCCCTTTCAGCACTACGTTAAACAAAAATATAATCAATAAACCCCCAGATGATCCATTAGCACATCCTGTCCTCTCTACTTTTAAAATCTGTCTAGAAATCAACCACTTCTCACCATGTTCACCACCACTAACTTGGTCTAAGCAACCCAGGTTATGCCTCATAACTGGTCCTCAACTTTTCCCTTTGACTCAATAGTGCAACCTGAGTGGTAAGAATAAAATATATATCAGAGATTATCACTCCTATACTTAAAAAACTGTTCTGCTGTTTCCCATCTCGGTCCAGTAAAACCTAAATTATCCATAATGGTCAAAAGTCCCAATTAAGACCTGTTGCATTTCTCTTCCTTCATCTTTTCCCATAGCACTTAACACTTCTGACCGATCATATATTCTACTTAGGCATTTGTTATTGTCCGTGTCTTCCACAAGGATAAAAAAATGTAATTAAGAGTCGAGTTTTGCCTCCTTTTCTTTACTGTTACATCCCCAAACCTGAATGGTGTCAAGCATTTAGAAGTAGTTCAATAAATGTTTGCTGAATAAATGAATGAGCATGAATATTCCTTTAAAATCATGGGGTGCCTGGATGGCTCAGTCGGTTAGACATCTGCCTTCGGCTCAGGTCATGATCCTTGGGTCCTGGGATTGAGTCCTGCACTGGACTCTCTGCTCAGCGGAGAGCCTACTTCGCCCTCTCCCTCTGCCTGCCTCTCTGCCTACTTGTGATCGCTCTCTCTCTTTTCGTCAAATAAATAAATAAAATCTTAAAAAAATAAAATAAAATCACAGGAAGCACAGACCATGGTTCTGCCATTTAAATGTGAGGGTTCGACTTCTGTAATGTCAAAACTAATGCAACGCAAGAAAGAGCTGCAAGACAAATGGTGTGAGAAACCCTTATAGGTGAGAAAAAAGTTAAAATCCAGAAACAAGATTTGAGAGAGTGTTTTTTTTCCTAGTCCTGAAGATTTCTATTGATAAGTAAAACTTTAAAATAATCTTAACCATATTTGTTGGTTGGTCAAAGCTTTTCCCCCTACTCTTATAGCCAAATATTACTCTTAAAAGTTTTTATAAAATTTATGTTTATGTACCCTATGCTCATTCTAATACATTTTAAATTCAACAAATTACTTGATAAAGACCTCAGCTAATGCTAGTATGGTAATCATATTGCACTATAGAAATGAATCCGATTGGGGTGCCTGGGTGGCTCAGTGGGTTTAGCCTCTGCTTTCGGCTCAGGTCATGATCTCAGGGTCCTGGGTTCGAGTCCCGCATCAGGTTCTCTGCTCGGCAGGGAGCCTGCTTCCCCCCTCTATGCCTACCTCTCTACCTGTTTGTGATCTCTGTCAAATAAATACAATCTTTAAAAATAAAAAAAGGAATAAGATCAACACATTGCATACCTCAAACTTACACAATTTTATGTGTCAGCTGTATTACAATAAAAAAAACTCAAATATTACTGTTTGAGGGAGAAAATGGGGGCAAGGGATAAGAATATTATGTAATGAATCTACAGCTTCAGAAAACTGTTTTGAAAGGGGGTACATACTTGGTGGTATTTAATTAAATATTGGAGTACTGCACTGTCATTTTTTTCATCATCCTAAGAAAAAAGGAGAGACAAGAAATATATTCTAATTTGAAGGGTCAATGATTTCCTTATATTCCACGAAATATCAAGTTACTATATAAAGCTGAATATAATTTGATACTCTAAAAATTGAACTATTGGGGAAGAGCGAACTTCAAACATCATCTGTCAGTTATCTTGTCAAGACTAAAAGAAATACTATTTTTTTTCTATGTCTTCTGAAAGAAAGCAGAAAAAAAAAACCTTCGAGGACTACTTGAGTCATTAGTCAACTAATAGAATTAGAAATAAAATAAAATTATAAAATATAATTAAACTTCCATTAAGGTCAATGGCTAAAATTTTGGTTTTAGCAAAAAAGCATCTTAACTAGAGGGAAACAAAGGTGGTTAGAAAGGTAAGAAAGAACCAACAGCTAGTTAGCCTACTCTCTTAAGAACCTCTGGTGTCATCTAGCTAACTGAAAAAACTGAGAAGCAATAAAAGAGCTATATAGATGGACAGAGCAGAACGGAGGGTTATATTACTAACTGGGTATTTACTATGCAGTAGGCACAGTGCTCAGCACTTCATATTCTCATTCAATCCTTAAAATAAACCTGGGAGATAGGTTTTGTTAGCATCATTTTACAGAGAAACAAACTGAGACATACACAGGTAATGTAACATAACAAAGTGATGCAGGAAGGGTTAAAGAAAAAAAACCAAATATCTTAACTCCAATGTTAAACTGTCTCTATGTCACTCCTTCTGTCACCGAATACACTGCTGGACTTTTCCCACCAGGTGAATTTCTCTCATACAAGCACAGAAGTGAGTCAGCTCTTAAACCCAGCTCTTAGTTCTCATTTGGATGCAACTTCAGAGATCAAGTCAATGAGTTTTCAACTAAATGAGTGTCATTTTGTTCCATATTCATGAACTTTAATCTGATCTAGGATCTGCCCTCTAAAAAACAAAACAAAACACAGTAAAATAAAAACCTGCCTTTGAGCACAAGGAAGACTTCCACCGAATAAAAACAACTCAAAAGGTAATGCTCAAAATACTTTGAAAAAGCTACTTGAGGGCATCTACTAAATCCTAGTGTATACATGCCCTAACCCAGCAATTCCACTCCTAGATGTGTACCCACAGAAGTACATTCATATGCTTACCAACAGGCAAGTTCAAGAATGTTCGTAGCAACACTACTTGCAATTACACTCATCTGGAACAACCCAAATGCCCATCAACAATACAATGGAAGAATGGATATATTACAATATATTCATACAGTGGAACAAATGAACCAAACCTGGATGCAACTATTATATGGATGAATGTCCAAACATAATGATAAATGAAACCTTGATGAGAAGAGTTCATATTGTATTATTCCACCTAAAGCTAAAGTTTGAAATTTGATTAAAAGAAAAAAAAACTATCAAAACTCATAATCCTATGGTGCCGGAAGTTGGGACAATGATTACTCTTCAGAGAGGTAGTGACCACAGGGGCAGTAAAGGGAAGGAGGGCTCCTGAGATTCATGTAGTGTTTGGCTTTTTTTAAAAATCTGGGTGCTTGTTACATTAGTTATGTTCACTTTACGAAAAACGTAAAAAATCACGTTTTACACTAATTGTTGCACATTTTCTTTTAATCTGTTACACTTCCACAAAGAGTTCTTTAAAAAAGACAATGTTCTATTCTTAGAGAATTAACAGCACAATATTTACACTGTGTTAATACTTCTAGCCTTTTTCTTATCTCTCCCGATAGAAGCAGACAATAAAATATAGAAGGTTTTGTTCTTTAAAAAAAAAATAGTATTAATTTCAATTATTGCCTACACGATAATTTATGGAAAGTTCCATTTATCTCAGCATAATAAGATGTTTCTTTCAAACTCTAGTTTAAAATCCTGCTGTGGGGCATTTCTCCAAAGAAGACATCCAAATGGCCAACAGACACATGAAAGAATGTTCAACATCGCTTGGCATCAGGGAAATACAAATTAAAACTACGATGAGGTATCACCTCACACAGTCAGAATGGTTAAAATTAACAAGTCAGGAAATGGTAGTCCTTGGTAAGGATGGAAAGGGGAACACTCCTACGCTGTTGGTGGGAATGCAAGCCAGTGCAGCCACTCTGGAAAACAGTATGCAGCCTCAAAAATTTTAAAATAGAGCTACTCTAGGACCCAGCAATCGCATTATTGGGTTTTTATCCCAAAGATACAAGTGTAGTGATCCAAAGGGGCATGTGCACCTGAATGTTCATAGCAGCAATGTCCACAACAGCCAAACTATGGAAAGAACCTAGATGTTCATCAACAAGTAAATGGATAAAGATGTGGTATATATACATTAATTCATAATGATGAAGATTTGAATCATTTTCCTTAAAAAAAAGAGAACATGACAAAAACAAATACATATAGATGATTCTATTTAAGACTATGTTATCATTTCTTTCAGAATATTTTACCACATATGAAAGACGAGTTTTGATATAAATATTTTATTAACTACAAGAAGGAAAGGGGCAAAGAGAAAACACAGACAGGCAGGAAATAAAAGTTTATCTAAAAATTTCCTTTGCAAAATAATCCTCTGACAAAGATGAGTTAGTGGAAAGAATGAATATCCTGATACTGTTCCCAATAAAGTTTATTTTGAACTGGTAAGGGATATTATTATTTCCGTGGTTACCATGATCCTGTGATTACAAATTACTCCATGTTTTGGAAATCTATGCAACTTCCTTAAACAGCTACAGAGTACAGATTTAAGGGAAGGGAAAGTAGTATCTATGATCTCTTATTAATTTTAACATGCATTACGATCTTTCAAATATTATAATTAAATCACAGCTAGCAAGTGATAATGCTTATAAATTTTCTTTTCCCTACTGTAAATGTTGCTAATTTTCTTAGCAACTGACATCAGAAATTCAAATATCGTTAAAATAAAATTTACTGAGAAATTGTGAATCTGGGTTCCAGAAGACCCGCAGACAATGCTCCAATGTCAGGTATGGAATCACTCACATAGAGATGATTTTAGAAAGGCATCACTCCAGTGAACTAGAGGATAGTGTTACTATTGCCATAAATGACCAAGAAATCCAGTTTTACTGGTGTGATTTCTATAATGAACATTATAAAACTAACCTAGTATAAAATTAGATAATCTCTTTCAGCAAAAACTTGAAGTAATATTAACTTTTGTAAGCTCCTATTATATATAAAACTGTTAAAATGTCACACTCTCACTTTCCTATTTTTTTTAAATACCATGAAATACTAAACTCAGCTCAGTATGAAATGAATAGGACCTACAAACATTTATTTATCAAAAATAAATTTTAGTATTACTTTAAGATCACAGAAGTCAAAGACATAAATTTGGTTTTTACTTTTGAACAGCACTGCACTAAATTTGAGGAGTCAGAAAAGTTTACCAAATGCCCAAATTTGTGTATACAGAGATCACACCATTTTGACTTGAGTGAGGTTCTAACTCCTAATTTTGCCTTCTTCCTTTAGGTTAAATTTAGATAGGCATTTTAGAAACTAATTTGTAAGTAAGACAAATAGGAGAGTCAATGTGTTATTAATCAGGTTTGCCTGCTGTTACATATTCAGAATTGGGGAACTTAGTCTGTGACCTTCAGCAAGTCGCTGAGCCTTTCTTTATTAAAATGTCACAAATGGGGACGCCTAGGTGGCCCAGATGGTGAAGGGTCTGACTCTCGATTTCAGCTCAGGTCATAATCTCAGGGTGGTGAGATCCAGCCCTGCCTCGGGCTCTGTGCTCAGCGGGGAGTCTGGTGGAGATTCTCATCCCCTGCCCCTCCTCTCTCTCTCTTTCTCTCTCTCTGACTCTCAGATAAAATAAACAAATCTTTTTTTAAAAAATATGTTACAAATGTTTAAAGATCTTACACCTTTACAAAATGCTCTGCAACTTTCAAGGATTGTGTGGCTCCCAGCTAGAACCTCTGACGAGCAGAGCCCAGCGATGTGTGCACAGGAAACACTTCTGCCGCGGTAGCCTGAGAAATCCTAGCCATGCTTAGGCATTTTTATCTCTTTTAATCGTTTTTTATAATTTGATTAATACAATTGGAGTGATTAAGAAAGGAAACCGTGTATAACAAGTTATGCACTAATACAAAACCGTTTAGATTATGTTAGGCTTATACTTTTGATTGCTCTAGCTTTCTAATTTAAGACAGCTATAATTTATATACATTTATATCCCAAATAAAAAAAATTCTCATCTAGCAATCACTGCTAAGACTGTTAAACATTTTGACTGGCAGGATACAAGGTATGCTTGTGTAATGCTGCTTATTTCTGTAAAAGAGTAAAGTGAATAAACGCAGCCACCTCAGGAACTAAAAACAATACATGAAATAAATCATATACCTAAGGAATTTGCAAACTAGTTTTTTTTTTTAAAGATTTTATTTATTTACTTGACAGTCAGAGATCACAAGTAGGCAGAGAGGCAGGCAGAGAGAGAGAGAGAGAGGAGGAAGCAGGCTCCCTGCTGAGCAGAGAGCCCCGATGGGGGGCTCAATCCCAGGACCTGAGATCATGACCTGAGCCGAAGGCAGAGGCCTTAACCCCAAGAGCCACCCAGGTGCCCCTGCAAACTAGTTTTTTAAATATTCTGTGAAAATATATGGTAGAGAAGCATTAGTGTATCACTTCACAATTATCTGGTAGGAGTCTCAAACATCATATACATTAGAAACATCTTGTGAATTGAAGATTAAATTACTGTATAATTAGAAAACAAACTTAGTGGTTACCAGAGGGGAGGTGGGTGGAGGTTAAATAGGTGATGGGGATTAAGCAGTACACCTGTTATGATGAGTGCTGGGTGATGTATGAAGTTGTTGAATCACACTCTATTGTACACTTGAAACTAACATAACAGTGTATGTTAACTGTACTGGTGAAAAGAAAGAAAAGAAAAGATAAAATAAAATATAGATTACTATATAATTTCATTTATATTCACTCTTGGAAGTATAACTACATTACTATTAAAAACACCTGATTTTGAATTCATTTATATAATTTTAAAGGTCCTTTATATTAGTAATACATTATTACACAGGTAAAGGCTTATTATGAATTTTAATTACAGAAATTTAATTACCTACCTTACTTTGTAGGAATTTTATATGACTTAACATATTCATTTCTCACAAATAATAATTAAAATAGTCTTTACTAAAAAATTAAATAGAACTTCCTGGTCAATATTTATGGCTTAATTTATAGGAAAAAATAAAATGAAGACGATTATGACCACTTTAAATAAAAACTATTTTCACTTTTGGCTTAGGTATGAGAGATGCAGTCACTCTACCTCACAGAGCAGTAAGTCGATGATGTGGAAGACCATGCAGAGTGGGAACTTGGCTGTAAAAAGAGTGAGGAACCACTGGGAGGCATACATATGAACTTCCAGGTTCAGAACACAAAAATGGTGATGCAGGTCCGGTAACTGCTCCTAAAAAGTCAAAGTGGAAAACTGAGAAGCTTTATTTCCTACCACAACTGTAATTTATAACTAGATTTCTATGACCACTCTAGATTTTTCACAAAATTCATTCAATTTTATGTAACTACATGGAAGTGATAATAGGAGATGAGCCTGGGACTAGGATGATTGAGGAAAATAAAGGCAGACTTGTCATGGACAAATAACAAAGATGACCTCTTGCTCACTTGACTGTTCTTGTTTCTTAGTAAATGCTCGCTTTGACAGAATACCTATGGTCTAAGGAACGTCATCCCTCCAGAGTCAAGTCCAGCACCTGATCAAATGGGTTGCCTAACTACTTAGGAAAGAAATAGATCTACTCTTTGGAGACCACTTAATATCAACATCATCCGGGATCTGTGATATCACTTGAGTATATTTTTGGGGTATTGAGACAAACCCCAAACATAACCAGACTTCAAAATAACCTATCTTTGACATTAAAAACTGACAAGCTACAGAAATTGTGCAAGGGTATAATGCATGATATAGGGTGTCTCCTAAAAATGCCTTTATGCTACCCTAACACTTTTTTCTCCTCAATTTACATAAGTGCTTATCATAAATGCTTGTCAAAAGCATGAAAGGAAAGCTCAGAGTATTAGCATAGCTGTTCCTATAACTGAAAAGCAAAGACATGTAAAAGCCCACATTAGTTTTGTTTTCATAAATGGATCATAAAAACAAACAAACAAAACTCCCTACTTCCTACACAAAATGCTTTCAGAAAAACACACAAAAGTACCCATCAGGTACTTTAAGCGGGGTGTCCTAAGGTCATCCAGTCAAAGAATGCTAACACATGCTAAAATGTGTTTAGGTTTCTTCACAGTACCATGAACTTGCTATTCATTTATCAGGTACATTTATTTGACTCTCAAAGCTCTTAAGAATACTGAGCTTCGAAAAAATGTAAACTTCTGAAAATAAAAGGTAAGAAAGTGAATAATCCCAAATATTTACTTAGAAGAATTAAATCTCAAAAAGAGCCTATTGCTTTTATTGTCCACAGTTGCCCAGAATCTTCTACACAATCTTTCTTCTCCCGATGAAAGCACATGTGTCATTGTGCTTACAGTTCTCTTAACATCTTTCCCCTATTTCATTTCTTCTTAAAGGTCTTCTACCTTCCAACATTCTCTTCTCCCAGTAAAGTTGTCTTTAATCTCATTGCTAATCCTGTGTCTTCCCTGTTCTAGTCTTTTAGTCTCTTATTGACTTCATGCCCTCTTTATACACCTATGGATCTCCTGACAGGTCAGGCCAATGGGCTCCTTCCAGTATCTCTAGTGCTGTGTCCCATTACCTTCCTCCTTAATCACTTTACTTTTCTCCAATATGGAATCAATCCATTCATGTATTTATTTCACATTTCTCTTGGGTTCTCAATACCTCAGACAGAGAAAGCCATATAAGCATGTGACACAGACCCATTATAAATTTAAGATTTTCAACTTCAGGTGGAATTTCAAAGCTACTCAGGAATTCCTTCTATTAGCACTAGTCAATATCATCTTGCCCTTGCTCACAATCTTTTTTTATTATGTAATATTTTACATATATAAAATATGTTCTCCATACATATAAATTTATACAGACATATTGTGAAACAGTAACAAACATTGTTTGAGATCATGAAATTATAGGAGAAAAAATTTTAAATATGTCCCTATATTAACATTTATGTGTTTTTTATTCTTTTTCAATTCTTTTCTGTCCCTTTTAAGAATTCTCTACATGTGGACCTAAATATAGTACTAGGGCTAATTAAGGGAGGGAAAGTTCTTAAGTATTTCCATTTCTATCCTGTAAATATCTTCATTTCTTTACAAATATACTCAGGAATCTTTTCATTGACTTAACTCACTATATTCACACTTCAAAGTATATTAAAGTTGAATATTTACAATGGAAGACTATTTTAAAAATGATCAAATGGTTAAATAAATATTAACACCAACATAGATACTGGTCAGAAACCAAATATACTGAGAATTTTTCTGTAGAATTCCACTAAACTTTCATGAATTATTATTGTTCATCAATTTTATTACTTTTTCTGTAATTCAATCCCTGAGTGATAAAAGCCTAATTTTTATTTACCTGTATTAGTCTCTCCAACTGATAGAACTTGCAATGAAGATCTTCAAAGTTGTTTTTGTAGAGATCTCGTAAGCCATAGTCATACATGATTTTCACCAAAACACAGAACGCCTGCTCTTCTGGCATCTACAGGAAAACAGATCACATAGAACATGGCTGAGTGGCATTTGGCCAGAATGGCAGAAAAGTTCTTCCTGTTAACAGTCCTCTGTATTAACGGCTAAAGGCCTTAGTGAATGAACCTCTTCAGAGCCAGCCTTCAGCAGCAAAATAGATAAAATTTGTGTTCAAACCTTCCAGTTTCCTCACTTGAAATGAACTTCGCTCTTTTGTGATTTCAATCATCTTATTATTCACTCATTCAGCCATCTTAAAAACAGGTAATAGAGTCACATGATTCAAAAATCCATACAATGCAAAAGTATGCAAAGGTAAAGTCTTACTCCTCTCTGTCTCTGTATCAGAATTTCTGTACCTGGTCCCTATCTTTATGGTATAACTTCGTAACTACACTCAATCATTTTGCATGTATCCTGCTAATGTTTCTTTATGCAAATAAAAGAATCACACTTATTTTATTTTTTCACTTTCCTACATAAAAGATAACATTCATTTCTTTTTAAAGTTTTTAAAATTTATTTGACAGAGAGAGACATCACAGGAGGCAGAGAGGAAGGCAGAGGGGAAAGGAGGCAGCAGGCTCTTGCTGAGCAGAGATCCAATGAGGGGCTTGATCCCAGCACCCTGAGATCAGGACCTGAGCTGAAGGCAGAGGCCCAACCCACTGTGCCACCCAAACACCCCAAAAGACAACATTCTATGTACATTACAAGGCATATTGCTTTTTCCCCCTCAATAATACCCACAAAAGAGGGATTTGTGGGTCAAAGGATAAATGTAATTTTTATTTTGATAGTGAGATGCTGTCTTCCCATAGTCTTCTTGATGTTATTTTCTTTTTACATAAAAAGTTTTCAGGAAAGATTTTTATGAACTTTTATCATTAAGAGTTAAATGATAAAATCTAATATACCCTTTCCAGAGGCATTTTTATCTGAACAGATAATGAAATCTGAAATCCAAGGAAAAAATCTCTAAATTGTGTTATCAATGAACTGAAGGAATTTAGACAAGATATATATCTAATATTCTAGAAAATACATCAAGCAAACAGAAAAAGATTTTATCCTTAATGCAGTGTCCTAAGATAAAAATAAAACTGTTATGTAAACATTTACTTTTTTTTTTTTTTTAAATAAAGACTTTATTTATTTAAGAGAGAGAGAGTATACACACCATCGGTAGGGAGGAACAGAGGGAGAGGGAGAAGCAGGCTTCTTCCTCCTGATGAGGGAGCAGGAGGCTGGCTGAGGACAAAGCAAAAGCTGGCGCCTTGCACCCCCTCTTCACCTGCTCCCCTCCATATGTGTAGCATTCCTCAGGCACCCTTGACTGCCATAAAACGATAAATAGTTAACTTGCAGGGATCGCAATCCTGCGATCTTAAGTATTTCCATTTCTATTCTGTAAATATCTTCATTTCTTTCCCTTGCTCTACTCCCTGAGCAGGAAACCCAATACAGAACTTCAGCAGGATCCCAGGACCCTGAGATCAGGACCTGAGCTGAAGGCAGATGCTTAACTAACTGAGCCACCCGGGGGGCCCCTGTAAACATTTACTATCAATGTCATTTCTCTGAAAGTCTGACCTTGGCTGATTATGGTATCTGCCACCTTTGTTAGATTAAATTCTCTGTCTGAACACTTAATTCAAGTAGAGTTCTATTTTATAACCCCCTTCTCTCCTTATTCCCTTTCCCTTTATTTGTTTTCTAATTAGGGGCCAAGTTAGTAAAGTTTGTCTGTAAGGGCCTTTTCAGCCAGAGCGGCCTCACCCCAGTTGAACAGCCATTTTCTTGTTTATGTAGTAAAACTTAAATTGATCCTGGCCCCCTCCCCCCAGAACTTACTTAAAAACAAGTCCAGGAAACCCAGGTAACAAAGCCCAAATACAAGGGTGGGTCAGGTCAGGTGGATAATAGCCCCAATGCAGGGATGAGTCTGGTCATGTGGAGACATCCAATGAGTAAAGCGCGCATAGTGTCCCCTGGCTACCAAGGAGTGTGGGCCCCATCTTTTGGGCACCTTTTGGGTGCCAATTCTAACCAAGGTGATAGGCTAGTTCAAAAAGCCACTATGGGCTGAATTGTAATTAATTGGCCACCTGCATGTGGCCAGGCCCAACCACATGGCCTTTGCTCTATAAGTTAGTCTGTAAGGCAGGGAGGGGTCATCGCCCTTTCTGTAAGGCGCGTCCCTGACCAGTCGGTTTGACGGTTGGTTTGATTCTTGATGCTTGCCTTGAAATAAAGCTTTGCTTGACCTCCACTTTGTATCACTCTCGCTCCTTTGACCATGGACCCGTTATTGGGGGGACTCAACATGTCAAACTGAGCTAGAAATGTAGCTAGGTTTAGAAATGTAACTTAGGTTACACTTAGAAATGTAACAACATTTATTTAAATTCCTACACAAATTGGCCACTTCTATATTCTACTTATAAACCATGAAATACATAAATTAAATAAAACCTCCTAAAGTTAAGTAAGTACACTTTGCTGTTGTCATTTTGATTCTATAAACATTTGCTTTTTTTAAATCCTGTTTTATCTGTGAGGTGTTTGGGGCTTTGACCCCAGCTGTTCAAGTCAGCAAATATTTTTCAGCTTATACTAATTTATTCACAATACAAGTACACTGTATTCTTTCCCTCTTTAACAATCCTGTCATTGAAGCTTCAAGAGACATTAACTTGCACATGCACGGTCTACTCCTCCTCCTGATGAGGGAGCACGAGGCTGGCTGAAGACAAAGCAAAAGCTGGCGCCTTCACCCCCTCTCCATCCTCTCCTCCTCAGTCAGATGTTTAGCATCCCTCAGGCAGCCCTGACTGCCATGAACAATAAGCAAATAGTTAGATTGCAGGGATCACAATCCTGCAAGACAGAAGTCTCCCTTGGCTTACAAATGTCCTAAATCTCACTAACAAAGATGACTGATAGCAGGATTGTGACACCCCACCAAAAAGTCTCCCAACTATCTTAATGTTAATGGCTGGTCTAAAGACAACATTGATCAAACCGCAAGGGCAAGGCCTCCGGTAGGCCTCGGACATCCTGGCTCTCTTGAGCATATGAAAACTCCATTGAACCCTTCCTTCCCCTCACCTTCCCCCAACCGCAGGGTACTTAACCTGCCATCCCTCACAAGCCAGGGCAGCTGCATCTCCACCTGCCCAGGGGTCCTGTCCCCGTGCTTTAATAAACCACCTTTTTGCACCAGAGACGTCTTAAGAATTCTTTCTTAGCCGTCGGCTCCGAACTTCACCCCACCGAACCTGACTTAGGTTCTGGGACTTCATCACTCCTACTGCCAAGGACTAAGCCTCCCCTTCTCCCTCCCAGAGCTCTACTAAAATGGTCACACAGAACTGCTCATGTAGGGTAACTGCAGCCAGCCCTAGAGAAACTAATTGTGTTACAGTCTCCCTCTTTCTAAGTTCTATTGAAACATTTATCATTTGGTAGCCTACAGAGGGGATAAACCTTTAGTGCTTTGCATGAATAAAACCATTAAAGCAAACAAAAGGATTAAATGCCTTTTGGTATTCACACATGCAGTCATTGAACAGGAGAGACCATGCACTGTGCTGGGCCCTGGGGATACAGAAGTAACCATATGGCATCTTCCCAAAGGACTAGTATATAGGCAACTCTCCTTGACTTTGATAGGAACACAAAAATCCTGGGATAGGGGAGGTAGGTAGGATGTGTAGATGAAGAGTTAGACATCACTATCAGCTAGAGCGCAAGTAGAAGCACTGGGTGAATTAGTCAGGAAAATGAACATAAATTGCTGCTTTGCTTTTAGGTATGGAGCTTCAATTCTCCCTTCCTCCCTCCATCTCTCTATCTCCACCCTTTTTCACTCTCTCTTCTCCACTCCCTGTTTCTCTCTCACACAGAAACAATATATTTAATATATGTTCTTCAAAAACAAAAGAATTTTTAAGTTTGAATTTTATTCCCCCAAATAAAATGAACAATCCCAGTCTATAAGCTTTATTTATTTATTTTTTCAATCTACATTTGGGAGGGGGTGAGAAGTCTTAGAGCTATTATCCTTCATGTGTAGCTTTAGGCAACATAATTTCTAAATAATGATCACAACAGATAATAGACCCATGACCTCACATACTTAGAATTTTTGTGTGTAGTTAAGAACTGTTAAGGTTTCTCTTAGCAACTTTCAAATATACAATATTGTCAACTACAGTCACCAAACTGTTACATATCCAGAACTTATTAATTTTATACTTACAAGTTGGTACTATTTCACTCACTCACTTCCCCCACCTCGTGTGGCAACTACCAATTGATTCTCTTTTATGACTTCTTCTTGTTTATATTCCACATATAACTGATAACATATGGTATTTGTCTTTCTCTGTTTGACTTATTTCACTTAGCATAAAACCCCGAGGTTCATCATGTTGTCACAAATGACAGGACTTCCATTTTTATAACTGAATAATATTCCATTAAATGTAGATAACATTATCTGTACCCATTCACTTGTTGATGGACATTTAGGTTGTCTTGTCTATTGTAAATAAAGTTGCTATGAACGTGGGGGTACTAATATTGTCTCAAGATTGTAATTTCATTCTCTTTGGATATATACTCAGAAGTAGAATTGCTGGATCACATGGTAGTCTATTTTTTTTTTTAAGATTTTATTTATTTATTTGACAGAGATCACAAGTAGTCAAAGAGGCAGACAGAGAGAGAGAGAGAGAGGGAAGCAGGCTCCCTGCTGAGCAGAGAGCCCAATGTGGGGCTCGAGATCATGACCTGAGCCAAAGGCAGAGGCTTAACCCACTGAGCCACCCAGGCGCCCCCATGGTAGTCTATTTTTAATTTTTTGAAGAACTTCCATACTGTTTTCCATAGTAATCGCACCAATTTACATTCCCATCAGCAGTGCACAATGGTTCCCTCTTCTCCACATCCTTGTCAATGCTTATTACCTCTTGGCTTTTTCATAATATCTACTCTAACAGGTGTGAGGCAATATCTCACTGTGCTTTTGATTTGCATGATGATGGGTGATGTTGAGCAACTTTTCATACACCTGTTAGATTTTGAATATCTTCCTTGGAAAAATATCTACTTAGGTCACTTGCCCACTTTCTCATTGGATGATTTTTTTTTTTTTTTCTCTTCAGTTAGAGGAGTTCTTTATATGTTTTGGATATTAACCCTTATCAGATATGTGGTTTGCAAATGTATTTTCCTGTTGTGTAGGCTGCCTTTTCATTTTGTTGATATTTATTGACTGTGTAGAAGATTTTTAGTTCATGTAGTCCCACTTGTTTATCTTTGCTTTTGATGCTTTTGATGTCATAATTAAAAAATCATTGCCAAGACCAATGTCAAAAAGCTTTTTTATCTATGTTTACTTCTAGGAGGTTTATGGTTTCAGGTCTTATGTTTAGATATTTAATCTATTTTAGTTTTTAATAAGAGATAGAAGATAGGGGTGCAGTTTTATTCTTTTGCATATGGCTGTCCAGTTTTCCTAACACCATTTATTAAAGAAACTATCATTTCCCCATTAAATATTTTTAGCTTCCTTGTCAAATATTAGTTGATGATATATGCATAGATTTATTTCTGGGTTCTTAATTCTGTTCCATTGGTCTACATATCAACTTTTTTTTTTTAAGACTTTATTTATTTATTTATTTGACAGACAGAGATCACAAGCAGGCAGAGCAGCAGGCAGAGAGAGAGGAGGAAGCAGGCTCCCTGCTGAGCTGAGAGCCCGATGCGGGACTCGATCCCAGGACCCTGGGATCATGACCTGAGCTGAAGGCAGTGGTTTTAACCCACTGAGCCACCCAGGTGCCCCTACATATCAACTTTTATGGCAGTATCATACTGTTTTGATTACCAGAGCTTTGCAATACAGCTTGCAATCAGAAAGTGTGATACCTCCAGCTTTTCTCTTCTTTCTCAGGATTGTTCTGGCTATTCAGGGTCTTTCGTGTTTTCACACAAATTTTAGATTTTTTTTCTGATTCTGAAAAACTGTCATTGGGATTGCGCTGAATCTCTAGATGATTTCAGTTAGTAGGAACATTTTGACATTACCAATATTTTTGATCCGTGAGCATAAGATATTTTTCTATTTGTGTCTTCTTCAATTTCTTTCTTTCTTTCTTTTTTTAAGATTTTATTTATTTATTTGATAGAGAGAGAGAGAGACAGAGAGGCACATACACAAGCAGAAGGAGCAGGAGAGGGAGAAGCAAGTTTCTACTGAGTGAGGAGCCTGATGTCCCAGGACATGATCATGGGATCATGACCTGAGCCAAAGGCAGACGCCTGACCAACTGAGCCACCCAGGTGCCCCTTCAATTTCTTTCATCATTGTTTTATAGTTCTCAGTGTAAAGTTATTTTACCTCCTTAATTAAATTTATTCCTAGATTTTTAAATTCTTATGCTATTGTAAATGGGATTGTTTTATTTCTTTTCCAGATAGTTCACTGTTGATTCCATATTTGGCAACTTTACTGAATTTTCTGATTTTTGGTGGAGTCTTTAGGGTTTTCTATATATAAGATGATGTCATCTGCAAAAAGAGACACTTCCATTTTTTCCCTTTCTGATTTGGATATCTGTGATTTCTTTTTCTAGCTGATTGCTCTGGCTAAGATTTCTAGTACTATGTTTAGTGGGAGTGGTGAGAGTGGGCAACCTTGTATTGTTCCTGGTCTTAGAGAAAAAGCTTTCTTTTTCTTTTTTTCAGTGGAGATGTATCTGACACACAACATATTGGTTCCAGGTATACAAGCTAATAGTTCAATATCTGTACATAATGTGAAATGATCACAAGTCTAGTTTAACATCGATCATCATACATAGCTCAATTTTTTTTTGCAATGAGAACTTTTTTTTTTTTAAAGATTTTATTTATTTATTTGACAGAGATCACAAGGAGGCAGAGAGGCAGGCAGAGAGAGAGAGGAGAAAGCAGGCTCCCTACAGAGCAGAGAGCCCAGGGTTCTATCCCAGGACCCTGGGATCATGACCTGAGCCGAAGGCAGAGGCTTTAACCCACTGAGCCACCCAGGTGCCCCAACAATGAGAACTTTTAAGATTTACTCTATTAGCACTTTTTAAATATGCAATACAGTATTATTAACTATGCTGTACATTACATCCCTATGACTTATTTATTTAATTGGAAGTTTGTATCTTTTGATCCCCTTTCACCCATTTCATCTACCCCCCCCCTTTGGCAACTATCAATTATGTCTATGAACTTTTTGAAAAAAATTCTACATATAAGTGAGATCATATATATTTGTCTTTCCCTCTGTTTATTTTACTTAGCATAATCCCCTCAAGGTCCATTCTTGTTGCAAATGCCAAGATTCTATCCATATATATATAAATATATACGAATGACACATTTTCCCTATCCATTTAACCATCAATGGCCACTTAGATTGCTTCCATATCTTGGCTATTGTAAATAATGCTACAATGACAATAGGGGTGCATGTATCTTTTTGCTTTAGTGTTCTTTATTTCCTTTGGATAAATACTCATAAGTTGAATTGTTTGATCATATGGTAGTTCTACTTTTAATTTTTTGAAGATCCGCCATACTGTCTTCCACAGTGGCTGCACCAATCTACATTCCCACCAATAGCGTACAAAGGTTCCCTTTTCTCCACATGTTTGCCAATACTGTTTATTTCTTGCCTTTTCATAATAGCCAGTGTAATATATATGAGGTAATATTTCATTGTGGCTTTGATTTGCATTTCTCTGATAATTAGTGATGTTGAACACCTTTTATTATACCTCTTGGTCATCTATATGTCTAGAGGGAAAGCTTTCAACCTTTCACCACTGAGTTTGATGTTAGCTGCTGGCCTGTCATATATGGCCTTAATTATGGTGAGATGCACTCTGTACATAATTTGTTGAGAATTTTTATAATGAATGGATGCTGAATTTTGTCAAATGCTTTTTCTGCATCTACTGAGATGATTTTTATCTTTCATCCTACTAATGTGATGTATCCATTTATGATTTATGTATGAACCATCTTTCATTCCAGGGATGAATTCCATTTGCTTGTGGTGTATGATCCTTTTAATGATATGGTCAATTCTGTTTGCTCTTCTTTTCCAGTTTTTATTATCTTCTTCCTTCTATTAACTTTGGGCTTAGTTTGTTCTTCTTATTCTAGTCCCTTGGGGTATAAAGTTAGGTTATTTGAAGTATGACTTTCCTTGATGCATGCATTTATCATAATAAAGTTCCATCTAGAATTGCTTTTGCTGCATTTGGTGTGTTTCCATTTTTCTCAAGATATTTTTTAGCTTTCCTTATGATTTCTTCTTTAAATCACTGTATGCTCAGGAGTGTGTTAATTTCTGCATATTCATGAATTTTCCATCTCTTCTCCTCTAACTAATTTCTACTTTTATGGTTACAAAAGCTACTTCACATAACTTCTATATTTGTTAATTTCTTGGGATTTTTCTATGGCCTCACATATGATCTATCCTAAAAAATGTCCCATGTGAACTTCAGAAGAATGTGTATTCTGCTGGTTTTGGATGGAATGTTTTGTATATGTCTGTACGGTATATTTGGTTTATAGTGTTATTCAAATTTCCTTATTGGTTTTCTGCCTAGATGATTCGTTGTTGACAGTGAGGTATTAAAGTCCCAAATATTATTGTTGTTGTTCGTTTCTCCTTTTAGTTTTGTTTGTATCTGCTTTATATATTTAGGTGCTCCAATATGGGCAAATACATATTTATAATAGCTAATATCTTCTTGATGACATTTTTACCATTAAATGATGACTTTGTATCTTTTGACCTTTTTTAGCTTAAAATCTATTTTGTCTAATATAAACTCTACTTTCTTTGAGTTACTAT
This sequence comes from Mustela nivalis, assembly GCF_964662115.1. Taxonomy (NCBI): domain Eukaryota; kingdom Metazoa; phylum Chordata; class Mammalia; order Carnivora; family Mustelidae; genus Mustela; species Mustela nivalis. The sequence goes on from NC_139035.1 coordinate 27,356,934, forward strand.
TTGTTTGAAATAACTTATTTTATCCTTTCACTCTCAGTTTATGTGTGTCCTTATGACTAAAGTGAGTCTCTCTATAGGCAGCATATAGTTGGGCCTTTTTTTTCCCCCTCCAATAAGGTGGGCAATTGATTCTGATTGGACAATTAATCCACTTATGTTTAAAGTAATTATTAATAGGTAACAATTTATTATTGACATTTTGTTGTGTTCTGGCTTTTTTGTGGGTACTTTGTTTCTTGCTTTCTCTCTTGCTGTCTTCCTTTGATTTAATGACTTTCTGTGGCAGAACACTTTCTCTTCATCTTTTGGTGAATCTACTGTCAGTTTTTGCTTTGTGTTTACCTTGAAACTTACTTAAAATAACTTACAGTTATAACATCCTATTTTAGGTTTATGAAAACTTAACTTTGATAGTAGACAGAAACTTGATACTTTTACTTCTCCCTGCCTCACACTTTAGGTTACTGATGTTACAGTATACATCTTTTTTATATTGGGTAGAAAAAATTATTGTAGTTACAGTTATTTTTAATATATTTGCTCTTTAACTTTATGTAAGAGTTATAAGTGTATTAGTTACTACCATTATATATCAGAGAATCTGACTTTGACTACATTACCATTACCAGTGAATTTTACACATTCATATGTTAATGTTAATGAGCATCCTTTTAATTCTGCTTGATGTACACTCTTTAGCATTTATTGTAAGGGAGATCTACTGATGATGAACACCCTCAGCTTTTGTTTGCTTGGGAAAGTGTTTATTTCTCTTTCATTTTTGAAGGTTATCTTTGCTAGGTATAATATTCTTTATCTTTCAATACATTCTTTGAATATGTCACCCCACCCTTTCCTAGCCTACAGTGTTTTGGTTGAAAAATTGAATAGTCACATGGAGAGTTCCCTTGTATGTGATAAGTCGCTTTCTTCTTGCTGCTCTCAAAATTCTCTTTGATTTTTGACAACTTAATTATAATGTGTCTTGGTGTAACCCTGTTCAGATTCTAACCATCTAAACTGTAGTATGTATATATTTTCTCATGTGATGGTGTCCCATAAGTCCTGTAGGATTTCTTCACTCTTTTTCATTTTCTTTTTGCTCCTCTGACTTGAGAGTTACAAATGACCTATCTTCTAGTTCACTAATTCCTTTTTATGTTTGTTTGAGTCTTTTATATCTTTCTATTAAAGTCTTCAGTTCAGTCATTGTATTCTTGACTCTAGCATCTGCTTTTTGATGGTTTCTTTGTTGATGTCGTTTTGTTTTCCTAATTTTATTTAGTGATCTGTGTGTTCTTGTAGATTACAGAACTTCTTTAAAGGAATTATTCTGAATTCTGAATTCTTTGTCAGGCAGTTCACAGATTTCTGTCTCCTTAGAGTTAGTTATCTGAGCTTTATTAGTTTCCTTTGTGGTATCACGTTTACCTGATTCTTCATGATCCTTGATTCCTTGCATTTTTATCTGCATACTTGAGTAAGTGGTCTCCTCTTTCACACATTACAGTTTCCTCTGGCATAAAAAGATCTTCACAAGTTAGCTCAGCTTAGGGTACTGGATGGACCAGTTGGCAGTATTCACGGGCAAGCAGAGTGTAGTTGAGTGTTCATGCTCTAAGGCCAGGGGAATGGTATTGACTGGGCTACACAGTTGGGCGAGCCTACTGGACTATGCTCAACATTCAAGTAGGACCAGTGGGTGGGCTCTCTGACTACGTGGGGCTGTTGACCAAGCTCCACTGTCAAGTGGGGCCATCAGCTGGGCTCTGCAATCACTTTCAAATGAACAAGGTCAGAGGCTACCTTCCTTGGCAGGATAGTGCAACAAGTTAGACTCCACAATTAGGCAGGGTTATGGGTTGGGCTCTGAAATAGCTCCTAGTCAAGTGAGGTCTCAGGTTGTGCCAGACCAGATAGTGCCATGGGCTGGATTTTGTGTTCAGGTGGGACCTAAGCATGTATCCCAAAGTTAGGCAGGGCCACAGGTAAGCTATTGGCTGTGCTCTGATGTTGGCCAAGGTAACTGGTTGGGCTTTCTGGTCAGAAAGTCTCAAGCTGTATCCCACAGCTGAGTGAGGCTAGAGACTGTTCTGTGGTCAGGTGGAATTACTATTCAGGCTTCTTGATTAGGTGAGGCTGCAGACTATGTTCAGGAATTTGGTAGGAGCATAGCCTGAGCTCTGGACAAGACTTCAGGCTGGGCACTCTGGTTTGGTGGTACTATAGGCTAGGCTTTGAGGCTGCTTAGGGTCACTGTCATTAAAGGCCAGAGGCTATGTTCAACAGTTGGGCAGAGCTCCTGGCTTGGGTCTCTGCTGAGTGGGGCTATAGGATGGGGTCTGTAGTAGCTCAGATTCTCTCACCAGGCTTCCTATAGCGTCAGGACTGAAGGTTAAGCTCAGCAACTAGGTGAGGCCATGAATTCGCTTCCCTGCTGAGCAGGGTAGTAGAAAAGGTTCCACAGTTGGTCTGGCCCATTGACTAGGGATCCAAATCAGGCAGAACTGCCAACCAATACATTGTTTAAAAAAAAATATTAAGATGTTGCAACACAGTGGATCTCTAATACTGAATATCCATCTTTGTTGTGTATAAGAGCTTTGTTATAGAATCAGTGTTATTTTATTGAGGAAAGGAGGAGGTAAATATAAAAATCTTATAATTTAAGGTATCAAAATATTATACATCATTCTATGAAATACAAAACTAAATACCTGCTTCATACGCATAATCTGAGAATCAATCATGATGTAATCATTGTTCGGTAACAAACATTGATAAGGATCTGCCATCTGTACTAACACTGAATAGAGATAGTCTTCAAGCTTCCCTGTTTCTTTCTGAAATGAACCCTAAGACAAAGCCAGTCTAAGTACTTCAAAGTCTTTAAGGCTCATCTGATGTAACACATCAAAGTGTATTTCAAAGTAAAATTACATGTTGATAATATAAAATAATCTCCTTGTTTGGATAAAACTAATTTTTTTTTGTTCTGCATGACTGTGTTTCACATGCTTTTGTAATAAATCTATGTTTTTCCATGAAGGTAATCTTTCATTTTCTTCAACAAAGGTAAATGTTAGTGAGAACTTTAAAAACCATGAGTGTTCACTTTCTATTTACAATATGAAAAGCGAATAAAATGAAAACATCTACCTTTCATTTTCCTTTAAAATCAAATAATACTGAAATACATTTAAATTGAATGTCTATTTATAACGCATAAAACATACTGTATAATATACAGGTTTGCTGTATGTAATCAATCTAAGCTAGTGGGACAAAGGTCCAAAGGAAAAGGCTGGGCAAATAATTAAGCCAATTCTAGAACAAATAGCAGCAAACACCATTTTTAGAGGCATTCATTCTTAACCCCATTTGATCCTCATAAAAATTCTGTTAAGTAGATATTATTTTTACATTTTCATATTAACTGGTGAAGTTCAGAGAAGTTAAGTGATTTTCCAATAACTACATATTTATTAAGCCTGGATTTAATTCCATGATTGCATTGTTTTGTGTCAGATACAAAATAAGACCTTTTAGATTCATAAGATAATATAAAGTATTCAATATTCACAAAAATCCTAGAAAAATAATAATATTATCTCCATTTAATAAACGAAGAAACTGAAGCTCAAAGAGTTTAGGAAACTTGCTGAACATCATAGAACTTGAAAGGTATTAACTGCCATTCAAATTCATAGTTGTGTTTTTATTATCTGTGAAGGAGTTAAGCTTTGGAATGGCAGAGAAACAAGATAGTAGTTAATGGGAAGATCAAGAAAGTTTTTGTTTTTGTTTCTGGTTTTTTTAAGAAAGTGAGAGAGAGTATGTGTGCTTGCATTCGCATGGGAAGGGGAGGGGCAGAGGGAGAGAGAGAATGTTAAGCAGGTTCCATACCCAGCATGGAGCCTGACAAGGGGCTTGACCTCACAACACTAAAATTATGACCTGAGCTGAAATCAAGAGTGGGACACTTAACCAACTAAGCTACCTAGGTGCCCCCCAAGAGAGTATTTTTTTTTTAATTTTTTAAATTTATTTTCAGCGTGATAGTATTCATTGTTTTTGCACCACACTCAGTGCTCCATCCAATCCATGCCCTCTCTAATACCCACCACCTGGTACCCCAACCTCCCACCCCCCCCCCCACCACTTCAAACTCTCAGACTGTTTTTCAGAGTCCATAGTCTCTCATGGTTCACCTCCCCTTCCAATTTATCCCAACTCCCTTCTCCTCTCTAACTCCCCCTGTCCTCCATGCTATTTGTTATGCTCCACAAATAAGTGAAACCATATGATAATTGACTCTCTCTGCTTGACTTATTTCACTCAGAATAATCTCTTCCAGTCCCGTCCATGTTGCTACAAAAGTTGGGTATTCATCCTTTCTGATGGAGGCATAATACTCCATAGTGTATATGGACCAAATCTTCCTTATCCATTTGTCCGTTGAAGGGCATCTTGTTTCTTTCCACAGTTTGGTGACCGTGGCCAAGAGAGTATTTTTTAAAGGTAAAATATCTTGTGTGTATTTACTCATAGGGCAATACTGAGAAATGACTCAAAAGCTCTCATACAAGAATTAACTTAGAACAGGAACATTTCTTGCAGTTTAAGGAAAATGATTTGGGAGTATAGAGGGACTTATTCAAAATACACTAAAACTCTTATAGCAAAGATATCACTAGTGGATGATGTGATGTATCTGTGTAGCATCCTATCTTGCTCTCATCTAGAATCAAATTACCTGTGCTCGCTTCGGCAGCACATATACTAAAATTAGAATCAAATTACCTTTTCCCTGTAGGCAGAAGCTGATCCAGTTCAGTATCAGCAACAAGAAGGATTCAAGACCTGGGCCAGGCCAATCAGAATATCATACTGTCCTGGCCTCAGTAACTGACATAAACATAAACATAAATGTAAACATACAAAGACACTAAGAAGTCAAGATCTCTGTTGTACCTTGGATTCTGTGGAAATCTTTTAGGAAAACTAAGAAGTAGCTCTGCTTCTCATTTCCTAAGTCCATTCGTGAAATCCTGCCTTAACCTTTTTGGGGGATTGCAGTAAAAGATTTGTAATTTGTAATTTTTAAACTTTATTTCATTCTTAAATGCAACCCACAAAAATGCATAGAAGTTAAATGTATACTTTAATAAGTTACTTGATCATGAAGTAAAACCAAATAATTATAAAGACAAGTGCAGCTACCACCCAGGTTGAGAAACAGAATACTTGGGGCACCTGGGTGGCTCAGTGGGTTAAGCATCTGCCTTCGGCTTGGGTCATGATCTCAGGTCCTGGGATCAAGCCCCACATTGGGCTCTCAGCTTGGTGGAGAGCCTGCTTCCCCTCCTCTCTCTGCCTTCTGCTCTGCCTACTTGTGATCTTTCTCTCTCTGTCAAATAAATAAATAAATAAAATTAAAAAAAAAAAAGAAAGAAACAGAATACTTTCAATACTCTTAAAGATCCTGGTATGTCCCACCCCAATCAGTCAAGAAATCACTATCCTATCAATAATCGCTTCGTTGGTGTTATTTATACTTTCCATCTAGGTAGCATCCTAAAAATAGAATTTAGTTTTGTCTGCTATTGAACTTTACATGAAATGGAATCATACCAAATGATACCAAGTATACTTTGTTTTCTAACTAAACAATTTATGTTTGTATGATTCATTCACATTAACTTACATTGTGTAAAACATTCGTTTCATTGATATAGTGTTCTAATATTAAATATATTATAATTTTTCCACTTTAATGCCCAATTACAATTATAGTATTAAACATTCTAATAGTGGACATTTGAGTTGTTTGTTATAAACACTGATCCTGGGACAATTCTAATACACAATTTTGGTATACATGTGTAAAGATTTGACCAAGATGCATATCTAGGAGTGGAATTGCTAGGTATGCATTTCTTTGTCAGATAAAGCCTTTGGTTTCCAAAGGAACTGTGCCTAGTCATAGTGTTTTTACAAAATTCAATAATTTTAAACATTCTGGACTATCCCAAAATAATCCTTTCTACAGCTAAAAAGCTCCCATACATGCCCATAGTAGTTAGTATACATTCAGTAATTTAACCTTAAAAAAGAACATGATTTTCTGAAGGTGAAGAAAAGTATATGTCACATAAAATAATTTAAAACTACTTGATAGTATGTTAGCAAAATATATTGGGTTAAAAATTATTTAAAATATTTTATATGATTTTTAGAATAAATGAAATATATAAAAGGACATTATTTATTATATTTCCAAATAAGCAATAATTAATACTACAGTGATGATATTACTTATCTGTGCTATAACATTCTTGACCAACTATAAAGGATAAATTTCTTGTAATTCTATCAATAGTTATAATAGAATCTACTGTGATAATTCTTCTATGGCTTAAAATACATGTTACAAAGCTATTATCAAAGCATCAGGAAGTTTCCAAGCACCAAGAGAAGCTAATTATTATACACCAAGAGAAGTTATATTATAACTACTTAGACAATGGAAAACGTTAAAAATTCTAAACTTTTGTTTTTTGAATACTTTCACTTTTGATCTTCCTTTCCTCTTAGGCAGTGAATGTGAAATATAAATGACCATGAGGGAAGAAAAGACAGCATCCCCAAAAGAATCAGGTTCTGACAATGATTAATATGGAGCTGCCAAATGATGTCTGGCAGCAGAAAGCAGCAAGAAGTAACTGCTTATGTAACTGATGAAAAATTAGTCAGTAACACACTAATAACGTATCTCCCTAGAACCTGAGATAGTGTATTTGATGAATTATTTAAGCTAGACTGTATTCTTCTACCTGTTTAAACCACAGAGGCAAAAATAGAAAAAAGACTAAATTACAGTTACTTTTTCTCATTTGAGTTAGTTAATGGATGGGTTGGTCAGTTAATGGAATATGCTAATTAAAAGAATTATTGCATATACTCTCAATTAAAAATTACAACAATGTTTTTCATTAATGCTATGATGAATATTAGTGAAACTCCTGAAAGTTTCTGAAGGCATTTCTAGATTTCCAGTTATTTTTATAAACCATGGCAACAACTGCATAATTCTATTATTGTAGAAAGTGTGCAAAACTGGACTATATTTCTATCCATCTTGTGACATAGTTTGAAAGCAGGTTTAAAGTGCTGATTTGGCATGTGACCCTTATCATATGAGGGTAGATAATGTAGAAAAAAAAAATCCTAGGTATTTGAGTTTTCTAGTTATCTGGATCACTGACTCTTGTTGTGGGAGGTATTTCCCAATAAATATGAACTCATACTTAACTAACCCTCTATTAAATCCGAGGGCAGATATCCCAGGGAGATGTCCTTCTCACTGAAGTTTAACCAATCTATTGTAATGTGTTTAACAGGGCTTCAGGTCTAAAATGTTAAATAAACTGATATACGGGGCGCCTGGGTGGCTCAGTGGGTTAAGCCACTGCCTTCGGCCCGGGTCGTGATCTCAGGGTCCTGGGATCGAGTCCCGCATTGGGCTCTCTGCTCAGCAGGGAGCCTGCTTCCTCCTCTCTCTCTCTGCCTACTTGTAATCTCTCTCTGTCAAATAAATAAATAAAATCTTAAAAAAAAAAACTGATATACGCAAAGATTACTTTGTAGAAGATGAAATTTCACCACCCATAGCTTTAACTTCGACTCTCAACAGAGTGATTAGAGGAAAGAGGATTCTGAACCTTGCTGAACACACGCATGTCCTGCGTGCAGTCTCCAGGCCCCTGTGTAAGAGAGCTGACTATGTCAGACACTCGGTGGCTTTAGTAGCAGAACAAGGGCTCTGGGAATTTGTGACCATAAAGGGCTTGATTATCGCAGGGAATACCAAGAAGATGGGCCATGGAGATGTCAAAGAAAGAAGGCTAAGAGGAAAAGACCAAGAAGACCATAAAGAGATGACAATGCAAAGGAAGAAGAAATCAAAGTTAAATAAAGTGATTTATCACAACATAACCATTGTATATCATTATTATCATCAGAATCAAGTTCAGAATTAGCACTATGAATCTACTGTAATCACTCTTCATTTCCAGAATGTAAACTTAAAAGAAATGCTTTTGCTTTAAACTTGTTAGACTTCTTTGCTGAGTTTGACAGCAGACATGGCTTCTACCCTACTGAAAATCTGAAATTTGCCTAGAATTCCTAGTCCTTATCAGCCCTTAAATATCTGGAATTCCTGGGCTCTGGAATTCTATTTTTCTTAGATGATCCGATCTACTCTTGTGATTTCAATTGTGATTTCTTCCTCATTATCAGTCTCCAGTGTCTACCTTGTTGGTGGACAGCTTTATTCAGAAGTCCCCCAAAATATCCCAAGCTCAAAGAATTTAAAACAAAATTCATCATCAACTCCTAATCATTTTTCTCCATTCAATTTCAATGGATGTATTTTCTATCTCAGCTAAAAATACCATCAGTCAAAGAAAAAAAAAAAAATACCACAAGTCATCCAGTCACCAAAGCTAGAAAATCAGACATATGACTTTTGACTCTTCCTTTGTCAATCCTTCCATAAAACTTAACAATTTTGTATCCTGCATGTTTCTTAATTAAGCTTCTTTCTCTCTGGGTCTCAACATCTCTCATTTAAATTGCTATTTCCTAACTGGTCTCTCTGCTGCTGCTTGTCCCCTTTAATTTCACCATCCCCAAGGGTAAAAGAAGAATTTATCTGAAATGAACATCTAACTATCCTTCCCTTGCTTCAAACTGATTAATGGCTCCTCACTCGCTTTAGAATAAAGCCCACGTTTCTTGACATGATTACAGAGTCTTTATGGTTCGATCCCTGCCCATCTGACCATTTTTATCTCAGACCTGTCTTTGTATGCATTTCCTATAGTAGCTGAGAAGAAACTGTAATTTCATATTGTTCCCTTTATATACTGTGACCTTCTGTGTTTCCATATATTTGCTCACTTGTTCCTCTTCTTCAGCCATCTCTGTTCCCTCCCTTTCCCAACCTCAATCATTTCTGTCTGGGCAAGGATACCATCTCCTCCAGAAAGTCTTTCCTGAAAGTCCTGGCAGAGCTGGGTTGGATAATTCTTCTCTCTGTACTCTTACTCTGTGTATTGCTTTTACTTAGCATGCTATAAGTTCTTCTTTAGTGAAAATCAGAAAAATCAATAAAAACATGGAAAAAGAACAAAAATAATAAGTATGTGCCTACAGTACTTGTGCTCTATCCTGAACCAGAGGGCCTTTGATAACACAAATGATAAATTATTCATATTTGCAATCCCACTTCCTAGCCAAGCACTGACAGGCTGATGATCAATAAATGTTCTGTTAAATGAAGGTGACTGAGATGCAAAAGAGTATACAAAAATAAATTGTAGAAAAGATTAGACTTCCTTGCCATATTCCTTCACAATGGCTCTAGTCCAGCTTATATCTGAGCAGCTACATTAACTTCTTTCATTCTAGAGGGTTCTCATTAAAAATAACTCCAAATAACCAATGCATCCCCTTCTTGTCAGCATTATTAATTCAATTGAGAAACTGTCCTGTACCTGACATCAGATCTTTTACTTTATCACCAAAGGTACATTTTTAAAAAGAGGTGCCATGTGTAATCTCCATCAGATAAATGGAAAATAGGACAGAAGAACAAAACCAAGTAGAAAATAAAATAAACTTGGCAGCACCATGCCATTTATCACATGGAAAATTACTCACATGCAGGAGCAATACAGCAGCCAGAAAAGACTGTCCTTGACAGTACCCGATGTCTTCATCATAGACAGAGTAGGCCTAGAGAAAAGACGAAGAGAAAAAAGTACTATACACATTCATAGATTTTAACATAAGTTAACATTGACCCTGGGCTGTCCACCACATTTTCACTGGTACTTCAACTTAAATGTGTGAGTCATTAGCACAGTGGGATCCCCCAAAGATGATGTACAGTTCCTAAAGTAATTCTAGATGTCCCATTATCCCCAGGTTCATCTTTAGAATCTGGAAAAAAGAGATGCTCACAGCACCTAATTTTGAAAGCTCCATTACGGTTTGTAGTCAGGCAAATGACACCCTGGCAGGCTGAAGCAAAGAGTGGAAGAGGGCAAGAAGGTTCTAGAGTTGATGTGGGAGTTTTGATGCAAAGACAAACATCCCAGTTGTGCTGAGTCCTGGACATGTATCCCATTACATGGGTCCCATCTACGTGTTATGCTTCATTTCAGTGAGGGGTTTTCCATTTAATGTGCTTAATAAAACGCATTATGATTTTGTGAGTATAAAAGCTCTCTCTGGCAGGGCGGGGGGTATTTGGGGGGAAGGGAGGGAGAAATAAAACAAGATGAGACCGGGGAGGGAGACAAACCATAAGAGATGCTTAGTCTCGGGAAACAAACTGAGGGCTGCTGGCGGGGGGTGGGGGAAGGATGGGGTGGCTGAGTGATGGACATTGGGGAGGGTGTGTGCTATGGTGAGTGCTGTGAATTGTGTAAGACTGAGGATTCACAGATCTGTACCCCTGAAACAAATGGTACATTATATGTTATTTAAAAAAAAAAAGCTGTCTCTGTCCAGGGCAGTGGTTAGCAAAGAAGAGTTACCATGGGGAGGAGGCTAAGTGTGGTAGCTTCCATATGCCAAGGTAGTCAGAGTATGGGTACTGAAAATGCATTCATATAATATAAACTTTTCTGTGTCTGGCTTCTTCTACTTAGTATAATGTTTCAGAGATTCCTCCACGTTGTTGCCTGTTAACAGCAGGTCATTCCTTTCCACGGAGGAGGAGTATTTCACTGTGTAAACATTCCACAACTTATCCTTTCTTCGGTTGAACATTTGGATTTTTTCATGTTTGCTTAGTATGACTATAGCTGCCATGTATACACAAGGGTCTTTTACGGATATAGATAGGTTTTCATTCTCTTTAAGTAATGACCTAGGAGTGAAAGTTCAAGGTTTAAATGCCAAGTGCAGGTTTAACTTTATAATGAAGTATCTTCCAAAGAGGTGTAAGTCAAACGTCACCCCCCCCCCCCCCCGCCCCCAGCAAGCTGGGAGTACTCACTGCTCCACATCCTTGTCAATATCCCACCTGGCCACTAGCTTTTCCTTTTCTTAATCCCTGTGGTTTTGATTTGCATTTCACTGAATGCCAACAATGTAGAGCGTATTATCATGTGCTTTTAGGCAATTGATACATAGTCTTTTGTGACTGTCTGTTCAAGATTTTCCCACTTGTTTAATTAGGTTGTTTGTCTTATTACTGTTGATTCATGGAAGTTCTTGATACATTCTGTTCATGAGTCCACTGTCAGACATATGTGTTGTCAATATTTTCTCCCATCTGTGCTCTGCCTTTTCACCCTCTTAATGGTGTCTTTTGAAGTACTATTGTTCTCTTTTAATCTTCTTCTGCTAATGATGATATTATCACACTCTCTCCTAATGAGAGAAAAATTAGATCATGCAAACATTACCTAATGAATGTGAAAGAAGCTTTTTGTTCATTATCACCAATTTACAGAGCTCTGCCTAATTTTAAAAATTGAAAGATGCATTAGCATCCTTTTACTTATTTAATTTTCTTTGATTTATACAGTTACATTGCTGATTGCTTGATTTGTACTTTTATCCACACCTCATCATGGGTGTGTGTATCAGGGGTTGGAGGAAGGGTTAGAGAGAGAATAGAAAAGGAACAAAAAAGGAAGAGAGAGGCAAAACATTCTAATACTATCCCAATCTGAAGCATTCATGATAGTGCTCTGTCACTACCTTTTTCATGAACAAGGAATTCTGGGATTTGCTGATGAGAGAGGGTGTTATATGAATGATGAATATATTTTCAAGGCTTTGCTTCCCCCATGAAAGATGTCAGCTAAAGTTTCTTAAAACTGTGGATCTCCAAAAGCCAGTCATGCTTCATCAACCCTGACATCATTTAACAAATGTCTGATCTATTTACAGAAGTATATTTAACATTTATTGAGAAGTGTGCTGTTTATAGGCTCAGCATATAAGTTCAACAAAAAATGCAGGTCCATGACACAATAGCCAGAGGAGGTATGAATTAAGTGACTCCAGAGACTACTCTCTAATTAGAGAGCTAAGGACGAAAGTACAAATCAGCAAAGCGATGATCTTACTTTCTACTTGTTTTATGGTTTTTAAGTTAGGTTAGAAGCAAGAATGACTTTTCAGAGGCCGCCTACTAAATTGATTTTACAATTCACAGACACAAAAAACAGTGTCCTAGGGGTGCCTGGGTGGCTCAGTCAGTTAACTGACTGTCTGACTTCTTCTCAGGTCATGATCTCGGGGTCCTGGGATTCAGCCCTGCATTGGACTCCCTGCTCATCGGAGAATCTTCTACCCCCTCTCCCTTTCTCTCTGCCCATCCCCCTACTCAAGTTTGCTCTTGCGTGCACTCTCTCTCTCAAATAAATAAGACTTTATTTAAAAATAAAGTAAAATAAGTCAAAAACAGTGTTCTAGCAAGTTCTTTCCCTCGGAGTTTTCCAAGCACTATTTGGCTTTCATCTAAGCCTTCTCTAACTGAGGTGAACTGAATCCTTTCCCTCTACTCAAAACTTGCCCCTCTTTGCACCAAACCTCTCCCCAAATCCTTACTTTAATTGTATCTCTGGCCAGATGCCTGCTCAGTCTAACTTTTAAAAAACATCTGGGTACCACTTCTGTGATGGAGGAGTAGCTCCTACTGGGCCAATTTTCCCTCTGGCAATAAATTTAAACTATATCTGCACAAATACATACAGCAGTTAACCTGAAGACATTGATGACCTAAATGAAAGCAGTCAGAACCTGGAGGGGAGAACAGACTCAGAAGAGCGGATTGACAGTGGTAAAATTTCCATTCTGTACGGTTTTTGTGAAGATCACGTGCCAGTGATACCACACTGGATGGCTAAAACTTGGATGTGAAATTGCAGTCTTATTGGCTTGAAGAACCAGAGAACAGATTAGGAGAACAGCTAGAAAGGAAAGTGGATATTCTGGAAAAAGGAGTAACAGAAGAGAAGCCTTTACTATACTTCCTGTAAAATTATAATACTCAAGACAGTAAAAAATTGATACAAGGGCAGACAAAAAAATTAGTAAACAGTAAAAAGTCTAGAACTATAAGCACACTGACAAAGTCATCTGATTTCAACAAAGTTACCAAGATTATACAATGAAGAAAATAAAATTGATTATATATGTAAACATGTAAGTATATGAAAATTGTTTCAATGAATGTACTCAAAAAGTTGGATATCCATAATGGGAAAATAAATGATTCTTGACACCTATCTTACTTCATACACAAGAATTAATTTCAGACTTATCACAGTTCCAAACATAAAACTCAAACTATGAGGCTATTGAATGAAAAGAGTATCTTTGTAACTTAGTGAAGGCAAGGGTTTCACAGGACATAGAAGCACTAACTACAAAAGAATAAACTGGTGCAAATACATTATCAAATTTAAAAAACCTCCAGTAAGGAAAAGACACTGTTAAAAAAATAAATAGGTGAACTACAGACTGGGAAAATATTTGCAAGCATATCTGGAAAAACTCTTGCATCATGTACATAAGGACTCCTACAACTCAATGTCAAACCTCAAATTTAAAAACAAAGATTTGAAGAGACACTTCACAGAGGGTTATCTATGAATAGCCAGTAAGAAAATGGCCAAGTGTTCAACGTTATTGGTCAATAAATTAGAGCCACAGTGAGATATTACTACATGGCCACCAGAAACTAAAATTAAAAACACTGATACACCAAATGCTAGTATCCTTGGAGTCACAAACATTGTTGGCAGGAGTATAAAACAGTGAAACTACTTTGTAAAAATGTTTGACAGTTTTCTAGAAAACTAAACATACACCTACCCTATGACTCAGCAATTCCATATTTATGCATTCACCCAAGAGAAATGAATGCAAATAATACAAGAAAGACTGATACAGGGCTAAGACATATTTCTAGCAACTTTATTTATAATAGCCCCAAACGGTAAGCAGCCTCAGATACCCCTTATTGGGAAAGTGTATTCATACAACGAAGCACTCCTCATCAGCAGAAAGTAATGAACCACGTACACCTGCAATACGAAACAATCTCAGACTGTTATGCTGTGTGAACTACATCTTATATGAAAATGATTCTCCTCTCTTGGTCTACTAATATAAATTTCTATAAGTCAAAGCGATATAGGGTGAAAAAAAAAATCAAAACACCTGGTAGTGGGTATTAAGGAGGGCACATTTTGCATGGAGCACTGGGTGTGGTGCATAAACAATGAATCTTGGAACACTGAAAAAAAATTAAATTGAAAAAAATCAAAATGAAGATTGCTTCTGGGGGAAGGTCAGGGATTAACTGTGAAGACACTTCTATGTCTTGGATTCCACAAGTATATGCACTTGTCAAAATTAATGAAATGGCACCCCTAATACTTGTGTACTTCACTGAGAGTAAATTGTACCTACAAAAGAAAACTGTTAGCAAATACTGAGCTCTAGCTAATAATACATATGTTGTACTATCAGACAAAGACACAAAGCATAAAAAGCAATTCTGAAAAACCTTAAAATATTAAAATGGATTAACTGAATAGAAAGGTAGATGGAATGACAGATAAATGGCAAAGAAAATGTAACAAAATATTACCTATAGAACCTAGGTGGTGGGTTGATGGATGTTGCCTGTACAGTTCTTTGCACTTTTCTATATATTTGAAAATTTTTTAACAGTTTTGGGGGAAAAAAAATCTGGGGCTGCACTCTGTCTCTTGTCTCTGTTCTGAACTATAGACTACTTTTCTGGCTGGGTTCCCAAGAGTACTTCATATTTTCATTCAGCAAGTCAATATCAACTGAGCATCTATTATGTAATCAAACACCGCATTTAGTGAGGTGGATCCGGTGATGGGAAGACATTGTCTGTGCGCCTCAGCTCAGAGTCTTGTAGAAGAATGTGGCATGTGCAGTGAAAAAGGGCACAGTAAGAGAAGGGCTGACAGATGGAAGCTCAGAGGGAAAGGGTGAGGAAATGTCTAGTGTAAGAAGGAGAGTTAAAGGCAAGGGAGATATCACAGACAAGGTGATGTTTTCTTAATCTTAAAAAAAAAAAAAAAAAAGGATGGGACTAAAATTGCTTCAGACTTGGCCTCACATTCTTGAAGGAAGGATATGGAGATTCTTTAGGCATGCTGCAGGGGAAAGGCGTGTACAAAGGCCTGCCCTCTTTATTATGTGTCAGACGCTGTGCTAAATGCTCTTATATGTTCTCAACCCTCACAAAGTTTATGAGGCTTAGAGAGGGTAGTTAATCTGGGCAAAGACACAAAGCCAGAGCTAGGATTTGAACCCAAGTGCGTTTAAATACAGATTTACCCTTTAAATACAGATGTACCCTTAATGCCTGTATTATATCACTGCTATAGACTGTGTTCCTCCTTAAATTCATATGTGGAAACCTAATCCAAAATATGATGGTACTGGGGACATGGGGCCATCAGGGGGTGACTAGGTCAGGAGGACAGAGCTCTTATGAATGGGATTAGCATCCTTGTAAAAGAGATCCCAGATGTGAGACAGAAAACCATCAAAATCCTAGAGAGGAACTTAGGCAGAAACCTCTTTGACCTCAGCTGCAGCAACTTCTTGCTAAACACGGCACCACAGGCAAGGGAAACAAAAGCAAAAATGAGCTACTGGGACTTCATCAAGATAAAAAGCTTCCATACAGTTAAGGAAACAATAAACAAAACTAAAAGGCAGCCTAGGGAATGGGAGAAGATATTTGCAAATGACACATCTGACAAAGGGCTAGTATCCAAAATCTACAAAGAACTTATCAAACTCAACACCCACAAAACAAATAACTGAATAGACACTCTTCTAAAGAAGACATCCAGATGCTAACAAACACATGAAAAGATGCTCAACATCACTGATCATCAGGGAAATACAAACCATGATGAGATACCACCTCACACCTATCAGAATGCTAAAATTAACAATACAAGAAACAACAGATGTTGGCCAGGATGCAGAGTAATAGTAACCCTCCTATACTGCTGGAATGCAAATTGGTGCAGCCAACCTGGAGAAGAGTATGGAGGTTCCTCAAAAAGTTAAAAATAGAACTATTCCACAATCTAGCGATTGCACTATTCGGTATTTATCAAAGGATACAAACATACAGATTCAAAGGGATACATGTACCCTAATTTTTATAGAAGCACTATCAACAATAGCATAACTATGGAGAGAGCCCAAATGTCTACTGACTGATGAATGGATAAAGAAGATGGGCTATATATACTTAATGGAATATACTCAGCCATCAAAAAATGAACTCTTGTCATTTACAGTGTGGATGGAGCTAGAGTATATTGTGCTAAGCAAAATTAAGTCAGTCAGAGAAAGACAAATACCATAAGATTTCATTCCTATGTGGAATTTATGGGAAGGGGTTAAAGGAAAAAGGGAGAGAAACAAGCCATAAAAGACTCTTAATGATATAGAACAAATCGAGGGTTGATGGAAGGAGGAGGGTGGGGGATGGGCTAGGAGGATGATAGGTATTAAGGAGGGCACTTGTCATGATGAGCCCTGGGTACTGTATGTAAGTGATGAATCACTGAATTCTACTCCAGAAACCATTATTCTAATGTATGTTAACAACCTTAAATTTAAATTAAAAAGAGAGAGATAGAGAGAGAGATCTCAGAGTGTTCCCTTGCCTCTTCTGGCACATGAGGACAAGGCATTTTATGGCCATCTATGAAACAGGAAGCGAGCCCACACCACACACTGAATCTGCCAGCACTTTGACCTTGAACTTCTCAGCCTCAAGAACTATGAGGAACAAACTGTTTAAGCTACCCAATGAATGTTGTTTTTGATATAGCAGCCTGAAGAGACCAAGACAATCACTTAGATTCACTCTGTGCAGAATTATTCTTCCTAGACATTTATGTGTTTGGGTCCGTAGAAGATGAGAGGGCCTATCTTTTGACTTGCCACAAGGCTCAATAGATATGAGGGATAAGACTCCACAGTCACAAGATAAAGGACAATTCTTAATAACAATGCTTAATCTTTTAAAATCCAGGACTTCTGGGTTTAGGGAAGGGGAACTTTCCTTTATGTGATATATTTGTTAACATGCTAACTGCAAGATAAAAGATATAAAGATATAAAAGATATAAAAAAAGACATTTGTAAGGTTTAATCTAGTTGGTGCTAACATTCACATATTAATTTAAATTCTTTATCAAATAAATATGGAAAACACTTGATTTTCTTTAAGTGAGCCACTGTTATCCCTTGATGGGATGCTAACTTTGAAAATAAGTTTCCATGGGGTTGTGAGACTTTCTTTACGAACCCAATACACACAACAGCCACTATTGTTCTTGGATTACCTTAAGATCATTAGGAAAATTTTTTAGTGTTACAAATAAATTATGTCTAATGATCGATCTCAATCCCTTCTCCCAAAACACGTAAACCTTTACTAGGTTGATGTGGGAAACATACAATCATATTTCTATTTTGTCCCAGGAATGGACAACATAAAGTACTATTTCATCAGACAAGCAAACTTACAGGTAAAGAGGAAGGAAGCTCAGAATCACAGGAAAAACAAAAAAGAAATCAGATGTTCTCTAAAAAGACAGAAAGGCTGCTATATGGGCATACAAGAAAGGATCAAACTTCTAAAACAGACCCCCATTTAGCTCCTGGCACTGCTAAAGCAACTGATATATTTGCTGATTTACTGGCTTCTGATAGACAAGCTGTTTCATCCATTACCTACAATGAGCTTCTGCCAACATGAGATCTAAACAAACAAACAAATCAGCCCTTGGATTATTCTTGGCACCAACAGCCCTTAAATGAGTGTGTCAGGGAAACAATCAAGTATAAAATATGCAGAAATAAATTTATTTACAAACTAAAAAGAGGCCTGTTCTCATGTAATCTAAGAGATAAAAAGAGATACCAAGGAAAGACTATTTTTAAGTAATGCCACAATAAGCTAAATAAAAAGAGAGCACAGAGTTACAAGAATCTTAAGACATGTGGTAGTCTAAGGGCGCCTGGGTGGCTCAGTGGGTTAAGCCGCTGCCTTTGGCTCAGGTCATGATCTCAGGGTCCTGGGATCGAGTCCTGCATCAAGCTCTCTGCTCAGCAGGGGGCCTGCTTCCCTTCCTCTTTCTCTGCCTGCCTCTCTGCCTACTTGCGATCTCTCTCTGTCAAATAAATAAATAAAATCTTTAAAAAAAAAAAAGAAAAAAAGACATGTGGTAGTCTAAAAGAAATTAGGGTAACATTTAAGGCAAAGATTACTCAATATAGTACTTAAGAATATAAGTGGCTTTTCAAAGAATCATTTAGCATTAATTTCTCTGTTAAAAAGCCACTGACATTTATTTATTAATAACTGCTACTCACTGTTCCATGTATTTATATATATTAATTTATATTTAATATATGTATATAATAGAACTTTCCAAGGTAAATACTATTAATATATCCATTTTATAAAAGAAGAAACTGAGGCACAAAGAAGTTAAACAACTTGTACAAGTTCACCAAGTTAGTAAGCTCCAGGCCAGAATTCAAACTCAGGCAGCCCAGCTCTAGGGCTCAAGGTCTTAACTACTATTATTACTCTATAAACTCTGGATATTAGTGATTGTTGACAGATATATATGGCAGAGTTCAGGTGAGTAACCATAAACTTAATGATAAAACATAAATTTTTCTTTTTGTGCTGTATTGAATTCATATTTTTAAACTAATCGGGGAGATGGCTTTATTTAAAGAAAGTAGAACGATAATCACAAAATTTAGAACAGTGGCTGACTCTGGTGGAGGAAGACTGAATCCAAGAACAACATCGGTAAGTATTCAAAGATACTGGTAATACTATATTTCCTAAATTGTTGGTGGAAGGATGTTATCTCTATTATTGGTTTTTAAAAATTATAAATACAAATTGTTTTCTCATTTGAATGTATATTTCATAATTTTTCAAATTTAACTAAAACTTTTTGAAAATTACTTATTAGTAACTTCCCATTGAATGGTTCGTTATAAGACTTCAATTTGGGTCACATCTCTAGAATATAGATTATGAAAGTCTCACAGATCAAGGCTTCGCTGGAGTTTTGTAAGGGCCTATTTAGCCAGAGCGATTCCACCTTGTTGAACAGTGATTTTGTTGTTTATGCAGTAAAACTTGAACTGACCCTACACCCCACTCCCCCCACCCACCAAGGGAACTTACTTAAAGGCAAGTCTGGGAAACCAGTTCCAGGTAACAAAGCCCCAATACAAGGGCGGGTCAGGCCAGGTGAAGACATGCAATCAGTGGGGCGCACATACTGTCACCCTAGCTACCAAGAAGTATGGGCCCCGCCTTTTGGGGACCAATTCTGACCAAGGTGATAGGCTAGTTCAAATAACTTCTATAGGCTAAATTATAATTCAATTGGTCACTTATGTGTGACCTAGCATGACTGTGCAGCTTTCTCTGTGTGTTACAATCTCATTGGCCACCTGTGTGTGGCCAGGCCCAACCACATGGCCTTTGCCCTTAAAAGCTAGTCTGTAAGGCAGAGAGGAGTCACCTCTTTGTAAGAGACAGCCCTGACCGGCCGGTTTGATTCTCGATGCTTGGCGTGAAATAAAGCTTTGCTTGACCTTTGCTTTGAATCAGTCTCACTCCTTTGATCACAGACCCATTATTGGGGGACCTAACGGTTTAATGCAGGTGATTAAAATAGTGAAGTAGATAACCAATGAAATACTGTTTTTTTGAGAAAACTGTACATACATACAGTAGTTTCTCATTCCTTACAGTGGCTATGCTCTAGAAGGTTGCCATGAACAATGAATTAGCAGATACTGAAACTCTGCACTAAGGGGATAGAGAGGGTTAGACTTCTGGGAGCCACTGGTCACAAAATTTTGGGCAACTGATCAACTATAACCTTGTTTTATGTGTGTTTCTTTTTAAGGAGACCAAATTAGCCTCTAAACTATAAAATTAGCCCCTAACTATAGGGCCCAGGACAGCAACTTGTTAACAGTAAAGTACTGTAAAATCATTGTTAAAAAATTTACTTAAAGATTTTCTAATAGTAGATCTGAATGCCAAACATTGCAAATTCCACCTCTGCCTCTCTTACCACAATTCATTAACTTCCCTAAGTTTCAAACACTTTGAGGCAAGAGATATTTATTGAGAATCTTTGCGCAAGACTGGTCTAAGCCAATGAACAAAATGGAAAAAATCCTACTCTCCTAAAGCTTATCTTTTAGTGGAAAAAGACAATACCACAGTAAGTAAGCAAGCAAGGAAGTTTAAAGACAGTGCAATGGCAGAAAGCAATGCAGGGGAAAGGTCTAAGAAGTGCTGGGCTCAAATGAGATTGCAAATTTAAGTGGGCGGTCAGGGCAGGCAGTACTGAGGAAGTAACACTGGAGCAAGGAGTCGAGAAGGGCAGAAGAGCAAGCCACGGAGATCTCTGGGAGAAGTAGAGGGAAGAGTCCGCGCAAGTGCTCCGATGTGGGAGTGAGGTGGGCATGTGTCTGACTGGCCCAGAATGCATGATGGACAGAATAGTAACACATGAAGTTTACTGCCTTATAAACCACTATCAGGACTTAGGCTTTTTCAGTGAATGTAACAGAAAGACAAGGTAGATAATTACAGCTTAGACCAGGGTGGCCGCAGTGGAAGTAAGGAGCAATGGTCAGATTCTGGATATATTTTTGAGAAGAGAGCCAATAAGATTTCCTAATGGATGAGAAGGGTGGGACTGTGAAAGGTGGTCCTGCACAGCCTGTTGACCTGGGCAAGGTTGCAAAGGGTATGCTGCAGTTCTGGAACATTTTCTCACATGGAGGTGAGGAGCCCTTACAGTCTGTGCTGGGCTCATTGCCTGGTTTGGGAATATCTTCCCTGTTTCCAGGTTTGATGTGTACTTCTTTGTAAGTGCATGTGTTCTAGGGCACCTGGCCAACCACACTGGTATCAAAGTTCTCTGCGAGCAGAGAACAGGTCCTTCTTCTGCAGTGTAAGAGAGGAGCATGCAGACCATCTCCTTGTCACTGTCATCTTGGGGGACTGAAGCTCACTACTGCAGTTGATCTTGCTCTGTCTTTTTTTTTTTTTAAAGATTTATTTATTTATTTATTTATTTATTTATTAAATTTATTTGTCAGAGAGAGAGAGAGCGAGCGAGAGTGAGCACAGGCAGATAGAGTGGAAGGCAGAGTCAGAGGGAGAAGCAGGTTCCCCGCGGAGCAAGGAGCCCGATGCGGGACTCGATCCCAGGACGCTGGGATCATGACCTGAGTCGAAGGCAGCTGCTTAACCAACTGAGCCACCCAGGCGTCCCTTGCTCTGTCTTTCTTTTTTGAGAGTAAAGCATTGTTCCCCCAGGGCCTGTATGAGTTGTGTCCTTCTTAGGAATCCCAATACTTGCGAACTCTGCAGTGGGCTGACATCCCAGGACCACTGCTCTTTGTCATAGCTGACACTCTCTAAACTTGCGGTGCAAGAGAAAGAAAGGAGGGTTGAAAATGATTCAAGGTTTCTAGCCTGAGTAACTGGAAGAATGGAGTTACTATGAACTGAGATGACAGTATTTTATGATTTAGAAGATGTTTGTTTTCTGACAGGATCCTTTATAATGCAGTAGTACATGTGAAATACTGACTGAAATGAGTTTAGGAAAAAGCTGGAGGAGAGGAACTGGTTATAGCAAGTATAGACAGATCTTTTGAGGACCTGTGTGATAAAGGAAGAGTGATTATCTTCATCTATAACATAATGGTGATAATAAAAACCACCATATAAACTTACTTGAGGATTAAACACAGTGCCTAGGTACATAGTGGAGTGCTAAATTATAGTATCAATGATGGGCTGATGTCAAGGACTACAATGTCCTTCTTCCAACTATCCCATCTGAGCCACCATCAGGATAAGCATGGAGCTCTCTGGATGAGGTCTCACTCACCACTAAAATGCTTATGGATTCTTGAGTTCACTGACTTAAGAATGACTGGGTTTCAAGGCGCCTGGGTGGCTCAGTGGGTTAAGCCTCTGTCTTCGCTCAGGTCATGATCCCAGGGTCCTGAGATGGAGCCCCGCATTGGGCTCTCTGCTCAGCAGGGAGCCTGCTTCCTCCTCTCTTTCTGCCTGCCTCTCTGCCTACTTGTGATCGCTGTCTGTTAAATAATATCTTGGAAAAAAAAAAAAAAAGAGAATGACTGGGTTTCCACAGATGCCCTCAGAAAACCTCCCCCACTAATTTATTTAGAGATATAATTTAAACCTTTTAAAATAGTCTTTGAAGGCCACATATTCCACTGTAAATCTAAGACATCTTTACAAACTCTGATAAGTAGAACCCAAGAAGGACAAAATGAATGATAAAATTCATCATTAAAGAGTAATTAAACTTCCCACTCTCTTCCTGAAGCCATCAGGCAAAGCAAGATGAACGTGACTTAGAGGGGTGGTCTGGCCATGAGGTATCATACTCTAACCAGATGTGGGGAAGTGGATGTGGGGAAGTGGATGGCCAAGAATGCGGTATCAGTGGAGTGACATACATGGGATGCTAGAGCCTGAGCTCTGCAAGGAGGCCATCTGTGCAAGAGAACAGAGGCAACAACTATGGGAAGCTGGGTACAGGGATATTGATCAAATGGATAATGGGAGCTAAATTTTTCTTAGAGAAAAACCTAGTTAGAGAAACAAGTTAACAAATAGAAGAAAAAGAACAACAGAATTTCCTCATGTTTAATTAAAAATGAGAGGATTTCTATAAATCCAATATTTTCAGCATATATAAAAAGATATAAAAACAAATATGGGCAGTGACAACAGCAAGAAAGGCAGAGTAAGGATCTCCCAAAATGTGCTCCTCTGTAATAGCAGGAAAACAAATCACAAAAATTAATACAATCAGTTTCTTCAGTGCTCTGGGAATTGACCTAAGTTTTGCAGCAGTCCAAGGAACATTTATTATAGAAAAACAACCGAGTATCTGTAAGAGCAGGAAAATCTGTGGCATTTTCAACTTCCCATAATTCTATCCCTTTCTCTGCATCTCCAGGATGACCTTGAAAACTAACATCCAGCATTTGCAGTGAAAACAAGCAGCCTGGCAACCATAAGAAGCAGCAAAACGGGCTAGAGCTCCTTCAAAGAATCATGTGCAGAGAATAACCATTATTTGACCCATATGGTGGATCCCCAAAGTCTTTTTATAGGGGTATTTGTCAAAAACAAATAACAAGCAATTGTTTAATTTTATGACTGCCTTGAGATGGTAGATAAAAATGGAGCAGACAATAGACTTAGAAAAAGGTTTAAAAGGAAAAGCTAACAATGAGATATCCACAAGGGCTTTGAAAAACTCAGATATATTTCTGAGAATCTAGAGGGCCATACCCATGTGTAAGGCTGTACAGATGCCCAAAGCCTGGGGTAAGCTCAGAAAAGGCCTAAGTAGGCTCTAAGCTCTCATTTCTGGCTGACATTGAGGCTCTGTATAAGACAGGAAGTGAAGGTAAGATACAGTTGTCATCTGGTTGGCTGAGTAATCAAAGTGTGCCCCAAAACATACACAGGGCCCCTTGGTAAACAGTGGGAAAGTTACTGGTTCTAGGAAATTTAACCAAATCTCTGTCCAATCATCAGCTAACCACCAACTGGAGACTTCAGTGGCCACATATGACAATACAGATTTTATATAATTAGTTCACAAAAGTCACCAACCAAACTACTACAATAAAATAACAAAACTTGGCAAAACCACAGAAACAGAAAGTGGATTAATGATTGCCAAGGGCTGGAAAATAGAGGTGCTAGAAAATGACTTCTAATGGATATAGGATATAGGGTTTCTTTTTTAAAGTGGAAGAACGTTCTAGAATTAAACAGTGATGATGGTTGTACCACTTCATAGATATACTAAAAACTACTAAAAGTATACTTATTTAAAGGGATCCATTTCATGGTATGTGAATTATATCTCATTAAAAAATATGGAAGGGCAAACTGGGTTGCTCAGTTGGTTAAGCGTCCAACTCCTGATTTTGGCTCAGGTCCTGATCTCAGGATTCTTAGTTTGGGGCCCATATTGGGCTCTGCAGGGAGTCCTGCTGGAGATTTTCTCTCCCTCTGCCCCTCCCCCTGCTCACCTGCTCACTCTCTAATCTTTAAAAAAATTAAAAAATATGAAATAAAATGTATGTTTGTATGCATACACACATATATTTATACATATACGTTCGTGTGTGTGTGTATACATATATATATATATTTATATTTATATATATTATTTATATATAAATAATTAGCTCTGTCCACTGAGATCACTTGGAGTAATGATATCCTAAAAGGAATGAACATACTTAGCATACAGATATTGATTTTTCTCCATTTTTAACTAAAGAAAGTAGGGCTCTTTAGAGAAATAGCTAATTCTAGTTCTGGGGCAAAGAAATAAGCCTGGAACATCTTTTGAGCCAGAAAGAAAGGCAGTGCTCAGAGAATGATAGGGTATGCCAAAAGATCAGCTTGAAGGCCTCTCAGTGTCCATTTGGGAACAATCTGAGAACCAAAAGGAAAATTATAGTAAGAGAGTAAATACACTGAATAAAATGAGAATTCATGAGTCCATTTGAATATGATTTAATACACACACACAAACACACACACGCACGCACATCCACACACACACATAAATGGAAAGATGAAGAAGGTATATATATATATATATATATATATTTTTTTTTTTTTTAAAGATTTTATTTATTTATTTGACAAAGAGAGAAATCACAAGTAGGCGGAGAGTCAGGCAGAGAGAGAGAGAGAAGCAGGCTCCCGCTGAGCAAAGAGCCTGATGCGGGGCTCGATCCCAGGACACTGAGATCATGACCTGAGCCGAAGGCAGCGGCTTAATCCACTGAGCCACCCAGGCGCCCCTATATATATATATTTTTAAGATTTTATTTATTTATTTGACAGAGAGAGATCACGAGGCAGGCAGAGAGAGAGAGAGAGAGAGAGGAGGAAGCAGGCTCCCTGCTGAGCAGAGAGCCTGATGCGGGACTCGATCCCAGGACCCTGAGATCATGACCTGAGCCGAAGGCAGCGGCTTAACCCACTGGGCCACCCAGGCGCCCAGGTATATATATTTTTAAAAGATCTTATTTCTTTATATGAAAGAACGAAAGCATGAGCAGGGGGAGGGACAAAGGGAGAGGGAGAAGCAGAATCCCCACTGAGCAGGGAGCCTGACCTGGGGCTTGATCCCAGGGTCCTGGGACTATGACCTGAGATGAAGGTAGATACTTAACTGACGGAGCCACCCTAGTACCCCAAGGAAGGTATAATTTCTAGTTACAAATTCTCTCACACAATATACTTCTTAATTACGAAGGGGAAAAGAGAAACTTCACAGTGGAGAAACCTGGTAAACAATACCTTATTTATGTGATCAAAGTGATCATCATTAATAATGGGAAAAACTGCAGCTGTGTGCTACCTGAGAGGAGGAGATAAGAAGAGATCATTCTTTTTGTGTTACTCTTGCCAAAAATGTATTACCTGAATCCAAACATGAGGAAAGATCAGACAAACCCAAATTGAAGGACATTCCAAAAAGTGATTAGGTTGTCATCTTCAAAAGCACCAAGGTCAAGAAAGTGAAGGGAAGAGTGAGAAACTATTCCAGATTAAAGGAAATCAAGGAGACACGTCCACTAAATGCAATGTGTGATTCTGAGCTAGGTCCTTTTTCTATAAAAGACATTATGTGGACAACCAGTGACCCCCGAATGGAGGCTAAGGCTTGGGTAGTAGCAATACATCAATGCTACTTTTTGATTTGGGAGTTTTATCACAGTTATGCAAGGGAATATTCCTTCTTGTTAGAAAACAACCTAAAGTATTTGGGGATGCGACACCATGTTGGCAAATAACTCTCAAATAGTTCAGGAGAACAAAATTATGTACCTGCAATTTCCCTGTAAGTCCGACAGTCTTTAAATACATAGAAATATGGAAATATACATACACACATATATAAATAAATTTGACAGAATAATTTCATCTATTGATTCTAATAAAAAAAAATTGGGACTTAAAAAAGGTTATTAAGTGTGTCCTATATGCTGGCAAAAAGAAAAGTATTAACATAAGCCCTAAAATAGATTCCCTGATATGAAATAATCTAAACTCTGGGTGACTATAAACATAGAAAGCTAGATATACTCACAAATATTCACTCACAAAGCAATTTTCTTAAAACATAGCTGGCAAAATTCCTGGATGTAAGTTTCCTTTTATATAACATTCGGGAAAAAAGGCCCTTGGCAACAATTTAAAAGTGAACTGATATACTCGTTGTTTAAAAAAAAAAAAAGGAAATAACTAGACTATCCTATCCTTAAAAAAAGAAAAAAATATATCCCTATCATAAGTAAACTGTGATTATAGGAAATCACCCAGAATGTTTAGTTTACATCCTTGGACTTTTGATTAAAAAAAAAAAGTACAAAAAGGACATTAAGAAGGAACTCTACAAAATGAAATAAAGCAACATCCTGCTCTTTATTTTTATTTATTTATTTTTTTAATTTTATTTATTTGACAGAGAGATCACAAGTAGTCAGAGAGGCAGGCAGAGAGAGAGAGAGAGAGAAACAGGCTCCCCGCTGAGCAGAGAGCCCGATGTGGGGCTCGATCCCAGGACCCTGGGATCATGACCTGAGCCGAAGGCAGAGGCTTTAACCCACTGAGCCACCCAGGCGCCCCCTGCTCTTTATTTTTTAATTTTTATTATTTTTTAAAATTTATTTGACAGACAGAGATCACAAGCAGGCAGAGAGGCAGGCAGAGAGAGGGGGAAGCAGGCTACCCGCTAAGCAGAGAGCCCGACGTGGGCTTGATCCCAGGACCCTGGGATCATGACCTGAGCTGAAGACAGAGGCTTTAACCCACTGAGCCTCCCAGGCACCCCAACATCCTGCTCTTTAAAGAGATTAGATTGAATAATTTTACAAATAAATTTATTTTCTAGAAAAAAAAATTATAGAAATAGAGAGCTCCTTTAGAGTTTATATACATTTTCACCTAAAATATCAGTATGGTGACCATGAAAATGCACCTCTTAGATCTCTAACCACAGAAAACATAATGAACCTAAAGGTCCCAACTGTTAACTTCTGAAATCCATCTCTACATTTGCACCAAGGTCACACTTCCAAGGGTGATACTCCAAGGCAACGACTGAGCACAACAAAATATTAAGGAAGGCCAGCTTCTGAAAGAAATGGGAACTCACCTTTGGCTAATGACTCCCCTTAGTCTTGCCAAACTTTCCTTAGAATTGCACTACTGTCTAAGACACTTCTACCTAATCTTCCTTCCTCTCTTCTTCCCTTGGGGTCAGACTAACACTGTAGTCCCAAGGCTTTCCCCGCTTGTTCTCCACCTTCTCTTATCAGCATCTCCCCCACCACATTGCTTACACATTTAATACTGTTTTGATGATAGGCTTTGTAGAGGACCTGGGATAACAGTTTCATCAAGTCAAAGCCATAGAGTTAATTATATTACATCATGTAGCCAGTACTGCACTCTGTTCTCTAAAACAAAGAAAAAGAAAATGTCAGAGAGCAACTTATCCCCCAAAGACTGAAAAAGCTGGAAGAAAAGATTTCAGTGAAATTAACCAGATTATGTTCAGACATAATCCATAATATAATCATCTAAACTCTATAGAGTATTTTTAATCTATAAATCACTGTGGGTAGAAGTGGGCAGAACAAGCTTCACAAGGGAAGTGGGCTAGTAAGATTTGGACAGATGGGAAGGAGGAGGAAAGCAATTCAGATTCACACCCTTCCTTGGTCTTTAAAAGATGCAGGAAAAGGTCTGGTTAAGGAGGAGGCTTCGAAGTTGTAAAGATATTGCCAACTGAATAACAATTAGTAAACAGGAAATAAGTCCCCATAATCCTATAACTAATCCATTCAGGAATAACTGTGCCTTTATCGTTTGAGATATTTAAGCCATTTGAATCTACTACAGAAATAGATCTCTATTTTGAGAAAAATCATAAATTCAGGACACCATGAGTAGCATTTTATTTGAAGACTCCTTGTGTTATATCTTCACAGGTTAGTTTTGTTTTTAGTTTTCTATTTAAAAAGTAATCTTACTTTTCTTCTTTTCTCAAAGAGTAATGTTGTTTTTGAAAAACACTGGCTATAAGCAAATCTTTAGGATATATACCAATCCCTGTATTCTAATTTTACACATTTTTATCATCCTCATAATCCCAACCATTCTATTCTTTATTCTAGTAATGGTGTGATGGCTTCAATTAGCCTTTTAGTTGAAAGACTACTACAGGTTCCACAGAAACTACAAAGCTATTTCACAAAAGCTCTTATGGGACCAGTACATAAAGAAATTTTTAAAATCTCTTCAGACACTTTCAAGAGCATTACAAATCACTCGTTCTCTTTCCAGGACTCCAACTTCACAAACCTGACCTTTTCATTGTTACAGTTTCAGAAGAAAATTTCATATTTAAAATAACATCATATCTTCTCAGTTGAGCTCTGACTCATAGAAAAGTCCATCCTATTAATATGTATATTAAAAAGGACCAAAAAGTAAAAAATAAAATCTCAAAATAGTCCCTCATGTATGACTTAGTGATACCAACAAACATAAAAAGATCTTTTTTGAAATGTTAAAAGCAAAAGCTAAGCATGAAGTTAACCCCTGCATACACGTACACAGACACACACAGTGAAGCTTTTCAACTTCTTTTATACATGTATATATGTACAAACATGCTTTCACTGTTCTGAATGGCTATAAACATAACTGTCCTTGGCAATGAAGCAGAATTAGACAATTTGCCTAAAATAAAAAACGGAAAATGAGTGGTTTAAGGGCAGGGAAACTAAAGATTAAATTGACCAGTATGCTAATTTCGTATTCTCTCTCCCCCACTGTAAACAAGAAGATCAGGGAAAATCTCCTCTCCCCTCCAGAAAATCTGAAATTATTAACCAACAACTTGTCTAATGTAAAGTTTGAAGGAAATGTTGTGACAATTTGATCTCTCATATTTTCTCAGAAGAGCAGAACAGTATTTCATAGAAGAGAAAATTTTGGAAACAGTAGTCTGCAAGAATAGTAAAAACTAAGCAGAGATTTTAGTGGTACACAGTAAGTAAGGTGTGGAGCCCACCAAAGATGAAGATCTCTAAAAAATAACTCAGGCTTTTAGCTGAAATGCTGGAAGGATCTCACCCATGAAGCAAAAAATAGTCAACACTGGACCAAAGGGATCCACTATATATATATATATATATATGTATGTATATATATATGTATGTATGTATATATATATGTATATACACACACACACACATAGATATATATGTTCTTACCAGAAGAACACTAAATCTGCTTGAGTAAAATCATTCAAAGTCTTTATATAATTTTTCATACACAAGATCCATATTTCCATTAAAAATGATCAATCATGAAAGAAAATATGAGAAAATAAAAGTCAAAAGACAATAAGAATACATGAACAGGTGAAGAGATATTAGACTTTATCAGACTTGGACTTTAGAATAGATACAGTTAATCTATTCAAGAAATAGGAAAAAATTTCATGAGGGAACTGGAATTTATTTTTAAGAAGGATTAAATAAAAATTGTAGAATGAAAAACAAATTAATTAAGATGGCAATAGACTGGTGAGAAGATTAGTAAAAACAATATCCAGATGAAGACCAAAAGAAGGATGGAGACATATAAAATAGAATAAGAGACATAAGTGACATCATAAAATATAAATACTTGGATATCCAGAATAAAGGAGCAGGGCGAAATGGTACTGGGAGAAATATTGTCTGAGCATTTTCTAAAAGTGACAAACTATGTCAAGCTACAGATTCAATAACAAACTCCAAGCAGTACATATATAAAGAACTAGGGCACATTATAGAAGATCTGTTGAACACCAAAAATAAATTAAAAAAAAATTTTTAGAGCAGAGAGAAAAGATGCATTACATTTAAAGAAACCATAAAATTGACAGCTATCTTTCAATAGATACGATGGAATTCTGAGGATAATAGAACAATTTTTTAAATGCCAGAAAAAAACCCTGCCAATCTAGAACTCCATAACAAATGAAAATCTTCCCAAAATAAAATGATAAGACCCTCAAACAAATTTTAAAAAATAATAATTTTCACTAGCAGACTTTTACTAAAGAATACTAAAAATGTCTTTAAGAAGAAAGAAAACAAACCCAGATAAAATCAGGCAATGCAGGAAGAACCAGGTAAGTCTAAATGAATATGGATGGTTAAAAACACAAAAAATAATACCCTATGTATCTGTAGGGGGGTACTGCTATATGTTCAGAGTTAATACACGACAATAGGACAATAAACAAAAAAGTAATATAATATATGGAGTTAAAGAGATATAAGGTTCCTGAATTATACAGAAGTGATCAAAGTAGTCACCTAAGATGGATTCTAAAAAGCTAACATTGTCTGTTATGATTGCTACAGTAACAACTAAAAGTATACAAAACTATACAGCAGTTACAGAGTAGAAAGTGGAAAATGAGGGAAAAAACAAACAGATGAGACATATAGAAAACAGTGAGATATTAAGTTTAAAATTAAATATATCCAGAAGTTTATTAAAAATATACTCAATACCCAATTAAAAAAATTATAGAGCTAGTTAAAATAACAAAGCTCAATTGTAAAATGCTTAAAGGAGAGACCCCTTAAATATAAGAACTCAACAGAAAGTAAAAGGATATTAAAAGTTATACAATGCAGGACACCTGGGTGGCTCAGTCGGCTAAGCAGCTGCCGTCAGCTCAGGTCATGATCCTAAGGTCCTAGGATCGAGTCCCACATCAGGCTCCTTGCTCAGCAGGGAGTCTGCTTTTCCCTTGCCTGCTGCTCTTCCTGCTTGTGTGCTCTCTCTCTCTGACAAATAAATAAAATCTTTATGGGGAGCCTGGGTGGCTCAGTGGGTTAAAGCCTCTGCCTTTGGCTCAGGTCATGATCCCAGGGTCCTAGGATCGAGCCCCATATCAGGCTCTCTGCTCAGCAGGGAGCCTGCTTCCTCCATCTCTCTCTGCCTACTTGTAATCTCTGTCAAATAAATAAATAAAACCTTTAAAAATAAATGCTATACAATGCAAAATAAAGCTAATTTGTCCATGCTTATATCAAAGTACATATCAGCAGTAAGAAAGACATTGTATAATGATAATAAGGTTATTCAATCTGAAGACATAATAGCACTAAATTTGTAAGCACTTAATAAAACAGCCTCAAGATACATAAAGCAAAACTTGAGAGAACTAAAAGGAATAACAGACAAGCCCAATTCATAGTTGGGAATGTTAGCACAATTTCACCAGTAGCTGACAGGAGAGGAGAAAAAAGCTATAAAAAAGATTAGGAAAGTCTAACTACAGAGTTCATCTAATAATACCAAAACAAAACATATTTAGATCAGAAAGCAAGTCAAAAAATTTCATTAGTGTTGAAGTCATACAGAGCATGTTCTTTGACCATAGTAAAATTAAGATAGAAATCAATACCAAAAAATAACTAAAAATCACCAAATGTATTGGGCCAAATGATACCACTATGATATTAAAAATTTTTAAAAACTAAACAGTCATAAAATATGGCATCACAATTGGTGGGGTTATAACTGAATAGTACCTAGGAATACAAAATAATGTACTACCAAAATACTCAATGACATGGATGTATCTCAGAACCATTACACTGCATGAGACAAGTCAGAAGTATACACTGTATGATCTATTTACACTACATTATAAAGAAATGGAAACTGGAATGGCAGAAAGAAGATAAATCGTTGCCTGAGTTCAGGCATAGATGAATTTACTGTGAAGGGGCATTAGAGCTCAAGGGAAAGAAAATGTTTGATTTCTGAAATGACAGAACAATAAAGAATACCAGGGTTCCTTTTGTTCTCTTGTACCCAATCAAAGGTACATGAAAAGTATTCTCTAAAATCTTTTTTTTTTTAACCTGTCAGTAATTCATTTCTTTTTTGGAAGTGGAAATATTTTGTTTACTTATTTTTATTTATGTATAACTGATATGAAACATGTGGTAATCAGGCATACAATATAATTATCTGATATCTGTATGTATTACAAAATGATTACCATATTAAGCCTTGTCTTACAGGCTTATCTTACCTAGTCTCATCTGTCACCATACAGCTACAAATTTTTTTTCTTGTGAGGAGAGTTTTAAGGCCTACTTTCTTAACTTTAAAATATGCATATAGTATTATTTGTTTGTTTGTTTTCAAATTTTTTTTTTATTTATTTGACAGAGATCACAAGTAGAAAGAGAGGCAGACAGAGAGAGAGGGGGAAGCAGGCTCCCTGCGGAGTAGACAGCCAGATGCAGGGCTCGATCCCAGCTCAAAACCATGACCTGAGCTGAAGGGAGAGGCTTTAACCCACTGAGCCACCAAGGCACCCCAGGTTTTGTTATTTTAATGGCTTGATACTATCCCATTGTATGTATATATCATATTTCCTTTATCCATTCATCTACAGATGGACACTAAGGTTGTTTTCATATCTTGGTTATTGTAAATAATGCTGCAAATAAACAAAGGAATATAAATATCTTTTGGAATCAGTTTTTGTTGTTTTCTTCAAATAAATGCCTAGAAACAGAATTGCTGGATATGGTAGTTTTATATCTAAATTTTCAGGAACTGCCATATTGTTTTCCATAGTGGCTGCATCAATTTACATTCCCACCAACCATGCACAGGGGATCCCTTTTCTCTACATCCCTACCAACACTTCTTCTTTCTTTGTTTTTTATACTAGCCACTCTTACAGGTGTGAGGTGATAACCCATCATGGCTCTGATTTGCATTATGATGTTGAGCATCTTTTGATGTACCTATTTGGCCATCTATATGTCTTTTTTGGGAAAATGTCCATTCATGTTCTCTGACAATTTTTTAACTGAATTATTTAATTTTTTGGTATTGAATTGTATGAGTTCTTTGAATATTTTGGATATTAACCTCTTATCAGATATATGATTTGCAACTATCTTCTCCCACTCAGTGGGTTGCCATTTCATTTTGTTGATGGTCTCCTTTACTGTGCAGATGTGGAAGGGTTTTTTTTGTTTGTTTGTTTGTTTGTTTGTTTGTTTTAAGATTTTATCTATTTCTTTGAGAGAGAGAGGACATGAGCGGGAAGTTCAGAGGGAGACAGAGAATCCCAAGCAGATTCCACAGTAAGTGCAAAGCCTAACACAGGGCTTGATTCCAGGACCCTGAGATCATGATCTGCGCTTAAACCAAGAGTCAAATGCTCAACTGACTGTGCCACTCAGGTACCCCTGTGCAAAAGTTTTTAATTGATGTAGGTTTGGTATCTTGATTGCAGTATATTTTAATTATGACATAGGTATATATACCTGTCAACATTTATCATACTATATTCATAAAACAGATACAGCTTATTGTATGTAAATTAAACGTTAATTATGTTGATTATAAAAATTACAGTGTTTTAAAGATTTTATTTATTTGAGAGAGGGCGAGCACAGTAGTGGGCAGACACAGAAGGAGAGGGAGAAGCATACTACCCGCTGAGCAGGGAGCCTGATGTGGGGCTTGATCCCAGGACCCCAAGATCATGACCTGAACCAAAGGCAGATACTTAACCAACTGAGCCAGCCAGGTGCCCCTAAAAATTACAGCTTTAATGCATAAAAACTACTTTGTACAAATGCATTTAAAGCAGTACCCAAGAGCAATTTATAGCCCTTTCTGCACCTATTAGAACAAAAGAAAGACTAAAAAAATCATTGATTTAGGCATATATTCAAAGAAGCTAGAAAAAAACAGCAAATTAAACTTAAAATGGAATAAATGAAATAAAAGTAAGAGCAGGTATCAATGAGTGATGCTTGGGTGGCTCAGTCAGTTAAGTATCTGCCTCCAGCGCAGATCACAATCTTGGGGTCCTGAGGTCAAGCCCGGTGTGAGGTCCTTGCTCAGTGTGCTTCTCCCTCTCCCTCTGCTGCTCCCCCGGCCTGTGCTCTCTTGCTTGAGCTTTTTATTCTCTCTCTCAAGTAAATAAATAAAATCTTTTTTTTTTTTTTTAAAGATTTTATTTATTTATTTGAAAGACGGAGATCACAAGTAGGCAGAGAGGCAGGCAGAGAGAGAGAGAGAGGGAAGCAGGCTTCCTGCGGAGCAGGGAGCCCGATGCGGGGCTCGATCCCAGGACCCTGAGATCATGACCCGAGCCAAAGGCAGCAGCCCAAACCACTGAGCCACCCAGGCGCCCCTAAATAAATAAAATCTTAAAAAAGTAAAAAAATTTTTAAAAAGCAGATACCAATGAAATAGAAAGCAAATGCATAATAGATAAAATCAACAGCCAAAAATTGGCTCTTTGAAAAAAAACTAAGAAAACTGATAAAGTACTGATTCAATGCAATATCAACCAAAATCCTTATGGAAGTTTTTCTTTTCTCTCGAAAACTGCCAACCTGATTCTAAAATATGAGACTATTAAGGGCCAAGCCAGTAAAACTAATTTTGAAGTAGAACAATGTTGTAGGCCAAACACTACCAGATAATAAGACCTATTGTTATTCACCTCACACTTGTCAGAATGGCTAAAATTTACAACACAAAAAACAACAGACATTGGCAAGGGTGCAGAAAAGGGGAACCCTCTTACACTGTTGGTGGGAATATAAACTGGTGCAGCCACTCTGGCAAACAGTATGGAGTTCCTCAAAAAATTAAAAATAGAACTAGCCTATGTTCCAGCAATTGCACTACTAGGTATTTACCCAAAGGATAGAAAAAAACAGATTCAAAGGGACACGTGCACCCCAATGTTTATAGCAGCATTATCAACTATAGCTAAATTATGGAAAAAGCCCAAATGTCTATCAACTGATGAACAATAAAGGAGATGTGGTGTATATATACAATGGAACATTACTCAGCCATAAAAAAGAATAAAACCTCGCAGTCTACAACAATGTATCCACATCATTGGAGCTGGAGACTATTAGGCTAAGTGAAGTAAGTTAGAGAAAGACAAATACCTTAAGTTTTCACTTATATGTGAAATTTAAGAAACAAAACAGATGAACATAGGGGGTAAAAGGAGAGAGGCAAAAAAGACTCAACTATAAAAAACAAACTGATAGTTACCAGAGGGGAGGTGGGAGAGGGGATAGATTAAATGGGTGATGTGGATTAAGTAGGGCACTTGTGATGAGCACCAGGCATTGTGTGTAAGTGATGAATCCCTAAATTCTACACCTAAAACTAATACTACAATGAATGTGAACTAATTGGAATTGAAATAAAAACTTGAAACTACAAAAAAAGAAAAAGAAAAGAAACACTAGATTTGTCTAACTCTAGATACTATGGACATAAATTGTTCTTATCTTTGAAATGAAAATAGTATCACCCATCCTGTGGCCTTCTAAGACTTTAAACAGAATAAAATGCTAATATAAAAAAGACTTGTTGTTAAGCTGCTCTAATTCTAATAGTGTGATGTTGGCACCAAGATAGACAAGTAGATCAATTGAATGGAATGGTGCAGAAATGAAAACACGATTTCAAAGAGATATAGGTAATACCAATGTTTAGTGTGGCATTATTCACAAAAGCTAAGATACAGAAGCAACCTAAATACACACACACACACACACACACACACACACACTGGAATATTACTCAGCCATGAGAAAACAGGATATCCTGTCATTTATAACAACATGGATGGGCACTATGCTAAGTGAGTTAAGTCAGACAGAGAAAGACAAGTACTGTATGATTTGGCTTATATGTGTAATTAAAAAAGTCAAACTTGTAAAAAACAGAGAGTAAAATGGCAATTACCAGGGGATGGAGGCAGGGGATAAGACTGATACTCCTTAAGGGTACGAACTAATAACAAGTAGTAAATAAGAGATTGAATGCACAGTATAATAAACATAGTCAATAATACTGTACTACAGTAATCAAACTTGCTCAGAAACTAACACTTAATTATTCCAACCACTAAAAGGATAGGATAATTATGTAAAATGATAGAGGTGCTAAATATTACTATAATAGCAATCACATTACAATATATAAATTATCAAATGAATATACTATACATCTTAAATTTACACAGTGTTATATATCATATATATATACATATATATATATAATGTAAAACCAAGAATTTTTAAAAATGGTCCAAATACACACTCACATATACATGGATCAAATTTATGACAAGGATACTGCAGCAATACAGTGGAGAAAGAATGGTTATTTAAATGGTTGCTTAAAAATAATGCTGGGTGGGGTGCCTGGGTGGCTCAGTGGGTTAAAGCCTCTTTGGCTCAGGTCATGATCCCAGGGTCCTGGGATTGAGCCCTGTATTGGGCTCTTTGCTCGGTGGGGAGCCTGCTTCCCCACCCCCCGCCCCTCCGCCTGCCTCTCTGCCTACTTGTGATCTCTATCTGTCAAATAAGTAAATAAAATCTTTAAAAAAAAATAATGCTGGATCAATTAGAGATACATATGGAAGGAAAATGAACCTTGACTTCTATCTCATACAATAATCAACTGTAGACAGGTATATAATCCTTAGTGTAAATAGCAAAAGAATAAAATTTCTAGATTACATTACAAAACATTTTCATGACTTTGGGTTAAACATGACTTTTGGTTAAACAAATATTTCTTAAACAAGACAAAAATATACTAAAAAAAGAAAAAGTTAATAAATTGGGCCTTTAAAAAATTAATAGCATCTGTTCATCAAGAAATACTTTTTTTAGAGTAAAAAAGCAAGCCAGAGAAAAGATGTTAGCAATGCATATACCTAAAAAAGGACTCATACTTGTGATGCAGAAAAAAATCTACTATAGGGCAGTAATAAGAGGAAACCCAATTGCAAAAATAAGCAATAACAAGTTTGTCACAACAGGGGCTATCCTGATGGGCAGCAGGCATGTGGAAAGTGCTCATCTTCTGAAGTCATAAGGAGAATGCATATGAAACCACAATGAAATACTACTGCACATCCACCAAAATGGTTGAAATCTGAAAGTTGTCCGAGTGTTGGTGAAAATACAGAGCACAACTGGAATTCTTACACACTGCTGGTTGAAATATAAACTATAAAATTGAAAACCTGTTTAGCAATATCTTCTGAAGGCGAACATGTTTATACATTTTGACCCAGAAATTCCATCTGTGGCCTATACCCAACAGAAATGCATACATATGTGTAAGAAAACACTATTAATACCAGCATGTACATACCAGCATTATTCCTAACTGACAACAAACCAAATGCATGTGTCCAAGAATACAATGGACACTATATTTTAGTACATTTATGCCATGGAACATGAAGCAGCATACTGCCGTATACAATAACATGGATAAACTTCACAGACATTGGGAGCAAAAGAAAGCATATAATAGAATCCTTCCTATGTAACTCAACATTTTAAATTTCAAAAAGATGTAATACTGATGTATAGTAATAAAAATCAGATGGTGGTTACCTTTCGGGGAGGAAATCACTGGTAAAAGACAGAAAGGAAAGCTCCTGGAATGCTAGTAAAATTCTGTATCTTTATTCTATAGTGATTATACATGCTCACTTGGTAAAAATTCACTAAGTTGTATTCTCAATATCTGTGCATTTTTCTATACATATATTAAATGTTATACTTATTAAAGTTCTTTAATGATAACAATGAGATGTAAGGTGATTTTAAGGAAACCATTCTTTATCAAGATGACGACCTAACATGGATGGACCTTGAAGGCATGATGCCTTCAATAGTAAGTCAGAGAAAGAAACATTCCATACCACCACACTTCCATGTAGACTCTAAAGAACAAACATAACACCAAACTCATAGAAAAAGAGATCAGATTTGTGGTTACCAAAGGCAGGTGGTGGGAAGAGGGGAAATTGGATTATGGTGGTCAACAGGGAGAAACCTGCAGTTACAAGATGAGTGAATACTGGGGATGTAACATAGAGCCTGATGATGACAGGTAACACTGCTGTAGGGAATATGCAGAAGTTGTTAAGGGAGTGGATCCTGAGATCCTCTTCTTTTTGTTGTATCTATATGAGATAATAGATACTAACTAAACCTATTTTGTCCTTGATAAAACTAGTGGAAAAAAAAAGAAGACTGCTTTATAATCAGCTACAAGAAAAATATACATTTCCTGTGATATTTAATTTCTATTTATTATTATTATTATTATTAGAAGTCCCTAGGGTCAGGGCACCTGGGTAGCTCAGTCAGTTAGGGGTCAGCCTTTTGATTTGGGCTTGGGTCATGATCTCAGGGTCATGAGATCCAGATCTGCATCAGGCT
The DNA here is from genome assembly GCF_964662115.1 of Mustela nivalis. Lineage (NCBI taxonomy): Eukaryota > Metazoa > Chordata > Mammalia > Carnivora > Mustelidae > Mustela > Mustela nivalis. The sequence goes on from NC_139035.1 coordinate 27,395,529, forward strand.
CCTCTCCCTCTGCCTCTCTCTCCCCGACTCTCTCAAATAAATACATAAATGTTTTTTTAAAAAGTGATGCCCCTAGGGTCTTTTCTTTTTTAAGATTTATTTATTCATTTGGGAGAGAGAGAGAGAGTAAGCATGAGCAGGGGGAGAGGCAGAGGGAGGAGAGAAAGAATCTTCCAAGTTGACGCCCCACTAAGTGCGAAGCCCCATGAGAGTCTGTGGGCTCTGAGAAACAAACTGAGGGTTTTAGAGGGGAGGGCGGTGGGATGAGGGGTGAGCACTGGTGCTGGGTATTAAGGAGGGCATGTATTGCATGGAGCACTGGGTGTGGTGCATAAACAATGAATCTTGGAACACTGAAAAAATAAAGTAAAAAAATAAAATAAAAAATAAACAAAAAACAAATTGGGCTTTGTAAAGAATAGTGGCCTATAATGTGTTCAGTAAATGCTGTCATTCAAACAAGGAATCATTCAGGTACCCCAAGGAAGAGAGTTGTATTACACGTAGTCAAATAGAAACTTATATTGAATATACAACCAACTCGTGAAAAATAATTCATCCCTATAACCACTAACACCTCCTAACTCTAGAAAACAATAATGTATAATTATATCTAACTTTACAGTAGTCAGTGATCATTTGCATTCTTCAAAATCATGCAGCAGGTCACTCATTACTGGTATCAAAATAATACCTGAAATGTTTTAGTTTTTATATTAAATCCAATCTTGTTTTGAGAATATTTGATAAAACAAGGATTAAGTTTATTTTTGTCCTTCCACAAACCATTATACGATCACACTATTAACTCAGATGAACAAAGGTATTGATCTCTCTGTAATATATTCAATCCCTCCCATCCAATTCACAGCAGTAGCCTCTTTTTCAGAAAACAGTTACTTTGATCAGAAAATTAGAAAAGGCAATATGCCTCAAATTAAATTGCACACCAAGTGTCTCTTCAATCTATACAGTTGTGAACAATATTTTAACTGATTACTATGACTGACTGGCCTTAGGTCTTTAAAGAGATGTGTATCTCAAAGTAAATTACTAAACATATTCCATTTCATGTGTGCATGAAACACATACCCAAACACAACAGAAAGCCAGGTGAAGTCTTCAACATTAAATCATACTCACCTATAGCTTGGAAACTGAGAGACACAGTTATATTTTACATATATTATTCCTGACATAGGAATTGTTCAATCCTGCACTCATCTGTTATATTTTAAGAAAAAAAATTTAAACACTTAGAATCACTGCAAATTAGAACTGAAAATCGGAATAATCATATCAGACCCCATAGCCTTAATGAGGAGGAAATCCAAAAAGTGATTTTCCCATAATCTTAAGTCTGCTTAAGAAAAGAATCAAGAACCAGATTTCCTGATGTTCAGTCCTTTAAACTGTGCCAACCTGTCTCCCAACTCAAAATAGATTTTATATCATATTTAAAATAGAAAAGTGCTAAAGATATTTGGGGAGCTAGTATTTTTTTCCTCCTTTCAAGGACACTATTTTAAAATGTTATTGACTTGACTAATAGGAAAGACAAGAAGGAAGGAGGAAGGGAAGGAGGGAGAGAGGCAGGAGGACCCTAAACTTTTTGTTTTCAGAATCCTATGAATTCTATTATACTGTCAGTTTAACTTCCACACATAAATTTATGACAACAGAAGAATCTTTGAGCCATTTCAATTTCCTCCTACTCTGAAAAAGATATTAAGAGGCAAAAACGGAAATTGGCAGGGCCATTAAAACATGACAGCAAGTTTTTAACAGTCTTCCGTTTAATCTGACAGTTCAGATCATTTCTCATTTCACCAGAGCCACAGAAAACTTTTCAACCACAGTCAGACTTCTGTATCTTTAAACCAAAATTGATTTCCACGCTTATTATAATTGAAATTCTCTTAATAATTTCTGTCTCAATTTAATAGCACAGCATACTAGATTTCTAGTATAGGCTCCACTGATAAGTTGTCGGAAATAAATGAGGTCATATATGCGAAAGTACTTTGTAAATTTGAAATTATTATAACACATGGAAGGCACTGCATAAAAAAAGGACTCTAAGTGTGATGCTGATGTGAATAAGATATATCATTCTGATTGGTAAATCATTAGACGCACTTTTTTTTTTTTTTAAACAATCAGGAGCAAAACAAGGATATCCACTATGATTGCTTCCTTTTAACACCTACAATGGAGGTTCTGGCCAGTGCACTAAGACACGAAAAAGATTATGTCGGGGGGGGGGGGGGGACAAAAAAAGAACTGATAAAGAAGCCACTTTTTAAAAACAAGGTATTAATGTTTCAGGTTTGTGCAAAGTATCCAGGATGGAAACTCAAAGGTATATTGCTGAGAATGTGAGGTATGATGTTGGATATGATTCTAGAAATAAAAATGATTGATAAAAATGAAAGGCCACATTCAGTGGCCTTTTTACATCTAGCAACTTTTGGGGATATGGGATGAAAGTCCTAAAGTCAAAGACTACAGCTCAAATTGGATAGAAAAAGCCAAGGAAAGTATATTTACAAACTTGAGAAGAATATTCAATTCTAAAGTACTTATAAGTACGCTTTCCTGTTTGTGAGTTAACACCACCACCTGAGATTTCCTGTATGAGCACTAAACTGCTAAAAAACAAATCCAGAAGAGAAGGAATTGTGTTACTCAAGAACACAGCAAATTTGGGTCTCTCCAACACATTCTGATACATTCATTTCTGATCACCCCCATTATCAAAGGGTGCTGTAAAATCATCTTTAGGTAATATATATTTTAGTACATTACAAGCTTTAGCAACTTTTCTTTATTATCTTGAATTCTGAAATGCTTTTTTTTTTTTTTTTTTTTTTAAAGATTTTATTTTTTATTTATTTGACAGAGAGAGATCACAAGTAGGCAGAGAGGCAGGCAGAGAGAGAGAGAGGAGGAAGCAGGCTCCCCATTGAGCAGAGAGCCCGATGCGGGACTCGATCCCAGGACCCTGAGATCATGACCTGAGCCGAAGGCAGCGGCTTAACCCACTGAGCCACCCAGGCGTCCCCTGAAATGCTTTTAATATGATTCTTTTGTTGTCCACATTTTTACAAAATTTAGTGTAATTTAAAATATTCAGCAGTTACAAGGTATTTTAGAGCTACATTGTTGCAATATTCTTTACTTAGAGGTTTAAAACTCTCTAATCATGTTGCAAGTATACACTAATAAACTAACGTGGCTACATGCAGTATGTGAACATACTACGAACACTGTGTAACGAATTCACTGTGTAACGAATTCACGGTTGGATTATTATCTGCAATATCAAAGATGTCAACTATTTAAGTGTACCAACTATTTAAATGTTATCTTTGTGTTTGGTACTGGTTCAGATATTTCTCCTGTCAATATTGTATAATGAGGGGAATACAGCTTTTACTACAAGGGAACAAAATTTTAAGTCAGAGGCTGCAAGCACATAAAATCATCTGCTTTGGTTACATGGAAAAAGCTCTCTAGTATCAGCCAGAGAAAAACTGAAGGAAAAAGTTACTTATTGGCTGAAAATATGCTGAATGCGAGTGGGAAAATGTTCTCCCATATATCATAAATCAGACGCTTCTCCATAAACCAGGAAACTACATAAATTTTGACATGACAAGCTAACTAGCTTATAGAATTTCAAAACTGGTAGAAAAATTTTTTAATAATTTTGCCTTTTACAATTATATAATGAATATATTATACAGTTGTAATGGTATTCAATGGTTTGTGGCATTTTTAAAAACTAGATGATGTATTACTTTCCAGAAGTCAGTACACTCTCAGATTTTAAGTTATCTATGCATTTCTAGCACTGAATGATAATCCTCCAAATGGCTACATCAAGAGAGAAGGAAAAAAAGAAAAGAAAAGAAAAGAAAAACAAGATCAAATACGAGTGGGCAAAGGGCTAAACTACAAATATGCAAGAAGGATTATAATGAAAGCTATGCCATTTGCAGAATGAAGCATCAGTCCTATGTGGATCGCAAGCAGGCAAGTACTTTTATAAGTAATATAAAAAAAATCAGTAAATATAAAATGATACTGATATGTACTCCTGAATACTTACTGGCAAATTTCGCTATGCAATGAAAGGATAAATTTGATAATTCAGGAACTGATTACATAACTTATAAGCTTAGCCATGGTACTCGCTTTTTCCTCCACATTATTACAAGACTTTTGTGTAGTTCATCTTCAGTAGTAATCTCTACTGTAATGGGGGGTGAGGACGATGTTAAGTTACAGACAACATTTCATAAGGCATCTTAAATTTGAGGAGAAAGGGCAAAACTTTGCTGAATGGACGTTGTAATTTTTAGCTTTTGGCCTCAATTAGCACTGACAATATGAGTTAACTATAAATAATGATTTAAAAAGTTATTTTGCAATCCTGATATAACCTTGAAAATTTTTGAAAGAATTTAAAATGGGACATAAAGATGTCTAATGTGACATGTTAGAATACACCATGAAGATGTCTAATGTGCATGAAGATGTCTAATGCATGAAGATGTCTAATGTGACATGTTAGAATATACCATAAAGATGTCTAATGTGCATGAAGATGTCTAATGCATGAAGATGTCTAATGTGACATGTTAGAATACACCAATAATTTCAGAGAACTTGCTAGTATTTAAAAACCACATTGTTTTCTTACCCTTATGTGACAAAAATTGTCTAACTGCCACATTATCTTCTCAGGAGGACAGCCATCAGGACTCCTAGCAGCCTTTGCTGCGTAACCTGAGAAGACCTTTTGTTCCTTTCTTGTTAGCAGCAGAGCCAAAATGAGGCGTTACTGAGCCCCCTCCCTGATGGGACATGCAGCCAGGAAACTGCCTTCAGGATTCTGAGCTGAGCAGAGAACACTGAGGCAGGAGCGAATGGAGACTCAAGAGACAAGCTGATCTAAGTAAAGTCATTCTGGTTTTAGGCTGACCCTTAACCTAAAAGCCAGCAGTCACAAAAAGAGTCACAAAATTTGACTCCTAGAAAATCACAAAACGCCACTCCCTCCAGCAGTAAAAGCTCAACATCCTTCAAACTGCTCCCTGTACATAACTCTGCAACCCTAAAACAATGAAACTAACCACCCACTGGAAATGTAAACCCAAAGCTAGAGAGTAAGCCCCTCCCTATACCGTTAGCTAATTTGAAAACCTTAACACCCTTCATAAGAGGCAAAGAGGGTCTCTTCCTCATCTAGGATGAGAGATAGCTACTTTGTGAAATAACTTCCTTCTAGTCTTAATAAATATTTGTCCCTTTCTCTAAACACCTTGCTCCTGAATTCTTTCTCACACCAGAGAGTTCTTGGCAAGGGGCTTTGGCTGTCTAGCAGCAATAGGGCACAGTACAATTAAGAAAAGAAGACAGGAAAAAAAATCTAAAAGTCTTTACAATGGGTTCCTAAGATATGGCCCTGTAAAATAAATTAGAAAAAAATGAGATGGAGGGCCCTACCTTGCAGATCTTGTAGAGTGATTCCTGGCCATCTCCTCCGGTATCTTTAAAGTAATCATGTGCAGGAAATGTACGATGAATGTCTCGGGTGATAACACCCTCCTGGGCTGAGTCCTGAAACAGAAAAAAACAGACCTGGTCATTAATTTGAAATTTCTTTTTAATTAAAAAAAATAATATATATACATGCTAAAAAAAAAATACTCAAATTGTGCAAAAAAAGTATGCTGCCCCCACCAAAAATACCGGCCTCCCATTCCAGACCCATAGTCCCATTCACCAGACATAAATGCTACCAACAGTTTCTTTTGTATCCTTCATCCGTCTATCTATAGATGTGTGAATATATGCTTATGTGAAAGGGAGGTGAGGGAGTAAAGTTGTATAAACACATCTCTATCCTCTGCTTTTTGAAGCACAAATAGAAGAAAACTATCTGCTCCGTTCACGTAATAAGATAATGTAGAGAATATTTCTCATCAATACATGGTATTTCATTCTCTTTAAGAGCAGCTATCAAAAGTAATAAGGTATCTGGATATGGACATGCCATGATTTGTTTAATATTCTCCTATTAATGACTTCTCTGCATATTTCTGTTTACATTACAAGTAATACCACTAGGAACATTTTTATGCATACATGTTCAACAACAGGTTCCTACAGGTGGCATTGCTAGGTCAAAGAGCATGTGCATTTCTATTTTTGATGAAGGCACTTTCCCTCCAGAGGTGTTGTAACAACACATTCTTCAAATGCTGATGTAGTAGATGGTTTTCCACACCAGCCCAACACCACAGATTCTCTAACTTCTTAAATTTTTGATAATCTGATAAGTGAAAACTTAGACCATAGTAATTTAAAAAGTAAAAAGACCCATCATTTCCTCCTGATAGGTTGATTACCTAATGCATTCATTCCAGACAATAAAAAGCCCCAAACGACATTAGGATGACACACGCTTTAAAGATAAATCTAGAAGTTCTTTTTAAGACAAATTCAGGATCCAAAAGCTCAAAATTGAGTAAAAGTGTTAATCATTCATTTGATTTTATTTGATTCCCATAAATGTTGTTTATCTGTTTAAATGTCAAGAAAATAGGATGGGGCTACTTTTAGCAACCCTGATGATGAAAATATTTTGCACAGTTGAAGGAAGCATCTGTGACTACTAGTGCAAATTAAACGTGTCATTTAATGTCTTGCTTCCATAAAGATTTGAGCAAATCCCCCATTTCAGTTAAGATCAAGGAAGGAAAAAAAAAAGTTTAATACATGAGTTACTTTAATGAGTTCTAGCTCCCTTTTTCTTTGTCTCTGGGTAGTATGTAAGAAGGAAGTTGTTGATTAGCTCTAAGTTAAGCCAGGGCCTTCTCTTGCTGCCTTTTTCACTTCAGCTGCTGTTTCATGCTGAGTGGTAATTAGATCTTATACCATGTGGAGAAAGGACACAAACTGAAATGTTCCAAATTTGCTAGCAAACACCAAACACATTGCAAATCAGTTCAGAGGAAATTCCTATGGCTTAGAGGAATGCACTGCTACAGCTGAATAAAAATGAAACTAAAAAAATGATTATATCTTTAAGTAAGAGGATACACAGAAAGTGTATATTTATAAAGGCAAATGCAAGTTCTGAGGACAGAGAAAATTTTGAGGGGAGGTGGGAGCACATAAGAAGGTGAATATAAAGGTAATGTACAACGAGCTATGGTCTGGTACAGAGTCTGAGGAGGAGCTCCCTCGAGTAGGGGATCTGGTATCAGGTAGAAGAAAGTTTTCATTGTGCAGGTTTTCCCTAATAGAAGGTTCTCTTTCCACACAGTCATAGTTCCCACTTATAAGCTCTTTGAAAAGATGACCAATGAAAATGTTACTACTTCCACTGCTGAACTATTTCAGGGGCAAACATGTGCTGAGTGGTTCACAAGATAACTCTTTTTACACTTTTCAAGATGTTAAGGGAGAGACATCATTGGACTGTATTCCCTGGAAACTGCCTACTCATTTGGCATCATACTGTGTTTAAATGGTACCAACAGTCTGATTCAGAGAAAGGGAAATTGATTAAAAATTTCTAGAAAGTAACTTTGCATAATACTGAGTAATTTTTTTTATGCATACTTGAATCTTCCTGATTTGTTTCTAAAAATAAATGGGCAAAAAATCAAATGGAAATAAAAATCATCAACTTTTCCTGACTTTAATGAGCCTTCCCTTCCTAGGATTACTTTCAAATGCTTTCTACTCATATGTGTTTCTAGAGTTTTCTTCCAACATATTGCTCTCAGTTGACTAAGGGAACAATTTCTGGAACTTCACTTTATAAACTAAATAAAATGTTTTGCTGTATGTTCACTGATCCCTTTCACATAACCAAAGGTCAGGAGGTACACTAGAGTCTTACAAATAGACCAATATGGTGAAATTGTGTACTAGACTAGAGAAAATAATCATGTTTTCAAAGGTAAAGCTAATCATCTCCCAATTACTCATACTGTTGAGAGTAACAACAGTATATATTTCAAGAATCCAGACCTGAGATTCAGGAGATTAGTCCCAAATTCACTCACTCTTTCAACAAATACTGAATCAAAGCTGATGCTCTGTAAAAGGAAGATAAAATGATGACTTTCAATATTAATTTTCTATTTAGACTTATTCCAATTATAGTTGTGAATTTTTACACAAAATAAAATAGAGAAGGACCAAAAAGAGGCCAAATATTTCACCACCTAAATATCTGTAGTTAAAAGGTTTCATGTGAAAACACTTTTTAAAAAAAATATGACTAGAAACATTTTATAGCACAACCAAAACGGATATGACATCATTTTCATGGAAGGTTCCCATAAGCAGAGTCTCTTTAAATCCTAACCGTTCTCATCGGAATGGGGAGAGGAAAGTGGTCACTCCTTCATGGGCAGCTACACCAATATCCAGAGAGGTTCACAACGTGACCTGCAATTTACTTCCCAGTAGATGCATCTCCCATTCCGATTGTCAGCCCAGTATGGTGTATCAGTGGCTTTGGTTCTATTTCTGGCTACTCTACTTAATATGTGTAGGATCCTAAACAAGTTATTTAATCTCACTAAACTTCAGTTTCCTCATCTGTAAAATGGGATGATAATGCAAAATTTATGTCATGCCAATTGCTTACTTATTCGTATACTGCCTAATAGAAACAGAGTATTCATTAAAGAAACAAGTAAAAAATAGTCAATTATTATTCCTTTTCCTTAAAAACCACATTTAACTGTTTATTATTTTTTATTATTTATTTAGTTGTTTTAAAGATATTTATTTATTTGAAGAGAGAGAGCACAAGGTGGGAGGAGGATCAGAAAAAGAGGGGGATGCAGACTCCCCGCTGAGCAGGGAACCCGATGCAGGCCTCCATCCTGGGACCCTGGGATCATGACCTGAGCTGAAGGCAGACACTCCACCAACTGAGCCTCCCAGGTGCCCCACATGTAACTACTTAAATGTTTTGGTGAAAATCTATTTTAGACATCTTTCTGCATGTGTGCACGTTAAACAATGAAGGAAACAACATGATCCAAATTCTTTGGATGTCATGAATGTTATGAATGTGCTTTCAGCACAAGGACAGTTTAAGATATATATTCCCCAGTCTGAATTTCCCATCATGTATCTTATGTGTCTTAAATTATCCTTATTTCTACTAATCCATGAATAAAAGCAAAAGTGAATAATTATTTGCATAAAGTAATGTTTTTGCCAACTGGTAGACATTCTGGCCCCAGCTCTGCATATATACATGAAATAAGGATATCACAGCCCAGGAGGAGGATGAAAAGGTCAGGGTTCAGGAGAAGCTAAATTTGCCAGAGGAGCTACCATGTCCATCACCACTTCAGAATTTAGCTTCTGAGAATCAGAGAAGGGTTAAAGTCATGGTTATGAAGAAGACACATGCCACTGTCCCTCCTTCCTTCTGGGCCATCAACACCAAGTATGTAACTAGTAGGCAAAGTCCTTGATGGCATCTGTCCTAACAAGCAGTCAGGTTGAGCCACACACAAAAGCTGACTCTAACCAGAAGTAGAGAGCAACTGTGAAAAGTTTGGAAGAAGGTCTTCAAAAGTGAGTTTTACCTGCCTCCTCACCACTCCACACCCCTGACCCTACCACCACGTAGAAACTAAATTTCTATTTAGTTTACTTTGAAGGTTTTTCTTTAATCTCCAAACTGCTAAGTCACAAGACTTAATTACCTTTTTATTTTCAAAAAAGGTATCATCTCTAGTGTGATAAAATCCATGCTCCAACAGAGGATATAATTTGGCTTGTTGAAAATAAATTTAAAACCAACTCTAAGAGCGATGGTAAGTAGCTCAATTAACTTTTGATCATTTTAAGTGGATTCATTTTACAGCCTGCTATCAAGAGTATTATATGAGGCATTCTTCTAGTATTAAATATATGCCTTAAAATGTCTGCAGTCCTCTTAATTCCTATTCCAAGAGAATCATCACTTACTTGTTTGTTGTGAGAAAAAAAAATATGAATACAGCATTCAAGTGTCAACAAGTATTAGGAAGAGAGGTTTGGATGACCATAGCCTATTATTTTTTTTTTTATATAAAACAATTTCTGGGCTGTCAACAACTAGAAAGGTATTCTACTGCAGATGATTGTTTTCCCATGTGACCTTAGCACCAGATGCACCAGATGAAGTATAAAAGCGATGTCAGTAAGTGAAAACCTCGACTATACCTTAATTTGCTACATTTTTACAACTATGACAGCATCTTTTCTTATTAATCCCTATTGTCAAATCCAAAGTATAACGCATGTTTACTTTTCATCTACCAAAAAGAACTTCAATTGTATAAATACCATGCTAATTTGTTAGTGTTATTAAAAATGCCACTTAGACCATGCCTACTCACAGTCAGCAGATAAATGATTCAGAGCTTAAAAAGTACTTGACCTTAGAACGTGCCTTCTATTCTTACTTCACAGGGATCCTCCTTTAGTTCTATGTTGGAGCTAGATCTATGGTAATACATCACAAACTGGTCGGCTTACATGCTCCTGAAAGCAGATGGGTTTGCAGTGGTGGGTCTGATTTATTTGCCTTGATGTTTGCCAAAAATCCAAAGAGGCAGAGATAAAAGGAGAAAATATGAAAGTGCATTCTGGTTTCAAACATGCTATTGAAATCGTGAGCTAGAAACAGTAACACAAAAAGAATGGATCATTGCCAGTCCTCATTCCTTGACTATGCAAGTGGGGGTGGGGGGCAGCCTTAGCATAAATGAGATAATATGGAAGCAAAGAAATAAATGTTAACGAAATCCTACTGTAAGCAGCAACCTGTTTCCCAAGCATTGAACAAACAAGCTGCCAAATGTCTCAGAATCAAAGCCTGACGCAAAGGTCAAATATATAAGCCACATTCCGGCATCAATTAGAAGGAAATCTCTTCGGGGAGAGAAGCAACAACGAGAACTAAAGGGAGGGGAAGGAAGGGGACAGGAAGAAGTGATAGAGTGATAGATTCCTTGATCCCGAAGGATGTGCCAAGACTGGAGTGGGAAACATGAATACAATAAAGCATTCTTTGGGGACTGGAAGACTAAGCAGCATTGCAGCCTATGGGCACAGCCTGGTTGCCCAGAGAGCCTATGAAATTTAGGTCGGAGCAGAGATGACTCTCTATGACAAATACCTGGGGTTACTTTTAGACTCCAAATACACTCACCAAAAGCATCTACAGCCATATATGGGTATGTCCTCATTTTAGGGTTGCTAACCACTCACTGTCCCAAAATAAAGGTTCAACTGAGGCACTTGGTCTTGGAACCTCAACGAGCAATGATAAACTCTGCAACTTCTGCTGGAACGAAGCACAATAACTGAACTTCATGGTGTTATTTTCCAAAGTAAGATGCATTTCTAACTCTGTAATATCTTTTAAAAATTATGATTTTTTTAAAAAATTTAAGAGCTCCATATTTACTCCTATTGTATAAAAATAACTTTTTATTTTTCCACAAAACTAAAGAACACCTCTAAATAACTAGCAATTGATAAAAATGCCCATTTTCATCTAATCTTTACATTTTATAACTTTATTGACTTTGTGTATACATCTAGTTATTGTTTTTACAAGCTGAAGAACTCAATATTTTAGAAAACATTCTACCACTCCTTCAATTACTTTATTTATTTTATTATGTTATGTTAGTCACCACACAGTATATCATTAGTTTTTGATGTAGTATTCCAAGATTCATGGCTTACATATAACACCCAGTGCTCCATGAAATATGTGCCCTCCTTAATATCCATCACCGGACCAACCCATCCCCCTACCTCTAAAACCTTCAGTTAAATGCTTCTCTTTGAAACTCTCTGAGCTCAATTAAATATTATTTTATTTTTTAAAAGATTTTATTTATGTATTTGAGAGAGACAGTGAGAGAATACTAGCAGGGGAGGGAGAGGGTCAAGCAGACTCCCCACTGAGCAGGGAGCCTGATTCAGGATTCGATCCCAGGACCCTGGGATCATGACCTGAGCCAAAGGCAGATGCTTAACTTAGTGAACCACCCAGGTGGCCCCTCATTTACATCTTCTTAAATCAAGTGGCATAAAAATTGAATGTACATAAAAAATTAAGCTTTCTACTTGTTGCTTAGTATAAATTCATTTATGTATACAACAAATACTTGGTTCTGAGTACATACTCAGAATCAGGCATTATATTATGTGCAGAAGATACAGCTATTAGCAAGGCAACATCCTTTCCCTATGGGACTTATATTCTAGTAACAGGGAAAAGAGACAAAAAACAAGTGTATCATATTGGTTAGAGAAAAGAACTCTGAAAAATAAATAATAAAACAAGGTAAATAGACAGTGAGTGAGGAGAAGGTTGATATTTCAGGTGGGGTGGTTTTTCCTTTCTGACTGTTCAACTCTTCAAAGAAAGGGAATTACAGGCAAAGGGGAAAGGTATGTACAAAAGCCCTGAGGTAGGAGCAGAATGGCAATACTTTTAGATACTTTCCAGAGTTTTACTGACCTCTGTTTGCAGGTGTCTTCAATGAATTGCCAAAAATTATTCCAATATTCTGGATTAACATGGTTACCTCAGAAATTTATAAGTACAATATAGATTTATAAATTTTATTATTTATAAATTTATAAGTATAAGATGTTTTATTTTTATTTATTTATTTATTTATTTATTTTTTATTATTTGTTTGACAGACAGAGGTCACAAGCACGCAGAGAGGCAGAGAGAGAGGAAGGGAAGCAGGCTTCGCTGCAGAGCAGAGAGCCTGATGCGGGGCTCGATCCCAGGACCCTGGGATCATGACCTGAGCTGAAGGTAAGAGGCTTTAACCCACTGAGCCACCCAGGCGCCCCAGTATAAGATGTTTTAATTAATACATTTGAATAATATCCTCCTGGTTGCACAAGTCTCTACGAAAGTTTACCATTCAAGCATCTATCTAACACCTGTCATGTGCAAGATATTGTACTAGAATTTACAGGATCAAAAAAAAAAAAAGATAGAGGCCATTATATCCCTAAGTTGCAAGAGGTTAAGAGCTTGTTAAGACAAGATATAGGTGCAAATATCACTGGAAGGAAACATATTCTAACAGCCAAATAAATGATATGGAAAATCCAGCAAAGAACGTGACTATAGAAAAGTTCATTGGTGAAAGGAGCCTTCTCAGAAGATGGGGTCTGGGTTGGATACCATAGACATGACGGATTCAACAAAATGGAAAGATCTCAAGAGGATACAGTTGATCCCTGAACAGTCTTGGGATTAAGAGCACAAACTCCCCATGCAAAAATCCACGTATAATTTTGATCCCCCCACACTTAACTACTAATGGCCTACTGTTGACTGGAAGCCTTACCAAAACATAAATAATCGACCAACAAATATTTTGTATGTTACACATATTATATACTGATTCATACAATAAAGTAAGCTAGAGGAAAAAAAACGTTAAGAAAATCATAAGGAAGAAAAAATATACTTACGGTACTGTTCTGTAATTATCAGGTAAAATCAGGGTATAAAGGTACCCACACAGTTCAAACCTATTTTGTTCAAGAGTCAACTGTATGTGACAAGGTGGCATGAGCAGAAATTCCAAAGCAGGAAACTACTCCTGGCATGCCCAGGAGATATGATTCTAATTGTATGAGAAGGGACTTCATAAAGGGGCAAGCTGAGTGGGATCCAGAATATGGAAAGATAATCTTGAATGAAGATTTTTTTTTTTTTAAGATTTTATTTATTTATTTGACACACAGAGAGAGAAATCACAAGTAGTCAGAGAGGCAGAGAGAGAGGGGGAAGCAGGCTCTCCAATGAGCAGAGAGCCCGATGCGGGACTCGATCCCAGGACCCTGAGATCATGACCTGAGCCGAAGGCAGAGGCTTAACCCACTGAGCCACCCAGGTGCCCTTGAATGAAGATGTTTTAACAGTCCTATGGACCTCAAGGAACCATTTCATCTGGCCATTTCATTTCCTTGTCTTTATAGTTAGTTTTGTGAACTCTTGTTTCATTTTGATCTCATCTGATTTTATTTCTCTGAAAGAATTAGTGTGGGGTGCCTGGGTGGCTCAATGGGTTAAGCTGCTGCCTTCGGCTCAGGTCATGATCTAAGGGTCCTGGGATCGAGTCCCGCATCAGGCTCTCTGCTTGGCAGGAGCCTGCTTTCTCCTCTCTCTCTCTGCCTGCCTATCTACCTACTTGTGATCTCTCTCTGTCAAATAAATAAATAAAATCTTAAAAAAAAAAAAAAAGAAAAGAAAACCAAACCCACAAATATTTAAAAAAAAAAAAAAAGAATTAGTGTGTAGTGAAGAATTAACCTCACACAAAAGAGTGCTGGCCTTTATCCCTATTTACTAGGAGATGATCTCTATGCCCCCGGAATGCCATGCTTGATAGGAGGTCATTGTTTGCATGTGGGCTTTGCGACCCAACAATCTAACTGTGTGATTTACCATGGGGCTTAGAGTCATGCAGCATAGGTTCTATCTATAAAGAGACTAAAAAACTAAAGGCCATTCATGTGGGCAGTACATGAATAGCCCCTATAAAAACTCTGCACAACAAGACCCAAGTGAGCTTCCCTAAACGAAGGGGCAATAGCCCATGTATGTCATTACATACTGAAGCCGGGAAAGCTATATTGTTAATGACTCCATGGGGAAAAGACAAAAAAAGAGTTCCATATTTGGCATTTCTCCTGGACTCTGCCCAATGTGCTTCTTCCCTTGGCTGGCTTTAATCTGTTTCCTTTCACTATAATACACTGGCACCATCAGTTTAACAGCTTCCACTGAGTTCCTTGAGTGTTTCTAGTGAATTATTGAACCTCAGGGTGATGCTGGTAACACCCTGAACTTACTATGAGAAGTGATAGCAGTCTTGTGTGGACTATTATCCCTTTTTAACTTCTTAACCAGTTTTATTATAACAAGTTTATCATCAATAATTTTGAAAATCTCACTGTGGTATTCTCACCAATAAATTTTGTTTATTCAAAGATATTTATTGTTGCCTATCATTTCCTCTGTGACAAAATATTATTCATAATAAAACAGTCTCCCAATATTGTATTAATTCAGATGACATTTTATTTTTTTTAAAGATATTTTTTATTTATTTGACAGAGGCAGAGAGGCAGGCAGAGAGAGAGGGGGAAGCAGCCTGCCTGCCAAGCAGAGAGCCCGACGTGGGGCTCGATCCCAGGACCCTGGGATCATGACCCGAGCTGAAGGCAGAGGCTTTAACCCACTGAGCCACCCAGGTGGCCCTCAGATGACATTTTAAAAAGCCACCTTGAAGGTAAGGGCACCTACAGTTGGTTAGGCACCCACCCAACTCTTGATTTTGGTTTAGGTCATGATTTCAGGGTTGTGAGACTGAGCCCTGCTTGGAGCTCTGTACTGGGGGTGGAGCCTGCTTGAGATTCTCTCCTTCCCTCTTCCTCTGTCCCTCGCCCTCAAACCATAAAAACAAGCCAAATAAGTGAAATAAAATATGAAAAATAACCTTTAATGCAGAACCCTACAGGTTAAAAATAATGGGACCACTATTGGCCATTTCACCACTTGTTCACTAAGCTCCCTGAAAATCCAAATGTGATTAGTGAAGACCACTAAATTAAAAGGGGAACAGACAACTATTGAAGTGATCCTATAATTCACCTACATAAAGGGTCACCTGAAACCTAAAAGGAGAGTGAGTGGAAGGGAACAATAACTAACATTTGTAAGTAAATGTCAATAATGTATCTATTTTAAAAATCCTTTAAGATCAATAAAGTTCCACATGCAGGGATATGGATTTTGAAAAAGGCAATTAATTTTTATATGAGGTCAGGTTATATAATTGCCATTTTGTTTCTTTTTATAACAGCACATTTCCATTAACCTAAGTTTTTACTCAGCTAGGAGAAGATGCTGATCACCACAACAGTAACAAAAGAAACAAGGCAAAGAACAGAAACATTTGTTCCTGAGAGACTGTAAGAGTTCTAATTCTCAATTATAAAGGTTATTTCAATGAATTAAATATTCAAATCCCATCTAGTAAGTGTACTAAAGGTCATTTTGTTTTACAAATTCTAATTAATATCATATTTTTCTGATAATGTACTTTGTTCAATTTTCTCTATTCAAGAAGGTCAATTTCTGTTTCTCCAACAGATTTTCCTGGAAATAGAAAAAAATGTTCTTTCCAATAAGGCATATTTGAAGCTTTATTAATCCTTTCTGGAATAAATCATGAGTAGAAACCTGGAGATTTTTATTCTACAACTTTTTTTCCCTTTATATTGATTCATAAATGAGCATTACTTTTCTAAGACTTAGGCGATCTAGGTAAATATATATTCCAACTACTCAACACAGTATATTCCTTTTTAGTTTCTTAACTGATTCCTTGTCTGTGTACTCCTTATCTGATGGTGCTACATCCTTACCCTTGTTCTCTGCTCACCCTCCATGTTATGTTCTTCCTGGGAAATCATATCCATTTTTGTGACTCCAACTACCATCTGTCTTCTTTCTCCCTGCTCTTTACTGAAGTAGGTGCCAAGCCTTACCAGTTATCAGAATCATCTGAGAAGCTATTTTGGAACCCAAATTTCCAGATCTCACCTAGATTTAAGTTACCAAAATCTCTATAGTACTTCCAGGCAAGCTGTGTTTTTAACAAATTCCTACACAGCCACAAGCAAAAATCTACAAATTGTTATCTAGGAACTACTGGTCTAAGAGATCTATCATTTTACATCTAAAACTGGACAAGTCAAACACTCAAATCAGAATTCCCCCATTTAATCAGGTGTCACGTTATATTCTTGGTCTCAACGGAGTGAAAGTCCATGTCTGAGTTGATATCCCAAGAGTTAGTCTGAAAGTTGTCTTTTTCCATTTTCCTTCCTTAGTCAATTGGTCCTTTGATCTTCCATTCAGTTGTATTAATTAACTGGTACCCATGCCTGAATATCCTCACTTGGGTATCACTTCTAGGTAGACCATGATCAGTTGTTATTTATCTTTGTTTCCCTGTCACTGGGACTTTGGTAGATGCTTTGTAAATGTGCTAAATAAATCAGAATAAGGGAAGCAGGCATGGTGAGTGTATACTCTCCATAATGGAGAGTATATATAATTTCTGCTTCAAGTTCTAAATTCCCTTGTAACCTCATTTAGTCAGATGCAGTAGCAAAAGGAAATAATCTGCCCCAAATCGAAGATGACACAAGTACTCATAGACTTACAAGCCAAACCTTCATAGCAAAGTGTATACCAAAGTGTCCTTACTCCCAATGCAAAAGATGACACATGGACATAACTAAAGCTATTACTCCAGAAAGAAAAACAAACGGATCTCCGTCTTAAAAAAGAAATTAGTAATTCTACAACCATGGGAATAGCAAAAATTGTAATAAAAAACTGTTTGCAGTTTTCTCACTGAGTTTTCTCAGTTTTACCTCATTTTATATGAAAAGCAATAAAAGATAAAGATATATTAAAATGTTGCATTATTTCAAAATCAGTCCTTTTACTTCAAAAACGCCAACAGATAAATCACATAATTATTGTGTTCAAAACCCTCCCAGAGGCAAAGCACATTAAATATGATGTTTTAGAAATCTACAGTAACCTTCCGAGTTTACACGTTAACTCTTTCTCAGTAAAATAGCTTGAAGTAGCAGACTGAGATCACGGTTTGGCAAGAAGCAGGGAATTCCCATCCACTGCCGCTCGTGATCGTAGCATTTCACAGGCTCAGATTCTCTACAAGGTTCTTAATACCATATGAAATCAAAGTAAGATACAGATCCTCCTCTTTTATTTGAGGGCCTTTAGAAGTTACAAATTAAGGGATTAAGGTCTTCTATTCTACTTCATAAGATTATAAGATACATATGAAAGGAGGATTTTTTTTTTCTATCTTCTAGACTGCTAGTTATTTAGGTTCTAAAACACTGACTGGGAAACATACAGACACACAGACCAATCATGGCTGTGGTCCTTCTTACTTTTGAAGCACTACTCCCCGCTCCTTTCATCAATATCCATATTTGCTTCTGGTTTAAATGCTAAGAGAGCCATGGATTTTTATGTTTTTGTTTTGTTTTGTTTTGTTGCTAATAGACCCAAGTTACTAAGAGAGGATGTTTAAAGTCTAAATTTCTGAAAAAGAAAATGTAACTGGTTAAACATTAAGAAATTGCAAAAGTAACCCCACTTATTTCTCATTTATTAAGTTGCCATTTGTGCTTGGACTTGGTTCAGTAGTCATTGGGGACTGAAAGGAGGGGTCTTCCCACGTGTTTGTCAGGTACTGTTTCTTTATTTAGACCTGGTTCTACAAAGAAAAGCTCTCATCTTCTCAAAGCTTTACGTGGTTGATACCAAGTCACACGTAACAGTTCCTATGTTGCAAAGTAACAAGGCATGACTGACAATTATTCACAATATGAAAATAAGTAATATTATTCTTTAGACAAACCAAGGGTTGTTTAGGTCAGTTAAGGACATGTTTTCTTTTCTGGAACCACCAGAAAAGGTGGTTTATGCTTTATGCTTAGACTGTGACAGTGGCATCTAAATCAGGATGGAGAAGATTTTCTCTATTTTACTCTGTACAGTACTTTCAGGTTTAAACTACCTAAAGTGCTGACTTGCTCCTGCGTAGCATTCAAATCCATCTACAATGTAGCTCCCCCCACTATCCTCAAAAAATGAAATAAAATGAAACCTGATTCCACTCCATCCGAATCACCTCCTATTCTACAAAACTGCACTATTCTTTCAAGCTTCAGTGCCTTTGTGCGATTTCCTCTGCCTTGGACGGCCCTATTTCCCACATTCCTCCTGTTGAAATCCTGTCCATTTATAAAGGCTCATATAGACTCCTTTCATGGTGCTTTCCTAATGATCCCAAGTGAAAATAATGCTGTCTTCCCTTATGACCTAATAATACCACGGTATATAAACATATACAAAACCTATAACATATTGCTTTGGGGAAAGATGTATTGTACCTCCTCTAAGCTCCGGGCCACTTGGACATGGTGTCATACATTAATACATTTAGTACCCTATATATAGGAGGAGCTAAACAAATAATTGTTGAATAAATGATTTTATGAAAGGAGAAAATGGTAAACCGAGGCAGAAAGTCAAGAGAATAAAGAATAACCCATGTTGTTGCTCTTTAAGTGGAAGGTGAGTCAAGTCCCACACTGAGCCACAAATGGAAACTAGGTTGGGCAAATCTTCCTTTCTTGGGCACTCACTTCTGCCCTGTGAAATGCTCTGAGCTGGCTCCTTGGGAAGAGGGGATATAAAAACCATCCTAAAACAGAATGTCATCTGACAGGGCTACTGCCACGGCCAATGCCACAGTGAACGTTTTTACCCACAAGAAACAGGTGGTCTCATTGTTCAAAACCCTGCTCTTCTAGGGGTTCCTCAAAGATAACTTTGGACAAGTTAGCACATTTTCGTTCATAATGCTAACTTCCCGATTTTGTTTTTGTTGTTGTTGTTGTTGTTAGAGAGAGAGCAGGGGGAGGGGGCAGAGGGAGACGTAGAGACTCCCAAGCAGACTCCGCATCAAGCAGGGAGCCAGGCATGGGCCTTGATCCTACAACCCTGAGATCATGACCTGAGCCAAAACGAAGAGTCAGACAGACGCTTAACTGAGCCACTCAGGCGCCCCAAATTCCCGATTTACAGGAAAGAAGAATAAAAGAGGCCTTCACACAGATTTATCGTGAAAAAACAGAAAGCACACATTTTACTTAAATCTACCTCCCACCTAGCAAAGGCTAGAATCCTTTATGGAGTGCAGTGCTGCAATGTTCTAAATAGCCACCAAAAACAGCACTCCTCCAAGTTAGTATTTCTTGCTGACTACAGTTGGGCTATGTTCGCGATCATAGTGGTAAAATAGAATACACAGACCTGAAACATGGAGAGGATAGCATGAACTAGAGAACCTGTAACAAATGTAGCAAACTGAGAGCTGCAGGGAGGGGAAAGGAGCAGTGGTAGCTTTGGACTCTCTAAACAATAAAGATGCAGCATTCTGAGCCCCAGTGTCAGTCGAGACCATAACTCTGCCCTTGCCACCGAGGGAGCATCTGCAACTCCTGAAAGTCAGGAGGACATAGAGTTGGGATGGACTAAATGAGGCAGAATGAGTGGTTTGGCTCTAACCCCGAGAGCAGGTATTGCAACATCCCTGTACCGCTGGCCCTGGTGAGAATCAAGGGGATATCCCCAAAGTTGGAGAGGGGGATTGAAAAGAAGGGAGGGAGTGTAACAATATTTCATGAGTAAAAGAATTCTTGGCTTCTTAGCTTTTTGTTTGCATTTTACTGAAGGATTTAAGTAGGGCAGCTGTCCTATAGAGAAAGTGTACTAAATTCAATGTGCTCAGCTACATTGTGAGCTCTAGTTGTCTTATAATTTTATAATTCCACAAGAGTTAAAAGCTACTGTGTTTGCCCCAACTTTAGGGTTCCCAGAGAAAATGTAAGATGCCCAGGTAAACTGCATGGGATTTACTATTGCATGGGAAACATTTATGTTAAAAAATTAGTTTTTGTTTCTCTGAAATTCAAATTTAAGTGAGCATCCTATTATATGCTAAATCCGGTAGCATTCTCCAGTTTACTAATATCACAGTGCTGGGAATATCAATTCCTGAGTACTCTTTATATACCTTTCTTTTTTTTGTTCAGTTGTTTTTACTTACTTGGTCTGAAAGTTACCATATTTGATGTGAACAAGTCACATCTGACTTCTCAAGCAAGTTGTGTTAAATTTACTTAATACAAATGAGCAAATATTAAACACCACAGATACTGCTATGAATAGACTGAGAAAGATCTAAACTATTCAAGACTGAGAGGAAAATGAGGACATCAAGATAACAATGGAGACACCATTATTAATGAGAATACCAAGCCTGTGAGGCTTAGAAAAACTGAATTGATGACCTGGAAAATAAGATCAAATTAAGATATAGAAGACTGGTCTGAGGTCCCTGAAGACATGAAGGCAGAGAACAGATAAAGATTCTTCTCAGTGAACAGACCACAAAGATGCTGAGAATATTTACTTAAGTCAACAACACTCTTGTGCTTAAATGCCAAATGAAGGTCAATCAATTAATATCCGAAAAGCTTCTCTGGTCAAAGGAATGGCTTCAAAATTAGCATAAGGGCATATACCTACAACTGAGATTTCCGTGTTGTGCTAATCTTTATCAAAGGAAAATTAACTGGGGTGCCTGGGTGGCTCAGTGGGTTGAGGCCTCTGCCTTCGGCTAAGGTCGTAGTCCCAGGGTCCTGGGATTGAGCCCCATATCGGAAGCAGGGAACCTGCTTCCTCCTCTAGCTCTCTCTGCCTGCCTCTCTGCCTATGTGATCTCTCTGTCAAATAAATAAAATCTTAAAAAAAAAAAAAAGAATTTATTGTTCTAGTATATACACACAAAGATTGATAGGGAAACAGTATCTGGACACAAGTTGAAAGACGGGTATGGTGGCCCGGGGACAAGCTACCCTCACACAGAACACAAATTCAGGAATAACAAAAATTTAATGGATTGTGTATTTTATTTTATTTTGTTTGTTTTTTGTTTGTTTGTTTTAAATTTTTTATTTTTTATAAACATATATTTTTATCCCCAGGGGTGCTGGATTCTGTATTTTAAACAAAACTTTTTCATTTAATATTTTAAGTCAATAAACATGAGATCCATTTAAATACTAGCTATTTTTCTGAATGATTTTAACATTTTTATTGAAATTTTATAAACTAGCATACACTAAAGTATCTGATTATAATGGTGCACTTTTGAATAAATTGTTAGTCTTTCCTTGAATACATTGTAATTAATTGAAAAATGTGATTTTTCTTCTCTTCATAATGTATCCTTTAAAATAGAGAATTTTGGGGGTGCCTGGGTGGCTCAGTGGGCTAAGCCTCTACCTTCAGCTCAGGTCATGATCCCAGGGGCCTGGGATCGAGTCCCGCATGGGGCTCTCTGCTCAGCAGGGAGCCTGCTTCTCCTCATCTCTCTCTCTGTCTGTCTCTCTGCCTATTTGTGATCTCTCTCTCTCTGTCAAATAAATAAATAAAATCTTTAAAAAAATAAAATAAAATAAAATAAAATAAAATAGAGAATTTTTAATTGAAAGCTATTTGAATGGAAACTTCTTATTTTAAACAGAAACTTTTTACTGTAGGTACAAAGAAACACAAATGCACATGATAGTTCAATTCCTTTGAAATAGTTTTCATCAGTTACTTTGGTCTTTTTGGCTGCAACCAACTAACTGTAGCAGGACCTCAGCTCCCATGGTTCAGGGACTGATAACCCACCATCCCCACTTCTTAGGGCTGAACTCACTAAGGCGTTGGGAGTCTCTAAAAGTAAGCCAAACAGACTGTGACTAGGCAACATGAGCATGTACAAAGAAGCACATTATCTTGGAAGAATTTGATATTTCAATCAAAAACAAAATCACTTCTCCACACTGAGTTTGAAGACTGCTTTAGATTCTCTCTCTCTCTCTCTCTCTCTCTCTCTCGCTGCCCCCCTCCTCCCTCCTCTTGCATGCTCTCTCTCTCTCTCTCTCTCAAAAAATAAAAAAAAAAATAATAAAATGAAAAAATCACCGAGGTAGTCAAAATGGGAAAAATCTGAACTTTGCTCTAATTTCTCAAACTTGCTTCACAGAATATTGACAACAAATCCATTGTCTCTGGGCTTGGTGTTCCTATCCCATCAAACGAGACTATCTTGTCCTCCAAAGGGGCAAACTTGATTTCATGTGCCCTACCTGTCCAGTAAATCACCAAATAGTTCTTCAACCAGGTGTAGGGAGAAAGGATCATAAGAAAAGAGTGAGCAAAATTTAGCTTTCTTTGAATGGGAGGGAAGGGGCAGTATCCTGAAGTTAGTTAATGGGCCATATTTCAAAGTGAGGTTGGGTAAGGTAGCTGAAGCACTGGTCTAGAATCAATGCTTTCCAAAAGAAACAGAATGCAAGCCATATATGCAATTTATAATTTTCATGAAGCCACATTCAGAAACTAAAAAAAAAATAGAGGAAATTAATTTTAATAACCTTTTATTGAAACAATGAATCTGAAATATTATCTGTTGAGATAATACATGTTGATGTAACCAATTGTTAAAAATGAACAACAAAATTCCATACTCTAAGTCTTTGAAATCTGATTGAATGTTTTCAATTCTGATTTGCTATATTTCAAGTGTTTGATGACAGCACATGTTCCTAGTATCTACCATACTAGACAATGCAGGTCTAGATTTTAACTCAGAAGCCAAACTCCACACTTTCAATTCCTTTGTTACAAACTTTTCTCCTCTGGGAGATAGGAAAAATGTCTCTTGGGTGGAAGAGTAAAAACAGAGGAGACTAATCATTACAGAGAACTGCTTATTCTTTCGCTTCTTCTGTCAGTCTGCTGGGATGTCAAGGTTTCTTATGAAGCTGCTAAGCCCATTACTTATCATGAAATTTGTAAGACCTGCTTCCATATGGAATGGAGCTAATAAGAACTTATCTTACTACCCTGGGCAAATAGAGAAACACCAGTAAAAACCAGAAACAGGGGCATGGTCTTAAACATTTTCTATAAACTTTGGCTTCAAAGAACTCCACAGCAGACTGCACATCACAGAGGTAACTTTCTGCTCCTGGGACTGCCACAAATTATAGAAGCAATCTTAATTCATCCTGTATCGAAAGAGCACTGACCTGATTATGCTGACATTGCCTGAGTTCTCTCTATTTAAGCAGCAAGAATGCGCACAGGCTAGATTATCGAAGTCTAATTTAGGGCTTTAGTTTTTTCCAGGTCTCTCAATTTTTCTTAGGGACAACAAAGAGGAGCATTAAAGAAGACCCTTCACAATGGAACATCTTTTTCTGAGAATGTATGGTAGTGAAAAAGTCTGAGCTGTAAAGCCACCTACAAACTATATAATCTTGGACAAGTTATTTAATGTCTTTAAGCTTTGTGTACCTCATTCTCCCTACTCTGCCATCAAAATGGTGATGTTGGTTCTAATTTTCAAACTTGTTTTAAGAGTAGATATTATGTAGGCTAATCATAGCACCTGACACACCATAAGCATTCAATTCATGGTGGATATTACTAAACCTGGAATTGTTTTGCTTTTTCTCTATAGCATGAGGGCAATAATTCCAGCACCCAGAAGTAGGACAACTCCTGCAGGCTTCTAATGTTACCAGGCAGCCAGCTCATATGTAACACTTCTAAGACAAAGTCATGGTGAACAGATTGTGGTTTAGCAAATCTATGGCCAGCCCTGAAGCTTTTCCATAAGCCATGGAAACTTTAAATCTCTATTACTGAATCACGATCATGATCTAATACTTAGTGTAGTGAGTCATAATCAGAATTAAAAGGAAAAAAGGGATAGTAATACTACAGTGCATCTCACTGAGTCATTTCTGAAAACTACTGCTTCTGAAAGATAAACATACATGTATATAAGGTAGGGATCAAAAAAGTTGAACAGCACTACATCAGAACACACTAGAATTTTAAGAAACTCTAAAACTTCTCACTTCCTAAGAGATGCAGATGAGCAGGAAAGAAGAGAGAATCTGACTCCTTTGGAAAAGAATTTTTAGGGCCACAATGAGATAGAGTTGTCACAGATAGGCTCTAAAATATGTATATGGGATGAGGACGTAATGAGCCTAACTTTGATCAATATGGCTGTGTGAAGCCCGACTGCCCTGAGATGACTATAGAAAAACGTATAACAAGCTCACTAGACTATATGAAACCTACATACAGTAAATTGCAGGCTTTTTTTTTTTTTTTTAATGGCTCTTTATTTATTTTTTTTTTTTAAAGACTTGAAAAATATAAGAATTAAGGCTCTGGTGAAAGGAATTTTCCTGACTTTATAAATAGAATCTGATATAAATCCTTTTTGTGTGTGGAATTAGAGATTTACATAATTTGAATCCTAATGTGTATAACACAGATGCTATAGTTTGCATTGCTATTTTTGGTTATGAAAAGAAAAAGCAGGAGGAGGTCCGAGATGGCGGTGTAGGAAGATCCTGAACTCACCTCCTCCCACAGACACACCAAATCCATGGCTACATATGGATCATTTCCCTCTGAAAAGGATCTGAAAACTAGATGAACTGATCTCCATAACTAAAAAGGGCCACATCGAGATGGGTCGGTGGGTTGGAGATGCAGAGGAGAGACTCACAAAACAGCCCAGTCCCATGGTATGGTAACCCACAAGAGAGACTGATCTCAGGGCGTAGGTACTTCTCCTAGGGGACTGAGGGGTTGCTGCCCCACATCAGCACTCCTGCCTCTGAGACCTGCACCAGAGATGACTCTCTGGAATGTCTATTTGCAAAGTCAACAGGGATGATGTCTTAGGAAGGAGGCAGCTCCAAAGTGCTATAAAAAAACTGAGGTTCCTCTCTTGGAGGGGCTTGTGGTCTTACTTGCCCCAAGACCTAAGCAAAAAAAAAAAAAAAAAAAAAAAAAAAAAAAGAAGAAGAAAGAAAGAAAGAATCAAAGAAAAAAGAAGTTTGAAAAATGCCTAGACTATATGTGGAGCAGACTCGTTTCCTGTTCTGGAGGCACTGAAGGAAGGATGGGGACATTAGAGATACTCCACAGTGACAGAGTTGCTGGTAGCTACCTACCATTATTGCACTCTACACACAGTATGGGGCACAGGTGGGTGAGCTTGGACACAATAACCCAATCCCCACAAGGACTGAGGTGCATGGTCTCCACACCTGAGGCCAGAGAACATGGGGAATTGCAGTGCTCCCCTGCTCCCTGGATAGGATAGGAGAATGTGATCAGTCTCACACTTCTCTCCCCTCCGTAGCTAAAGTCTGCTAAAATGGCAGTTCTACACTCTCCCAACCCCAGGCTGAGGCTGGTCAGCACAAATGATCATGGCATTCTCCCAGCCAGAAACCAGCACATGCACACAGACAAGGCGCACTCCCTGTATTACTGAAATCTATATGTGTGAGCAGTCAAGGCATTTTCCTGCTGCCTTTTTGAAGCAGGCAAGTATGCTGTGCCCTCTACACTATCGCTTCTAGAGCTAGCAGGTACACAAGGGGCACCCCTTGAGCTCTATGTGCTGGTGGCCCAGAGAACTGTCATTCCAGAACTCACTGGGATTATAACAATCAGAAAGACAATTATTGGCAGGCCACCACCACCCCCATTGTTTTGGTCACTGCACAAAACAGCAGACAGCAACACAATTCCAGGATTCCTGGGAAAAAAAAAAAAAAAAAGTGCCTTCTTACTTAGCCTGGAGCCATAGCCAAAGGGATAGGCTTCAGGTTTCCCACACATCTAGATGCTAAAGAGGTACCACCAAGAAACATAAGCAATGAGACACCATCCTTGTGTACCTTCTGACCTCATTATAGCTTGATGAGTCTTCTCTAAAAGAAGCTTCTGTAATTACACAGAGCCCCTATTTTTGCAATTGTTACCCAGGGGACACCTCCAGATCTCTTGGTCTAGAGGAAAGCAGAATTATGATTATGGCCCAACAGGACTGTATATACTAGCATAATTTTTTTTTTTAGATTTTATTTTTAAGTAATCTCCAAACCCAGTGGGGGGGGGGATGCTCAAAATCACAACCCCGAGATCAAGAGTCACATGCTCTACCATTTGAACCAGACATGCACCCCCACTTCCATATTCTAAAAGCTGCAGCCTGAGGGACTGGCCTGAAAACATGTGTGAAATGAGATGTCCCCCCCCTCAACCTTGGATCACTGACAGGTCTTTGCATACCCCAGACAATGGGGGCATATCAACAATAAGCCAGGTGACTTAAACAATCACAAAAATTCAAGAGACAGCTAAGCGCTACGGCACATGGTGGATAAACAAAAAGGATCATCATCTACACAAGCCACCCCTTCAAGACCAAGAGAGGTACCTGTTTGCCTAGTACATACAAACCACAGAAATGCAAGCAAAATGAGGAAAGAGAGAAATATGTGTCAAATGGAAGAACATGACAAGACCCCAGAAAAAGAGGTAAGTAATATACCTGATAAAGAATTCAAAGTAATGGTAAAAAATATACCCACCGAATGCAGGAAGAGAACAGATGAACGCAGTGAGAACTTTAAGAAAAGAATACATAAGAAAGTACCAAACAATAGTCACAGAGGTGAAAAATACAGTAACTGTACTGAAAAATATACTCCCGGGGTTCAATAGGAGACTAGATGAAGCAGAAGAAAAAATCTACAGCTGAAATAGAAAGCAATGGAACTCACCCAGACAGAGCAGTAAACACACACAAAAAAATTTAAAGACTAAAGATAGCTTAAGGGACCACTGGACAACATCAAATAACCCCTTGTATTAAAGGGGTTGTAGAAACAGAAGAGAAAGAGACAAGAAAATTATTTGAGAAAATAATAGCTGAAAATTCCCTAACATAAGGAAGGAAACAGACATCCAATTTAAGGAAGCCCAGAGAGTTCCAGGAAGATGAACCCAAGGAGACCCACACCAAGACACGTTATAATTAAAACGCCAAAAGTTAAAGATAAAGAGAGAAATCATAAAAGCAGCAAGAGAAAAACAAATTGTTATATACAAGGGAACCCCCATAAGGCGCTCAGCAGATATCTTAGCAGAAACTTTTCAGGTCACAAGAAAGTAGCACTGACATATTTAAAGTACTGAAAGGAAAAAACTTCTAAGAATATTCTACCCAGCAAGATTATCATTCAGATGCAAAGGACAGACAAAGAGTATTCCCGACAAGCAAAAGCAAAAGGAGTTAATTACTACTAGACCAGTTTTACGAGAAATATTAGTGAAACTTCTTTCAGCTAAAAATTAATTGCACAGTTAATAGCAAGAAAACACAAAGAAGTAAAAGTCTTACTGAAAAAGGTAAATATATAGTAAAGGTAGTGATTAATTACTTATGAAGCTACTAAGAAGGTGAAAAGAAAGTAAAATTAACTAAAACTACAACAATTAGTTAAGGGATACACAAAAGATGCAAAGTGACATAAAAAATATTGAATGTGGAGTGGGAGTAAAGATACAGTTTTGGAATGTGTTCAAATTTAAGTTGCTATTAATGTAGAATAGACTGTCATATACGTAGGATGATATTTGTAAACCTCACAGTAACCACAAAGCAAAAACTTAAAGCAAATACATAAAATGAGAAAGGAATCCAAAGATAACACTAAAGAAAGCCATCAAAGAGATGATGAAGAGAGCAAGATAAGAAAGGAACAGAGAACTATAAACACAGCCAGAAAACAATATAAAAGATGACAATAAGTTCATATCTAACAAAAATTACTTTAAATCAAAATGGACTAAGTTCTCCAATCAAAGGGCACTAAATGGGTAAGAAATAGGACACATCTATATGGTGCCTACAAGAGACTCACTTCAGAAGTAAGGACACACAGAGACTGAAAGTCAAAGGATATAAAAAGATATTCCATGAAAATGGAAGTGAAAAGAAAGCTGGGGTAGCTATACTCATATTGGACAAAAGAGATTTCAAAACAATGTAATTAAGAACAAAGAGGACATTACATAATGATAAAGGCGTCAATACAGCAAAAAGACATACATTTATAAGTACATATGTACCCAACACAGAAGCACCAAAATATACAAAGCAAATATTAACAGACCTAAATGGAGAAATGGTCAGCAAGACAGTAATAGTAGGAAATTTTAATACCTACCTTTAATACCTATATCAACGGGTAGATCATCCAGACAGGAATCAGTAAGGAAACACTGGCCTTAAACACCACAATGCACCAGATAGACTTTACAGACATATACAGAACTAAAAGCAGCAGAATACACATTCTTCTTAAGTGCACATGATACATCTTTAGAATTGATCACACATTAGAATATAAAACAAATCTCAATAAATTCCAGATGTTGAAACCATATCAAGCATCTTTTCCACCCACAAGAGTAGGAAATTAGAAAGCAATTACAAGAAGAAAATAAATAAGTCAAAGAAGAAATGAAAAAAAAATACATAGAGACAAATACAAACAGAAAAACAATATATCAAAATCTGTAAGATGTAGCAAAAGCAGTTCTAGGAGGAAAGTTCATACCAATATGGCCTACCACAAGAAAGAAGATAAATCTAAAACAATTTAACTTTTCAACTAAAGGAACTAGAAAAGTTAGTAGAAGGAAAGGAATAATAAAGATTAGAGTGGAAATAAATGAAACAGAAGCTAAAAAGATGATAGAAAATATCAATAAAATTAAGAGCTGATTTTTTTTTGAAAGATTGACTTATTTATTTTAGAGAGAGAAGGAGATGGAGACAGCACAAGTGGAGGGAGGGGCAGAGGGAGAGTAAGAGGAGGAGACTCCCTGCTATGCATGGAGCCCAACACAGGGCTCAATCTCATAACCCTGATCATGACCTGAGCCAAAATCAAGAATCAGATGTTTAACTGACTGAGCCACCCAGGAATCCCTAAGAGCTGGTTCTTTGAAAAGATAAACAAAATTGACAAACCTTTAGCTAGATTCATCAAAAAAAAAAAAAAAAAAAAGGTCTCAAATAAATAAAATTGGAAATAAAAGTTACAAGTGTTACCATAGACACAAAGGATCAAAGAGACCACTAAGCATAATTATATGCCAAAAACCTGTGCAATCTGGAAGAAATGGATAACTTCCTAGAAACTTACAATCCTCTAAGACTGACTCATGAAGAAACAGAAAATCAGAATAGACCAATTACTAGTAAGGAGATTAAATCAGTAATCAAAAATATCCCAACAAACAAAAGTCCAGAACAAGATGGTTTCACTGCTAAATTCTATGAAACTTGCAAAGAAGATTTAATACTTCTCCTTCTCAAATTCTTCCAGAAAAAGTAAAGAGAAGGGAAAGTTTCCAAACTCATTTTATCAGGCCATCATTACACTGATACCAAAACCAGACAAAAGAATTACAGGCCAGTAACTCTCATAGACATAGATGCAAAAATCCTTAACAGAATAATAGCAAACTAAATTCAACAACACATCAAAGGATCATACAGCATGATCAAGTGAAATTTATTCCATGGATACAAGGACAGTTCAACATCTGAAAACTGATCAAAGTGATATACTGTATTAATAAAATGAACAATAAAAAATCATATGAGCATCTCAATAAATGCAGAAAAGGCATTTGAAAAAATTCAACACTGATTCAACAGTGTGCACATAGGGAATGTACCTCAACATAATAAAGGCCATAACTGACACAACCACAGCTAATTTTATACTCAATGGTAAAAAGCTAAAAGCTTTATCTCTAAGTTCAGGAACAAGATAAGGATGCCCACTATTACAATTTTTATTCAACATATTGTTGAAAATCACAGCCACAGCAATTAGGAAAGAAAAGGAAATAAAAGGCACCCAAATAGGAAACAAAGAAGTAAAATTAGCACTATTTGGAGATGACATTATACAATATATAGACAACCTGAAAGAGCCTACAAAAACAAAAACCTGTTAGAACTAATAAATGAATTCAGTAAAGTTGCATGACACAAAATTAATATGTGAAAATCTGTTGCATTTCTATACACTAATAACAAACTGTCAGAAAGAGAAATCAAGAAGACAATCCCATTTACAGCTATATCAAAGTGTAAAGTACCTATGAATAAAATTAATCAAGGAAGTAAAAGACCTGTATAGTGAAAACTGTAAGATACTGATTGAAGAAATTGAAGACAACACAAATAGATGGGAAGATATACCATGCTCATGGATTAGAAGAATTAGTATTATTAAAATGTCTAAACTACCCAAAGTAATCTGCAGATTCAATGCAATCCCTATCAAATTTCAGTGCTACCTTTTCTCAGAACTAGAACAAGTACTTTGAAAATGTGTATGGAACCAGAGAGGATCCTGAATAGCCAAAATAATCTTGAGAAAGAACAAAGTAGAGGTATCACACAGCCTGATTTCAAACTAAACTACAAAACCATAGTAATCAGAACAGTATGATATTGGCATAAAAACACACCAACAGCTCTGAAGAGAGAGGCCACACGTATACATAGGGTCAATTAATTTAAACAAGAATATATAGTGGGGAAAGAACAGTCTCTTCAATAAATTGTGGTGGAAAACTGGATAGTTACTCGCAAAAAGATGAAAATGGACCACTATCTTACATCATCCACAAA
Organism: Mustela nivalis; assembly: GCF_964662115.1. Taxonomy (NCBI): domain Eukaryota; kingdom Metazoa; phylum Chordata; class Mammalia; order Carnivora; family Mustelidae; genus Mustela; species Mustela nivalis. The sequence continues at coordinate 27,426,899 of NC_139035.1, forward strand.
AATTAACTCAAAATGGGTTAACAAATTGAATGTAAGGAACTATAAAACTACTAGAAGAGAATGTAGGCAGTAAGTTCCTTGAGGTAGGTCTTAGCAATGTTTGTTTGAATCTGACTGCCAAGTCAAGGGAAACAAAATGGGACTACCTCAAACTAAAAAAGCTTCTGCACAGTGAAAGAAACCAGGAGCAAAACAAAAATCCAACCTACTGAATAAAAGAAAATATTTGCAAATCATATATATAAGACGTTAATACCCAAAATAAAAACAACAAAAGATGCACTCCAATTAGAAAACGGTCAGAGGATCTAAACAGCTATTTTTCCAATGATGACATACAGATGGCCAAGGGGCACAGGAAAAGATGTTTCTCATCACTAATCATTAAGGAAATGCAAATCAATACCACAATGAGACATTACATTACACGAATCATAATACCTAATATCAAAAGGACAAGAAATAACAAGTGGTGACTAGGATTTTGGATAAAGGGAACCTTTATGCACTGTTGGTGAGAATGTAAATTGATGAAGCCTCTATGGAAAACACAGAGGTTCCTCAAAAAATTAAAAATACAGCAACCATATGATACAGCAATTCCACACTATTGGATATCTATCCAAAGAAAATGAAAACACAAATTTTTTTTAAAAAATGCACTCCTCTGTCTGTCTGCAATATTACTTGACAATAGCCAGGATATGGAAGGAACAAACCTAAGTGTCGGTCAATGGATGAATGGATATAAAAGATATGGTATATACATACAATGGAATACTACTTGGCCATAAAAAAGAATGAAATCTGTTTATGACATTATGGATGAATCTTGAGGGTATTATGCTAAGTGAAATAAATGAGACAGAGAAAGACAATACATGATTTCATTTATATGTGGAATCTAAAACAAAAGAAACAAGGAAAACACAGACTCACAGATACACAGGACAGACTGGTGGTTCCCAGAAGGGAGGAGCAAAATGGGGGAAAGGGTCTATAAAGTACAAACTCCCGGTTATAAAATAAATAAGTCATAGGGATATAATGTACAGCATGGGGAATACAGTAAATAATATTGTATTAATTTTGTAAGGTGATAGATGGTAACTAGACTTAAGAGTAGTGACCATTTCACAATGTATAATAAGTATCTCATCACTATGTCGAACACCTAACTTAATAATATATGTTAATTATGCCTCAGTAAATATAAAAAAAGAAAAGAAAAAAAAAACTTGATTAAACCACATGAGATTTTTTAAAAAATGAAGCACCATGGGTTGGCAATGCTTGGAATAAAGAAAAAAGTAGCACTAGCAGAAAAAAAATTAGGGAAAACAAATATCTCTGTTATAAAACTAACTCTATCCTTTTAAGAAACCCTCCTCTAAAACCCTTACGGATTCTACTCTGAACACTCCTCCATAACTGCTTATTAAGGTTACACTAACCTCTGAATTGATAAGCACAAAAAATACTTTTGCTCATGTGGTATGAGGTGGACAGTGAAAGAAAACTAAGCATTTCTTGGGACGCCTGGGTGGCTCAGTCAGTTAAGCCTCTGCCTTTGGCTCAGGTCCCGATCTCAGGCTCCTGCTCAGCAACATCTCCTCCCGGCTCATGCTCTCTGTCGCTATCTCTGTCTCTCTCTCTAAAATAAATCAAATCTTAAAAAAAACAAAACAAAAAAACAACAACAAAAAAACCCTAACCATTTCTTCTTTCTTTTTTTTCTAGGTATGAGAACTTCTATGATTTATTTTCTTAGCCACTTTCGAATACACAGTACAGTATTGTTAACTACAGTCACCACGCTGTATGTTACATCCTGAGGACTATTTATTTTATAACCTGTTCCTGTTTTCTCAAACCTCTTCCCCCATGAGCTCCATTTGTACCTCTTGCCTGATTCCCCTCTCAACTCTTTTTCTGTAAAATTCTTACATGTTCTCAGCCCTTTTTCCTTCTTAACGAACACTTTCTTTGTGTGGTTTTGTACATAGAAGGCTTCAGCTTTAAGGCTTTCACTAATAATTCTCCAATTATGTGTCCAATCTCCAGGCCTACATTTTAAATTATCTACTGAACAACTCTACCCAGTTGCCCTACAGGGTCTTGAAGCTCTGTGTCCTAAAAAACTCGCCATCGTTTTCCTAAAGCGTTCTTTTCCTCTCATGTCCTGTCCCATTGTGGCAAATGGTACCACTCTCTGTTTAGACCTCCAACCAGAAATCTGAGAGGCCCCACATATGCAACCTCCTACCAGTTTTGTCAACATCATTTACAAAGCACTACTGTTTACTTTATTGACCTTCAAATTCCTCAGCATTTCCCCATTTCTATTCCCCCATCTTATTTCAGTACCTGAGCCTCCTCTGCGTAGATTATAGACTTTTATTTTATTTTATTTTTATTTTTTTAGGATTTTATTTTTAAGTAATCTCTCTACCCAATGTGGGGCTTGAACTGAAAATCTCAAAATCAAGAGTCACACACACTGCCTATGGAGCCAGCCATGTGCCCCACAAACTTTTATTTTAAAAAATAGATTGAGACAGAATTCACTTACCAAAAAATTACCATTTAAAATATGCAATTCAATGGTTTTTAGCATATTTGCAGAGTTGTGCAATCATCACCACAGTCTAAGTTTAAAACATTTTCATTATCCCAAAATAAACCTCATATCCGATAGTCATGTCCTCTCACCTCCCCCACCCGTTAGCCCAAGCAACCTTTACTTTATGACTCCATAAATTTGCCTATTCTTGACATTTCATATGAACTTATACAATATGTGGTCTTTTGTAACAGGTTTCTTTCATTTGGCACAATGTTTTCAAGGTCTGTCCATATCGAAGCATGTATAAGTACTTTACTTTTTATTCCTCAATAATACTCTATTGTATGGATATGCCACATTTTATTTATCTATTCATCACTTTTCAGACATCTAGGTTGTTTCTGCTTTTCGGCTATTGTGAATAATGCTGCTATGAACATTTGTACAAGTTTTAATGTGAAAGTATTTCCAATTCTCTTGGGTATATACCTAGGAGTGTAATTTCTAAGTCATAAGTAATTCTTCAACCTTTTGAGGAACCCCTGGGTGGTTTTCCAAAGCAGCTACAGCATGTTTACATTCCCACCAGCAGTGTATGAGGGCTCCAGTTTCTCCACATAGTTATGAATACTTAACTTTAAAAAAATTTTTGTAGGGGGGGCAAGTAAGCATGAGTGGGGGTTAGGAGCAGAGGGTGAAGCAGACTCCCTACTAAGCAGGGGCTGACGAGGGGTTTGATCCCAGGACCCTGGCATCATGACCTGAGCTAAAGGCAGACACTTAACTGACTGTGCCACCCAGATGCCCAAATACTTAACTTTTTGATAACAGCCCTCCTAAAGGGTATGAAATAGTATCTCACTGTGGTTTTGATTTGCATTTCTCTGATAGCTAATGATGCTGGTTATCTTTTCATGCAGTAGTTGGCCATTGGTATAGCTTCTTTGGAGAAATATCTATTCAATTCCTTTGCTCTTTTTTTTTTCAGTTGATTTTTTTTTTTCTTCCTATAATTGAGTTATAAGAGTTCTTTTTATATTCTGGATAATAGACTCTTATTAGATAGATGATTTGCAAATATCTTCTCCCATTCTAGGTTGTATTTTCACTTTCCCAATGGGGTCTTTTGATGCACAGAAGTTTTAAATTTTGATGGAGTCAAATTTATGGGGTTTTTTTGTTGTTGTTGCTTGTGCCTTTTTTTTTTTTTAAGATTTTATTTACTTATTTGAGAGAGCACGAGCATGAGTGGGGGGAGGGGCGACGGGAGAGGGGAGATGGAGTACACAGACTACCTGCTGAGCAAGGACCCCCCCCGCCCCACCCACCCAATTCAGGGTTCAATTCTGGGACCCTGAAATCATGGCCTGAGCTGAAGTCAGATACTTAATGGACTGAGCCACCCAGGCACTCCTTTTACTTGTGCTTTTTGTTTCAGATCTAAGAAAATATTGTCAAATCCAGGATCATTAAGATTTATCCTAATGGGGGCACCTGGGTGGCTCAGTGGGTTAAAGCCTCTGCCTTTGGCTTTGGTCATGATCTCAGGGTCCTGGGATGGAGCCCTGCATCAGGCTCTTGCTCAGAAGGCAGTCTGCTTCTCCCCCTCTTTCTGCCTGCCTCTCTGCCTACTTGTGATCTCTGTCTGTAAGATAAATAAATAAAATCTCAAAAAAAAAAAAAAAGATTTATCCTTATGTTTTCTTATAAGAGTTTTTACAGTTTTAGCACTTACATTTAATTCATTGATCCATTTTGAGTTAACTTTTGCATATGGTGTGAGGTAGGGTCCTATTATAACCTTTCAACCCTTCTACCATCCTTTGGTTTTGCAGCCAAAATGATTTTCTTAAAAGCAAACAAGCAACAATTCCTATCCCATTATCATGTTTATGGGCCTCTAAATTGCTTTGTCACATCTACTGCAGGGATTCTTAACTTTGTGAGATTAGAGAATTTGATGAAAACTATAGACCCTTTCCCTAGCAAGAATGTATATGAATGTACATATGCATATGTAACACACACACACACACACACACACACACACACACACACACTTTTGCATGTAATTTCAAGGATTCACAAATGCATTAAAACCCATCCAAGGACATCCAAGTAGCCCAAAGAATAAAGTCTAAACTCCTTTGTACTTCCTTTGCCATTCAGTGACCCTCAAGGGGAACACTGTCCTGCTCTATCATTTTAGCCTCCTGTCATCCACTCTCCAAACTGGTTTCCCACAGTTTAGTCTTAAAAGCTCTCTGACCCTATCCAATATGTCAGGTTACATTAGAATCACATTTCTTTGCACACACATGCTATGCCTTCTAGCCAAAACATATTCCTCCAGCTCACATTAAGTGTGATACCTATGCAAATGTACTTGTTAAATCTGAAAGTGGACTTAGCAAATGTTAGAAAATGAGGACTTGATACTTTATTTCTAGAAATTAGACTTAAATAAATGACTATGTTATATCTGCATTTTTCATTCAGTAGTAAAGTTTGGAAAACCTATTACGTAGAGGTATGAAATTATGTAGCAGATGTAAGACAATTTCCAAGTAATCATAAGTCTAAGAGAATATAAACTGATTGATCACAGAACCATCTTAGTTTTGTAAGTTCCTCTTACAAGATTTTAAGAAGATCACATTGGTTGAAGTATCAATTTTTTTTTTAAGATTTTATTTGTTTATTTGACAGACAGAGATCACAAGTAGGCAGAGAGGCAGGGACAGAGAAGAGGAAGCAGGCTCCCTGCTGAGTAGAGAGCCCGATGCAGGGCTTGATCCCAGGACCCTGGGTCATGACCTGAGCTGCAGGCAGAGGCTTTAACCCACTGAGCCACCCAGGCGCCCCTGAAGTATCAATTTTAAGGAAGTGGTAACATAACATAGAAGATTGTATCTCAGAAAATATAATGTCTCTGGAAAAAGAGATTCAATTAAAAGGGTTACTAAATTTTCACCTACATACGTTCATTCAACCATATAACTATCTTTTCTAGACATCACTTTAAAGTGCACCAATTTATCTATATTTTGTTGAAATTAACATTACCATTTTGGGGTATGCATCTAAAGGGAAAAAAATCACTATCTAAAGAGATATCTGCAGCCCTATGTTTACTGCAACTCAGAATAGCCAAGACACAGAAACAGGGATGACTGGGTGGCTCAGTTGGTTAAGTGTCCAACTCTTAATATCAGCTCAGATCATGATCTCAGGTTCCTGGGATTGAGCCCCGTATCGGGCTCTGAGCTCAGCAGGGTGTCTGCTTGAGGATTCTCTCTCACTCCTTCTGCCTCTCCCCTCACTCATGTGTGCATGCTCTCTCTCAAATGGATAAATAAATCCCCCTTTTTTTTTTTTTAAAGAACAGCCAAGACAGAAAAACAACCTGAGTGGCCATCAGTAGATGAATGGATTAAAGAAATGTGGCATATATACACAACAGAACATAATTCAGCCATAAAAAAGAAAGAAGTCCTGACATTTGTGACAACGTGGATGAACCTTGAGGATATTGTGCTAGGTGAAGTAAGTGAAAGAGAGAAACACAAATATTGTATGATGTCATTTATATGTGGAACCTAAAAGAAAAAACCAAACTCAAAGATCAGTGGTTGCCAAAGTGGAGGGTGGGAGTAGAAGTGTGGGAAATGGGTAAAGGTGATCAAAGATACAAACTTTTAATTATAAGATTAATAAGTTCTGTAGATCTAATGTACAGCCTGGTGACAATAGTTAACAAGACTGTATTGTATATTTGAGGGGCACCTGGGTGGCTCAGTCAGTTAAGCATCTGACTCTTGATTTCAGCTCAGGTTGTGATCTCAGGGTCATGGGATTAAGCCCCACATTGGGCTCTGCACTCAGCACAAAGTCTGCTTGATTTTCTCTGCCTCTACTTCCTACTCCCTCTCTCCCTCAAATAAAATCTTATAAAAAATACTGTATTATATATCTGAAAGTTGCTAAGAGACTAGATCTTAAAAGTTCTCATCATAAAAAAAATCTTTGTCATCATGTGAGGAGATGGATATTAACTTAATGTGGTGATCATCTTATCATATATACATAAATCATTAAGTAGTACCTAAACCATTAAGTTCCACACCTTAATACAATGTTAAATGTCAGTTACATCTCAATAAAACTGGAAAAAAATGCAAAACTAACAGCAAAAAGGATAAAAACTATTCTCTTAAAACTGAAATCAAGTGCTCACAGTTTTATGAACTGGGAATCAACCCCTAAGAATCAAGACAGAACAAAGAGTTTCGAAAGTTAGAAGTAGGTGACAGGAAAAATTCAGAAAGATCAATGTAAAATAATCAAAGAGGAACTGGGTCAACTTCAAGGAGGAATAAACAGTTACCAAGGGTAGTATGCAAGGACTGCCTGTATCCTGAGGAAATTCCACATGAAATTTGTGAAACTAAGGGTAAGAGAAGGCATAAGAATAAAGAAATATATTAGCAGGAAGCCAAGAAGTTCTTTTTTTTTTTTTTTTCCTGAAAAATCTGTAACTTCCTATACTTACAGTCTTATGCTAACTTCAAATCTCTAATGGAAAATGTTATGAAACACAAATATTGGCATTTTTAATCCCTTATTAGGAAACATTAGAAACAAATTAACAGATTGTGAAATTAAATTTCACTGTTTCCTAATTAGATATATCTTATCTTTTTGCTTGAAAGGTGATTTTGATTGGGGTTCATTACTTGGAGTGTGAGAATATGTATTAATTAGGGAAAGGTACAGAAAAACTGAAATGTTGGTAATTACATGCCAAGACATACATAAAGTCAACTCTTCATCAAGGTTCAGACAAAATTACAAATAAAAAGACTTTGGTAAGTAAAATGCAAATCATTGCATAAACTTCATATTATTAAAGCACTCTGACAATAATGAGTATAATAAACTCACTGCCTATTCACTGCAAAAAGAAAATTAACTTCTTTACACAAATTGCCTCAATTTGTGACCTTCTGTGTAGAAAAAAAATAAAGTACTTCAAAAGTCATAACTGCAAGTAATGATACAGAGAAGGAATCCTATGCTTTTTATACTTCTTTATGATTTTTTTAAAATCTTAGTTTTACAGAGCAATTTTTTTAATTATACGACATAATAAAATATCCAAAAAGGCAAGCATAAGCTATTTTTATTTATTTTTTATTTTTTATTTACAATTATATTTATTTCAACATATAAAAGAATGGTGTTCCCATTATTTAAGATGTTTCCATCTTAATGTTTTCCTCAACATTTAACCAAGTGTTGGCAATTGAAATAGAAGTTCAATGTGATTAGTTAATTAAGATTTCAAAGAACCTGCTTCTCCCTAGAGGGTCAGCTAATTTCTCATTTATAAGCCCATTTATAACTCCAGCTCTGAGAAATGGTCCTAATAAAATTCACAGTTAAGTAGGCCTTCAAATGCATGCCAGCCATTAACATTTGGGCTGCCTGCTGCTAGCAAAATATTAATATTTGATGCTACAGCATTTTCATTTTATAAGACTATTTAGCATAAACCTGTTTCAGGGTCTTATGAAACAGCTTTCTTTATGTGTTAAACAGATTAAATTCAGGTTGTAATGGTTGGTTTTAGAATGACTTCAAAATACTTCAGTTTATAGCCACTAGGAAACTATGTATTTTCTGATTAGATTATTGGCTATATTCCCTTCAGTAGCTGTAGGAGGATATACTATTTTTAGGACAAAAACAACTTATTGAAGGGTCCTCTGAAAAGAAAAGAGAAGAGGAAAAAAGAGCCAAGAAAAGCGCTAGGGAGAAGGGAGCAAACTGAAGGAAACAAAACTACTTCCCCTTGTTACAGAATTTTCCAGTTTTTCCAGCACTTGGTATCTATTACTATCTCATCTAATGCTTGCAGCTGTCCAATGAGGTGCATGGATCATGATTATATCATACTAAAGATGAGGAAACAAAAGCTCCAGATGAGTGAAATCACACCGTGGCCACATGGCAAGAAAATGGGAAAATAAGATTGGAATCCCAGGCCTTGTGATAAAAGGAAGACTTTGTGCATTAATTCATCTAATATCTGCGCTACTTCTTAAATCTTCAAGAACATAAAGTATAAAGGGCCTGTGTGTGTATATGTGTGTGTGTGTGTGTGTGTGTGTGTGAGAGAGAGAGAGAGAGAAGAGAGAGGGGGAGTGAGTGTGGGGAGGGAGAGGGAGGGAGAGAGACAGAGAAAGAGAGAGAGGCACTGTAGGTAGAAGGACTGGTATGAATTAGTCATGAAAGGTGGCTCCCGAGTGGCTCAGTGGGTTAAGCCTTTGCCTTTGGCTCAGGTGAGCAGGGAGCCCGCTTCCTCCCCTTCTCTATCTGCCTGTTGCTCTGTCGACTTGTGATCTCTCTCTCTGTCAAATGAACAAATAAAATCTTAAAAGTAAGGCATGAAAGCACAAACACTGTTTACTGGATTGTTTCCTCCCTTAGATCGGAACCTCTCTGAGGTTTAAGTGGTGAACACAGGCACATTCCTTGTGTTCACCACTTAAATCCCCAGGACCTAACAAAGAGAACCATAAATGCTGGCTGCACAAATGACTGACAAAGAAAGCAGAAACTAAAAGAGAATGATGATAGGGACATCAAAAGGAGAAGAACGTGTTAAGAAAGAGTAGCTAGTATCAAATGTCACAGACACATCTAAAGAAGAATCGAAATACCTCCCTCGGATAAAACAAGGAGACTGATGCTGGCCTGGTCAGGTTGGGGTGGGTGGGGGGTTTCTAGTAGAGTGATGGAGGGAGACAATCAATGCCCTGCAGATGAAGTCTTTGTCTCTTCTCTAGTATGGTAGTGAGAGATGGTTAAATAGTTGGAAATTATTTTCTGTCCCAACAAGGATCAAAGTGGTGTTTCTCTGAGTTCTAGAGAAATAGAGGGAGAGAAGAAAAAAAGATAAGCCAAGGACCAAATATTATATCCAGGCAGAAAGTTATCCAGGCAAGATAAAAACTCTAGAAATAGGGACGCCTGGGTGGCTCAGTTGGTTAGCAGCTGCCTTCAGCTCAGGTCATGATCCCAGCGTCCTGGGATCGAGTCCCACATCAGGCTCCTTGCTCCGCAGGGAGCCTGCTTCTCCCTCTGACTCTGCCTTCCACTCTGTCTGCCTGTGCTCGCTCTCACTTGCTCTCTCTCTGACAAATAAATAAATAAAATCTTAAAAAAAAAAAAAAAAACCTCTAGAAATAAAGAGGTAGAAAACAAAAGAGAGAATCCATCTCACCCTTCCTTCCCCCCAGTGAAAAAAGTTTAGTTTCTTATGTGCAAACAGTGAAGTCAGACCTTGGGCTATTTTCATTTCTCTTTGTACTATTTTATTTATTTATTTATTTATTTTTTGAAGATTTTATTTATTTGTCAGAGAGAGGGAAAGAGAGCGAGCACAGGCAGACAGAATGGCAGGCAGAGGCAGAGGGAGAAGCAGGCTCCCTGCCGAGCAAGGAGCCCAATGTGGGACTCGATCCCAGGACGCTGGGATCATGACCTGAGCCGAAGGCAGCTGCTTAACCAACTGAGCCACCTAGGCGTCCCTCTTTGTACTATTTTAATAGGAAAAATAAAACATGGCCAAAAATTAAACAGCACAACAGTCCATCAGATGTTTGATAATGATACCCAAGAAGAATATTTCAATAGTTAACAAAAGATGGGGCACCTGGGTGGCTCAGTGGGTTAAAGCCTCTGCCTTCGGCTCAGGTAATGATCCCAGGGGCCTGGGATCGAGTCCTGCGTTGGGCTCTCTGCTCAGCAGGGAGCATGCTTCCCTTCCTTTCTCTCTCTGCCTGCCTCTCTGCCTACTTGTGATCTCTGTTGTCAAGTAAATAAAAAAAATATATCTTAAAAAAATTTTTTTAAAAAGCAGGAGTAAATTATCATTAAAAAAATAGTTAATAAAAGATACCTCACCAATATCTATAGAATGATAACTACATAGTGTCTTCTTCTAGGTAAGAGAAATAACATACCACTTTAGTAAGTGATTGCTCTACATGTACAAAAGCAAAATGGACACAATTTAAAATAGGAGCTATATTCTCTGAAAACTGTTGATACCTCCCTTCTGTTTAAGGCTTCAACCTTCACATCAATAGGAAAAACAAATTTCTTTATTCTTTGCTCTATCAAAGAATAAAAAGATTAGTCCTGAGATCTAAGAAGGTTGTTACTTCCATTAAGTTAAGAACAAGATCAATATGAACCTTCAGACATGGATCAATAAGAAAAAATGGAAAAGAGATTTTAAACTTTATTGTCAAAACGGTAATGTGGAAAGCTAGAAAGAAGGAGGTTTTCTAACAAACTGAGTCACCATCTTTACTTTTTATATATCAGTATCTATTTTGTACTATATGTGAGGGAACGTATAGTTATTTGCTTAAAGTCCATTAATCAGAGCAATGCCAAGAGAAAATGATTTAAATTTGTGCAATTCTTAATTGCAGAATAATTATTTAAAAAAGCAAATTTATTACTTTCAATTTCCACCAAGTAACAGAAAGGTCCTGGGGGACTTGCTGTAATGACCAGATAAGGCTGTCTGCAATTAGTATGCCTCTTATATGTATGTTAATCAGTATTCCAACCACTGAAGGCTGCTCAGAAACATTTTGTTCTTTTAACCATTTAAAGCATTCCCTTTCTCATCTTGCTCACATTATTAGTTCACACAGGCAATAAAAAAAGAATTCTGGTAGCAAAGTAAATTTCATTTTAGGCATTGTTCCCATTCCTTATAGGGGTTTAAATTAATGAGGTCTTTACTAAGTTTGGTTTTTACCTTTTTTTAAACTCTCAGCCTTTTGTTTGTTTATTCTTATTATTTTTTCCTTTCAATAGCTTATTATGGTAAAAGAAGATAGGACTAGTTTGAGACCCATGGTGGCCATTTCTTATAACTTCTAACTACTTTTCAGAAGCAGGAATAAGAAAATCATTGGGAGGCCAAAAAGTCTACCATGACATTGTGAGATAATTGATCAAATCTCTTAAGGATGGATACATGTTCTAAAAGAAAAGATGCCAGTATCTTAAAAAGTACCTAGTATAAACCCTGGTATTCAGTAATTATTATTATTATTATTATTTAATCTTAAGAGCAAGGACCTCCTCTTTTATAACCACATTACAATGACCAAAAACAAAAAGACATTAACATTTTTTAATGTAACATCTTTTAAAGCCAGATTTAATTTCAAATGACCACGAGCACTGGAAAATGACCTTGAAAGTTTTGCAAATACTAAAATCAGTGATTTTTAAAAAAATAATGACACTGAAAATTAAATTAAATTTAATTTAATTAAAAAAAATAATGGCAAAATGAAATGAACACTGGCTTGGGATTCAAGAGGTTCTGCCTTTTTTGTCACTGCTGATTACTGGGCTTTAAGACAGTCACTTAATCTCGGGATCTCAGTCCATTTAACCACAGATGAAGGAACTGGCTTAACTAACCACCAAAATCTCTCCCAGTTCCAACTTGTTTTCATTCTGCATAAAGGTTACTAAAGGTGAAAATGACTGTTTTTCAATTCAAAAGTATGAAATCTTCAGCTTATTTTTCTGCCTTAAACTTTGCTGCCAAAGCCGTACAGCAAGTTATAACCGAGTGTGTGTCCATTCTCTTGAGCCTCTTAGTTGGCTGAGAAATAAGGCCTTTTCAAACAATATGTTTTGGAACGCCTGGGTGGCTCAGTTGGTTGGACGACTGCCTTTGGCTCAGGTCATGATCCCGGAGTCCCGGGATTGAGTCCTGCATCGGGCTCCCAGCTCCACGGGGAGTCTGCTTCTCCCTCCAACCTTCTCCTCGCTCATGATCTCTCTCATTGTCTCTCTCTCAAATAAATAAATAAAATCTTAAAAAAAAAACTTTAAAACAATATGTTTTGACTTCAGTGCATTTAAAACATAGTAGTAGAGGCTTTAAAGAAAAAAAAAAAAGTATAATAACATCTAACATTTGTACAGTTCCTTAAGCTTTATAAGGAACTTTCACATATTATTTCATTTCATCTTCTCAACAAGATACAGAGCGGTTATGTTTCCCATTCTGCAAAAGGTAAGTTCGGACATGGCATTAGGATTGGGAGATTTCTTACTCTACAGTCCATGCTTTTTCCATTACACTACAGTACTCAAATGTACATAAAACTACCCTTGATCTCACCTTGAGTTAGTAGCAATGCTTCTTAAAATGCTTAAATATAAGCCATCACAGTCCCATTAGATTAGGAAAGCAGAGCAAAAACTTTGCCTATAGTATCTCAAAATTTCTTTAACCCACGAGCTACCCAGGCATCCCAGTACCTAAAAATTTCTTAATTTTTATTTGTTTAAGCTGTTCCTGAAAATTCAAGATAACTTCAAAAAATTAAATAATTAAGAATAATGAAAATAAGACAAGTATTTTTGTTTCTAGCTAAAATGGAGCCACGTTGAAGCAATGTAAATACTTTATTTTTTTATAATTCATTTAGTTTCCAACACTGAAATTATATAATTACTGATTGGATATTTTACATCTTTTCAAAGTTTTATTGACCTCTTGAGACTGCACAATTCAGGTTAGACTATCTGAGAAGCTCTTGTCTGAAGAGCTTAGGTATAGAATATGACTTAGAAAGATGGTAGGATCTTCAGATCCTCTGGGAGCCAGCATCACATTGCCACTGATTATTAAATACAACATCTTTATCCACTAGTCCCCGAGGCACAGATCATTCAATCTGTTCAGAGTGCAGGCAGAATAAAACCCAGTTTATCTGAAAACCAGCCCAAATCCTCGCAGCCTTCATCACTATGATGTCTCTCTAAGTAATGATGATGACTGAATTGTTTGCTGCAGAAAGTATGTCAGGTTGAGGATTTCTACTAACATGGAACTTTGGTAACATCTTAGAAATTCAGGCCAATACTTCAGATTGTCAGCAACTGATATACTGTTATAATTCCAACACCTTTTAATTATTGCTCAAAAATAACAATCGTAGATTTATAGTTCTGCAGCATGGAAGAGCACATTCACTTTTTATTAATGATTTTCCAGAATTTTCTTTTTTCTTTTTTTTAAGATTTTATTTATTTATTTGAGAGAGAGAAGAGGGAGAAGCAGACTCCCTGCTGATGATCATCAGGACCCCGGGATCATGACTTGAGCCCAAGGCAGACACTTAACCAACTGGGCCACCCAGGTGTCCCAGAATCTGCTATTTTCTTAGTAACAGCTACATAGGTCCTTAGCTTAAACACAGGTGTCATTTTTCCAAAAGCCATTAATTAATCACTGCCCTTGATAATTAAAACAAATCACGCCTCAACTTCTTTCCTTTTGTGGTAGGAGAACTTTCTCAGGATTAGGAACATTTATGCAAAAGAAAAAGAAATACAAGAAAACATGTCTAGGTTGAGGTACAAGTAGCAAAGCTTTGGAGTTTCTCTACGTGGCTGAGAGAAAACACCACCGGATTCCTGAATCCATTTCTGGACACATGTCCACCCTCAGTAAGTGTGGCTTTTCGAGCAACACCAGAGTTAGTTTTGACCAGTTCCTTACAAAATCCAGTGACTATCTGAGGGCTGCCAAGGGAAAGAGTACAGTGAGGCAGCCGCTGCAGCGGCCACAACGGGTGCCAGAGCACCTGGGGTCAACTCCCAGTTCTGCCCTGGATGATCTTTGTTAGTGAGGATGCCGACCGGCTGAGAAAATAACAGGAAATCCAGGAGGGAAGCTTATTTTTCTCTTATAGAGGCATCCTCAGGCTGGCAGTGCTGGGCTGGTGCACAGGCTCTGCTCCCCAGAGTTCCCAGAGACCGGGGTCCCTCCAGCCGTCTGTTCTAACCACCCTTCTAAGGCTGCAGCCCTGTTCTAAGACAAGCTTCACTGAGGGCAGGAGGAACTGGGGATGGAGAAGGAAAGAAGGGGCGGCAGGAACAAGCCAACTCTCTCTGGTAGTTCCCCGAAATTACCCACAACACTATTTTTTTGTCACTAATCACACTTAACTGCAAAGGAGGTTAGGAAGCGTGGGCCACATGCCCAGATGGAACTGTTCCTACTATGAGAACGAGTCGAAAACAGGCACTGGTGTGCTCGCCGTCTCCGCACGCCCTTTGTGATCTTAGCCACTTTACGCCGCTGACTTCTCTTCTCATCTGGGGGACTGAGACAAGGGTAAGCCTCTCCCATCATAAAGTTACTGGGTACATGAAATGACAGTAATCAATACAGAGGGGCTGGCATGGTGTCTGACACAATGAATACCCAGCAAGGGAGGTAACTATTTGCTTTCAAATATTTTCTTGTGTTTACTGATTTCCTTTCAATTGTTAAAAATTACACAAACTGTTTTGTTCCCTCTGGTTTATCTATTTTTCTCTCTAACCCCCAAGTTATATGCACAGTATAAACAGACTGGTTTTAGTCTGGTTCCCAAGTCACTGGTCTCAGCAAGGTCCCCCCCACCCTTTTTAAAAAAATATTTTATTTATTTATTTGACAGACAGAGATCATAGATAGGCAGAGAGACAGGCATAGAGAGAAGGGGGAAGCAGGCTCCCTGCTGAGCAGAGAGCCCGATGCAGGACTTGATCCCAGGACCCTGAGATCATGACCTGAGTGAAGGCAGAGGCTTAACCCACTGAGCCACCCAGGGACCCCAGGTCCCCCCATTTCTAATGCTCTTGCCAACACACACACACACACACACACACACACACAAACACACACACACATTCATTCTCTCTTTCTCTCATAGAAAACTTTAGTGACATCCAATACCTAAATTTAACTGCAAACTCTTCTGTCTTTACCTCAATACCTTTCCAACAGTATCTTTCACTATTATCCAGTTAGATCATACTAATAACAATGACAAAAAAGGATGGAGATCAAAAGTACTGAATTAATAGAGCCTATCCCTTTCTAAAGTCTTTTCCTCACCATGTAACGTGCTCAGTGCTTTACATAAACTCTCTTTTAATCCTCATAATCCTGTGCGGTTATCACCATTATTATCCCCATATTATAAATTATGGCTAAAGCTTAGAAGGGTTATACCCAAAGTCACAGCAAGTATATTGCAGGCCTGTGACTTCAACAGAGGTCCGTTGGGTTCCAAAGCTGTTCATTTAACCACTGTGTGGCACCTGTCTCCTACACAAACATTCCATCTGTGTCCTCTGTACACACCTGACTCACCTTGGAATTCTTTTTCTAATCACATCTTGCAGAGTTTCGTTACAGCCTAGCACATTTCTGGTCTCTTCTATGGGATGCTCATCAACTACGATGAAGTAGTAACTACATTACAGTAATTATGTTTTATTAATAATAATAGTGATAAACCGCAAAATAGCACTTGTCTTACACTGTTACAATGCTGCATGGTTCTAAGAACCATACATATACCAACTCATTTAATCGTCAGAACAATCCTGTGAGTTAGACCATAATTACTGCCATTTTATAATGAGGTAAACGAGGCCTGACAGACTAAGCAACTTGCCTGATATTGCACAGGTAGTAAATGTTGGAGCCAGGGTTCCTACCCAGACACCTTTATCTCTTCTCTGACAAAGTATATTCTTCCTGTATCCCTTACTTAGTTATTAAATCACCTATACCTTATATTATAATTTAATCCTTTCATATATTGAAGTATAAGGCACAAGATAAATGGATAAACAAAATACAATGTATTCATACAACAGGATAACATCTGGCCATGAGAAATAATGACTTTTTGATACATGCTACAGCATGATGGACCTTGAAAACATTATGCTTAGTGAAATGAGCCAGACACAGAATGACAAATATTGTATAATTCCACTTATATGAGCTGCCTAGAATAAACAAATTCATAGAAGTGGAAAATAGAATACAGGTTACTAAGGG
Organism: Mustela nivalis; assembly: GCF_964662115.1. Classification (NCBI taxonomy): domain Eukaryota; kingdom Metazoa; phylum Chordata; class Mammalia; order Carnivora; family Mustelidae; genus Mustela; species Mustela nivalis. The sequence goes on from NC_139035.1 coordinate 27,443,425, forward strand.
CTAAGGGGAAGGAGGAGAGAAAATTATGGCTTCACAAATACAGAGTTTCTATAGGGGAAGAAGAAAAAGTTTTGGTATAGATAGTGGTGAGGGTTACTCCCAACACTGTGAATACATTTAGTGACACTGCTTATATACTTAGGAATGGTTAAAATTATAAATATTATATTTTACCACAATAAAAACCCAGCACATTATATTATAGTTATTCTTCATAGACTATTGAAAGTTGATGAATCCTTTCTGGGACCAGGAGGTAGTAGGAAATTTTCTATGTGGTTGGCAGACAGCAAATGAAAACTACTCTTTCTATGAAACACCAAAGCAATCAATCCGTAACCATGTCTTGCTTTCCCAACATGATCAACAGGACCCTTAAGAAAAAAGTTTCGCACACATGCACACACATAAGATGCTCAATAAAGTGTAGGTTCAAGGCCTCACAAGGATACAAATACGTAAGTAATCTTTATAATTATTTCAGCAGGAGTCAAGGACAATGCCGTAATTTTCATTTTGTGAATGGAGAATATAAGGTACAAAGAGAAGTGATGCCATTTGGATAACTGTAAATCTGACACTCTGTAAGTCAGGTAGTAGGTTCTCTACTTATTATTTGATAAGTTACTGCATCATGCAACCTTGAAAAACACCACAGAACATCAAGCTGATACTCATACTAGAAGATTTTAAAGCACAGTAAGGTGAACACTGATTACCACCTGTAGCTCTCTTCCTCCACCTATCCTTCTCCCTCCCTCCAGCACTCAACAAGTCCTCCAAATTAAACTGGGAATGTTTGAAGACGCTAATTCAGGAGAGGGAACCAATTATTACCCACCAGCAGTGGCCAGGATTGAGAAATGAATAAAAGTGGCACCTATCCTTTTAAAAAGTGACCCTAACCACTTCTGATGAAGAGGTTCCAAAACGTTTTTTAGGTGGGATTCAACCTGCTCACCAGCCAGACTCTTCCCCATCTCTCGCCATGCTCAACCCTTCCCTCTCTGGCTACTGACAGGTAGCAAAATGGCATTCTCTTCTTGCTCTCTGCTTGGCTTCTGTTAGAGGTACAAACCATAAACAATAATGGAATGACTAAAAGCTTGACACCAAAGAGAAAAGATGCAATAAAAGCTAACGTATTCACTAACTGAATATTTAATAACTGAAATATCACTAAGATATCTTTGTATTTCTTGGAATGGATTCTAAAGTGACTTGAGAGTCCTAGTCAGGAATGAGGAATTGTTAATGTAATGCTATATGATAAGACCAATACTTGCCTGTCTGAATAACAACTTATGATTTTACATCTTCATTAAACAGCCATCTTAGATATAGAAGGACGAGAATCCCACTCAAAAGCAGCCAAGCCTTTATCTCATTTTTCATGAAGTGAATGGATCTGATCAGTTTCCTGAAACATCATCCCTACCTTCCCCCCCACCCCCAACTGTAGCACCTTCCTTGCCTCACCAAGAAATCCATGCCCATGTTTGCAATGTAACAGCACCAGGACATGAGAAAATGAGACTTAGGTAGAATTTCTTTGGCTTGTGACTGATGCTTAAGCTGTAATGCAGCATGGCTTTGTTTGGTACTAGAAATTAAACTTTGGAAGTCCTAGGAAAGAAAGAAAATAAAATAAAATGAAAAAAAAAAAAAAAAGAAGAAGAACAGCAAATTTCACTGGGGGGGGGGGAGAAGTCCTAGGAAAATTCTAAACTGTGTCAAGTCCAGATAATGGATACCTTTAAATCTTCTGACAATCAGCTTAATGTAAACATACACAAAGGAATTCAAAGGGTAACAGAAGGAAGGAGGAAACCAGGAGAAGCTATAGGGGTCAAAAGAGAAAGGGAAGAAAGTAACCAGTCCAAAAAAAAAAAAAAAAAAAAGTGGAAGCAATTAGCTGGAAACCAAGCAGAAAGAGAATCCTGCAACCTGGTTAGTGATAATTAAACTCTAAGGAAGCAAACCCCTTTCTTGGGAGTAGGTGATGTAGTGTGTCCACACGCTGGATGCAATCATTAAGGAGAATGAAAGAGGGAAGAGATGGGGGAAAACCGTATTTCATTACCTGTGTCTCAACACTGGAAGAAACCCGCTAGGTCAGAAAAAAACTGATCCCAGCCACAGCTCTCCCACGTTGCATTTGCCTGGATATGGCCTCAGACACCTCATGCTAGCCACCAAATCCTTCTAATAAATTCCCCCCTAATCTGTGAAACCACTAATCTGCTCTCTTCAAAGCACACTCCCTAGGCACCCTATAACACATGCTTTCTGTCCTTTCAAAGAGAACCATTGAACTGAAGTCAAGGTAAATGTTTGATATTCCATGGAAAGATGACTGCCGTGCTCAGGAGGATGAACAATGTGGCGTTATAAAATAACTTCTGGAGAAAGATGCATTGTTTTGTGGGAAGTAGAAGGCAGTTAATCCCTGGCCTCTACCTTCTTTCAGGATCGCCACTTTTAAAACAATTTTACCTCCTATAAGAGCTACAAAGTCCTAAGCATATTAAATAAGAGGTATACCCCACCCCACATGATTTTATATATTTTACTTCTCTGAGGTTGATAATGCTAACCCAGCAAAAAGTTTCCAAGGCATCTGAGGTACCTTAAGTCCAGCCAGAGTCTTTGGTTGGCAGAAGTTCCTGCTGGGAAAGAGAGAAGCCCACCAGTACAACCACAGGAAAACAGAACCGTGAAAACAAAGAGGATGAAGAAGACCCAGGGGAAGGCTCCCTGGACCAGCATTTGTTAACAACTTTCAGAACACTTCCTAGCAGAGATAAGATGTGAAGCAACTATAGGAATCCCAGAATTGTGGTCTTGGTAAGGACCCATGAGCTATGTCCACGCTCCTCCCCAGTGGATGAATCCCAGAAAGATGGCCATGGTAATTCCTAAAGGATCCCAGAGACAGAGACCAATATTACCACCGAAAAACTGCTGTTATGCTAAAGCTGTTCTGCAGAACCAAGAAAGCACCAGACGGTATGGCAATCCTACAACCGCTTTTTAGAAGGACCGTTCCTCTGTACTACAGAAGTTCCACACAAAAACCCACTCACTGTTCAGATCCCATCTCTCCAAAATCCCTCCTCGACTCCCTACGATGGGGGTCCTATCCTCCTCTATGCTCTCCTAACACCCTCTCCAGTGTTTTACCTGAGCCCTGAACACACTGTTAAGACACCTGTGCTTCATCTGTCCCCAGCCAGACTGCGAAGGCCTTAAGGGAATGATTCCCTGTGCATTGTCATAAGTACTCCAAAAACCTTTTGTTGGATCGATGAAAAACAATCTTTCCCCTTTGAGGGTATTTTGAATTACACCCGTCCTCCCTGCCCCAAGAAACTGAGGTGGTTCAGTCAAGCAGGAAGAGTTTAAGAGGCAGAATCGGGGAGTGCCTAGGGAAGTCAAAATCTAAAACAGTTGGCTTTGTAACAACACACAACTTTCCCAAATGTGTGACTCCGAGCAACTGACTTGTCTATGCTTCAACTGCCCTCCTACAAAACGATACTAAAAACGGTAGTTATCCCACAGATTTTTGTGAGGATTAAACAAAACAATATATGCAAAGTACCTGATAGAGAAGCTGACTCATCCTAAATAATGAATAAATGTTTGCTGCTGCTGCAAAAAAAAAAGCATGTGACAGCAGCAAGAGTGACAGCTCAGGGTTTAGGAGAGTTGGATTCTACAACTCCCGGGACTCTCTTGCTGGTCATGTAATCTCAAGCAGTGACAAGCAAATCATTCTCATCTCAGCCTTCTTTATTAAGGTAATGTCATGATTGGTGGCTATGTGGACATTATCTTAAGAATGAAAATGTGTTTTCAAAAAGGAGAACTCTGTGTGTGTGTGAAAGAGAGAGAGAAAGAAAGAGATGGATGGAGAGAATGTGTTTTCAAAAAGGGAATATTGATAAGTGTTCTGCCTGGCAAATTATTTAAGTGGAAAAGAAAAAGAATTCTTTTAGATTACTACTTAAAAATAAAATACACATGAATATATTCTGAGGCAAAAAAATAAAATAAAATAAAAAGAAAGAAAGAAAGAACGTCCCCTGCACCAAATTATAAGGCCAGAAGGAGCATGCTACCTAATGTTTAGGTCCCCAACTTTCAGCACAGTGCCTGATACTTTGAAGGCCACAGTGCTTGTGGAACTCAGGACAAACAGACCACAGTGAATTATGACCAGTCTCTTCGCTGAATATAAATTACTCATTGTCTGTATGACTCACTTGATAACTACTATGAAAACTCATGTGGCATCTCTTTGAATACTTTTAGAATATTGTGTGATCTTATTTTGCTATGTAAGCATCTATAAAAGAACTGTGGTCTTCTTTACAGTGAGTAAACCCTATGAAGGCAAGATCCATGCCTTGTATTTCCTCTCAAGTTCTGTATTTCTTAGCACCATGTTTCACATATAGAGAGATCAATAATTCATTGCTAGCTGATAGATCATATGTGGCAGCCTGACATAATCAGTGTATCCAAGAAAAAAAATTGAGACTAAAAATTTCATCTTGGTACTTATTTGTTTTATGTTTATATTGAAAAACAAATGAAACTGTAATTGTTCGATATCATACAAGAGGATTTAAAAGATAATCTGCAATCATTGTTTTTGCTTCAGAGAAAAAAGATATCCCCAAAATAGAAAATTGTATTAAAATATGCATTTCTAAAAAGCCAGGGGGTTTGTGCCTAGGTTCCTTTTTAAAAATTTTTTAATTAATTAATTAATTAATTAATTAATTTTGGTGCCTGAGTTCCTAAAGTCTGATGGATACAAGGCAGAGCTTTACAGGAGTTGGACTAACCATCTCAGGAAAGGCACTGAAAGTGATATACATTTTGAAATCCATAATGTTTTTTAGAGGTAATTTCTACTAGTGGCAAGACTTGTGGTGACTTTTTTTTTACTTAGAACTAATCTCTGGCTGCAATTGAGTAAGTTGTCTGGCTAGACACCAATTCAACAACTTTAATACCTATTTATCCATTTCTGTACAACTGTACAGAAAGGAACAGAACAGGTATATTCTGTGCCACCAAGGATGCCAGTATTAGAGGAAGGAACAAATTAAGTGCAATTATATGCCCACATTTTATTATGAAAATAATTATTACACATTCATATCTTTAAACTGTACTGCTAGTAAAGAACTGTAAAGGCCAAATATAAATTGAGTTGATTTCCAGATCCCTCTGGTTATCACAGTAGTAAGAATTCTGCTTATTATTAGACACTAAACACTGTACTACATGCTTTGCATGTTACTTCAGACCTCATAGGTTTTAATATTATCCTCATTTTATAGATGAGGAAAACTGAGAAGTTAAGGGACTTGTCCTAGGTCCCAGAAGAGCAGAGCCAGGATTTGAACTAGAGCAGTATAGTTTAAAGTTTTGATCTTAGTTGATGTGCTATATTATATGTCCATAAAGCAGCCAGCACAAATATATGCAATAATTATTAAATTTAATTGTATACCTATTTTATGTACTTATACAAAGTAAAATATTTTTTTCACCAAAACCTTCACATAAACCCAAACTATTTGAAGTCTCAGCATTCATGGTTCAATTCATGATAAAATACTCTAAAATCATGGGTGGAAAACTTTTCTGGTAAAAAGCCAGACTGTAAACATTTTAGGCTTGTGGCCCAAATATCTTTGTAAGAACTATTCACTTCTGCCTCTGTAGCAAAAAACCAGCCATAGACAATATGTAAATGATAATTTGGAACTTTATTACAAAACAAGTAACAGGCCAAATTTTGGCCTGAGGGCCTTAGTTTGCTCACCCCTGCTCTAAACAAAAACAATATACACATTAACAAGAGCTCTAATATGGTGAAATTAGACTAACTGCATTGCTAGAAGTATGTTGCTTTAAATAATTTATTTGGTTTAAAGCAGTTCTCAACCAGAGGCAATTCTGCCCTCTCAAGGGCAATGTCTGGAGACATTCTGGGTTGTCCCAACTAGGTAAGTGTTACTGGCTTCTAGTAGGTGGAGGTCTGGGATGCTGCTTCCCATCCTGAAATGCACAGAACAATCCCTACAACAAAGACTGAGCCAGCCCATGTCAGGAATGCAGGGCTTGAAGACCCTTAATCTTAAGGATGCCAATTTATGTAGCCTTTTTTTTTTTTTTTAACCTATCCTTAAAACAGCTTTCCTATTTGGTCCTGAAATAACCCTATGAAGAATTAAATAGGCACATTTATCTCATTTTCTACAGAAGAAAACTAATAGAGAAGCTAAATAATGAACATCGGTTGATCTATATCAGAGCTGAAACTCATACCCAGGTCTCAATGTTTTAACACCTGTGTTCATTCCCCACCCCCATATTTAAAAGGCTTTTGAGACAAGCTTATAATAGTTAAACTTGAATAGATACTTTAAGAATTGCATTGTCAGGAATGCTGAGAAGATATTTGCAAATGACATATCAGATAAAGGGCTAGGATCAAAATCTATAAAGAATTTATCAAACTCAACACCCAAAGAACAAATAATCCAATCAAGAAATGGGAACACCCAAAGAACAAATAATCCAATCAAGAAATGGGCAGAAGTGGGGCACCTGGGTGGCTCAGTGGGTTGGGCCGCTGCCTTCGGCTCAGGTCATGATCTCAGGGTCCTGGGATCGAGTCCCGCATCGGGCTCTCTGCTCGGCAGGGAGCCTGCTTCCTCCTCTCTCTCTGCCTGCCTCTCTGCCTACTTGTGATCTCTCTCTGTCAAATAAATAAATAAAATCTTTAAAAAAAAAAAAAAAAAGAAAAGAAATGGGCAGAAGACATGAACAGACATTTCTCCTAAGAAGATATCCAGATGGCCAACAGACACATGAAAAAGTGCTCCACATCCCTGGGCATCAGGGAAATACAAATCAAAACCACAGTGAGATACCACCTCACACCAGTAAGAATGGCTAAAATTAACAACTCAGGAAACGACAGATGTTGGCAAGGTTGCAGAGAAAGGGAATCCTCCTACACCATGGGAATGCAAGCTGGTGCAGACACTCTGGAAAATAGCCTGGAGGTTCCTCAAAAAGTTGAAAATAGAGCTTCCCTACGACTCAGCAATCGTACTACTGGGTATTTACCCTGAAGATACAAATGTAGTGATCCTAAGGGGCATGTGCACCCGAATATATATAGCAGCAATGTCCACAATAGTCAAACTATGGAAAGAATCCAGATGCCCATCAACAGATGAATGGATAAAGAGGATGTGGTATATATACACAATGGAATACTATGCAGCCATCAAAAAACCTGAAATCTTGCCATTTGAAGGATGTGGATGGAACTAAAGGGGTATTATGCAAAGTGAAATAAGTCAATCAAAGAAAGGCAATTATCATATGATGTCTCTGATATGAGGAATTTGAGAGACAAAGTGGGGGGTGATCATGGGGGGTAGGGAGGGAAAAAATGAAACAAGAAGGGGTCAGAAGGGAGACAAATCATAAGAGACTCTTAATCTCACAAAATAGAGTGGTGCTGGGGAGTAGCCGGGGCAGGTCAGAGTGGTGGGTGATGGATACTGGAAGGGTGTATGCTATGGTGAGTGCTGTGAATTGTGTAAGGCTGATGATTTACAGACCTGTAGCCCTGAAGCAAATAATGTATTTTATGTTAATAAAAAATTAAAAAGAAATTTAAAACAAAACAAAACAAAAAAAGAATTGTTAGAATATAAAACTAAAAAAAAACAAAACTGAATTCCATAGTTTAGGTCTTGTTGAGTTGCTTTAAGATTCAGTCCTAGGACATAGAAAGGAAATTTAAAAATATTAAATCCGTTTTCAGAAATATCCTAGGAAAGGGGCACCTGGGTCGCTCAGTTGGTTAAGCATCTGCCTTTGGCTCAGGTCATGATCCCTGGACTGAGCCTTGAATTGGGCTCCCTGCTCATCAGGGAATCTGCTTTTCCCTCTCCATTTGTCCCTCCCCCTGCTCATGCTCCTACTCACTCCCTTTCTCTCTAATGAATAAAGAGGAAAAATATATATATACTATGAGGGAAAAAAAAACCTGGAGAGAATAATAATGAACACATAGTAGATTTTCCTCCCATATTCTCTCCTCACTCATTTACAGTCACCTATCAGTTGCTATATTCTTCTCTACTCACGGTTCGTAAATTCCTTTCTTAACTCATTGGGCAGGGCCCCCTCAGGTATACAGCTCGGAAACAACTGAAAGTGGAAGTGAACACAAGGAACTACTGTGAACATCATCCTAGGGCATATTTCTGATGGAGGTGGTCTGTACTTTAACTCCAGTCTGCAGAATCTGGGAACATGGAAGACAAAAATCCCCCCAAGCCCTCAGTACTCCTTCTACTGAAACCCAAATGGGGAGGACGACTGCTGATCCTAAAGTATAGCTTCTGTAAAAAAGAAACCTTTCAGAGACACAGGCAGCTCTGTTCTCAGGGCCACTTGGCAGAATCAAGACCCCATGAAAGTTCCAGTTGTGATTTTGGTCCTAGCCACTCTAACTCTCATCAAACGATTTCACCAGAACCAGAACCAGAAAAAACTGACCAGTTAGGAAAGATACAATATAGAGTGGGTCAAATGAAATCAATTCTTCCACCCAATTCTTTAATTTCACCTTAAATTTCACTCGAGTACAAGAAAACTGATTTCTACCATCTTTAAATTAGAGACATCTAAACTAGTAATATTTCAACTCAGAAAATGTTTTAAGTATATTCTTGATATGTTATCAGTCTCAGACACTTTGGTCTCCAGCACATAAATTTATTATTTAGAGATATTCTATCTTGAATCATCAAAAGTGTGGAGAAGCCCCTTGACAATGGAGTGATTTCAAGTCTCTCTTACACTCAGTATTAAATAATGTGAATTTGTCATTTCTGACGATCTTTTTTTTATGAAATGTATTGTGTGTGTGTGTGTGTGTGTATTTTGGGTTAGTATCTGTGTTCTTTTTTAAGGTCTAACTAAAACATTTAAGCTGAATTTTTTATTACTTTGAAATAGATTAAAGGTCTAAGATAAGACTCATGTGTTCATGATAATGAACAATAGAAAGTATAATTCTTCTTTCAAAAACACATTTAAATAATTTAAGAAACAAAAATATCACAAATAATAACAATAAAACTTTTAGAATACAAAACATAATAAAACACTTGATTTCAGTAAATACTGAAGTAATTAAGTAACAGAAGCATAGCTTGAAAGGAATGACGTGATTTATGGATGAGTTTAGTCCTTCTTTCTCTATCAACAGAGAGCCAGGTTGCTGTCTTCAGATTCATTCTATCAGATTCTCGAAGACGAAAAAACACCTACATTTGTCTAGAGTTTGGGATTCATAATGACTGAGAAATAAAACTGAAAGATAACACTTGCCTGAGTTATAAGTCTACAAATTCACCTTCCCTTTGCTTCTCACTCAGTTTCATTATAGTCTCATACAATATCTACAGGAGTTCACCTCTCAATACCATGGTGCCAGTAACTTTTTGATACCAGGAATGACAAATATAAGATGGTACTTAGGAAATTAAGGGTAAGCAGCTGCACACTGGTCTACCACAGGATGGTTTAAAAAGAAAATGAAACTTAAGAGTAGCATCTCCAAATATAACTTGAGAACTTATTTGCAGTAGAGTTCAGATACTTCTACCTTTTAACAATAATTACTCCTCCTTTGTTCAGAAAGATCAACTAAATCAATTGTGGAGGTCAACAGCATGAAAATGTCATAGGCAGAATCTTTATAACTCTAGGGAAACTTAGCAAACCTTGAAAGTGAGACAAAGTTAAATGAGGTAAAGAGGCAAATTTATTAAGATATATATATATATATATATATATATTTATATTTATATTTATATATTTATATTTGATTCCATGGAAATTTTAACTTATCCTGCCAGTTAAGCTATGTAAGACCATAAGGAATTCCCTAGGCTGAGACAACTCTCTAAATCCCTCCAGAAATATGGCACCATTCCTAGGGGCTAGGGTATCCTATCCTTCAGGATACATACTGGAAAAGGAGGATTGTTCTGCCATGCGGACTGGCTGCTTTATGATTGACTTAAGATGATGAGACCATGGATGGGTGCCTGGGTAGCTCAGTCAGTTAAGCGTGCAACTCTTGGTTTTGGCTCAGGTCATGATCTCAGGGTGGTGATATTGAGCCCTGAAACCAGCTCAGAGTTCAGCATGGAGTCCACTTGGGATTCTCTCCCTCTCTCTTTGCTTCTGCCCCCACCCATGGTTTCTGCATGAGCACTCACACACATGTGCTTTCTGTCTAAAATAAATGAATAAAGTTTAAAAAAGAGAGAGAGAGAGAGAGAGAGACAAAGAGATAGAGAGATAATGATGATGAGACCAGGAGAGCAAACAAACCACCACCACAACTTAGGACCAGACAGCAGGCAGGTCAGTGCTACTACTTCAGCCCTCTTCTTTAAAACAAGAAAGCATTCTAGCTCGGTCCCCACACTGTAACTCTTCCCACTTCGAACAGTGCTATAGAAGTCTTTTGCAATTACTTCCTCATCATCTTCTAAAGGGAAAAGGGATAAAGAAAACATTTTCCTCTCCCCTCAGAGTTTCCACCAAAAATGGAACAAAGAAATTATAAGTCATATAAAGGCAAGGACAGTTCATTTCTTCCACTCTTCTGAGGCCCTGACACGTCTAAACATCTTTTAAATATTCAAAGGTTAGCTGTGTTGTGACCTCAATTTTCATACAAAAGGTCTACCATGGAGCCACCTGTCGGCCACCTTGGTGCTTTCTGGAAAGGCTATGATGTTTTGACCCCATCTGAGGAAACACCTCCCCAGTATCTATCATATTCTTTGCCATTCCTGTAATTTTCCTCTTGCTCCTCAACTACGATACAGCCTCTAAGCTTATCAAAATCATCTTCACCCACACAGTCCATCACCTTTGATGCTATTTATCTATTGCAGACCAAATGTAAAAATTTCCCCGTCCTTAAAATCCTCCCCCAGATTCCACTGACAATTTACTGGTATGGATTAATGGTTGTTTTCCTACATGGATACTACATCTACCTAATCCCACCACTAATCACACCAAACATTAAGGAAAAGGAATCTATCTTATATTTTCCTTTTGGGGACATAATAGATGCTCAACAAATGTTTGTTGTATGAATCCCTTAAAATGTTGTATGCTTACCATATTTTACATATATTATAGGAGTTCAATAAATACTTGGTATTTAAAAGAGTAAGGGAAATTACTGCAAGGGCTTTTGCCATAAAGTCACTGAAGGATATCCTATCTATAGTATAAACACAGAGTGTTTTAAGGCTTAAAGAATGTTGGCATTACTCTAAGGTAGGCTAAGCAGTGATGAGAAAGAGTTAAAATTGAGTATGAAAGATAATTTGTACCTTGGCATGCTTGTCATCTTTTTAAAACATGTAAATATTTAGATATCTAAATATGTATTTCATTTATTTAATGTGTACATTATTACTTTGTAATGCTTAATTATAAACAGCTTTCCTTTATAGAAAAAGTATAATTATGAAAGAATGATTATTGCTATTTTTCTATTTTCTTTAACCATGACCAAGGGAAGCCTATCAGGACATACTGCAATGCCATAAGCCAAGCACCCTCTTGCTTATTCTAACTGCTGGAAACCTAATTAAGAAGCAATAAACAATTCCCCGCATGCTGGCCTTAGACACTCCAAATGTAAGCAAAAATACAAGAACATGAAAAAGGTTCTGTAATTATCACTATTTATTATTATCTCAAGCCTTATTAAGCACCAAAAGGCAAAGAGTTGTCACCAACTAAATTTAAAGAGGACTTTTATTTTCTTCCTTTGAAAAAGATAAGATGTGGTAAGATATGCGAATATGTGACCCCCAACCCCGCACTCCCACCACCATGAACATATTTTCAGAGAATCTTCACTTTAGAGGAAAAAAATGATCATTTTTAACTTCCAGTAATGTACTTTGCCTAAAATTGAACGAAATTATTTCAAATAAGATGTCTTTTTAAAGAAGGGAATTACAGTGTAAATAATCAAACCAAACACTTCATCCTATGATACATATTATACCATATTTTACTTTGGAAGTTAAAGTACTGTTTTTTGAAAATCTGCCATCACAAAACTTCAAGGAGCTCACTTGCAAATGGCAAAGGGATACAGCTGGTTACCATCACTTTAATAGATTTCATTTTATAGTCACCAAGTCAGAAATAGGAAAATTTAATCTAATCAGGAATACAATGCAAGGAACACTTTTAGATACCTCCTTTAAAATGGGAGGAGAACCTGGGGTGCCTGAGTGTCTCAGTCAGTTAGGCATCTGACTCTTGGTTTCAGCTCAGGTCATGATCTTGGGGTCACGGGATCAGCCTGTATCTGGTTCCATACTCAGTGGGGAGACTACTTGGGATTCTGTCTCTCTCTACTCACCCCCACAAACTCACTCTCTCTTTTTCATCAATCAATCAATCAATCAATCTTAAAAAAAAAAAAAAACAGGAGGAGAACTTTAAATTAAGCAGGTTCAATACCCTGAAAAAAAAAAAAACCATAAAATTAAGGAAAAGGGTACATAGGCTTTTTCAGAAAAGGAAAATGTATGATGGTTCAATTTTTAAAAATAATAACAACAATGATTTGGTCTAATTTGCCAAAAGTAATTACCTTATATTTGAAAAACAATGGTGATCCAAATGAAGGGAACAAAATGAAATTACAAAACCTGCTGAATTTGACTACAAATTAATTCATATTTGAGGCTATACTAGAAGTAACTAAAAGAGCACTAAATTAACATTTTCCATGCCGGACTTTGATTATTAATCTCTAAGAGAAGTAATACTAATTGTAATTATTTGTGGGTCCGTGATTCTTATTGAGGATTTCTGCATCTAAGTAAGTGAGAAAATAAGGGTCTACAGACTTCCTCTTCTGCACTGTCTTTGTTTTTGTCACCAGGGTAATACTAGCTTCATTAAATCAGTCGGGAAGCATTCCAGCCTATCTTCTGGAAGAGACTGTGTACAAAAAATGATGTTAATTCCTCTTTACATGTTTGGTAGAATTCTCCAGTGAATTACTGGAACTAGAGATTTCTTTTTCAAGAGTTTTTAAATTACAGCTTCGATTTCTGCAGTGCTATGGGCTATTCAGATTATTTCATCTTGGTTGAATTCTGGTAGATAGTATTTTTCAAGAAATTGATTTATTTCTTCTAAATAACCCATAAATGGGCATAAAGTTGTCTATAGTATTCCCTTGTTATCTTTTTAATGTCTGCAGACTCTGTACTGATATCCCTTATTCCTGATATTGATGATTTATATCTTTTCTTTTTAACTTTTTTTCAGTCTTATCAGAGGTTTAGTTTTTCCTTTCATTATTTCTATTTTTTATTGCCGAAGTATACCTGGACAATTAAGAATTATATATATTTAAGGTATACAATTTGATTATTTGATCTACATATACATTGTGAGATAATCATCACATTCAAGCAAGTTAACACATCCATTTCTTCAAAGAGCACATTTACTTTTTTTGTGATGAGAACAGTTAATATCTACCCTCTACCCTAGCAAGTTTCAAGTATACAATATTGTTAATTATAGTCACATTGCAGCATATTAGATTGATAGCATTTATTCATCTTGCAAAACTGAAACTTTGTCCTCTCAACCAACAGTATCCCAACCTCAGCTCCCAGTAACTACCATTCTACCCACTGGTTCTATGTGGTAGACCATTCTAGATTCCAAATCTAATGCCATGTTTGTCTTTCTGCATCTGGCTTATTTCACTTAGCATATTCTCCAGGTTCATCTATGTTGTTACAAATGGCAGGATTTTGTTCTTTTTAAAGGCTGAATTATATTCCATATACATAAAATCACATTTTTCTGATCCATTCATCTGTTGATGGACACTTGGGTTATTTCCTTATCTTCATTATTGTAAATAATGATGAAATAAACACAGTCGTGCAGCAATCTCTCAAGATGCTCATTTCATTTCCTTTGGTTATATACCCATAAAGGAGACTGCTGAATTATATGGTAGTTCTCCTTTTTTCCCTTTTTTAAATTTTTATTTATTTATTTGTCAGAAAGTGAGATAGGGAGCACAAGCAGGGGAACAGCGGGCAGAGGGAGAAGCAAGCTCCCTGCTGAGGAAGGAGCCCAATGCGGGGCTCAATCCCAGGACCCCGGAACCATGACCTAAACTAAAGGCAGCCACTTAACTGACTGAGCCACCCAGGTGTCCCAGTAGTTTTACTTTTACTGAGGAACATCAATACTGTTTTCCATAATAACTATAACATTTTACATTACCACCAAGAGTAAACAAGGTTCCCTTTGCCACAATGTTATCATCACTTGCTATCTTTTGTCTTTCTGATAACAGCCATTCTAACAGGTAGGAAGTGATATCTTACTGTGATTTTGATTTGCATTTCCTGATGATAAGTGAAGTTGCACATCTTTCACAAACCTGTTGGCCATTTGATGTCTTCTTTAGAAAAAGAAATGTCTATTGTGGTCCTTTGCTCATTTTTGATCAGGTTATCTGTTTTTCATTTGATTGTTTACTATCAATTGTATGAGTTCCTTATGTACTTCAGATATTAACCCTTTACAAAATATATGGTTTGCAAATATTTTCTCCCATTCTACTGATTGCCTTTTTATTTCATTGACTATTTCCTTTGCTAGATAGAAGCTTATTAGTTTGATGCAATCTCATTTGTCTATTTTGCTTTTGTGACTGTGCTTTTGATGCCATATCCAAAAAATCATTGCCTAAACCAATGGTAAAGAGCTTTTTTCCTCCCTATGTTTTCTCCTAGGAGATATATGGCTTCAGGTCTTATGTTTAAAAGTCTTTAATATATTTTGAGCTGGTTTTTGTGTAGGGTGTAACATGAGGATCCCATTTCATTCTTCTGTATGTGAAGATCCAGTTTTCTCAACACCATTTGCTGAACAAACTATCCTTTTCCCATTCTGTTTTGACACCACTGTCAAAAACTGGTTGACCATGGATGTGTAGATTTATTTCTGGATGTTCCACTAGCCTCTATGCTTGATGTTATGCTAGTACTATACTGTTTTGATTACTATGTATTTGTAAAATATTTTGAAATGAGGAAGTGTGACACCTCCAGCTTTCTTCTTTTTTGAGATTGCTTTGACTATTCGGGGTCTTTTATGAGTCTGTATGATTTTTAGGGCTTTTCCCTATTACTACAAGGAATGTCACCATGACATTCCTTGAATTATGACAACATTTACAATGAATCTGTAGATAGTTTTAGGTAATATGTACATTTTAACAGTATTAATTCTTCCAATCCATGAGTTAGGGTGTCTTCCCATGTATGTTTCTGCTTTAATTTCCTTCATCAACATTTATTAGGTTTCAGTGTACAAGTCTTTCATCTCTTTGGTTAAGTTCATTCCTATATATTTTTTTCTTTTTTGTTACTACTGTGAATAGGATTACTTAATTTCCTTTTCAGATTATGTACAGAAACATGATTGATTTTTATATATTGATTTTGTATTCTGAAACTTTACTGAATTTATCAGTTCTAGCAGTTTTTTGGTTGAGTATTAGTGTTCTCTCCATATAAGATCATATCATCTGTAAATATAAATAATTCTACTTCCTTTGCAGCTTGGATGGCTTTTATTTCCTTTTCTTATCTAATAGCTCCGTCTGGGACTTCTAGTACTATGTTGAAAAGAAGTGGGAAGAGTGGGCATTCTTTATACCAGATTTTAGATGTAGACTTCTCATATATGGACTTTACTGTGTTGTGGTAAGATTCTCCTACACATATTTCATTGAGAGTTAAGTATCAGGCATCTCTTGTAGGACAGCTCTAGCAGTGACAAACCCTGTCAGTTTTTGTTTGTCAAGGAAAGACTTTATATCCCCTTCATTTTTAAAGAATAATCATGCCAGGCATAATATTCTTGGTTGGCCATTTTTTTCCTTTAAATACCCTGAATATATCATCCCATTCTCTCCTAGACTGCAAGTTTCATGCTGAGAAATCCACTGAGAGTTTTATAGAAATTCCCTTGTATGTAATGGGTTGATTTTCTCTTGAAGCTTTCAAATTCTCCTTTCTCCTTGACTTTTGACAATTTGATTATAATGTATCTCAGTGAAGTCTCGTATGATAATATTGGGGACTTCTGAGTTTCATGAATCTGGACTTCCACTTCTCTCTCCAGATTTGGTAAGTTTTTAGGCATTATTCCTTGCAGGACTTATTTCTGCTGCTTTTATAATCTCCTTCCCTTCTGGGACTCCCATAATACATACATATATTAGTACTTTTTGATGGTCTCTCATAAATCGCATAGGCTTTTTTCACTCTTTTTTCTTTTTCTCTTCTGCCTAGGTGATTTTAAATGATCTGATTGTAATTTGGGGAGTCTACTATTGAAGCTCTTTATTACATTTTACTATTTTATTCACTGTATTCTTCAGTTCCAAAATGTCCGTTTGGTTCATTTTACCATTTTTCTTTGTTGCATCTCTCATTTTGGCCATGTATTGTTTTCCTGGTGCACTGAGTTGTCTATTTGTGTTCTCTTGTAGCTTACTGAGCTTCCTTAAAACCATTATTTTGAATTCACAGCCAGGGAACTCATAGATCTCCATTTTGTTGGCATTAGTTACTAGAAAATTACTGTGTTCCCTTGGCGGTATCATTTTTCTTGGATTTTTCATGTTTCCTGTAGCCCTGTACTGACGTCTGCACATTTGAGGGGCAGTCATCTCCAGACTTTACAGATTGGCTTCAGTGGGGAAAGACCTTCATCCACAGATAGTATGAGGACACTGGCTGGGTGGGAGTATGGTGGTGCTGGCTCCATAAGGATATAGCAATAGATCTGGGTTCTGGGGGAAGTGCAACTGTGTAGTCTCCATGAAGCTCTGTCAAATGAGGTTACCATCAGGAAAGACTGTAGGAGTCCTCAGCAATCAATATTGTGGGTAACCTCAGTGGTAAAGGCTTCTGGAGTCTTCTTATTCTCCTTTGGGGGGTGGGCAATGGCCAAAAGATCTTCCTTGGCCTTGAATTTGGTATGCAGGTACACATATGGAAGCAGTAGGATCTGGGGCCCTTGTGCCAGTACAGTAGAGGTGCACAGAGAGCAACCATGAAGCTCAGGGCCAAGGAGAACCACTGCAGGTCCTGGGACAAAGGTAAGGATGCACTTGCTGTGGCAGAAGCACCAGAATTCAAGGTGTGGACTTGTATGGAGCCAAGGTCCAAGGATTGGGGGAACAGAATGACCATGGTACCTGGGACCAGAGTGCAGGTGCACTTACTACAGTGGTGGCACTGATGCCCAAGGCATGAGCATATGCTGAGTTGTTATGGAGCCAGGGTTCAGGACATGAATGTAGCTGTACAAGGTGAGTGTAGACTCTGCTCCAAAGCTGGTGGGTCCATTCAGCACTACAGCAATAGGTGGAGATGTAAAGGAGTTCAACAGTATGAATTCTGGGTAGCTCTATCAGGGGTGTATTTATCTTTTTGAATTAGTGCTTTCTTTCTTTCTTTCTTCTTCTTTTTTTTTTTTTTTTTGATAAATAACCAGCAGTGGAATTACTAGACTGTATGATATTTTTAGTTTTAGTTTTTTCAGGAACCTCCATATGATTTTCCAGGGCAACTGCACCAATTTCCACTCCCACCAATAGTGCACAAAGGTTCCCTTTCTCCACATCTTCACCAACACTTGTTATTTCCTGTTTTGTTTTTTAAAACAGCCATTATGACAGGTATAAGGTTATATTTCATTATGGTTTTGATTTGCATTTCTCTGACAATTAAAGACAGTGAACATCTTTTCATGTGTCTGTTGGCCATCTGTTATGTCTTCTTTCAAAAAAATGTCTATTGCGATCCGCTGCCCATTTTTTTAGTTGGCTTATAATTATTATTATTTGTGTGTGTGTATGTGTGTTTGTGTGTGTGTGTCTTGAGTTGTGTAAGTTCCTTATATATTTTGGATATTAGCCCCTTATCAGATATTTCATTTGCGATTATCTTCTTTCAATCAGTAGATTGCTTTTTTGTTTTGTTGAAGTTTCCTTCATGTGTAAAACGGTTTTTAGTTTGATACAGTCCCAATTTTTTTATTTTTGTTTTTGTTTCTCTTGTCTGGGGAGACATATCCAGAGAAATGTTGTTAAGGCCAATGCCCAAGAGATTAACACTTATGTTTTCTTTTAGCAGTTCTGTGGTTTCAGGTCTCACACTTAAGTTTTTCATCCATTTTGAGTTTATTTTTGGTGTGGTTTAAGAAAGTACTCCAGGGGTGCCTGGGTGGCTCAGTGTGTTAAAGCCTCTGCTTTTGGCTCAGGTCATGATCCCAGGGTCCTAGGATCAAGCCCCATGTTGGGCTCTCTGCTCAGCGGGGAGCCTGCTTCCTCCTTTCTCTCTCTCTGCCTGCTTGTGATCTCTGTGTGTCAAATAAATAAATAAAATCTTAAAAAAAAAAAAAGAAAAAGAAAAAGAAAGTACTCCAGTTTCATTCTTTTGGATGTAGCTATCCAATTTTCCCCACACTATTTACTGGAGAGACTATCTTCTCCCCACTGTATAATTTTGCCTCCTTTCTCATAGATTAGCTGATCATATAAGCATGGGTTTGTTTTTGAACACTGCTGTGTTCTAGCAATATATATGTCCACTTTTGTGTAAGTGAGTACCATACAGTTTTAATTACCGTAACTTTGTAGTATATCTTGAAATTTGGGATTGTGATACCTCCAATTTCATTCTTCTTTCTCAAGACTGTTTGGCTATTTGAGGTCTTTTGTGGTTCCTTACAAATTTTAGGATGTTTGTTCTAGTGCTGTGAAAAACATTATTGGAATTTTAAGAGGTACTGCATTGAATCTGTAGATTGCTCTGGGTTGTATGAACATTTTAACAGCATTAATTCTTCCAATGCATGAGCATCATACATCCTTCCATTTGTTGGTGCTACCTTCAATTTCTTTCATCAATGTCTTATAATTTTCAAAGTATAGTTCTTTCATTTTGTTGGTTAAATTTATTCCTAGGTATTTTTATTCTTTTTGATGCCATTATAAGTGGGATTGTTCTCCAAATTTCTCTTTCTACTCCTTCATTATAAGTGTATAGAAACAATAGATTTTGTATGCTTTACCTTTACTGAATTCATTTATTAGTTCTTTTTTGTGGGTGGAGTCTCTAAGATTTTCTCTATATAGTATCATGTCAACCGCAAATAGTTAAAGTTTTACTTCTTCCCAACCAATTTAGATGCCTTTTTCTTTTTGTTGTCTGATTGCCATGACTAGGCCTCCAGTATTATGTTGAAGAAAGTGGTAACATCCTTGTCTTGTTTCTTGTTCCTGATCTTACAGAAGAAGTTGGCAGCTTTTCACCACTAAGTATGCTGTTAGCTGTTGTTGTTTATTGTTTTTGCTGTTCCTGTCAGGGGAGTAAGCACTGGAATCTGCCAATTGCTGGCCTCACACTCTTCTATTGTTTTCTTATTTTAATGCCCTGATTTCTGTTTTTACCATTATTGTTTCCATCTTTCTACTTCCCTTGGCTTTATTTTATCTCCTTTTTATTTCTTGGGTAGGAACTTAGGTTTCTTTTCTTTCTTTCTTTTTTTTTAATATTTATTTATTTATTTATTTATTTATTTATTTATTTATTTATTTTAAAGATTTTATTTATTTATTTGACAGACAGAGATCATAAGCAGGCAGAGAGGCAGGCAGAGAGAGAAGCAAGTTCCCTGCTGAGCAGAGAGCCTGATACAGGGCTCGATCCCAGGACTCTGAGATCATGACCCAAGCCAAAGGCAGAGGCTTAATCCACTGAGCTACCCAGATGCCCCTTTAAGATTTATTTAATCATTTGAGGATGGGAGGGGAAACGGGAGTGGAGAAAAAGAATCCCAAGCCTACTCCACACTGAGCATGGAGCCCAATGTGGGGCTCACTCCCACAACCAATGAGATCATGACCTGAACAGAAAATCAAGAAAATTAACTAACTGAACCACCCAGGCACCCCAGGAACTTAGGCTTCTTGAGGGAGTAAATTACATTACCAGTTTGAGAACTTTACTCATTTCTAATTGTACAGCTTTTAGTGCTACAAATTTTCCTGTCAGGAATGGTTTAGGTACCTCCGACATATTTCGATATTTTGGATATGTTTTATTTTCATTATCTTTCGATATATATTTTTTTAAATTTCCTTTGAGAATTCCTCCTTGACCCATAGATCATTTTTCTCCCTGTTGCTTATACTTTTGTTATTGAATCCATTATTGTCAGATAATATGCTCTGTATGATTTCAGTTCTTTTAAATCTGTTGAGGTTTGTCTTATGGCCCAGGATATGGTCTATCTTGGTGAATGGTCCACTTGTATCCTGGTATTGTTCGGTTACATGTTCTATACACATGTGCCTGTTAGATTCTACTGGCTGATTATATTGCTCAGATCTTTTATATTCCTGTTGACTTTCTGTCTAGTAGTCACACCAGTTGCTGACAGACAGGTCCATTTACATTTAACATAATATCTTTAGTGGCTACATCCAACTTACTTTGTTCTTTTGTCCACTGAATATACATTAATGAATGTTGAGCAGGTATACTAAACATACAGCAGCAGTCACTGATTGGCTGAATTTCAGAAGCCTAAGGCTGTCATTGATTTGCTAACTTTCGGAAGTGTAGTCACTGGAGTGAGACTATTATTGACTGGCTGATATTCAAAGGCATGGCGACTGGAGTGAGGCTGTCATTGATTGGCTGATTTTCACAGCATGTGTACTGATCCAGAGCTATTTCTAATTAATGATGGTTACTTATTCACAACTTGGGACTTCAGGCAAAGAACAGTCTTTTTCTTTCTTGAACATAAAAATTAAATACTCTGACTTCTCAGTTCCCTTCAAAATAACCTGCAGAAGAGACCATAAAGGACTACACTGAATTTTATTTCTAGAGGTCTGATTTTCAGCTTGTGTTTTCATTAAAATGTGTTATGTGCCAATTACAGTAGTGGAAAAATAGCTCTAACTGCCAAAGCTGTATATTTTGTTGAAAAATGTTTAATATAAATGATATTTAGGCAATATAGGACACTAAACAAAATCATTAAATACAGGAGGCCTGCCTACCGTGTGAGGGAATGTATGTGTCTTGATAAAGATTTTGGTCTTCAGACAGTAAGAACCATGGACAGTTGAGAAATAGGAGAAGAGGTGAGTTTATTAATGTTAGACAAGTGGGGGTGGGATGGGGTGTCACTCAGTAATGACCACAGAAGGGAGATTAACTGTAACAGGAACCTAGTAAAAATATTAAAAATAAACTCCCTCAGTTATTATAAGTGCACCTCCTGAAACTTAGGGTAGGGAGGATAGAAGAAGGTGTTATAAACTAAAACAGAGTTTGTTCTTTGGCTAATTTTAGTCTTCAAGGGTTTCAGACTGGTATAGTGCTCAATTCCTATTTAATAGCCATTAAATAAGCTAACTCCTCTACTATATTTATAGGAAAAAGCCTAAGCTTCCGGAATTAGTTTTAGGGATTCAGGAACAAGTTGGCTTGGCTTTTCAACAGTCTTATTTCCCTAGCTTTTTCCATTTTTTGAGATCTCAAGAGCTATTACTAAAAGCCCAAGGCTTTCCATTCATCTCTACATAATTCTAAACTCTAGCCTAGAGTGGTGACCAAGTCTGTATGAACTCAAAGTGGCTTTTCTCTTCACTGGCATTATAGGTCTGAATACCTATGTAGGACTGCACTGCAATATTTAAAATCCATTCTCCTCTTTTAGTGAAATCTTACTCTGTCTTTCAAGTATCTAATGCAACCACTTTCTCTGTCCTCCAAAAGCCAAGAAAATTTTGAATTTTATTTTCCATAATTTTCACTATGATGACAAGAGCCAAAATAATGTACCACCTTGTGGTAATAAGGCTGCCTCTTCTATCTTCTTTTGAGATTGCTGACATATGGGAGGGGAACTCTATGTTTAAGAGGAGTCAGGTACAGGATGACAAGAGATGTTAGCAAAAATTGTGCACAGAGTAGCCTTTGGCTTCACCAGCACTGTAGTGTAGGTGATGACCCAGCAGATGGGTTTTAGGGCAATCTAGTTTTCCTTGTTTCACTTCATGGTTCACAGCAGACTCAAGGACAGTGGTTCAGGTATATTGACAAAATGACTTAACATATGCTATATAACATCTGCCCATACTATTTGAGGAATCAGTCATTGAATTTTTAAATATTCATGGTGTAAATTTTTATACTTGTGAGATTTTCTTTTTTCAATCTAGGTCAATGTTGTAGTTTTAAATTATTTTTTTAAACCTTTTTGGCACTTCTAACTAAGCTTGTAAAATACCAACTGGAGATTCAGGTATACTTTTAGTGTCACATCAACATATGCAGCTAAAATAATAGCAAGTAGTTACTGAGTGTTACACTTAAAAATCAGAAAAGTGATAGAAAGTCAGAATCTGAGGTTTCAGTAGTAGTTAAATTTTCTTACTAAGATGAATTAATCATGCAAAATGAGGGGACTCTAGA
Source organism: Mustela nivalis (assembly GCF_964662115.1). NCBI lineage: Eukaryota > Metazoa > Chordata > Mammalia > Carnivora > Mustelidae > Mustela > Mustela nivalis. The sequence goes on from NC_139035.1 coordinate 27,466,146, forward strand.
TAAGTACTGAGCTATCAGAAGATGGGTGCCATACAGAAGCCCTCTGCAAGTTTATGTAGGGATGAACACAGCACATCTCAGAAACAGTGAAAAGCAGAGGTTTTACTTTTCTGAAAACCTTAGAGAATAGTTCTATTTGTAATCTGGCATGACAAAATCAGGTGATTATTATTATACTTCTCTCTAATAAGAAGCACATAGTATGATACATCGACAAATAAAAAGTTCAGAGTTCCTTTATTATTTCTGTTCAGTCTTAAAAATCCCTGCAAACAGGACTTTTAAGGATTATATAACACTTTAGGGGCGCCTGGGTGGCTCAGTGGGTTAAAAAATCTGCCTTCAGCTCAGGTCATGAAACCAGGGTGGTGGGATTGAGCCCCACATTGGGCTCTCTGCTCAGCAGGGAGCCTGCTTCCTCCTCTCTGCCTGCTTCTCTGCCTACTTGTGATCTCTGTCAAATAAATAAATAAAATCCTTAAAAAAAGGATTATATAGCACTTTAACAAGAGAAACTATCATTTCACAGGCAAGTTCAGAAGGCAAACCATTTATTAACATTATACATACAGCAGAGTTTAGAAATTTTAGGTTATTTGGCTTCACTCAGTAGACCATCCTTTCCATTAATTACCTATGCCCTGGGAAATATCCATACAGGCTCCCCTGGGAACATGGGTGATGACATCAATCTGGGAAATGACCCATAAAGTTTCTTCTCAACTAACCTCTTAGGCACACAGAGTGGCACTCATCTCAAGGGGCCAGGCAGCACTGACGAATTTAACAGGAACTAAACCTGTTAACCAGTTGCCGTTTAATGACATACTTGTACAATTTAGGCTCATGAAAGGAACTGGAACAAAAATGTGAGAAATTAAAACATTTTATCTAATGTCAAATTATAGTTGGTGACAGAATGCCACAGAGAACTTAACAGAACCTAAACTGCATTTTAAGATCACCTTTGATGGGGTAAATACTGTCTGTCTCAATGTGAAACTAAATTTAACCTTGTTGAAAAATAAAACAAATATGATCTTTTTCAAATATAATGAGTAGGTAATAAACCAATGCAGGAGAGTTCAGTTTAAATACCAAGACTGCAACTGTGTATCCAAATTTTGGAAGAGTCATTCCCCACTGCTAACAGCTGAGGCTGACTCTCAATTTGCATTTTTTTAAAGTATGTCAAGCTCTACTGTTTAAGAAATGCTTCCTCTAGGGGTCCCTGGGTGGCTCAGTGGGTTAAAGCCTCTGCCTTTGGCCCAGGTCATGATCCCAGGTCCCGGGATTGAGCCCCACATCAGACTCTCTGCTCAGCAGGGAGCCTGCTTCCCTTCCTCTCTCTCTGCCTGCCT